>NC_133840.1:5887764-7315397 GCF_047830755.1 Zonotrichia albicollis
CTTTTACAAATAAACTTTAGGTTTGTTTTAGGTTTAGACATTGAAAAATGAAAGAAACAATGGGGAAGAAAAAGCCCTAAATTCCATAAGAATTAAAACTTAGAAGGGAGGGTTATACATCAGAGGGAAATCTTTGGTATCAGGTGTTTTGGGAAGTCTGTACCTCTCAAGTACCTCAGGCAATGGGGAAAGAGAGAAGGTAAATGTGGCTGGGAAATTGGGATAAAAAGGGAGGCTGCATCCTCCAAAAATGTGAGAGACCCCAGAGGAATGCCCCATGACCTCTCCCTTTATTGGAATAAAGTAAAAGGACTCCTCTGTCTCCTTTTTGGACATAAACCTCTGATGTTTGTGGATTCATTTTCCTGACATTGGGATAAGAGCAAAGAGAGAACAGGAGGCTTAGTGCTGCAGGTGTCCAGGGAGGAACAGAAATCACCTCCATTGTAGGTGTGGGATGATGGGATCCACTGAAGGTTCAGATGTGCAGGATGTGGAGCCTGAACAATCTGAACCCTGCTCCAGCCAAGCCACATAAACTACACAGGGGCTGTGATAATCACGGGGTGAACTCACATTATTCCACAGTGAACAGAAGAAATCCGTCAGACTTCAGGTTGCTGAGAGACCCCATCCTAGGACTGAGCTCAAAGAGACAAATAACTCAGAGACACAAATCCCAGCTTCTCCTGAGCTGCAGCCACCCCTCCCTCAGTGACCCCAGAGGGATCTGAGCCCAAAACCCCACAGAAAGCACAATCCTGCCTTGGCTGAGCTCAGCTGCTTTTCCATTTGCTTTTTTATCAGCTGCAGCCACCTAGGCAGTCAGTTTTCAGCTGCTGAAATGTCTTGCTGCAAAGTGTTTACAGCACTTAGCACTTTGTGCTGTGATCCCTTGCTGAAATGAAAGCACATATTTTATTGAGAGGAGCAGACACTTTGCAGGCACAGCTTTACTCCAGCCCAACACAGCTCCCTGGCACAGGGGTGATGCTCTCCCTCTCTGGTTTTGAAGGTGGTCAATTAGAAGGACACAAATGCTATTCAAAAGTTTTAACAGCCCTAGGCAGAAATATTTGAATGTGTTTCCTCTTTTTCTGTATATTTTTGTTCTAATCCTGCTGTGCCCATGAGTTCTCCTGTTGTATTTCCTGCAACACCTTTGCTGACAGAAAATACTATTCTTTCTAGACAGGGAAACTTGATTTTCATGAAAATTCCATGTTTTAAGAGCAGCCTGCTGATTGGAGGCATTTTGTAAAACAAAAATCAAAACAAATCTGGGAACTTTGAGGTTTGGCTTGAAACTACTTTTTGGTGTGAATAATTCAGGAGGGGAGGACCCACACTCCCACTGCATTTGTCAGAGCAAAGCAGAGTCACCTGTAATTTCTGAGCACTAAACACTCTGAAATGCTGCTGATAGAGCATTTGGAGATTTCCAGGGATTGTTCCAAAGAGAAAGCAAGACAGAAAACCACTCAAAGTCTTTTAACTCCCTTTTAGCAGACTGATCCAGCTGACTCCTGGACCCCCTCCAGAGGGTAAAATTATATAAATCCTCCACTCTGCAGCATTTTATCCCGCACCTCACACTAGGCTGGTGGGAAGTTGAAATGATTTCAAAATTCATAGAACTGGGGCAGATCTACTGAGGGCTGAGTGAAGAAAGGGGGTGTTTGATTGAGCCTCAGTGGCTGCCTGGAGAGGGAGAACTCCACAATGAAAGCAGGAGCAGCCTCTGAGCATGGCAGCGGTGTCAGCTCTGCTCTGCTCTGCCAGCCCAGCACCTTTTCTTTCACTCCCTGCCTCAGTTTCCCTCTCTGAAACCCTCCTGGTGCCAAATCCAGGTGTGGCTGAGCTCCTGGGCGGGAGCAGAAGCTGCAGGGGCTCTCTCCCCATCCCTCCTGAGAGCCCAGGAGCAGAGGCATTATCCCCATGTCCTTCTTGAGATGGTCACAACAAACAGAAGAACAACATGGATATGAGTAGCCTTCTCTTTTTAATTTTTTTTAATTTTAATTTTAGCAGCATGCTGTCTTCTTATACCCTCTCACAAAGTTTATGCCTATTCACTGGCCGCAATAAATCAAAATAATTTTCATTGGAGCAGGGTGGTCTCCAACACTGTTTTCTGCCAAAATTCAACTGCAGGTCCCTCATTTATCTTTTCTTCTCCTCGGTTTTCATGCCCACAGCCTTGGTAGAACTCCTTTCAGGGGCAAAGGCAAACCTCATCAGCTTTTCTTTCCCTTTCTGAGCAGCTGGGAGCCCCTTCCACATCTCCATGGCAGACTGTGGAGCAGCGATGGGATGAACAGCTTTGCTAAGAACAAACAGGATAATAAGCCCACCTTAATGACTGCAGAGGAACCCAACCTGACCTCATTTATATGCAAATTGTGGTGCCTTCCTCCTCCTCTTTGGGGGCAGGTGAGGATGACAGCAGAGCGTTTGCATTCCAGCAGAGCTGCCAGGAGCTTTGCTCAGAGATTTATGTCTCAGATTCTCTGCTGGCCAGAGTGACTCTGAGATACATCCAAGCCTCTTTTTCCCAGCCCAGCCATCTAAGAAGGAGTCAGGATTTTTCCGTTCTCATTCTCAAGGTTGTTTATTGTTTCTTGTCTATAAAATTCTTTCTCCAGCCCACCGAGGTCTGTCTGGCAGGTCAGGTTGAGGCACACTGGTGCTATCTTTTATGCTAAAAACTACCTGTACATTATTTACCATAACTTCCCAATATCTATCACCTATGTTAGACAGTGAGCTTCTACTCTAAACCAACCCAAAAGTGCCACCATCACAGCAGAAGATGGAGGCCAAGAAGAAGAAGTAGAAAGGCTGGGCACAGCCAGATCCCTCCATCTTGCCTCCTGAACCCCCAATCTAAAAACCCCAAAAATCTATTTTTCACCCCGTGACAAACTAACTATCATTCTACTTAAACTCTCTTGACTTTTAATTCTTCATATAAAGGTTGGTAATTGTTTTTTCCAAGGACTGAATCAAAGGCACAGGGCTCTTGGGCTCTGAGCCCCTGGGCAGGGTCCCGAGTCCTCCAGGGCAGCCAGAGGAATTTCCTGGGTTCCAACACTTAGGCTGTGTTTAGAACACAAAATCCCTCCTTGTAAGAGCCGAAATGAGGGATGCAGGACTCCAGGCAGTTTCCAAAATGCAGTTTATTGTATCCAAGAGGTTACAGCAGTCCAGGGTCGTGGGTGACAGAGCTGTGCCTACAGCTCTCAGCTCCAGCTGCGGGCAGGCCTGGAGACCCAGAGTTTAGGTTATAAATGCATTTTATACTTTGGTTTTGGTTACAATGCATTTTATACTTTTCTTTGCTCAGCATCTTCATACAGTAGAACCAATCTACACCTTAACTACTATCTCTAGCCTATCACAACTACTGTAATTACCATATTCGTGTTACTGTTCTCCAATCACTAAAAGTCAGTACATTACAGTTTAAGCTAGAAGTTGTTTCTCAGTTTTGTTGCAGGGGAAAATTCTGAGACCTTTTTTCTACTTGCAACATCTGCTGACTTGTTTATCTGTGCCATCTTCCTGCTTGGTAAAAACATCTTGTTTGGGGTAGGTTTTTTGCTCTAAGCCATAAAACCCCCTTCTAACTAACACACCCTTTGCCTCCTTGGTTATCCAGTGAGACTGGCTCAGCAATTGTTTTCTTCTATATCAAAACTTGCTTCCATCTCTATTCCTTCTTCATCATCTACATTCAAAAATCTTTCTGCTAAGCACACATATCTGTGAGACTTTCTTGTCAAACTTTCATCCTTCCCCAACGCCTCCTGAACAGAAAGCAGCTCCATTTGGCTGCCACCTGGAATCACCAGAGCCTCGGGAAATTTTCAGCCAGCAGCTCCCACATCCTTTGTCAGCAGAGTTTGACTCCTTGTTCTCTGTCAGCAGGCTGCATTGGCATGGAAACCAGGCTCTGGTGCTGAGGAATCCATCTGTTCCTGCTGTTCCCTCCTCACCTGAAGCCAGCCAGTCCTGCTTTCAGTGGTTTGGGTGCCTGGGAGTTGAAAGGACCATTAGAAGTTAAGAGATTGAGGAGAGAAAAAAAAGATAAAATGAAAGCGAACAGCATATGTTCTTCCATCTCAGGATGGAAGAACATCAACCTCTTCTTTCCCTGCAGAAGCAGACCTCAAGTATCCCAAAAGTTGGGTGCCAGGCTATTTTTCTTTCCCAAATTAGAGGTGAAATAACTTTCAATTCAGCAGGAGCTTAGCTGGATCTGCCCACACAAATAACACTGTTCTCCAAGGGTTTGCAGATCTGTGTTCCTATAGGCATTTTCTTACCAGCCCTCCATAAATCTGCACAGCTCCCTTGTCCATCATCTTTTGGCAGCTATTCCAGCTCTTTCTGAGCACCAGTTACCTTGTCCCAAATTCCCTCAGCTTGCTCCTATCTCAGCCACTCTGCAGCTGGAATAAGTTTGGATGAACTTTCAAATTTGAGGCATTTTGCTGCTCCACAGTCTGGCATTAATCTTGCACAGTGACCCCCAGTTTTCAGCGGAAGAGAGTAAAGAGGAAGTGAGTTGTGTTTTTAAAGGGAAAAGAAATGAACATCATATTTTTATGCAAATGGCTTTCAGCTGAGTAGGGGCAAGAGAGAAAATGGGGGAAGAAATCCATTTTAAAAAAATCTTTCTGCTTCTATTATTTTCTCCTTTATGTTTTCACTGTGGCTTTAGTGGCTCTTTAAAGATGTACTACAAAGCTTTTAATAAAAGCCAGAATGAAAGGCAGAATCCTCTTTAAGATCCTAAATCAGTCTTGCAATACGTGTCTAGACTCACACTTCCCTAATACATTAACTTTTTAAAAGTGAGATATTGTAACACCCCCTAATCCCTCCAGCTCTGCTAAAGTCCCTGTCAAGGAGGGCTCTGTGTTCTTGTTTAGATGGGAAGCAGCAACATTAACAATGACCCCTTCCAGAGAACATTTAATGGGCAAGTAGATCACTGTAAGCATTTTTTATTTGTGCCTCTCGCTCATCCAGAGTCCTTTCCACCACTCCATGAAGGAAGGATTGCTTTCAACTCACTGAGCAAAACCTGCAGGAGTTCTGTCCAAGTGCTGATGTTGGGGTTGATGCCACCAAATTCAGGTTGCAGCCAGAGCCATTCCATCCTCAGCAAGCAGCAGCAATTTCCTCTGGTCACAGTTGCTCTTCCCCAGGAATTCAATTTGCAGTGCTGCTGGCTTTCCAAACCGAGAGTCCTTGGCAGCTTTTATCAGCCCCAGAAAGGTGTTCTGGTGTAATTTGCTGTTTTGGAGACTTAGCAAGGTTTCCAGTTTGCTTCCAGGCCTAAGTGTAGCATCCACAAATTGTCTCTTCAGAAAAAGCAACAAGCACTCTCTAAAGGAAGCGTGGATTTGATTTTTTTCTTAAAAAGACAGCACTCTCAATGCCAAGCAGGAGCTGTACTGATTTGTTTCCAGTGGAGATGCCAACCTGCTGATTCTTCTGCTGGGGAATGCCCAGGGCAAAACAACAGGTCACTGAGAAATCAGGGGTTTGTCTGGAGCTGCAGAGAGAAACCGGCTGTGAACTCGCATCCCCTGAGATGCCAGCTCCATTTCTGGCCTCCCCACTTGCCACACAACCACAGGCAAATCACTTCATCTCACAGAACTCAGTCACCCAGCTGTGAAGGGAGGATAAGAAGAGCTTTGTTCCTCCAGGCCCTTGTTTGACGTTGCTGTGCAGGCTGCAGCCCCTGTGAGGCACAAACCCTTGCTCTTCCCTTGTATCTACAACTCTTTTGTTGTTTTGTTTTTTTTTAAAAACAACTACCAAATGAATCCATGATCCCAAAGACTCAGGAGAGGTACCTGGAAGTACAACAGAGTGTGTTGCTCTCCTGCATTGCCTGCAGCCTTTGGATGCAGGCTCAACTTTTGAGCAACTGCCCCCGGAGCCCCAGGCAGGCTGAGGCTAAATTTAGATCCTCTCTTCCATGTTTCAGCTGGGATTTCCACAGATTGATTTCTCTCAGAGGGATCCCTGGCTGGTTATTACCCTGCTGCAGGGAGAAAGGGCCCTGTTTGTACTGCCAACACCAGCCAAGCTGCTCTGAGCACAGCAGAGAGTGCCAAGACCTCCATCAAAGCATCGAGGCCAGAACCCCTCCTGTGTGTGCCAGGAACCACAGGAAAGCATCCCTGGTGCTGCTGAACCTCTGTGCAGAGCCAGGTGTCTTGGTTTGGAAAGACAGGAGTCTGCTAAGGAAGGCAGGAGCCTCCCTTGAAATGGAGAATGTAAACCCTCCCCACCCCTCTGAATTGCTATAAATTGTAAATTAAGGGGCTCTCAGGCAAAAAATGTGGGAGCCGGAAATAACAATTCTTTAATAGGGAAAAGAAAAAAAAAAAAGAGGATAAAATAAACAATGCAGTACACTAGAACAGCACTGACAGAGTCAGAACCCAACCTGACACCCTGTGGGTCAGGGTGTTGGTGGCAGTCCCATTGGAATTGTGGCTCAGCCCTCCTGCAGTGTCAGGGGTGGTTCTGCTGGAGCAGGGATCCTGTAGAGAAGGATGGATTCTTCCTCTGAAGATCCAGTGGGAGAAGAGGCAGCTGCTGTTCCTCTGGGGAATCCAGTGGAGAAGCCATGCTAGTGCTCCAGAACCTCCAGATTATATCCATGTAGGAATGCTTGGCTCCTCCCTCTGGGCGGAGCATCTCCCAGTGGGATGTTATAGTTCTTATCAGCCATGCAGGGACATTCAATAGCTGTTATCAGCAGATGTCCCCTCCTGAGGGAGGAGTGATTGTGGTCACTCAAAGAGAGAGATAAGGCAAACTGCCCACTTGACAAAGATAATCTGCCATACAGATGGTAATGGAAAACATCTTGCATTGCAATCTTCAACAACCAGGGCAAGGCCAGGAAGAGCAGAATTCCTCACCCACCTCCTCTGGGGTGCTTGGTGCCAAGGCCAGCCTGACACAAGGCCATGGGGATCTCTCTTAGGTGTGTAACCCCCTCTCCTCACCTTCTGGAGGACTCAAATTATCAAAACCCAAGCCCTGCCCCTTGCCAGATCAAAAAAAAAAAAAAAAAAAAAGAATAACTCAATGAATCTGAAACATCTTTGCCCTGGGGCCACTTGATGCTTGCTTAACTGCATCACTCCATTAAGGATGATGCAATTTAAGGCTGAATGTCTGGTTTGCATGAAGATTGATGGCAGCTGGTTAGCCATATTCCTTAGATATTAACAGCACAGCTTTATCCTGGTGATTTCTCATTGCTTCTAACAAGATGAAGGACTTCAGAGTCAGCCAGCAGGAAACCAGGTTTGGCTGTTCCCAGCAATTAAAGAGTCAAAAAGAAGCAAAGATAACTCTGCAGCAGGAGCCAGACACTCATTAGAGGCAGCGATTTCCAGGATCCCATGCACACTTTACCCAGGTTCCAACCTGAGCTGTGAAACAACAATTCAAAGACAATTAAAACATCATCAGCAGTCATGTGTGAATATTCCTGAATGCAGCTACCAAATAAGAAACAATAAAGATCAGCAAACAAAGGAATCATAGTTTAATCTAATATTTAATGGGTGTTTATTAATGATTATCCCAATTTAGAATGAGCCACTTGTTACAGACTGAGCTGCATCACAGCTTTTGCCACATTGGAGCCAATGCTCAGCATTCAACAGGTTCATGGGCAGTGAAAATGAGATTTGTGTACAGAGTGAGCATCCCTGATCCTGCTGGAACATCCTGTGTGGACTGAATTATCTGGGCAGAGGCCACTGGCACAGGCTGGGAAATGGGGCAGCAAACCAAGGAGTCACAGTTAAAAATGGGAAGTATAGAAGAGTAACAGAAGAGTAAACAGAAGTGGGAAAAAAAAAATCATCCAGCCCCATGATTGCTGCAGAACAGACAGAAACATTTGGAAAAGCACTCCCTGGAAGGAGAGGAATGGTTGTGTCTCAGAGAAGACCAAAGGAACCAAGGACTGGTGGATTCCTAGTGAGAGGCTTGAGCCGCTCAGGCTAAGGCAGAGTGGGGCAGGAACCTGTGGGAGGAATTTGGGCATATTCACTGTGAGAAATGGTGGGAAATGTTCCCTGTCCAGCAGTGCTGCTGTTCCCTGCAGCCATTAAACCAAGGCTGAGCACCCTGGGGAAACAGAGATCAGCTCAGCATCCCCCAGGGAGACACAACACCAGGGCAGCCCCTCCTGCCCACCACATTCCCAGCTGGAAGAGCTGCAAACCCACATTAAACAGCAGCAATCAAGCACCTCTGACAGCCCATGAGACAACCAGGCTGGCCACTGTCCTCAGGTCTACAAGCCCAAGCTCCTGCTGGGTGATTCAGCTGCTCAGATTCAGATTATCAGCAAAAAGCCCCAGCAGAGGAGCCCAGGGGCTGGGGCAGGGCTGTGAGCTCTGGGTCCTGCTCTCAGATCCTGGCAGAGGATAGATGGCAGTGCTTAACTCTGCATTAGAGAGGGTAAGTGCTGAATAGAAAAAGGGTCTGATCTTACATCCAAAGCCTGCAGGGATAGGGCAGGAATTTAACTGAAGAGAAAGAGCAGTGCTCACCCACCTTTCATCCTCCTCTAATATGCTCTGTCTTTTCCAGACAACTAATTCTGTTCTCTCAGGGATAAGCCAACATCTTGCTGGGCTATTTTTAATCCTCCTCAGCTACCCAGGTGGACAACTGTATTTGTGGAGAGCTCCCCAGGCGGGCTCAAACACTCTCAATTACTGAATCCTCAGGTCCTGGGCTCCAGCCCCTGCTTCTCCCGAGGTAAATGTGTCACTGCCTCCTCAGGGCCTCTACCCTGACACACATTCCTCCTCGCTGGAGCTCACTTCATTAACCACCAGTGCCTAGCTCTCACTTTATTGCTTCTTTGGCTTTAAGGGTGTCTGAGTTAAGGGTTTATCAAAGCAGAGCATCCACAGCTGGCTCAGTGCTCGCTAATGGCCCAGCTGGAATTCAGCTTTTGCTCTCACACCTGCCCAGGTGTGTGATGGTGTTCACAGGGGTCTGAGGATGAGGGAAGAGATGAGGATCTGACTCCATGTTTCAGAAGGCTTGATTTATTATTTTATGATATATATTACAATAAAACTATACTAAAAGAATAGAAGAAAAGGTTTCATCTCAGAAGGCTAGCTAAGAATAGAATGGAATGAATAACAAAAGTTTGTGGCTCAGACTCTCTGTCTGAGACAGCTCACTGTGATTGGCTATTAATTACAAACAACCACATGAGACCAATCACAGATGCACCTGTTGCATTCCACAGCAGCAGATAATAGTTGTTTACATTTTGTTCCTGAGGCCTCTCAGCTTTTCAGGAGGAAAAAATTCCAAGGAAAGGATTTTTCAGGAGAAGATGTCTGCAGCACAGGCATCTCTGCATTGAGTCAGTGCCTTTGTGTCATTGCACTGACACTGGCCCCAGGTCTGAGCTGGGGGCTCAGCTCTGTCCTCTGTGGATGGAGCAAAGGTGCTCATTTGCATGAGTAACCACCCACCATGCCAGGCCAAATATTGTCCTCGCTCCCATCAGAAGATTAATTAGCGCTTGGAAAGAAAAGATTAAAGCGAGTTGTCTTCACTGCCCAGATGGAGCAGGAAGAAAATTGCTTTTGCTGTGTCTTCAGCAGTGGGCTCGCTCCCTCCATGGCCAGTGCTGTACCAGTAACTCATGGAGCCTGGACACAAACAGGACACCCTGGGATAACAAACAGTCCCAGATGGTTTGTGGCTGCAATATAGCTCATGTCACACCTCGATGGATTGGCTTCCACTCAGATTTATCTCCCCAAAGCAAAATGGCTAAAAGGTAATATTCTGGGGCATTTTTTTTCATTTAAAAAAAAAAAAAGAAAAGGTGATTTATATTAGGGGAGGAAAGCCTGGAAGGGCAGCAGTTTCTTTTTGCTGTTGTACATCCAAAGACCTGATCAAGAGCTGGTGTTGCTTAAGGCATGGTGGTGTCTCATCCAGCACTACAAAAATTGTTAAGCCTCTACATCTTTTCCTAGTAGGGAAAAAAAGCAGGTGATCTGTGCATTTATTTTAAATCAAAGATAATTTTTGGTAGGCATAACTGCTGACATCCAAGAGACACTCCCACCATCAGCCAAGGCAGACAGGTTTGCATTAATCTTTTGCTCATGGGGGAGTTCATCACAAATCCCAACTTCTGGCATGAGCTACAAGAAGTTTCACCCCAAGGCCATTTCTGTGTGTGATACTGTGACCCTTGGCTTTAATGTGCATATTAACACATCCCACATGTCTTTGGGAAAAGCTGCTGAGCAGCAGAGGACGTTTGGAGCTGCTGTACAGCAAGGCTCAGACATTTGCTGCTGTGACTTGCAGTGCATTCTAATAATCACACAATCAGAGCTGCCACCCGCCCACCCTGCCCAAGTGAGGAGGTGAAATTGTTGGAGAATTCTCTCTGATGAGCCTCACAGATCCCCTGAGGTGACTGCACAACAAAAGGCAGCCGAGGAGGGTGGGATGCTCAGGAATGGCTTTTTCTGTGTGCTGATAAACAAGGGAACACTGTCCCCAGCCCAGAGCATTGCAGGGGTAATTATGGCCAAAATGCAGGACTGGGCACTTGGATTTATTATAAACTTCATCCTATTGGACTGTGCCCATCCATCCAACCATTCCAGGTCTCCCTGCAGAGCCCTCCTACCTTCCAGCAGATGGACACAGCTCCCAGCTCAGTGTCTGTGCCATTCACTTTCTCTGAAGGTGATTCCTTCACCCAGGGTTTTTCTCCTGGGAAGCTGAAAAGCCTCGGAGAAAAGGAAAACAAGGAAAGGCAAACAGCCACACAGTCCCCAGCCCAGAGCATTGCAGGGGTTATTGTGGCCAAAATGCAGGATTGGATTTATTAAACTTCATCCTATTGGACTGTGCCCATCCATCCAACCATTCCAGGTCTCCCTGCAGAGCTCTCCTACCTTCCAGCAGATGGACACAGCTCCCAGCTTCACTGTAGCTTTCACATTCTCTAGAAAAATCCCTCCACCCGGGGTTTTTCTCCTGGGAAGCTGAGAAACCTCAGAGAAAAGGGAAACAATTCTTATCTCATTTGCTTCTCCTGTGTTGTGCTCATGTGGAATGTGTTTGGGGATTGGTTACCCACAGGTGATTGTTCCATTGGATTCTGCTGGGAGTTGTTTTCATCTGTGGCCAATCAGGACCAAGTTGTGTCAGGACTCTGGAGAGAGTCACGAGTTTCCATTATTATCTTTTTAGCATTGTGTAAGTATCCTTTCTGTATTCTGTAGTATAGTATAGTATAGTATAATATAATATAATATAATATAATATAATATAATATAATATAATATAATATAATATAATATAATATAATATAATATTATAATATAATATAACATAATATAATAATAAATTAGCCATCTGAGAGCATGGAGTCAGATTCATCATTCCTGCCTTTATCAGGACATTCCCTGACAATAAATACAATAATCCATAGGGAACAAGGACTCCAGTGCCACCAGTCCTGTCCCTCTCCATGTCCCTCCCAACCACTGACACACAGGCAAAGGGAGCTCAGCAAACCCTGAGCCACAGGTGGCTGCAAAGTGCTCTGCAAATTCCCAGCTGCTGGGGCAGGGTGTTCCCTGTAAATGTCTCTTCAGAAATTGGTTTAATGAGGGAAAGCGCACTCAGCACTCACAAACCCTGGCATTTTTGCTGTTATTGGTTCCTATTTCATCTATTATTTACAGAAAAAAATCTATTTGGGGAAAAAAAATAGAAGAGTTCTCGTCTGAACTCTTTCCAGGACTGAGTCAGCAACTTAATTTTTATGCTGGCTACTTTCTTGCTTCTCTTCTCTTTCTTGGTAATAATTTTTTTTAATTTTCCACTTCAAATCCTTATTTGCATGATAGGTCTGTCCAGCCTTTAGGAGATTTTTCTTGTCTTTCACTTTTATCTCATTTTCTCTTCACTTTTTTTTTTTTACTTTTTTAATTAAAAACCAGCTTTGAATTAGCTCACTGAAGCATTCCTTTCCCCATCTCCCTCTTGCCCCAGAGATCTCCTCCCACCCTGCTCCTGCTGGATCCTTGTGTGATCTCAGCACTTTGGCACCACAGGAGAAAACCTCCAGCTGGGAACAGTGAAAATTCACCCCTAGAAGTCAAGTGCTGATAAATTCCCAAGCACATCCTAGCACAGGAACCCTGGAAAAGCCCAATTTTGGCTCTGGATCTGACCCAGGGCTGGCACAGGGGAATTGCGCAGCTCAGTAAATCGTTCTAGGATGCAATAAACCATAAAATACTAACATTAAATCAACCTTAATGCAACCCTAAACATAACCCCAAGCCTAACCCTAATTCCAAATCTAACCCCAATCCTAACCCTAACAAAAACCTTGCAGTTCAGCACAAAAAAACCCCTAAAACCTAAACCTAAATAAACCCAACTCCAACCTAATACTAATAAAACCCAACCCTTACCCAATCCTAATTCTAAAACTAACCACAACCCCAAACTGAAGTACTAAAAACAGAAATATAAATTTATAGTTTAAAACAAAACCATGTTAAACTAAATTTAAAAAGTTTAAAGTTTTAAAGTATAAAAAAATTAGGTAGTTACAAAAAAATTTAAATACTGCCTTCATACATCATAAGCCTTTATATAACCATAATATAGCCTTAATACAGCCTTTATATATCATAACATAATTAATTAAACTTACACTATAATATAAGGCCATAAAACAAAATATTTAAAAATTAAGTCAAAACCATAAATATTCGTATCAACAGTGCTTTACTAATCAATAACTCCTGGAAAAATCTTATAATTAAAGGTCTAATGACCTTCTAAATCATACTACAACAATGTAAACCAAACTCACCCTTCCTACCTATATAAAAATAATAAAAAATAATTCCTTCAAAATTCCTTCAAAAATCAGCTCAATAATCCCATCTCAAATTCCTTCCAAAACTCCCTACAAATAAATTACCACAGGCACTGATCTGGGTGATGCTGCTGATCTCAAGTGAGTGGCTCCCTGCTCACATTAGAGTGAGGCAGACCACAATATGACTTTAAATTTCCCAGGGAATCACCAAAAAATACAGAGATTGCTTTTTTTTTTTTTGCTAATTGTGGAATGTTGGAGAGACCTGCCAGCCTTTGGGGAAGGAGGGGATGAAGGGTTACATGGCTCATGTGCCAGCTGAAGCATCAGTGGTGTTCCTTGCCTTGTTCCCACTCTGGAAATAGCTGCTGCTGTGCAGAAATACAGACATTTTTCAGCTCCATTTAATGCTAGCAGGATCATGCCTGCATTGAGGTCACCCAAATGACTGCAGTGTTTTGGAGAGGGAGATCTGTGCTGGCTTTCATTGTCTGTCAGGAGTGCCTGGATCATCCCAGCTGCCTCAGCAGGGAAAGCCTCACAGGCTAAAACTCAGCTGGTTTTTCCAAAAGGGCTCTGGAATCCCACTGCTGCCCCAGGGAGGCTGTTACCACCAGAACACAGCACCAGGAAAACACACAAGGATGAGGAGCAGCCCAAATATTTGGGTAGCTCCCTCTGACAGCAGCCAAAAAGAGATATCTGGGAACAGCATGAGAATTAAGAGCAAATATACCATTTTCCCCCAAACAGCCTCTCAGATTCCAACTTGTGTGTCTCATTCAGAGTCAGGCAGTGCTTTCATGTCTTTAGTATCTCTAAGCAGATTTCTCTGCCATTAATCAGTGTGACATTGCCTGATATTGTATAAACCATCCTGCAGTGAGGAGTTCCTCAGCTGAACTATCAGTGCCAGCACCAACCTTCTTTCATTTCTTTTGATGCTGTCACCTACAAGGGGAAGCTTCCCCTGGTGCTTTCTAGTTCTTGAGCTGGAAATCCAAAGCCTGCCCACCCTCCAGAGCCCTTCCTCACACACCCCTGCCATCAGAACTGCTCACATGCAGCAGTCAGAGCATCCCCTTGCACAGGGGATGCCACAGAATTCTGAATTTCTCCCAGTTATCCTGGATCCTTTTTGGGCTGGGAAGCCCTGGGAAGCCCCTGGTGTGGCAGAATGAACATGAACTGACCTGGCAGCAGCTCCCACATCCCTGCTCCTCACTGGGATCCCTCCTTTGCTAGGAAGAGAAGGGATCAAAGTGGGAAATGTAGCTGAGCTCTGCCAGATGCTGCCATTTAGGAAAAGGGGCTGGACAAGACCTTTCTAAACAAAAGCTAAAAAAATCAGTGTCCCAGACACAAAACAAGTCCCCACAATCCTGAACCCAGCCCCAGCCTCCACTATTTTGGGTCAGGAGAGGAGGAGAGAGACAGAAAAGGATTAGCTACGCTCGGCTGAGTGCCTGGCGTGATCCAATTAGAGCCCTGTTCCAGGAACATGGACACAGCTGAGGGGAGCTGAAGCCAACTAAATCCTGTCCCTGCCCTCCTTGCACCACGGATGCCAAGCCTGGACTCCTCAGCACAGCTGCCCAGCACTCAGCTCCCCACCAGGCACAACCAGGCGTGGAATCCTGGCTGGCAGAGCAGGCAGCACGATCACCCAGCATGGGCCACCATGAGGGCAGATGGAGAAGCCAAACCTTTCCCCAGCCCCTTTTCCATGGGAAGCAGTTACTGTGTTTGCAGGGAGGAATGATGAATCTGACTCCATGTTGTCAGAAAGCTGATTTATTATTTTATGATATGTGACCGTGTTCACAGGGGTTCTTGGATGAGGGAAGAGATGAGGATCTGACTCCATGTTTCAGAAGGCTTGATTTATTATTTTATTATATATATTACATTAAAACTATACTAAAAGAATAGAAGAAAGGATTTCATCAGAAGGCCAGCTAAGAATAGATAAAGAAAGAATGATAACAAAGGCTTGTGTCTCGGACAGAGAGTCTGAACCAGCTGGGCTGTGATTGGCCATTAATTAGAAACAACCACATGAGACCAATCCCAGATGCACCTGTTGCATTCCACAGCAGCAGATAATCAATGTTTACATTTTGTTCCTGAGGTGTCTCAGCTTCTCAGGAGGAAAAATCCTAAGGAAAGGATTTTTCAGAAAATATCATGGCTACAATGATACTATATTATATTAAAAATACTATACTAAACTGTACTAAAGAATACAGAAAGGATACAGACAGAAGGCTAAAAGATAATAATGAAAACCTGTGAGTTTCTCCAGAGTCCAGACACAGCTTGGCCCTGATTGGCCAAAGACTGAAAACAAATCACATCAGAATCCAATGGAACAATCACCTGTGGGTAACCAATCCCCAAACCCATTCCACATGAGCACAACACAGGAGAAGCAAATGAGAGAAGAATTGTTTCCCTTTTCTCTGAGGTTTCTCAGCTTCCCAGGAGAAAAACCCTGGGTGAAGGGATTTTTCCAGAGAATGTGAACATGACCAGCAGTGGCACACAGGCAGCCTGGCAGTGCCAGCACAGAGCTGGCACCTCATTCCCCATCTCCTGCCCGGCCCTGTGCTCCATTCCCTGCTCCTGCCGTGCCTCTCCCTGGAAGCTGCTCCTTGGCCAAGCACAAGAGGCTCTCTGCAGAGCATCAGCCACGTGCCATTATCAGCTGGCATCTCCAGCCTTATCTGGTGTCTTTGGGAAGCTCCTCAGCTCAGAGCAGCCTCCACCTTTTTAATTTCTAAAAGGCTGATGCTAAGTAATTGTTTAATATCTCCCCAGCATTTGCTCCCCTTTATCTCGGGATCCCTGCTGCAATTCATTGAAGGAGCTGTCTTTTCTCTTTCTCTATTCCACCGTGGATGTATTAGAAAAAGCTTTCATTGTAGGCAGAGATACTTGCTGCTAATTGATGCTTATTATTCCTTTTAAGCCTGTAATTGCTTTCTCTTGTCTAAATTTTCTCCTTTCTCCTCCCCACCCCCCCCGACTCTTCCTCAAATTGCTTTGGTTTTCTCTTCTAATCAGCTCAAATCCTGGTGTTCCAAAGATTATCTGAAGGGGTGCCAAAGGTTTTCTGTTGCTTTGACACGCTGGCTTTTCACATCTGTGGAGTTTACCTCAGCGCCTTGAATATTTACAGGCAAATTGGGTGGCCTGCAACTGGTAATCTCTCAACTGCCTTAATGAGGGCAGATTTGAGGTGTCAGCTTCCATGCAGACTTTTGATTAAAAGGCTACAAAGGGTCCTCAGAATTATCTCTTACACAACACAGGATTTCTGAGTCAATTCTCTCAGCGGATAATGAAACAAATGGAACAAGTGGAAGGAAATGCAATTCGGTTTGGAACTCAGAGAGAACCTGGTTTTTTCTGATAAGCTCTGTTATTTTTTTTCCCAGACTTTTAGTGGACTGACCCAAAGGAGTTTCCAGCCCATCACTCCCTGGAAGACCAGACTGCCCCTCACTGCAGCCTTCCCAGCCATACTTATCCTGATTTACTTCTTCAAAGTTTTCCAAAGCCTGTGGAGGTCTCTAATTCTGCTCCTTATCTTCATTTTCATGCTGTATCCACCTGATCCTCAGGGCTGAGCTCAGCAGCTGCTTTGAGCCACACAAGTCCTTCCCAGGCTGTTCCATTCCAGCAGCCAGCCTGGCAGGACACAGAGCTGAGCTTTCCCTGCAGAGTCTCTGCTCTTCATCCAGGATTATCTCCAGGAACTGAAAGGAGGGGAGGGGATGCAGAAGAAACAGTGAGGATGATGAGCACAGGAAATCTTCCCACTGGGTGGACAGGAGTGTGTGATGGATGAGTAATGTGATGGTTGACTCTCAGAATTAAAAGGTAAATATCATGTATATATTGTTAAGAGAAGTTTAATAGATTTGTAGTTATATTTTACCGCCTTGTGGTGCTATCAGGGCGTGCCCTGGGTTTGGGACATTTGGGAGGATTTTGTTACTATGGCAACACCTGAGTCAAATCAAGATTTAATAAAGTGATCTCCACCCCTGGACAGTGCAGAAGGAGTCAATGGACAGAACTTTGGGAGGGGCTGGAGGGTTAAAAGGTGAAACCTCTATGGTGGGGAAAATCCTCTGCTCCCAGCACTGTAATATTTTCTCTATTCAGTCTTCTATTGTATTTTAGATAAGGTTTTAATAAACCCTTTAAATTATTGGAAGGGAGCATCATTTCTCACAATTGAGCCCCAAACATCCCTCACTGGGAGGTGGGGACATGGCTGAGCTCAGACCCATCCAGCTGCACTAGGTTTGCTCCCAGAATGGCATCAGGGAGTGCTTTAAATCCTTTAAATCCTCACCCACCATCCATCCACGCTGCAGTCTGAGGGCCAGGGCAGCACAGCCCACCCAGATCTCCATAGGGGGAAAACCCAGAGCCTCCTGAAGTGCCTGGTGAGCAGCTGAGCCTGAGCCAGGAGCAGACACCACATAAATATCCCCTGCATCCCAAAGCACCACGCTGGAACACGGAGCAACAAGAACAATTACTATCACGCACAGCAACATTTACTGTTGGGAGTTTGCTGCATTTCATTTTAAACAAGTTGCTTTTACAGCTCTAGTGACCTGAGGAGCCAGAAATATGAACATTAACAAAGGAAACAAATAAATAACATATTCCAATTACAGCTTTAATAAGATGCAATGTGCTAGAAGTCCATGTGGATGCAACAGTAATTTCTAATTAAAAACATGCAATTAATTATTAACCTAAAAAAAGTTCTAGTATTATTCCAGCATGCTCAAATCAGAGTGTGCTCTCTGAGTGAATTCAGGATTATGATTGTTAATGCTGGGGGTGTTCTCCTGTTGGCTTGTTTCTCATCTTATCAAGGGAAAAGGTAACTTTCTGCCAGCAGAACTGCACAGCTGATTGGGGGCCATTAGGAGCTGCTCAGCTCCATCCCCCTCACCCTGCTTTAAAGCACAACACCTCTGTTTCCTTCTTTAAACCCCCTCAGGCTTCTCCTCCATGGAGAACTGGCTGGGCTGTGTTGCCCTGGTTGTTGAAGATTGCAATGCAAGGTGTTTTCCATTGCCATCTGTGTGGCAGATTATCTTTGTCAAGTGGGCAGTTTGCCTTATCTCTCTCTGTGAGTGACCACAATCACTCCTCCCTGGGAGGGGACATCTGCTGATAACAGCTATTGAATGTCCCTGCATGGCTGATAAGAACTACAGCATCCCATTGGGAGATGGGAGCCCAGAGGGAGGAGCCAAGCATTCCTACATGGATATAATCTGGAGGTTCTGGAACACCAGCACGGCTTCTCCACTGGATTCCCCAGAGGAACAGCAGCTGCCTCTTCTCCCACTGGATCTTCAGAGGAAGAATCCATCCTTCTCTACAGGATCCCTGCTCCAACAGAACCACCCCTGACACTGCAGGAGGGCTGAGCCACAATTCCAATGGGGCTGCCACCAACAGCCTGACCCACAGGGTGTCAGGTTGGGTTCTGACTCTGTCAGTGTTGTTCTGGTGTACTGCATTGTTTATTTCATCATTTTATTTTTCTTCCCCATTAAAGAACTGTTATTTCCTGCTCCCATATTTTTTGCCTGAGGGCCCCTTAATTTAAA
The DNA here is from genome assembly GCF_047830755.1 of Zonotrichia albicollis. Classification (NCBI taxonomy): domain Eukaryota; kingdom Metazoa; phylum Chordata; class Aves; order Passeriformes; family Passerellidae; genus Zonotrichia; species Zonotrichia albicollis. The sequence continues at coordinate 5,906,368 of NC_133840.1, forward strand.
ATTTATAGCAATTGGGAGGGGTGGCGAGGGTTTACATTCTCCATTTCAGGGGAGGTTCCTGCCTTCCTTAGCAGACTCCTGTCTTTCCAAACCAAGACACCTGGCCCTCAGACTGCAGCGTGGATGGATGGTGGGTGAGGATTTAAAGGATTTAAAGCACTCCCTGAAGCCATTCTGGGAGCAAACCTAGTGCAGCTGGATGGGTCTGAGCTCAGCCATGTCCCCACCTCCCAATGAGGGATGTCTGGGGCTCACATGTGAGAAATGCTACTCACTTCCAAGAATTTAAAGGGTTTATTAAAACCTTATCTAAAATACAATAGAAGACTGAATAGAGAAAATATTACGGTGCTGGGAGCAGAGGATTTCTTCCCCACCATGGAGGTTTCACCTTTTTGGGAGCTGCTCCCCAGATCCAAATGCTGCTGCTGGAGGGAGCCCCTGAAGCATCCATGGAGCATTTCAGGACACAAGGTCCTGCTCGAGCCCTTCCATGCAGCAAAGTGGAACTAGAGATATTATCCCACCTGAAACTTCCCAAGACTGGGAGTCCATGAGAAGAGAGACTGGCCAAGGCACCAGGGATCTGCTGTGCATCTCTAAGAGGTTCTTTTCTTCAGGAATCAGTAAAGAAATTTGTGGGCATTCACCACTGGGCCCATGCCAAGTGAGAAATTGCCTTTCCATGGAACAGAGCAATGCCAACAAATTCAAACCAACCCCAATCCCATAAGATACAAACAGTTCAGAAAAGGAAGATGATTTGGCATGTAACTGGCAAATAAATCAGTGATTGAGGCACTTCCATGGAGCCCAAAAGTAATTAGGATGTTTGCCCTTGAAGCATGAAGCTGATAGCAGAATGGATTCCTCTGGCTGGTAATAAATGTGTGGAAAAAACTTTACAAACCAGTGGCTCTGGGCTGCTGGAATAGAGGCACCCTCAGGAGAGGCCTGAGGCACTGAAAGTTTGGAGTCAGACATCAAATAGCCTCAGATTTTAGAGCACAGGAGCAAATTCAGCCCTGGTAGAAGTGAACAGTTTCAAACTACCAGGCAGCACAGCCTGATGGATCAAAGATTGGACTGAGGCTTAGGAAACCAAAGCTGATTTTCCAGCTCTCCCAAGTAATCCGGCTTCTCTGTGTGTGCCTTTGCTCCAAGCTCAGTGGAACAATGGAGTCCCTCCCTGAGCACAGAGCAGAGCACCTGGCAGCCTGGTCCTGCCACAGCACACAGATATCAACAGAGGAGCTGCACTTCTGGATTTAGTTCCCTGGTTTGGATGGAGATGAAAACGAGCTGAGCTGTGGATCCAGCTAACAATGGCCAAAAAGCTGCCTGGCTGGAACACAGAGTGATGACAAGCCTCAGAATGCCTGCAGAGATCTCCTGCCAGCTGAATGGCTTTTCTGCCAGACAAAGGACAGCTTTAGGGGGGGAAAGGGGAGCCTGAACAGGAAGAGGGGATGTAAAAAAGCTGGAGGAGCAGCTGAGGGGCTCTGGCCTCCCCTGTGGAACCTGCTAAAGGCAAGCACACAGCCACTCAACAGCCAAACCTGCTGGAACCCTGAATGCTCAGAATTTTAGATTTTTTTGTGCTGACAGGCACTGTCCCCCAAGAGAACATTGCATTTGACCTGGGGCTGTGAAGGAAACTTCCAAAATTGAATGATAGAAATGGGATTATAAGTGTGTAGCTTGAATAAAAGTGTGTAATTCACAGAAAACTTAAATATAATAATATATCTATAAAATATATATTTATAAATATATATTTTAATATACAAAAATATATTTTATATATATGATATAAAATATATTTTTATATATAACATAGTTATATATTATATATAGTCATATATAATTTATATATTATTATATTTATAATATACTTATATAAAAATATATAATAATATATAAGATATATTATTAAATATATTTAATTATATGTAATTAAATATATAATTATATATCATATATAAGACATATTTTAAATATATATTATATATAATATACATTATATAATCATATATATTTTAAAATATGATAATATACATAAAACAAGATAAAAGTTTTTGCTTTGGGATGGAAACTTTTTATGGGTTTGGGATGAAAACTTTTTATAGTTTTGGGATAGAAAGTTGGTTTTGGATTTAGGAAGGTGAGTTAGAGTCCTGACACCATCAATGGCTTTGGTACACCTGCCCACTTGGGAACTTCCCTGAGTCCCCCTGTGCAGGACACAAGAGATTCTTTCCACACTCAATGGAAACAGACACACTTCCAGAGCTAAAGTTACACAAGCCACATTTTTAGTATTTAAAAATGTGCAGAAACTTTCCACAACACAACACAATAACCAGCAGAGCAGCACAAAACTTTGCAGCCTCTCTAAAGCATCCTCCCAGTGCTTTCCATTATGACCCATTTTCTGCCTTTTTTTTTTTTTTTTTATTTCCTCCCCCTTCTCTTATTTCAAGCCAAAGCATTTTGACACCCTGCCCTTTGTGAACATCGTGTGTCAGAGGATCTACAGGGATAGCAAATCTTGTTTGCTTCTGTCTAATCTGTGCAGGCAGCTGGGCCACTTCCATCTATAATTGGGTGCCTCTGGGGCAGTGTCACTGTCACAGCTGCAGTGCTGGGCACCCCCAAACTGCAGAAAAGCCAGCCCAAAAAAATGACAGGCTAAGGCAGAGGAGCTGAGCTGGACCTCAGTGTTCTTGCACCTAAAAATTGGAAAAGTGTTGCCCTGATTTTTTAAGTTTTTATGTTTACATGTTGCAGACATCTTTTCATGAAAAACCCTTTCTTTAGGATTTTTCCTCCTGAGAAGCTGCGAGGCCTCAGGAACAAAATGTAAACATTGATTATCTGCTGCTGTGGAATGCAACAGGTGCATCTGTGATTGGCCCATGTTAGTTTGTTTGAAATTAATGGCCAATCACAGTCAGCTGGCTCAGACTCTCGGTCCAAGACACAAACCTTTGTTATCATTCTTTGCTATTCTATTCTTGGCTAGCTTTCTAATAAAACCTTTTCTTCTATTCTTTTAGTGTAGTTCTAATGTAATATATATCATAAAATAATAAATCAAGCCTTCTGAAACATGGAGCCAGATCCTCATCTCTTCCCTCATCCAAGAACCCCTGTGAACACGGTCACATTTACATTCTTGTAAGGAACTTTCTCACACGCTTTCTGTAAATAACTCATTGTTTTGCATTCTTTTATGGAGGAGGAGAAATTTGATGGACTGTTGGTTTGTCCAGTGTCATTGGAGAGGTGGCACTGTCACCCTCCAATCCACTGTCACTTTTGGAAATCTATAAATGTTGGGGTCAGAAAATAAACTTCCCCTTCTTCACCTTGAGAGCAGCGGCATGTGCGCTTGTGCTGTTTTGTGACAGAAAAGATCAACATGCAGTTGAATTTAGGAGCAGGAGAGTGAAAACAAGTCACCTTTTTTTTTTTTTTTTTTTTTGGAAGGCAGTGAGTAAAACTCAGCCTGTGTCACAAAGCCAGGCTTGCTCCAGGAGACAGCTGGTGACAGTGTCTGCACCACAGTAATCTGTGTTTACAGCAGGGCCACCTTTGGCTTGGAAATGGCACTTAAATAGCAACTGGTTTGTTCTCCTTGTTTGCTTTAAACCTGTGTGTAATCACCTCCACGGCTGCTGCCTGCCATTCTCAGCTGGTAAATGAGACAAATCCAGATGTCTCAGCTTGTAAAAAAAGGGAGCACATAAAGCAAACCACGCGCCAGCTTCAGTAAACACCTCCCTTAGATGTTTCAGATTTACTCATTTTTTGGGTTTTATGTTTTTCTTCTTCTTCAAAAAACAAACAAAGTTCCTCCTCCCTATTTTCTCAAAAACATGAGGGGAAAGAAGGCAGCTTTGTTTAACACAAAACAAACAGGCATTTGCATTTGGCAGCTCCCTTTGTGGGATCTCAGAGGGAAGGGGGGGATTTGTCAGGTAGGCAGGAGCTCCAAGCAGCACTAACGTGTTCTGACACCCTGGCTCCTGTTTCCCATGCAGCAGCCTTGTTGTACACTGATTTTTGAGTGCAGCAGGCCCTGCCTGCAAGAAAAGGACAGAAGGATCCAGGGCTGCAGGGCTTTTCAGGGAAACCTGTGGGGAGGGAGCTCAGCACAACCAGGATATTTGGGATGGTTGTCCTTGGCCCAGGAACCCAGCCCATGTGGGAGAGGTGCTCCAAGGAGAAAAGAATGGGGAAAAAGGCAGAAAGAGCAGATTTCACATTGCTTTACCCCCACAATCTGCTTGTTCCCCTTGGATTTGTTCCTAATTTGACACATTTGGAGGAAGAAGAAAGTGACCAAACCCAGAGGCATCAGAGTGAGAGGAGCTCCTAAGTCCAGGATAATTCTTTATAATAACCCATCTCACACACCAGAGTTCCTCATTGCAAGTGCTACAAGTTCTGACACCCTGGCTCCTGTTTCCCATGCAGCAGCCTTGTTGTACACTGATTTTTGAATGCATCCCTTTAGGGCTGCAGGTTTTTTCAGGCAAACTTGGGCTCCTGTGGGGAGGCAGCTCAGCACAACCAGGATATTTGGGATCATCCTTGTCAGCCCAGGAACACAGCCCACGTTGAGGTGCAAACCAGGAGAGGTGCTCCAAGGAGAAAAGGATGGGAAGAAATGCAGAAAGAGCAGATTTCACATTGCTTTAGCCCCAGAATCTGCTTGTTCCCCTTGGATTTTTTCCTAATTTGACACCTTTGGAGGAAGAAGAAAGTGACCACAGCCCAAAGGCATTAGAGTGAGAGGAACTCCTAAATCCAGGATAACTTCTTTATAATAACCCATCTCATCTCACACACCGGAGTTCCTCATTGCAAGTGCTACAAATACATGAAATAAAAATCTTCCTTCATACCTGCAGGTTTCCCCCTGCCAACAATCCCTCTTTTTTCTGAGCACAGTGTTCTTAAGTCACTTTAAACCCTTGTTATTTGTTATGCACCATTATAATCCTCTCCTATCTCTGCATTATTGGCGGGGATTTGGAGTCTGAACACGCAGCACAGGCTTTGATGCCTTGCTGAGACATCTTGTTACTCACTGTGTAAAGAGAGAGGAGCAGCCCTGGCTGCGAGGAGAGGCAGGACAGGGCATGGGAGAGGCTGGGATCACACCTGGGTCACCAAGCAGCTCCAGGGAGATGGAGCCAGCTTGGAACTTTAAAAAAAAATAAAAATCCTGTTTATTTATATCTAAAGATGATAAATATTTTCTGAGGAAAGAGGGAAAAATCTCAGGAAGAAAGCTGTTATTCTTTACAAAAAAAAAAACCAAATAAAATAACAACAGCTTGGCTAAACCCAAGAAAAATGTGGCAATAAAAAGAAAAAGAAGGGCAGCTTGTGAAATCCTAAAAATGCAGAGGCAGATGTGAAAGGACAGAAATTCTTCAACAAGGATATTTTTACAGAAATCTGTGAGGCTCCTAGACACGAGAGCCAGTTCCATTTCAGTCCAAAAACCACTAAAGGGCAAAAACCCCACTGAAGGGCCAAAGAGGGCGAATTTCTCAATGCACCACTGAGGAATGCAGGGAAAGAGAAGGAAAGGAGGGGTCTGGTCTGTGCTCAGCAGGCCACGGCCCTGATAATTTGAAATACGTGGGATGGCCACTAAACAAACAAACAAAAAAAAAAAAAAAAAAAAAAAAAAAAAAAAAAACCTACCTCCAAACCAACAACCCCCACCCAAAACAAAGAAACAAAAAATCTGGGTTAAATCGGGGCAAGATCCTTCTTTGGCCAGTGAATTACAGGTTCTGATTGCAGAGATGGTCAGAGAGTGATCAGAGGAGTGTGGGAGAAAGGGCTGCAGGTTCCCTGTCCCCTGTCACTGCCTGGGTCTTCAGGGGGGGTCTGAACTGTCAGAATGAAGCAGCAAAGGCTCAGTCAGCTCCCCTGAGCCAGCAGCTGCACCAGGACTTAGAAACACTCAGGTTTCTGACCCTGGTGGTGGATGGGCAGCACCCATCCCATCCCATCCCATCCCATCCCATCCCATCCCATCCCATCCCATCCCATCCCATCCCATCCCATCCCATCCCATCCCATCCCATAGAAATCCACCACAAAACCACAATCACACCCATCCAGTGGTTTGGAGCTCATCTTCAAGCTAAAACATCTTCAGTTTTACCCTGAAGATGGGCTTCAAACTACCAAGCTCAGGGCAAGGTGCAGATGCCAACAAGGAATTCGCGCCCTGAGCAAATGCAAAAAGCATCTCTGTGGGTTCCTGTCCATCCTGGTTTGATTTGGAAACTCATCAAAGCCATTAAGGGACAAAGAGCAGCCCTGAGCCCACCTGTGCAAGCAGATAGCACCTGCCAGAGTTAGGAAAACAACGTGTTGCTTCATTTAATTGCCTGCTTTTATTCTTTTAATGGAAGCAAATTGTCAGCACACAGGGGGCAGTTCCCTCTGCAAACAGCTGAGCCCTGAGAACTCCTGTGCACGCTGAGACTCACATCCTGACGAAGATGCTGGAGAAGAAGTTTCCCCAAGAAGCTGGGTTTGATTTTGCATGCACGAGCTGTGCTCAGATTGCCTCCATGCTTTGTTAGGAAGGAGGAATTTGACCAACATGGCACTGATCTCTACTCGTTATCCCAACGCTGTGATATGAACGGATCTGACTTTGTAATCTCAGCACTGTTAATACTGATTAAAAGCAAATTATTGCATATTTGTATCAAGCCTGGCAGCAGAGTCTCCCCTGTCCTTCAGCATTAGCAAGTGGAGCTGAGAAGCAGCTGAAGCCCAGGAGAGCAGATGATGTCCCTGCAGAAGGGGAAGGGAAGGGAAGGGAAGCAGCCCCTGAGAAGGGAGGTGGCAGCAGCTCCTGCAGCCCGTGGTGCTCCAGGGTGGCAGTGCCAGCACTTGAGCAGAGCTCTTCTGTGCCTGTTGCTCACTTCTCTCTGGATGGTCTACCCTTTTGGATGCAGGATCTAGCACGCACGCACGCACGCACAAACAAACAAACAAAAAAACCTGGAAAAAAAAAAAAACCCAAAAAAAACCACAAAAAAACCCCAAAATTCCACTTTTTTTCCAGCAGGCAGCACTCAGAGCCAGTCACAGCCTGAGGAGCCATAAGAAAGTGGATTTTAAAGCAGGGGAAAGGACAAGGAAATGGAGTAGAAATGAAGAGGTCTGAGGAGGGGCACCACTATTAACTCCCCTTGCTCCTGTGCAGACAGAGCAGCCTTTGCCATCTGATCCTTGGGCACCTGGCTGGGCTCAGCTGACAAATGATTCTCTCTGATTCTTGGAAGGGAAGAGAAATAACAACACCCCCTCCATCCCCTGTGGGTCGTGCCACCCCATCCAACTTGGAGAAATCGTTTATCATCGATCTGATGGCTTAAGTGCATCTGCATAATCAGCGGCACACGCCCAGAGAGGCTCTGTGCGTTTCACAAATCCTTAGCAGTGCATTTTTTAATAGAAAACATCAATCCCGAGTAGCCTGAAGGAATGAACCCTCTTTAATCATCCACCACTGCTGAGGACTAATTTCAGACAAAGGCTCAATGCTCCCAGTCACCTAGAGCATGGAATAACTCAGATGGTTCCTAAATTCACAGGGAAAGGTTCAGGCGCCTTTTCAAAGCTGGATTGCAGATCCTGTGTTAATTACTACAGGAAATTACATCTCCAGTAATACTCAGCAAGGCTTTACAATAAATGCTGTCTGATCTATTCCTGCTCAGCCTTGAACTCTTTGTGGAATATTTGTAAATGTAATGGGTGCTTCATTTCCACCGCTGCTCCTGAATAATTCATGCAGTGGAAGATCCTTGCATGGTTCCTTGAATTGAGAGACTTGGGGTATTTTGTTCTCTATAGTTAATGGATTAAAACAGGTATTTTTCAGCTATGAAACCAGGTAATTTATCACCACAAACCTGAGTGTGGTTCATACATCATTGGCTCAACTGAGAAACACATCTGTGAGTCTGGATATCAGAACAGAACAACCAACAATTTTAAATCATCCAATGTTGTCCGAAAAGCCAACAGAGTTGCAAAATAAAATGCTGAGAAACTGCCTCGCATCAGTCAAAATATTTTATTTCCTTTTTTTTTTCTAGGCCTTCAATTCAACCATTTTGTTCCCCCACAAAACAGCACATTTTGAAACATCACTTTGAAAAGAGGAAAAGAAATAAATCAAAACTCCTTTTCATTCAGAAAATGTCATAACTGGGAGCTCCAGCATTTTCAAGATATTCCTCCCCAGCTCCCTTCCAAGCAGAATTGTCAAAATTGGTAAGATTTCTTCAGCAATTTGTGTTTCATCAAAATGACATTTTTCCAGACAAAACTGTTGTGACAAAAAAAAAAAAAAAAAGAAAAAAAGAAAAAAAAGAAAAGTCAAACCCAAAACTCAACAAAATCGAACATCTCTGATCCAATTGTCTTTGACAAAAAGAGAATGTCTCAAAGATGCAAAACCTCTCCCTGGGTGAGTCCCAGAATATCGTTCTGACACATCCAGGTTGAACATGCAAGTTCCTCTTAGGTAACAACAAAAGAAAAATGAATCAACCTGAACCTCAATGTGGGAATCTACAAAATCAGAGGGTTTTGGGAAAGCTGCAAGATGCAGGCTTTAGAGGCAGTAGAACTGTGATTAGAGCTAAGAAACAGCCATGAGATTGGTCAGCAAAAAAATTATTTAAACTGTAGAAAAGCAAGGACAAATAGAACAATGATCTGTGCATTAATGCTTGTCTAGAATAACTCTCTAAGCTGCAGAAAGTTTATCTAGGGAGATATTAGGAAGGTTAAAGCTTAATAATGGAGCTCTGTGCATTGTGTTTAAGGCTTACAAGCAGGTATTGGATTCAAAATAAGCAAGCATTGTTTAACCAAAGGTACGTGTGCTTATAGTGGTTGGATGGAACTACTGTTATTGTGCTTTTACTTTGTGTGATTAGCCAAAAAGCTTATAAAATAAGTTGTAACATTAAGTTCCTAGTCTAGTGCCTAGAATGTGAGCTGCTGGCCTCTTCCCATTGTCATAATCATGTAATAAAACTGATGCTGAAAAATAAAACAGCTCAAAGCACGTTCCACAGCAGCCCCATCTCATTTGTGGTTTGCAAATAGCCCCCAACCTGCATCACTGAGGGGCCAGAGGTACCTTCAGATTTGTTCAGAGACAAGTGGAAACTTCCTGAACTGCAATTCTCACAGCATTTTAAAAGAGGAAATCCCACGTTCCAGCCTTAAAATGTGAGGACAAGGACACGGGTGCTTTGTCAGCCTCCATGTCTGGGGGTGAGCACTGACCTCTGGGCCCTGCAGCAGGGCAGGATTTGGTGTTGGAGCTCCTGCCACAGGTTTTGGTGCAGTTTTCACTTCAATCTGTGTCCTCCTGTCTGCCCCCAGCCCTCAGCTCCCACCTGATGCCTTCAGCTGCAGGTGAGATGTGCCCAGCCAGCAGCCCACAGCTGCCTTGCCTCTGCCAAAGTCACTCCATCACAGGGAAATCCCAGCTGTCACACAGCGCTGCAGGTCCCAAAAGCTGTTTACAAAGCCCTGCTGTGGGGCACCACCTCCATTTTCTCACTGTCAGCAACAAATCTGCTCCGTTCACCTGTCAAAGCGACTCCTGCAGCCCCTGTGCCAGGAGAAAATGCCCAGCAACGAGCTCGGGGAGAACAAAATCATTTTGGCTTTGGCTCAGTCATCATCAGCAGCTGTAATAAGATTCCCAGGGCTTCGTGCTGCTCATGTCAGACTCATCCACAACCCCTTTCCTGAGGAAGGATTGCACAGCCGGAGCTCCAGGCACAGACAAGGTGGGGAGTCCATCATCCCATTGCTTTTCCAGGCAGAGAAGGTGGAATTGTGTGATGGTGGTCACAGGATACTTGTGTTGAGGGAAGAGATGAGGATCTGACTCCATGTTTCAGAAGGCTTGATTTATTATTTTATCATATATATTACATTAAAACTACACTAAAAGAATAGAAGAAAAGGTTTCATCAGAAGGCTGGCTAAGAATGGAATGCAAAGAATGACAACAAAAGCTTCTGTCTCAGACAGAGAGTCCAAGCCAGCTGACTGTGATTGGCCATTAATTAGAAACAACCAACATGAGACCAATCACAGATCCCCCTGTTGCATTCCACAGCAGCAGATAACCATTGTTTATATTTTGTTCCTGAGGCCTCTCAGCTTCTCAGAAGGAAAAATCCTAAAGAAACGATTTTTCATAAAAGATGTCGGTGACACCTAAGCAAAAACCCTCCCTGGAAGGATGCAGCACATCCTCAGGAAAAGGAAAATTTCCCTGCAAATCACCCAAGGAAAATTTCCCTGCAAATCACAAAAGCCAGAGGAAGAGTCACCAAATTTTGCCAGTGATTATTAAGATAATGCCTGCCCATCAGAAGGAAGGAACTTGCTGAGATGGATAGCTCGACAAAGTGGAGCGTTCTGCTCCAATTTAATTAAAAAGGTATTTGGGAAAATGACAAATGCACCGCGGAGCTCAGCTCTGTCTGGGATGGACCTGGAGGTTTAAAAAGCAATTAAAGCAAGACAAGAATCACCATTAGCCTGGGGGAAAAAACACCCACAAGGCATTTTTAGCTCAAGGCAAGGAAAACAGAGGGGAAATGCTCCCTCCAGCTCAGAGCAGCCCCTCTGAGCCCTCCAGAGCACAGGAACAAGGTTTGGCTCTGTCTGACCAAGCTCAGGGTGAGACAGGACCATGATTTATTTATTCACAGAGTTTTCAAATTCTGGGGCCTCAAATGACTGAATGCAGAGAACAGGTTGCAAAAATCAAATAAGCAAGAAGCCTCATTGGATGGCTCCAATTCCTGATTTTTCTACCTGAAGTTGTGTTCTGCCCTGGCCCTGTTGGTAGTTCTGGCTGAACATCCACATGTGCTTCCATAACCAAAAAGAAATTGAAAATCTCTGAAAAGGAATGCCAAGAATTTGCTTTGGAAGCATGTGGTTGGTTCCTCATTGCTGATAATTATCCAAAAAAAAAAAGCAAAGATCTAAATAAAAATATGGGAAATGTGTTGTTTCCTTATTGCGAGATAAAGTAAAAATTATAAATGTCTCACTCAAATCAAAATGAAAGCATTTGTTTTGACACATTCCAGTTTAAAATGATGCTGGAAGAGACATGTTTCCATTCAATGTTTTGATTTTGAGAAAAAACGTTTCCAAAAAAAAAAGAAAATTGAAAAAAATAAAAAAGTTTTGCCGCAGTTTTTTCTGCCAGCTCCCCGAGGGATCAGTCAAAGCTTGCTGAAGCTCAGAGTCATTAGCAAGCTGTCACAGAGCTGAGACCCTCAAATGCATTTGACACATCAGATCACAGTTCCATCAGACCTGGAGAGCGTGCCAGTGCTGGATTTCACATCTCACTCTTGCATCTGACTCTTTTAGGATTCACTTTCTTCTCTGATAGAGCAAGAGGAAAGAAATCAGCCTTGGGAATGAGCCCCCCTTGTCAAAGCCCCAGAAAGGAGCTCATGGGTGACCTGCTGGCATTGCCAGTGCCCAAAAGGACAAAAGAGCCACAGGCAAACATCCACTCCTTCCAAGGGAGGGGACAGCAGTAGCACCAGGGCTTCAGGAAAGTCTCAAGCTTGAAAAAAAGTCTGAATCTTTCTCAAGGGAAATACAGGTTGGATATGAGGAAGAAGTTTTTAAAGAAAGAGTGATAAAGTTCAGGAATGGCTGCCCAGGGAGGTGGTGGAGTCCCCATCCCTGGGTGTGTTTAACAAAGCCTGGATGTGGCACTGGGTGCTGTAGTAAAGCAGGGCATCCCCAAAGAAGGGGAGAAAGGATGCATCTGACTCCATGGATATCAGAAGGCTAATTAATTATTATATTATATTATATTATATTATATTATATTATATTATATATATTTATATTATATTTTATATATTATATATACTATAATATATTATTGTATATATTATAGTATATATTATATAATATTATAGTATATATTATATAATATATTTCATAATATATATTTATAATATATAACAATATATAATATAATATAATATAATATAATATAATATAATATAATATAATATAATATAATATAATATAATATAATATAATATACATTTACACTACATCTAAACTGAATCTGCCATTCAGAATCTCATGACTGTCAGCCAACAGCCCCACACACACACCTGGATTCAATTGGTCAGTGAATCAAAACACTCACAGAACCCAATTACCAATTCCCTCCAGGTAAACAATCTTCCACGATGCATTCCACTTGTGAACAACACGGGAGCAGCAAATGAGATAAGAATTGTTGTTTCTTTTTCTCTGAGGTTCAGAGAATGTGAATCCCAGAAATACTCTTGGGAAAAGAGTATTAAATACTCTGTGAGGAGAAATGCAGCTACAGGGTGCCAGGGTTTAGCTGAGGTGTTGGGGCTGGGTTGGACTGGATGATCTTGAAGGTCTCTTCCAACTTTGTCATTCTGTGAAAAGAGCAGTAGAAAACAAATCCTGCTGTAACTCTGAGAAGGAGAGTCCTTGTTGAAGTGAAGGGAGCGACCCACCTTTGTTGGTTCAGCATCTGACTCCGATTTATTGATCAACCAGGCACTTTTTATAACAGTGTTAATTCACTTCATGCATATTGCAAAACCTGAGCTCCCGATAGGCTGTAGAGAAAACTTCAGCTCCTCCTTTTGTTTACAATACCTGAGGTTTGTTTATTGAAACCAAGATCAGTGTTCTCACCATGATATGAGAAGTTCTCAAAACCTTTATATCTGTTCTCAGAACGGCCATCTGTTCCTAGAGCAGCCAAGGACAGAATATTGCCTGTTTTTGAGGAAACGGTCTGAGAATCTTGTTGTTTATGTAAAAGGTGGCTGAGAACCTTAATTATTTACAGAATCAAGCCTGGGAAAGGCTGCTTTTTCCCTTAGCTGAATACCTTCATGGCCTCTTTCTTTAAGCCATGCTTGAACCAGGCTCTCCACAAGTCCTGAGGAGACATGGGGTGGGCACACACCTAAAGAGGCTCTGCCACAGCCTGCAGATCCCCTGGAAAAGCTGCAAAGTGCAAAACGCGCTGGCCTTGGCAGAGCAGGAGGCTGGAGCTGCCCCATCTGGCAGCCGAGCCGGCCTTTCCTGCAGAGCTGAGCTGCTCCGGCTGCTCAGACCACAGAGCCCTTCTCTCTCAGAGCATGGAGATAATGACTTGCTGGGAAAGGGATTGTTCCTGCTCCGCTGAGCACAGCCAGGCCTCCACAGCACGGCCCCACACTCGCGTTCCTTGTTGCATTGGAACAAACATATGTTCGGGCATCGCCGGCTCGAGTCCCTGCCCAGGTGGCCTCGCAGAGCTGTTGGTGCAGGCAGATGTCCCCACTCTGACACTGGCACTTCCAGGGCACAGCTCTTCCCCTTTTCCAGGCAGACAACCCCACTATTACAGCGACCTGAGGAGGTCTCTGGGGTGAGAGAAGGACGAGAATCTTGTTTCTTGATCAGAAGGCTGGATTTATTGATATATGATATATAATACATTATAACTATACTAAAAAGAGTCATGAGAGAGGTTGCAGAGGCTGCTAAGCTAAGAATAGAATAGAAAGAATGAATAACAAAAGTTCTGTGTCCAGGGAATCTGTCCCTGAGCTGCTCCTGTGATTGGCCCTTAGTTGGAAACACGGAAGATGAGCCAATCACAGGGGCACCTGCCACATCTCACAACAGCCGATAACAATTGTTTACATTTTTCTTCTGGGGCTCTGCTTCCCAGAAGACGGACAAATGTGAAAGAAAGGATTTCTATGAAAAAATGTCTGCGACACCCCACCAGAGCTTTGTGGGGATTTCTGGCAGGCCAGTGGCACAACCCCTGATTTTTTAACATTTTCTAAGCCTTCTGATGTTTACATTCTTATAACAAACCTTCTCACATGCTTTATGTAAATAACTCATTGATTGCATTCTTTTATAAAGAGAAATTTGATGGACTGCTGGTTTGTCCAGTGTCATTGGAGAGGTGGCACTGTCATTTTTTATGAACTGTCATTTTTCTGCATTGTGAAATTCAACACTCCTTGAGAATCACTATCTCCATTCTTCACGATTGAGATAAGAAGACTCAGAGTTAACTGAAAAGCAAGAACTGTGTTTTCAAAAGAGTTCCCCCTATCTTCCACTGAAATTTTCGATTTTAAAAGATTTCACACATATCAAAGGTGGGAACAGCTCTAATAACTTCTCCCCTACTCTGTTTTTTAAGTAGATAAATCTTCAGGCCAGTGACTCTTATAGTCTCTGCATGGACTTTAACTCAACAGAATCCCAAATCCACTGTCACTTCTGGAAATCTATAAATGTGAGAGTCAAAAAAATAAAGGTGCCTTTTTTACCTTGAAAAAAACAATGAGTTGGTGTCATGTTGTTTCATGTTCTGTAGTAACACAACTCCTGTGGAATATTTCCATGCTCAGGAACGCTGAATTGTTGAATTCAGTGAAATCTTCAGTGAAAACTGAATGAACAGTTGAATCCCAGGTGGAATCTTGTATTGTCACCACTGTGCTCCTCTCAGAAAAGAGATCAGGTTCTCCTTGGACAGGACGGACGCAGTGCCCTGTACCTGGAACATCCCTGCCCTCAGGGAATTGCAGAAATCTTGGGGTTTGGGGTGTGGATTTCTGCATCTCCTTGGGAATGTCCCACCTTCTTGAATCCCACACTCAACTGAGATATTACATTGATAAATGAAATTATCTCACCCCAGACCTGGCTAAAGCCCCAAACATAACACCTCAGCTGAGATGTTATATTGATAAATTAAATTATCTCACCCCAGATCTGGCTGAAGCTCTCTTTTTCCATGCAAGGACATTGACTGCTTCCTTTTCTCCTGCAGAAATTTGTTCTCTGAGGAAGGAGAAGATGGAGCAATGAGGAATTGACATTCACCAGCAATGCTACACCATCCCCTTGGATCACCCAGGCCCTCGGGATGATCATCAGCTCTCAGGGTGTTTCAGTCAGGTTTGCAAGATGCTCTATATCACTCAGGAGAGACTTTTCTAATCAACTGACACAGTTTAAAGCATTTTGGATGGGGAGGCACGTACGTAAGAACGTGAGCCTGAGCACAGATGTGTAAAATTGTAGGTGATCAAAGGTTCTGCATCCAAGGCAGGATTAAAAGACGTTTAATACAGCTTTTTCCAATAAGCCTGAGAGATGAAAGAACTGCCACAAGGCCTTGCTGGAGGCTTAGAAATTGCTCTGTGAAATCAGCTGCAATTGGTAATTAAATGGAAACCTTGGGGGTGTTCTGAAGACTTTTTTTTTCATGGCCTGGCATAAGGGGACTCATCTTTAAATTACGTAGATTTTACCTTTCACGGAGGTGAAGGTAAAACGCCATCCTGCTGCTCCTGCATGTCCTGCCTGAATATTCATCCAATTCTGAATATTCCTGTTTTCCCAGTGCCTGCCCTCAGCTGCAAGCCTGGGAATTCACCAGGGAATTGTGCCCCTGCCTCCTGCATATTATGTTATGTTATGTTATGTTGTATATTATATTATATTACATTACATTACATTACGTTACGTTACATTACATTATATTATATTATATTTTATATTTATTATTATCCTGCAGCTGGTCCTGCATGTCCTGCCTCAAAGCAGCTGAGATGCGGTTCCTCAGCCTCTGTGTGCCAGCATTAGGGCACACAATCCTGAATATTCCTGTTTTCCCAGTGCCTGCCTTCAGCTGCAAACCATGGAATTGTGCTCCTGCCTCATGCAACACAAACCCAGCCGTGCTCTGAAGGGTCCCAGCAGCTCCCAGAGCATCTTCTCCTTCTTGGAAGTGCACAAAGCTCCTTCAAACTGCTCCCAGGCTCAGCCTCTGATCTGCTCCAGACACAGCCCCAGGCAGGCAGGAGATTCTCTTGGTTGAATGGGATGTGGGGGGAAAAAATGGAAAATATAAAGACAGCAGAGTGAGAGTGGGGTTTTTAACTGATTGTGATGGACTGGAAATTCTGAGTGTGCACTTTTGGGGGGGAAACCAGAGCAGAGCAGAAAGCTCAGCACCCAAAAAGGAGATTTTGGTTGGACTCTGAGCTCTGCTACCACTTTGCTCAGTGCAAAGTGTCTGAGCCCTTCTCATGGCCCATTTCCCTTCTCTTTGCAGTAAAAGGGGTCGGTCCTTTTTTATCTACTTGCAAGAATGGGTTGCTCATTGTTTGCTTGAAGAGTTCCTAGGGTAACAAGGGCTATAAACAAAGCAGACCTGCTCCCCTGGACTGCAGTTCAACAGCGTTTAGAATCCTGTTTGATGCAAAGTGCTTCGGTTCCTGTTGTAGCCTTTCATTTCTAGATGGCTCCACACTCTCACTCTGAGGCAAAGCACTCCTTCAGACAAAGCTGAATCTGCTGAAAGTAGCACTGGAAATTCGTTTTTTTCCAGCAGAACAACAGCAGGTGAGGACAGCTCAGCTGCAGACAGCTCACCAGCTGCTGAAAAACAAACCACGACAAAACAACGCTTGAAAAAGAATTAAAAGCAGGTTCAGTGAAAGAAATAAAAAATAAAAAGAAGGTGCTAAATCTCCCCTGAATACAATGCAGGTAGCCAGAAATAGCTGCCAGAGAGAGAGAGAGATCGACAGCTGATATAAATAGTAGTGACTCATGGTGTAATGGGGATCCAGTTCAGGGGAACAAATCCCTATCAGTGGCTCAGACAAAGCCTCCTACAGCAAACACCTCCAAGGAGCGGGCCTAAATACCTCCAGGGGTTTGGAAACACAGCTTGGAATAATACCTGTGAGGCAAAGGAAGGCCTTTGTGCCAGTGGCCTGCCCAGGAAGCATCCAGGGCTGTGCATGGCTCTGGTTCCTGGCCCAGGAGAGATGGATTTATGCAGAGCATAAGGAGACTCTCTCAGACAGATGTCAGAAAAAATCTCCATGCATCAACTGTGCTGCTGCTGCAACCTGTCTGCCAAGAGTTGCTCCTCGAGGGCCTGGGGAACCAAAAAAATGTGCTTGGATTTCCTGAGGACTCTGTGCTTTCCTAGCAGAGCCTTCCCACCCTTGGTTTGCAGCAGGAGACTGCCCTACACCTGCTGGCAGTGGCACACAACCAGCTCACCTCTGGCACTCAGCCTCCACGGGATTTTTGCCAGTTCTCTTTGGCTCTGCAATCCCATTTAAAGTTCTCCAAACCCATTTAAAGTTCTCCAAACCCATGTAAAATTCTCCAGCACGTCCTACAGAGCCATGAGTGCCCAAACCAACCCTCCCAGAGGACACAGCCCCTCAGACCCACAGGGCCCTTGGGCAAAGCCATGAAACCAGAGTGTGTGACCGTGTTCACAGCGGTTCTTGGAGGAGGGAAGAGATGAGGATCTGAATCCATGTTTCAGAAGGCTGATTTATAATTTTATTATATATATTATATTAAAACTATACTAGAAAAATAGAAGAACAGGTTTCCTCAAAAGGCTAGCTAAGAATAGAATAGAAAGGAATGATAACAAAGTTTTGTGGCTCAGACTCTCTGTCCAAGCAAGCTCACTGTGATTGGCCATTAATTAGAAACAACCACATGAGACCAATCACAGATGCACCTGTTGCATTCCACAGCAGCAGATAATCAATGTTTACATTTTGTCCCTGAGGCCTCTCAGCTTCTCAGGAGGAAAAATCCCAAGGAAAGGATTTTTCATAAAAGTTGTCTGCGACAAGAGTGGGATTTTGGAGAGGTGGAGCTGTTCCCCCTGAGCAGAACCCATTCACACCCCTGATATTCCAGGGGCAATGTGACTCTCCTTCTCCTTCCTTTCCCCCCCAGGGTCCCTGGAGCTGTCACTGGAGGAGATGCTCTCTGCATCCAGCATTTCCAGCCTCTGAAATTGCTTCCTGCCCCGTGCTGATGAGGAAGTCAATCCCAGAGGCAGAGCAAGCCTGAGAAATAAAGAAATCTGACCCAGAACAGGCAGGTCAGCAGCTGGATATTGCACAGAAATGGAAGTCTCTCCAACACAGGGATGTTGCTCTTTCAACTGCTTCTAATTTTTTTTTTTTTGCCCCTCCATATAATTCTCTAATAATCGCCCTATTAACAATGTTCCATTTGCCACACAACTTGGGATATTAATCCTATTAGTTGGTACTAATCCTCTGCAAAACAAAATGGAAATATTCACTCTGTCATTTTCTCAGGGTAAAAAAAAAAAAAGGGGAGAGAAAGAGGTGGGGAGAAGAGAAGACAAAGATGCTTTCAGAGCTTTGCTGTTTTGTGAGTTAATTGAATGGAACTGGGTCTCCTGTGGTCTCCATACAGAATTCCATTATCATGGAATGGGGAGCCACATCCAGCCTGTTGATAAGAGACAGCCTGTCAGATTAAGCATTAACTATCATATTTGGAAATCATGCACTTTTCTACCCATTGGGGCATCCAAACACAATATCCCATTTCCCTTTCCTTCCCCCAACACCTTCTCCTTTACTGCACATAATTAAAGAACAAGGGGAGGGGAGACGGGTCCGTGCTGCTGAGCCCAAGATAAACTTTGCTGAGTAGGGAGGAAGAGATGAAGTGAGCATCCCAGAGAGCAGAGCTCCTTCCTATAGGCTTTCATTTCTCCACCCACCCCCTCTCGTGCTGTATTTTTTCATATTTCTGTGAAGAATTACTGGCAGTTTCCATCCTGCCCTGCTCCACAAGGTGAGACTGGCACCTACTGGAATGATCCTGGAAAGGCTGAGACTGAGAAGAAAAGAAATTAAACCTTTTTCTCAGCTTAGTTTCATCTGCAGCTTCACATTATTTTTCCCCTTCATCAGGCAAACAAGCAGCTCTGCAGACACAGGCACAGCACACGCTGGATTTGACACAGCTCCATTTTTGAGCTGTTCTGTGGTAATTGGGGGAATTCATTTCATTACATTTCATTTCATTCCATTTCAGCCCATGTGGAAGGAAGCACAGGCACAGGTCCTGACAGAGCTGCCAAGGTGGGTCTGTGAGGCTGCTCCCCCTTCTCTCATGCTCAGTCCCCAAAGCAAGCAGGAGCAAACATCCCTGCAGGTGCAGCATCCAGCCCCAGCAGTTTCATCCCCCCTTCCCTCAGGTGCTTTTTCCTAAGGAGGATTTCCTTACAGCATCTGGGATTTAGATTTAGACCCCCAAATGCTGTTCTCCCATGATTATCCCCTAGTCCTAAACTTATTTTTTATGTCCTGTCGCAGACATCTTTTCATTAAAAATCCTTCCTTAGGATTTTTTCCTTCTGAGAAGCTGGGAGGCCTCAGGAACAAAATGTAAACCTTGATTATCTGCTGCTGTGGAATGCAACAGGTACATCTGGGATTGGCCCATGTTGGTTGTTTCTAATTAATGTCTAATCACAGTCAGCTGGCTCAGAAAGAGAGCCAAGCCACAAACCTTTATCATTCCTTCCTATTCTATTCTGAGCCAGCCTTCTGATGAAACCATTTCTTCTATTCTTTTAGTATAGTTTTAATGTAATATATGTCATAAAATAATAAATTAAGCCTTCTGAAATGTGGAGTCAGATCCTCATCTCTTCCCTCATCCTCAGACCCCTGTGAACACGGTCACACCAAACCTCTCCATCAGGGAGCTCTGGGCTCAAGAAGCAGCAGCTTTGAGCACCAAGAGCCAGAGCTGTGAGACCCCAGGATTCAAGCAGGGCTCTGTCCTGACCAACACAGAGTTCAGCACATCCTAATTACTGCAGGCTGCACAAACAAACAAACAAACAAACAGCCCTTTGTTTGCACAACAGCTCTCAGGAGAGGCCTCTCAGAGAGGTGGGCTGGGATGTTCCTCTCTCAGCCTGAAGGGCTCCCAGCTGGAGGAACAAGGGGAAGGTGGTGTGGGGATGCTCAGCAGGCTGCCCGTGGTGTGCGTGTCTGAAGAACATCCACATTGCTCCTTCCAGCAGAGCTCCAGGATGCCCTGCTGCTCTCAGGAACGTTCTGAATAATGGCCAGGAGTGGCAGAGGAAAAGGAGCTCCCGAGGCAAGCTTGGGAGGTTGGTGAGAGTGAAATTCTTCTGGATTTACATGGGGGTGAAACAGATTCCACACTCAGCTGGAGTGACTGACAGCCTCTGATGGGAACTGGGACAATGACAGGGATCAGGTCCAGGGAGGATGTAAGGGTTCAGCCACCAGCCAGCTCATTGCCTGGCAGCAATCCATAGCCTGGTTCAGAAATCAATGCAGGCTGGAGCACTCAGCAGCCAGGCTGAGCCAGGTCTGTCATTTACTGTAATTCTGAGCTGCTAGATTACTTTCTCAGGGTTTTCCAAGAGGAACAGTTAGTCACAGTGGTGAGTTACTCCCCTTTGTAGGCTCTGTTTTCTGTTTTTTCCATTCCTAATTGCCACCCCAACTTCCTTCCCACTGATGGAGAGCAGAGAGTGCTGTTCCAGCCTCCCCTCAGAGCCTCTGCTACCTCAGTGCTGTCAGTCTGTGACAAGAGAGAAGGTTTTGCTGGGTTTTAGGGTATAACTTCCTCTCCAGCTTCATGGATATCCTTTCTGAAGAAGAACCAGCTCTCCTGATGCTCCCAGGAACAGCTATATCCCAACCAGCACCAGGCTTTTTGCAAAATCCAGCCGAAGAGAATCAAGTGCTTTGAGCATTCCATGCCTTGGATTATCTCCTCCCTGTGTTGGGCAGCACACACAGGAGACACCTGTGGGCAGCTCATGCACAGAGCTGCTCTGGAGAGACCTGAGATAGACTGGATTGGACAGTGACATTCCTTTTTATGGGACAGTGACACTCCCTTCCATGGGACAGTGACGTTCCCTGTCATGGGACAGTATCTTGGTTTGGAGAGACAGAAGTCTGCTAAGGAAGGCAGGAGCCTCCCCTGAAATGGAGAATGTAAACCCTCCCCACCCCTCTGAATTGCTGTACATTTTAAATTAAGGGGCTCTCAGGCAAAAAATATGGGAGCAGGAAATAACAGTTCTTTAATAGGGAAGAAAAATAAAATGATGAAATAAACAATGCAGTACAGCAGAACAGCACTGACAGAGTCAGAACCCAACCTGACACCCTGTGGGTCAGGGTGTTGGTGGCAGTCCCATTGGAATTGTGGCTCAGCCCTCCTGCAGTGTCAGGGGTGGTTCTGTTGGAGCAGGGATCCTGTAGAGAAGGATGGATTCTTCCTCTGAAGATCCAGTGGGAGAAGAGGCAGCTGCTGTTCCTCTGGGGAATCCAGTGGAGAAGCCGTGCTGGTGTTCCAGAACCTCCAGATTATATCCATGTAGGAATGCTTGGCTCCTCCCTCTGGGCGGAGCATCTCCCAATGGGATGCTGTAGTTCTTATCAGCCATTCAGTGACATTCAATAGCTATTATCAGCAATGTCCCCTCCCAGGGAGGAGTGATTGTGGTCACTCAGAGAGAGAGATAAGGCAAACTGCCCACTTGACAAAGATAATCTGCCATACAGATGGTAATAGAAAACATCTTGCATTGCAATCTTCAACAGACAGTGACACTCCATGTCATGGGACAGTGACACCCCCTTTCATGGTCCACATTAGGGATTTATGGTCCCAAATGCCAGCACAAGGCAGGAGATGATGTTTTATTCTCCCCAGAAGAGAAACCCTTTCAACCAGCTCCTGGTGCTGAGTTGTGGCTCTCATTGCTCTGCAGACACCACTTTGTGCAGCTGGTTCCTTCAGGAGGGAGGATCACTTTGCCAGACAGCTCTCACTGGGTTTCTCACTGCTAGAAGTGGCTTGGGAAAGAAAAATGTTGACCTCTTTCCGCCTGACTGGGTCAAGGGAGCCGTGGCTGTGCTGATGGATGGCTGACTGTAATTCCTGCCTGCTCATTTAATCAGTGAGAACTGGCACCAGCATGCTCAGAGAGACAGAGCAGGGCTGGAAATCCCTGCAGAGCAGGCAGCTGGGAAAGGGACAGGGCACTGAGAGTTCCATCCCAGCCAAGGAACCTTTTCCTGGGGTGAAAACTCCAATGCATCCTGCTGGCTGTGCCATTGCAGAGGCTGCAGCCCCAGAGCAGCACTGCATGTGCTGCATCCTGCCTGCTGCAAATGGAGAGGGGCACTCAGGCATGCAGGGGAAAGGAGGGCTCCAGCCCTGCCCAAAGCTGCTTTGGCACTCTCACAGCATGAAAGGCAAATAAATCTGCTCTTAGGGGAGCCTCCCATCCATCAACAGCCACACACAGGCAGAGTTCAAGGCCAGAATGGAGCACAGGGTCTGATCTCCTGCCTAAATGAGGAAAATGTCCCTGTTTCCTCACCCCAACCGCAAACCCTAACTAAAAAGTCACCCTAAAAACTCAGCAAACCCTAAAAGCTTACCTAAAAACTCAGCAAACCCTAAAAAGAGCACCAAAACTCTACCTCTCATCTCAGCACCACATAGCCATGGGAACATTTCCAAATCAAAGTATTGTGGTGTGTGGGGGTCTCCACACCAACCTCAGCTCTCCCAGTGGGCTCAAATGTCTCTATTTCCTCACCCCAAAAGCAAACCCTAAAAACAAGAGCACCCAAACTCTACCCCTCAGTTCAGCACCACAAAAATATCTCTGTTTCCTCACCCCAACAGCAAACCCTAAAAACTCACCCTAAAAACTCACCCTAAAAACTCAGCAAACCCTAAAAACAAGAGCACCCAAACTCTACTCCTCAGCTCAGCACCACCTAGCCATGGGAGCATTTCCAAATCAAAATGTTGTGGTGTGTGGGGGTCTCCACACCAACCTCAGCTCCCCAGTGGGCTCAAATTCCTCAAAATTCACATTACAGAGGGTTGTGTAGCCATGGGGGTAAAAACAGGAGAGGCTCTCCAGGATTTTTGGGGTCCTGCACAGCCAAATCAAGGCAGATGTGAGGCTGCTGGAGCAGGGGAGCAGCAGGAGGGGAAGGACGCATTGAGAACGAGGTCCAGCCTGGCATGGGCATGGTTGGTGTAGCAGGAGTACCCTCTAGTGGGAGAACAGCCTGGAGAAATCCTCCCAAACCATCACACACACACACAAATGCAGGGGTTTTAGAGCTGGAGAAAAACTGCATCGAGAGGATCCATAAAAACGGGCTTGAAAACAGAGGGGAAACGGAATATCTCGGGGAAATAAAGCCATAAAGCCTGATTATCACTTGCAGTGCTATTTTTTACTTTTCCATTTAAGACCTGCTATTTCAACTATATCCACGCAGGGCTGGGGAGCAGACAGGAGCTGCTCATATTCACGAAGCCAGGCCAAGAGTGTTTAAATACCCAAAGGTCACAGCAAAGCCTGGGGCTGCCTGCCTTAATCCTGCTCAGTGCCTGAAAGCTCCTGGCTGTGGAAAGGAAGATCTGCACTCATGGCAGAGGCCCAGCACATTTCCCCAGGACATCAGAGCTGGTGAAGTCGTTTTGCTTTGGCTCATGGATGAAAGATTTTGCTGTTAGAGGAGAGAGGGGGAGGCTGGGCAAGCACTGCTGTGTTGGACATAAAGGATGCAGAGGATGCTGTGCTCTGTATCCAGATGGGATCAATATTCTCTCCCCAGTGCCCTGCTCTGAGATCACACTGACACTGCCTTGACAGGTGCAGCATTAGGACCTCAATAGAGTGGAATTATGTGGTTCCTTCGGGGCTCTTCCCATGCAGAAGCCTATCTAACCTGAATGTTTTATATATATATATATATATTTATATATATCCCTTCATCCACTATTGAAATGCACCTACCCCTAGGGAGACCTTTGAGGTGTCTAAGTAAGGCTCCAACCCTTCTGATTTGGGCAGAGATAAATACAGTAGGAGAGCCTAAGCCCTTTCCTTTTTTCTTCTTTTTTCTTTTTTTTTTTTCAGATTAAATATCTGAGCATTGTTTCCTGCAAAGCAGCAGTCGTGAAGGAGTGAGTGGATTTAAAGAAACACAGCCCACTTTTACAGCCAGGGGTAGGAAGGGAAGTAAAAATCATCCATGCCAGACTCAAGGAAGTTGTTCCTGCAGAGATGATCCAAATTCAGCATCTCACTGGTGTTCACACAGTGAGGGTGAACCAGGAGGGAGAGCTGGCATGGGGATGTGTCACAGATCAGGCTGGGAATGGTGAGAGGGGTGCCAGGCACAGGGAAGGGGTGGGTTAAGCCCAGCACCCCTCCTGGGAGATGGCACAGCCATCCCTCTGCATGATGTGTCATGCACAACCCACAGGTTGCCTCCTTTCTTCAAGCTCCAGTTGCTGCCAGCAGATTTGGCTGGGGACTGAGTCCTGATTTCTTGCAGCATTGTGTGTTTTGTACAGGTTTTGATGTAAAGTTGGTTATTTTTTATAAGTTGAGATTATGGTTTGACCCTTGGTTCCCCCCATTTGGTTCATCCCAAATTCCCCTTTGCTCCCACCCTCCTCCCATTCCCCAAAGAGAGAAAGCAGAGCTCAGCATCACCATCCTGACCAGGCTCAGCACCCACTGGGCTGCTCAGACTGCCCAGCAAGGCACTGCCCAAAAATCAGAGATACTCCAGGCACTGATCCCACCCTGGATCCTGCTCATCCCACTGGGAATCCTCCTGGAAAAGGCATTTACTCACCCTGGAGAAGGGAGGAGCCTGGCCCAAGGTGACTGGGCTGCAGGGCTGGAGCAGAGCCCAGAGCTGTCCCAGAGGTTTTTCCTGGGAGGCAGAGGGAGGAGGGAGGGTTTGGCTCTTTGGAGGGATGCTGTGCCTTGCAGAGCAGAAGGCTGTGAATTCCCATTGCCTCACTGCATGCTCAGTTAAAGTGACAGATGACTGGATGTGTGCACCAGCCTCCATCACTGGAGAAAGGGAAGTGCAGATGATTTCTTGGAAAGAAGGGATTTTTAAAAAAAAAAGAGAGTAATTTGGAGTAAATGAGGGGAAAAAAGGGGAAGAGATTCTCTAGATACAGAACGTGCCACTGCAGAACCAGGAACATGCCTAGGGAAATTTTTTAAAAAGTTTTTAGAAAAAAGCAAAGCTAAAAAAGAAAAAGTATCCTATTAAGATTAATGCTTTCTGGCTTTCCATCTCCCTCCAGCATGGCTCTTCCATTTCCATAAACCCATTATCCTCACTGCTGTTTCACTTAATTGGAAAATGTCTATTGCAACCTAGCATGTTCCAAGACAAACCTTGGATGTATATATAACAGGCACTTAAAAGCTTTCAAATATTTCAAATTTGCTCAACACAATTACGTGAACAAAAACCCTGTGGGATCTTTTTCTTTCTAGAAAACAAAAACCACCAAAAAAAAAAAAAGCCCTCAAACCCCACAATAGTCATAAAGCATGTGTTCACAGGGCTAGAAACACCATTACATTTATCCTGATTAGCATTCCCTAAGCTTTTATGTGCACACAGTTATTGCCAGAGCAGGGAAGAGGGAGAGTAGGAAATGCCAGTCAATGATTTGGCTGCTGAAGGTCAGGGAACCAAAACAAGGAGATTTGTTTCACTGCAGTGACAGCCATCAAACAGGGACAGAGTGTGCCAGGAGCTGCATCCTCCTGGGGAAAACCTGGGAGGAACAGTGAGCAGTGATCCCAGATGGGGCTGACTGGGAGGAATTGGGATTTCCTGGTGGTTTCTGGCAGTTCACAGAATTCACAAAATTCACAGAATCACCAGGTTGGAAGAGACCTTCAAGATCATCGAGTCCAACCCAGCCCCAACACCTCAACCCAACCCTGGCACCCAGTGCCACATCCAGGCTTTGTTAAACACACCCAGGGATGGGGACTGCACTACTTTTGTATTTGTGGGGACCCTCGTGGCAGGGAGGAATGATGAAAAGTGCCAAACACAGCCTATTGTACTTGGGTTCTCCCCAGACAAAGGAAGGAATGATGAATCTGACTCCATGTTCTCAGAAGGCTCATTTATTATTTTATTACACCATATTATATTAAAGAATACTCTACTATACTAAAGAATACAGAAAGGATACTTACAGAAGGCTAAAAAGATAACAATGAAAACTCATCACTTTCTCCAGAGTCCCAACACAGCTTGGCCCTGATTGGCCAAAGAGTGAAAACAACTCCCAGCAGAATCCAATGGAACAATCACCTGTGGGTAAACAATCTCCAAACACATTCCACATGTGAGCACAACACAGGAGAAGCAAATGAGAGAATAATTGTTTCCCTTTTCCCTGAGGTTTCTCAGCTTCCCAGGAGAAAAACCCTGGGTGAAGGGATTTTTCAGAAAATGTGAATTACACACATCACCTCCCCAGACAGGACATTCCAGAACTTCATCACTCTTTCCATTCTACAACTCTTAAGGAGCAAGTGAGCTCCTTCCTTCCACTCCTCCTGCTGTCCTTTCCCTGTCCCCACTGACATCTCCCAGAGCATGATGTGGATTCAGATATGGGAGCTGGCACACCAGGACCTGGAATTTATCAAATTTATCACCAGCTGGCCACAGGACAGCAGCTGTGGAAAGCAGGGCAGGAATAAAAAAAAGTTTTCTCCCCTGATGAGTGGTGGTTCTACTGATTTTTAGCTGGAAAGGATCTGAGCCTTTTTGTACACCTAAGCATGTAACAAGTTTGCAGGCTCCTGTAGAAAAGAATGGGCAATTTTTTAATTTTCACATATCACAGCCCTTCTCTTCTTGGCTGGATTAGCTTGACAATGAATAAACTTGAACCCTGCAGCACTCAAGGTAAGTGCCAGCCCTGGCCCTGAGAGGCTGTGTTAGAGAACAGCTCTCTCAAATATTTGCTCTGCTCTCCTTTCCAGCACATCCCAGCTGCTGTCCACACACACTCTTGTCCCTCTGACCTGCCCATCGTGTAATGACATCACAGCACTCCAAAAGAGGAGATTTCCTCTGGCTGGCTCTGCAGCTGGCTCTGCCCAGCCAGAAACATGGCCCATCTGCAAGAATTGCAGGAAATCCCTTGATGGAGGTTCTAAATGCATCAAGAGACCTGCCAGGGGTACTCCTGGTCCTTCATCCAACCTGTTATGGAAAAAGCTGAACATGCCAGGATTTCATCAAGCCAAACTTTCTCCTTCCTCATCCTCATCACCAACAGCTTTCCTTGGAGCTGTCTTTGCCCTTCTGGGGCAATCCTGAGAGCCCCGGACCCCCAGCATGGGCTGAAGGCAGAGCTGAACCTTTACCACAGCAGGAACTGGGCTCTGTGTCCTCACAGGGACATTCCCTGGGTGAGGCTGCTCCTCTCCCAGCACTAATCCTACCTGGAGAAAGTGCCCAGAATGGGCTTTGAAATCCATGAGGAAGCTGCACTGGGGGGAGTGGAGTTGGTGATGGATTGCAGAGAAGCCTCCAAAGAAGCTCCTGGCCTTGGGAAGGGGCTGGTGATGGGTTTGGGAATGGAACAGCCCCACCTCAGGCTGGTGCCATTGCAGTTGTGTGGCACCCAAACCAAGACGGCCTGAGGATCACCCTGCTGCAAGGGAACAAGAATGGCAGGGCTCTCCCTTGTGCACAGCAGCAGCTGAAATCCAGCTTTGTGTGGCACATCTGGCTGCTAGAGCTGTCTTGGTTTGGAGAGACAGAAGTCTGCTAAGGAAGGCAGGAGCAGGAGCCTCCCCTGAAATGGAGAATGTAAACCCTCCCCACCCCTCCAAATTGCTGTACATTTTAAATTAAGGGGCCCTCAGGCAAAAAATATGGGAGCAGGAAATAACAGTTCTTTAATAGAGAAAAGAAAAAATAAAAGGATGAAATAAACCATGCAGTACAGCAGAACAGCACTGACAGAGTCAGAACCCAACCTGACACCCTGTGGGTCAGGGTGTTGGTGGCAGTCCCATTGGAATTGTGGCTCAGCCCTCCTGCAGTGTCAGGGGTGGTTCTGTTGGAGCAGGATCCTGTAGAAGGGTGGAGTCTTCCTCCAAAGATCCAGTGGAAGAAGAGGCAGCTGCTGTTCCTCTGGGGAATCCAGTGGAGAAGCCGTGCTGGTGTTCCAGAACCTCCAGGTTATATCCATGTAGGAATGCTTGGCTCCTCCCTCTGGGCAGAGCATCTCCCAATGGGATGTTATAGTTCTGATCAGTCATGAAGGGACATTCAATAGCTGTTATCAGCAGATGTCCCCTCCCAGGGAGGAGTGATTGTGGTCACTCAAAGAGAGAGATAAGGCAAGCTGCCCACTTGACAAAGATAATCTGCCATACAGATGGTAATGGAAAACATCTTGCATTGCAATCTTCAACAGAGCTTAAAAAAAAATCTGTGCTGAGGTCCAGGTGGGAGGGGATGTGCAGCCCCAAAGCAGCTGTGGAGCATTAGCAAGGGCTGAGCAGCAAAGGGGAGAGCCAGGGAGAAAGCGAAATAAAGATTCCTGCCAGCCAGGCAAGGGAGAGCCAGCTCAGAGAGCTCCTCATAAACCAAGGAATGATGACACAGTGGGAGAGAAATTCAGCTTGTTTTCCTGACAAGCACAATTTGACTCCAATGGCTCCTCACCAGTTCTGTCTCTGTTGCCTCCTCCACAAAGACATTAAATCAACTGGAGAAGCTGCTTTTGGAACTACCAACGAGTCTATTGTCCATGCTGCTGAGTGCCTGAGATGCAAGTGGTACTGATAACTTATCTGTAAAGGGAACAAGGCTCCTGAAAAACA
This sequence comes from Zonotrichia albicollis, assembly GCF_047830755.1. Classification (NCBI taxonomy): domain Eukaryota; kingdom Metazoa; phylum Chordata; class Aves; order Passeriformes; family Passerellidae; genus Zonotrichia; species Zonotrichia albicollis. The sequence continues at coordinate 5,935,091 of NC_133840.1, forward strand.
CTCACTTCTGCTGTGGAATAAGAACAAAGACATTAAGGACGCAGGAAAAAGTCCCTTTTATTTTATTAGTAATTCATGCAGGAAAGAAGAGGCCAAGCTGTCTCAATGACTATCCAAAAGAGCAGCAAATTAGGATAAAACAAACAGAAACATCTCCCCAGAATTTGCTATTTCCTTCCCTCTACAGTGAAGCTCTGCTTGACCAAGAGACAGATTTATTGTCCAGACAGTACAATTTATGTTTCAAGACAGAGGCCAGGGATTAAAGGTCACAGTGCCAAACAAAAGGGCATGGTCTGGTCATGCTGAGAGCATGAGGAGTGAGCAGGAAGAAACTGCAATTTTGGAACACAGGCAAAGAAAGCAGCAATTTAACTGACAGCTGATTTTGCAACGTGTTTTGCAGGGCAACTATTTTCCTCATTTAGCTCTCTCTTAGTCATACCTTTACTTCTGCTAGTTTCAAAATCACTGCTGGCCCATCTAAGTGGCTTTCAAATATCTGCTATAAGGGTTTTTTTTTTCAAGGCCAGCACTACATTTATTTGAGGAAGAGGTCATGTCATGTCCCCAGAACAGCTGAGGAGTTCTGTCCAGGCAGAGGACACTGATCTGGGATATGTGTGTGACCAAAGGCAGTGGTGTTACCTCAGTGGTTTTGCTCTGAACCTGCTGGCCCATCACCCTGACAGAATGTCACAGACATCTTTTATAAAAAATCCTTTCCTTAGGATTTTTTCTCCTGAGAAACTGTGAGGCCTCAGGAACAAAATGTAAACAATGATTATCTGCTGCTGTGGAATGCAACAGGTGCATCTGTGATTGGTCTCATGTGGTCGTTTTTAATTAATGGCCAATCACAGTTCAGCTGGCTCAGACTATCTCAGTCACAGGATTTTGTTATCATTCCTTTTCTATTCTTAGCTAGCCTTCTGATGAAATTCTTCCTTCTATTCTTTTAGTATAGTTTTAATATAATAAATATAATAAAATAATAAATCAGCCTTCTGAATATGGAGTCAGATCCTCGTCTCTTCCCTCTCCCTGGGGCCCCTGCAAACACCACCACAACAGAACAACACTCCTCCCTTCCCAAACCCTCCTCTGAACCCAAACACCATTTCCCACCATAATTTCCTCCTTCTCCATCTTCACAGGAAGGTTAAAAAAAGCCTCTTTGCTTTCTCCTGAGGTGGAGGCTGCCCCTGATGAAGCAGCAGCATTATTATGGGAATGGACTGTGAACAGCAGCTGGGCATTTCCAGTAATGAGGGCAGGGACAGGGGAGAGGGAACTAATCAAAACCCAGCACCAGATGGGCTATTCCAGAGGCATTTTTCTCCCCAAGCACCTGTGAAGGACATTGGCTTTCAGCAGGAACACTTTCTGTAATGAAGTTAAACCCACAGAGCACGGTGGGGTAATTTGTTCCTGATCCCAGGCAGGGGGAGAGAGGGAAAGGCACTTTCCTCACAGGAGTTTCCTGGCACTGAAGGAATTCTAGAGGGGAGACCCATTTCTCTACCTGTTCCCATCACAGGCAGAGGTTGTTCCAGTCTCCCCAAGCTTGTCCACCCTTTCTCAGCTACAGACTAACAACGACGGGAACAGGGAACAGGTAGAGAAATGGGAACAGATGGAAAAGCTCGAAGCACCTGCAGAGCCACAGAGAAGGGAGAAGCTGTCCCCAGCCCTCACATTGTGACATTCGCTCCTGCACTTACTCAAATCTCACTGTGCCCTGAGGCTCTGCTGTGCTGGAACACAACTTTGAGTGGGACACAACTCTCCTGCACTTCACAGAGCCCAAAAATGCCAGACACAGCCTATTTTACTTGGGTTCCTCCCAGGCAAAGAAAGGAAGGAATGAATCTGACTCCATGTTCTTAGAAGGCCAATTTATTATTTTATTATTCTATATTATATTAAAGAATACTATACTAAACTATACTAAATAATACAGGAAGGATACAGACAGAAGGCTAAAAAGATAATAATGAAAACTCGTGACTCTCTCCAAAATCCCAACACAGCTTGGCCCTGATTGGCCAAAGAGTGAAAACAACTCACAGCAGAATCCAATGGAACAATCACCTGTGGGTAAAACAATCTCCAAACACATTCCACATGAGCACAACATAGGAGAAGCAAATCGGATAATGTTTTCCTTTTTCTCTGAGGCTTCCCAGCTTCCCAGGACAAAAATCCAATATTGGTGCTGCAAACTCTCCCCTCACTCCAAGCTGTTTGAAAACCACCTTGCAGGAAATAGGTGCTCTAAAAAAAACCCCAGCAGATCCCAGCTATGCCTATATTAATATACATTCAAACGTAATATTTTAAATAATAAAATTATAATTATAAATTATAATAATAAATGGTAAAATAAATAATAAAAACATATTTAAAATACAGCTATCCCTGTATGAATTAGGCAGCAGAAAATAATGGGGAAAACCTGAGGCATTTGGCTTTGCAGGACAGCAAAAATCCCACCCAGCTGTGCTTGTGCTGAGAGGAAGAGGAGGAGGAGGAGGACCGGTGACAATAGGGGTGTTAGAAACACACCAGAGCACCCGAGGATTGTTTTTGAGGATGTCAGCAACACACCAGAGCTCAGCTTGTTTTGCATCTCCACAGTGATAAAGTAGCAGGAGTTCCTCAAGCAGGAAATGCTGGAATCAGCTTTACCTTTATTTAAAAGGGAATTTAAGGTGAGGCTTGGGAAAAGGTTGGTGCTTGCTCTGTTTATTTGTATCTCCTTTCTGGTCCTGTTTGCTTTCTAGTCAAGAGCTCTGCTTCTTCAGTGTGCATTCAATATTAAATTGCCTCTTAATGTACTAACAGCCAGGCTTCTCTTGAAGAATATCCTCCTGCATACAGAATCTGCAGCATTTGTCAAGGAGAAAAGGATTAAGTGAATAGGGACTCCAGCCAAGTTTCCTTGAATATTTTTTTTTCTTCCAGGTACTGGTAGAGCAAAAACAAAATTACAAAATTTCCTGGATCGCTTATTTATTTATTTTTTTCCCTATGCCTATGTAATCACTTTTTGTTGACAAAAAACATTTCAAACTCACATCTCAGCCACCTCCATTATGATCAGGACTTAGCCAAGGTTAGAGAGCCACTGGCAAGGCAGGGAATCAGCCTCCACCTCCCAGATTTTATTTTATAAATCTGGCACCAGGAATTTCCCAAATTACCTCCCTCAGAGCTGATTTGGAAAAAGACTGAAGCACCACCTTGATGTTCAGAAAGGGCTTTGACCCTGGAATTTGTTTACCAGAACATTCTCCAAGGAAAGCATCTGGAAGGTGATGCTGATTGCAAAGACATTTCTCAGCATGGAGGAAAAGATCCTCCCCAGGATTTGGGAAGAGAAATATCCTCTCCATCCATGGGGAAGTGATAAAAGTTACCTGCAGGGCTGGAGCCCTCCAAGAAGATGCAGAAATCTGCAGAGGGAGGAGGACTGGTTCATGAAGACAAAATTCCTGTTTAAAGCCTCTCTGAACTTGGTACCTCTTTTTTTATCCAGGGACTGACTGCCCTCTCTGAGGGGAGAGGAGTCAGTTTGGAAATCCTAAAGCTGCCAACAGAGAAAAAACATCCCTGGAAAAGTCCAGATCTGTTTATCCTCCCACACGTCATGAGGCTGGCTGGCCCTGAGCGGGATAACAGCTAATCCTGGGCATGGAAACCCCTTCCCACTGATCAAACAGCGTGGCAAAAGCCCTCCCATTCCTATTCTCGAGTTTGAAAAGCTCTAATCCTGTTTAAAAAAGCCTTCAAGGCTGCCTGGCTTCCCACCCAGCTTTTCCAGCAGCGAGGCAAATCCCCAGTGCCTTTAACTCCATTGCACTGTAAACATGTGAGCACTGAGCAGTGCTCAGAAGCACATTTCTGAGTGAGCCTCAGGGAGCCCGGGCAAAGTAAATAATGTGGCAGAAAGCCTTTCCAGAGGTTTCATAGCCTCTAATTTCCTCACCCAAGGGTCACAAGTACAGCAGCTGTCACTTAAGGCTCTCAGCAATTCACACATTCCAGCCCAGCTCTTGCTGTTTCGGTGTTTGAGAAACACTCAAAGCCATCTCCTCCAATTGTCCCCTGAGTAAATAAAGTTCAAGGCGGTAGGACAAGAAAATTAGAGGCTGTGAAGTCGTGAGAAGCAGCTGTAAGGTAAGCTGCCTTGCCCAGAGCAAGGTGCATTAACTTGCAGCTCCCTGCCTGGAGTTTTTGCTCAGGAGGGAATCTGGGATGGCACAGAAATCACCCAGCTGCACATGGATGTGGATTCTGTGACTCTGAGAGGTGGGGACACAAAGGGCACAGCACTCAAGTGCCCTTTATTGGGATTTCTGCAGCCCAGAGAGAAGGGAAGCAGAGGTGGCTCAAAGGGGAATGCTGGGATGAAGGCCTGGAGCTGTGGGAGCTGCAGGAAGGAGGTGGAATGAAGGCCTGGAGCTCTTCTGGAAGGAGCTGAATGAAGGCCTGGAGCTGTGGGAGCTCCAGGAAGGAGCTGGCATGAAGGTCTGGAGCTCCAGGAAGGAGCTGGAATGAAGGCCTGGAGCTCCTCTGGAAGGAGGATTGTTCCTCCAGGAGGGACTCAGGGGAGTGGAGGGGCAATGCAAGAGCAGAAATGGCAGTGGAGCATCAGCACAGAGACCACTTCTTGTTATGCAGAGGGAGTGGAATGGGAAGAGGACTAGAAAACCCTAGTTCTAAAACGTTCTAGGAAGGGATAAAGGAAAAACTTAGCAGGGTGCAAAAAGAGTGAAACTGTGAATGAAAAGAGCAGCAGAGCCAGAGAAAGGGCAGTGGTGTCCTTAGGTAGGATCTTAGGCCTACCACATGCTCTCATGAAAACAGAGAAAGGGCTGGCGCAAAACCATGAACAATCCTAGGACAGATGTGACCTCAGTGTGAGAAAAGTTCTGTTGATCCATCAGATTTGGTGATAGAAAAGAAATGCAGAAGGTTCGGGACCAAAAGGAGGCAAAGGTGGAGGATGAGAGGGTGGCAGGTAAAGAGGAGAGACAGAGTGGGAGATGAAGACAGGAGGCTTTGTGTCACAGACATCTTTTATGGAAAATCCTTTCCTTAGGATTTTTCCCTCTGAGAAGCTGGGAGGCCTCAGGAACAAAATGTAAACATTGATTATCTGCTGCTGTGGAATGCAACAGGTGCATCTGTGATTGGCCCATGCTGGTTGTTTCTAATTAATGGCCAATCACAGTCAGCTGGCTCAGACAGAGAACCCGAGCCACAAACCTTGTTATCATTCCTTATTATTCTATTCTTAGCCAGCCTTCTGATGAAATCCTTTCTTCTATTCTTTTAGTATAGTTTTAATGTAATATATATCATAAAATAATAAATCACGCCTTCTGAAACATGGAGTCAGGTCCTCGTCTCTTCCCTCATCCTCCGACCCCTGTGAACACCGTGCAGCTTTGTTTGGCTCAGTCATCTTGGGGAGAGAGTTAAGAAAATTCTCTGGGTGCTAGGAGGCTGCTGGTCAATTTGAGTCCCAGTGGCGAAATTAAAAGATATTCCTGGGTAGGAGCACCAGATTTCTATGACCATGGGCTTGGGGCAGGGAGTGAAGTTTGCTTTTCAGGAGATCTAAGCACCTGTTCAGTGATTTGCAGATTTGCAGTTGTCCCCCCAGCTCCTCTGCTCTCCTCCCAGCCAGTCTGGCTGAACAAACCTCCCCAGCCAAAGGCCAAGGGCTCCAGCTTGTTGTGACCTTTGCTAAAGAGATCTGCCTTTAATCATGACAGTGGATGAGCTCCTGGGCTCCTTCCCTAATGCAGAGACAAAGCAGAAAAAAAATTGCAGCCTAAAAGTTGTGCTTTTAGAGAAAAAGCTTTCTGTGCTACATACATCATTACCCAACAATACAGAGTAGCTACTTAGAGTATCTCTACGTTCATTTAAAGACCTGATTTTAAAAGCCAGCAGCTTTATCCATGGTATAATGTGTCAAGTGCAAGCTGAATTGACACTTATGCAAGTCAAAGCAAATGTTTTTAAGATGTGACAGCAGAGCCATTACCAGCTTCATATATTTCATTCTACTTTTGTGCACACAACCAAGCATATTATTGGCTTTTTATTTCCCTCCTTGTTTGCTTCAGGATTCTGATTAAAGCAGGGAAATATTTCATGAGCTGCCAGGTTATGCTTAGACCATTAGGCCCATCTATGAGAAATATTTATTGGTTTAGGAAATGGGAGAAAGGGAAAGCTGGAGCACTGGTGATGCATCTCATCTGCTCTGAAAACAGAGCAAAAGCCTCTCAGATTCCTGTTAGCCAAAGAGATAGGATGAAATTGGCTCAGGATCAAAAGCTGTAATGGCCAAATGATCCAGAGCCCTGATCTGGTCTAAAGCTCCTGGGTCTGATCAGCTTTGGGCTGAGAACATTAATGATGATAAAAGAATTTCTGCTTGGTTAATGCCTTGTAATTAAACCCCCCCATGTCTCTGACAGGTCCTTTCTTCACCCTTCCCTCTCCTGCTGCTGCCTGAGTGTCGGGATCTCTAGCTGGTCAGTGTGACCCCGAGAAATGTTAAAAGTCTCTTTTCCCAGCCCGGTGCTTGAAGAATGAGTCAGGGCTCTTAGTTTCTCAGTGTCAAGGTTGTTTATTTTATCTTATCTGTAAAAGTTTTCTCCTGCCCTGCTGAGGTCCCTCCAGCAGGACAGTTCCAGGCACTCCGTCCTCTGATGTGGGACCCTGAAAATACCACAGACATTTTCTTCCTTTTCCATGCTGCAGGAGCTGCTCTGCAGAGGAGTTGGGAGACAGCATCTCCTGCAGGTTCTGCTGCTGGAGCTCACCCAGAGGTGAGGGCAGGGTCACAGCAGAGGTCCCAGCACTCTGAGCCCCATCTGCACCTCCAGGGCAGGGACACAGCTCAGTGAGGGATGGGCAGGGGTGAGAAGGAGAGGTGATTTATTTGAGAGGCTTCTAAATCAGCTCCCCGAGATGGCTGACCTGCTGACAGTGACTTAATCAGCACAAAACATTTCCTTGATTTGTCACCAGGGAACGGCAAAATATTCTCGGAAGAGCTTCATCTTTTATCCTAAGAACTATTTACATCAAGGAGGTTAAGACACAGCTTTAACCACACAGACAGCACAAAGCTTTGGATTTGCTGATCTTAAAAACTATCAGGGAACAGGGTCCTTCTTGTCTTGGTTTGCCTACCCACAGAAGAAAAAGCTCTGTGCTGCATCACTTTTATTCATGAAGATAAAGCCGTTGTGTATTTTTCTAATGATCTCTTAAGTTTGCAATTTGTCCCATTTTATAGCAGCGAAAGTTAGAGATGCAGTAAGCCATGTATTTAAGGCTGGTAACTTAATGGGAAAGGCATTAACTACCATTTCAGATTTTTAGTTCTGTTCCCCTCCCCATCCTTGGTAATTATCTTGTTACTCACCAGCAGCATCAGCAATTTCATTGATGTGCTTTTAGCACAGGCCACTACCAGAGGACAAGAGTGCTGGAGCATGTTACACACTCCAGAGTAAACTTTATATCTCCTGCTCTTTTTTAAAAAGGATCAGAACATTACCCACCTCTCCTCAACCCTTCAAAAGCTGCAAGCATCAGCAAGGCCTGCTTCCTGGGCAGTTGTAGGCTTTTAACAGATAAAAAATCACTTCAGTGACAAGTCATGTTATCCTAAGAGATTATGTCTTGTGATAAGCTTGGCGGTTTTTATTTCTCTTGTAGCCTTTTGTGGTAATGGGGTGGGGGGATCTCTGCAGCCCCGTTATGATCAGGTGTAGTTAATGATGGAAATGAAGAAAGGGCAACCAGAAATCTCATTGTGATCCTGCAGTTGTTTCTGATGAGGGATGTACTGCTCCTGCTCCCCTGGCTCTGTGGGATCCCCCCATGGTCAAAGGAGCCCCCATGCCCACAAGAGCCAGCTGGCACTGCCCTCTGCCAGCACTCCTGCCTTGCTAATCCACCCTCCCACCCTGCTGAGGCCACCTATAAACCAAATAACTCCACTTTTGGCAGTGTTCAGCAAGCATCTGAACGGCTGAATGTTCTGTACATGCCCACAGCTCCTGGGGAGGGAGAACAAGCACTGTCCTGGATCAGCTTTTTTATGGCTGGCAGTGGGTTTGGGGAGTTGTATCTACCTCATTGTGCACACTGGCCTGCACACATACAGCAGGAGAAGACAAAAGGTCTAGCACAGGGCTTATCAGCACATGGCAGGCATTTTAAGCCATCTTGCAAAGGAAAAAAAAAAAAACAAAAACCATGTTGTGCATGTAAGAGAAGGAAATCCCTAATTGGAAACACAATTGTCTCGTAAGAAGGGCTCCAAAATCAACAGCCACTCCAATTTATGTGGTGTTTTATCAAGCCAAATAGCCCCCAAGGGCTTTGAGAGATGAGCCTCTAATAAGGTTTATAAAGCCAGCCCTCCATAACAGAGGCTGGGCAGGGAGGGGGTGTAAAAGGCCTTTTAGCATGTGAATTGTGACAGCAATGTCAGCCTGTCACAGCTCCAGATAACACAGCTCCAGGAGTTCCCAGGGCACCTGCAGGAGTTTCCAGGGCAGAGATTCATGGAGAGCAGGTGGGACAGATAGGATCCAGCCCCCAGGGTGGGCAGCCAGCACCCTGGCATCCCATTCTCTGGGGCTCACCACACTCTCAGTCCACAGCTCTGCTGGATCAGCTCAGAAGATGCCTGTGGTTATTAAGTATTGTGCTGTTGTGGGTCCCAAGGGAAGAGATGAGAATCTTGACTCCATGTTTCAGAAGGCTGATATTATATTATATTATATTATATTATATTATATTATATTATATTATATTATATTATATTATATTATATTATATTATATTACATTATTACACTACATCATGTCATATCACAATATATCACTATATTATATCCCTATATTATATCCCAATATTATATCACATCACATCACATCATATCACAATACTATATCACTACATTATATCACTACATTATATGACTTTATTATATCATTCTATTCTATTCTATTATTATATGAAAATTATATACTAAAACTACACTAAAGAAGGAGAAAGGAGACATCATAAAGCTAGAATGGAATGATAATAAAAAACCCGTGACAGAGAGCCCAACACAGCTGGCTGTGATTGCTCATCAAGTAAAAACAGTCCACATGAGACCAATCAAAGATGCACCTGTTGGTAAACCATCTCCAGACCACATTCCACAGCCAGCAGATAATTACTGTTTATATTTTGTTTCTGAGACCTCTCGACTTCTCAGGAGTAAAATCCTGGCAAAGGTATTTTTCAGGAAAAATGTCAGTGACAGATGCCCCTCAAGTGAAGTGGGAAAGCTCTCCTGTCACACCAACCCCACCCTTCCCCATGGTTTCTAAAAAGAAGCTGTGCCTTGATGAGACACTGCGCAGAAAAATGCAATTTTTAAATTATTTTATTTCATCTTTTCCCCCTTCACCAACAGGAGAGGAGAGAGCCTGAAGGAAGAACAGAGGGGACATTTTTATTCCAGCCTTTATGGTGTGCCTGGAAGGCAATACTGCAGCAATGAGTGTGTGACAAGAAACATGAACAGGGAGGGGAGTGTGGCTGTAAAACGTGCTTTAACATCCCCTGCAGGAGCACATCCTCTGAGCACCACCCCTCCATCATCACTGTCCTGATACACGAGGCAGGGAGAGCAAAACCAGCCAGCACAGGTCACACTTCACTGAACAGTTTTGCAAACCACACTGAGAAACCCTCAGAGGAGAGAACCAACTCAGTTTCAAGTCTATTTTGAGTTGCACAGTGGGGTTGTAAATACCTTGTTTCTGGCAGTTCTACAGTGGTTAAAGAATATATCAAGTAGTCACGGAAAACCCAAGACATAAATTTGTTGCAGAAGAAAGGTCTCTTTTCTTCTGCAAACAAAGACAACAAGTGCTTTGATTTGGTTTCCATTTTCTGGCTGATGCTGTTTTGTGAGCAGGTCTGTAATGGCAGAGATGGTTCCAGAAAGATGTGCCCTGCTGGAAAGGTGACAGGCTGCACATAGCCTGGCTTTAACCAGCACATGCATATACCAGTCAGCTGGCAGATCAAGGCTCTCACTAGTCTCAATGCCTTTATGATCATTTTGATGAAATCTGGGGGAAAAAGATCTATTTTCCCATTTTCTTAGACTTATAAATAACTGACATGTGAAAATCACAGCCATTGAATGATTTTCATTCCCATGGAAATCACATTTTCCATAGGGAAAATGTGTCATTTAGGAGTCACACGCCATAGACATATTTTATGAAAAATCCTTTAGGATCTTTTCTCCTGAGAAGCTGAGAGGCCTCAAAACTGAAATGTAAACAATGATTATCTGCTGCTGTGGAATGCAACAGGTGCATCTGTGATTGGTCTCATGTGGTTGTTTTTAATTAATGGCCAATCACAGTCAGCTGGCTCAGACTCTCTGGTCGGTCACAAGATTTTCTTATAATTCTTTTCTGTTCCATGCTAGCCTTCTGATGAAATCCTTTCTTCTATTCTTTTAGTATAGTTTTAATATATAATAATTAATATATTTAATATAATATTTTAATATATTTTCTTTTACTATAATATATTTCATAAAATAATAAATCAGCCTTCTGAACATGGAGTCAAGATTCTCATCTCTTCCCTCGTCCTGGGACCCCTGTGAACACCATCACAGTCACAGCTCTGCTTGTCCTGTTGTCACTGTCACCTCCCTGCTGTGATCCTTCAGTTCTGCTGGAGTCAGGAACTCCAGAGGAACAGGAGAACCAGGCAGGCCTGAATAGGAGAGCAGAAATCCCTCTGAAAAACACAGCCCCAGGTGTGACTAATGTGCCAGAGAGCTCATGGCTCAAGTAATCCCCCTGCTCAAGACTTTATCAATAATGCACAATTGGATTGTGGAATACAAAACCCCTGGAACTTAATAAAAGGACTGGCTTAAGCACTGAGCTAACATCATTGGGATTGATGAGTGAGGACAGTTTCAAACAAATTACACCTTGCAGTCAGATAAGACCTCTCTTCAGGAGGCTGGATGAAAGACAAGCAGCTCAGCATAGCTGTTCACCTGCCCAAAGTGAAGAGGTTCTGAGTGGAAAAAATGGCTTTAGGAATTAAACACATTTCCCAGGCAGACTCTTCAGGGATGAACACTCATAAATTGAAGGGGAGGTTTGTTTAATGCTATTTTAAACATTCCAGTACTTGGTAAAAATTTGTCCAAACATGGAATTGGGGCCAACAAATGTGACTTATACCCAACCCAGTTTTCCCTGACATGTGAGGATGCCTGTGCTAAAGCCTTTGTGCCCAAATGTCCCAGGACTGTCCCAGCACAAGGATGTGCTCAGTGTTGTCCTGAAGCAGCTGAAGGGTCAGCTCCAGCCCCAGCCCAGCACTCTGAGATTTAGCTTGGCCCTGGAACAGGAGAAATCTCTACAGGAAAACAGATTCTGAGGGAAATGGGACAAAATCAGCACAGAAAAGAAACCTCAGAGGCAGCAGACACATGGGCTGAGAGAACAGGGAACACACACTGGGTATGGGACAAAGTGGAGCCTGGGCCTCTGGAGGGAACTGCAGAATGTGCAGAAAGAAGGGAAGAAAAGAGACAAACCTATGGAAAGGGGAGGCTCTTCAAAGAACACACACAATTAATTTGTGGCCTGCAGAGGTAAAACATGCACACTGCTCCCCAAGACCAGCCAACCAAAATCCCAGCTCCTCAGTTTTATAGGTAGAGCCTGATCCATCATATCCCAGACCTTGACTGGATTAAGGCTGTTCTGAATTCATCATGTCTGTGAGATATCTCCAGTGAATACCCCCTCCCTGGCTGGCTGATGACCAGGGCTGGGCTTTGGGTTGCACGTCCCTTTAGAATCCACCCTTTCAACTCACAGATGCTTTTTTGGGGTTGTACAAACTCCCTGTGGTGTCCTCAGAAGCCAGAGCAGGACCAGCACTTCACTGACACCAGCCTGGTGCCCTCAGCACCCACAGCACATCCAGCAGAGCCCCCAGGAGCCTGTCAGGAGGGATTAATCCCACATCCCTCCCTCAGCATCAGCACAAACTACAGAACAGCATGGGAAGCCCAGCAATTCTCAGGAACACTTCATTTATTGCAATCCAGGCTAAGAACAGCTCATCTGGAGCCAGGCTCCAGCCCAACTCTGATTGCCAGCTATGGGGAGATAGCTGAAATTACAGTAATGCAATTTCAATATCCTCATGGAGGTAAATGCACTCAGTTGCCTCAAGGCCTCTGTAAACATTAATTATTAACTTAATGTCTGGCTTCCCTGAGGTATCCATTATCCTGTGTATTAATGGCCCTTCCAAGAAGGCAGGGAGCAAACAGCTTGCAGATTACCTGATAGTATTAGGGAAAGTTTGCAAATTGATTTGGTTGGATTGGAAAGTGCTTGGCAGTTAACTGATCACAGAATGTGGAGAAAGAGCAGAGCACAATAAAAGATGTTTTCTTTCCTCACAGCTTTATCTGCTCAGAAAAGAAGAGGAGCCAAGCATGGCAGTGCTGGCTGTTCTTTTGGATGCTCCTTTCCTGTCTCCCATCCAAAGTGTAATGAAGGAAAGCCTCAGGCAGGGAATTCAGTGGTAGCAAGAGGCAACATTAATGCTGTTCTAAATGCCTCTTAACTAAAGTTAAGTCAATCTTATCCCTAACACCCAGCTCTTCACTGTCAGGGGATTTTCATATCCTTATGGGATAGCCCTGAGGATATCCAGTCCAGTCCAGTCCAGTCCAGTCCAGTCCAGTCCATCACTGGGATCCTCAGGGTTTCCTAATCCTTTAAATACCCCCAGATCCACACACACAGCAGGTAAGGGTGACAGGCTGAGCATGCAGACATGTGCCATTTGCACTTCCTTCTTGCACAAAGCACTGCTCAGCTCATTTTCTCCTCCCAGAAAGCTGCTTTTACAAGCCTCTGAAACACCTCATTTAACTGCAGAAGTATTTGTTCATTAGCACTCCTTGCAGCAGGAAGCACATGTCAGCGTGGGAGTTCAATCCCCCAGGATGTGACAGGAGAATTCATTCCACAGCCCAGGGACTCTGCAGGCACTCCTGAGGCTGCAGATCAGCTCTCATCCCAGTTCCACCCTGCTCAGAGAATCACAGGCAGGACAAACATCACAGGCAGGACAAACACCCTGCTCAGAGCATCACAAGAAGGACAAACACCCTGCTCACATCATAAGCAGGACAAACACCCTGGTCCACATCACAGACAGGACAAACACCCTGCTCAAAGCAACACAGGCAGGACAAACACCCTGCTCACATCACAAGAAGGACAAACACCGTGCTCAGAGCATCACAGACAGGGCAAACACCCTGCTCACAGCATCACTGATAGGACAAACACCCTGCTCACAGCATCACAGGCAGGACAAACACCCTGCTCACATCACAGACAGGACAAACACCCTGCTCAAAGCAACACAGGCAGGACAAACACCCTGCTCAGAGTATCACAACCAGGACAAACACCCTGCTCACAGCATCACAAGAAGGACAAACACCCTGCTCAAAGCATCACAACCAGGACAAACACCCTGCTCACATCACAGGCAGGACAAACACCCTGCTCAAATCATAGTCAGGACAAACACCCTGCTCAAAGCACCACACACAGGACAAACACCCTGCTCACACCAGAGGCACTCCACAAACAGGTCAAACACCGTGCTCAGAGCATCACACCAGGACAAACACCCTGCTCAAAGCTTCACAGGCAATCCACAAGCAGGACAACCACATCCACAGGCTGCTTGAGATAAGACCAACCAATATTAAAAGCCAGCATCTTCCCCTTGGAAAGATAAGGCAAACCTGGCAGATTCTCATCTCGATTTTTCATCCAGAATGCCACATTCTTCGAGCAGCCACACACAAAACAAGCAGCAGTCACGTTTCCAATCTGTCGTGTGCTTTGCTGGGCCCCTTGTGCTTGGAGAAAAATCTGAATTCTCTGATTCTATCTGGATGTCAGGGAGTGATTTAAATGGAGGCCAAGTAACAGTCCTTGATAGATTTTTGGTTATGTTGCAGTTTGTTGTGTAGTCAGGTAACTTGTGTTCTTCAAGCAGAAACAAGATATTGCTCTTTTATGTAAATTTATGGAAGAAGTTATGATTTTATCCTATATCCTAATAAGGATTCAGACTTAGCTTTTAAAAGGAGAACCTTGTTTGTGCTGGGGTTTTGTGCCTGTTATTTTATCATAATTTAAAATCAAACTAGTCAGACACTAAATTATTTCCTGCTGAGAAATGTGCAAAAGCTCCCTTTATTCCTATATCCTCTTTACCGCTGGCATCTTGTATTTATAGAGTGCAGATGGAGAACTTAACATCCATGTTTTCTCCTTTAAAGTCTCTCCTTTGATCTAGTTATCCATCCAGGAGATTGCTTTGATCCTTGCAGTTTTGCTAATTCCAAATACTCAATTATGCTTATCTAGTCCTGGAGGATCTAAATGTTTCAAAAGCTGTCCCTCATCCACTGCTGGTTTACCAACACAGCCCAGCTTTAATCAAAAGGAACTTCTTCTTGCCCAGAGCACGGCAGGCTCATCTGTGAGCCTCACAAACCCAGGAGAGCCTGGTTTTCCTTCCTGGCCACATTCAGGGAAGCAGGAGAGAGAACAGGATGTGGGAAAAGGGCATCTCATGTGCTGAGCAGTGAGGTCAGGGAACAAGTGTCCAGGGGGACAGGAGATAGTGCCCAGGACCTGGAGCACGAAATCCAGGAAGGAATCTCACAGAGAGGAACAGAGCTCAGGGTTCTCACACTCCACACTCACACAGGGCTCTCTCCCATCTCCTGGGGTTGGGAGCCTGTCAGGTCACCCAGTCATGTCACAGACATCTTCTATGGAAAATCCTTTCCTTATGATTTTTCCTCCTGAGAAGCTGGGAGGCCTCAGGAACAAAATGAAAACAATGATTGTCTGCTGCTGTGGAATGCAACAGGTGCATCTGTGATTGCTCTCATGTGGTTGTTTCTAATTAATGGCCAATCACAGCCCAGCTGGCTTGGACAAAGAGCCAAGCCACAAACCTTTGTTATCATTCCTTATTATTCTATTCTTAGCCAGCCTTCTGATGAAATCCTTTCTTCTACTCTTTTAGTATAGTTTTAATGTAATATATATCATAAAATAATAAATCAGCCTTCTGAAACATGGAGTCAGATCCTCATCTCTTCCCTCATCCTCAGACCCCTGTGAACATGGTCACACAGTCATGCTGCTCTTCTCTCTCCCTCCTCATTTCAGAAGCCAGGAACCAAGGGGATGGGAGAAACTGGACATCACAGGCCCTGAGGGAGCTGAACTGAGTAGGGAAAGCAGCAGAAATGAGGAGCAGTTCTCCAAAACCAGAACCATCCATCAACACAAGCAGAGTGAGCTGAGCCTGATCCCAGGCCTGCCTGCTGCTTGTTTTAAAAATCTTCTCCCTTACAATATCATTATGCCACGTGAATGGAGGTTATCTAAATCCTGCATGATCTCTCCCCCAGGGAGCAGGGAGGGAGGCAGAAGAGGAAAATGCCATTATTTCATGATGGGATCTGAAGGAGTAGGGGATTTCCTTTCAACTTCCAGAGGATTGAAACAAATTGAGATACATCCTCCTAATGCTCCACTGCTCGGTATTTTGACACCACATTACTGCTCAGCACCTGAAACTCATCTGATGAAAGATGTGACCAGAGCCCTGCTTTCCTCTCTGCTACCAACTCCTTCTGTGCCATTCCTCATTCTCAGACTAACAAAGAAATTAAAATCTTCTCTAAAACGTTAAAGAGTGATAGGGGGAAAAATACAAAAGGAAGAAGATAAAATCTGAAGAGGCAGCAAGTGGCCACAACTGAAGTACAGCACTCAGATAATTATCTTGTTATAAGAGCCCAGGCAAGGCTGCTGGAAGGGCAAATTCCTCCCATCAGAAGGTGAGTGCGGGCTCCCTTCCCTCCTCATATAAAGGTTTTTATGTATCTTATATAAAAGTATTTCTGTTCTTGCAAATTGAAAGCTCAAGTGGCAAATTCTTGCAAAAGCTTCTCCTACCACCAGCACAAGGAAGAAATAATGGCTGGGAATAATGGTTTAACACCACTCTGGCACTTCCAGCAGCTTTCCAAGAGGCAGGTTACACGTGGAAGGCAGGAGACAAGCTGCTGAATTGTCCTTTTCTATCCTGCAGCCCCCTCAGCAGCAAAGCAAAGAACAATTTTTCATATTTTGCTTCAAACAAGATTGACAACACCAGGGCAGCCCCAACAGCACAATGTCTATAAGGTAGCTGACAGATGAGAGAGGATTTTATTTTGCCAGTTTGCCCTAAGAAGGGCTTTGAAGGAGTAGTTCAGACAAGTGGGTGACTGAAATTCAGTGTCTGCCCTCGCAGGGTGAGCCAGAATGCCAAAATGGGGTGCAGAATAAAATCCTGCAGTGGGACAAGAGCCCTGTTAGTGCTGCTGTGTGCACAACCCTGTCACACTGCTCCCCTGGAAACCCTGCCAGGAAAGCTGCAGGAAAGGAGTGGAAAGGAGAGTAGGTGGCAAGTGGAGGAGCTTTTCTGAAGTTGGTTTTCTCTGCCACACTGCAAAGCTCTCGTGCAGGCAGAGTTTGCTCCCTGCAGAACTTCAGTGGCCACCAGGAGCTGAAGTTTCAGGCAGGGTCACTGAAATCTGCCAGCAGAGCTGTGTTTGGCACACTGACTCTGCTTTAAAGCTGCAGCCTTCTGAACCAGCTTTTCCAAGCTGAATCACTCACCTGACATTTGATAAATCTCCGTGAACTCCTTTTTGTTGTAAAGGAGAACGTGTAAAATTCATTCTTTGTATTACAGAAATGCCCACTGAGCCCTCCTCTGGAAAAGCTGAGCACTGTGTTTATACTGCACAAACTGGGCACCTTCCTGCCCTGACAGATTTTAGACCATCAGTCCTAAATCTGAGATCTGCCCGTTGCATGTTTCTCAGCTTTAGCTATCGGTGCTTTGCCTGAAAGAGATTAATCAAAAGATTGTTGGTAAACTCAGCATGATGTGAGCTTAAGCTCCCAAAATCATTAAGCACTTAGAAAAGGGGGTTTTATAACATTTTATATAACAAAGTTACGCTTTTTGTGACCGAATCACAGTGAACAACTCCCACTATTGTCTCAGCACTTACTTTCCAAAATCTCAGTGTTACTGTGACACCTGGCCCCACTAGGTGAGCCAGATTGTTCACTAAAAATTCACCTTAATCTGAAGAAAGACACCTCAGTATGAGATTCTCCAGACATGGCACTGAATTCCATTTAAAATTGTGAATTACAGCACCTCACTTTTCTGTCCTTGAAACATTTCTCTGCACAGGTGGTCCACCTTTGGTGAAAGGGAGTGAAAACAGAGGGAAAATGGAATTGTATAGAAGTCATGCATCTTGGGAGGAAAAGAAGGAATTGGGAAAAGGTACCATGGAAATACAAATGGAGTTCAAATCTCATTTCTTTGCATAGAATATAAGCATCAGACAAGTAACATATGTGGTCTGAACCAAATGCAAACACCCAACACGCTCCATCTGCACAAGCAAACAATCCAAGCATATTTGGGATGATAGATGCAGGACTGGCAGGTATTTATCACAGAACTGTCTGGAGATTTGACTAGCAGCTAAACAGGAGCACTGCTAAAAATGCACCTGCCTCAGAGCATGGAAATTTAGCTCAGGAAGCTGCCCAGATTCAAAAGCTGCTGCATTTGATTTTCACACCTGTTTTACTATTACTTAAAAGACAGCCAGTTCCAAAGCACTTGACATTTGCTCTGAGAAGCCTGAGCAAACAGCCAGGGCTGGATCAGGGTGTCTCTGCAGGGTGAGCTAACAAAGAAATGGACAAACATGTCAAGCCAAAAGCCAGAAGCTCTGGGAAGTGCACTGGGAGAGGCTGTAGTTAATAGATGGAGGGAGAGAGGCTGTGAGAGTTTTCATGGAGCACAGCCCTGGCAGAGGGCTCCTTATCATGGCAAGCAGCTTGGGATGTTGTTTAAGGCACCTCCCATATGGGAGGGATGGCTCTGCAGGAAAAAAAAAATGCAGAAAATTGGAAATTTTGCTGTCCAAAGCATCTACCTCTCCTATGAAGATGTGATGCACATCTTCCCGCCCAGCTGGATCAGGCTGTGGAGATGGAGAGTGTGGGGTTTATATTACAGAGCAGAAACTCCTCACAGCTCTGTTAGAAATGCAGCCTGACCCCTGTTCTAAAGCACTTCAGGGAATCTTTGTCCCAGAGCTTGAGGAAAAGGTAGAGCTATAAATTAAAATTGCATTAGTAGTTTCTTTGGTGGTCTGCAGAGCAGGCAGGAGAGGGAGCTGGGAAATTTTCTTTGCATTTATGGGAGCTGTACCTCCAAATTATATACAATGCTTTAGCATGGAAACACAGATCCACTAAGAAAATTTAAAATAATGTTTAAACACTGTGTTGCTCAACAGAGAAGAAATGGCATTACTGAAAGACCTGGTGCATTAATTGCTCTTTCTAGCACTCTTGGAATCCTCTGTGTCTTTGATATCTACATAAAAGCAAAAACCCCCCTTCTTTCTGAAATAATTCTTTCAATGCCATTTCAGATACATGAAATGTACAAAATTTGGGCACTTTTCCTTGTAGTTGCACTATTTCCAGGTGATTTCTTGTTCATGCTCAGAGAGCTTTGATCTACTTTGAGTTTAAAATCAAGTTATATTCCAGACATTGGTTTTATACTGAGAGAGTAGTCAGAAATTAATCCACAGACACACCATTTTACTGCTTTTGCACTGTATTTCCAGTTTTAATGCTAGATTGTTTTGATGGAAGGTAGCAATCATTTAAACATTAAGAACAGTCATCTTGGGGACACAGTTGTCAGATTTAAGGATCAGAAATTATATAGGCAGCTGTAAAAGGATAGGAAGTGAATAGATCAATATTACGAGGCCCAGTAATTCTTTGAAGTATTAAAGTGAAATGGGGGAACAGTTTGCAAGAACAACTTGATGATTTCAGTTATGCAGCAGCTGCAGGGACAGGTGAGAAGCAGGTAACAACCTCTGAAGGGTCCTGAAAGGGTAAAGGACACCTTGATCAAACAGGTTTTGCCCTGAAGCAAGGACAGGCTGAGGAGGATTTGCAGCAGGATCCCATTGGGGATGGAAAACAGAACAGCCCTGGCAGCCACTCCATCTGCAGGAGAGTCCCAGGATTTGTAGGGAAAGATCCCTGACATCACAGAACCCTTTGGAGGGTCCTGGCAGCACCCTCCACGTCTCTATTTACACGCAGGCAGTGAGCAATCCATCAGAGAATGAATCCTCCATTTCCAGCACACAGCTCAGCATGTTTATGAGCAGAGCCCTGAGCACACAGTGGCATTCTGCTCCACACCAGTCCTGAGAGAGCCTGGCACTGCCTGGAAGCATTTGGTCAATGGCCTTTCAGGGCTCACCCTGCATGCAGAGGAGGAGGGAGCAGCCCAACACAGGAACTACAGCACGGGAGAGACAGAAATGGAACTAGAAACAAGTTTCAAAGGATGGCCTTGCAAATTAGACTAAATACTTTAGAGAAATAGAACTATGAAAAATACATTGTTGTAGGACCCTGGAGGGGTAATTTTACGTTATTGGCTTTAAGACATTTACAGCATGGTGTGGCTAAAGCTGATAGGCCAAGAAATGCTTATAATGGATTGTAATTAAAAAATAGTTGCCTTCTGATTGTGATGGTGTGAATTATAACACCTGTATTGTCTCACCCTTCTCATGAGACTGAAAATAGAATAAAAGTTTTTAAAACACCTCTCAGTTGCCCCATCTGTGGGTCAGAAAAGGGCTTAATCCAACACATGGATATCTGAAAGCAAGCCCAGGATGCCACAACTCCACCATCTTGGAAATCTACTGGGAATTCAAATTAATTCAGAAGGAAGACAGCTCACAGAGAAATGCAGAGAGTTCAGAGCAGACCAAAGCTCAGCTAAAAAAGTTTCCTTTTTTCCTTTTCCAAAGTTCCCTATTCCACTCTGAATTCCAAGCACAGAGATGAGAGTGTCACTTGTTGTGTGGGAAGAGTGATCCAATCATTTCATTATTCATCCCAGCCAACTCTAAGCTCACAGTACAGGTGAGTTAAATTCTTAATCTAAGCTGACTTTATGCATTTCACTGAGATTTCAAAATCCAGTCTGTAGACCTCAGCATTCCAAATGGGTCCAAAAAGAAGTTACTTGGCTTAGTGATTTTTCTAGGACACAGACATTCAAGTATGCAGCCTTAAAGTTTAGAATCTTTAATAATTTTGTGGTTCTTTGAATGTGACAAAGCAGCTCCCCCTTACTGTGGAAGTCCAAACCAACAATCCAGATTTCTCTCCCAGTCCCACATGAGGATAAACTTGGCTAGGCACTCTTTTTATCTGCCTTTGGAAAGCAACTTCTTACCTAAAAGGAACTTATTTTTTTTTAGGAAAAAAAATCTGATAAGATTATTTAATGAATTAATAGAACAACTGCTTTTGGTTGATTTTCTTAGTTCTGTTATTTTCCAACCAAGTCTTTGTTGACAGCCCATAGCAGGGTCTGCTAAAGCCCTGGATCCTGAATCCAAATAAATTTTCAGTTCAGAACACTCCTAAAACAGATGAGAGTTTCCAAAGCTGGTTCAGTGATACCAGGTAATGGAGAGTACACTGGGAACACACTCCTAGGGAAACAGCCATGCTGGTTATCCCAGAGAAGCACAAAGGCAGGATCATTCACCTCACGTGTTTAGGCACTGCCTTCTGGTGCTCCAGAGCCTTGGGCACATCTGAAATTCAAATGGGAAGCCTCTGATTTGAAAGGTTTGTCAAAGCCTTGGTGTGGCTCTCAGCAGTGCCTTATTCCTGACCAGATTTAAGGCAGCATTTGTAATTCAAAGCATCTCAAGGCAACGACATAATCCTTGCAGGGAGTGGAAACCTTCCTTTCCTACATTTCCTAGCAGAAAATGGCATCCTAAATTAGCAAAACCGAGGCAAAGTGTGGAAGGTCCCCGTGGGAGAGAGGTTACCCCACTTGTTTCAGGTTTCAGCTGAGAGGTTCCAGCAGCAGGTAACCTCAGCTCTTGTACTTTCTGTGGAGTGAGCACAGCAGCTGCACAGCTGCTTCCAGAGATGATAACTCTCCTCACTTTGCATAATGAGGTCCCATCTATAGCCCCAGAAGTTGTTTAACCCCCAACAGTGACTTATTCCAGGCTATCAGCCAAGTGAATGCTTAAGTGGAATATATGTACAATGATCATCACAGGCTGGCATTCATCTTGTCTCAGAAATTGTTTAGGGCACAGAGGTTAAGAAGAATAAAGTGCAGGCTTAGAAAAGATTTGTTTCCCAGAGACATTTCACTGGATTCATCCAATTTAGTGAAGAAACTAAGGTTAGGGGAGTGCCTTTTAGGAACTATTGTCTCTCTGTAATTTAACACACAGGTTTTCAAAAGAGGACAGCAGTTAAGCAAAGTTGCAGTTCAGTCAGATAAGAAACTCTCATTAGTGTGGAATAGATCCAAGCACCTCCAAAGAGCTGTCAGCCCTTCACAAGGCAGATCCCATCCCCCTTCCTTCCCTCCAAGCCAAGAGCTTTTTCTGGGGTCCTGGCATAGCACTGGCTTACCAACCAGTCTAAAAATACCCCTGGAAGAGAGGAGGGAAAGATCCTGCTCTAGATAAGACAATTAGAGCTGGCTTAGAGAAAACACTGATCAGACAGGTGTGGTTCCACACAACAGCACCACTCAGCACTCCCATCCTGAGGGGTAAATGTAAATATCTTCAGGAACAGAATTCCCTGAGCACAACCACACCCCTCTATCCAGGCAAAGAACCAGGTGTTTAGAACAGCATGAGAACCTTAATTGGGTTAATTGGGTTTCACCTGCAGCAGGTGGGGCAGACAGGAAATGTGACCCTGTGTGTGGAGGGGATGGTGCACACAGAGTGGTTCCCCCAAAACACCAACAGCAGATGGCAACCAAGGCACAAAAGTTCTTTAAAAAGGTATTTTAAATGTATTTGTTTCAATGTGCTGCTGTTTTCACTTCTGTGCAATTGCAATGAGAATCCAGATTTGGGGGAAGGGAAGGGAAGGGAAGCCTGGGAAGCCTGGGCTTTGCCAAGGGGCCTCAGTTCTCTGGAGAAAGGGGCCAGCAGGAACCTCCTAAGTTCAGCAAAGCCCCTCTACTTGGAACAGCAGCACCCCATGGCCAGGCACAGGCTGGGCCCTGATTTTTCCCCCTGCAGGGAAGGACCTGGTGGTCCTGACAGCAACAGAGTGGATGTGCAGTTATTTGGCTGGGGACACACAGAAGCTGAGTGGCAGCTCATCAGTTCATCCCCAAAACCCTTCAGAAATAAAGAGGAGCTCCATTTCACTGAAAGGACAGGGATAAGATAACCCAGGCAGCAATAAATCGGCCTCCCCCAATGCACTCTGAGGAATTACAGAAACAAACAGCCCCAGAAGAAACATTTGCAGATAGGTCAGAGGTTCTGCATTCTTTGGCTTTGTGCACATCCCATTTTTCCATGCCCCGGGGTGACAGGAGCGAGACAGAGGCCATGTGACAACCCCTGCACCCTCCAGAGAGGGAAGGGCAGCACTTGGCCATCATTAGGAGTGGCTCCTGCAGGAACCCCAAGTCCTGGTTCCAGCACTGGCATCTCTTTGAGCAGAAGCAACAGCAAATAGCCCATCCCAGGGGAGCTATTCCCGGCATAAATAGCTGCATAAACAGCTCTGCAGTGGCGCTCACAGGCTGGCTCTGGAGACTTTTATGTCTCCAGTTTCTAATGAGGACCGGTTTAATTTTTTTTTAACATCCAGTCTCCCCAATAAAAGTCATCTCCAATGTGGAATTGGCTCAGAGAACTGCAGTTCCTTCATCAGAAGTGCTTTCAAGTGATGTGGCAGGGTGATCAACGTGAAGGTTGCATTAAGGTTTAGTCTGCAGCTTTTGGGAGTCACACAAGTCACTAATTACACATCCAGCCCTCAGCACAGCAAAGGGGAACATCACAGAACTACTTCAGGGAAGAGTCAAAGAGAAATAACACAGTTTAGCACTAAAGCAAGAAAGGTCCTGTGACATTAAAAAGCAGAATTTCCCTCCAAGCAGAGGTTTGTCTGTGCCTCCTGAGCTCTGTTAAAACCCAGAGATGACAATTCCAGAATGTGCTGAAGAGCCCAGGCCAGGAGCTGGGGTCTGCAGAAGTCACCTTATAACTGAATTTCCATTTGCCTTCCAAAACATGGTCTTGGGCTGTGGAAAGCCCAAGAACTGCTAATATTTAATTTAGCTAATATTTCATTTAGCTAAAAAGATCCCTCAGCTTCCCTGGGCAGGACCAAAAGGAGCAGTGTCATTATTGCTCCTCAGGTATCGGGGTGAGATTAGATCTGCAATCAGGCACAGCTCAGCCCCACACTGCAGGCAGCAGGGCACAACCAATATTGGATTTGTGCAGGAGTTCCTTTCATTTCACTTTGGATGTGTGACACCAGGCCAGAGCACAGCTGTGGAGTGCAGATATGACAGATGTGGCTTGAAAGGACCTGGGGAAAGTGCACAGTGCTTTGTACTGAGGAACAGAGATTCTCTGGGACACAAAAAGAAGTTAAAGCTGCTCGGCCCTGTGTGTTCTCCAGTCATACCCAGCTGCCACTTAGAACAAGGAACAAACAGAGAGGAGAAATTGGGAATTTGAAGCCTGCAAGGTTCCTGGCTGTTAAGAGAATAAACAGGGATTTGGACACCACAGCTAAGCCCAGATCCAAGGGGACAATGCAAGGTAGGCACTGGTTAATTGAATAATTTTCTTCCCAGTCACAAGTGTTCCTTTGCAGGACTGAAAGTGTTTTAATAAAATGCTGTTTGCATTTAAAAATATCCTTTTAATAGCCTTGAAGGCTTTCCAAAATAAAAACAAAAAATCTTTTATAGTCTGTCCTGAAAACATCAATGATTTTCTGAAATTATTTCGGATGTGTCAAAGAATGGTATCAGAATGATCTCTGGTTTTAGCAACAGTCATTGCCTGACAAGGTCACTTAAAAAAAATCAACTGTTTTTTCAATTTAATTCTAAAGTATTCACAGCTAAAATTTTCAATTAAAATTTTGAAAAAAAATCCTCTCCTGGCAAACAGAAATGACAAATTAATTTGGGAAATGCTCTGAAACAAACTCCCCCCAAAAATTATCTGCCAAGCTTTTATTTTAAATTTCCTTTGTTTTCCAAAATTAGGTGTCATCTTTCAATCAGCACCACCCCAGAGGATAAGATTTGTGTTCACTACCCTGGCATGTGTAATGATGCCAGGATAATTCGCAGCAGATGTACATTTGGGGAGAAATTATTTTCCTGAGGATCTATTTGTGTGGGAGGATGAAGTATGGTTATAATGAAGGTGCTGTGGGAGCTGAATGACTTTGCATCTCAAGTACAGGTGCACTTGGGTGTAACTTAAACATAGTTTGCAATCTCTCTAAATGGAGCATTTATAGCCAATTACACTTGTCATTCACCTTGCAAATACCTCTATCTAATTTAACAGCATATGCAGCAAGCAGAAAAATAAAGGATATTCTATTAGGTGCCAGCAGAATAGAGGTGCAGGTACCAGCTCTGTGTCTAACACACGTTTGGCAGATTCCTGAACTGAAATAGAAAGAATTCAGAGCGTGGCCTCCAATGCCCTTCTTCTCCCTGCATCAGAAGCCTCCTGTCAAATGTAATTTCCTCCAGGAAGACATGCATCTAGCTGAGATTTTCCAAAACCTGTCCAAGTGATTTGGACACTCACTTCTCATTAGTATTAATAGCAAATGAGCATGAGCATCTCCTCAGTGCCTTTGGAAATATCTGACACATTTTTATTTTGGTGGCTGTTAAATGACTCTTTGGGCAATCTGCACTAGAAATGACAAATTCCCCATTTGTTTTTCTGCACTCTGATATTCCTAATGTCCATGCAGCAAATGTCAAAATTTTCCCTCAAAAAGACAGCTGAGATGTGGTGAGAGGGAGGGCAGAGACAGACTTATGCCATGTTTGGATGAAAGGACAAAGTTCACATTCCAAAACTGTCTCCTCCACAGAGGGCTGCAGAGACCAATTTTAGGATAACACCACATTCATTGTCATCTTTTTGTCACTGCCCTAGGCAGGGATGTCACTGCAATGGGAGCAGGGATGCAGAGGAGCTCTGTGGCTCTCTGTCACAGGCGCTGAATCACGGCAGGCCCTGGAGAGCAGAACAGGAGGGAAGGAAAGGTGAATTTCTTTGGGAACACCTGGTCCATGCCCTGCAGCAGGGAACAGCTGTTCCTCTGAGATTTCCTCAAATTCTCACTGTTACACCTTAGATCACATCCAGTCCCTCTCACTGTTCCCAGAGCTGGGACATGAAGAACAGCAAATTATTTTTTAAACTGACAACAGGTTATATTCTCCCCTTTCCCCATCAAACTGAGGGAGCAGAAAGAGCCTTGTAAGAGATTTAATTCCTGTTATACCCAGCTCCAACTTTTCACCCCACACAAGGCAGAAGAAAGCCTTGCAAGTCACATCTCCAACCAAAACAATGCAAATCCCTTCAGACTGGACCATGGAGCTTCTCCTTTCCAAGCCCTTCCTAAAGTCAGACTCACCCATGAACATAAATGCAAATAAGTGACTAATACTGAGCTCCACAAATCCATTTTACATGACTTCTTGATCTGTTATTTAACTGACGTGCCTTCCCTTTTTGCCAAATGTATTTTGTGTATATATGTCTGTTTCCTATAATCTTTTCCATTTCTCTTATCGCTTGTATTTTAATAAAACCGCATGTACAGATTCAGTATCTTCTTTAGCAGCCAGAGAGGGAGATATATTTGTTCATTGGGGTTATTAAAATTCTAAATATCTCCCTCCTTTTATTTGATTTTAGTGAGATTCCAGACATTTTCTCAATACCAAGAAGATTGGATTCATTGGAATATAACTCTGACAGAAGTCTTGCAAGGAAATTTTAATTTTAGCTCAAATTCCATTAATTTAAGATATCCCTAGAAGATGTGGACAAGGTGAACCTTTTTTTATGAACTATTTCCAACCCTAGTTTAAGATGAAGCTACATTTGGAATTTTTTGCCTCTTAACACTGAGGAAAAACCCCAAAAGCAAAACTTGAGACCATTATTTTGATTTCATATATATCTTAATTCCTGACAGAACTCCTGATGGCCTCTTTACTTAAGCAAGAACAGACTTAAACATTTAAATCTGACTTTTTGGGGCATTATCTTCTTGGTATTAGTGGAATAAACTACTTAAAACGGAGTTCTGCTTTCCTGAGGGCTCTCTGCTGCTCTGTCACTGCTGCCTTTTACATAGAGAGCACATTATGTAAAGAAGCTCAGCTCAGCAATTCCAGTATTTGCTACCAAGGGAGACTCCAGCAGTGATTTCTCCCTGATTTGTCTCCTGGTTTTCCCTCAGTGAACTCAGTGTCCTGTGGTTTTGTGGATACATTCACTGGATATATTGTTCTGCTCACAGCTGTTGGAAGGTACATCTGGCCAAAGGGGGAGCTGGAGGAGTTTATTTCAACAAGACTCTAAAACCCAAAGTAATTTTAATTATTCCCCTCACAAACTTTCCCACCCACAATAAGAACAGTGGATTCACATTGCAATTTTAGGGGAACAACGTGCTTGCAGGGAACATTTAGGAGCAATGACCAAAAAATCAGGCCATTTGAAATTTCTTATCACTTCTTAATGGCATCTCAGAGCCGTTAGCCACAAAAAAGATGACAAAATCAAACTGAAAGAGGGTAGATTTACAGCAACTATTGGGAAAAAATTGTTCCCTGTGAGGGTGGGGAGGTCCTGGCACAGGGTGCACACAGAAGCTGTGGCTGCCCCATCCTTGGAAGCATTCCAGGCTGGGTTGGACAGGGCTTGGAGCAACCTGGGATGGTGGAAGGTGTCCCTGCCTTAAAACTGGATGAGTTTTCAGGTCCTTTCCAACCCAAACCATTCTGGGATTCTATGAAGAAGCATGATTCAATTTTCCACCAATTCCTTTGGAGCCACATTAGAAAATCAGCAGAATTAACGCTCCAGGCTGCAGAGTCTTCATCTCCTGCTCTAGAGGAGGAGAGCTGGCATTAACAGCGCACCAGCTTTGCTGCTGTTATTCCCAGGCCTCTCCAAAACAACCAAACAGCAGTTGTGTGTGTGTTTCTCAGAGAGGAAATTTATCTAAAACTCCCAGTTTCTCGTGGCAGCCTTCTGCCACCTGCCTGTGCTCGCTGCATCTCTCAGTGCCGGGCCATCCATCTCCAGTCCCTGCAGCACTCTGCAGAGGGGCAGCCTCTACTCCCCTCCTGTCCCTGCTGCCATCCAAACCTCCTGCAGGCTGAAAAGAGCCAGGAGCAATCCATCTCACCCTCACTGGGGCCTCTGAAATGTTTCTCTGCTGACTGAAGGCTCTGCCTTTAGTCATCTGCTGAAATGAGTTTAGCTCATTTTACAGAGAGTTAGGGCAGCAGATCCCACCACTGCCAGGTTGCTCAGCTGCCTTATTAATTATTATTTATTATATATTATTATTTATTACATATTATTATTTATTACATATTATTATTCATTACATATTATTATTTATTAAATTTTATTATTTATTATATATTATTTTAACCTGATCATCATATGCTGCCCCGTCAGCCCTTGCCTTTCCATCTCTTTCACCAATGAATGGGAGATCTCACCATGGGGCCATGAATTCTGTGCTCCCAGCAGGCTCTGTCTGAACACTGCACATCACAGCATCTTACACCTCATCTTTACTTGAGTTTTGTTTTCTTCCCCTCTAAAAGCTCAGTGTTCATACAAACCCTTGCACCCAGTCACTGCTGGTTCTGTAAATCATTTCTCAAAGCGATCTGAAATAGCAAAAATTAAATCACATGAAAATTTTAATCTAAGTCAGCCAAATGCATGGTCTTGGAGCTGAATGCACTCAGTCAAAAATCTGCAGTGTGGTGGTGGTCTGGTGCCTGCCACATAAAGTCCATTGCAGGAAGACCCCTCTGAATCTTTCTGCAATTTCTCTTCTGAGACCCAAAGCTCCCAGTTGGATTTGGTTGGGGGAGCTTGTTTGTCTCTTTGGTTTTGGGGTTTCCTCCACTTCTGGGCTGTGATTTTTCATCTTGAAGGTGCATTTCCATCTTGAGATCATGGATTGAATGAATGCATTGTCTGTGAGTAAATACTGCAATGTGAAATATTGCAAATGAATGCAGACTGTCTGTTCACAGCCAGATCCCAGTGATCAGGAATGCCTGTGTCAGATTTCATCCCAGTTCTGTGACCAGGCACAATTGTTACACTCACTCCCAGCTCCAAACAGTGTGGTTTGTTTGATGTGCTAGGAAGAAGAGAAGACTGCCTGTGGCTTGCTTTGCAGCCAACTGGAGGCCAACAAAAAGGCAGATATGTGGCTGGGGAAGCAAATCCTGTACCTTATTTCTCATACTCTGCCTTTGAGGTACAGCAAAGCAGGTCAGAGACTTGGCCATGCCAACCCACACAGCATCCTCTCCATGGATGAAGGCAGGAATCCAGTGGAGCTGTGTGCTGCATCCATCCCAGCCTCCCCAGCAGCCTCCTGGCACAGCACAACAGCAATTCCATCAGAGGAACAGGGGTGGGTGGCACCAGCAGAGAGCCACCTGCAGGTCTGTGTTACCTGGACTGGGATGAAGGGCTGTGTTCAGGAGCCTGAAGTGGTGCAGCAGCGCCTCAAACCCACACAAACACAGTGCAAAGGACAATTTCAGGAGGTTACAGGGTAGCACTGCAGGCCTGTGCAGGTATTGAGGGCCCAGGTGACATGGCAGTATTGAATTTTCAGGGAGGAGAGAATGATGCATCTGACTCCATTGATATCGGAAGGCTAATTAATTACTTTATTATTCTGTACATCTAAAACTGAATCTACTCTGCACACAACTGCTCTGAATCTCATGACTGTCACCCAACAGTCCTGACTCAGACACACACTTGGCCCTGATAAGCCAAGGAAACAAAACACCATGGCTTTGGTAAACAATCTCCATATTGCATTCAACTTCTGCACAAACACAGGCACAGCAAATGATAAGAATTGTGTTTTCTTTCTCTGAGGTTCAGAGAATGCAAATCCCAGAAATATTCTTGGGAAGAATTGTGCCTTGCTTTTCTCTGTGAAGAGAAATGTGGGGTTACATGGCAGCATCTCAAACCTGCACCAACGTGGCACAGCACTCCTGAAGGGGCAGCTTCATGAGGCTGGGGATAAGGCAGTGGCTCAGTGCACAAACACAGTGTTAGAACTCTTGGAGGGACCATTTCTGTGGCCAGGTGATCCAACAGCACTTCAAACCTGTTGGTGAGCGCTCTTGGTGAGCAAGTGTGGTGCAGCCAGAAACAGAGCTCAGGCTTGGTGCAGTGCTCTGGAAAAGCCCTCTTTGGGAGGTTGGGAATACATCATCACCTCATGGCAAGGCACACTGCTGCAGTGCAGTCACCCCTGTGGTGGGGACCAACCATCACCTCACGGAAGGGAGCTGGGACCACCTGAGGGCAGAGACCCCCCATTGCCCCATGGCACAGACTGGAGCTACCGCAGGGCACAGTTCCTCCATCGCCCCAGGCACTGTCCTGGTGCCAGCTCAGGGCACAATCCCTCCATCATCTCACGGAGGGGGAACTCTCCATTGTCCCAGGGCGAGGACCCGGCGCCAGCTTTGATCCTGGTCCCAGTCCCGCCTCAAGGCACAGACCCTCCCTGGCCCCTATTGCTGTCCCGGCGCCGCCTCAGGGCACGGATCCAGTGCCAACCTTCCCTGGCCCCAGGCACTGATCCAAAGCCACCCCGGGACACGGACCCTCCCTGGCCCCGGGCGCGCGCCCAGCGCCACCTCGGCCGCGCCCGAGGCGGGAAAACGCTCCCGGCGCGTGCTGGGGGCGGGGCTAGGCGGCCTGATGGGCGTGGCCTGCCCGCGCCCGCCCCCTCAGCCGCTGTTCGGGCGGAAGGGGCGGGGCCCGGTGCGCCGCGCGCCCGCGCGTGGCCCTACGGAAGCCGGGCTGGCGCGCTCGTGTCCCGGCGGCGGCTGAGGCGGCGGCCCCGGCCTGAGGGGCTGGGGGGGGGGGGGTCCCGGGGTCCGGACGGGACAGGGGACGGGATGGCGGCACCGTGAGGAGCTCGGTGAGCGTTGGAGGGGCGCCCTGGGGCCTGCTGCGGCGGGAGGAGCCGGTGGTCGGGCCACGGCGGGCAGGGCGGGAAAGCGGCCTCGGGGGGAGGCTGGAGCGGGAGCGGGCCTGGGAGCGATGAGGGGGCCGTGAGGGCGCGGGGTGTGGGGCGGCGGAGCGGGGGCCATGGAGGCAGCTGCGGAGCGGGTGCCGGGGGGAGGCTGAGGGTGCTCAGTGTCCCGTGTGTCGCTCGCAGCACCCTCCGCACGGACTGGATGCCCACGGGCGGCAGGACGCTGTCACACGCTGCCCGCGCTCTCGGCAGGGGCACAGCGCTGTTCTGCCCTCGCCCACAGCTCCCCACGTCCAGGCCGCTGTCCCGCCGTGCCGGAGCCAGCCGCGGGTGCTGGTGCCAGCTGCTGTCCCAGCCTGTCCCGGTGCCATCCCCGCAGCCCGCGGTTCCCCTGTCGCTGCTGTTGGGCAGCTGGCTGCGCTCAGCCTGCGCGGCCGCCGGGGACATGGCGGAGCAGCGCTACTGCGTGGACTATGCCAAGCGAGGCACCGCGGGCTGCAAGAAGTGCAAGGAGAAGATCGTGAAGGGGATGGTGCGCATTGGGAAGATTGTTCCAAATCCTTTCACCGAATCTGGAGGGGACATGAAGGAGTGGTACCATGTCAAGTGCATCTTTGAGAAGCTGGATAAGGCCCGGGCCACCACTAAGAAAATTGAAGACATCACAGATTTGGAGGGGTGGGAAGAACTGCAGGATGAGGAGAAAGAAACAATCAACAAGTACATCTCAGGTGAGGCTTGAGGTAGTGCCAGGGTAACTTTTTTTCCTATTTTCAAGTTATGCCAGAGGGTGTCACCCAGCTTTGCCTTTGCCATGAAATCCTCATGGATTTATTTGGGTGGCTTAGGGACAAAGTGTGTGGTGCTGCTCCAATCCCTGTCTCAGCCATGTAGGAAAGGGAAAAAATGGTCACTTCTACAGTGACACTCCTTGTTTCATTTGTCACACCTGATTGTGGACAAGGCCCAGGTGATTTAATTAATGTGCAGTTAAAACCCATGAGGAAGCATCAGTTATTTTCCATTTCCCCCATTTTCCATGCTCTTTAATATATTACGTACTGTTCTAACTTCTGTTATCTGATAAACATCTGGGGTTTTTTTTCTCCAATTCCTATTTCTTTTAAGGCTGTTTGCTTTGTAAGCTACATAATATGGTGAGGGATGTATGAGATTATTCCTGACTGCCTCTTTGAACCTTTCTGCTTTCCAGAAGCCAATTCCAAGACTGGAGGCACTCCAAAGAAAAAGGTGATAGTGCAGGCAAAACTCACTGCCACAGGACAGCTGACCACAAAAGATCCACCGAAGAAATTCTCTGGATTCTCTGGTAAGAATTAAGAAACTGGTTCTGAGAAATCAGTTTGTTTTAATCTCAACATCAAGAGGAGTTTTAGCTTGGCTCAGATTGGTAGGTTTTTATCTATAGGTTATCTATAGGTTTTTACTCAGATTTAGTGGTTTTTAATTCTGGTTTGTCAAAAGCTGTCAGGGCTTGAAAGAACATCTTGAAAGATGTTTAGATTTCCAGTTTTCCCTAGGAGACAAAAGTTCTGCCATGACCCACATTGTCAGGCTGACTCCAACTCCCTGTATCCATTGGCTCATTCCAGCCAAACTGAAGGTGTAGGATAAAGTTATCCCATGTGGAGCTCAAAATCTGGAAAAAAACTGCTGAGGGATTCTCAGTTGTGTTCATGGAAAGGAAAACTTGTCCTGAGGAGCAGCTGCCAGCAGGACAATCCATCTGTGAGCTCTGTCTGACCTGACACACACCTGGAGCTCCAGACTGCCCAGAGCCAAAGACATCAGATTGGTGTTTGGAGACAAAAGGGATGGGGATGTATTCCCGTAAAAATTGATAAAACAGAAGAATCTGCAAGGAGACATTAATTTTCACCATGGTTTAGTCATATTTTTCTAGTAGAATTAAGATCTAGGAAATTCTAGTGTAAAGTTGGAAGGTTTTTAGAAAAGTCATAAATTTCAGCTCTGAAGCTTTGCCAGCACACTGGGATTGTTCCCACCTTGCCAGGCAGAGCTAACATCAACATTTCCTCCGTGTTGTTACAAAAACAACTTGTGATGTGTCTGATACAGCCAAGCCAAAGAATTCAGAAGATTCTCCTGCCAAGCCTTCCTCGCAGAAGCCCAGCCTGTCTGCAGCCAGGTGTGACCCCCAGCACAAGGACTGCCTGCTGCGCGAGTTCCGCAAGCTCTGCGCCATGGTGGCTGAGAAACCCAGCTACAACGTCAAAACCCAGATCATCCAGGACTTCCTCAGGAAGGGATCTGCAGGAGGTATGGATCCACCTGGGAATTCTCAGCTCTCTCACAATCAGCTTTGCAAAGTCTCAAAAGGAAAGGGGAGATTCAAAGCTGGTTGTTGTGTGTGCTCCCAGCCTTGTGCTGTGGTGATTTCTGAGCTGTGGAGGTAATCTTTGAAAAGTGAGCTCTTCAAATATCAAATTCAGATAAAAATGTCTCACTCAGGTGTAGATGCCCAGTTTAGAGGCAAATTGTGGCTATTTCCCCTAAGAATTCCAAGCCCCACCTGTGGGTTGTATCCCCAGGATTACACAAATGGACACAACCAACCAGAACCTGGACATGAAAATAAATCCTCACTGTTATAATCTGCTTTTTTTCTTTTTTTTTTTTTCCAGATGGTTTTCATGGTGATGTATACCTGACCATTAAGATGCTGTTACCAGGTGTCATTAAAATAGTTTACAACTTGAATGATAAGCAGATTGTAAAGCTGTTCAGCAGGATTTTTAACTGCAACCAGGAAGAAATGGTCCGGGACCTGGAGCAGGTGAGTGCAGACAGCTGCTCTCCTAATTTCTGCTCTTCAGCTCTTTGCTTATGGAAATTCTGTAATGCTTTAGGTTTTTTACTCCTTAGCTTGACTGTTAGAATGGGAGCTGGTGATTTATTTTGGTTTTCCTTGACTTTAGCAGTTTTCATAGCATTTTCTGCCATCTGGAACCTGTAGAAAATCATGTTTAAATGGAAAGCAGGATAAGAATTCACCTGGCAAAGCTTTAGAAAGCAAGACTAAAATTACCTAGGCGAGGTGGGGTGCATCTGTTTGTCTAAACTCCTTTGTCTGGCACATTGCTACAGAACTGAGTTATATTCCTCTTTTTGTACCATCACACATCAAAACCTGGGATTCAATTAACAGACCTGTCACTGGCAGCTGCAGTTGGTTATTACAATTAAGCTGCTGCAATTGCAGGTGCTCAGTTGTGCAGTGAGTCCCTGTGATTGACTGTGCACCCTGTGATTCACTGCAAGGTGCAGAAAAGGGGTGAATTAGATAATAATGGTAATTTTTTCATCTCTGTTCATTGCCTTGCTGTGTACTGCCTTCTAGTGACATCACTAGCCTGTCCCGTGTCCTTGGATTTACAAGTGGATTTATCCTGAGGAAATAAATGGTCTGTGCTGCTGCAGCAGTGAAAAATAGAGCCATGAGATGATGCTGGTACTCTTAATTACCTTTCTTGGCAAATTAAACAGCTGAGCAGCTTTACGTGTCGTGGCAGCTTCTTTAAGTGTTTGATTCCAATGTCTTGGTGCAATCCTCACTGGAACCATGCAGAATCCCCAGTGGCACCCCACTCTCTGGCCATGCCTCTCATCCACACCCTGGTTTTGTTTTTGGAGACAGGGAGATGTTTCTGAGACCATCAGAATCTTCTTTGAGCAGAGCAAGACCTGTCCTCCAGCAGCCAAGAGCCTCCTGACCATCCAGGAGGTGGATGAGTTCCTCATGCAGCTGTCCAAGCTCACCAAGGAGGATGACCAGCAGAGTGTCCTGCAGCAGATCAGTCGCAGGTGAGGGAAGGAATCAACCTCTGAAGGTTTGCCCAGACACTGGAGTGGTTCTCTACAAGCTGGAGTGGGTGAAAAATGAATCATGAGCCACTGAAACTGAACTTAATTAGCATCTGTAAGCTGCTGTTAGTGGTGTGATTGAGACACCTTGACAGCAGTGGAGAGCTTTTATGGCTGCTTGTTCGTGCTAGAGAACTTTGTCCCTGCCTGTCAGGACACTTCAATCAAACAAATGATTTTCAACAGCACCCTAATGGTGCTTAGCTGTTAATTAAGTTGCTGTTCTTAAGCATGTTGGGAAAAGCCTTCAAGTAATTTAGACAAAGATTTTTGGTCTGGCTCAGTTTGTGTTGATGTGAGGCTGAGGATTTTCCGATAAGTTACTCTTGATGCATTAATTAAGTACATTTTGGAAGGTACATCAACACTGAGGCAGAGTTAATGTTGGCATCAAGATGCTGGAAAGCTTTTTGGATATTCCCTTGTGTCTCTGAGGTGTCACTATTAACATGATTAGTTTGACCCTCTGCAGAGAGGGGACCTTTTTTTAAAGAGACCTGGATGATTTTCTTTTCAGCTGGAAAGGTCACTTCACACCTTGACTGAATCTTTTCCTCTTCAGGTGTACAGGCAACGACCTGAAGTGCATCATCAGGCTAATTAAGCATGACTTGAAAATGAATGCTGGAGCAAAGCACGTGTAAGTGACAGGAATCCAGAAAAGCTCATTTCCTGAGGCAGCAGCAGCAGCAGCCCTGGGGCTGATCCATGCTCCCCCTCTCTCTGTGCTTTGCAGGTTGGATGCTCTGGATCCCAACGCCTACGAGGCATTCAAGGCCTCGAGGAACCTGCAGGACGTGGTGGAGAGGGTGCTGCAGAACCAGCAGGAGGCAGAGAAGGTGCCAGGGCTGAAGAAGACCCTGAGTGTGCAGGCCTCACTCATGACCCCAGTGCAGCCCATGCTGGTAGGTTGGGCCTCTCCAGGGGGACAGAGACCCCACCTGGGAGGCTCAGGAGCCAGGGCAGTGGCTGTGCAGTGTTCAGGGTTGTTTAATTCTAGTTTAGAAGGCATCTCCTACCACCAGGCCAAGTATTCAATATACACAGTAACTGCCAAACTAAAACCTTCCCTTGCTCTCAGTCTTTTGTATTTGTTTGCTCTCATTGCAGAAGTTGATCCTTTCTCTGGAAAGAGTGTAAGCTTTCCAGTGGATTAGAGAGTCAAATAAATCAGGCTTTTTGTGTGAACAAAGCAGAGTTAAATATTTACTTGTGGGCTGAGCACACTCCTACAGAAGGCACAGTGCACATTTTAAAGCTTTTGGAAGGGATAAGCACTGAAAAGCTGTAATTATCTGGGCATATGCGGATATTAGTACGTGAATAATTAAGGAGAACTTGGACTCGCTAACAGATTCTGGACAAAAACCTCTACAGGGGGATTCATTGTAGCTCATTCATGAACTTGGGTAAGAGCAGCTTTATTTTCCATGTGTCAGTGGGGTTTGTCCCCTGTGTCCCCAGGCTGAGGCCTGCAAGTCCATCGAGTACGCCATGAAGAAGTGTCCCAACGGGATGTACGCCGAGATCAAGTACGACGGCGAGCGCGTGCAGGTGCACAAGAACGGGGATCACTTCAGCTACTTCAGCAGGAGCCTCAAGCCTGTGCTCCCCCACAAAGTAAGCACTGGGCACTGCCTCACCCCTCCTGCCAGCTCCTCCTCTGCATTCCCAATATTTCCTTCTATAGGCAAGGAGAATTCCTTCTCATTCCTGATTTATTTATGTGTAGAATGTGGAAAAGCAACACCTAAAACTGTAATAATTTAATTCTGGTACACATTAAGAGCTTGGAATTAAATTTCATCTGTCTGCTGTAGAATCCTCTCTATGCACTGCATTTTGGGAACCTTGTTGCCAGTTGGGTGACTTGGTTCTGTTTATTAAAGCCTCACTTTTCTATTTGTGGGTACCATAGAAGTGCAGTTGTGCCTCATATACTTATGGAGAAAACACCTGCATTGGAGTGAATCCCTCTCTTCAGCCAGTTATTTTCCTTTTTTTTTTTTTTTTTCTTCTTTTCCCAAGGTAGCCCATTTCAAGGATTTCATCCCCCAGGCTTTCCCTGGTGGGCAGAGTATGATTCTGGATTCAGAAGTTCTCCTGATTGACAATAAAACTGGCAAGCCACTTCCTTTTGGGACTCTTGGTGTGCACAAGGTAAAAACAAAAATGAATAAAAATGCTTTTTGTGTTTGGAGGCTGTTACACTGCTGACTTAAACACAATCTGTTATCACAGGATAATTTCAGAGCTCTGGTGCTTGTTAGAGCATCTGGGGGCAAAAAAATAAGATTATTGAGAAGGCTGACATTGAAAAGCTACTACTCTAATACAGTAGATTTGATATTAACCTGATCCCTGGCAGGACATTAACAGAAATTAATTTCAATAATACTACAAAAATCTTTGGACAGTGTTACAATTCTGTCATTGTTTCCATGGCTTGAGCAATGTATGGCAGCCTGGGGGACCACAGGGATGCAGTGATTATTCCATGCAAATGTTATGGAGTGCTTGTGTCTAGGCTGAATGGGGGTGAGTAAAAGGACAGGAAAATGAAAATTAAACTATAAGTGCTTAAGTTAAAAGTAGCCATTAATCTGCTGTCTGTAGAAATGTGGTGGGTTTTTTGCTGCAGTAGTGACAGATGTTGCATTGCCCAAAACCATTAATATTTTTAGCATTATTTTCCATTCCTATGACATGAACATTTTTTATGTTCTCAGCTTGTGCTTGGACTCATTCAGTGTAAATCTGAATTCTCAGAATGCTTCTTTTAGAAGAGGCATAAGCTTATAATACCTAAAATATTACAGAGATTAAAATCCATCATTTTATTACTTTGCTAAAACTGTTTGCTGTGACTGCAGAATTGTTTTAATTGTATTTCAGAAAGCTGCTTTCCAGGATGCCAACGTTTGCCTGTTTGTGTTTGACTGCATCTACTTCAATGACATCAGCCTGATGGACAGGTATGGCTGCCAGGGGAGAGTGGCTGGGCTGGTTTCCTGGCATGAACTGGAAATCCTGGGCTGGAAAACCCCACTCATGCAGACAGACCAGTTCACCTAGGCTGTCAGACTGGGCATTCACTGGGAAATCAGGGCAGCATGGGAGGGCCCTTGCTGTGCCAAGAGTTCTTTTGTGCAGCTCCTCTTGCTCTCCAAAACATTGGGATCAGCTGCATCTCAGCTGCTCATCCCACATCCTCTAAACACACTGTTAGCACTGAAATTTCCTCCAGGAAGTGATAGGATACAAAGTAAGAGCTAGTTGTCCTCTCAGGAGCTCTCTAGGGTGATTTAATGGCTTCAGCAGCTTTTTTCAATGTTCCTGTTGGGATTGCTGCCTGTCCCTCACTGTCCCTGCCCTGCTCCAGGCCCCTCTGTGAACGGCGCAAGTTCCTCCACGACAACATGGTGGAGATCCCCAACAGGATCCTGTTCTCAGAGATGAAACATGTCACAGTGAGTCCAGAGTGCCCCTGCAGCCCTGACCCTGCTCCTCCAGCACTTGGCTTTTTTTTATTATTAACTCTGCAAATTCACCCTGGCAAAATGGTTCTGCTTCTGCTCTGTGTGCAAGGCTTCCTGAGCCAACCCTGTATTCCCATCTTTTCCTGGCTCCAACCCCTTCAGTATAATCTTAACTTGCATGCCTCAGGTTTCCTGGCTTGTTAATGATTTTGTAGCCATTGTCACTCTGACCCTGTTAGGAGGAGTTCAGTCCTGCTGTCACTCAGTGTGTGCAGTGCAGTGCAGAGCTGTGACTGCAGCCTGGTTGAAGGGATCCAGACTTCCCAAACTGGCAGCTTCCAGTGCCCACACATCCCTGAGACATTCTGGCTGCTAGAATCTGCATTTAGGCAGCAGCATGCTGGGATTTTCCTTTGACTATGCACAAGCCTCATGTCCCATTATTTTTCCCCATTGCTGCTGATTTCTGTGGCACCTTGACTTTGGTGGAGAATGCTTGGACATTTTGGGCAGAAGAAGGTTCATAGGTCCCAAGGCAGTTGGATGGAGAAGGAAGCAGGCACTTCTGGCTGAGCAAATCTGACTTGGGACTTCCTGGGACACAGCCAGTGGGGCAGCCACGTCTCTGAGGGGTATTTTATCAGACAAAGCTTCTCTTTTTGGGACATATTCCCAACTTAGTCACTGGGTGTGCAGCAAAGAGAAGATTTATCCATTTACAGGATCCTCTTTGGAAAACTGTTGTGGAAGTGCCTCTTCCTCTCCCTGCAGCTGCTTTGGGTTTAGTGCACCACTGCTCCAAACACAAAGCCTGAAGAGCTGAGCCCTTTTTAGAGTCCTGAGCTAACCATGGTCCCTCTCCTTTGCAGAAAGCTTCAGA
The DNA here is from genome assembly GCF_047830755.1 of Zonotrichia albicollis. Lineage (NCBI taxonomy): Eukaryota > Metazoa > Chordata > Aves > Passeriformes > Passerellidae > Zonotrichia > Zonotrichia albicollis. The sequence continues at coordinate 5,973,832 of NC_133840.1, forward strand.
TCTGGCAGACATGATCACCCGGGTCATCCGGGAGGGGCTGGAAGGGCTGGTGCTGAAGGATTTAAAGGCAAGTTCCCCTTCACTCTGTCCTGGTGTCAGCTGGGAATTTGGGAATGACAGCAGTCAGCTCTGAGACAGCAGAATCACACCCTGAGCATTCCAGAAACATCTCTGGGTTCCTCTCACCGCTGACACCCAATCCACTGCTCCTCCTGCTGTGCTCAGGAGCTGCTGAGCTGGGTAAAGGGCTCAGGGCTGTCTGAGGAGGTGCTGCCCACCAGGGGATCTCTCTGAGGGGGCTGTACCTTCCTTTGCACAGGGTAATTATGAGCCAGGGAAGCGCCACTGGCTGAAGGTGAAGAAGGATTATCTCAACGAGGGGGCAATGGCTGACACTGCTGACCTGGTGGTGCTGGGGGCTTTCTATGGACAAGGCAGCAAAGGTAGGTCTGGAGGTGGCTGAAGTCAGAGCTCTGTCTGTTCGAGGAATTCCCAAGGTTTTCCTGTTCAGGCCTCCAGAATGAGGGTGGCTGGAGCAGTGGTTACCTGCTGCAGCCCATCATGTCCTTGCTGTGGCTCCAGAGCTGGAGGTGTTGGGCTGGGCTGTTGCCCAGTGCAGAGGCTCTGCTCAGCTTTGTCAGTGGCCCTGCAGCCATCACAAGCCCAAACCCCAAAGCCACAGAAGGATTTTGGCTCAGAAAAGCTGTCTTGTCCTGTGCAAGGTGTGAGCCCTGCTGTCCTGTGCAGGTGGGATGATGTCCATCTTCCTCATGGGCTGCTACGACCCCAAGAGTGAGAAGTGGTGCACGGTGACCAAGTGCTCTGGTGGCCACGATGACGCCACCCTGGCACGTCTGCAGACAGAGCTGGACATGGTGAAGATCAGCAAGGTGAGAGGGGAGCCAGGGGATGCTCAGGCCAGGGCTCAGCTGCACTGCAGGCTGGGAGTGCCCTGCCAGGAATGAATCAGAGTTAAAGCTCATCAGCCACAAGTGAGGAGTCAGAGCAGCCAGCTCCTGGAGGAGGCACTGCTGGGATCTGTACCCACACACTGAGTGGGAAGCCAGGCACCGTCTGTTTCCTGCTAGGACAAGGTTTTGTTGGGAAGATCCCAATTTTTTATCTGGATTTTTGGGCATGATGTGATTGGCAAAGACAGTCACTAGATGGGGCTGTGGGAGGGAAGTGCTCAGTCAGACTCTGATCTGTGGCTCCATACCTGGGGTTGGAGTTAAGATTTCTGTCAGTGATTTATCTTGCTTTTCAAGACTTGAAAAATCAACAGAGAGCTGAATTTTAATATTACCTTGACATCCTGAAGGCTATTTGCATCAAGGTTGTAGAATCTTGGAAAAAAAAAAAAAGGGTAGTTTTACATGAATCACAATTGGAGCAACTGTTCTTGTTTCACACACAAAATGACAGGAATTGAGGGCTGTGTTTCAGGCAATATTTGTGATTTCCTAGATGAGAGAAGTGGCTGCAGATCAGTGCAAGTTCCATCCATGCAAAGGCAATGTAATACCTCTGTGCTGATCTATTCCTAGGTTGTGTTTCATCAGCTTCTGTTGTAGAATTAGGTTTATATATGATAATAAGTGTCAATAATGTGAATTTTGTGCTTTTAATTAATAGGATCCTAGTAAAATTCCAAGGTGGCTAAAAATCAACAAAATTTACTACCCAGACTTCATTGTCCCAGATCCAAAGGTAAGTGCTCTCATAATCATTTCACATTTAACATTTCCTAGCCCTTATTCTGCAGTCTCCTACAAACCCTTTAGAAGGACAACTTAGAAGTTGTCTGTGTTACAAAATAAATCTTCATAGTTGGAATGGGAGATTAAGCACAAGTTTTTATCTCTCAATCTTGCAGGTGCATTTGAGGCTAAGAGCTTCATGAAGAAATCACACCTGCAGCAGTTTTGGGAAATATTCTTGTGCATTAAATCCCTTCCAGAAGTGAGCTTGCTTTAAATTTGAGATATGAGAAACCTGACTTTAAAGGGTTGAAACACAACTGCAAGCCAAAAGTTGCTGTTGCTGTAGGGAATGTGTCAGTATGGCTGAAAGAGAAGGTGTGCTTAGAAATGGGCATTTTGTGTTAGTGAAGGCTTAGAGAAAAAGTGATTTTAACAATGAAGGTGACCAGGAAGGTCACTTTGTGTAGATGGAGAGTGAGTGGGGGTGAGGCACTCTGAGCTGGCTCTGAGGGAGCACAGGGGTGTGACACAGCCCCTGAGGGAGCACAGGGGTGTGACATGGCTCCTGAGGGAGCACAGGGTGTGACACGGCTCCTGAGGGAGCACAGGGGTGTGATATGGCTCTCTCAGCTGGCTCTGAGGTAGCACAGGGGTGTGACACGGCCCCTGAGGGAGCACAGGGGTGTGACACAGCCCCTGAGGGAGCACAGGGTGTGACACAGCCCCTGAGGGAGCACAGGGTGTGACACAGCCCCTGAGGGAGCACAGGGGTGTGCCATGGCTCCTGAGGGAGCACAGGGTGTGATACAGCTCCTGAGGGAGCACAGGGTGTGACACAGCCCCTGAGGGAGCACAGGGGTGTGCCATGGCTCCTGAGGGAGCACAGGGTGTGATACAGCTCCTGAGGGAGCACAGGGTGTGACACAGCCCCTGAGGGAGCACAGGGGTGTGCCATGGCTCCTGAGGGAGCACAGGGTGTGACATGGCTCCTGAGGGGGCACAGGGTGTGACACAGCTCCTGAGGGGGCACAGGGTGTGACACAGCTCCTGAGGGGGCACAGGGGTGTGACATGGCCCCTGAGGGGGCACAGGGTGTGACCTGGTTCCCTCCCTGTGTGCAGAAGGCCCCGGTGTGGGAGATCACGGGGGCCGAGTTCTCCAAGGCCGAGGCGCACACGGCTGACGGGATCTCCATCCGCTTCCCGCGCTGCACGCGCATCCGCGATGACAAGGACTGGCAGACAGCCACCAACCTGCAGCAGCTCAAGGTGGGTCAGCAGGGGCCCTGCAGCTCCTGGCACCAGGCTGAGCTTCAGCAGATCACAGCATGCACTGAAGGCACCTCCTGCCTGTCATGGCACCTTCCCTTTTCCCTTCGTGCCAGGCTCAGGCTGGGTTGTTCTGCTGGAGGCTCTCAGGTCCCTTGAGCTGTTGTGTTGCTGTGCCCTGTCAGAGAAGTCTCTGCAGGCATTGGTTCTGTCAGCTCCTGTGGCAGGGTGAGGAATTGCCTTCCTCAGAGGTGACCACAGAATCACAGAATGAATTGTGTTGGAAAAGATACTTTGAGATCATCAAGCCCAAACTATGACCTAACACCTCCTCAGCAGCTAAACCATGGCACTGAGCGCCAGGTCCAGGCTTATTGGACAGTGACTCCAGCACCTCCTTGGGCAGCCCTTTTTTCTCTCCATGCTCACTCAGTTTCCCATCACTTGCTGAGGCTGGGAGAGGCATTTGGGAAGTGCCTGTGGGTACCCTGGGGCACAGGGGCCAAGTGGCACTGGCCAGAACCCCTGGGCTGCAGCCACCTCAATGCCAGCCTTGGAGGAGCTCTGTGCTGCAGTCTGGGGCTGGCAGCAGCTGCCAGGGCTGCTGTGCCATGGAAAGCAGGAGTGATGCAGCCCCAGGGCCTGCCAGGATCCCATGGGGAGGAGAGAGGAACAAACCCCTCTGCAGATGGGCCCTTCCCACAGTCAGACTGGGCACTGCTCATCCTTCAGGCTCTTACTCTGTTGCAGATGATGTGGATGTGGCTTTAGCTCCACCTTAATGCCAGGAGAGGGGTGGAATGCAGGGAGCTGGGACAGCTGGGACAGGAAAATGACTGCAGAGGGGCGCAGGAAGAAAATGCTTTTGAGCAAACACTGCAGGGGGAGAACACCAGAGCAGTCTGTGCATCACAGCTCATCTGCAGTGTCAGACATGATCTGTGCTGTTTCTCTGGGCAGGAGCTGTACCAGCTCTCCAAGGAGAAGGCTGATTTCAGTGTTACAGCTGGGGAGGAAGATGAGTCCACAGCTGGCAGCAGTGGAGAGAATGATGGCAATTCCAGGTCTTCCACACCTCACAGCAGTATTAAGAGTCCTCCAAGCAAGTCACCTGCAAAAGCCCAGAAGGCAGAAGGTAAGGTGATGGTGCTTTCAGGAGGGAGCCTGGGGCTGTGTCCTCTGAGTCATTGCCTTCTGTTAGAGGCTTGATGATCCCACCTTTCTCATGGATCTCAGGGCTAGTGGGAAAATCTGTTCAGATCCTTGGTTTGGCCCTGTAGGAATGGAGTAGCCACAGCTCTGAGATGTCCTGGGTTGGGAAAAGAGGGATGGAAACAGCTCTGGTGATGCTGTGCAGGGTGGTGCTCACTGCTCCCGTTTGTGCAGGTCACAGCCCTCTGGTGTGAGAGTGTTGGCCATGAGCCAGTGCTTGATTTGATTTGGATGGAGCTCGTGTGTGTAAAGGGACACGTGGCTGCAGGTGATTTCCTGGTGAATTGAGCTGGAACATGAAGCAGATTGCTGAGCAGTGTCACAGAGGACAGAGAGGTGGCAGCAGCAGCCTGGGAATGGGGCAGGAGGCTGCCCCACACCATTTCCAGTAGATGAATGGGTCTCACTAGTGAGAGTAGTTAATGGATTTTCCAGAAAGAGGAGAGAAAACTTTCTCCTTCTGCTCTTTACTCTTTCCCCCAACATTAATACACAACCACTATCTGGACAGAGCACGTGCATGAACTAAATTTTTGTTTTTAGACAGCAAAGGAGTCATTGAATCCCCTCAAAAATCCGAGGAGAGACGAGGGGAGAAGAGAAAAGCATCTGAGATGGAGGACAATGGAAAAAAGGTACAGACAGCAGGCCAGGACAGCAGCCATGGTGGGATGGGAGGAGGCTGGGGCAGCTGGGGTCTGTTCACTTCCATTCCAAGGAATGCCTGTCTGCACCAGTGTTCACAGAGGTCCCAGGACGAGGGAAGAGATGAGAATCTTGACTCCATGTTCAGAAGGCTGATTTATTATTTTATGATATATATATTAAAAGAAAACTTTATATTAAAACTATACTAAAAGCATAGAAGAAAGGATTTCATCAGAAGGCTGTCAAGGAATAGAAAAGGAATGATAACAAAATCTTGTGATTGACAAGAGAGTCCGAGGCAGCTGGACTGTGATTGGCCATTAATTAAAAACAACCACGGGAGACCAATCACAGATGTGCCTGTTGCATTCCGCAGCAGCAGATAATTTTTGTTTACATTTCGTTTCTGAGGCCTCTCAGCTTCTCAGGAGAAAAGATCCTAACAAAAGGATTTTTCATAAAATATGTCCGTGACACCTGTTCATTTCCATTCCAAGGAATGCCTGTGTCCATTCCCATTCCAATGCCTGTGTCCATTCCCATTCCAATGTCTGTGTGCATTCCCATTCCAAGGAATGTTTCCCCAAGCTGTGTTTCTCCCCCAGCAGCCCCTGCTGGACATTTTCACGGGGGTGAAGCTGTACCTGGCGCCCTCGGTGCCGGACTTTGCGCGGATCCGCCGCTACTTCATCGCCTTCGACGGGGACCTGGTGGAGGAGTTCGACACGGCCTCGGCCACCCACGTGCTCGGTGGGGACATTGATGACAACCCCGGGGCGCAGCGGGTGACGCCCAGGTGGATCTGGGAGTGCATCAGGAAGCGCAGGCTGGTGGCGCCGTGCTAGCACACCCAGCTGGGAATGGGGAGGGGAGGGAACGGGAGATCCTCCCTCCGTGGAGGGGTGGATAGACAGGAAGTGCCCTCGGTAGCTACAGAGATCCAGAGCAGCCCTATGGAATGAATTTAAAAAGTTCTCTGAAGAAATGTCACTGCTGAATCCCATTTTCCTGCCCGTACTTGTAGACCACCACCCTCATCCAGGTGCTGGTTTAGTCTCCTTGGGTTTTTAAAGATTGGGTATTTTTATAGATAAATAAAACTGAAGCAGCTTCTCCTTTGCTGTCAGGATTTATTTTCCAAAGGTTCTTCTCTTCCTGCTCAGGAGAACAGAGCAGCAGCTCCATGGGACTCTTGGCTGTGCTGCCAAGGTCATTTGTGCTGTCAGGTAATTTTTCCTCCTCTGTACCCCCCACTAACAGCATTTCAGCACCTGGGATCCCAATTTCTGGCTGAGGTTCAGCAGTAGCTGTAGGATCTCTGCTTGTAACAGATTCAGAAACAAAGATAACAACTAAATCACAATTCAACTTTATTACAAAATTATAAACCAAACTTCTGTACCAAAACTAGTAAGTTGAACTGTCATAGTACCAGAGGATTTAATAGTGAATAACATGCCCTTTCAAGTAGAATATTAAGTTTTAAAATCTTTAAACAATGTACAGTGTACATAAAGCACATAAATATTTCCATTTACTTTATTAGTTCAGAACATTATATTCCTTTGGATCATTAATCAGTTTCCTCCAGGTTTTGATTTTCCTTTAAAAACAACTCACTCATATCCATAAGTAGAGAATCCATTTTTACAAGGGAAACAAGAAGAGTCCTCCCTTCACAAAGCACATTTTGGAGTCACAGGGTGGGTGGATCTTCTCATCCCTAAAATCTCAGGCATTGATCTGCAGCTTGATTTGACTGCTGTGGACAATAAGCCTACCCTGTACAAGGAAAAGTACATCTATCCATAGGGGAATCATCATCTTCCTGCTAAATTCCCCCAGCCCTGAGTTTACTGAAAAATATGACAACATGAATTTTCACAGTGGATTTCCTAAGTGAGGCTGTTCAGCACATTGTGTATTCCTGCAGCTCTTGGAGCTCCCTGTGCTCTCTGCAGAGCAAACAGAGTCACTCCTTAGCTGCCCTTTTCTCTGCACTGACTTGTTCACTGTGTTCTCCTGCTGGATCTGTTACACCTTAAAGATGAAAGAACAGCCTGACCTGGGACAGAGGTAGGGCTCAGAATGCTGAGTGCAGTCAAGCTGCAGTTCTGTGGAGTTCTGAGGCCCCCTCAGTGAGACATCCCTGGCTCTCCTGCTGCCCCCTGAGCCAAGGATGTCCCACCCCAGGTGCTGCTTTGGCTGCAGCTCCCAGAGCAGACCCTGCACTCAGTGTCCCTGTGCAGGGCACACGGGTGCCTGTGCTGCTGCCATCCCTGCCCAGGAGCTCTGGGGAGTCCCTGCAGTGCCCCAGGAGCCCCCCTGGCTCTGTGCTGCTCTCTGCTGGCAGCCAGGCTGGCACACAGAGCAGCCTGGGCACAGTGCCATCCATGCTGAGGGACACTGAGGGCAGCACTGGAGCCCTGGCTGCCTGCAGGCCACTGAGGGGAAATGACACCAGTTCAAATCACCTCCAGGAGGAGCTGCCAGACTCCTCTTCCAGCTGAACACACTGCCCAGGAGCTGTCAGGGATCAGGCCACAGCTTCTCCCCATCCTCCCCAGCAGAAAAGACAAAACTGCTTTGGTAAGCAGTGGAAGGTAACAGACCTGTAAAACTGAGCCCTGGGGAGGATGGGGAAGCTGATCTGCAGTGGAGATTGCTCATGGAGCCAAGGGGGACAAAGGCTTTCTTCCATGATTCCCTTCTAAAAAAACAAAAAGTCACCTGTACTTAAATATGATTGTGTAGCAGTGGAGTCCTCACTGCTCTGCAGCTCTGTGCTTTCCTCACCAAACCCTGGGGAAGGCTCAAGCCTTGGATTTGTAGCTCCCTCAGCAGGTGGGGGCAGTTCACTTTGAGCCCCACCTCTGGCACGTGCTGTGAAATCAAAGTCACAAAATCAAACCAGAAACCTCCCTCTGGCACAGAAACAGAAACCCAGGACACAGGGCAAGGCTGAGCCTTCCCAGCCTCCCTCCCCAGCAGTTTTCAATAATACAAAGACAACCTTGATAAAAAATTACACATTTTCCACAATTGCACTAGGAATTAGGGAAAGCAGGGATGGTCTGCCTGTCCTGCAAGCATAACAATTTAACATTAAATTAAAAATAAAATTAACAAGCACAGTGACATTTCAACCTTCGCAAATCAAGTTGTTGCTGGGCAGAGCCTGAGCAACAAAACAAAGGACACTTTTTCAGACCCCAGTTCACTTTTATTATTCAGAGGAAACTACAAAGCCTCTGGAGCTGATCTTCCTGGTGGAAAGCTGGGCATCCATCTGTCCTCAAATTATCCTAGGATGGAGGTGGTTAATGATTGCTGGCAATGAGCTCCAAGGAGTCCAGGCACTGTGGTGTAAAGCACGATGGTGGGATGAGCAGAGCCGGGCACGGCTTGAGCAGAGCACTTTCCCCAGGCTTCCTCCTCGGCTCTCCGGCAGCAGGGTCGCGCTGATCTCCAGGGTAGCTGTTGGCAGGGATGGTGGCCCTTTCCCTAAGAGCACGGAGGCTTTAAGGCACGGCAGCGCCGAGCCCAGAGCCGCGCTAAGTCCTGAAGACGTGCACGGCGCGGATCACGTACTGCCGGCAGATGGGGCACTCGCTCATGCGCTTCCCGCACTTGGTGCACGTCACCATGTGCCCGCACTCCAGCAGCACGCAGTCGATGGCAGCGTCCATGCAGATCCTGCACAGGTTGTCCTCGGTGCTGGGGGGCCCAGCACCACCTGAGGGGACAGCACAGCACCCACGGGTCAGACAAAGGGAGGGGGGGTGGGTTTGTGCAATCCCACTTGGCTCTGCTGGAGGGATTCCCTAAGGGACAAAGGGATTGCCCTTGTGGCTGCTCCATCAGCTGGCAAGGAGCAAAGCTTTAGGTTTTATACAGTAATTTCTGTGAGATGGGCACAAAAAACTCTGAGATTTTCAGTTTGTGCAATCCCACTTGGCTCTGCTGGAGGGATTCCCTAAGGGACGAGGTGTGCAAAGGAATTGCTGCTCCATCAGCTGGCAAGGAGCAGAAGTTTTAGCTTTTACACAGTAATGTTTGTTTCCAATGTTTTACACAGTAAAATGTTTGTTGTTAATGTTTTACACAGTAATTTTTGTTCCCATCTGTGTGATGGAAACAAAAACCACTGAGATTCTCAGTGATGAGGCAAATGAAGCAACAGGGGTCTCTCTTCCCAATAACAGCACAAGAGGAAATGACCTCAAGTTGTGCCAGGGAGGTTTAGATAGAAATTTCTCCTGATACTAATTTTCAAAAAGGTTGTCAAGCTCTGGAACAGCCTGCTCAGGGCATAAAGAGCCCTGGGGGGAGTTAAATGCCATGTAGATGTGGCATTTGGGGACCTGGTTTAGGGGTGGCTTTGGCAGTGCTGGTTGGACTGATCTTGGAGGGGTTTTCCCAATAAACAACTCCATGATTAAGGATCTCACTCACCAGGTTGATCGTCGGTGTCCAAAACTGCAACAGAAGAAGAGAGAGATTTGGTGAGAGAAGTGTTACCAGGCAGGGGCTGAAAACCCTGAGGGAGCTGCTAAACCAAAACTGCTTTTTGCTGATCACCATGGGAGGCTCAGCCTGGGCTCTGATCAGGACAGGTTCAACAGCTGACAAGAACCTTCTCTGATACTGAGCTTACAGAACTGCTAAAGCTTTCCAGAGATCAGGGATCCAAAGGATGTCTCAGTTTTTAAGACAGCCTTGGAATGTGTGCAGAGTTTGGCTTTCCAGTGCTGCAGCAGCCCCTTGTGCCAGCTCCTCTGCTGTTACACAATCACCAAGGGATTGAACACAGATACAAAGTGAAAGAAGAGGATACCTTGCATCAAAAGCACAAGGAAATGAAAGAATGTAACCCCAAAACTGCTGTCTTAAATCCTGGATCATCCATGGAAGACAAAGCCTAGAGAGACGTGTTTAAGAAAACAACACTACTTTGGACAGCACTGAGAAACAAAGTATTAAAGTTTCTCTTGTAAGTAATTTACAAATATGTTTCTTTTTAAAGAAATCCCCTCCAAGTGCAAACTGGCACTTGGAAAATCAAGCCAGATATATTCTCCACACCTCTGTGTCGCCTCACAGCCACCTGTGCAGGCCCAGGAGCACTCGGTGGTAAGAGAGTGAAACCCCAGCTATCCCCAGCAGTGCAGCCCTGGGAGCCACTGCTCTGAGCACAGGCCCTGCATCTCCCAGCTGCTCCTTGGTGGCAGTTTCCTGCCTGGGCAGGGCATTTCCCTGCTGGCTCTGCCAGGTACCACGAGCCAAGAGATAAGAGCTCAGCAAATCCAGTCATGTACAGCCACACAGCTGTTGTGAGGGTGAGGTAGGAGTGCCCAGCTGGATCTGTTGGGGACATGCCCAACACCAAAGGTGAAGGATGCACAACACCAAGGGGGAAGGATGCACAACACCAAGGGTGAAGGATGCACAACACAAAGGGTGAAGGATGCTCAACACCAAGGGTGAAGGATGCACAACACCAAGGGGGAAGGATGCACAACACCAAGGGGGAAGGATGCACAGCCCCTGTGCTGCTGCTGCAGGGCTTCCAGAACTCTCTCCAAGGAGAGAGAGGAGTGGTGAGCAGAGCTCAGCTCCTTTCACTCTGTACAAAACATTCCCTCCTTCCTCCTTACTCTGCTGCACCAGAGATGTCAGCTAAGCTCTATTTCCTTCCACAGCTGTCCATGAAAAGGCAAAGCCTGGACAACAGGCCCATGTTTGCTGTCTCTCACCTAGATGCTGAAGGTCCTTCTCTCTGTAGAGGCGAGTGACCCTCTCCAGCAGCTCCCATTTCTCACAGCAGCCTTTGTAGTTGACGAAGTTGCGGGCGAGGATTTCCTTCAGCTGCCGCACCGAGAGCGCGTTGATGTCCCCGACGCTGCTCAGGTCAGACAGGGAGGCCTTCCTGCCCAGCACCAGGTTATCCTCGGAGTCACTGGACTGGGGAGCACACAGGGAATCAGTCATGCCCTCAGCACCCTGAACTGGGATTAAAATCAACTGCCAGCATGTGTGCTAGCAGGGATTCGGGTTTGGGTGTACAGAGAAATGGCTACTCTGAATTCATCTACCAGAAACACAAATCTTGAGATAGAAGTTAATAATTCCTGCCATGGTGTGCAAGTGACACCGGTTCTTTCTGTGTGTGGAGGACAAGATGATGTCACAGAAGGGGTTGGTCATTCTCAGTGTTCATGTCTGCTAGCAAATCCAGCCCAGGTAAGCTGGTATTCCCTGCCATCAATCCCAGGACACACCAACCTGTATCTCATCCTCTGCTGCTGCTTCTTCTGCTGCATTCTCAGCTGGGCTTGGAGGCACGTGACCATTGGCCTGCAAGAGGAAACGAAGCTTTCAACAGCTGTGAGGGAAATCAACTCCAGGACAGGGTCCCTGCAGCCCCTGAGCTCTGGAAGGACACAGGCAGGACAAGGCACAAGCCAGGACACTCACAGAGGGTTTTCCCTGGCAGCACTCACACAAAGTAACTTTAAAGCCCCAGTACAGAACCCCAGGCTGGATCAGGAGGAGACCAAATTTATACACAAATTTGTAATTGTGTATGTGGAGTCCTTCCCTGAGGGTCACACTGTGCTCTGGTGGGATGTCAGAGCTCTCAGTGCCAAGTTCTGCAGAACCCTCCTCTCACAGCTCAGATCTCACAGGAACCAGGCAAAATCTCCTCAGCTGGGGTCTGGAGTGGGCAGAGCCAGTGAGGGAGCAGCAGTGACAGGGCTGGAGGAGAAAGGCTGGGCAGTTCTTTGAACTCTTGATCAAATGAGCAGTGTAATTTCAGCTGACTCACCCCCAGCAGCCACTGCTCCCTCTGCTTTCCTACTGACAAAGAGGCTGTAATGTTACCGTCCCACTTATCCAAGTGGGGACTTGTTAATATTTACAGAGCCCAGGAATAACAATCAGGATCAAAGAGCCTGAACTGCAGCACCATGTCATGCAAGTCAGGACAAGAAGCTGAAATGGATCATGGGGCAGAGAGGGAAGAGAACAGGGCTGGTAAAAACTGGAATGGCAATATCCAGAAAAACAGGGAATGAAAATGCCTTTTAATGATTTGTAAAAAACGTTCTCCCAGGAGAACTCTTCTTTTGAACTAGATAAATCTGCTGAGGAAGCAGAAGGTACACACATTTTCACAGCTCTGGCCCACAGGAAACTGAATACACCCATTAACTTTGTAACAGGACAAGGAGCAGATGTCAAACACTGAGTCAACTTTCCTTTAGCAGAGAGCAGAAAAACAAACAAAGCAAGGTCAATAAAAAATAATTAAACTCAAATGCCCCTGCCGAGGTTCATCAGAACTGCAGGTTCATCATAAACCAAGACTTGGCAACAGACTCGGGGTTTGTCTTCCATTGATCTGAGTGCAGGAGACACCAAAATCCTCACCCAGCCCCCATCAGCTCCTGCTTTAGCCTGTCCTTGTTATCTGGCACAGGAATTAAAGAACAGAATCACCAATTTAATTACACCTACAAACATGTGCCAGAAACCATCAAGTACCAAAGGAAGCAGTCACAGGAGCATCCTGTGGCAAAGGAAGCGTGGATCACAGCACCAGAGAAAACACATCCCAGAGCAGTGGTGATGTTCTGAGAGTGAATGCTCGAGATATTCAGCACTGCCCACCAAATTTAATTCCATAATGAACAGCACATCAAAGTCAGTGACAGCAAATCACAGCTTTACACAGCAAAACCACATGCAACATCCTAGTAGCTAATCCAAAAATGGAGATGAATGAGTTTGCAAAAGATGGTTCTGGCCAGAGATTGTACCTGTTGGTGTTCCTGAGCTTCTGAACTTGAGATGGGATCTGCAGACACTGGGGACTCATCGTGTGAGGTAGGAGAGGCCAGGCTGGCTGGGGGGTGACTCACAAAGTCTTGCTGTTCACGGGCACTGGTATTAAATGTGTTTGTTCTTATCTGATCTTCCTGGGTAATTGCAGGCTGCTGGCCAAGGATCAGGAATACCAGGTCCTCCTTTTCACGACAGAACTCTGTGGAAATCTCATGGAGGGCCAAATAATCTCTCAGATCCTTCACCTTCATCTTGATCAGCTCCTCCCGCTGAAAAGCCGTGGCTCGGAAGCGCTGGCACAGGTGGCAGAGCAGGGGCCCACCCTCGGCCTGGTTTGAGCAGGACGTGCAAAAATTCTTCTTACAGTCCAGGCAGATGTGCTGGGAGAGAGAGGGGAAAAGTCAGAGCCAGCCCTGCCCTGTGCCAGCAGCACACGGTGCCACAGGCAGCAAGGAAGCAGCAGCTGCTCCTCAAGAACAATCAAACCTCCAATCCATGAAAAGCGCCCAGTGGTCACCCAAGTTCCTGGAGGAGAAAAAGGGTTGATCCCTGAGCAATCACTGAGTCTTAGAGAAGCCCCTTTCCCACTCCATTTACCCAGAATGAAATGTGATATCCTGACAAGATTCCCTCACAGGACAGGAATTTTCTGCACCTGCTCATGCGGTTTAAGGCAGAGGAAAATTGAGATTGAGGCAGCAGACTTGAGTGAATTCCAGCTAGTTGTGCACATTGTGAATTCCAGCTAGTTGTGCACATTGCTCTCTGCATTAAGAAGCTCCAACATTGAAGGAACTACTTAAAAACATTTCTCTTTCATAAATATCTGCTATAAATGATGTTCATCCCTCCTTTTTTTCCCCCTCCAATTTGCTGCAATCACTGAATTAATCTTGGTTGCACCATAAGAGGGACAGGGAACAGCAAGGTCTCACAGACATCAAAGAATCTGACATTTGTTTATACAAAAATAGCTTATTTTGAAAACAATATGCACACTTTATATCAGTTAGTGCTGGACAGAAAGTGTTGGAAGTTTTGGAAATGTTATGCCCCAGACAGTCAAAAACTTTACAGACTGAATTCTGTTGTTAAATGTTTATATTTGATACTGGTTCTGATCTTGTCACTCAGGGCTTGATTTTCAAAGTTCCAAGCACTCACAGTCCATGCTGACTTCTGCAGAACTTGACTGCTCAACCCTTTGGAAAGGCAAATTCTACATTTTCCAATAGGAATAGCAGCAGAGCAGCCACATTATGTGCCTGTCAAAAAGTCCTGAGGGAAGAGAGAAGTGGTTTCAGTGCTGTTAAAATGCCAATTCACAGTCTCAGAGGAGCCAAGCACCTCTGTGGAATTCTGACATCCCCATCCTTCAGAGCTGTGCAAGGGAAAACACACAGGTGGAGTTGAATTAATAAATATAAACTCAAGGACAAAAATCTGGTTTGTGAACTGCTCTAGTGATTGAAGAACATCTCTAACTTCCCAGCTGAAAGAAAGCTGATGTTTTACAGGTGTAAATACACTGCTTGCTCACAAAAGCTCTTTCTGATGCCCTTTTCAGGCTGAAACCCTCCCTGCTCCCCAGTTAACACTCCCAGGCCTCTCATTTAGAGCCTGTACTACACTCACAGTGACACTAACTGGAAAGAATCCCAATTTCCTGCTCAAGCATTTAAAGACTTTAACATTTCTACCACAGAGAGAAACTCTTGAAACTTTATCTCCAAACTGCTGTCTGGGGGCCTGCCAAGGAAAAGCAACTTTCCCCAATCACAAAGCAAGGCAGGAAGTGCAATTTCCACAGAACATCCAGCTTGGAGGAGTTTTCCTTAACTTCATCACCATAAAAAAATTAATATGTAATTGACTTCTTGTGACCTTGTGATTGCAGGAGCAATCCTGCTCCTTGGGGAGTTTTTAGGGCAGAGACAGGAACTGATGGCTGTGTGTGCCCAGAGCAGGGGAACAAAACAAATCCACAAAGGCACACAAGTGGAAAATAACCCTGTGGTTACACTGCCCTGTGAATCCCCCATCTCTGACATGGCAGCCATCAGATGAAGTGAGATTTTAAAACCCCAACAACGCAAAAACTGCACAAAACAACCCAAAACCCTGAAGCAGCCCCGTTTTCTGTGGCAGGGGAAGCCTCCCCATGGCCTGCAGGCTCCAAAGGGAGCTCCTGGATTGCCAAGGACTTTCCACCAGCCAGGAAACCCCTTGAGCACTCCCACCTTGAGGTACCACCCAGCAAACACAGCACAAGGGCTCTCCTATCAAACATGTTCTTGCAATTAACAGTAATCCTGCCTCAGTTATCAAAGGATGCATTTGGGAAGTGAAAATAAACCCAGGCATGTCTCTGACTTAGCAGCTCAGCACTAGGATTTATCTTCAGAGACAGACAAAACCTCCCCAGCCTGTATCTGAGCAGCAAGTGTTTAAACATGGATATTTTGGCTACATCTCAGCATCAAGCAGCTCTTACACTTCACTGAAAGAGCATTAATTCAGGGCACTGTGTTCTTCAGAAGGATTAGTTTCAAATGTTGTTGCACATTAAAACTTTCCTAAAAGGTCAGGCCACATCTGCCTGCTGCTCACTGACAGCATGGTCAGACAGCCCTCAAATGCTTTATGTGGGGGAGTTTTGATGGTTTGTTGGTTTGGGGGTTTTTGAAGCAATCTAGGCTAACCTTATGGCCACCAGTGCAGAAGGAATTAATTTTTATCCCCTGTATTTTAGAATAAACATGAACTGGTCACTGCAGTTCAAAGGTGCTGCTCTCCCAGGAGAGAATGCAATTTTCCATGCTGTCCTAGCAGCACTGTGAGATTTCACACACTGCTCCCTCCATAGCAACAGCACCGAGGAGTTCCCATGGCTCACAAACACACCAGGCTGTTCCAAGGGATGTTTTTCTTCCCCCAGAGAGCTCAGGGGTGAGTCTGGCAGCCCCTCCTCAGCTGTTCCAGCACTCCCACCTGCAGCACAGGGCTGCAGTCACCCCCTGAGATCCCTGCTCAGGAGCTGGGCAGCAGGAAGGTGGGAGGAGGTTGGGGAGCTCCCTTTGGAATACAGAATATAAACCTCAATTTCCCTGACAGCCTGGAGCAGGAGCAGCTGGACATGAGCACAGGTACAGACAGCAGATCCCACAGGAAAAGGGGGAAGCTGCTGAGGGCAGGAATGTTTTCAACAGCTTTAGCAGATCCTCCCCAATTTGTGCATCAGAGCATCCCCTCCCCTGTCAGGGAGCTCAGCTGGAGCCACTGATGGCTCTGAACAAGACCCTGCTCTAAGGGCAGCTCACACAGAACAGGATTTTAGGGGATCCTGGGGCAAACAGGGCTGTGCTTGTGCTGCTGAGCTCACAGCTGCCTGAAATGGTTTCATTTCACAATTACCTTCATCCACTATTGGCAACCCAACAGCAAGTGCTGAGTCCAGGGTAACCCTCCACAAGGACATGTGGCTGAGTGAGGACAGAGTCAGAGACAAAATGACAGAGCCATGAGCAGGGAGGGCCCCACTGGAGCTGACCCAGCACCAGGAGCAGCCTCAGCTCACTCACACACCCAACAATTTATCACCAGGGCTTGATTCCTGAAGTAACTGCACTCCTCAGTGCAAAAATGCATCAACACCCTGCTGCCCTGGGAGCAGAAAGCAGCAGCTCTGCCAAGCCCCACCATTCCTCAGATGTGTGTCCTCATGCAGAAATAAAAATCAATTTATAAACTTTCCCATATAATCTAAAAGGGCTGTGGCCAGAATTCACCATTATTTTTAAATTCTCATATCCTTAAGTTCAGTAACTATCAATCAGACACTTCTTAAGCCACAGAGTGTGGACACAGAACAATTTTCCTCACTGGAGCATTTTCAAGCAGCATTAAAGGACCCACCATGACCAAATAATGCCCCAGGCAGGGTTTGCTGTCAAATTAAGTCTTGTGGTACCAATTATTTTGGCATTTATACACCCACAAATCAAGTTTACAAGAAAGATAAAATTGATCTGGGTTTGGTCTGGGGCTATTTTTGCTCAGCAGTTCTACACACACCCTCAAAAACTTCACTGGCTTTTAGTTTGAGCAACAATTGTTTGGAAAACAGATCTTCCTTTACTGAAAGCACAAACATTATTACACTTCTTCCCACAATATTTATTTTTAAAGGATATTAGTGCTTTTAAATAAGAAATTTCATAACTTATGCTCAAGTTAATGCTTCTTTAAGTGATTATCAGCAGTTTGGCTTTTTCATTGAGGAAATCTGCTGAAGGATTTCCAGTCACATTTGTCACTCTACGACATGAAATAAAACAAAGTGGACTCTGGACTGTCCAAGGTAAAAAAGAGGGAAAGTTTTATTCTGACTCCAACATTTATAGATTTCCAGAAGTGACAGTGGATTGGAGGGTGACAGTGCCACCTCTCCAATGACACTGGACAAACCAACAGCCCAATAAATTTCTCCTCCTCCATAAAAGAATTCAAAACAAGGAGTTATTTACATAAAGTGTGTGAGAAAGTTCCTTACAAGAATGTAAACATCAGAAGGCTTAGAAAATCTTAAACTTAAACACATTAATTGTGAGAGAATGACTGAAGACCCAGCGCCAGGGTGAGCTGTCTCCTCCCATATGGGGTGTGCAGAGGATTTGTGTGTAAGCTGAGTGTCTGTAGGTGAATGAAGGCAGGCTGAGCACTCACCTTGCTGGAGGAGCTGTCAAAGTGCAGCCCACAGGCTTTGCAGCTCTGCTCAGAGGCCGTGGGAGAGGGGAAGGAGCTGTAGCCAGGGTTGGAGTAGGCCTGGGCCCGGGCTGCCGGCGCCGGCTGCATCTCCTCAGGGGAGCCATCCACACAGAACCAGTTACAGCAGCTCGCCCACATAGTACCTGCCAGGAAAACACTGTCAGGGCTGGCACACAGCCTGGCAGCTGAGGGGACAGCAAAGCAGCAAGTGCAGGTCAGTGCCCAGCCCTGGGTCATTGTTAACAGCGTGTTTGTCAGTGTTGATCCTTTCCTCTGACACAAAACCCACACGCTCGGTCCAGCATGATGCAGCCTTGGTGAAAAGGGACAAATAAAGATCAAAAGAATTTTATTGCTGGAACTTTATAGAGTTAAGAGACTACAAAGAAGATAAGATAAAATTTATGTTCCACTTGGCTATATCAGATTCTGAGTTTGCTCTAACAGGCAGTTTCTGTTTCACATAAGCTGCAATACAGGATGTAAAAATACATCAGGAAAAGAACACAAAAGCTCAAATTATATAGCACAGAACAGTTAAATAAAATCAGCAGCAGGATGGCTATTCCTCAGCTCTATCCTAAATCCCTCTACAGATTTACAGCTACAAACCCAAAAAGATAAAATAAAAGCAAGGACAAACAAGCCACTGATTGCACACAGTGCAGTTCTAGGCTGAATTTACAGCATTACAAGGCTGAACCATCACACAGCAGCTCAATGCCAATAATGCAAGAAAATCAAATACTGGCTTTGGTAACTTGCTTGGGAAAACAACAGCAGCTGAAACACAAAATTATTTCCGTTTTTTTTCCAAGTCAAATTTTATATGTAAAATATATACACATACACACACACACACTTACCAAAAATCCTAACACAGTCCAGTGCAAAATGCTCAGTTCCAAAGTCTTCTCAGACCACCTCTGCTGCAATATTCCAGAAATACACTGCTACAAACTTGCTTTTGGGAGTTTACAAAGAAATCTGAATTCATCTGGGCATTCAGTTTCTGGAGCACACACCATGTGTCATCACTTAGGGCTAAACTGAATACAAATTGCCTCCTCTGCATTTCTGCTCTCACATGGGAGTTCCTGAACTGTTTCTTTTATGTCTTAAAAATCAGCTCCCTCACTGATAGTGCTCAGCAACTGCTTGATTTTATAAACTTCTGGAAATAAAACATCTCTCAGCTGCACAGCCAATTCACTGCTTGTTACTCAGTAAGTATTGTCACTGTGAAACTCCAGATTCCCAGGGGAATGGGGCTGGGAAGGGAATCCTAAAGATTATTGAGTATAACAATTCTTTTTTTAAGCTGTGCTGAAACTTTGGGGCTGATGTACTTGAATTGGGAAGCTTTTGCACTCTGTTCCAGTAGGTGTTGCTTTAGTGGCATCTTGGATCCTTTCAGAACCTGGCTGAATGTGGCTGCTCAGAGTCCCTGCTGTCCTGCAGAGATGCTTTTCAAAGCCCACAGTGTGAGCTGAGCCAGGAGCCCTCCCTGCAGGCTCAGCACATTGCAGAGTTTAAATCCAAATCTCCACATTCACACCATGGATTCGTGGTGGGGCTGATTGCTCATTGCTGCACTGGAAATGACACCAGGTCTCAATAAATAGTGTGGATTGCACTTAGGCTGGCAAGGAGATCCCAATAAATACACAGAGGAAAGCACTGCACCAACAGAAATCATCTATCATTCAATCTCTATTAGCTTTGCCCTGCAATCAAACACACACTTCAGATGGCACAGATAAAAGAAACAATTTCCCTTTTTCTCTCTGAATGTTAATTTCCAGCTCTCTGTCCCACTCAGAAGTTAACAGAGCCTTTCTTCGGCAAAAATACAGAATTTCTACTTGAAATCACGTTCTTTGGGAGGTTTAATTTGTTCTGAGGAATCACAAATCTAAACAACATGAAAGCTGCACAGTCCAACAAGCATTCAGAGCCTCCAGAGCAGGGGAAAACTGCATCCAGAGTTCAGCTCCCTTCCTGTTTCAAGGACCCCTGCAAGCTGAAGGCCACCCACGATAACAGAATACACAAATGCTACTGCCTGCCCCCAAAAACTTTGTTTTCCTAGAAAAAGACAGCCTACTAATTCACTCTGGAACATTGCAACATGTCAAACATTGGGAAGAAAAACACAAGGCAGTGCACAAACTGGGATAAAATAAGACAGAGTTCAGCATTCAGCTGGGGTTGTAGCTCTGGGATTGCCAGGAATGAAAAGGCCAACAAAAAGCTCAGATGTTGCTTTAGAAGAACCTTAATCCTGTTCAACTGCAAAAGCATAAAGGGAAATGCCCATAAACAAACAACTGAACAACCAGGACTGTCCTCTGATCCATAACATTTTTCCAAAGGTATAAAAAGGAGCACAGATGTAAAACACCTCTGTAGCTGCCTACAGCAGCAAGAAATACAGGTAAGATTCAGCAAATTTTCCATTGTTCTGGACAGGATCAGCTTTAGAGCCAAGGAAATGAGCAGTGCCACTGATAGAGCACTCCAAGTTACAAACAGAATGCCTCAGTGGAATTTCAGGCTGATAATTTCAGTCATAACTCTTACAATGTTTGCTACAGAAAAATTATTCCCTTATTTACTCTCTTACCCATCTGGAGGTACGTGGTCAGCACAGCCCAGGAACTGCTCATTTCCTGGATGGATGGATGGATGGATGGATGGATGGATGGATGGATGGATGGATGGATGGATGGATGGATGGATGGATGAGATCTGGCAGTCTGAAGGTCAGAACCAGAGAGTCCTGGCCTGTCTAAATCCTGTGAATTCCCTGCAAAGGAGCTGCTGTTCTGCACCCAAGGAGCTCCACAGCTACACCAAAGTGACAAATTAATGCCCAGACAAAAGAACACCCAGTGGAAAGAGCTACTTGTGTGTGTTGTGCTTCAGGGTTGGGAAAATACTTCCAGCAACTTGGCTAATAACAGTGTGACAGCTTGGAAAACTCAATGACAACATGGATTTCAGGAACATCTTGAATAAAAGATGTGGATTTACTGGCACAGATGACATTACAGGCACTACTGATAGCAGCATTACCCTTGGACAAGGTGCCTGCACTGCCTCATGGAGCCACAGAAACAACTGCTTGAGCTGGCTTTGGCAAACTGGAAGCTCCATGGCAGGCGCCCAACAGCAACTGCTGGCAGCCAAAAACCACCTGCCCTAAATGCTGAGTGCACCTTGTGCTTGGAGCATCTGCCAGGGCAAAGGCAGAGGGAGTTTCACCAAGGGTGGAGACACCAGATCAAACAGTCTGTGCTGGACCTGCAAACACATCCACCCACGTGGCAGTCAGCACCCTGGGAAGGGGCTGTTTCATCTTCTTTCCTCAGTTGCTTCAAGGAAAGCCAGAAGAAATCCAGTAAATGACAGGGAGGCGCTTCCCATGGACAAAGTGGTGCCAGCACTCCACCATGCTCTGCTGGACTGCTTTTATTGATTTGATTATTTTTTATATATGCCATGAGTCTCTTGACTGGATTTAAACAAGAGAGTGAAATTCATTTCATCACAAGTTCATTAACATGTTCTACACAATGCCAAGAGTTCTGTATTAATTTAATTCTGAAGGAAATACCAGTGATGCCAAAGTTTTCCTCCCATACATAGTTGGAGACTATGTTGAATTCATGAAGACATAGTTGAATTCATAATGCAGGTCTGGATTCTAATACTTTCCATCTTCATTTTAAGAAGTGTTTGAACTCAGGCTCTCACTCCATATGCAAAATCACTGCCCTAACCTTGCTAGCTGGAGTATCAGGGATCACAGCCTCCACACAGGAGTTATTACACAATTATTACATGCATGTGTAAGAAATGGATTTCATCAAAGGCTGGGCTGTGGCTGCAGAGGGAAACTGTGGTTTATGTTTGAATATAAAATCTGCCTTTATTTTCCTAAGGGTACAAACAACAAGGGACTAGAGCAAGCCAAGGAACATCTCAGAATCAATGAGCTTCCAGCTCTGTATAATAAAGCTCTCAAGGACTGGGCCTGGCTCCTTGTCGTGACTGCTCAGGAATTCAGCAGCTGGAATGCAGCAGCACCAAGGAGACACTTCCATCAAGGGATCAAAAGCAACTGAGCTCCCAGGAGCAGCTGATTCCACTCCCACACAAGAAGAAACCACAGCAGCAAGTAGTTCTGCTCCTGAGAGGCCTTTAACCACGGGAACAGCAGGGCTGATGACCCCTGAGGCCGCTGCAGATGGAGCTGGGTGCCAAAAAGGGAGGGAGATGCAAGAGAGCAGCTCTGCCAGGGCCAGCTTCCCTGCAGGGCTGTTTGCTCAGCAGCCCCACAGCTGCCCCACAGCTCCTCTGCTCACCCCAATGAGCTCCCTGAACCACCCATGTTGTAGACCCTGGTTGGGCATTTCAACCGAAGATTTAGCCCCTCTTTTCGATTTGTTGAAAGGGGGAGAGGAGCTTAGTTCTCCTAGGACTCTTACCCCAGAGGCACATGTAGCTCTGGAGAAAATACAAAAGGATATTTCGGCCAGGCAGGCCCACCGATACCATCCGGGCCTGCCTTTCAAATTTATTATACTGGGAAAATTGCCACACCTTCATGGCATAATACATCAATGGGATGTTAGTCTGAAGGACCAAGGATCAGGAGACAAGCTCTTAATTATAGAGTGGGTCTTTCTGAGCCACCATAGGTCCAAAAGAATGACACGGCCACAGGAGTTGATAGCAGAACTGATTCTCAAAGCAAGATCGAGGATCAGAGAGCTTGCAGGCTGTGATTTCTCATGCATACAGATCCCAATTAAATTGGAATCGGGCCAAATTAAACTAAAAAACTTTGAAGAACTGCTGCAAACTAATGAATACCTTCAGTTTGCACTCAACAGCTACACTGGGCACATCACAGTAAATCGGCCGTCCCACAAATTATTCAATTCGGGGTTTAAATTCTCGTTGAAAAAGGTTCAGAGCAAGAAGTCCTGAGAAAGGGAGAAACCATTTAATACAGAAAATGGGGGGAGCAAACTAACAAACTTAAGAACACACCACAGCATACCCAGCTCCTCTCTGCCCTCACCCATGGACAGACATCCTCCTTTCCTTCCCATCCAGAACCTTCTGCAGCCTTCAGGACCTGCAGGAGCAGCTGCAGATGCTCCACACCAACACAGACTCTGTGTCCTTGTCATGCCTGTGGCCCCATGACAATACATTCTCCCTGGTGTCTGCTGTGAGATGTGACCAGGAGTAGAGCAAAGCAGGCTCCAACTTAGGAGTAAAGGCAAAAAAAACTTCATTAACCTACAACTATAGAAAAGAAATACACAGAACTCAGAATGAAAACCTCCCAAAAAATTCACTTCCTTTTCAAACCAGAACACTCCTCCACAACACCAGTGAGACAATTTCAACACCACACACCAACCTGGGATAATGCTGAGCACAAATTCATTTGTTCCTGCTACTTCTAGTAGCCTGCAGATCAAGGAAATTGTTCAGGAGGCCAGAAATGGCAGTGTGGCTTTAAAACACTAATGTATTGATAGGTCTCTTTTAAAATGACTATTTTTGTTATTAATCCCTGCAAAATGGATCAGATCTCACTTTGATGAACGCTGTTTTAAGTATTTAATGAGTTAACCACCTTGGCCCCATTAATAGTGTTGCACAATTGCTCATTGTTACAATTTACTACTTTTTTTTATTTCAACAAACCTGCACTGATAAGAAATGCCTTGCTAAAATTAGTTTCACTAATGACCTACCACTTCCAAACTGAATTCATAGTAAGGTCAAAAAAACAGTATTTGCTTGATAACAGAGCTATAGAATAATCTGCTCAAATGCCACTTATGCACAAAGCATTATTTTTATCAGCCTTTGTTCCAGGCACAGACCTGAATTATGATAAATGGGAGCAGCCATATGTTGGGACAGCTGGAAAAGTCAGCAAATGAGGCACTTGCAGAGGGGACAAGGGAAGGAAGCAGGCTGCCAGTCTGAGCATGACATTTGCAGACGTGGTGTCTCAGTCAGAGCAGGAGAAAAGGAAGAGATTGGACACAAATCTGTCATAAGGAATGTACATCTAATTTACTGTATAAAATAACTGGACTGAGACTGTCAGATTTTTATGAAGGGACGGGAAAATATGTTTATGAGTAAAGGTACTACTTTACATGCCCAAGGTGACAGCATGCACACCTTGAAAAAAATGAGTAAATAAATACCAGCACTGGATCACAGCTGAGGTGGGGGAGACACAAGAAATTGTGTCATGGAAGGAGGAAACACTTTTCCATTTTGTGCTGTGCCTTCCAAAAGCCTGGAGACATTTCCCATCTATAATCATCTAAATATGCAACAAAGACAAATATTTAATTGCTCACCAGTTTGATCAGCAACTGTGATGTCAGTTTAGAACTCTTCAGGTGGGACCTTGGTCAGGTACCAAGGCAGAGAGCTCAGGTCAGTCCACACAGAACAGGGAGTCCAGGATTTCTGTGTCCCTTTGGCTGTGATCCTGTGCATCCAGGAGTGCACATCAGGGGGTGCCCTTGAACAGCACCCACACCCTCATGTCCAGAGGCTGCCCAGAGCAGGCTGGCACTGGCACCCCATTCCAGACGCTGCTACACCTTCCCCACGCAGTCCCTGGCTGGAATTGGAGGCACAGCCCGTGCCCAGCAGCAACAATCCATCTTCAGCCCCTCCTCAGCACAGCTGCACCTGTGCCCTGCACCCTGGAGATGCCTCCCAAAGCCTCCTGTGAGTGTGGGCTCAGCAGATCCCGAGCGCGGCACAGCCCAGGGGAAGGGACCTGGCCACGCACCAGCATTTCAATGAAGGAAGTGACATCCATTGAGCAGAGAGTAAACAGGGCAGCCTGCTGGGGCAGGGTGCAAGGCAGAGCAGGAAAAAGCTGGAATGGGGCCACACAGCTCTGCTGAAACGCCTTCAGCTGCTGCTGAGCCCAGAGAATCACCAAAAATCACCTCCCACTTGTGTGGCACAGAGGAAACCATGGTGCAGACAAAGCCCCTTCTATGCTGCTCTAACCTGGTTTACATTTGCCAGGTAAGCCCTTGGAAAATTGGCTTAGCTGAGAGGCAAATTATGAGTTCTTATTACAAAAATCCAGCAGGTATTCCAAGAGCATTTTGCAGCTGTAGCAGAGCTTATCAGCACTACCAGCAACAGCTGATGGTGTTCAGGAGGTTTGCACACAGATCTCCACCTGGAATCCCACCAGCACTGTTACAAGCACGAAGATCTCAGCCTCAAGCAGCTCTTTGAAACCAGAGAGCTGCAATTGCCATTTGAAATGGAGAAAATGGTTTTAGAAAGCTGTGGGATTCACAGAGCATTGAGAGAAAGCTAATTCCAAAACAGACACTTTCTCACTTGACTCCCAGCTTTGCACCTGGAATTGCAAACTCAACTCTCACCCGCTTTCCCTCTCCTCTGTGGCACAACACCAAATTTCCCCCATTTTACCATGATAAGCTTGGAAATCCTGTTTTGTAAGGAACTAAATACCTGGGTGAGTATTATTTTAATATAAACTGTTTATTTTGACCCAAAGTTTCATTTTATATATTGAAAAATATTTAGATAAAAATTTCTTTTTGCTATTAACTGTAATTATGTCCCAAGACATCTGCCAAGATGGAAAGTCAACTGCCTTTTTCTTGTGCAAGTCAGTGACATTCTCCCAGCAAGTTAACAGAAACCAAAACAAAGTCATTAATGAAATCATTATGGATTTCTAAAAATAATAATTTAGAATTTTTTTTTTTTTCCCAGTCTATCTCAATTCCATAGTCCCATACCTGTTCTCAAGGGACACACTGTGACCTTGGGCTTATCTCCTTCCACTCTCCTCTTATGCTGAACAACAATTCCAAAAGTTGCTGTGCTCCTTCCCACTGGTTTGATATTCATCAGCAAGGCTGAATTAAGTCAGTTGTAATTACAGCATGACCCAAGTGAGGAGGAGAAGCAAGGACACTCTGGAGAAGCAAGATTCCAGAGTGCTGCTCTGTTACCATTCCCAGCATCCTGCATGGCTGGATGTGGCTCTATCCTTGTTCTCACACCCAAAAGTGTCACTGAAAGTGGAAGTTTCCACCAAAATGTCAGCAAGGAGCAGTCCAGGAATCCTGGACTATCCCCTCTCAACTCAACCAGTGCTTTTCATATGGAGAAAAAGCTCCATGCTGGATTTTTCTCTCTCTGTTCATTCCTATCCTCACAGGTTTTCCTGGATTCAGCTGCATGGGTCACTGCTAAAACTGTAATTCCAACAGACAGCAATAAATTCTCAATGAAAACCTGAACATTTCAATAACTGTGCAGCTTCCCTGACCAGCCCTACTCCAGAAAGGGTCCATCCCATCCAGATTTCATCTCAAAACCCACCTCAACCACTCTTCCATGACAGCTGGGGAGGTTTCCTGGATCTGTGCCCACCTGGAAGTCACAAAGAGGCTCCAAAGGCACAGCAGGAGCTTTTCAGGGACTCTTCCTCCTCCTCCTCCTCCTCCTCTCACACCACAAATACCTCCCTCTCTCAGCACATTTTACAATGCCCAGAATAGAAACTTGCTGAAAATAAGTTTCTGCTGTGCTGCAAAAACACTGCTGTGGATCCAGTGACTTCAGTGCAAACAAACAGGAGCAGCTCCACAGCTGGAGCAGGGAGCAGCCTGGAATCCCCTCTGCTGGAAGGTGATTTCACATGGGACAAGGTAACCACTGGAGATGGTTTAATGATATCCTTCTCCTAAATGGGGGAATTCAGGGAGCTGGAGAAAAAAGGGGAGGGGAAAGGATATAAATTTGTATTTTCATCACATCTCAAGTTCCTTACTTCAGGTAAAAAGAGATCAAGCTATTCCCATTGGAATCCCTGGCACAATTACATTTTGTTTCATTATGACAACTGCATAAATGACATATTCACCAACAGTTCAGCTTTGGAATGAAGCACAAGGATATGGGGGAGTTTGAAAGGAGAAGAGAGAGGTGCATTATCCCAGATACAGCTCCTCAAATTTGGGGAAATTACAGTAAATTTCCCTGAAACTGGGATTACAACTGGCCCTAAAGCTCCACAGAGCCTGGGCTGTCACTGTGTCTCAGGCACCCAAAATTCAGAGTGTTTGCTGATAAATTACAACATCAGTTGGAAATCCTGGAAATTACTTGTCATGCCAAGCTATGGGTTTATTTTTAACCAGTAAACTTCAGTAAATTTCACCTATCCAAAATCAAAATATAGTGTCCAAACTCCTCACATGCCAAACCTACTCTTCTCCCCACCTTATTCCAGATTTCTAATTCAAATCTTTTGTACATTCTGGTAGAAAATAAACCAATACCCCATGGAATTTATACAAGTGGAAAAGTGTACGTGCAGTAGGAGTGGATGCACCACAGATCTGTGCAGACTGGCAGGCAACCTCTAACCTATTTAACTGGAGCCTGAAAAAAGAGAATTTTTATTTGGCTGGACAGAAACAGATCTGGATGTATATAACTGAGGCACATCATAACAAGCACAAACACTGCAGACTCATTTCATAGCTATGCCTATTCCAAATTAATCTGAATTCAAATCCAAACTAGGTGCTGAAATAGAAGAAAATGCAGCTGCAGATCTCCTTCAGCACACACGTACACAGAGCAGCTCACACGTCACATCTGACACACACTGTGGGAAGTTCTGCCCTCCCAGGCTGCAGAAATATTTAGAAATTAGTCAGCAGTTAAAAAAAGGTCCAGGATGTTGAGTACAAACCTGAGGACTGGTTTTGTTCCCGAGATAACAAAAGACAGCACAAGAAAAAAGTGAGTTTGTTTATGGTTTAGTCACCTTATCTGTGGGCAAGGGAAAACACCTCACTCTCATGTGAAGGAAGTTAATACAGGTGGAACTTTGAGAGGGACTTTGAAGTTGTACTCTTAAAGCATTTCCATAAATATTATTCCTGTGCCAATCTCCATTTAGCACAGAAGCATTTGAAATTCAGCATTGCTTTACATGCAGCCCAGGAGAAGAGCCTGAAAACTGAGGGGAAGTTCAAACCTCAGTACCCAGTGTGTGCCAGCAGGACAAACATGAACTCTCCACAGCATTCATGGGACAGATGTTGTGGAAAAGTCCTTTTCCAGCCATCTGCAGGGTTTGTTTCTAGGGCTGGAAGGTTCTGCATGGGCTCCTTCACCACCATCCTTGTTTGACTGCTGTGCCTCTCCCTCCAGCCTCAACCTCTGCACAACATTAAGGACTGAGAAATGCAAAACAAAGCAGCCTGAAACCTGGCCTTTATTCAAACAGAAACATGAACAAACCCAACAGCCATCTGGTCCCATGGTTTTGGTTGCTGAGTTGAGGGGCACATCCTGAGGAGATTCTGCAAGAGCTCACAAACCATTCAAGTAAATATTTGTCTCTGGGGACTGAAGCCATGATCCAAAAAAAGGCAGTTCTGCTTTACTGCCACATCTCTATGCATCAGTTATGGCAGAACATTTGTTGGAGATTTTTTCAGGGATGGCCTAGAAGGCAGCTGTGAGGAGCAGGTTCTCACAGCCTGTTTCTGTGAACAGCAGAGGTTCTCAGGTTATTTTTAATTACAGGTAAAAGTGACAAACATGAAGGCCTTGAGAGCCTTGCACATCAGAGTTCTCAGGCAGCTTTCTCATAACAAGTGGATGCTCTATCTTTGGCTGTTTTGGGAAAGCAAAAATAATTTTGAGAACCCAAATCTTGGTATTGGAAACATAAGGTGGAGTTGGTGTGTTATCTCTGGCCTATTGTGAGCTCAGATTTTGCAATATGCATGAAGTGAATTAACACTGTTATAAAACGTGCCTGATTGATGAATAAAGTGGAGTTGATGCTGACCAATGCAAAGTGGGTCGTCTCCCTCCAACTTCAATATATGGTGAACTTCAATAAACATTTAAGTTATTTAATCCTTTTTTAAGCCTTTTAATCAGCTGTGTGCAGCACCAAGAGAGGCAGGAGGGGCCCTCTGGGATGGCAGAGCTCACCCAAACCCACCCAATTCATGGGGTCAAACACAAAGTGCTGAACGTGGAAGCCCAGTGGGACCCAACCCAGAGAATGGAATTTCACAGAAAGCTGAGAGCACAGCAGGAAAGGAAAGCTTCAGCCTGGAATCTCCTGGATTCCCCACCTGTGGCACACAGGGCACATTTCCCATACATGGCCCAAGGCAGCAGGGTCACATTTCAGAGCAGGCTCTGCCAAGGCCAGACATTCAGACATCGTGAGTCAGTGCTCCAGAAATCACTGGAGTTTAGAAACCAATAAATCCACTCAGTTTTGGTTGGGTTTTTAAATTCACCTTCCCTTGGGGTTTTTTCTTCAACCTTTGCAGCACACAGGCACCATCACATTTTCATTTTGCTCCTCTGTAACAGCAGGAGCATTTCTTTCCATTCTGGGGTTTTTTGCTTTGTAAAATGACAGACAAGATTTTCATATTAGATTAAATCCTGGGGGCATGGAGAATAAAACCAGACCAACTATCATGGAGGCTGGGAACATATTATGTCCTTTCACACAGCCCTCTAACAGCACAGAATACTTGTTTTTTAAATAAAACCTCAAAATATCTTCACTTCTGTCCTCAGATCCCAAACAAACAACAATTTATCTGACATTTCAGCACAGCCAGACAGGATTGCTGCCAGTAAGAAGTTCCCTATGACACAATCTTTTCCACACTGACCTGATAACATCAGCATGACCTTTCCTCTCTTTTAAACTCTGCTTTCCTCAGTTCAATAGTTCAGCAGAAACTGACCCATTTTTGATTGCACAAACAAAACCAGATACCACACATTCCTATTAAAAAAAAAAAATTAAACTCCAGACTCCAAAAAATATCATTGGGTAGTTATTTGTAGATTAGCAATGAAATAAATGATATGGGACAATTCAGGGTGAGGATTTTTAGTTTCAGTTTGCAGCTCTGAATCTGGGCCACTTCAGTTCTCTGTGCTTGAGTATTCCATAAGCAAAATACAGATAATAAATTCCCATCAGGGAATGGAATCAATATTTCATTTCTTTAAAGCAGTACTGTGTTCATAATGGGATTAAATACTTTCAGAGAACTGCAGAGCTCATAAAAGTGAGGCACTTCAGGGAAGAAATGTGAGTGAAAAACCTCCTTGCAATTCTGCAGAGCATCCTAACAATTTTACAACACAGAATATTAAAAAAAAAACCAAACAAACAGGATAAAACAAGATGATTTTGAGCCAAATTCATGTTTGACATAAGTGCAAAAGACAATGCAAGTCTTGTTCATTTTTTGGTGGCTTTTTTTTGTTTGCTTGTTTGAACTCTTTCCCAGTTCACAATGAAAATTATGGCCAACATGCAAATAAAGAAGCTTGGTTTTACTTAAAGGGGCATTTCAACTTAAAAATAAAAGTGTAGCTGACAAATGTGGCCTTTTAAAAAAACACTATAAAACAAAAAAGACAAATATTCTTCAGAATTAAGATAAGGTGTGAAGGAGGCAGCATGCTGTCAAACTGCTGGCCAGGAAAACATCAAGGATTTTAAATCTCAAATCTTTTGTGCATGTTGTAAAACATGCCTTTTCTTTAGAAGGTTTTGTCAATCCATTTAGATTATTTTGTCCAATATCAAGGATTAAGGCTGATTAACTGGACAGTAACAGTTTATACCTTTTTATTCACATTTTTTTTTCATTAGGGGAATTTTTGGGAAATACCATGAGTTAGATTTAATGTCAAGCCTGCATCTCTTATTCCTGCCAGAGCACTGAAAGCTTTAGGTGATGTTATTAAGAGCCACATGCAGAAGTAAAAAAGCAAGCTCAGGCCTCCAGAACAATGTTTTAGCAAGGGAGTGTGGCTTTGGGCAGAGCAGCACTGAGGGAGACAGGACCCATTCCAAGAATGATCATCTTACTTCCCTCAGACAAAGTGAAGCCTTTCATGGCCCAGCCTGGGCTCTGGCCTACATTCTGCTGCATGAAAAGGCTTCATTATTTGCAGTTGAACACATTGTTTGAAAACCTGATAGAAATGGCCTTTACCACAGCAAGAGCTGAACAAACTGAAATCATGCAATGCTAAGGGTTCCAAGGGATAAAAATGGCAAAACTGCATTAAATGTGTTGTGTGTTCTCTCTGAAACACACACAGCTGAAAGCCTGAAATAGGTTTTCACCCATGGCAGGGCTCAGAGATGGTATCAGGGTGATCAGATAAGGTTGTTTGCAGATTTAAGGTGCCTCTGAAGGCAGATAAAAAGAAATGCTGTAAGTGTTTTGTTTCTAAGTGTGTTATTTTGCCAGACACAGGCAGTCATTTATGGGTGCTTTGAATTCCAGCTGCACACCTTGTAGGCATCCCAAGTTACCCCTGAAGCCTGGCAGGGAGCTGAACAACATATTTCAGTTCTTTCCAGGAATTCCTTCACTCAGAATGAACAAAGAATTCCTCAGGTATTTCCATTGCAAAAATCTGTCTGTGATCTGTATTCAGGTCAAAGGAGCAAGTAAAAAATAGTATAAATAACAGCAGGAATAGAAAAGCAGTTTGCCAAATAGGACACTGATGGTTTGGGGTTTATTTTTATTAAATTCATGTTTCTCTTCTGCATTAGAGACAAAATCTTGCTCCTCCCACCCCAGAGCCCCCTGCACAAGGAGATGCACAGTGAGAGATCAGGTCTGGCTGAGTTGATAAGGAATTCCATGATCCCCTGCCACAAGTGATCAGCTTTTCCATCTCTGAGACACCAGGCATGGATTGTGCAATCCCAGCCTCTGTCAGACTGGCAGGAACCTGGCCCTGAGCTCCAAGAGCCTGAAACATCCTCTACATAAAACCCAGCTGAGATTTCTGCTCTTTGCATTACACAGTCACAGGGGACTTGGAAATCTACATTTGACTTGGAATCTGAAAAATAAACAGTTTCCAAACTCTCCTGCAGTGCTTGTGCAAGGGCCTCAGGACAGGCAGGGGTCTGGCCAGCTGTGCCAGCAGCCACAGAAGCTGCATTTTAGAACTCTCCCTTCTCTGGAACAATTGGAACTTTCTCCAGGCTGCAGTCTGCACACAGAGCTCAGTGTTTCCCTGCAAGCACACAACAGCTCCATTATTGTTTAACTACCAAAAACCAGCTCCAACAATCTATCAAGCTTGACATTCTATCCATCTCTGCTGCTAGACCAGACTGCTGGGCATAGATATAGGAAGAGGTTCATGGATTCAGGAAGAAAAAAGTTATTTTGTTAATCTAAACAGAGATTTCCCTTCTTTTAACCATTTATTTGTCATTTAAAAAACCATTCAGGAACAGAGGCCTGTTTTTCCTCAGATTATCAAATTCAAGTGTCTATAAAGAAATCTATTCCAGCAGATGAATAAAAGCTCCTTTTTAAGATAGATATAAAACAAATCCAAAGGCAATCCCACAGAGGAGGAGTTGCTCACTGCCTCAGAGCTGCAGCACCAGTTGTGGTCCCAGCCTGGCCATGATTATTTTATATTATAAATATATTATTCATTATATGTGTGCATATATATATATGTGTGTGTGTGTATATATATTATATATATATATGATATATAATACATATTATATATATGTGTGTATATATATATGTGTGTGTGTATATATATATTATATATATGATATATAATACATATTATATATATTATATGTGTGTGTATATATATGTGTGTGTGTATATATATATTATATATATGATATATAATACATATTATATATATTATATAGTTTATATATTATATATTATGACATCAACAAAAAGTCTGGAATTCTGTGGGATGCAGTTCCTGACTCATTTGGGCAAAAGCCAAAGCAATAAAAACTCAAGTGGTGTGGATTTAGTGATGCCACTTTTGACACTGCAATTTGAAGTCACCCATGTGTATATATAGAATATATCATGCCCAAAGGAACCATCCTTCTTGCAGCAGAGGTTACCACGCAACAAGCTGCTCCCAAAAGAGAGGATTTTAAATTTAAATTACATTTAATGAGTTTCAAATCTCACTTAACATCAGGCTAAAAGATTCAAAGCATATGCTCCTTAAGTATATCCTTATAAGCACATCCCACAACCTTCTGAATATAAATAAAAAGGTGGCAGCATTAAAAAAAGCTGATGTTTAATGAATATTTTAATCTCCACTCAAATAAAATGTGGAAATTCCTATTCTAAGACTATTTGGCAGAGGAGCCCAAGGGCATTAGGGAAAGAAGCCTGGTTAATATTTTTGAGTAAACTGAAAACCTCAAGAGCAATTAAAGTGAAGAAGTTGTAGATTTTACAGGCACTGAGAAGAATTAACAGCATCTCAGAACAACAATTCTTTCTAAAGAAAGTCCCTTATGGGAGCAGAAATGGAACAAGCCAAAAAGGCCTTTCAGAGGTTAGAATGAGCCATCTCACTTCTGAGGAACCAGCTGAGAAAGAAGGAAAAACCTAATACAAAACCTGAATTCTTGATTTGACTGTCATACTCTTGGTTTCTTAAAGAAGAGGGTAATTTTTCAACCCTGAACACTAAATAATCAACTTTAGAGGCACCTACCAGCAGGGGCTTAGAAACCTTTGCATGCAGGTGAGTCCTGGTCCTGACATCAGCCCAGCAGTGACACGATTGGATTGTCCCCACCTGTGAAACAGAGACTGCACTCACTCACTCAGCCCTGCTCAGGGGAGTTCACATTTGGCAAGGACAAGGTTTGGCAAGGACAGTTCCTGGGAAGGGGAGGGGAGCAGGATGGGAAAGCACAGAGGGATTGTCAGGGACAATGACTGGAATCACTCTGGTGAGCAGGAGCCAGGCTGGGGGCTCACAGTGGGCATCAGGGCAGGGCTGGGGGGAATCTGCACCAGGTAAATGCATGGCAGTGCAGAGCACAAAGCACAGGCAGGGAGCAGCAGCAGCACAGACCTCAGCAGGGCTCTGGCTGCATCACAGCTCAGCCTGCACAACACCCAGGGCCAGCTGGGTATGGCTGCAGCCAGAGCTGGGACTAGAGGGAACCAATTCCTCTGGAGTGCCCAAGGCCCCCTCTCCCTGCCCTACCCTGGCAG
Organism: Zonotrichia albicollis; assembly: GCF_047830755.1. Classification (NCBI taxonomy): domain Eukaryota; kingdom Metazoa; phylum Chordata; class Aves; order Passeriformes; family Passerellidae; genus Zonotrichia; species Zonotrichia albicollis. Next base: position 6,007,444 of record NC_133840.1, read on the forward strand.
CCCCATTGCCCCACACCCCAAACCCTCACACACATACCCAACCCAGCCGTGTCCTCACTGCCCCACACCCCAAAACCTTCAAACACTGCCCCCAAAACCCTCAAACACCGTGCCCAAAAAAGAGCCACAGGCACACACTTCTCTGCAGCTCTCATTATCCTGCTGCCCACAGCGTGTTTCATTAAGCACAAGTGCTTGGTTCAATGTATTTTGATTTCTTATCTTCAGATCAGGGCTGGTCTTAAAAGGTTTAGAGAAGAGATGGAGCCAGAGGATCTTTAATTAGGTGATACTTAAGGTCCTCCCACTCTGTGAGGAGGAATAGAATAGTGGATTCTATGGAACCCACTCTGTGATTCCATATCCTCTGAAAACCCACTGGAAGGGACAGCAAAGCAGCCTAACCCTAATTAAACACCATTTTTCTTACAGTGACACCAGCACAGCCTAAGTGAGGAGAGCATCCCCAGGCAGAGGTGAGGACACAAACTGCAGGGCTGGCTCACACACAGCCTGCCCAGCTCCCCTGCCCCTCTGAGCAGACACACCATGGAAATCTGCTCCCACCCCTGCAGGCAAAAACTGGTTCAAAGTCCAAGCTGCAGGTTTAATAACAGCACTGGCAGCTCAGCTCAGCTCTGCTCCAGCCTAATTGAAGAGTTTACAATCTCTGCTGTTACTAACAACAAACTGTGGTGCAAAGTTGCACAAGAAATGAAAATTACAGCATTTAACAAACAAACAAAACAACACAAACCCGCACTAAAGTAAACAGCAGTAAACAGAAAACTGAAGATGTGAAGAAGACAGATTCAGTCATAAACTCAACTAGTGACCACTAACCTCCCAAAAACTCACATCTGTGATTCCTTTGTGCTCTCAATGCAGAGCAATGCATTCAGCTCTCATTTCAGGAGCCAAATCACATGGTACCTGCCAGTGAGAAAGGCTGAGCCTCACTGCAAACCATCCTCCTTTTTCTACCCTACAATTAAACACAGCACTTATGTGATGACTCCAAAACTCTCCCAAATTCAGCAAAAACCTGAGCAATTAAGCATTAACCCATGAGCACCACTGTCAGGGCAATCAGCCTTTAATTAAAAGCTCAGTGGCTGCAGCTGAGTGGATGTGCAGGCACAGAGTGCTGAGCTGGGTAAGCCTGCTCCAGGATTCCCAGCCAAAGATGATTGTGTTGGTTCATTAGACCCAACTGTGCCACCAAAAACAAGTGTGATTACAGAGAAGGATTGTAAGATCCCCCTCTCCATCACTGTGGGCACAAAGGAGTTAAGGAAATTCAGTATTTTATGGGTGGAGGTAGGTTAATCAAGGATCTGGAATTGTAGGAAACATCTAAAGCTCATCACAGCTTTCTGCTCCATTTTTCAATTCTGGAAAAATGAGGGAACAGTGGTAAAACAAAGGATTAAAACTCTTTTTGTTTATGCAATCATGTGCATGCCCTAATGATCATCTATCTTAAAATCTGAGCTTGGAACTGTTGAAATACAACCCACCAAAGTGTAACACAATCAAATACCAACTTAAAATGTACCCATCACCTCCCATCCTAATAATATTAAAAAAAAAAGCTCCTTGAAGATCCACCAAACTCTTCACCAGAAAGGACAGGAAAGTGCCCCAGGTCCCTGCACTGCTGTGGAGCACAAAGGAGTTAAGGAGATTCAGCATTTGGTGGGTAGGGGTAGGTTAACCAAGAATCTGGAATTGGAGGAAACCTCTAAAGCTCATCACAGCTTTCTGCTCCATTTTTCAATTCTGGAAAAATGAGGGAACAGTGGGAAAACAAAGGATTAAAACTCTTTTTGTTTATGCAATCATGTGCATGCCTTAATGATCATCTATCTTAAAATCTGAGTTTCCAACAGAGTATAAACACAATAAAATATCCAACAAAATACCAACTGAAAATGCACCCATCATCTCCCATCCTAATCATATGGAGAGCTAAAAAAGCTCCTTGAAGATCCACCAAACTCTTCACCAGCTCCACAGTGAGGTCAGAAAGGACAGGAAAGTGCCCCAGGTCCCTGCACTGCTGTGCAGCAGCTCCCCAAACCAAGATCTGAGCCTGCATCCTGTGCTCCCCACAGCAGACAGGCTGTGTGTCAGAGAGGAGGAAGTGAGCCCAACTGAAACACACAAATAAACCCCTTCTGCCTCAGCCAATTAAACATTACCCTGAGCACAGCTTAATGCAAGGAGCAGAAAATTAAACCCTTCCTATCTACCTGCAATGCTGTGCCTGGCTGAGCACGCCCAGCTGTCCTTGCAGGGCTGGAAGACACCTGAGCTTCTTCTGCTTCTTTATCACAGGGTCAAACACTGAGCCTTGTCCATCCTCAGCCTTTTCACCTGAGGAGACCCAGGCTCTGCTCTCACTGCAGAGCTGACATTTATTAACCTGCAGACACCAAAATACTGCTGAGAAACCCGAGGATGAGTCAATATTTCCCCCACAGGAAACACCTTGACCTGCTTACAGGAACAAACTGCTCAGAAGGACACTCGAGGACTTTTATTTTCTCAACAACTTTTGCTTTCTGCAGCAAAGGAAGGACTTGCTCAGCTTTCACTTTGCAGCACGCCCCCAGTTTTGAGCAGAGAAGGAAATTATTTGGGTCGTTAACACCAAATTACACTTTGGGCATGCTAAAATGCAGAGAGACAATAATTTAAGCAGAGAGCTCTAGAGAAGGCTGCTGCTTATCCAGAATTCCTCAGCTCACATAGCAATTTGAGCAGAATAACCTTCTAAACCCCAGAGAGGCCCTTTGGGAGCAGAACTCAGGAAGGGAAGAGTTACTCATCACCACTCTTAAACATGAAAAAAGAGGCTGCACCAGAGTCCCCCTCGTTAGGGAAATCCTGTGTGGGAGCCCATCGCCCCAAAACACAACCCAGGTGCTGCAGCAGCCCCATTCCCCTGTTCCCTACACTCACCAAAAACCCAGAGCCACTACAGCTCCTAAATAACCCTCAGTGACATCTCATGGACCCCACATTTACCTGCCCCCCTTCCCCTACCCCATCTACCCTTCTCTATCCTGGCAGCCTCCACTGCCCCACACCCCCAAACCCTCACACACATACCCAACCCAGCAGCGTCCTCACTGCCCCACACCCCAAAACCCTCAAACACCGTCCCCAAACCTGCCAGCCCCCTCTGCACCCCAGAGCTCCACACACACACCCCGAACCTGCGCGCTGCCCCCCCCACACGCCGTCAGCCCCGCCGAGCCCTCACAGCCCCGCACTCCCCTCACACCTGCAGCTCCCCGAGCCCAGCAGCGCCGCAGCCGCCTCACCTCGCCCCTGAGGCGCCGCGTCCCGGGTGGCGGCGGGGCCGGCGGGCCTGGAGCGGGCGGTCCCGTCCCGGTGCCTGCGCTCGGCGGCGGCGGCGCTATGGCAACTGCCCGCCGGGCACGGAGCGGCCCCAGGGCAGCCGGGCGGGGCAGCGGCGCCCCCTGGCGGCCGGGAGGACTCCGCGGTGCGGGAACCGCGGGTTCCAGACCCGCCGCGGGCAGGTGGGAGGAAGAGGAGGAGGAAGAAGAAGAAAGAAGAAGAACAAAGAAGAAGAAAGAAGAAGGAGGAAGAAAGAATGAAGAAGAAGAAGAAAGAAGAAGAAAAAGAAAAAGAAGAATAAAAAGAAAAGGAAGAAGAAGAAAAGAAGAAGAAAAGAAGAAGGAGGAAGAAAGAATGAAGAAGAAGAAGAAGGAAAGAAGAAGGAAAGAAGGAGAAGAAAGAAGAAGAAAAAGAAAAAGAAGAATAAAAAGAAAAGGAATAAGAAAAGAAGAAGAAAAGAAGAAGGAGGAAGAAAGAATGAAGAAGAAGGAAAGAAGAAGGAAAAGAAGAAGAAAAAGAAGAAGAAAAGAAGAAGGAAGAAGAAGTAGAAGAAAGAAAAAGAAGGGAGAAGAAAAAAGAAAACGAAGAGAAGAAGAAAGAAGGAGAAGAAGAAGAAAGAAGAAGAAGAAGAAAGAAGGGACACTGCGGGGTTACTGTGTATTTCATATGTGTATTTTATAGACAAATATATACATAAATATGTTTTTATATCTATAAAAATACATACAAAAGGCCCTTAGTGCCAAAAGGCCTCCCTGCTGCTCAGTGAGAGGTGCCCTGCCTGCCCTGGGATGCGATTCCCTGCCCTGCTCCAAGCCTTTCCAGAGGTTTTCCAGCTGTTTTAGGCATTGGGAAGAGGCAGGGAAAAAGAACATCCTGAGTTCTGCATTACAGAGCTGCAGGAGAGCCTGTCTGAGCATGGAGGGGAAAGGCTGAACGAGGATATTTAGGTCAGAAACTCCTTCAAGCCTGATTTTACTATGCAAATTTAGGGCAAATCAGCTTGAGCAGGAAGTCAGGTTTTTCCAGATGGGGAAAGAGATTCTCTGAATTCTCCTGCTGTCCCCACACCGTGAAACAGCCACAGTGACAGAAATTCAGCACACCCCTGCGAGCTCAGAGCACACCTGGGAGCAGAAAAGCTCCCACACAAAACCCAGCCAGTTCCCAAATGTTTTCCAAAAGGGAAAAGAAACTCTCACAGCTGCAATTAGCTGGATGCCAAGGTGAGAAAATCAGGATTATGGCAATGGAAGCTGGCTTGGGCAGCTCTGAGGGAGCCCAGAGCTCACCCCATCACCTTTCCTGGCACTGTCCCTGTTGAGTCACCTCCCTGTGGCTCCCTGGTGACTGAGGGCAAGGCTGAATTCCTCCTGGATCTCTCAGGGATCACAGGGAAGATGCACACGTGGTTGGTCTCATGCTGACTCCAATGAGGGTTCAGAGCATTTTGTTCCTCTTCTCATCCTGCTGGTGAGGGGAAGGAAACATCTGGAAAGCCCTCTTGGTTCAAATATAACCCCAGAGGTTTTTATTTGGCTCTTCCCTGCCCCACAAGAGCTTTGCTTCCCCTGCAGAACCTGAGGCAGAGAGATAAATTAGGAATTAAAATGTGTGTGCACCACCCCTTCATCTACAGCTCCAAAACACAAGCTGGCAAGGAATTAACCAACAAGAAATTAGCTAATAAGGTAAATTTCTGCTTTTAAATTCCAGCCACGTCAGCACAGTCTCCAGCAGACAGGAAAACCATCCTCTTCCTCCTCATCCCAACAACCAGGCTGCAATCCCCACAGCCAAACCTCCCCCTCCTGAGCCTGGAGAGCCCAGAAATGCAAATAAATACACAATTTAAAAAGTTTTCAGTAAGAAATATGTATTCAATGTGCCAAGTACAGCCTTAGAGGGCTCCAGCCGCTGTGCTGCTGTGTGATTAGTTTAATGAGCACGCCCTAATTAACCCCAGCCCCCAAATTCTCCATCAGCTGCCTCGAAGTGCAAACCATGGCTCAGCTCACCTGCCAAGGAGTCTCTTAAACTGAGGGCATCTGAGACATCTGGGATCAAGAGGAAACTCCACATCCAGCCTCCCCTCTCCTCAGGAAAGGTTGCCAAGAGCACACAAGAGCAGCTGGGAAGCACTGGAGCAGGGCAAGATTATTTTAAACATCACCACATGCAATTGAATAGGTCCTTGAGCATCCAGCTGGTGCCAGCCAGGACCCATCTGCCTGAGCTGAGCCAGATCAGAACCTCCATCAGTTATCAGCAAGCCTTTGCACAGCCCAGCTGTGCCCCACAAACACCAGCAGGTCCCCACAGGGTTCCTCTGGGGAGAAGGGAAGATCAAGCATCTCATTAAGTCCCTGCTCATCAGCAGCCCAGGCCTGCTCAAAATTTTAATTAAGCTCAGAGCAGCTGTCATTAACTGAATTCCAGCTCTCAACAACCACAGCAACGTGCAACAGCTCTTTTTTTGTCTTTTATTTTTGAACCAAGCCCACTGTGGGCCCAAGGATGATCAGAACTCAGGAGGGCAGGGAGCCAGGGGGGAATTAAACCAGGACAGGGAGTTGTGGGGTTGTGCAGGGACAAGCAGATCCCAAACACCACGTGAGCACTCTGGGGGTGAAGACAAGCCTGCAGCAGAGCACAGGACCTGCCCTGACTGTCCAGGTCTCCAGGAACCCCACATTTCATTTTTCCACAGGGCAGAAGAACAAAAGATTTTTCTTGTTGGTCCTCCCCAGGGCTGCAGGACTCTCTGTCAGTTTGTAAAACCTTCAGTGCTTGCCTGCTTTGGTGCAGCTCTCTTGAACCTTGTGGCATTTGCTGCTCCAGCCCATCAGAGCCCCTCTGTGGGTGTCACCAGGCTCGGGTCCAACACGTCCTCATTCCCAATGTCCAGCTCCACCTGGATCCCTGTTGGCTGCAAGGAGGAGCAGAGCAAAGCTTAATCCTCACACTGCTGCACTCTACATCACCCCATCTCCTGTCTCAGAGCCAAAAGTCCCAGTTAACTCCCACTGAGGATTTCCTGCTGCTGGTGTCCCTGTTTTAACTGGGTCTGCTGAATGCAGAGATGCAAACAGACGATGCAATTTAGCCAAGAAAGGACATTTTGCTCTGAGACATCCCCAGACACGCCAGCATTCAGCACACCCTGGATGCATCTCACTGCCTAGCACACCACCAAACCCAAATCTGTTTGGATCAAGCAGCAGAGCAGGCTCAGAACCAGGAGGCTCAGGCAGTGCTGAGGTAGGAATGTGCCCTCTGTTGATGGAGTGACCAAATTACCCTTTGTCTCCTTAAAAAGGGAAAAAGCCCAGAAGTTTCTCTCCTCAATTAGGTAAAAAGGCACCTCATAGGACCTTGGGGATTTCACCTCAAACTAAAGGATAGCCAATTGGACAAGAGCCAAAAAATCCCACCTAAACAATTTACTAGAAAAAGAAGAGAACAAAAGGAAATAATCACCTTTGTGGGTGTTTTACCAGGAGCAAAGGGCCTCTTGCCCCTGTCTTGTGTTTTCTCTATAAAGAGCTTTGTTATTTTGCCTTTTATTAAAACTTTTCTGTTTCCAGCACTGCCACAGAAGCCATCCTGCTGATTTTATGCCATCTGAGGTGGCTGAGCTGTCTCAGGTGTGATACAGATCTCCAAGAGCTCACAAGACCTGGCTCAAGGAGACCCCTGTATCGTGCTCCCAGGCCTCAAGCTGAAGTCACCTCTGAAGGTGTCAGAGCCATTTCCACAGGACCCTCACTGCCCACACACCATCAGGAGAGTGAAACCAACACCAGCAACACAGAGACCTGGATTGGAAGTGGTGCCATGTGCCATTCACATTCTCTGAAAAAATCCCTTCACCCAGGGTTTTTCTCCTGGGAAGCTGAGAAGCCTCAGAGAAAAGGAAACCAATTCTTATCTCATTTGCCTCTCCTGTGTTTCGCTCATGTGGAATGTGTTTGGGGATTGTTTACCCACAGGAGATTGTTCCATTGGATTCTGCTGGGAGTTGTTTTCACTCTTTGGGCAATCAGGGCCAAGCTGTGTTGGGGATGGATGGATGGAATCATGGATGGATGGATGGATGGATGGATGGATGGATGGATGGATGGATATGGGATGGATGTGGGATGGATGGGAGATGGATGGGGGACCAATGAAAGAGGAATGTGGGATGGTTGTGGGACAGATGTGCGATGGATGTGGGATGGATGAAGGACAAATGCTGGATGGATGGGGAATGGATGGATGGATGGATGGATGGATGGATGGATGGATGGATGGATGGATGGATGGATGGATGGAGGCATGGATGGATTCATGGATTCACAAATGGATGGATTCATGGATGGATGGATGGATGGATGGATGGAGTCATGGATGGATGGAGGCATGCAGGCATGGATGGATGGATTCATGGATGGATTCACAGATGGATTCATGGATGGATTCATGGATTCATGGATGGATTCTTGGATTCACAAATGGATGAATGGATGGATGGATGGATGGATGGATGGATGGATGGATGGATGGATGGATTCATGGATGGATTCATGGATTCATGGATGGATTCTTGGATTCACAAATGGATGGATTAATGGATGGATGGATGGATGGATGGATGGATGGATGGATGGATGGATGGATGGATGGATGGATGGATGGATGGATGGAGGCATGGATGGATGGAGGCATGGATGGATGGATTCATGGATGGATTCATGGATTCATGGACAGATTCATGGAGGCAGCCTCACCTGCCGGGGTGACTTTGCCAGGGAAGCTGCCCGTTGTGTGCTGGATCTCTCCCAGGGCCCCTCTTTGCTCTCCAGCAGCACCCGGGTGCTGGGCACAAAACTCCAGGAGCGGCCAAGGGCTGGCTTCAGTGAGCCACTGCTGCTGTCCCTTGTCACCTGGTTGGTCACCTGCAGCACAAACATGAAGAAAAGACATTTTTGTGCAGTTCTTGTGAGCCAGTGAAGGCTTCCTGAGGATAAGGAAAGCCTGGTATCTCTCTCAAGGAAGGTACCAAGGCTATCACCATGACAAGAAGAAAGAGTGCCAGGCTCAGCTGACCACCCACCATCCTCTGGTGTGTCCCTCCCTGCTCAGACACATCAATTGTGGTCCAGCCACCTGTCTGGTGCATTGGCCAAGAGCTGGGCAAGGCTAGAGCAGGGCCCTTGGCAGCTCCTGTGGGATGATGCAATGCCCTGCAGCTCCTGCAAGGTGACCAAGAGGTTACCCAGGAAGCTGGCCAGGCCCTTAAATGAATGGTGTTGTATCAAAAATAAACACAATCAGCCTTTCAACCTGCCTGGACTTAACTCTGCCTGGCTCAACCCAGGGAATGGCTGAGGACAGCAAGAGCAGGAGGCAGCAGGTCAGCCCAGGTCCTACCCCATGCTTGGAACAAGAGATCTGCAGGCTGCAGAGATGTCAGGGAGCAGGGCACTGGGGGCTTCAGGCCTTTGGTTCCCTCTCCCACAGGCTCCAGAGCCTCCCCGTGGCTCCTTTTTTTGTCCCCGTGGCACAGGAGGGACAAAGCACAGCAACACTCACCACCACAGCAAGGCTGAACTCCCTGGCCAGGGTCTTCAGCTCCCTGGAGAGCTGCATCATGAGGGCCAGACCTGGAGCAGGACAAAGCATTTGGCTGTCAGGGATCAGCCCACAAAGGGCACCCAGAAGGAGCTGACATCTGGATTTGCATCAGCACTGGATTCAGGGCCAGCACTTGTGTTCATGGACACCTTCACTGGACCATTCCCAATCCTTTCCTATCTTAGAAGAAGGTCAAAAATCTTACAAAAGCACCAGGAGCTCCAGACAAAGCAGGCCAGGTTGATTTAGCAGGCACAGGACCCATCTCCCCAACTCACAGCTGCATTTTCCTACAGCCCACAGCTGTTGAGGGGACCTCCTGTGACAGCACTGCTGCCACCCAGCTGTGCAAGACCCTCTGGAAGGTGTTTGAGAGGGCTCCTTGGCATTTATGGTCCTTTCTGGCACAAAGAGCCTCAGAGGAGCTCTGCAAACTGTGCCATGATGTACTTCTGACACTGTAAGAGAAGTTTTCATTTATGGGCAGAGAGTCCAGTGCCTCCCTGGATGGATTTCAGACCACTGCCATGAGTGTTCACACCAGCTGGAGTGTTTGCTGCTAACACTGCTAACACTCCCCTTTTATCCAATCCCAAGGGAAAAACTGGGAGCAGTCACATCCAGATCTGTCCTGCCCCAGCCCCATTCCAAGCACAGCTCACCCTCTGACTGCCTGCCACCCAGCAGAGGGTAAATCACAGCCGACACCGAGTCCAGCACCACCACCTTGAGAGGTCCCACAGAGCTCAGCACCTGCAAGGAGGCCCCAGGTGCAAGGTGGAGTCACAAATCCAGCAGCCCTGGAGGCTTTGAGCTGCACAGAGGCTCCAACATGCCCAGGATGAGGCAATCTGGAGTCTCCTGTCAGGCACACAAGCCATGCTGCCCTCCCTGCAGCTCTGGGGAGGGGAGAGGGGCCCCAGGGCTCGCTCCTACCTGCTGGGAGAGGTGATCCCTCAGCTCCTGCAAGGCTCTCAGCACCTCGTAGATGTTGAACACACGTTGTACCTGCACCCGCTGCAGAGCCTCCAGCTGCAGCACAAAAACAACCTCAGTTTGCCAGGATTTATCCTGTTCCTCCTGCCCCAGGATTTATACTATTCCTCTTGCCCCAGGATTTATCCCATTCCTCCTGCCCCACGATTTGTCCTATTCCTCCTGCCCCAAGATTTATCCTATTCCTCCTGCCCCAGGATTTATCCTATTCCTCCTGCCCCAGGATTTATCCTATTCCTCCTGCCCCAGGATCTGTCCTGTTCCTTCTGCCCCAGGATTTGTCCTATTCCTCCTGCCCCAGGACTTGGCCTATTCCTCCTGCCCCAGGATTTATCCTATTCCTCCTGCCCCAGCTCTCTGCACTCACACCATGCCACAGACCCTTATTCTTCCACATTTTCCTCCACCCCATTAACACCACTGCCCCCACTGCAACATGGATTGAGCTCAGGGAGCAAAGTCCTGCAAGTCCTGTAAGTCCCTCCCTTCTCCCAAAAAAAATAACAAAGAGCAGAGTCTGTTCTGAGCATGGCACCCACCAGACCATGGAAGGAAAGGTTTGAACTCAAAAATGCCCACGAGGGCAAAGACAGAGAGCTGGAGAGACAAACCATCTCCGGGGTTTCTGGCAGGCAAATGAGCAAAATGAGTTTCACAGCAAGCTCCAGGGGAACTTGCCTGCTCTTCCTCATCCTCTGTGTGGGCTTGGAGCATCTGGTAGAGGCGGGAGGCAGTGAAACCTCCCGTGGAGTCGAGAAACAGAACGTGCTGCTTGAGCCCCAGGGACACACTGGCTGCAATGCCCAGGCACACCTAGGGGACAGGGACAGGGTGTCAGCCAGCCCTCACATGTCCCTCTGTGGGACATCTTCATCCCATATCCTCTCCCCTGTGACCGTGTTCACAGGGGTCCCAGGTTGAGGGAAGATACGAGGATCTGACTCCATGTTTCAGAAGGCTTGATTTATTATTTTATGATATATATTATATTAAAACTATACTAAAAGAATAGAAGAAAGGTTTCATCAGAAGGCTAGCTAAGAATAGAATAGCAAAGAATGATAACAAAGGTTTGTGGCTTGGCACTCTGTTTGAGCCAGCTGGGCTGTGATTGGCATTAATTAGAAACAACTAACATGGGCCAATCACAGATGCACCTGTTGCATTCCACAGCAACAGATAATCATTGTTTACATTTTGTTCCTGAGACCTCTCAGCTTCTCAAGAGGAAAAATCCTAAAGAAAGGATTTTCCATAAAAGATGTCTGTGACACTCCCCTGTCCCCCACCCACTCACCTGTGTCTTCCCAGTGCCCGGTGCTCCCATGAGCTCCATCACTTCCCCCGTGTACAGCCCTGAGTCCAGCAGCTGGTCCAGGCTGTGGGATGGACACAAGGAGGGATTATCCACACCCCTTCAGCCAGAATGGCAGGGGCACCAGCAGGCAGCAGCCCCCAGATATTTGTCCTCCAAGTCCCCCTCCCAAATGCACACAAGCACATGGGGATGATTTGGAGAATGAAATTCACAGCTTGTGCTGGCAACCACAGCCTTGTGCAGCAAAGCCAGCCCCAGGCAGAGCTGGTGAGGTGCCCACCTTGGGCTGCCAGTGGGCAGGATGGCAGTGGAGCTCTTGAGCTCCTCGTAGAGGTCAGCTCCATTGGCAGGGAAGGCAGAGAACTGGGCCAGGAGCACACGTCTGACTGCAACCAGCGCCTGGGGGCAGAGGCAGGTCTGGAAATGGGATCAACAGCCCAGCTGCTGCAGAAAAGCCCCCAGACCTTCCCAGGACCAAGCCCATCCTTGTCCAAACAGCTCTGAGCTCCCTGGTTAATGCACCAGGAGTTAGGAGTAGAACCTTCTACCTTGTAAGACAGGGAACACTTTTGGGCAACATCCTCCAGGTCTGACGACACAAAGTCCACCACTGCAAATAACACAAGGGACAAGAGGTTGGAAGTCAAACATGGTCAGACTGCAAACACCAGAAGACAACCAGCTTGGACAAAACCTGCACCAACAAGCAAAGTGGCTGTGTCCTCTGGGGAGCTGTGGGATTGTGCAGGGACAAGGCAGCTGATCCCAAAAAGCTGATCCTATGTCAACATTGTGAGTGGAGGAGTTTGTCCTCTGAGATTCCCCATCACTCATCACAAATTGTTTCTTGCAAAACAGAGCAGAGAGATAAGCTGATAAAAATTTTCCCTGTTTTGCTCAAGAGGTGCCCAGCACATTTTCCTTCCCCTCTAAGGGCAGGAGGTGCCCAGGGTGCAGCATTCCAAGAAGCTGGGCATTTTTCAGAGGGAAAACTGCACAAACCCTCCTGAAATACCATTAAAAAGCCAGAACTGATCAATGCTCAATGAGCCTCTGCAGGGATCTCCTACCATGTCCTTACACCCTGCTGCTCTTTGGAGAAGCCCTTACTCACAGTATCCACCCAGAAGAACCCAGAAGAAATCCAGCAAGGAGGACACAGAAGGATATTCCACCACCACCACCCTTCCTGGATGTGGGATGACACAGCTCAAACACACAGGGGATGATGTTCCCCAAGCCGAGCCCACGATGCCACCCTGTTACCCGTCCTGATGCCATTGTCCCTGAGAAGCTGGATCATGTCCTCAGTGAGGCCAGGGCAGAGCCCAGCCCGCAGCACCACCATCTCCACCGGGAGGGAGGGACAAGAGCAGAGACCTGCAGAGGAGATGGAGAGTGGAATTCATAGCATCATTAAGGCTGGAAAATACATCCCAGATCATCAACTCCAACCCTCAACCCTGCACTGCCAGCTCCAACACTGAGCCACGGATGGCGCCTGCCCCCCAAGCCGGGGAGAAGCCACCCAAGCTGTGTTTGGGATGGGTGGGTAATTATTTCTTTGGGGACAAACAGCCCAAAATCCTGCACGGAGGCATCGCTGCGCTGGGGATGGGGGAGCACAGAGCGGGGGGACTCCCTCCGGGGGCAAGGGGACCCTGCATGCCGAGCCACCTCCATCAGAGCCGCACTATGGTCACCCACCGCCTGGGCTCCCGCGGCCCTGCCCGCTCCCTTCCTGCTTCCTGCCGCCGGCGGAAGGGCCGGGGCCGCTGCTCTTCCCCGGCACGGCTGTCCTGACCCGCTTCGGTTCCCCTGCCCCGTCCCCACTGTCCCATCCCGCTCCGGTTTTCCATCCCCGTCCCGGCTGTCCCATCCCATTCTGGTTCCCCATCCCTGGTCCGGCTGGGCCATCCCGCTCCAGCTCCCCGTCCCCGTCCCGGCTGTCCCACCCCGCTGGGATTTCCTTTCCCCATCCCGCTCCGGTTCCCTTCCCCGGCCCGGCTTTCCCATTCCATTCCGGTTCCCTTTCCCGGTCCGGCAGTCCTGACCCCCTCCAGTTCCCCATCCCCGCTCCGGCTGTCCCATCCCGCTCCGGTTCCCCATCCCCGTCCTGGCAGTTCCATCCCGCTCCGGTTCCCCATCCCCGCTCCGGCTGTCCCATCCCGCTCCTGTTCCCCATCCCGGGGATCAGCAGACCGCTAAAGTCCCTTCTCACCCAAACCATGCCGGATCTGTGACATTCCCAGGACTGGCTTTGTCCAGGCTCATCAACCCACTGGGAAATGAAGGCACACGAAGGGCTGGGGGGCTTTGCTGCCCTACAGGTGTTGGGAGCTGTGTGTCCCACCCTGGCTGTCTTGGAGGCTTGAATTTCTCCTGGGAAAGCTATTTTTGGGGTATTTGTTGTTATTATGTTTTTCTTTCCAGCCTGAAGAGGGCTCTCGGCACTCGCTGCTGAGCCTGCCCTGCGCTCTCAGCAGCAGCACTCACCACCCTTTGATTTTGTGACTCAGTTTACCTGCAGTGCTGCCACTTGTGACAGTGCCGCTTGTAACCCTGTACTCTGGCTGACGTGAGAAGCCCACGAGTACTGATACTCCAGCCAGCTGGGCCTTGCCCAGCACCTAAAGCCATGTTGGAAGGAGTTTCTGGTGTGTTAATCCAAATGAATGCTGGAAAAGCCGCTGCACTGAGTCTGTCCAAGGCAGGGATGGCATCTTGCACTTTCCACAGCTGTTGTCCTTGTACCTTGGAACTATTCTCTACAGGTATAGATTGGGAGCTGCTCTGGATGGAGCTGCCTGCAGCTGTGGTGTTGATTTGCTGTGAAGAGATTTACTAATTTGGAATCACCTCTTGCCCAGAGGAGCAGGCAGTGCTGCTGGTGGTGGGTGAATAAAACAGGAGCCCTGGACAGGGAAATTCTGTGCTCATTCTTGCTGTGTAAGAGCCACAAGCCACACAGATCACACAATTAAAGACATTGATATTTTTGCTCCTGGCAGTGTTTTGGTCAGCTCATGCTCTTCTCAGTCATTTCCCCCAGTTCTCATCTTTGCTTTATAGCTGGGATGCTGGTAGCTATACTGGGGAAGGCAAGGCCCTTATTTGAGGGGAGATAAATCAAAAAGCAGAATTTCTGATTGTGACTGCTGGGTTGAAAGGCTCAATTCTCTTGGAGCTCAGTGCTGCTCTGTCTCCTGGTGCCACTCAAATTGAGCCACTCATCTCACCACTTCCAGCATGTTCCAGTTAGCCCCTGTCAGTGTGTTGCTGAATGACCACGTGTGGGGTGGGTGGCAGCTCCAGACTGGGGTGGGATTTCAGTGGGATTTCAGTGGGATGGGCTCCCAAAGGCCCTGCCAGGAGGAGGAGGCAGCGCTGGGTGTCAGTCAGCTTCTTATCCCAGGGAGTTCTGGAAGGTGCTGGGCACTGCTGCAGCTGCTGGCCTGGGGCCACTTGTCCCCGAGGCTCAGCTGTCTCATGCTTCCTTAAATAGAAAGGGAAAAGGGTCTGAGCACTGTGACAGGGGTCAGCCATCCCAGCCGTGGGCTTTTTTGGCATGAACCTCCCCCTTGCTGCTCCCCACAGCCTCTGCAGCCCTGCAGGCAGAGGGGAGCTGGGATTTGCCTTGCCAGGTGGGAGAGGATTCCCCCTTGCTGCAGAGGGTGCTGCCTGCCTGCAGCCAGGTGCCCCCCGAGCTGGCCCTGGCTCCCAGCCCTCCCCAGGCGTATAAAGCACGAGGGGACAAGGAGGGGACAGGCTGTGGTGACAGGTGACACTGACAGGCAGCAGGAGCTGCCAGGTCCTGCCCAAACTTGGAGTGGGAAGTGAGCTCTTTCCTGAGCCACACGGGCTCTCCGTAGTGCTGGCAGATTTCTTTCTTTTTTGTTTTAGTTTTTCTTTCCTTTTTCTTTTTTTTTTTTTTTACTCCTAAGGATCTACATTGGTGGGAAAATCTTCTAAGAAGTCACAGCCTTGAAGAGCAATTTACATCATCATTTTCAAAACTCTTCGTCCTGGTAAGCTGCTTTTATTAATGTGTGTTAATTACATGTCAGTCTCATGGTGGAACTCAGCTTGGGGGAGTAAGCAGGCGACCCAGGCAGTTGAAAATGGGCCACAAATTGATGTTTTTCCTTCAAGCTCTCCAGATGGAGGATCCCATTCAGCTGAAAGAGGAGGGGAATAAATATTTTCAGGCCAGTGACTACGAGAAAGCCCTTCAAAGCTACACTCAAGCCATAAAGCTCAACAAGGACAAGGCGCTGCAGGCGGTGCTGTACAGGAACAGGGCAGCCTGTTTCCTCAAAAAGGTGAGAGCAGCTCCCCTCACCTGGGCAGTGCTCAAGGGGAGAGGGGCAGGAGGGCAGCCAAGGGCACTCACTGGCTGTGGACTGGGTGGTTTGTCCATTTATTGAATAGGGTGAAATGAAGTGTTCTTGTGCTGGAGCTTCCCTGGGGCATCCCCCTGGGAAATGGGAGCAGAGAGGTCCCAATGTCCATCAACAATGGGGATTTGCCCTGCTATTCCATGGCTAAGAAATCTCTGCTTTCTGGTTTAACAGGAGGAATATGCCAAGGCAGCCTCGGATGCATCTAGAGGTAAGGAGGGGGCTGTTATGAGGAGAGCTGGATACACTTGCTCAGCCTGCTCTCACATCTGTGGCCTTATTCCTTGATGTCCACTAACACCCAAGGGCTGAGGCCACAAGGGAATTCCTGAAAGTTCAAGTGATGTTCTAATTTGATGTGCTGGCCCAATCAGTGTTAATCAAGCACTGCTTGATGCTCATAACAAAGCAAATCACAGTTTGCACAGGCCACTTGCAAGCAGCAAGCTCTGATGCCTGGTGTTTTGGATCCCTTTCCCAGCCATTGACATCAATGCTTCAGATATCAAAGCCTTGTACCGGCGCAGCCAAGCCCTGGAGAAACTGGGCAAGTTAGACCAAGCATTCAAAGATGCTCAGAAATGTGCAACCCTTGAACCACGCAACAAAAACTTCCAGGAGACCCTGAGGAGACTGGGGGCCAACATCCAGGAGAAGGTAAATGCCAGGGGAACAGTGCTAGATTCACAGGGGGTGGGAAATCCTTGGTCTGGGTTGCATCAATGGTTTGTTGGTCATAATGGAAATTTGTGGCAATATACGGGGATAAGTAGGATCCATTGACTGGAAGTTCATACTTGAGGTGTGTAAATCTGAGGGTTGGGTTGAATGGTTTAATTAAAAAGTGTGGCAGCTCCCTCCTGAGGCTGGCTTGGTCCTGAGTGTCTTGGAAAGGTCTTGGCAAGGGTCTGGATAAGCTTTGGGCTGGGTCTGGCACCTGCCACATTGCTACAGTTACCTTTGCAGGGGTGCTGTGAAGAAATCCTTGCACCACTACACTACTGTGAAGTCTCAGAAATCAAGGTTTAGGGCTGGCACTGCCTGTGCCCATGAGATTGGTAATGGATGCTGAGTGCTGAGCAATTCTATCTCCTGTTATTCAGCTTAAATTGTGCATTAAATTAAGCACTAAATCTTTGCCTGTGGTTTGAGAGGAGGGAGCATTCTTGAAGTGAAAAAGGAAAGCTGCTCCTCGATTTTCTCCTCCTGATGCTCTGTGCTCTCCCTCTTGGCACAGCTGCGCATTCAGTTCTCCACGGACTCGAGGGTGCAGAAGATGTTTGAGATCCTGCTGGATGAGAACAGCGACAAAGAGAAGCGAGAAAAGGTGAGAACTGCCCTGGACTTGGCAAAATGGCTGTTTGATGTCAGAGGCTGCTCCAGGGAGCAGAGCCCTGCGTTCCCTTCCCCACCTCCCCTGGATGGAGGATGAGGGAAGGAGCTGGAAGGTGAACTGCACTCAGAGAGAAGGAAGGTAGCCCAGCCTCCCAAAATACCAAAGGTGGGGTCATTCTGGACTTCTGCTGAGGTCCTGCCACCCTCCAGATGTTCCTTCCAAGCAGTGACCAACTCTTCTTGGGCAGAGCAGAGCTGATCCCTAAATGCACCTGGATCAAGTCTCTGGTGGGGTCTGAGCTGATCTGCTGCATCTGTCAGGAGCTGGTTCCCACCAGGATCTCCCAGAGATGTTCTGGAGGCTGGGCTGTGCCACTGACCCCTGGTTCTTCTGCCTCCCACCTAGGCTGCAAACAACCTCATAGTCCTGGGGCGGGAGGAAGCAGGTGCTGAGAGGATTTTCCAGAATAATGGAGTCAACTTGCTGCTGCAGCTGATAGAAACCAAAAACCCTGAGCTGATCCTGGCAGCCGTGAGGACACTTTCAGGAATGTGCACAGGACATAAGGCTCGGGTAAGGACAGGGTGCTTGGACCTTCACTGCTTTTGCATCTGGGGAGGGGAAAATTGAAATAGTTTGTGTTGTTTGTGAGCAGTAGGAAAAGATTAAAACTCTGACTTGTAGTGAGTCAGGATTCACTGAGGAAAATAATTTCTTTGTCCTAGCTGAGCCTAGATGACACAGGGAGGAAAGGCCTTTGCTAACACTGTCCTGCTCTCTCCTTCCTGGGGCCAGGCCACTGCCATTCTCCATTACCTGGGCATCGACAGCATCTGCATGTGGATGTCGGTGGACAATGAAGAAATCTCCCTGGCTGTCTGCAACCTCCTGCAGACCATCACCGACTGCCTGATGGGCCAGGGGAAGGAGGAGCACCACGGCAAAGAGGAGGCTCTAGTGCTAGGTAAACACATCTCCTGCTCGTCATTCCCTCTGGGCCCAGCAGGGAGGGCCCTGCTCCTGGGATTCCACCTTATTCCTTGCTGAAGTGGGGACTTTACCCTTCAGCTGTACAGGGGGACAACTTGCACACAGCTCTCATCCTCATGGGCAGCTTAAATACTTCTGTTCCAGCCACACAATGGCTTTGAGTGGTTTTGATTGAGCTCACCTGCCTGCAGAGGTAACTTCTTGTAACTGGCTGCTACTGTTTTGCTTCATTGTAGACACTAAGAAGGATTTAAGGATGATCACAATGCGTTTGCTGGATATGCTGGTCAGTAAAAAAGTGTCTGGGCAAGGGCGAGACCGAGCCCTCAACCTCCTCAACAAGAACATACCAAGGAAGGACCTGAAAGACCATGACAACAGCAGGAGCATCTTTGTCATCGACAATGGTGAGTCCTTGCCCTCCATCCTGTTCTCATCTGGGAGATGTGGAGCTGTGTGTTCTTGCCTGAATACCTGGAGAACTTCCTATAAAATAAATCCTCTCTGGCTTTTTTTGGTGCATGCAAGCCTGGAGCAAAGTTAGACTTATTAGCAGGGAACAGTACTAAGAGAAAATCAACTGTGTATGAGAACAAGAATTTTTGAGTTTCTGAAGGACTGCCTAATATCTCTGGTTAGTGTCTCCAATGTATTTGCTAATGTTAGGAGGATTTGGCTTGGATAAATTGTCTGCTTTGGACAGGATGAGATAAGCATCTGCTGAGCTTGGTGGGCCCATAAACTGATAATTCTATAACTGGATGAGGGTGAGGAAAATGTGTGCTGTGTGTTTTTATAGTAATTCCCATGCATGTGTGTGTTAGCATTTTGATGGAAGTTATTTAATAATAATTCAGCAAAAGGAGAGTTAAGTCATGCAAAATCACTTGAAAGTGGCTGTGTTTTCCTCAGTCAGAGCCTCCAGCATTGGAGGTCAGTAGGTTCAATGTCTCCTGACAAAAATAACAGATCCAGCCAGCGGCCTAATGCAGTTCTGCTTATCTCACTCTGAGAACTGGTAAAAAGCCTGATGCTGCAAACCTGTAATCTCACCAGCAGAAGCTCCTCCCCAGTAAATATTAGTGTCTTTTTTGCTTAGAACTTATGTGATTAGGCTGGAAAATAATTGAAAACCATCCAAACTCGCTATTCCACAGCAAGAAAGTAACAAATGGTATCTTGAATTTTACACAGAGCCTCTCCTCTCTGACAGCCATATCACTCTATCGTTTCCAGGCTTAAAAAAGATACTGAAAGTGGTGGGCCAGATTCCTGAGATGCCTGACTGCCTGCCACTGACAGAGAACACCCAGCTGACTGCCTCTGTCCTCCTAAATAAGCTCTACGATGACCTGCGCTGCGACCCGGAGCGGGACAACTACCGGCTCATCTGCGAGGAGTACATCAAGTGAGTCGGGCTGAGCTGGCCCAGAGGGCAGGAGCAGGGCTTCCTGAGGGTGAGATCAGGCACTTGAAGTCTGCTTGTGTTCAAAATTGGGGTTTTGGGAGATTATGACTTGCTTGGGATCCTGCTGCATCACAGCTTTGCAGGAATTTGCACGCCCAAATATCCAATGTGATTCAGCAGCATGGCTGAGGGAGAACATCTCCTCCCCACTACTGTTCTACTCCCTACTCCCTCTATCCCATGCAGGAGCAAAATCGACCCACAAGACATGGATAAGACACTCCACGCTGTCCAGATTGTGTCAGGTGTTCTGCAAGGCCCCTTTGACTTGGGCAACAAGCTGCTTGGCATGAAGGGAGTGATGGAGATGATGGTTGCCCTGTGTGGCTCCGAGAGGGAGATTGACCAGCTGGTGGCTGTGGAAGCTCTCATCCACGCTTCCACCAAGCTGAGCCGAGCCACCTTCATCATCACCAACGGGGTGACACTGCTGAAGGAGATCTACAAGAAGACCAAGAATGAGAAGATCAAAATCCGAGCTCTGGTGGTGAGGATGCAGCCCTGCCTCTATTGCCTGCCACACTCAGCAGCTTAGTCCCAGATTTGGGAGAGGAGGGAGGTTTTGGGGATGAGAGATGGGCTTAGGCTGTTTTAGGGCAGTAACACAAGAGGATTAATGAGCCTTTCTCACTGGTACATCCTTTTTGTCCTCCTCAGGGTCTCTGCAAGCTGGGC
This sequence comes from Zonotrichia albicollis, assembly GCF_047830755.1. NCBI lineage: Eukaryota > Metazoa > Chordata > Aves > Passeriformes > Passerellidae > Zonotrichia > Zonotrichia albicollis. The sequence goes on from NC_133840.1 coordinate 6,027,615, forward strand.
TCAGCAGGCGGCACGGACTATGGCCTGCGGCAGTTTGCCGAGGGCTCCACTGAGAAGTTAGCCAAGCAGTGCCGAAAGTGAGTGACTTCCCTTCTCCCTTCAGTTATTCCAATCTTTGCAAAGCACAGTATGTTCCTCTCCCACGAGATCCTGCCCACACATTGCCTTCATTTCCTGTGCTGCCTGCTGACAGTGCCCCCAGAGCCATTGGGCTCCTCTGTGCCTGAAGCAGCCATGTGCCCCTCCTGCCTCAATACCCAGAGGAGCCTTCTCCTTCCCTCCCTCACTGCCCATGGGACACACCAGACCTGGTGCCTCCCTCTTTGCCAGAGTGGCACAGCCTGATTAATGCTTACTTTGAACATGCACAAGTCCCCTCTGAAGGTGAATTTGCCAGGTGGAGTAAGCAAGGAGGTGGGATCAAGTCAGGAAATGACTGAATGGGTGGTCATTCCTGCAGGCATCTCGAGTTTCATGGGATGGAAAAGGCAAAGCAGAGCTGAGTAGCTATCCTGGTCTGTCATTCCCTGCAGCATTTACATCCCACAAGTTGGGCTATGGGGAGGAAGTTCATGTCTCAAGGGGAAGCATCCCCAGTCTGAGGAGCTGCAGCAGAACCTGAGGACATATTTGGGCTTGAATCAGTCTCAATATCTGTTTTTCCTCCCTCTTTTTCCAGATAAGTTAGTTCTGGCTCCCAAGATAGAAATGTGAGTGTTTTTCTCTCTTGCAGGTGGTTGTGCAACACGAGCATCGATGCCCGCACCAGGAAATGGGCTGTGGAAGGGCTCTCCTACCTCACCCTCGATGCAGATGTGAAAGATGACTTTGTTGAAGATGAGCCAGCCCTGAAAGCTATGTTTGAATTAGCCAAGGTCCGTCTCCTTTCCTTGTTCCCTCATTCCTCTGATAGCACCAAGTTCTCCCAGCTCTCCAGGCCTACACTGTGCCCCAGTCAGAAGGAGCTGGCACCCCAACCCCTCACCTCTGGTTCAGCAGAACTTCAGTTCTGCCTGTGCCTCAGAGACATCTCAGGGCACCATCCTGCTCTTTTCCCTGGGCTAAGGGATGTTGCTCCTTCCTTCACTGTCAGCAAATGCATGAAAACCAAAGGCACCAAGGTGTTGACAGCACCTGATGATGTCCAACACCTTGTTTGACCATGAAAACTTTCATGGGCTATGAAACTGGGGATAAGAACATTTCCACTAGTGAAAACACCATCCTGGCAGTTCAAAGGGACCTGCTTCCCTGCTGTACCCTCCTCACCCTCACACAAATTTATTTTCCTCTGCAGGCAAGTGACAAAACAATCTTGTATTCTGTGGCTTCTGCACTGGTGAACTGTACCAACAGCTATGATACCAAGGAGCTGGTCCCAGAGCTGGTGCAGCTGGCAAAATTCTCCAAGCAGCACGTGCCCGAGGAGCATCCAAAGGTGGGTTGTGTCCAGCTGGAGATGCTGTTCAGAAAGACTTTCTTTGGTGTATCCATTGTCACAGACTTCAGGTCTCCTGCCTCCAGACTGAAGTTGTTTGTTGGGTGGCTGGATGGCAGAGTGGCAGCTGCCAAGGGCTAATCCTTTCCCAATGTTTCCTCCTCAGGACAAGAAGGATTTTGTGGTGAAGCGGGTGAAGCGGTTGCTGAAGGCTGGGGTTGTCTCTGCCTTGGCCTGCATGGTGAAGGCTGACAGTGCCATTTTGACTGACCAGAGCAAGGAGCTCATTGCCAGGTGCCTTCACTGCAGTGCTGGGAGTGCTGGGCAGCCCCTGTGCCATGGGGATGGACACCTGGGCTGGGGCATTCTGCCTGTGGGGGAGGAAAGATTTAAAACCAAAGTTTTTGTTCAGAGGTGTCATAAAAATTCATGTTCAAGCTGCCTTGCTGGAATGCATTTTTGAGTTCTCTGTATTGGTTCTGGCTGGAATAGAGTTTATTTTACAGACCTGAAAATTTCTTGCCCTGCCATTTGTTTTTTCCTCATAGACTGCTGTGTGCATGGGGTTAAGCACCTGGAATTTACCTGGTGGCTCTGGCACTCCTGCAAAACCTCAGCCCCGTTCCATGAGGGCTGTTGGCTGTTGCTGTCCCCATGGCTGTCTCACTGAGTGTTCTGTGCCCCTGCAGGGTGTTCCTTGCCTTGTGTGAAGACCCCAAGGACCGTGGGACCATTGTTGCTCAAGGTGGTGGGAAGGTGATGACTTTCATGTTCACAGTTCCTGATGTGCTGTTAATGCCTGCTGGGAGCCTGGGGTGTGTCTCCAGTGAGGGACAGTGACAGAAGAGCACAAGTTGTCCCCCCAAGGGCCATACTGACACTGCAGTCCCATCTCTGCAAGGCTCCAAAGAAGTGATGTTCTTGGAGTGATGCTTGTGGTGCCTGTTTGAGAACAAAAGCAAGGCATCAGAGAGGGCTATGGGATATTTTTAACTTGGTTTACTCTGTTAAGGCAGTCTTGTAAATCTTCTTAGAACACTGAATGGTTTTTCCTGTGTCTCCAGGCCCTGATACCTCTGGCTGTGGAAGGCACAGATGTTGGCAAGATAAAGGCTTCTCATGCTCTGGCAAAAATTGCAGCTATCTCCAATCCAGACATTGCATTCCCAGGAGAGAGGGTAAGGTTAGAAATAATAAAATCAAAAGCATTGATACTTCCTTTAGCAAATTAAAATTGCTAATGCAAGCTTTCTCTTCCAGGTGTATGAAGTGGTGAGGCCCCTTGTCAGCCTGCTGAACACAGAGAGAGATGGCCTCCAGAACTACGAGGCTCTGTTAGGTCTCACAAACTTTTCAGGAAGAAGTGATAAACTCAGGTGAGCTTTACTGCTTTTTAACCTTCCTCCTTCCCCAGGAGTGAATGTTACTTGCTGGACTATGAAGACTGGTCAGTTTAAGCTAACTTTGGCAGAGCTACAAAGGTCTCAGAGCTAAAAGATTGATGAAATGAGAAAAGGAGAGTGGCTTATTTTCCTCTAGAAACAGCAAAGACATGAACTTCATCTGCATTAGACAGGGAATGAACCACATCATGAGCTCCAGACACTGATTTGTTTCAAGGCCTTCCCTGCAGTTAATATTTGATAAGTTGGTTACTGCTTGACCTATAATGTGGGGTTTTTACTGCTCTTTGCCACAGGTTGAAGATAATCAAAGAGAAGGCCCTGCCAGATATTGAAAACTACATGTTTGAGAACCACGACCAACTCCGACAGGCAGCCACTGAGTGCATGTGCAACTTGGTGGTCAACAAGGAGGTAAAATCTCCCCTGGGCATGTCCAAGCTGACTGCATGCCCCTGCCCTGTGAGGAGCTGTCCCTAACTGTGCTACTTCTGGGTATCTCTGTGGTTTTTAGGTTCAGGAGCGGTTTGTGGCCGATGGCAATGACCGGCTGAAGTTGGTGGTGTTGCTGTGTGGTGAGGATGATGAGAAGGTTCAGGTTGCAGCAGCAGGAGCCCTGGCCATGCTGACAGCAGCACAAAAGAAACTCTGCTCGAAGATGACTCAAGTGGTGAGGACACAGCTCTGGTTGTGGGCAGTGTGTGGGATGTACCCTGCAAGGGTCCTGGCTCAGATTTTAAGTCTCTCCAAAGGAATAAGTAGTTTACTAGTTCAGTACTGAGGAACCTAGAGAAGCTGGGACCTGGGTGTGCATGCTTTGGTAAATAACCTGAAATCCAACCTTTGTTCCACCCAGAAATGAGAAGAGCTTGATTGATAGCCTGCTGAGCTTTAATGATCCCAAAGGATGTCCCTTCCCTGCACAGATCTGTAGGCCCTGAGCACCCAGAGCCTGCATGGCTGAGGATCTGAAGAGCTGTGGTTGAGAACTCCTGAACCCTACCTTGCTGCACACATGATTGGACTCTGGAGCTCATTAAGATAAAATAATTAATCAAGCCAACAGAGAAGCTCGAGAAGGTTGGGGTGGGGAAGTGTCTTGGTCATCTCAGCTGTGTCAAGACTCTGGTCAGATTTTTTTCACAGAGATTATGCAGGAAATTGAATATGAAACATATTCCATGTTGTCCCAGTGTTGCAGACACATTTTATGAAAAATCCTTTCCTTAGGATTTTTTCTCCTGAGAAGCTGAGAGGCCTCAGGAACAAAAGGTAAACAATGATTATCTGCTGCTGTGGAATGCAACAGGTGCATCTGTGATTGGTCTCATGTGATTGTTTCTAATTAATGGCCAATCACAGCCCAGCTGGCTCAGACTCTCTGAGACACAAGCCTTTGTTATCATTCCTTCTTTTTCTATTCTTAGCCAGTCTTCTGATGAAATACTTTCTTCTATTCTTTTAGTATAGTTTTAATGTAATATATATCATAAAATACTAAATCAAGCCTTCTGAAACATGGAGTCAGACCCTCGTCTCTTCCCTCATCCTAAGACCCCTGTGAACACCATCACAGTCCCAGTGCTGTGGAAGATTCTGAGTTAGGAGTAAGAAAAATTGGGTTAAAATGTTTGGAGCCAGGTTTCCTTAGTTAAAAATACCATAAGTGACATGAGTACTGCTCTTTCTTCTGCACAAGGAAGCCAAAGTCATGTTCTTGGTTGAGATATTCAGTACTAATGATCTCCCTTTCCCTTGCAGACCACCCAGTGGCTTGAAATCCTGCAGAGGCTCTGCTTGCATGACAACATGGAGGTCCAGCACCGAGGGCTGGTCATTGCCTTCAACTTGATCAGCTCTGACAAAGAGCTGGCCAAGAAGCTGGTGGAGTCAGAGCTCCTGGAGATCCTGACCTACGTGGGGAAGCAGGAGGATCACCCCAAGAAGCAGCAGGTCATAAACGTGGCACGCGATTGCCTCACCAAGTGCATGGATTACGAGCTGATCAAACCTCTCTCTCAGGCGTGAGGGAATGAAAAGCACCAAAAAAAGGCTGAGTGTGGGGGGAAAAAATGGAGAAATATGAAAAAGTGAGAGCCATGAGGAGAATCTGGTGCCATTGTCAAGGCACTGAATAGTTTGGGGACAGCGTTGGAGGATCATAATGTGTATGAGGAAAAGGAGGGAATTTGCCTGGGGAATTTGGGATGTGTCCATCTGAGTAATTCCCAGATGGTGTAAATCCTTTCTCTGCCCCCATTCAGCTGATAATGATGAAAGCTTCAGCTCTAAAAGAGTTGGTTGTGTTGGAGACATGTCAGGAGGCTGCTGGAAGGAAACTCAACAAAGCTGAAATTGGTTCTGCCACCACCTCCAGCTCCTGGTACTTCTGGAATTCCCAGCAATGGTGGAACAGGGAGGGTTAAGTGCCTTCTATTCTGTAATCAGAAAATAGCATTTTAGCTGTGTGCTTCTTTGTTCATTTATTGGAAGATGTGTGCCGAAGTGTGAGGATGGTGGGTGAACTCTTAATAAATTAACTGCTTTGTTCCATGTGGAATTCCTGTTCGGATTTTATTAAGCTAAAGGAGAATTTAGGGCAAGTCTTGCATCACACCTGGAAAAATGAAGTAATTGTTAACACAGGTTGAATTTTCACTCCTTGTAAACTCCCAAATGTAGCAGAGTCACAAAGGTGTCACAGCAAGGCACAGGGAATGTTGAAAATATCCCATTTATGAAAAAAACAGAATGAAAAGCAATCCACTAGTCATCATTACATTAAACTTCATTACAAAAATATTTTCATTCAAGCACAGATTCTTAACGCAGGCTGTGGACAACACAAAAATCACAGACTGTTGTTTTAGTTCCCGGGGAAAAGTCCCTAAACATGTAATAAATATAATTTTGCTCAATAATTATTTAAATATTAATTCAAACACATTAAAATATTTCTGATCATACTAAATATAAGTGATGTTCACAATAGGCATGATGAAATGTTGAGGTTTTGGGTTCCTTATGAAAGGAACCCTGAGGGTAGTCTTTTCTTGCATGTTAAAGAAAAAAAAATAAATGAAAGTGTCTCTAGTGTTCTGAATTTGGAAAAGATTGAAAATTTTAAGCTAATGGGTTTGATAAGCTAAAGTATATTTATTTGGGGAGTGATTCCAGATGTATTTAATGAATGTAATCATGGTCAGTTTAATCACTGGTGCTTTATAATAATAGCTGTGGGATATCAGGCTGTTCTTCCAAACCAAAGAAGCCACATTCTGTGGTGGGAAATATGGTTTGTTTTCTGCAGCCTTGCATTTTGGATATCCATTTTTAAGGCTTTTGAATCTGGCTTTCGAAAGTACTTTCCATTGCCTCTATATAGGTTTACCTAACCAGCATCTCTGACACCAAGACAAAATGCCATTGGTATTGAACGGCAAAGTTTCCCTTCTCCTGCTAAAGCCTCTCTTTGGAGCAACTGCGTTCTACTAATTGACTGTTGCTGAAGCTGAGTGAGGAAATAACTTCTGCAAAAGCCATTTATTGGCATTTCTTTTAGCTAAACACGGACGGAAAACCCGTTTCACACTAACAGGGACAACCCGCTCCCTCAGCCCTCCTCAGGGCGGGAAACGATGGCACCGCCCCCAGCTCCTCTAACGCGCAATCCTATTGGCTCCCACCGGCAGAGCCGCGCGTTGTGATTGGTTGTTACCAGCGGATGGGCGGGGCGAAAGGGGCGGCTCCGCCCCGGTGTGGCCGGGCCTGTGGGAGCGGAGCGGCGTGAGGGGGACAGGGGACACGGGATATGGGATTTGGGATATGGGATACGGGAAATGGGGTACAGGGGGATGCGGGACCGCGGTGGAGCAGCTGAGGGCTCGGAGTGTGCCGGGATGGGGACACGGAGGGTGAAGGAACGCGGAAGCGGCTCTGGGGGCTGGTTGAGCCCGAAGCCGGCCGAGGTGTAGGGCATGTGGGGTTTACTGAGATGCGGAAGGGTATCGGGGAGCTCGGGGGGATATAGGATGGGCACGGGCAGAGGAACTGGGGATTGAAGAGCTGCAGGGACCTGGTGGCGAGAGTACAGTGAAGGAGATGGGAAGAGAGTGTAAACTTGTGGCATGAGGGAAGGGAGGGATCCAAACAGGCCTCTGGAGCCTTGGAGACACTGACTGCAGCGGCATTTAAAGGTATGGCACTTTTTTCCTCTTGTGTTTGCCTGATACTGCTCTGCTGACCTTGGAATGCCAGTTTGTGACCTGCCTTTCCCATCTGCTCGGCTGTAGAAGGAATATCACCTCCATCCCTGTGCTCCCCTGCTCCATGTGCTTCATCCTCCTAGGGAGGAGGAAACCTCCAGCCAGCTCCTTGTTGGAGGCAAACAGATTTGCCCAGCAGCAATGATGAGCGAAGTATAGTCTGAACTGGTATTGCCGAGACTCCGTGTCTCCGCTCTGACCAGGGCATGATCACCTAATCTTCTCTCTGAGCTACCTTAGGCTAAGCTCGTCTGCAGGGAACAGCTTTGCTGTTCTTGAAACTTTGGTGCACCCTAAAAAAATAGTAAGAGTTTTTAGCAGTTTAACGGCAGAAAAAGCCTTGATTTGAAAAATAACCCAAATACTGTTGCTGAGCTTGCAGGGAGGGGAGGATGTGGGTTTATCTCTTGTGTGTGCCATGGATCACAAACTCCAGATCCTCTGCCACTGTGTCTCCTGTGTTAGTGCAGTGTAGACTCTGAGCTGTCTGCCCTGTAGAAGTTCATTAGCAGTTCATTCAGCTGCATTTTCATGTAGTGCTAGCCAGCAGGGAGCCAGGAGTATTTTTGGAATACTCTCCATGAAGCACAACCCCTTTGGCATTGAGGGAAGGACCTAAGAAAAGAGATGATGCTCTTCTCTAATTCAATTTTTTTTTGTTGTTGTTCTTTTCCAGGTGCTGATGACATCTTCCTATTGATTTCTCTCTTCCTGTGAAGAAAGAAGCATCCATGGGGAATATACACCTAGGAATATGTTTTAGTGGTTTTCCCTTAACAGGAGAAGCTACTTTGTTTCTGTTAAGGAAATAGCAAAAACTCAGTTGCTTCATGCTCTAACTTTTGAACACGGCCTTGATGAGCTGTGAATGTGCCTTAGGTTTACTAAAGAATATTTAAAAGACTTGCAAAGTCAAGTCCTGGCAGTAGATACTGAACAACTCCAGTGCTGCTGTTAATGTTGATGAAATTGTATTGAGCAACACCAAAGCATCCTGAGGGTGTATGTGGTACATTACTCTGTAGAAATCACAATTTAGTAAGTCCAAAGGTGGCTTTAATAAAGTTGGTGCTCCCTGAAAAAACTTCTCTTGTCAATCCTTAGCCCATTGTGGTTTTAAGAACACAGTTAAAAAGCAGATAAATGGGAATTTTTCTATAACCCCAACTGGTTTTGTAGCTTAATTTTAGAGCAAGAAACCTGACAAGTGAGTATTAATTGGCTGCTAAGGACAGGAAGTTTCAAATGAGTTAAATCCAAATTGGCATCCTGCAGCCATCTCCAGGAACACACAAAATCTGCCAGGTAACTGCTGAGCCTGTCACTGTGGTGGGTTTGATGCTTGTTACTCAGCTAAGCTTTATTGTGTAAAGGACCATTTATTGTGTAAAGGAGAAATTACAGCTGCTTAGAACTGGGAGGATTCGATGTGGGTGGTTCTGTGCAGGTCCTGGAGGTGGCCAGACCCAAGTTTGGCAGGGACAGGGGGTTGTGCAGGAGTGGGCCTGGCAGGTGGGCATCTGGTGGCATTTTGGGGAGAGGGAGAGGCCCTGGAGCAGTGTGGGATGAAATAACTGTTGTGTGTTAGTGAATCCTGCATTAGAGAGAGGATGAACCTCCCCAGGAGCCCTGCAGAGCTGGGGGTGAGTGTCCCACCCCTGCCCAGCCTCTCCCTGAGCAGCAGATAAATCACTTGGAAAGTACAGGAAGGATAAAAGGGAAATAAACCTATCCTATAAAGCAATCATCAGTAAAATGCTTATTTAAATAAGCTGTTGCACTGGAGTCACCAGGACATTCACAAAAATTAAAAAGTGATTTGGAACCTCAGAAAATCTCACACCTTGATGTGATTTGTCTTCCAGTAAGACCTGTGTGTTCTAATTGCCCTCTAAAGGAAGAGGAGTATCTTCATGGACTCCATTTTACTGGAGAAGAGAGAAATGAGACAGTTTTTATGATTATTATTCCACAGGGGCACAGGTAGAAGGGTCAGGGAGATGTACAGAGATAATAAAGCACCAGGAACAAATCTCATTTATTAGGGGTTTGGGGAAGGTTCAAATTACTGCATTTTCCCACATTATTCAATAACCTTACTCTCTTGCTTACAGGTGAAGGAGGATATTGGAGATTTTTATCTTCTGAAGCAGAGCTAAAGTGGAGGGAAAATGAGATGCCTGGTTCAGTGGATTAAATGTTAGGAGATATCTCTTAATCTGCCAAGACCAGAGTGGGGTCTGGACTTTGTGCAGAAACTTTGCTCTTGTTGCTCTAAGCACTGTCACCGTGATATCCGGAGCACTGCTGCTCCCTAGAGTCAGGAAAACAGCCTTCCATCTGAAAAATCAGGTGTCAAGCAAGAGCCAGCCATGTCACACAGCTTTTCTTCCCTCCTCTGTTCAGTGCAAGGATGTTTTGTTCTGATATGAATGTGCTACATGGCTGGGACTGGAATAATTGCAATGTAATGCTCAGACATTAAAGATTCTCAGCCTACAAAATGCTAATCTTACATCCACCACCATCACATGGAAAGATGAAAGCAGCTTTAGTCTTGTCTCTCTTATGTAAATAGAGGCCCCAGAGGAGCAAACTGTTTTTCCAATAACCAGAAAAGAATTAAATTAGGTTCTCAATCAAGAAAGAATTTTGCTTTATAAAAGCAGATAATAATTAATGCAAAGACTTATTTAACAATAAACCATTCTCATCAATTAGGAGTTTGTTTTAATCTGGTTTGTCATTTTCTCTCTTGTGCAGAAAATGTCACATTCCTCTTGTCCATCTTGTTCCCTTAAAGAATCAAAAGTCTTAATTTAGAACCGTTGATGGGAATTAGGAGGGTGATGTTCTCAGTTCCAAGGTGAAGAGCCTGAAAATGCAGGAGGCTGAAGAGCAGAGGTTTAAGCCTGTCTCCACCTCTGGCAAAACCACAGCTCACCCTGGGCAGCACAAGGGCCTGGGAAGAAAAACCTGCCTGGAGAATTTCCCTACCTCTTTAATTTGCTGGCTCATGCCCTCCAGCAGCACCACTGCTGGTCTTTGATGCTCACATCTGCATTCCTCCTACCCAAATCAATGTTTCCCCCCTTTCAGCTGGTCCTTTAAGGCATTTCTGTGCTGGCTGACAGGCTGGGGCTGTGTGATACCTCTGCAGCTGCCAGGATGTTTGAACAGCTCATCAGCAAAGGGCAGAGCATTGCCAGAACGTGCAAAGGCAGCAAAGCTGATGAACCAGCGAGCGCTGCAGAGCTCACCCAGGAGCCGTCTGAAGCCTTCCATGGGATGCCCACAGAGCTGCTGGAGGCTCCTGGCAGCCCTTCAGCTCTCAGGGGAGTAGAGTTTGACCAGGTGCTGCAGCTCTGTGGCATAGCCTGTGACTGGGCAGCGCTGGTGAGCCTTCACAAAGCCGTGGGCACAGCGGTAGCAGAACACGAAGCCGGACGTGGCCAGGGCCGTGGCGTTGACGCGCACCTTGCGGCACAGGGGGCACACGGACTTCAGGCTGGGCAGCACAGCTGAGCTGGGCTCGTGATCCAGGTGCACAGGGGGTGGGGGCGTGGGGAGGGCTGTCAGGGACTTGATGGTCTCCTGGTTTTCTGAGGAGTACCACCAGTCCAGGAACTGCAGGAAGAAGACGCTGACGGACAGGCCGGTGGACAGCGAGACGGCAACGGCGCCCAGAGCTCTCCTCAGGGCTGACTGCACTCGTGAGGTAAAGCTGCAGCAGAGAGAAGCAGGGAGAGATGGTTACTGCTGCACATTCATCCATCTAGAAATCATGGGGAAGAGCACCTGGGGAGTGACAGCTTCATACAGCTCCTTAATCCTAAATTAGCTGGTCACTGTGTCCCATGTTTGGACTTATTAGAATGTTTCAGATTTTTTTTTAATTTTAAGAAAGATGGTTACTACTGCACATTTATCCATTTGGAAACTGTGGGGAAAAGCACCTGGGGAGTGACTGCTTCATACAGCTCTTTCATGCTAAGTTGGTCCCATGTTTGCACTTATTAGGATGTTTCAGATTCTTTTTTTATTTTAAGGAAGATCTAAGGCGGTTACTACTGCATGTTTATCCATCTAGAAACCATGGGGAAAACCATTTGGGGAGTGAGAGCTTCATACAGCTCCTTCATGCTAAGTTCGTTGGTCACTGTGTCCCATATTTGCACTTATTAGGATGTTTCAGATTTTTATTTTAAGGAAGATCCAAGATGGTTACTACTGCACGTTTATCCATCTAGAAACCATGGGGAAAACCATTTGGGGAGTGACAGCTTCATACAGCTCCTTAATCCTAAATTAGTAATCCTAATTAGTGTCCCATGTTTGCACTTATTAGGATGTTTCAGATTCTTTTTTTATTTTAAGGAAGATCCAAATCCTGGTTTTTTCAGTAGTCTAAATCAGAAGAATTTGGATTAAAGGATCCTGGAGCACAGAGTGTTTCACTCCAGGTCACCATTTCACAGGGTATTCAGTGTGGCCATGACCAGCTGCTGCTTAGGAAAATCAAAGAAATAACTTTCAATCTTTTCAGCAACGTTGCTGCAACTGCTGCCCCTCCTTTGCTGGAAAAGTGCAGGGGAAGACTGAACAGAATAAAGGTTTGCACGCCCAAAAACACCCCCAAAGTCTGAAATTTTATTACCAGAAAATAGTTTCAAGCTAATCCCTGCTACTGGTTTCCTTATTTTCGCTCTCAATACACCCTTTTGGAGCACATTTTGTGAACTTTCAATTTGAATTTTTGGAAAACAAGGCACTTTTACCTTGCAGCATCACCCCTAAATTTACACACCCATGGAACACCCTGGAGGGCAACACCTGAGCCAGGTTCTGCCATACCTGTGTGTTTGACTTGAGGTGCTTTCAGCCCATTTCTTCTCCAGGGCCTGGATATCCTCTGCAGTCAGCCTGACCAGGCGGACACCAGCCAGCTTCAGCATGGGGGAATGATGCTCAGCCTTGCCCAGGATGTAGCACAGCTGCTGGATAAGAAACCAGCCCTCCCAGGTCATGTTTACATAGGGGTAAGCAGCTAGAAAGGCTCTGTAGAAGCGTTTCCAGGACGATGAGGGAGGGTGGATGGAGTACTCATCCTCCTCCCTCAGGCTGGACACCACTTTCTCCAGCTTCCCTTTCAGGTAAGGAACAAGAACCAGCAGGAGCAGAGATTTCCAGTGGTGCCTCTTTGGCAGGCCAGCTGTGGCCAGAGGTCGCTGTCTGCCGCTTCCCATGGGGATCCTCTTCATGCTGTAGAAGTTCTCCGAGAAGGAGGCGCTGCACCTGGCCAGGTAGTGCTGCTGCAGCAGCAAATCCAGAAGGACGTAAATCTCATCAAACCACCGCCAGAGGAAACCGTACCGGGCAGGATTGGACTCGGCAAGCACCTGTTGCAAAAGGAAAAAGGAGGAATCAGAGTGATTTGGGTTGGAAGGAGCATTAAAAATTATGTGGTTGCAGCTAGACACTTTTTACTATCCCTGTGCTCCAAGCCCCGTCCAATTTGGATTTGAACACTCAGGGATGGGGCAGCCACAGCTTCTCTGCGCCAGGGCCTCCTCACCCTCACAGGGACGGAGTAAAATGCTAAATTATAAATCACAGCAGCCATAAACGACGCCTCTAATTCTCAAACAGCCCAGGTGGCTCACAACTGTCCCGCTGCCTGCGAGTGTCCCGGAGTTACACACCAGCCCCCCTACTCTCCCTTCACCTTCACCTTGACCAGGTGCTGCAGGGCGGGTTTCACGGCGGCCATCAGGCTGTCCTGGGCCACCGCCTCGAACACGGACGGCCGCTCCTCCCCGGCCGGGGCGGCCGTGAGGTGAGCGCCCACCTCCGCCATGACACCGCCACACCGCCCCGCCGCTAGGGGGCGCCTCTGCCCCGCCCCGCCCCCCGGAAGCGCGGGCGGCCGGCGCTCCGCCCGCTGCCGCCGCTCTATGGTAGCGGGGCGCGGCCGCTCTGGGCGTGGAGGGTTCGATCTCGCTGATCCAAGTCCGCCCGGCCCCGCCGCTTCCGGTTCCGCCGCCGCCCCCGCAGCGGTGAGTCCGGTCCGTGAGTGGGGCCGGGGCTGAGGGCGCGGGAGGGACACGGGAGCGGTGAGGGTCAGCGGCGGGGCACTGCGGCAGGGCGGGTGGGGAATTGGGAGGGGCTGAGGGGGTGCTGGGAGAGGTGAGAGCAGTGCTGGGGTGCCGCCGTAGGGCGGGGAGGGCGCTGGGAGGGGATGGCAGGAGGAGGTGTGAGGAACTGGGATAGGGAGGGGAGAGAAACTGCTCAGGGAGGGGCTGGGGGATGATGGGAGGGGCTGGGAGGGGAGAGGAGGGGTGGGGGGACTGGTGTGGGTGGGAAGGGGCACTGGGAGACGTGAGGGGCACTGGAAAAGGCAACTGGGATAGGGTGGGAGGGGGCACCGAGGGGGAATTGGGAGGGGGAACTGAGATAAGGTGGGAAGGAGCATTGGGAGGGGGCTCTGGGAGAGGTGAGGGGTACTGGAAAAGGGAACTGGGATAGGGTGGGAGGTGCCATTGGGAGAGGGCACTGAGAGGGACACCTGGGATAAGGTGGGAAGGGGCATTGGGAGGGGTTACTGGGAGGTGGGAACTGGGATGGGGTGGGAGAGTCGCTGGTGAGGCACTGGCAGTGGCTCTGGTGATGTACTGGAAGAGGCCACTGGAAGGACTGGGCAGATGGTTGTGGAGGAGATGGAGGGGTGAGAGCAGTGGGGTCAGTGGGTCCTGGAAGGATGCACTGGTCTGGAGTGAGGGATTGGACTGGGATGGGCCTGGTGGGATGGGAATGAGCATAGCAAGGTGCTGGGATACTGGTGGGGGCAGGCAGGGATTAGGGCTGGGTGCTGAGAGGGACTGGGAGTGCTGGGGAGGGGAACTGGGATTTGTGGGGAATGCTGCTGTGACTGGGGGATACTGGGAGAGATCTGGGCAATGATGCTGAGGAGGAAGGGCTGGTGGGCAGGGGGCTTGAGGGGGGTACTGGGATGCCAGTGGAGGGTGGGTGGGTGCTGGGAGTCCTGCTGGAGCTGTGGGAGGGGCTGGGATGGGGCTCCCATGGAATGGGGGTGATTGGTGCCCAGGATGGGAACAAAATCCTCGTGCCAGCGCAAGTTCAGGGCTGCAGGCCCAGCTCTCCCTCTGCCAGCCACGTTCCATTGTTCTGTTTGTCTCCCTGGCTCTCCAGTGGCCCTGGGCCACGCTTGGGCTGTCACACAGCTCCTTGAGAGGCTTTCCAGGAAAAATGGGTGGCACCACTTCCACTGGAGCTAAACCAGGGATCACTGGAGAGATTTAGGGATTGATGGTTTCAGTGTGCAGGAGCTTGCCTTAATCCCAAGGCCCTTAAACCTGCCCCCATGCTGTGTGGGATCAGTGCTGGGGAGCAGCTCAGGCTGACTGGAGTCGTGTGTGGGGTCAGGCAGGTGTTGCTCAGACACAGGGTCAGGTTTTCTGTGTGGGTTTGGGCTGAGGAGGCTTTTCCTGCTTTGGTTCAGTCTGCAGTGAAATGCCAAGCCACTGTTGGTAGCACTGAGCATTGCTGGAGCTTTCTGGAGCCATTCCTCCCTCTCATCTCTCCTCACTTGCTGGGGTTGGATCAGGAGGAGCCTTTTGCTGTCAGCTCTGAGCACCTCTTACCTGTTTCCATCTCTAGTGAGGAGGGGGCAGTCTAAAGCAGATTTTTCTTGTGAAAATACAAGGCTGCTCATGATGTTCTAATTTCCCCTGGCTCTCCTTGGTTTTAGATTTACAAGGAGCTGGCATTTTGTGCAGTGTTTGAAATATCTGCTTCCATTTGCTGTGAAGCACACTGGGGTTGTTGGTGATGAGATAATGCCCAGTGCTGCTGGCAGGCTGTCTCTGAACAGTGTGCAAAGCAAGCTCTGACACACATGAAGCAGCAATCTGTGTGCTGGTGAGAAAAGCAGCTTTTTCCTGTGCTGCACATGGAGTAGGGCAGGTTGGTTATTCACCTAAGGCAGCTCTCATTTACCTCCATCAGAGGAGCCATGAGCTGTGCTTGGCCCTGCCTGAGTGTTTCTAGGATTTTTCACGTTTCCAAGTAAATGAAAGGAGAAAAACAACAATATCTGAAAGGAGAAAAACAACATAATGTGCTGCCCTTGGGGTTTAATGACCATCTCTGAAATCCAGCAGGGTTCCTTCCTCTCTGTGTGTAGCTTTATTCAGCTGGGCTGATGTTTGTGGTGTTTGGGTTGGGTTTTTTTCCTCCCCCCTTCCAATTTCTCCCTAATCTGCTGCTGTGGCCCCAGTTAAAGCTGTATTAGAGTAGCTCAGCTGAGATGTGACCCTGGCTGACAAATCCCCACATAATGCAAACAAAGAACATCGAGGCCACGTCCAGTGCTTTGTGCATGGCCCTGTGCCAAATTCTCTGGCAGAGAAAAACATTTTATTTAAGTCTTCCTTTTAAGCTGAGCTCAAACCCGAAGGACTCTGTCAGCAATAATGTTGCAGCTGAACACAGACTCTGATTTTAATTACAAAACAAGCTCCACAGCAGCCTCTGCTTTCAGGGAGGGGCTGTGAGATTTTTTTTTTTTTGTTGGGAAAATTGCACTCATTGTGGCTTTCTCTGTTTTGGAAGGAGGTTAAAACCTCCTCTGCACGACGAATGTGTTTCCAGAGCTGTCCCCAGGCTTGGCAGGAGCAGAAAGGGAGAGAAATCAAAGCAAACCCAGTCATTCAGCCTAATTGGATGAGGTGGAAACAGAGCAGGCAGCAGCACAAGGAAACTGGGAAAAGCAACAGGTTGATCCTCATCCAGATGTTTGGCAGCTGGACAGGATTATCCCATGAAAAAAAGGTGGAAATTGAGGCACTGCTGGGAATTCAACTGCTGGGAATTCAACTGCTGGGGTGTTCAGCTGGTCCAGGTGGATGTGGGAATGTGGAAAGGTGATGGCATTGGGGTTGGTGAAGGGATGAGGGAGGAAAGGGTTAAGGAAGAGCAGTTTGATTGCACTGCTGGGCAGCCCTGGAGTTCAGAGCTGTGCTGGTCCTTTTGCTGCTGAGCCAGCAAGACCTGCAGGGCTTAGAGGCAAGACAGGCAGCATTTAGGGAACATGATTTACTGCTTTGCTGGCAGCCTTTAAGGTCATGGAAGGATGTGTAAGAAGAGGGGAACTGGGGCCAAAAAGATAGGATTTTATAATTTCTTTCCTCCCTTTTCTTTTTGAGATGGTTTTAGGGTCATAGTTCCTAGCATTGATACAGCCTTTCATCAAAAGCAGTAAAAGTGCCCACTTCTCTGCTTGTTTTGAAAATTGTTTCCATTTGTCACAGAGCTAGCAATTGTAAGAATAAAATGACAGATATCCACGTATGTTTGGGCAATCCATGCATTCCAAGGCATTCATTTAGTTCTGTGGTACTGGTGAGACCACTCTTGTGGCTCTGCTGAGCATTTGCTGCTCCAACAGCATTTTTCCATCCTGTCCACACAAAAAAAAAAAACCAAAAAAGCAGAGCAGCACAGAAATAATGAGCTCTGTGTGTGTGTGTGTCTCAGAGGTGGGATGTCAGATCTTGGCAGAG
Source organism: Zonotrichia albicollis (assembly GCF_047830755.1). NCBI lineage: Eukaryota > Metazoa > Chordata > Aves > Passeriformes > Passerellidae > Zonotrichia > Zonotrichia albicollis. Next base: position 6,044,302 of record NC_133840.1, read on the forward strand.
AAATATTTCAGTTTCAAGCTTGAAAAAACTGAAAAGTAATGGTTTCTCTTTTCAGAAAAAAACATTGTTTTGCATCTGCAGGGAACAAAAGGAGGGAAAGGAAAGAAAGGCCTGGGGGTGGGTGCTGCAAGTGGGGTTAATTGTGCCTTCCATGAGATGCAGCACAGGCAGATATCGTTAGGGGGAGATGAGATGACAGTTTCCTTTGTCTGAAACATGCACTTCTCCCTGCCAGGCGAGACACTGGATGTGCTTTTCCTTGGAAAATGAATCTGTGTACCCAGGAAAGGCAGCTGCACAGCACACCAGCATCTGCTGGCTATAAGGAGTTCAAAAAATACCTTTTGCCTGCTGAGACTGAGAATTTAGGAAGCTGGGCTGAGCAGCACTGTTGTGTTTTTAGCAAGCCATTTAAATCCCTGCTTTGCCAAGTGAAACCAGCAGGTGCAGGATGAAGATTGGGGAACTCGTGGCTGTGGATGTGAAGTTTTTGCTTCCTCCTTCACTCACCAACCATCTTTGCTCGAGTTCCTGCCTCACAAACTGGCTGTTGCCACCAAACTGCATTTGGAGCTGATTTGTTCTTTTTTTATTCCTCATATTCTCAGGTGTTTTAAGGAGCTGGAACCATGACGGACTCCAAATACTTCACGACCAATAAAAAAGGTTGGTGTTGAGCTGCTGCAGTGGATTGGAGGTGGTGGGTGGTTATTTTTACACAGCTTTTTTAACTGCATGCAGGAGAACTGGTGCTTTTCTGGTAGCTCTGTCCCTGTTTCTCTTCTTAATCATCCAGGGAGAAACTTCCAAAGTAGGTCACATGGTGACAAAAGACAAAACTGGGGTATTACACGTTTTTGTGATTCACAAAATGACCCAAATTGCTGCTCTTTCAAGGAGCAGAAAGCAAAGCAATGGGATTTGAGTGCAGAGGCAAAGTTCTGGTTATGGGCCAACAAGTGCCAAACTAGGGGTGGTTGTTAATTTGGGCATCACAGGATTAGGTTGATATGAGGAATTTAATATATTGGATATATACATCAAGCAAACATAATGGGTTTTCCTGCTGCCATTTTCTCCAAAGCTGCAGGTGCACTGTTTGACTTTCCTCTGCCTTTACTGCAGGTGTGGTGGTTACCTCACCTCAGGACAAGCTGCTGCCCTTAAAAATGGGAATCCTGGAAGGGCTTTTTGGGATCACTACTCATTTAACTGCTTCAGGGCAGGGCTTGTGTCACAGACATCTTTTCATGAAAATCCTTTCCTTAGGAGTTTTTCCTCCTGAGAAGCTGTGAGGTCTCAAGAACAAAATGTAAACATTGATTATCTGCTGCTGTGGAATGCAACAGGTGCATCTGGGATTGGTTTCATGTGGTTGTTTCTAATTAATGGCCAATCACAGTCAGCTGGCTCAGACTCTCTGTCCAAGCCACAAATCTTTGTTATTCATTCCTTTCTATTCTCAGCTTAGCTAGCCTTCTGAGATGAAACCTTTTCTTCTATTCTTTTAGTATAGTTTTAATGTAATATATATTATAAAATAATAAATCAAGCCTCCTGAAATACGGAGTCCAAATCCTTGTCTCTTCCTTCAACATGAGACCCCTGTGAGCACCATCACAGGCTTGTTCTGCTGAGGCTGTCCCAGGCAGATTTTCTAACCAGTTCCTAAACAAAGCACTGTTGCTGAGTGCAATTTAAGCCTGATCATTCTCCAGCAGATGTGGAAAATGGTTTGCATTAACCTCTCCTTTGCAGAATGGCTGAGTGCTCCCTCTGAATGCCTGCCAGTGCAAAAACCCACACTGTTGATGTATTTATGTGTCATTAAGCTTCACAATGAGCTCATAAATGAACCTAATGCAGTTGACATCTTTCAGAGGAGCAGCTCTGGAAGTTCAGAGCTGAAGGCAGGTTTTTGTGGGCTGGCTGGGGGAGAGCTGGAGCTGCCTCAGCTCTGCTCCAGGGCAGGAGCTCTGGGTGAGTAATGCCAGGCTCTTCCTCAGGCAGAGGGATGACGAGTGGTCTCTGCACTGCAGCAGCTTCTCTTCTTTTGTGGAGTCCCTGGCAGTCTCTGTGTGACAGATTTTAATTAGTGCTGCTGCTCTGAGCAAGTGTAGGAATGGAAAGTTGGTGCTAGAACTTGTCAGGGATATTTGGATATTTTATCATGTGCTCAGGCTGTGGCTCCCAGTGGGAATGCTGCTGGCTGTCCTTCCTGAGGAAAGCTGTCTGTCTGTCTGTTGGGAGCATTATCCTTCTCACACCACTGGCTCTGTCTGGAACAAGCCTGATAAACAGCCTTTTGCACATGTTGTTTTTTATTTTATAACTTGATTGCCACTTTGGTGACCCAGCCTGACCTGGCTTTCCACACAGCCATATCTGGAGGAATTAATGCTGCTTTGGGAGCCTTGGAATCCAGACAGGCTGTGTTACATGCAGCTTTTCTTAGTGGTAGCTCTGTCTTTTGAGCTTTTTTCCACTGGACTAAACACATGCTGTCCTGTTTCAGGAACCCACAGCATTTGGGCTCCGCTCCAGCTTTCTGAGGAAGCTTTCAATGATGAGCAAAACTTAAAAAAAGTCTGGGCAAAATTCCTAGCTTAGTTTGTTTCTTACAGGCACGAATCTGGCATCTCCAAGTATCTTTTCATGCTGCTTATGTAATGGTTGCCTCAGAGAAACAGATGCTCCAGGGATGTGGTTTGGTGTCCTGGAGGTGGGAGAGCTGCCACACACAGCTTGGTTCTTGTTTGTGGCATTTTCCTCTGCAAGGTGGAGTCATATCAGTCCCTTGAGTGTTGCAGCTTTGCTTCTCAGTGAGCCATGTTCTGCACAAGGTCTGACAGCTTCCAAGTGCAGCTGGGCCAGTTTTATGATTCCCATAAAAGGCCAAGAAAGCAAAAATTCACTCTTGAATTACCCCTAAAACAAGACCCTTTTCTTCTCCTGAGAGGTTTAATCTGTTTGTTTTTCTTCCTTCTGCCAGGAGAGATTTTTGAGCTGAAGGCTGAACTCAACAATGAAAAGAAAGAGAAGAGGAAAGAAGCTGTAAAGAAGGTTATTGCAGCCATGACAGTGGGGAAGGATGTCAGGTAAAAGCAATTTGTACCTGTGGCACCTCAGCTTGTCCTGGGACTCAGCTGTGGTGGCACATGTCCCTGGAACAGCTGAGGATGGCTGTGCCTCAGTCCCAGGTGTCTCAAACTCCTTGCTGTCACTGAAAGCAAGAGAAACAACTGTTTTCAGTGTGGATAAAGCCTTTTTCATTTAAAGCACACCCAGAATTCAGCCATTTTGTATGGCACTTTGAGTGACGTTTTCTTGCTGCTTGCTGTCCTGGGTTTTCATGTTACAAAGATAATACCAACTTTTTCTTAGCCTTATCTGGCACAGCATAAATTTAAGGTGCATTTTAAAATGGCTGATGTTAAAATTGAACCTGTGTCTTAGTGCAGCTGAAGGACACTGGCATTTACTGTCCCCAGTACTGTTTTCTGAGAGAAGCAGAAAAACCTGTTGGGATGAATGCTTTCTGCCTTTCTCCCTCCTGTTCCTGGAGCCCAGCAGAGAATCAGGGATTCTGGATTCAGTCAGGGATTCTGGATTCAGTCAGGGATTCTGGATTCAGTCAGGGATTCTGGATTCAGTCAGTGATTCTGAATTCACAGCAGCCTGGTCTGTTGCCACGGAAATCAATATAAGCTTGCAAATTCAGCATCATGACTTCATCATAGAATGAAGGAACACATAAACTGAAAGGGGAAAAAAAATCCCTAATCTTTTCTGCCAGCAGCATTTACCCATCACCTTCAGATCCCCACAGCAAGCCTGGGAGCTGCAGAATCTTTGTGTAACTTCCTGTGTTATTCTACAGTGCTGTTTGCAGATGGCTGCTTGACATTTGAGTGAAGCCCAGCTTGACAGTGTTTAAGCTTCTGAGCACTCTGGACTTTGCTAGTCTGGAATTTGGTTCTTCATAAGTGTCCTGCATGACCAAAACATTTTAAAGCAACATTTTTCCTCTTGTGGGTTCATTTCCAGGCCTGGCATGGTAGAATTTCCTTGCTTGGTGAACTCCTTAGTTCATATTTAGGAAATGGCATTTTCACCTCCTCCTATGTTAAAGCTGTAGAAGAGAATTAAATTATTATAATAAAAGCCATTGCAAACTGCTTTGAAGGGGAAGGTGACCTTTCATTAAACAGCAGGGTGCTTTTCTGGCTTCCTTGATATTGTTACTATCCCCTTTGCATGCCATGCAAGCTCTGGTTTTTATTTTGTGGGTGGGAATGTGGATGTGCTGGAGGGCAGGAATGCTCTGCAGGGGGATCTGGGCAGGCTCAGTGCATAGGCTGAGACCAGAGGTGTGAGTTCAGGTCACAGCAACCCATGGAACACTCCAGGAATGAGGAAGAGCAGGTGGAAAGATGGAAAAGGACCAGGGATGCTGGTCAGCTGTGGCTGAACATGAGCTGCTGTGTGCCAAGAGAGCCAGGGGCACCTGCCTGTATCAGGAGCAGGGCAGTGATTGTCCTGCTGTGCTGGGCACTGCTCAGGCCACTCCTCAAATCCTGGGTCACTTTGGGGCCCCTCATGGCAAGAAGGACATTGGGGGGCTGGAGCATGTCCAGAGGAGGGGATGTCTGGAGCACAGCTCTGATGAGGAGCACCTTTGGTGGGGGGCTCAGTCTGGAGAAAAGGAGGCTCAAGGGGGATGTTCTCACTCTCTGAACTCCCTGCCAGGAGGGTGCAGCTGGGGTCAGTCCCTTCTCCCAGGTGACAGTGAGAGGAAATAACCTCCAGTTGTGCCAGGGAGGTTCAGCTGGGACTGAAACAGGCAGAGGTGGAGTCACCATCCCTGGGAGAGTTTTAGAAGGTGTTCAGATGTTGCACTTGGGGATGTGGTTGTGGCAGTGCTGGGGGAACTGCTGGCATTTCCTAACCTAAACAATTCTCTGATTCCATCCTTGTGTATCCAGCTCTCTGTTCCCTGATGTTGTCAACTGCATGCAGACTGACAACCTGGAGCTGAAGAAGCTGGTCTACCTGTACCTGATGAACTATGCCAAAAGCCAGCCAGACATGGCCATCATGGCTGTCAACAGCTTTGTGAAGGTAACCTGCTCCCCTGGCACATCAGGAAAGGGGCCAGCACAGTGCCTGCCAGCACATCTTTGTCCTTGGGGAGCTTTATCTCTGCTTTGGGGCTGGGCTCATAGAGGAGGGTGCTGAGTCCACCATATCTGAGTCCTTTCTCAGTTGTTCCTTCTGGTTATTGCAGAGGAGATGACTTCAGCAGCTCTGTGAGTGGCTGTGAGTGAACCTGCTCTGGGGAAAGCTGCTTCTGTTGTTTTACCAACTTCTGGTACTGGAAAACAGATTTTATCTGTTTCATCTTCCAGCCTTTGTAGTATCTGAGACATGAATATCAAACTTCCTGTTTGAATGTTCCAGCTGTGCTCTGTGTGGCAAACCTTTATCTCTGGTGAAACTGAGAGACAGTTCACTGGAAAAACAACAGCCTGATTGCTGGCTTGCCTTTAGTTCTCTTGTCAGATTGCCTGTCGTTATCTAGGAAATGTTATTCCAGTCCCATGTTGTGCAAGAGAAAACCCAGTGCTTAGAAGAAGTTTGAGTGTTATAAAATATGAGACACTTGGGAATGGGATTGAGTTCCAAAGTTTCTTTTGTGGTTCTTGAGGCAGAAGGAGGTGAGAGGACCTAAACTGAGAGATCTGCTCTTCTGGCAAGAGAGGATGTCTCTGTCTTCCTCTCTGTAAAGAATATTGTCTGCCTTTAAAGTGCAATTCTGTTAGAATAGAGTTACAAAATGATATTTTCCATCTCCCACCCTGCTGAGGAAAGCCTGGTGTCCCTTTTGGCAGCTTGAGGGACAGATGTTAGTGAAGAGCAAGTGCTGACACTGGTCTGCACTAACTCAGCACTTCCCGGTTCAAGGTGGGGAATGCACTGGTAGGATGTGTCACTTCTCTTGCAGGCTTAAAATTAATTTTTCAGCTGCAGGAAATTTGAACAGTGCAAGGTAAATGCTTTTGTAGGTCATTCTGTAGCCATCCTTTTACAGGCTGATTTTGGAGGAGCTGTAGATGGATTGGATGCATGGAAAATGATGTAGGCTTGGAGTAGGAAATGTTGTATTCCTGTCTGCCTTTTCTTTTTCCTATTTAGAAAAGCCCCTCTAGAGTGGCCTTTGCTTAGTGCTCCATGTGTTGTAGCTTAAGGGGTGTTTGTGTTTGGCCTTTAAGAAATAGGCCTTGATGACTGTTGCATTGTGCCTAGTTGTTGGTTTTCCCCATTTTATTTCTTGCTCCTTTAAACCAGAAAGGTTGGAAATCAGTAAATACCTTTTCTGTGGTGAGATTTTGGGTGCTGAGAGCTGCCTCTCCAGCTTAGCTGTTGGATCATGTTAAAAGCAGCTTTGCTGGGAGAATAAAGGGACAGGAAACATCTCAAGACAGAGTAAAATATTTCTGTGAAGCAACAAGTGCCCTTTTACTCCTGATCTGAAGCAATTGCCTGGCTCTTAGCTCTTGGAATCTCTGCTGGTCAGAGTGACTCTGAGGTGTGTTAGAAAGTCTCTTTTCCCAGCCCAGCAGTCAAAGAAAGAGTCAGAACTCTTCTGTTCTCGTTCTCAAGGTTGTTTATTGTTTCTTATCTATAAAATTCTTTCTCTGACCCTCCAAGGTCTGTCTGACAGGTCGGGTCAAAGCACACTGGTGTTATCTTTTAGACTAAAAACTACTTATACAATATTTACCAGAACTTCCCAATACCTATCACCTATGTTAGACAGTGAGCTTCTACTCTAAACTCATCTAAAAATACCAACATCACCCAGAACACAGACTAGGAAGAACAAGGAAAAAGGACAAGGCACACCCAAATTCCTCCATCTTGGGATGCTGAGCTCCCATTCTAAAAACCTCAAAAATCTATTTTCCATCCCATAACAAACTAACTATTATTCTACTTAAACTTCCTTGACTTGTAATTCTTCCTATAAAGGTTGGTAATTGTTTTTTCCAAGGACTGAATCAAAGGCTATGGGATCTTGGGCTCTGAGCCCCTGGGCAGGGTGTCAAGGTCAGAAGAATTTCCTGGGTTCTGACGCTTAGCATTCAATCAGAGAGATGCTGCTTAAGTAAGAGCAGCCTGGCTGCAGGGAATCTACTGCTGCAGCTGTGTTTGTGTGGTGGTGCAGATGTGCTGCAGATGTTTCTGTGCTGTGCTGCAGGACTGTGAGGACCCAAACCCGCTGATCCGGGCGCTGGCCGTGCGCACCATGGGCTGCATCCGCGTGGACAAGATCACCGAGTACCTGTGCGAGCCCCTGCGCAAGTGCCTGAAGGATGAGGACCCCTACGTGAGGAAAACTGCAGCTGTCTGTGTGGCCAAGCTCCACGACATCAATGCCCAGATGGTGGAGGACCAAGGGTTCCTGGATTCCCTGCGGGATCTGATTGCAGACTCCAATCCCATGGTAAGGTGTTCCCAGCACGCTGCTTTATTGTAAATTTCCATTTACAGGGATGCGTCTTACTGCATGTTCTCAGATGCCTCTGACTCCCATGTTCTCAGGAGGCTAATTTATTACTTTATTATATTAAAGAATACTATACTAAAGAGTACAGAAAAGATACTTACTGAATGCTAAAAAGGTAATAATGAAAACTCACGACTCTTTCCAGAGTCCCTGATTGGCCAAAGAGTCAAAACAACTTCACACCAGAATCCAATCAAGCAATCACCTGTGGGTAAACAATCTCCAAACACATGAGCACAACACAGGAGAAGCAAATGAGATAAGAATTGTTTCCCTTTTCTTTGAGGCTTCTCTTGCTGCCTTTCAGCTTCCCAGGAGAAAAACTCTGAGTGAAGGAATCATGTTCAGGGAATGTGAATGCCACATGCTTGAGTTTGTGTTGTTTGGAAATCACAAATGTGAAAGGTTCTGGGATGATTTTGGTTAGGTTTGGTTGTTTCCTCAGAAAACAGGGAGTATCTTCTGTTGTTTGATCTTTTTTGGGCTTTTGCCTGTTTTAACTTCTTGGCCAGGTGAGTCAGAAGAGCAAGAATTATGTGATGCTGCTGCCTTGGTGACAGCTTGTAGCTCTTGCTTTCCTGCAGGCTTTGGCTGTTCCTGGAATAAGAGTTTAGATGAATTAATTTGTTAATGCAGATAAATTCACTGGCTTGTAATGAGTGGAGAAAATCAATGCTAATGTTTTAATAAAGTTAAATGAGTTGTCAGAGGAGAGGTGGAGATCACGACCAGGAATTTCACATGAGTAAATTACCTACTAAATCAGCATTTAATTATGCTTGATGAAGGGTCCATGTCCAAGCCAGGTGTCTCCTGCTATTATTTTGTGACTAAAAGGTGGTGGCCAAGGAACTGAAGTGTCCCCCTGCATCATCCTTTCATTGAATTCTGTTTCCTGCTGGAATCCAGGCAGCATACCAACATCAGCCTGACCCTTAGCAGGGAAGAAAACTTCTGCAGCTCAGTTTTACTCAGAGTTTAAGAACGTGACTGCTACTTTTTTAACTCCTTTAGAGAATGGACTCTGGTTAAAGAAATAATCTCACATTATTAGGGCAGGTTTAGCAGCTCTTTCTGTGGTGCATGAGTCAAACCACAGAATTTCTGTCCTGCTGTAGTCTTTGGGCACCTGAGATAAACCAAGTGCAGGTGATGAGGTGCCATCCCCTTTAGCAGCAGAGTGAAGGCTGCTGATGGCTCTTTGTAGGACTCTGTAGAGACAGTAAAACTCGAGGTGTCTGACTGTCACAGGCAGCAGTCTGAGTGCTGGTGTCTCTCAGGAGATGCAGACACTTCTTTTCTCTGATACCCAGCTCTTTTACAAGCTGTTCTTTTTATCTGCCTCCCTGATTTATTTTTTTTTCTTATGCCAGGCTTCTGTGTGAATATTGATGACTGCTTGAAGGTGCTTTCTTTGTCTAGGCAGCTCTGCTGTTCCAGTTCAGTGTGGGGGGTGTGCCTTGCAGCCTCTGAAGGGACTGGCTTGGGCTCCTTTAGCTCCACTTCAACGTTCCCTGGTGATCAGCAGCTCCCAGGCAGCAGAGGAGCTCAGGGACAGAACCTCCTCTTCTCCCAGCCATGCTCCCAGCTCTGGTTTTATTCTGATTGCAGCCACATGGAGGTGAGGTGAAGAGTTCTGGCTGAAAAGATGTGCTGCTTCAGGAGAAATAACAAGGTTTTCTTGCCCTTTGTGCTTGTTGATCTCAGTGGTTTGGTAAATGAGCCACTGGCTGACAGGAGAGTATAGATATGTATTTAAAAAGTGCATTAACTTAATATAGACTTAAAAGAATGGTGAGAAGAGGAGAAATAAAGGGCAATGTGTGTTCCATTTGCTGAATAAACCTCCAAAAGTAGTACAGGGCTTCTTAATAAAACATTAGGAAAACTCCTGAGCTGCTGGTGGTAATGAGGGTGGGCTGGGGCAGCTCTCCTGGAGCTGTGCAGGGTCACTGTACCTGCCTCATGTTGTAATCAATGCTCTTTCCAAAACTGAGGGTTCACAGCAGGAAAATGCACTTTGGAGGAGTGCAGGTGATGAAGGAGAAGCCTGGGGTGTGTTTTCAGGTCTGCAGGCTTGGAAATGATTCTGTAGCTGCTGTTCTATTTCCCAGGTTTTACTGTAGATGGGGCATAATATTTCTTCATTTTAAGACTGTATGGGGAGAGATTTTATCAAAGGCTTGATGCTCTTAGAGCTGGTGATTTAATACAATATTTAATCTGTTGTGATTTTAGTAGAACAGGAAAAGAAATTTTAGAAGAAAGAAATTTTAACTTAACTAACCTTTTAGTTAAGTTGATCCTCTTGGAATTTCCTTCCTTTGTGGCACAGTGATTCCTTCAAAAGCACAGGAATTATCCACCCCTAGTTAAGGTTCATCTTCCTGGGCAAACCATCCACCTCATTGCTTTCTCCACGTGAAACTTCCTGATGACCTTGAATTGTGTTTGCCAAATAAGTGATATTTGTGTGCAAGTTGATATTTATTTTATTTATTTTTCTTGGAATGCAGTCCTGCCTGGAAGGTCTTTTTAAGTAAAATGTGTGTATCAGTATTGGCTATCAAAAAGCAAAGATTGCTGGAAGGAATGGATACAGATGGATCTTTTCTGATGGATCCTATTCCTCTGTAAATGGTGCATCTCAATCATTGCAACCTGTTAGCCAAGCTCATTCATATTTATATTATAAATGTTTCTCCTCTTTTGATGGCTTGTGGAAATGGGCGACATTAGATACTTAATGAAGCAGAATTTTTGAGATGGGAAATCCACATTTGTTCTCTCTTCTGAGAAATGAGGATTTTGAGCAGGAGCTAAAAAAGGCTGCAGCTGAAAAATAGTCTTCAAGAAGGGTTTTATTATGGCTTTGGAATTGGTTGCCTCTAGCACATGAGCAAGCTCTAAGCATTTGAGCTGGGTGTTGGTGGAGGAACATCTCCATCTGTGGTTCACTAATTGCCTCATAATTGTGCAGGGATCAGGGTGCATATTTCTCTGGGCTCAGATCACCTTCATCATAAGGATGTCTAAGTTAGAGGTGACCTTGTCAGAAACATTTTGGCTTTGTTCTCCTTTTCCTTATATTTTTGGATTAATGGCATTATTCTGTATTAATAAAGCAGCAGCCTTTGGGGATGTTCACATTGAGGTGCTGTAGGTGCACAGCCAAGGCTCTTTCCCCATTACCTGTTTTATTTTTGTTGTCAGGATGTTGCCTTAGTTCACATGAGGTGATTTTCTGTGCAGGTGCATCCTCTGGGTGAATTAATTCAAACTTGTAATTGCAGATATATTGATAGGGCTGTATCTGGTGAGGTGGGCTGGTGGCTTTTGCCATGACAGCAGAGTTCTCTGAGTTGTGTTGTGCAGGCCATGGCCCAAAACCCTTTACAAGGGCAGGGTTCAGTTGCCCTGCACAAGTTTGATTGTGGAGAAGTCTTTAATCTCATTTTCCAGATGCTCTGAAGTGCCTGTGGCTGCCCTTTGCCAGTTGGGATCCTGCTGAAGAGGATCCTTCCATAGAGGGGGAGCCCTCATTTCATCCCAGAGCTGCCTTAAGACAAATCCTTCTTTTTTCACCCTGCATTTCTGCATGTGAAGCTCAGCAGAGGCAGGACTGGAGGAATGTAAAGCTGGGCCTGGCTGCCTTGGGCTGCTGCACTTGCTGAGCCCTCAGCACTTCTCTTGCTGGTAACCTGGGTGAAATGCAACTCAGAAGCCTGTACTAACAAAAATGTGCTTCCCAAATGAGATTTCTGTGCCCTGTGACTGCAGAACACCATTCACAGCCAGCAATGAGTAACAGTGAGGGGAGAGAAGTGGGAGTGTTTCACACCCACTGGTGGCCAGAGCTTCTCTGAACCCATAGAAAAACCTTATTTTGTTTTTTTTTTTCCTGATGCTGTCTTGTTCTGGCCTTGCAATGGCTGCTCCTCCTTGGAGCACTGGAAGTGCTGAGCCCAGGAGAGGGAGAGCAGACCACGAGATGGCAGCAGCTGAAAGCAGAACCAAAGCTGACTATCTTTAGACACTTTATTTTGTAACTACTTCCCTCCTGGTTTATTTTTTTTATCCCTGTGCTTGATTTTCTTCAGGAATGTAAATATTAGCAGAAAAACATGAGAGGAAATCCATCTAAAACCTTAACATTTGAATGGAGCAACCTTTCTTTCCAAATATTTTCAATCCTTGACCTTCTAAAGTAACTTTTAACCCATGGAATAGATTCACTGCCAATCTCTGTTATCTACATGGCTTAAGTTAACTGATGTCACCTTCTCCCTGCTATTTTCTAGGTTTTTAATTCCTTCCTGCAGCATTTCTCCTTCCTCATGCTGGATCCAAGGTTTTTCAGGTGTGGCTGTTCTGTGTTTTTGTGGATTGTACAGACTCTTTTTGCTGTGTTTTACACCCTCTACATCACAATTTATTGGGAGAAACATTCTTGGGACTCAGCACAGAGTAAGCTGAGATCACATCATTGATTAAAATGCACCAAGTATGTGGAGTATAATTAAACTCTCTTGTAGCTGGGAGATTTTTTACCTTTAACACCAAGAAGGGAATCTGAGATCTGACAGTGGAGGTGCTGAGGTCCAGTTTGATCTAATCCACATTCCCTCCAGCAGTATTGAGTTTCCACAGTTCACAGATGAGACTAAAACCCTGTAGAGATAAATCAGAGTGTTCTCCTGCTGTGCCCTACAAGGGATGGGGGTTCCTTCCCTGCCAGAACTTCAGTGGGTGTGTGGGACTGCCTGGATGACCCTATGGAAGAAGATGATCTTCCTTTATATTTTTCCTACTAGCTAACAAGCAGAATGTCTCTGAGCTGATGTCCTGAGGAATAAGCCTGTTTAGAAACAAAAAAGAGCTTTTGCCTCCTGGGCCTGTCCTCTGCTGGAGTTTTATCCTTCTCTTTCTATTAAAGCTGAGAAAAGAACCCCTTGGTGAGAAACTGGTGATCCCCTGAGTCCCAGAAGGACTTTGTGGGAGGCAGTCAGGGATGTGGGAATTGTCTTATCTAACACCACCTTCTCCCTGGGCACAGGAGGTCACTTGTTCCTCATGGGGACTCTCCCAGCCCTGTGTTTTCCCTGCAGCTGCTGTTTTCTCTGGTGGGAGGAGTGAGCTGTCACTGCTGGATGAATTCATGATTCCTGCTCATGAAGGTTGTAAGGATTTGACAATCCACATCCCAGTGTGGAGCTGAGTATTGCTGGGAGCTCTGCAGCATCTCATCAACCTGGGGCTGCTCCAGGATTCCCTTTCTGTCCTGTGGGCAAAAAAATATCCCTCTTCTTTTCAATCCAAGCACTGCAGATGCAGGCTGGGTCTTGAAGTCTTCCAACCATGCCTGAATTGATCCTGTGTGTGGTTTAGGGTTTTTTTATAATGTTTGTGCTGCAAGTGGAGATAATATTTCCTTCTGGGAGACACTTGATGGCATTTGTGGGTGGAATTTCTTTTACCCAGTGATGGATATGTTGCAGTGAATGAGAACATTGCTTGGGGCTCTTGGGGAGTGGTGGTGGTGGCACTTTGGAGCTCTCTAATGGATGCTTGTGCTGTTTCCATCAGGCTGTCCAGGAGGAAAAGCAACACTTTTGGTAAACTGTGCAGCCAAAAGTGGCAGCAAACTGGCAGAGAGATGGGGAGAAGCTGTGGAGGAGCCTGTCTGAGCAGGGGCTGTGTTCATGTGTGGTGAGGTGCCAGGGAGAGGAAATGTGGGGGATTGCCTGGCACTGCAGAAACCAGCTGTGTGTGTGGCAGCAGGCACAGCAAAGACTTAAATAGGGAGAAAGGGAGAGCTGCCACCTGTGCCTGGTGGCACAGCTTCTGGTTTCCCACTCTGAGCCCCTTGTTGTGCTGCTGAAAGCAGCTTTGGCTTTGGAATGAGCTCCTGCAGGGGAATCTCACTCACTGAGCAGGTGTTTTCATCCTGAAGAGGTCTGAGGGAATTTCAGGCATGCATGTGGGACTTGGGTTTTTGTTTGGTTGGTTTGTGGAATGAAGGATTCAGCTCTTGAGCATCTTCCCTCAAAGATGTGATTTTTTTTTTCCTGTGTTTTCAGTACTAGCAGAGGTGAGGAATTGGGTAATTTGGGAATTTCCGTGGCTCCACGGTTTATCTTCCCAGATATCTCATTTTATAAAGCTTAATTGACAAATTCATCTATCAGAGACTTGTCTCCTTCCAATTACAGGCACCAGTATGTGCCTAATTTCCAAAATATTAGTCTTGCTGAACAGATCATTCCAGGATCTCTGACATCCATCACTTTCCTGGGAATTTTGTTGACATGTGCCTACATGTTATTTTCCATTGGAACAGCCACTAGTAGCTATTGACAAATACCATTTGTCAGATAATGTTGTGGTTGTGATGTTTTGTAACTCTGCACCCCCTTTTTAGGGCTCTGTAAGGAATTTGGTGCTTGGCTGGTCCTTTTTTCTCAGCTCAGATCAGAGACAGCCCATTTGCCACTGGATGGTGCCAGCGAGAACCTCTGCAAGGAAAATTGCAAAAAATAAAGCAAAACCTTTCTGATGTGCCTGGTAGGTGCCTGATCCAGACTGAGATCACACCACAGTGATTTTTGGAAGGGGAACAGGGAGCTGCAGACCCTCTGTGTCTTCCCATGGAATTTAATTTCCTGCACTGAGGGCTCAGCTGTGCCAAGAAGCCCCTTGTGATGGAGCAGCTTCTTGCCCACCTACCACAAGAGTTTCAACAGCTGTGGGAAGCTTGTTTTCCTGCCTTACAGCTCACACATCCTGATTTTTGCAAGGATATGAGAGCAGGAGTGATATTCCAGTCTGCCACAAAGTGCCATTTTTCTGCTGGGAAGTGCAGAAAAAAAAAAAAAATAACCCAGTTAGGGCAAGCACATCGTGGGAAGTATAACACTTAACTTGCCTTGCATAAAAATTCAGCCCACTTGCAAAAAGCAAGCCAGGAGGTCTTCCCCACCCAGGCAGTTTTTGGGATGTGATCAGGAGCTGGGAATGTGTGAGTCTCCCAGAGCTTTATTTTATATCTGTACATATAAACAAGCACTGACAGTGTGAGAGGCTCATGGGGGCTCTCTGACTTGCAGGGTTGAGCCATTTCATAGAATTATTGAATCACAGAAGGGTTTGGGTTGGGAGGGACCTTAATGCTCAATTTGTTCCATCCCCTGCCATGGTCAGGGACACCTTTCACCTTTCACTGTCCCATATTGCTCCAAGCTCCATTCAGAACTTCCAGGGATGGGGCAGCCACAGCTTCTCAGGGCCTCACCACCCTCACAGGGAAGAATTATTTTGTAAAATGAGAAATGTTAAGGTTCCTGGGCTAATGTTAAGGTTCCTGTTCCTAGGGAAGCAGAATAAGGAGGGCTTGGAGATAAAAGTGATGATGTGAACAGGATGAGGGGTCTTGTTCTCTGGAGAGCACCTGGCAGGGACATTCTGGGTACACAGCATGCTCATAAAAATGAGTGGCCCTGTGAGACACCCATCCATGGCTGCTCTGAGTCTCCCAGCTGGGAGCCTGTGCTTGATGGCACAGATGCACCCTGCCAGCCCAGAGTGCTCTCTGAAATGGCAGCACCTCAGAATCATCTCCTGCAGCCTGGCTCCCTTGAGGGCAGGAGCCTCCAGCTGCGGAGGGAGCGCTGCCTTCCCTCAGCCTTCTCTGAGCCCCCTCATTTTTCCTCTTTTTCTTCATTTCCCCTTCACTTTAGCAGCATGGCGAGCCAGAGGTTCCTGTTTCAAGCAGCAGAACATTGTATTTCATTAGCTCCATTACACACTTGGTTTAATTTCCAATTAGCTTGGGATGCTGGTGAAATAATCTGATTGCTTTGACTGGTTGGCGTTCTGGATGTGCCGAGCTTCCCTCCTGTCCCCCCAGCCCCTGCAAAGCTTTGCTGTGTGGGCTGCCAGGCAGACATGCAGGTTTTCAGCCACCCCCTTCCCTCCCTGGTGCTGTTTGGAACCATTTGCTGTGAGCTGAAGGTTTGAGCTGCCAGAAGGAATCACTTGGAAATCACAGTGCTCCTACCTCTGCAGCTTCCCTGGAGGCCGGCTCTGGTCTGCCTGGCTGCAGAGGGAGTTTGTCTGGAGGTGGATTTAAAATTGTTGGGTTCTTCTTAAAGCTGTGATGTAGATTTAAGTGTAGAGGTTTGGGCTTGGTTTCTTTTTTTATTTTATTTTTAGTTTTTAATAAGAGCCTGGGAGATTTTGATTATCCTCATCCCAATCATGCTTCTCCAAGAACCTAAATGTATTGGGTAATTCCAATAAATTCCTCCAAATTTTTCAATAAATTTCTTTCAATAAATTCCTCCAAAATTATCAATAAATTCCAATAAATTTCCTCCAGTAATTTCCTCCAAATTTGTCAAAATTCCTCCAGCCAAAAGGAGGTTTATTGTCATTCAGCTCATCCCATGCTCCAAAGGGATGTTGCTGTGGCTGCATTTGAATAATGTCATTGTGTACCCAGGGTAAACTGATTTACATCAGCAAGCCAGGGACCTGTTATTGTTATTAATTATTATTAATTCTTCAATCTGCTCTGCATTTTTATTTTCTGGGGGATTTTTAGGCAGATCATAATTTGGTAGCTCTAAGCTTCAAGTTGGCATTCTTAACTGCGAGTCAAATGAGGCATTTTCCAGTGGAGTTAACTTGGAATTTTAAAAGCTTTTTCTGTTCATTAGCTGTTTATGCTCACATTTCTGTGGCTACTGTTGACTTCTGGGGTTTTTTTATTATTTTTGAGAACTCAAGACTACACCAGCTGTTAGTTTTATGTACTTTAAGTCTGCTTCTTCCAGTCTGTGGGATAAAGTATACAAGTGGTTGGTTTCTCATAAAAATAAACATGGGGCATGTTTTGAAAAGCAGAGAACACTTTGTTTGCTAAAGAAACTTAGGAGTTTTTGCAGTCAGCCTGTGAAACTTGTCTAGTTCCTTGGTCCTATGCCATTTGTAAATTTATCTTACTTTTATGTCTAATTTATCTTACTTTTATGTCCCTCAGCAATTCTATATTTTTTTATTTTAAAGAGAAAATAACTGTTCAGTTATTTTAAATAACTCAGTTACTAAGTTAAATAAATCAGTTACTTCTTGTAACTGATCACTTTGTTCTTGCTGTTTAATGTAGTTGGGCTTCCTGATGTTGTGTTGCTGTGTTAAGGAAGAAGTGTTAACCCAGCTGGAGACTTAAGGTTCATCTTTGTTGCAGAGTTTTTTAAAAAAAAATTTTGGCCAACAAACATCATTTTAAATATTTCCAGTGGCGCTCCATGAGTGCCAAAGCACCCAGTGGATTGGCAGGTGATGGAACACCAGAATTGGTACTGAGTTCTTGGTTCTTTATGGATTTTTGCCATACCTGGGTGAGAACTCTTAGTGGGGGATGCTTCAATCCTTGACCTGAGCTCTGCCTGGGTGGGTGTCCGGTTTGGGCTGTTTGGAGGGCCTGGAAAGGCCCGGGGTGGCCTTGGGGCGTTTCAAAGGAGCAGAAGAGGCTTCAGTTCTTTTCTCGGTCTCTGTGTTTATTAATTGTTTATCTAAAAGGTTTTCTCTCGGCCCGACAGAGCTCTGCTCAGCAGCCAGCCATGAGCACACTCCCCTCCCTCCGGGCGGTCACCTATCTTTATACCCAAAGTTACGTATACAATATTTATCATTTTTCCCCAATACCTTTCACCCTTATTGCCCGGTGCACTTTTAGTAATGACCAATCCCAAAGTGCCACCATCACCACAGAAGATGGAGGAGAAGAAGAAGAAGGACAGGACACGCCCCAATTCCTCCATCTTACTTCTCTAAACCCCCCTGTACAGAAATCCTAAACCCTGTGTTTCACTCTCTAACTAACCAATCCCTTCACCATTCACCCCGGTGAAACCCTCCTATCCTCATACAGGTGTCGTCTCCTGTGTAGGATCAAAGTCCAGCCACCAGACACTTCTGGCAACATTCCAGGACTCCCGAGCCCCCCAAGGGTGGTCTCGGTGACTCGGCACCTCAGTCCTGAGGTGCTGAGATCCCACAGGTGGGAGCAGCTGGCAGAGCAGGAGCTGGGTGCTGGAGCTGTGCTCTGTGTTCCTGCTGTGCCTGAGGCAGTGGCAGTGCCAGGGAAGAGGTGAGGCTGTGCTGCAGCCAGTGTTTGTGTTGGACTGCTTCCTGAGAGCTGTTTGCCTTTCAGCTCTGCTGGGGCTGTGTGAAAAGCCTTGAAGATGCTGATTGTTTTTGTTGGCATAGCACAACACCAGAACACATCAATATGTTCAGTGCAAATAACCAGCAAGTCCTTTTTTTTAATAAATATTGTTTAAAGTTTGCATTTATTCCTCGCCCTTTCCCTTATCCCCTTTACTTCAATTATCACTGGTGCTGAGGTGGGAGGTGAGGACCAGTTTTAATTGTGGATTGTAATCCCAGCTCCTCTGGCAGGACTGAGCTGCCACCAGAACCCCTCCCAGTCCTTTTTCTGACACTCAAGGAGACCACAGCCCGTGTCCCCAAGCCCTTCTCCCACTTCCTCATGGATGCTTTCAATGGAATTATGTGTGGATTGTCACCTGCTGTCCCATCCTCAGCTCTGAGCTGGACACTTGCATTTTTTTGCTGACAGGCACCCAAAAAGATGCTGAGAGCAAAATCTCATTCTCAGTTTGGTCTCTAGGTTGGAGATGCTGCTTTCCACCCATGGGAGCAGCATTTCTGTGCATCCATGGCAAACACAGGGAGAGACTCCATGGAGCAAGGAAGGAAATAGAAGCACAGGGTTTAGGATATCTTGGAAGTGCCCAAAAACATCTAAATATGGCACCTGGGGACATGATTCAGTGGTGAGCTTGGCAGTGCTGGGTTAATGGTTGAATTAAATTATTTTGGAGTTCTTCTCCAGTCTCAGTTCTGTTCTAAAATTCTCTCTTAGTTACTAATTTATCAATTACTGCCTGGCAGTGTGAGTGCAGTTGCCAGAGCTCCTGTCCCTCTCTGACTGACAGGTCCCTTTCTCTGAAGCTTTGGCTGTGTAAATTTTTTTGTCAATTCAAAATTTTTTCCCAAAGCACTGTCATTTTGTAAGTACTTTTTCATAAGGGTTTTGAACTTTCAAGTGTTTTTTGTGGTTTGTCTTCACTGGTAACTTCAAAAATACAATGATAATAAAAATCTTTTACTTCAGTTTTATGCTGTGTCACATTAACCATTCAGGAATTAGGCAAATTAAATAATGAGGAGGATAAGCAGCCTATCTTAATAAGTTCCTCATTAAAACAGTACAAGAAGACAGCAGCACTGATTGCTAATGATTTTGGTGACAGAAGGCTCATTCAACTAATGAAATTCATAAAATCTTGGATCAGAATCCTATCTCTGACCTCTAGGTGTGAAATGCAGAACAATCAACATTACTGTGCCTGTGCAATGACTTTGGAATATATTGGTTTAATGACAAGCAGGGATGGGAACAAAGCAGGGAAAGTTCTGGTTGTGCTGTTCTTGTTTCCATTGTACTGCATCAAAAGCATCTTTAGCCATCCAGACAATCAGATGATTTTAGATAAGATGTTTCTTTGCCTTAATCTCATAGAAAATAACACCATAAATCTTCATTTGAGCAGATATTTGCTGGGAGCTGGGCTGGACATGATGTACATTGTAAAACGTCCTGAAATTGCCTTTTCATGGGGGATTTCAGTTTTCTGTGTCAAACTCATCTTAAATCCCTTTTCATGTTAGTTAAACAAATAAGACTTTTAGTTTCATCTGCAAATTTTCTATTTTGTCTCTATATTCTGCAGTTCTATTTTAAAAAAAAATCTTCCCATGGAGTCTGTTGGAATAACTGTTGAATTTGAGTATGGAATTAGAAATTAAAAATTAGAAATTCCATTAGTATGGGATTTATGCTGCACTCCCACTTCTGTTTGTGTCAGTCAGGACCCTGGACCTCCTCTCTGTGCTTCATTTCATCTGTGCTTAGAAAAGAGAAGACCTTATATAGTCCTAAATTCAGCAGGAATGTTTTCAGGGATGAGTTGTGCTGGAGTGCTTGCTTTACCATGGCTCCATAAAGCAAAAGGATGTTCTGGGGACTGAAAATTGAAATATGGCTTATTAAACATTTAGCAGGAGTTGCCCATTTTAGAGAAATGGTTTGTTTGCTCTCAAACTGTGTGACCTGCCAGTGCTGCTGCAGAGCTGGAGGCTGCCAGGCACCTGCCAGCTCATTTCTGGATCACTGCTAAGCCATGTGCCATGAGGAAAATGGGCAAGAGGCACACATTCCTGAATAAATAGGGCAGCTGGAGGTTTGGGCAGCCTGACTGCAAAGCTGAGCATCCCCTGGAGCTGGGGGAGGGTGTGGAGCCTGCAGGGTGCTGCTGTTCCCTGTGGGTGCCACAAAGTCTCTGGTGATCTCCTTGCCCTGGGTTCCTGTTCCTCCCAGTGGAGCTTTGGGCTCTGCAGGTTGTGCTGCATCCCAGAAGGCTCAGCTAACTGCTGTGGCAGCTGATGGAGCTCCAGATTGTCCCCTGTGTGTCCCCAGCCTGGCTCAATCCTGCCCAGCCCCTCCTGCTCTGCTAACAAGGAGCTCTTCTCCCCGCAGGTGGTGGCGAACGCTGTGGCCGCCCTGTCAGAGATCAGTGAGTCCCACCCCAACAGCAACCTGCTGGATCTGAACCCTCAGAACATCAACAAGCTGCTGACAGCCTTAAATGAGTGCACAGAGTGGGGGCAGATCTTCATCCTGGACTGTCTGTCCAACTACAACCCCAAGGATGACCGGGAAGCTCAGAGGTGCGGTGGCTTTTGGTGGCACTTGGGGGAGGAGTTCTGGTAACAGGGCACTGTGGCAGCACAAATAAGACTTGATGAATTAGATTTTTTCTAGTTTATCAAGTCTTATTTGTGCTGCCACAGTGAAAAGCAAAACTACTTTTGCTAGCTGGGCTGGTGCTGGAAACCTGCTCCTTCCTTCTGCACAGCCATTTTCTCTGTTTATCTTTTTGTATTTTATTTTCTGTTTAAATGGCTGGTTCTTTTGGGGACTGGCAGTAGTAAGAAGGGATCAGCCCAAGACCAAACCTGTAACAGTGGAAGCACTGTTTGGAGGATTTTCTGCTTTAAAGCAGAGCTTTCCTATTTGGTTTTGCTGCTTTGAAAGGCAACAAACCTTTACATGCTTGTGGGTTTCCAAAGTACTGCAGCTCTGGAATGTTTTCCAACTGAAAACTAGTCTGTGATATGATACAAGTGAAAATAAAGGTAAGAAATTATCTTTTTTTATTGTTCCAAATTCACCTTTGTGCTTTTACCTTTAAATGCAATGACTAAACCTAAATAAAAAGACTTTAGGGTTTGAGTAGTGGGCTGTTAGTTTGTGCACTTCAAGCCTCTCCCTCATCTGTCTCCAGAATCACAAAAAGCCAGATTGTGTTCCCAAGAAAACAAGGATTCGGCCAGAAAAGTAACTTGGAACAGGGAGACTCTGAGATGATGTATTTAATGCAGCTGATGTGGGGATGGAGGGGGAGGAAGGATCACAAGCCCACGAACAAAATCCTGGCCAGACCAGTTGGAATTTGATGGGTTTCTTCATTGACTCTTTTTTTGATGCACTGTTTCTAAGAAGCCTCCCAGTAGTCTTGCTGGGTTTTTTTTTTCCCCTTTGTGTTCTGTTTCTGTGCCAGAATCTGCTCTTAATGAGTGCTAGAAACCTGCAGAGCTCTCCAGGGTGTGAGCTTGGTGTTATCCCAGCTCTGTCAGAGGAACCACTGCTCTGAGCACCTGTGAACATGTCCCAGTTCCTCTGAACAGTGATTTATCCTTTTGCTCCATTGTGTGGAGTTGATTTCTTGGAGTCAGACAGCACTGGGAAAGCCACCCTCCTTTCCAGCAAAATGTCACTGCCCTGTGCATGGGGAAACTGAGGCACAGAGAGAGGAAACAGCTGGGACATGCAGGTGACCCTGGGCAGAGACAGCTGAGGGTGCCCCAAACCTGATTTGGATTTCTCTGCTCCTCACTGAGCTGTGCTGCTTCCCTTCCAGCATGGCTGAGAGCAGATCTTGCAGGGAAGGAAACTTCAGGAGGCACAGATGGGAATGAGTTTGTTCTGGGTTAGCAACATGCAGGAGGGAGTGGGAAGAAACTTGACAGATGCTTTAAGAAAGACCATATGAACCCAAACTTCCTTTCTTTTTGGGATGGGCTGTTTAGGATGCAGTTTGATTACAGGATCCATTATGGCAAGTGGGATTTGGGAGGATATTTAGGTCACTCTTTTTTTGTGTATTCAGAGGAACAGAAATCTTTTTCTGTTGAAATGACAGCAACCCCCCAAGCAAGCCAGAAGCGTGTATCACTTCTGAATGGTTATATGGAGGCTAAAGTGTTTTTCCAGTAGCTGTTTTTGTTAAAGTTATGTTTGTAAGTGACAGACAAGATCACACAAATAGAAAATACCACCAGGAAAAAGCAGGAAGTGTGGAATTGTTCCTGAGCTGACTGTGGCAGGAGAGAAACTTGAAGCTGTCAGAGAAGTCCCTGTTTGTTTCCTGCTGCATTCAGGAAAACAGGACTTTGCCCATTTATTGTGAGCAAAACCAAATCCAAGCAGTGTCTGAGAAGCTATGTGCCATCTCCTAAATATAAAATTGAAATATTTGGCACCCTGAAATCCATTTGAACCCTTTTTTGTGCCTCTGTCCCCAGCATCTGTGAGCGGGTCACCCCCCGGCTGTCTCACGCCAACTCAGCAGTGGTGCTGTCAGCAGTGAAGGTCCTGATGAAGTTCCTGGAGCTCCTTCCCAAGGACTCTGACTATTACAACATGCTGCTGAAGAAACTTGCCCCTCCTCTGGTGACCCTGCTGTCTGGAGAGCCTGAAGTTCAGTATGTTGCCCTGAGGAACATCAACTTGATTGTGCAGAAGAGGTAAAAGCTCAGGGGGTTTAATTCCTGTGTTGTCAAAGGCCATCTGGTTATCTCAGATCTCCAGATACTGCCACATGCACAGAATTTCTTTTAATCCAGGCTCAGATCCCTTGAGAGCCAGGTTAAACACTCTCATGACTCTGGCAGCCTGAACTGATTTCCTTTACAGCTTGTGATACCAGTTTCATGCAGTATTTCTTTACCTGCTCTCTTCACCTTCTCTTTATGAGCACTCAGAATTGGCCTCTATAAATCAAAATGGCAAACAGGGAACAGTTCACAGTGACCTGCAGGATCTCACTGTGCTTGTGTTACTCTACTTAGCACAGAGCCACCAGGCTGGTGACATCCTGGTGCACAATGGATTGGGATTTTTCCCACCACTTTGCTCCCATGTTCATGTTTTATTGCTGCTGATCCTTGCTGGAAAGGTGAGATAGCTTGGATAGCTCTTTGTGATTATATTAGGGCAGAGTTACTGTGCACTGGCATCTTGAAGTGAAAGTGGAAATGAATTTGTAGGTTTTGCATTAAGATAAGGATGCTGTTCTTTCACTGAAAATATTGTTGTTCACTGCCTGTCGTGGCTGGTTCAGCAGCTCAAATAGAGGAAGCAGAGATGTGGCTGTTGAAAGACTTGAATTATGCATTTCTGTATCTAAATAATCTTTTGGACCAGACTTCTTTCTTTGAATTGGTGTTTGCACATCCTAGGCATAAAATCAGAGTCACAGAATGGTTTGGCTTGAAAGGGACCTTAAAGATCATCCAGTTCCAGCTTCCTCTGCAGGTTTCACATTCCAAATTACTGAGAACCTGGTCTTGAACACTTCCAGGGATGGGGAGTCCATGGCTTCCCTGGTCAACCAGGGCAAAATGGCACCATTCTGTATCTCAGTGGATATTTGGGGAGATTTCTAAGGAAATTATGCCTGTTATTAAAACAATTTGGGTTTTTTACCACTCTTGAGTGACAACATTATGTTCCCTGCAGGCCTGAAATCCTGAAGCAGGAGATCAAAGTGTTCTTTGTGAAGTACAACGACCCCATCTATGTCAAACTGGAGAAACTGGACATCATGATCCGCCTGGCCTCGCAAGCAAACATTGCCCAGGTCAGCTGGGGCACTCCTGCTGTGCTCTGGGAGGGGGAATCCCTGCCCTGCTCCTTGTGTGAGGGTGTTTGCAGCTGCCCCTGGAGTCAGCATCACTTTTAGGCATCACTGTGCCTGGTGGAGTGCTCTGTGAGTTCTCTAATGGTTGGTGGTGGAGTTTCCCCCAGAATTTAAATGTTAATAGCTGGCGTGGATGCGTCGTGACCGTGAGGTGGATCTTGTTTCACTGATGACAATTCCAGGAGGAGAACTCATGGATCCTGTCAAATGAGTCACTGCCAGTGCTGAGGTTGGAATGAGAGCCTTGTTTCAAGTGAGAGGGGTGTGCCTGTAAGGGAGGCATTCAGAAAGGCCAAACATTATTGAAGTGTGAATTTCAAGTTAGTGAAATTGTTAGAACGTGTGCACAGGCACTCTTCAGAGCTAAAAAAAAATCCTGCTTTTGCTTAACTTGCTTCCAGAATGGGAATAGCACAAAGCTGAAGCTGAACTGAATTGAGATTCACTTTGCAGTGTGGATTCTTCTTGTGTTTGATGTTGGTTTAATGCAGATCCCTTCCTTGGAGGAAGTGCACCCCTGGCCATGAGGCCTAACACTAATGCAGAATGATTAATGCCTCTGGTCAGTGCTATTATTGTCCTATCCTAATTGTCACAGAACAATTTCATTTCATGTGACATTTTGAAGCAGCTCCTTCAGCTCTCTCCTGATGGTTTTTGGAACTGAGCGAGGTAATTCATGCCCTTTTTGTGCTGGGGGCATGGAAAATATTTTAAAAATCAGTTTCTATGTGAACATATTCAGAATTTTCTCTTTACTGTTGGTAGGCTCCACACACCAATTTGAATTTATAATGTTCCAATAATATGGGCTGTTTGCATGAAAGCCAGTGGTGTCTGGAGGGCAGTCTGAGATCTGCAGACTAATGAATGAATCTCTCCAGCTTCTGAGGAGGCATTCATAAAACAACACAAGCTTTAGCAGGAATATGTCCTGGAATGAGACCTGGGAGCAGCTTCCACCCACATCTTCCTGTGATTCTTGGGGAGATTCTCCATCCCTGTGCCCATGCTGGACCAGGGCACCAGGATTGTTCCAGCCTTGGGCAGTGTTTGGGAAGCATCAGCTGCTAAAGGCAGGTGCTCCAAGTGCTGTGCACTGTAGATCATCCAAGGAAATAATAAAACTTCAAAACACAGATGTCCTGTCTCCTCCTTGCAGATTTATCTGTCTGCAGTCTGGCCCTTCATGGCCTCTTTATCTTGTCATTCTTCTGAGCAATTTGCTTGGATGAGAGATTTTTCAAAGGACTGTCTGGCTTTGTGCTGCTCCCCTCTCCCTCACCATCTATTTGTGACATCACGATTAAATCCCTGATGTCATGTTTGGCATGAGAAACTGAAATAAATTGAGCTTTTGAGGGAATATAAATTACATATGGTCTTTTCTTGAAAAAGTAAAATAAATTTTTTGTAAGCTAAGTGATTTAAGACAAAGCTTTTTAGTTAAAGGTCTGTAAGATCCCAGCAGATCCTGGGCTTAGTCCTTCATTGGTTTCCATTAGCAAAAACACTGAGACAAAACAATAAATCTTAGTTTTACAAGGGGAAGTATCTTCATGCTGTTATTAATCTGTGTATAGATGTTCCAGGGTGTCCTCAGATCTACTCTGCATCTTCTGTCTGGATTCACCAGGGATCCAAAGGTTCATCTCAGCACACAGAAATGGTTGTTGCTGAGAGCTTTGCTTGCAACAAATATCTTTTCAGTGTAGGAAGAAATAGAAACCTGTAAGTTTGGCAGGGGTGATTTTTCCTCAGCTCTTGTTCAGAGGGGTTGAAAATAATCAAGACCAGGCCACCTTTTGACTTTGTGCAGCCAACTCCAGGTGTAACCCACCCCAGTTTGCACTGGACACCAGTGTAACCAAACCAGTGGCTGGATGTGTGTGGTAGCTGTGAAAGGACATCCTGCTCATCCTCTGGTGCCCAGGCAGCATCCCCTGTGAGGGTGGGCTGCTCTCTGAGTGCCCCCAGGGGCTGACAGTGCTGTGGTGTCCCCACAGGTCCTGGCAGAGCTGAAGGAATACGCCACCGAGGTGGACGTGGACTTCGTGCGCAAGGCCGTGCGCGCCATCGGCCGCTGTGCCATCAAGGTGGAGGCAAGTATCTCACCCTGGGGCTGCTCTCTGGTTCTGTGTCTTCAGAAACAATGCTGGGCTTTGCCACCTCATTTCCATGCTGCTGGAATTTCAGTGGTGGCCCTCAAGTGGCCTGGATACATCTGGTTATGGGCAGAGCAGCGCTGAGCAGAGTGTGAGCTATAAGGACATCATGGGAGGGTGAGTGCTCCTCTCTGTAGGCAGAGCAAGGCAGGTCATTCATCCTTGATGGAATATTTTACTGTATTTACTTTAGTGGAACAATGACCATTATCCATCCAAATCCTTTAATAGCTGTGGCGTGACCTTTTGAAGAGGGAAGAAGAAGATATTGTATAGAGAAATTCAGAATTATGAAACATTTTGTGTCATCCCTCCCCTCCATTTCAGAAGAACAGAACACAGAGAATTGCAGAGATTTGGGGCACTTAAATGCAATTTATACAAACACAGTAACTCTACTTACATAAATCCATCCCTATAACTTGTAAACTTCATTTGGAGTGTGCTCTCTTTTACCTCAATGCTTATGCAAACAAATTCCCAGGAACCTCTGCAGTTTTCCAAAACAAGTCTAAAATGTCCTCTGCCAGTGGAACATCCACCTAAGTGCTCATAATAGAATATTGTTTTTTTAGTGATGTGTCTGTTAATTTCACTGTAAGTGAATCTGAAAGGCCTGTCAGGAGCTCAGAAATCCTGTGAAGAGGGGGAAGATTTGTGCTGTGGTGTTGGTACTTTTCAGTAAACTGATGACTGAGTGCAAAATGTCACATAAAGTGCTCTAATTTCAGCTGAGCTCATTTAGCTTTTGCTCAAGTGTGTTCCCATGAGCATTGCCTGACAGCAGATTTAAATAATAACCTAATCATGCCTGGCTTAGTGTGGTGGCAGTGCACAGGATTCTCTTGTTTCAGCTAAACTGCTGCAAGCCTGTGCACAGAGGACACCAACTTCTGTCCTCTGGGGAGAATCAGCTGCCCCTTTGTGCAGCTCTCTCCTCCTTCCTTCATCTCTCAAAGGTTTGTCACTGCCAGGGGCTTGCTTTGAAGCATGGCCCCATGGAGCAGGGGCTGCTGCTTCTATTTTATGCCTGCACTTCAGAATACCAGAGGACTCTTTCCATGCTGCATCCAGGCAGGAGCCACAGCAGTGACTGTGGAAAACCCCCCTGAGCATGGAAAAGGGCTACAGAGGAGTTTAAAAGGAGCTGGTGACAGTGCTTTTTGTAGCTGTGCTGTGCTGGCAGGGTGGGAATTTGTTTTAGTTCTCAGCAGGGACTTTCTCACTAGGATTTGGCCCTGTGCCTGTCCTAGTTGCAGGGAGGGTGGTGTATTCCTGCAGCATCAAGGTGGTTTTAGATGTTTTTACTCTTTCCTGCCCTCATCCCCCACATTTTTTCCCATCCCTGATACCACAACAGTCATATTTGATAAGCAAAGGACTAGTAATAATGCCCCAGTGACCCTATAATTGTAATTGTGCCTCTTCATTGGCCATTTTAACCTTGATTTTTGGCACTGCTGCTGCTAAGGGTGAGGTCTGTTTCCTGCTCTGGCAAGAACCAGATTTAAGGAGATACATAGAACAACTCATGACAGTTTTTGCTCATCCCTAGGTTAATCCCTGTCCCCAGTGCATCTGTGTTTACTAGAGGCTGTTTACACTGTGAATTATGACTAATGGCAGAGCATCCTCACAGCCATCAGTGTCCAAGTTCCCAAAGCTCAGAAATCTGATTTTTGACAGAGGACACAGCCAGTGGGAGCTGTTGATGAATAAGGATTCACAGAGCACCTCAGTTCTGCCTTTAGGGATCCTATCTTTTGTCTAATTGTCACTCCTAGGAGAGTGAGACAGAAATAAATGTGTCTGCTGAGAGGTGCACCACAAAGCAAATGTGGTGTTCCCTTTGCTCCTGGTGCTGATTTGGGTTATGGAACCAACACCCACAATGAATAACAAGATTTTGCCCAGGTTTGAGCAGTCACATTGTTTTGGGGGATATCAAAACATTTTGCATGGATATTGCTGGATTATTGCTAGCTGAGCTCAGAGTTAGCTTGGGTTTATCTACAGCAAACTCTGGTGTTGCTACACTTGTCTGCCTTGTGAATTGGTTTGCTCCAGTGGCAACATCACGAGAAACCATCATTCCATGCTTTGGTTTTTAGGAAAACAAGCACCACTCCCGTGGGAAAAGGAAATGAAGTGGATGCAGTAAAGATAGGGGTTCCTCTGGAGCAAAGGAGAAGCAGAAGGAGCCATCTTACAGGGATATTTGTCTCGTTTCCAAGAGATTCTGCCAGCAGCCTGGTTCTTAGAAATCATTGAGGCTTGTGGCTGAGTGTGATATGTGCTACTTCAATAATCTTGTGGGCTTTCATTTGGTTCCTGCAGAAAAACAAAGCAATTTTGACATTGGTTACTTGTCCTTCCTCACTCCAACTTGAAAGCTGTTTGAGTTGGGGCATCCTTTCATCAGTTTGCAGAGCTCTGCTGTCCCCAAGGATGTCCACCTTCAAAAAGCAGTGTGTTTACAAGGGATGAGGTGAGCTGAGATGGTTTTTGTTAGAGGGACTGCTCTTCTGGGCATGTGCCCACCACTGCTCACTTTCCAAGGGACTCTTTGGCTAAAAATCATTGCTGTGTATTTCAAAGTGGATGTTGTGCTTTTCCTGGAAAAAAAAATCATGCTTCAAAGCATCTAAAGAAAAGAAAACTGAACTTTAATTTGCTTTTCCTTGAATTGTACAGCTCTTAAAGCTCTGTTAGTTGTAGGCTCTGACAGGACTGCAGTGCTTGTTGCCAGCAGTGACTGATGCTGGAGATTCTGCTGTAGAAACATCCAGGATGGGTCAATCAAAGATCCACCTGTTGCATTCCACAGCAGCAGATAACCATTGTTTACATTTTGTTCCTGAGGCTTCTCAGCTTCTCAGGAAGAAAAAAATCTTAAGGAAAGGATTTTTTATAAAACTTATCTGTGACCATCCTGGCTATGGAGTGTCCAAGTTCCCGGGTCAGAAGACACAGGAAATAACAAAGTTCCTGTGTGAGGAGAAGCTGGGCTGTTTTTTGAGAAGACATTAATTATAAGTGCTGTTGACATGAATTTTGGTAGAACAGCAGAAGCTTTGGATGACTGGAGCAAGGAGGACTAGAGTGAGAGCAGGCATCTTTCAGAAGAAGATGTGTAGATGGATGTGGCACAGATTTACCCCATCAGGTCACTTGGTAAAATATCAGATGGAAGTTACTGAGATGAAGAGGTGAAATGTGAAGCTCTGAAGCATCTGTCTTGCAAGGACTTTGGGCAGGGCTCCCACTGTGAGCCAGGTCAGTGTGTGGAGCCAGGTCTATGGTCAGTCCCCATGAACTGGAAGTGTCTTCCAGGTCACAAATCCCTTCTGGAGCAGAAGGATCAGAGCAGGACATGGTCAGGTTGCCATTCAGCGCTCTGTAGTGCCACAGTACCCATAAAGCTGAGCTAAGCAGACAGAGGTATCATAAAAGAATATTACAGCAATCACCCATTTTTATGTGATGCCTCTCTGACACCAATTGTATTGGATTTTTCTTCTGTTTGCTGTGAATTTCAAGGGAGAGTTTTATGACTTACTGCCAGTTTGCAAAGGCAGGGCAAGTGCTGGTTTGTGTTGATCCTGCCTTGGCTGATCCTCATGCCAGCCTGTTTGTGCTGACAGCCCTGTGTGAGGTACCCAGGAGGGCAGGAAGCTGCCAGAAGGTTTTAGTCTCTGACCCAAATTCCTGAGGCTTGTCCTTGAGATTTTTGCCCATTCTCAAAGAGCTGATTGCTGTGACTAAAATGCCATTTCACTCCTCCTCCTCCTGCCCAGCCTTTAAGTGCTCTGTAAGTTGAGGGAGCTGTTAACTCACTGGAATTGAAAAATCCACCTACATTGCTGTTGTTTGTGCCCCACAGTGTTTGTCTCCAGCCTGAATCCTTTATGAGTGTTCTGAAGGCAGTGTTGGGAGCAGTCTGCTTCTCACATTAATCACCAGCTGTGTAATGAGGCTTCATGTGTGCTCTGCTAATAACCAAATCACTGCCCTTATTTGAGGCTCTGCTGCTGGAGTTGGTTGCTCCTGTGATGTCCTGTCTCACTGTGCTGTTTGGGAATAGACCTCCCTGAATTATCTGCCTCTATCTCCACTCCTGCTTCCTGGAGCATGGCAGTGTCCAGGCCTTGTTATCTTGCAGTGCCTGTGAATTGAGCTAATTAATTGAAAGCTGCATTAGGAGTAGCTGAATTTCTATTTTTAGCTGTGCATTTTACACGTTGTTAGTGACCTCACCCCAAAAATACTGAACCTGTTGCTGCTGGTTTTGACAGCACTGTTTTCTCTGCCTTCTGGCTTTGCTAGAAACTTTCTTGCAGTCCCTGTCAGAACTTTCCTAGCTCTGATTGCCTGGCATGGGAATCAGAGAGCTCATTCAGTGGCCTGTACCAGCCCCAGGGTGGTACAAAGAGCAGTGCAGGTGATGTTCCCAAGGTCTCTTGTGTGGTGACCCAACTTTCTGCTGGCATAATTACTTCTCTTGCTTTCTAGAGGAGCAGGAGCCAGCTGGTGCCCCCACTGTAACAACCTTTTGTTTCCCTGTAGTTCATTTCTGGGCAGAGTTCGCAGCTCTTGTCCTCTGTGCTTTTCCTTATACACACACCACATTCCTCAGTGAGTGCTGTGGGAGCTGGAGTGTTTCTTCAGCTGTTTAAATTGGGTTTTTCTGCTGTCTCCAGCAATCTGCAGAGCGCTGTGTGAGCACCCTGCTGGACCTCATCCAGACCAAGGTGAACTACGTGGTGCAGGAGGCCATCGTGGTCATCAGGGACATCTTCCGCAAGTACCCCAACAAGTAGGTGGAAACTTCAGGGTTTTTTGGAAACACTTGGGTGCCCTCATCAGAATAGAGCAGCTCTCAGCTCAGCAGGGCTCTGAAGCAAAGGTGGAAGCAGTGATCCCACTGCTGGTTTGGTAGGAGGCTCGAGGTGAGGTGTCAGCCTGGCTTGTTGTTAGTTTGAATTGAAAAGTTTTCCTTCCCCACCACTCCATATTGAAGGCTGGATCAAAAGCCAGTAAAGCTCTTGCAGGGAATGGCAGAAGGAAAATTTGGCCAGGTTTACAGCATCAGGGTGTCCTGGTTTTAATCTCCTCTAGAAATCCATGAAGTGTACAAATGTCCTTGTCACAGTGGTCACAAGGATTGCAGGATGAAGAGAGAGATGAGAATGTTGACCTCATGTTCAGAAGGCTTGATTTATTATTTTATTATATATATTACATGATGACTATACTAAAAAGAATAGAAAGAAAAGTTCTCAGAAAGCTAGCTAAGCTAAGAATAGAAAAGAATGAATAACAGAGGTCTGTGTCTCAGCAGAGAGTGAGACCCAGCTCTGCCCTGAGTGGTCAGTAAATCCAAACATCCACCTGAGACCAATCACGGATCCACTTGATGCATTCCACAGCGGCAGATAATCATTGTTTACATTTTGTTGCTGAGGCCACAGCTTCTCAGAAAAGGAAAAAATCCTAAAGAAAAGATTTTAATGAAAAGATGTCTGTGACATGTCCTCACAGGGCTGTCAAAGTTCATGGCTCCCATGGTCCCAGACCAGTCAGGTTGTGCTGAACAAACATTTCTGACTTTTCCCACCAAGTGTTCCCTCTGATTTGGGCAGAACTCAGCTTCTCTTGGTTCTGCAGAGAGATTTTGTCTCCTCAGCCACAGAACTGCAGCAATGCTTTTTCAGCAGAGACTTCATGATCACCTAAAGAATTATATGGGACATCTGCAAGTTTCCCTGACAATTTCTGCTGTCAGCCTCCAAAATTCCCTGCTTGTGGGGATACCCAGATATGGGAATAGGGGAAGCTAAATTAGTGTGGGATATTGTCTGGTTTACAATAAAGCCTTGGGGGGATGCAATATCCAGTTTAGAGTTGCCAGGCTGGAGCCTCCAGCAAGGCTGCAGGATCTGATTCAGACTCATGGTTTGAACTGTTGGATCAAATATTCCCATTAGCAAACAGAACAGAAGGCAGCTTTATCTTGAACTCCACATCTGGGTGGTCTTGCTGATGGATTAAACTGCAGAGATCCTGTGAGATCTTTGGAGGGAAAAAAAAAGATGAATGAAAATGCTGCTTGTTGTGTAGAAACACAAGACATTACTTCAGTGCAGAATTCTCTGCAGAATGATGTGGGCAGAAATGGAGTGAAACAAGTCCAGTTCACCCAGTAATGCATCTGTACTGTGACAAACCAGGTATGAGAGCATCATTGCCACTCTGTGTGAGAACCTGGATTCCCTGGATGAGCCAGATGCCAGAGCTGCCATGATCTGGATTGTGGGTGAATATGCTGAAAGAATTGACAATGCAGATGAGCTGCTGGAGAGTTTCCTGGAGGGTTTCCATGATGAAAGCACTCAGGTAAAGTTGCAATGTGCATTTTATCTGCAGTGTGTTTATGGGATGGACAGTAAATGTTACTGCAGTGGGCAGACAATACCTGTCAATAAAAGCTTCAATACTGGACTAAAATAAAACTCCTGGGAATCTGCAGTTTTGCTTTGTTGTCCATGTCTCCAAAAATTCCCATCTTGGAAGCACAAGAGGGGGTTCCAGAGGTTGCATTTTTCTTGGGGGGATGGCTGTGCTGGGGATATTACACAAACCTCAGCCTGCTGCTCAGGGACTTCTCTGTGAAAGTATTTTGCAACAGGCAAGGGTTTGAATCTCATTATACTGGGTTTCACTGGCATAGAGCAGTGTCATGCTGTGAGTAAACTGAAGCCATGTTTAATATCAGTAAAGGAATTTCTAATCTCTCCTGTGCCCTTTCTCTTAGGTGCAGCTCACTCTGCTGACTGCAATAGTGAAGCTGTTCTTGAAAAAGCCTTCTGAGACACAGGAGCTGGTCCAGCAGGTGCTCAGCCTGGCCACACAGGTAAGCCAAGGTACCCAGGGCCCTGCAGACACTCTGCTGGCCCACTGTGTGATGTCTCCCAGCTGCCAGGCCAGGCAGCTTTGCAAGAAATCCCCCCAAGAAATGTTCAACCTCTAGATCAGATTCAAGGGTGTTCCCTTCTCTCCCCAAAGAGACTCTGTTTAAAAGCTGCTCTGTGCCTGTTCCCATCTGCAATCTGCTTTCTTCTCCTTAGCTCTTGCTTTATCTGAATTCCTTCCCCATTCACTCACTAAATGGAAAGTTAGGGACAGTGTAGAATTATCAAGAAACTAAAATTCTTTCTCCTTGGAGGTGGCTTGCAGTTGAACATCTGGAGCTATAACAGAGGCAGACAGCCTGGCAAAGACTTTGTTCTGAGAAGAGCAAACTTTAAGCAGTGCTATGAAAAAGAAAGAACTGAATTTTGGGGTTTTTGCCTTTGTACTTGGATGCTGTCAGCCAATGTGGCAGCTTTGCTGGAGGCTGTAGCAGTGGGTTAAGATCATGGATTCATTATGCATGAGATGCTGAGTTATGAGCTCAGATCACTGCAGGCAAGGCTGGGCTTGAGCTGGCAGACACAACTGCTGTAGTTCCAGAGGACAGAGGTGATGTCCTGGTGCCAGGGGTGGGTAAGAGCTCAGCTGATCTTCCTGCACTCCTTGGCTGCAATGATTGGGATAAAGTGCCCAAAAAAACCAGCTCCTCTCCAGACCTGCTGTGTCAAGTGATAAAAATAGTCTGCCAGCTGAATGGGCTGTGATTGTTTCTGAGCAGAAAACCTGGAGTCAATCATCAGCCGCCCTTTTTGATCCTCTTTGCTGCAAGAAATCATTGCTGTGGATTTGCTGCACTTAAAACTTTTATTCATTCCTTTGGGGAGTTGCATTGGTCAGCAGCAACAAACCCATGACCTGATTTTCTTGCTTCAAAACCTGCTGTTAGGCAGGATCTGAGCTGCTCTTCAGAGAGGAGTGGGCCAAGGGCATGCTGTATCATTTTCCTGAGCCAACAGAAGAAAGGTACCAAGTGCAAAAACCCACTGTGCTGACTCACAAAACATTTAATGGCACCCTCAGAATGTAACAGGCGTCTGGGTTTGTTTCTCTGTTTGTCACCAATGTTGATTCAGTCTGGCTTTTTGTATTTTATATGAATAATAAGTCAATGTAGGATAACTGGCTGTAAAACATTGAAAAACCTTGTGCTTCAAGGTCTGATTTCTAGGTAGAAATAGTGTTTTTCACTTGAGTGGGAGAGTAATTACATGTGTGTTTCTTTCCCCAGCTTAGGTATTGTTGCACTTTGAGTGTCTCAGGGCTTGTCTGCACAGCAGACTGCAGGTGTGACTGTAGCAGGAGCCAGCTCTGGTAAAAATAGCAGTGGAGCAGCTGGGGCTGGCAGAAACACAGGAATTGAGGTCTCAGACCTCTGCATCCCCATTGCTGATGCATGGGTGGGGAGCTGAGCTAGCCTGGGTTCATTGTGTTGCTCCATAGGTGTGCATGCAGACCCTGGAGAGAGGAGAATTTTGAGAGATTTGAGCCTCTTTTTGCAGTAGGTTTACCAGTTTCCAATGTGGTTTTTTTGGCTGTGAGAAGAAACAGTCAGCCTTGACTCTGTAGGTGCCTGCAAGTAGGAGAGTGTAGCCTTTCATGTGTGCCCTTGCAGAAACCCTGCCTGATCCTGAGTGCACAGTCTGGGAGGGATTGTTAAAGTGTAAAGAGTCCACAATTCTACCATCAAACACAACCAGCTCTGCAGAGATAATGTGTGAGACAACAGAGAGATTAATTTAGGTCCTTACAAGCAAAATGAGCTGAGCTCAATCTCATTCCAAGAAGAGGTTTGAGAATGTCTTGAGGCAGATGGCAGATGCAGATTCTAGCAGGGCAGCAATGAGAGCACAGAAGAGAAAAAGAAATGCCAAGGAAAGACTAGTGAGGTGTACAATATTTTGCTGGAATTTTATCAGGGGAAAAAACCTCTGAAGATTAAAACCCTGAGCTCTTGTTTCCATGAACAGTTCACTACAACATAAAACCACAGCACCTCCCTCTCTCTAGAACATGATCAGCAAACCATCCCCACTCACTTTGCTGCTCTGGGCAGAGCTGCTCAAAGAGGAGAGAAATAATTAGCACTTCATGCAGAGGCAAAAGTATCTGCAATAAAACAAGGGTATTATTGACAGCTGGAGAACTGATGAAGTACCCTAAGTGTGCATCATTAGCATCTCTCCATACTTCATTAGATAACTAAAAGGCAGGATAAATTAAGATCTCTTTTGCTATAAAGAATATGGCTTATTAAGATGTGGTT
The DNA here is from genome assembly GCF_047830755.1 of Zonotrichia albicollis. NCBI lineage: Eukaryota > Metazoa > Chordata > Aves > Passeriformes > Passerellidae > Zonotrichia > Zonotrichia albicollis. Next base: position 6,079,405 of record NC_133840.1, read on the forward strand.
CTGCAGCATCTTTTTTGTCCAGCAGTGCCTTGGGTAAGTCATATTTCCAGGAATCTTGGATCATTATGCATTGTTGAGTGTCTGCTCTTCGTGTGCACGAAGAGAGTCATTGTCACTCTTTTCTGTGGATTTCTCCTAATACTTAGTGGCAGGAAAGTTTGGAAGGAGTTGGCAGCTCTGTGGTTTGGGGCAATTGTGGGGTGTAAATCCTGGAAATTTTGTGTAAATTTCTCCTCCCTGACCAGCTGAGCAGGAAGCCAGGCATCAATGCTTTGGTTCTCGTTTTTAGTTTTAAGATGTTCATCTCAACAAGCAGTTTGTAACATCATTTTGAAATTGGTGGCTGTGGCTGCTGGCTGGTTGGGGGTTTTTAATCCAGAAGAATGAAATGATTACAGGCATGAGTTGATTTGAGAGCTGTGAGTGATGCATTGCTCTGTCCCAGGATTCTGACAACCCCGACCTGCGGGATCGTGGCTACATCTACTGGCGCCTTCTTTCCACGGATCCAGTGACTGCCAAGGAAGTGGTGCTCTCAGAAAAGCCCCTGATTTCTGAGGAGACTGATCTCATTGAGCCAACCCTGCTGGATGAGCTGATCTGCCACATTGGGTCTCTGGCTTCTGTGTACCACAAGCCACCCAACGCTTTCGTGGAGGGCAGCCACGGCATCCACCGCAAGCACCTGCCCATCCACCATGGCAGGTGAGCTCTGGCAGCCTGGGGATCATGGGTTGGTGGTTTCTTTCTAGCAAACAGTCCAAAAGATGCCAAGATCTTTTAGAAGATCCTGGAGGGATTTTGTTGATAGTTTGCAGGTCATTCAAGGGGCTGTTTCATTGCAGAATGGAATCCTGTGTGAGGTGTTCACAGGAGTCTTATGTTGAGGGAAGAGATGAGGATCTGACTCTGTGTTTCAGGGGGCTTGATTTATTATTTTATGATATATATTACATTAAAACCATACTAAAAGAATACAAGAAAAGAATCTCATCAGAAGGCTGGGTAAGCTAAGAATAGAAAGGAATGAGTAACAAAGGTTTGTGGCTCAGACAGAGCTGAGCTAGCTGGGCTGTGATTGGCCATTAATTAGAAACATCCAGGATGGGTCAATCAGTCAATCAGGGATCCACCTGTTGCATTCCACAGCAGCAGATAACCATTGTTTACATTTTGTTGCTGAGGCCTTTCAGCTTCTCAGGAAGAAAAAATCTTAAGGAAAGGATTTTTTATAAAAGTTGTCTGTGACCATCCTGGCTATGAGTGTCCAAGTTCCTGGGTTAGAAGACACAGGAAATAACAAAGTTCCTGTGTGAGGAGAAGCTGGGCTGTTTTTTGAGAAGACATTAATTATAAGTGCTGTTGACATGAATTTTGGTAGAACAGCAGAAGCTTTGGATGACTGGAGCAAGGAGGACTAGAGTGAGAGCAGGCATCTTTCAGAAGAAGGTTTTGTAGGAGCTTTGCTTCAGCAACAGCTCAGCTTTATGAGCCTCTCTCCTGGAATGCAGCATCACTTTCCTGGAACAGGAATTACAGGGATCTTTCACTGCTGCAACATGAAATGGAGCAGGATTGGTAAAACTCCCTTTCTCACTTGGAGCCTGTAAAGCAAGGGAAGTGCAAAAGCCATCTAAGCCTGTTAGGGCTCAAAAAAAGATGAGTAGACTGACATGGTCTGTCTGACCTTTGTGAAGTGGGGAGATGCTTTGGCTCCCTGCCTGGTGCTTCAGTGCCTCCCTGGATCACAGTTCTGGCAGCAGGTTCGTTCTGCAAGAGCAGGCAGTGCCTCAGTCCCTCAGTCCCATGGTGCTGCTGGGCCTGTTCCCATGGTCCCTCATTCAGGTGAACAGTTTGCTACTTGCACTAATGATATTAATTACAAAAATGAGTGTATTTTGCAGCAAGAGGCAGGGTAGCCAGGCTTACCTCTTAATAATATTCCCAAAGTGACATTTGGAGTGCTATTTTTGCTGTTGCACTGATAAATCAGTGTGCGATGCTGCTTCTTTTCTATTTTCTGACACCACTTCTCTGCTATTCTTAGCAACTCAAGCTATTTCTGTGGTGGCTGGCTTTGGGAAGCTGAGTTGTTTTCTCCCTGCCTGAAATCAAGTCTGGCTGCACTGACCTAGAATCAGCAAGTACAAATGTACCAGTTGGGCAGGAAAAGCAGTGGCCACTTTCCTACCTCTCCTAATCAAAGATTTGTCTCAAAATGAGCTGGTTTTTGATGTTAACAGCCTTCCTGTTCCATTTCACTACAACAAATACCATTTTAGGGGATTTAACTCAGAGAATTCAGCTTTTTGAAGGAGCAATTTATCATCTTCTTGCATGTCGTGTCTCTGTGCTGGACTCTCATTGCTCGTGCTCAGTCTGCTGACCTTAAGCATTTTCTGATTTTGGCAAAACCATTGCTTAAAAAAACCTTAAAAAACAACCCCCCAGGCCTCAGTCAGCAGTGCAAGCTGGGGGAAGGTCTGAGGGATGCTCAGCAGAGCGTGCTGATCATGCTGATGCAGTGATAAATTTAAAAATGAGTGGGGTTAGTTAATGGCTCACCAGGCTTCTCTGGTGGGAGCTCACCTCAGGAGGCCCCAATATTGGGGTTTTCTGCTTCAGTTTAAGGCAAGTTAAGGGTGCTCAGTGAAAGATAATTCCAAACAGCAAGTGAGGTGTTTTTCTGCATTTCAGTGGCCATTCTGGTGGCTGATCCTTGTGTAGAGACTGATGGGAATGGGCAGATTTCCACAGTAAATATGGTTTAAGAGGGTCAAGACAGCACTGCCTTGAGTGGTGCTTCCCTGGGTATAAACCAGGAGGAGTTTTGGTTGGCAGACCAGCCTGCATGGCATTTTCATTCATTCATTTTCCATTCAGAGCCCTGTAGGGCAGGTTTCTTGCAGCTCTCAGCTGATGGGAAGACCCATTGAACAGCTCACAGATGGTGAAATGTTCCTGCCTCTCCAGCCAGCCCAAGTGTCACAGAGCTGCAGATGCATCCTGAGGGTGGGGAGCAATCTGATGGCTTGGCAGTGTTTCCTCCTGTGGTGGCTCCCACCACCCCTGCTCAGCCATAATCCAGCTGGGAAATTTGGGAAGATGTTCACAGTGCTCCTGGGAGAAGCAAATCTGATTACACTTGGGCAGGAGTCTCTATTTCCCTGTCTCACAGGTGGCTGCAGAAAAATTTTGATTGTGGTTCAGGCTGTGCATCCCTTGTGACTCCAATTTTTGATTCTTGTTCAGGCTGTGCTTCCCTGGTGACTGCAACATCTGGGAATGGCTGGAGGCAGAACTCACAGGGCCAAATCTCCAATTCCCATGGCCAAACCCAAAACTTTAAAGGGAAAAGCTTGTATCAAGTCTTTTTGACCTTCTTAACCCACATATTCTTGCCCTTTTTAACCCACATGAATTTCTTTTCTTTTCTTTCCTTTTTTAACCCACATGAATTTCTTTTCTTTCCCTTTTTAACCCACATGAATTTCTTTTCTTTTCTTTCCCTTTTTAACCCACATGAATTTCTTTACTTTCTAAGAAAATGCAAAGTTGTTTATAGGAATCTCTTCAAAGAGATTCTTTACAAATGGAAGTCTGGGGTGTTGCTTTTTTCAAACAAACCAACTGAGCTTTGTCCTTTCCTCATTTCTTGTTGGGCTTTGGGGCAGCAGCAGTTACACAAGACACGGAGGGATTTCTGTGTCTCCATCAGGAGAAGGATGAGTAAGTGTTGAAGGGGTGGAGTGTGTGAGGGATGATATCCTGGGAAGGAGCAGAGTGGTTTGTGATGTGCCTCTCCCAGAGAGGCTGTTCCTGTTCCCAGCCCGGGGGTGGGAGTGGATGGATCACAGTCACCTCCTCTCCTCAGGAATGCTTCAGCGAGCACTTCAGCTCACTCAGCACTCTGAAGGCAGCAGCAGAAAGGACAGCTAATATTAGTGCTATTGGGGCTCCAAAGCTTTTAATGCAAAGAAGCTTTCAAGCCTTCCTGCTGCTGCCTGGTAACTAATTCACCCTGCACTCCTTATGCTCCATCTTTTCCTCCTGGCACTGGCATTGGGAGCAGCTTATGCTCTGTCACTGAATCTTTCCCCTCAGCAGCTGAATGAGGATAAGAGAATTTTGGCTACTCACAATCAGAAGCTGCAGTGCTTGCAGAACAGCCCCAGAGTTAAACACCTTGTCAGGACACTAATTCCCACAGCAATTGTGGGCATTTACTGCTGGCTGCAGTAACATGAGCTAAAAATCATTTTATCAGCTCCTGCTGGAAACAGGATATAAAATTTTAATTATCTAAAATATGAGCATCTCTGGATTTAGGGAATAAATACATTGTAGTGAGTTCTCCACTTTTTACTTTCTCCTTGTTATCAAATTCAGTGACAAGTGGATATAAAAGATATAAAAGGTAGCCAGACTGCATATGATGATAAATTTTGGAAGCTGTATAATGAGTGTTTCTAGACTAGTAATTAGCATGCCTGCTAACTCAGAGGAAAGGAAATTATTGATAGAAGGGAAGAATCAATTTTAGATTGAGTTTTTCAATTAGGAAAGACTGATGGACCTTGCTGCTGGTCAGCAGAAGGTGATTAATCTAGATCTGAGGGAAGTGCTGGCGTTTGCACTGGTTAGAGTAAGGACTCAAGGGTTTTATCAGTGTTAGATCTCTGAGAAAATCCGGATTATTTATTTTTCCCTGTGTTTTCCATGTCACTCTCAGACCCAATGGGCTGTAAATCGTCCCTGTATGTTTATTCTGAGGTAGGAAATGCTTATTTTCAGTTCTGCAGCCCATGTGGTACCCATGGCTCTCTGTTTTGGAGGGGGTCTCTGATTTTCAGGGTGGATGGGATTCACCCCTTGCAAGATTCCTTTTGCTGGGCTGAAAACCACATCCTGAAAACCAGTGCAGGGAAAATCTTTGTGCTCAAAGTGCTGAAGAGCCAAGTGCCTGGTGCAGGACAGTGGCCACAGCAGCTGCTGGCACCACCTTTTCCCTGGATTCTGCCACCTCTAGCTGTGTTTCCCCATGCTGGAACCTGACCTGGAGACCAGAGCTGACTGATATTTGTCTTTTCTGCTTCTTGTTCTCCCCCCACAGCACTGATGCTGGTGACAGCCCCGTGGGCACCACCACCACCACCAACCTGGAGCAGCCACAGGTCATCCCATCCCAGGGTGACCTCCTGGGGGACCTCCTCAACCTGGACCTGGGCCCCCCTGTGAACGTGCCCCAAGTGACCAACATGCAGATGGGTGCTGTGGACCTCCTGGGAGGAGGGCTGGACAGCTTGGTAAGCAGCACATCCTCTGTAGCTGATGGGACATAACTGGAGCTGTGCTTATCTCTGCAAAGCCTTGATCATTTGTGCTTTTAATGCTCAGTGAGCCAAACTCTCAGTGCTGAGTCCTGGAACTCCAGGAGGATTTAACCAGAGTTATTGTACCAACTTTCAGCAGGCTTTTTCCTGCTCTACAGTGAATGTTGCTGCATGCTGTAGAATCCCCATGGTCAGTGGATATATTTGTTCTGTGCTTTTTCTGTCTGTAGAAGAAAACCAGAAAGTTGCTTTAAGGATGTGAAAGTGTTTCACTGCTTTCTATTTGAATCAGGCTCCCTTTCAAGAAGCCATTTATTCCACCCAATTCCCAACCCTCCTGAATTTCAGTGCTGAATCTCTCAGGCTGTAACCCTGTGTCCTCCCATTTGTGTATTCTCCAGAGCACGCCCTGGTTTAACATCAGTGACATTTTAATTGCAGTGAGGTCAAGAGGGAGCCCTCTGAGCACTCCTCCCTGTGCCAGAGCTGCTCACCAGGCACCTGGCAGGGTCAGGCTGCAGTGGGAGCAATCACAACTCCCCTCTGCTCTGGGGAGGGAGCTGGGCATGATCTGCAGGGAGAAAATCACAGAGCAGAGCTCAGAGCTGTGCTTTGAGGCAGTGAGGAGTGCTGGCTCTAAGGGTCACAGCACATGCCCAGCTCCCTGCTGGCTTCCCACAGGGGGAAGAAGCTCTCCTAGGTGTATTTGCACTATGTAAATCAAGTAAGACTGCCCCAAGGGCATAGTTGGGTGTTTCTCAGACTTGGAGTGGGTTTGTGTTGCTTGAGGTTTGGTTTGTGATAGGTTGGGCTGGGTTATCTCTGCCTGAGTCAAGCTCTGAATTACAGAGGTAGGAGGCAGCTGGATGAACCAATCCTCTAATTCAACAAATCCTTATTAGTCAAATACATATTTTTTTTAAACCACCATAAGCTTACTAAAGCATATGTTAAACAACATTTCCAGCTCCAGTGCTTCATGGCCTAACGAGCTGGAAACAATTTAACCCTTAATGGCCCTGGCCCTCCCAGAGGGCAGAGGTGCTGTGGGCTCTGCACTCTCTAACCGCAGGTCCTTGGCTAGCAGGGACACTGCTCTTAGTGGGGATTAGCACAGTGGTCAAGCTGGGAGAGCAGGCAGAGAGAGCAGTGAGCTCTGCAGCCTTTCCCTGCCCTGCCTCTCACAGCCTGGCACTGGCAGATCAGGAATGAAGGCATTGCAGAAGGTGCTGCTGCCTGGGCATCACAGCATGGTCTGTACATCAATCCCTCCCTGCTGCCTTGCAGGCCTCTCACAGTAACCCTTTGTTCCTCATTAGTGTCACACAAATAAATGGACACAGCAGAAGTAAAACTTGGTTTTGGGAGAAGAGCTGTCTCCCAGCTGGCATTAATGGGCTTAATTTAGTGACCTGCTCTGGCAGTGGAGCTGTTAGTTGAAATGGTAGCAGGCTTTTACTTAATATTTTTCTCAAGCCTTAAGCACATCCATGGGGTTACGGAGTGTGATCTGACAAAATGATCCTGTCTGGATGGGGAGTAGCAGTGCCTGGGGCATGGCCAGTGCTCTCTCAGCTGAGTAGATGGGGAAGCATTAAAAAAAATCTGAATTTTGGTGTGGATTTTGAAGATGGATGCTTTCTATTGGAGGGCTGTTCTGTCAAAGCTCCAGCTTTTCCTCCCTTTGGTCAGTCTCTTTTCTCAGGTAACAAGTGACAGGATGAGAGGGAATGGCCTCTACTTGTGCCAAGGGAGGTTTAAATTGAATATTGGAAAACCTGTCTTCACCTAAAGGGTTTTCAAGCCCTGGAATGGGCACTAGGGCAGTGCTGGGATCTCTTAAAAACCGTGTAGATGTGGCACTTGGGGACATGGTTCAGTGGTGGCCTTGGCAGTGCTGGTGGAATGCTGTGGAGGTCTTTTGTAACCTAAATGAGCCTAGGATAATAAGCTTAATTAGTGAGTGAATGTGAGCTGTGTGTTTGTTTGTTGCTGTGGGCATGTGTTTAACAAGTCTCAAGCTGGGTTAACCCCAACCTGGTATTACCCAAATTGCTGGGAAGTGCCCTGGGCTGCAGGGCTTGCCAAGAGGATTGGCATTTGGATCTCAGGCTGATATTAAACCACATTTGTGCCATGCCAAAATCAGTCTGAAACTGCAGATCCCACAGGCCTGATTTCTGTGGGTGGGAAGGAGGTGGGACATATCCCAGTGTGCTCCTTAGAGAAGGGCTGAGATCTTCACCTTTATCCAGGGATCAAAAACACCTGGGGGGGGGGGGCAGCAATGCCTGAATTGTTCTGCTTTGAAATTTCCCTTTTTGTTACTCAAAGTTTTTTTTTAAATGCATTTCTTGCCCTGCTTTGTTGGGCAGACTGGCACACACTGGGATGGTGACATTGCCCCAGTCCTGTGAGTGCCCCAGAGGCAGCTGCAGGTCTGCAAGAGGCTGCTGGCAGGATCTCAGCCACTTTGTCACAGCCACTCAGTGTCATCTGCTGGGCCCCTCTTCTGCCCCCTTGTCTCATCAGAGGGATGTTCTTGTAGTGAAAGTCCCAATGGGACTGACCCAGAATGACCAAGAGCAGCTTTAACTTAGCAAAATGCCATTCTATTTCCATTCCTTAAACTGTGGGCTTTTATTTTTCTTCCAGGCATTTAAATATAGACTGAATGGTGAAAAACTGCACAAACACCAAATTAATATTTTTCATTTGAATTGTCCTCAGCACTGCCAGATATTTATGCCCATGACTAGTGAGACTCCAGCTGCTTGCAAGGTTAATTTCTTTAGTGAGTAAATCTTATTTTATCTCCACAGTGAGTTCTGTAATTGGCATTAAATGTAACATGCATGCACAGATGCTGAGCATGTGTTAACAATTAAAAAGAGGAGAAAAAGGGCCTTTGGTACCAGAGAATTGCTTATAAGCAGAGCAGACTTGCTGTAGGATTTCTGGAGAGCTTTTTCTAGGGAACAGGTTTGCCACCATGGGCAGATCTTGTTCTTCTCTGCTCAATTTTCTTTTTCTATAAAATGGTGACTAACCCCACTTTACAAAACTGCTTGGGATCTCCAGCTCCACAGTGTAAAGTAGCCATAGCAGAGTCACTAATGGGGGAGAAATAAAACATGTGGGAGAGCAGATTGCTGGGTGCAGAGCTGCTCATCCCAAGAGCTGGAGTTTGATGCTTTTTTCCCCTCAAGTGTCTGAATTTCATGCAGGTTACAGTCACTAATCCAACTCCTGTGCAATGGTGCAGTGCTTTGCAGGATGTCTGTCTGTGCTGACATGACATTTTTACCTTTAAACCTTTTTTGTGTGTTCATTTATTGTGCAAATCCACAGAGCCTGAGAGCTCTGTGTTGCACATTGTGCTTCCTGGGAGCAGGGCACTGTGGCCAGGAGCCAGAAAGGCTGGCTTGAAACCCCAGGGCAAAGCAGTAAATCTGCAGGAATGGACAGGCTTGGATTGTCTGTTATGTAAGGATTTTATTTAATGCTCTAGCCACTCATCTACAAGAATATTATTGATTCGAGACTGGCAGCTGGTCAGGTTGATTTATGTCCTAAACTGAAAAGCTGTTGGATAAACACTGAATATCCACAGTTTTCTGTAATACTGAGAGTGGTTTGGGCTGTCACAAGTGGGGCTGTGCCCCTCTGTGTAATCTGGATGGATTTAGGGGGGGTCTGAGCCCAAGGATCTGTTCCACATTATTCAGGGCTGTGTCCCATCACTGCAGTGGGATGGGGGTGAGCTCCAGGCACCTCAGGCTCAGCAACCTGGGAGGAAATCTCTATTCTAGCAGTCTGAAGTGCCTGCCTCATCCACAGGGCTGTGAGCAGGGGCTGTGATGTCCCTCCCTCCCTGACTGCTTTCAAGTGGATAATCCAAAGTCTGGTCTCACTGGACAACACCCTGGAGTGTTGGGGTTGATTAGGGACTCAGCAATGTTTTATAAAAAAGCCCCAAAGTGACCTTCAGTCTGCCCTGGGGTGCCACATTCCTCTCCTGGCTCTGCAAGTGATTTGCTGTGTATAATCTTAGGAAAGTTACTTCATTTTCCTTTTCCTGGCACTGCCGTGTGAGAGTGGCTGTGCCGGGTCAGCCCCAACATCCATTTCTGCAGTGGATGTGATGATCCTTCCCCAGAGTGCTCCTCCAGCCTTTGACAAGGAGCTGAGTGACTCCTTTCATCTGGGCTCTGCAGGTTTGATCAGCTAGAAAGGAATCTGCTAAGATTTCTGACAAAGGACACAAATCCATTGCTGGGGCAGGGCTGGTGTGGAAAAGGAGCTATTTTGGTGGGCCACTCATTCATATCTGATTCAAAGCTGTTGTAGCGGTCATAAGACTGCTAGAGCTTTGTGAGCAGCTTGTTTTTAACACTTTGGAGAATGAAAATGGTTGGGATTCAGTTTTGGTTGCTGATGGAAATCTCTCAGCAGGACAAAGCATTAGCAGCAAGTGCAGTGGAACTGGTGACCGTGGTATTGGCAGTGTGACCTGTCCTCCAGCAGCTTTGACACAGCTGTCCCTGGTTTGGAGAGCTCTGCCATCCTGGCTTGGTGTGCCAACAGACACAAACCAGCAGCAGACAAGGCACTGAACTGCCTCTGTGTGAGCCCCAGTGGGTCTGCAGTGGGATCCCTGCAGCCCAGGCATGGTCTGTCTGCAGCTCAGGGCTCTCTCACAGGGTTAGCCTGCCCCAAGGGGCTGCCAGCAGCCCTGCTCTCAGCATCTCACCCCATTCCTGTTAGATAAATGCTTTGTGTTCCTTGCTGCTCTCTTACTGAGTGCAGGCAGCACCTCGAGCTGCTGCTTGACTCCTGCCTTGTGCTGTGAGGCAGCTAGAAGGCAATTGTCCCCTGTTAAGCCATGAATTGTGGTCCAGGAAATGCACAGCTGCCCTGGAAGCCCTGATGATGCTGTGGGCACAAATCAAGGCAGTTGCTGAGCGGTGGTTGTTGAAGCTTTTGTCCCTGGCTCCACCCTCCCTGTTATTTTTTGGTGCTCCAAAAGCCTCACGTCATTTTGCAGAAAGTGATTGTAGCCCCTCAGGATCACATGAACACTTCAGCAGAGTCACTTCATTACAAGCTGCTCTTAAGATGCAAATAAACCCTCCTAATGCAGTAACTCCAGCACTGCTACACTTCATAAGTCAGCATAACTGCTTCCACAGGGCTGGGATTGCAGGGCAGAGCCTCCAACTGCAGAGCAGCTGCGGCACCGGCCGAGCCAACCTGTGCAAAGGGAAGGTGCTGATGCAGTTTGGGAAAAGGTGCTGGCACTGCTTTTACTGGTACAGCCTCTTCTTTCAACCCATGTGGCTGCTTGGGTGCTGTTATGGCAGGATAGGTTTGCAGGGAATAAAGAGAATTCCTCTTTGAAGAACTTTTGTGCCTCAGGGGGCTGAGACTCCCTGTCCGTCCTCTGCTCATGTCCTGAAGCTGGCAGCTCTTCATCCTGAAGCAGAGGCTTTGTGCTCTCCAAGCTGCCAATTTGGGATCAGAATCAAGGGTTTGCAGTGCCATGAGCTCCCTTGGACCATCAAGAGCCAGCCCTTGTCCACCCACCTTCACAGTAAGTGGGCTGGCAGCTGTATTAACGTGGTCCTCTCCTGTGTGGGGCTGTTGCTGACTCTCCTGTAAGGCAGATCCAGGCTGTCCTCCTGTCTGTCTGCCCATGAGACACATGGAAATGGTTAACCAGAGCTGCCAGTCCTGGGGAATTGCTTCAGCAGCACTTCATGCCTGACTAATCTCTGTTTCTTTCCTTCTGCACTCTGCCTGTCACTCCAGATGGGAGAGGACACTCCGTGGGTAATTGGTTCCTGTTCCCTCTGTCTTCCTCCTTCCCTCTTACTCACACACACGCCACTGTTACAGTCTCTTCCATCACTCTGAGTTTGAAATAAAGTTATGATTTGGGCATCCCACAGGAGGAAAACCAGACCTGCAGTTCCTGAGCAGGGAAAGCATCGGTGCCATGGGAGGGTGACAGCCAAGAAAAAGAGAGAAAAAGAGACTTTGTGCTGCTGCAATGGGAAGTGCAGCCTGGATCTGATGTGGAATTGATCAGTTCTTTATTAACTTCCCCCTGTAACTCCTGGTGCAGTAGAAATGCTGTCACTTCTCTCTTCAGTCAGGGCAGAGCCAGCTCTGCCTGTAGGGAGCTGGAGGAGCTGCAGCTCCTTGGCTCTGTTTCTGCAGCTCTGGAGCACATCTGCAGTGCTTGGGCCCGAGCTCAGGAGCCAGGAGAGGCTCAGGCTGTGCTCTGCAGAGCCCTCCAGCCACTAAAGAGGGGCTGCAGCAGCTCAGAGCTTCCTGCCTTGGAAAAGAGATGTTGGGTGCAATCTGAAAACACACACGGGCTTCTTTTTCTTTTTATTAGAACTGAAGTCTTAACTAAAGCAATAAATCCACATTCTACTTTCCCCCCCAAGGCCTGACATTTAGGGAAAATGGAAGACTTGTGGATAGCTGAAGGAACCCCAATATGTCATTCCCTGTCCCTTGCAGCCAACATCAGTTTAGGAGCTGCTTTGAGGTTGGGTTCCTACCCTGCAGCTCCTTCTGATGAGTGTAGTAGGAAATGCTAGAATGGTTAACATCTGGCTTGATTATGCAGAATTATTCAGTCATTTCCATAATACCCTTTGTAAAATGCTTGCTGCTTGATAAACCAGCCTTTCTGCTGCTGCAGACAACAGAAGCAGAAATCCTGTGTGCATACAATAATACCTGGCAGTGAACTGGATTCTTTCTCTTCCCCCAGACTTTGCTGCCTGTCAATATAAAGCTTGAAGTTCATCTGCATGCAAGACTATGAATAGGGATGAGGTGTAATAGTTGCATTTATTACTCCTCAGTGAGCCAGTAACAAGATGTAAATGATGTGATATATTAATCTAAACCATGGCTTGGATTAGAGAGCAGTCAATAGAACAAAACTCTGCTCTGTCAGGCTGTTTCACTGGGGGAGACTTGACAGTGTAATAAGCCTTATTTTATAAGCTCAATATTAATTGGATTTGCATCCTCTGGCTGGCTTCCTTTGGTCTCTGACTGAGCCTTCTTTTGATTTTGGAATCACTCACTTTTATCTGTTATTTCTTAAGTCAGCTAAGCAAAACTGGACCGCCCGAGCCTGGGCTGCTGATTGGAGAGGTGGCTGTTGAAAAAGATGAGGAATCTCTCAGCTTCTACCATGGCCTCAAGTAGGGATAAACTGAGTCCCACACAGGAAAAAAAGCTCTTAAGGCCTCTTAACAAAAAGCAAATTGTGTGTGATTTGTTCTTTCCTAACACCCACTTGGAGTGGTTAATGTTGCTCCTGTGAGGGCCAGGGGAAGGAGAGGTGCCTGGGAATAGGAGAGAGATCCAGGGAAGCACAGGGATTTGTCACATTTTGCAGGTTTTATGGAGGCTAGTTATCTTCTGGTAAGTCACTGTCTTACACCTTTGCTGCTCTTCTCAGGGCAATTTATCCTTTTTATCTGTGCTCTGATGGAGAGAGGTGTGAAGCTTTATGGTGTCTCTTGACCAGCATAAAACACATTTGCTGTGAGATCTCTCAGGGAGCAGGCTGGAGGGGATCTGAGCAAAGTTAATTTCCAAGTTTTTTGTGCAGAGGGAGAAGGTCAGAGCCTTTTTGGCTCTAAGCATAGACAATCCTGGGAGCTTTTGCTTCTGCTATATGGTGCATTTGTTCAATATTCTGACACACCAGCACTTACTCGAGCAACATATCCTGAGCCTTCCTTGACCCAGATTGTCACATGCTTTTTTAAAAGCAAACTAACTCCAGACTAACTCCCCAAACCCTAATCAAATGGAAGAGTGAAGCCATCTCTGATGTTCTGGTCTGCCAGCCCAGCCTTTTCCTAGTGGGGCTGGCTCTTACCTCCCCCCTGCATCATCCCCTGTGGATGTTGTCAGGTCACGTTCCTTGTCTGAATGTGACCCCAAAAAACCCTGTTCTAGGCAAAAAATATCACCCTGGTCTTCAGAAGCAAAGCCTGGGACACAGATAAGCTGGAGATGTCTCTGCAGTGAATTAACCTCTGCAGATCTGTGCTTGTTTCCTCCTGGTTATCTGTTAAGTGCATTTTAAATGTTCACAGTGGCAATGTTGTACTTGCAAGCAGCGTTTGTAGCCAAGGCTTGGATCCTGTCCTGATCTCTGAATTCTCCTGAGCATGCAGAGTGATGTGGACGTTTAAAAAATGGACTTTATCACTGGAAATGTGGTCTGGGTGTTTTGTAAAGGGAACTTGTGAGGGGAGAGCTTCTGGGTGGGCTGCAGAGGAGCCCCAGAGATGATTTAGTGTTTCTGGAGAGCTGTTTGGGTCACTTCAGATGTGACTGTGCAGCTTGGCAGAAATTGTTACTGAAATAGCCTGGTGCATTGTGAGATCTCTGCTGTAGATGATGAAGCTGTTTATTCCCTGTCTGAGGTAGGGGAGCATCTTCAAGGCCCCCCTCTCTGAGCTGTTGTCAGAGGCAGCCCAGATCCCATTCTCTTTCCTCCTCATTGCTGAAAGGAGCTGCTGTCTGAGGAACACAGCCAAGGTGCATTGTGTTTGCCCGTGCCTCCTGGCTGTTCCCTAGAAAACCAAAGCTTTCAGGAAGTGAGCCTTCCTGTCAGTTTTATTTTTATGCCATTTCACAGTTACCCCAGTGGGTTTTGTGGAGCTGCTTGGGTCCTGCTGGAGGGGAAAGCACCAAGGCATGAAACGTGGAGAAGGGAGGTTTTGGTGCAGACAACAGGCACAGGAAGGGATGGATTTAATTCTTATGAATCACAGTGAAGGCATGGGGTAGTTGTCCTCAAACCAAAAGCTTTCAGCAAGCAGAGCAGGCAGGACCTCTGGGAGCTCCTTGCCAGACTCCAGGCTTTGCTGAAGAGCCCAGGGCTGGAGTAAGTCAGATGTAACTTGTGCAAATGCAGGTGACTCTGCTCACATAGCAGCATTCTCTAGGTAACTCTGCTCCCACAGCAGCAAGCAGCCCCTCTGTTCCCTGTGCTTTCCCAGCACTGCATTTCCATCTGTCCTGTGCAGGAGTGACCCGTGCTGGCTGTCTGACACTTGGCTGAAATGATCTCCTCTCCCTCTCCTCTCTCTCCTTCTCTCTTTCAGCTTGGCAGTGACCTTGGCGGGGGCATTGGAGGAAGCCCGGCAGTAAGTGCCATTCCATTTTTTTCCCCAATTTCCAAAGCTGCTCAAAGCTCAGGGGTTTTTCAGTGTAAGCTCACCCACTGCGTGCTGGAAGGTGCTTTTTAAAGCCCTGAAGAGGTTTGAAAATGGAGAAATGCAACTGAAACACACAAGTCCCCACCTATGTTGATTTGAGTCCAGCTGGGCTTTCCTGAGAGCAGCCAGGGCCAGAGCTGTTCACTCTCTCTGCTTAGCTCTTCTTCCTCAGAGCTTTTAGGTGGAGCAGCAGCATTAACCCTCATCCTTGTGCAACTGCTTTAGCAGCTGAAAGGCCAAGGATGCTTATCCTTACTCACAAAGGTCTGTAACTCTAACCCAGTGTCACCACAGACTTGCCTGACCTCAGTGCTTTCTCCTCCCAAACTCCCTGTAGGATTTTTGGACATCAGGGTCAGTGATCTGAGTTTTCCTACTCTGTGTGGTCAGTGCTGCCATCTCCTCTGTGCCTGTGCTTTGGGGGTGTCCTCCTGCCTACAGCTCTTGCCAGGACATGGGACAAGTTTCAGCCTGCTCTTAAAGCAGCCTTGGCTTCAAGCTCATGGCAGCTTCTTCCAGAAGAGCGTGGAAAGGGAATGAAACATGGCTTGGAGATGCAGGGGGCAGGAGGGAGTGTGCTTCCAACCCACAGCCAGAAGTGGTGCCCCTAGAAAGCTCCAATCCCTCTTCCCAGGACTCTGGATGCAGTAATTCAGTGAGGAAAGCAAACTCAGCTCTGGAGGGAGGGCTTTGCAGAGACCCTTGTTATGGCTGCAGTCATTCTCTCTCCTCCTTTCCCTGCCAATCTGGCATTCCTTCCTTCCTTCAGCACGAGGGCAGAGGAGAGCTGGTGGCACAGAACTCCTGTACAGCCAGGCAGCCCACAGCAGGACATGGGAGGTGCTTCCCCATGCTGATCATACCCACACAGCCAGGTCTCTGCCCTCCTGGGCCAGCAAAAACCCAGCAGGAATTTCTGTCCTGGTCCCTCTGCCTGTTTCTGGGCTGCTGCCTGGGAAATCCTGATCTCAAGCCCAGGAAGAGAATTTGGGAGTGTAATTTCAGTGTGACTGTCCCATCTGAAGCTGGGCACCTAAAGGTTAATATTCCAGCTTTGATGCCCTCATTTAGGTCCTGGGAAGGAATGATTGCCCTTCTTGCAGGAAGTTTTTCCTCTGGCAGACTCTGCTTCATGTAATGAGCCTTTAGGGCCTGAGTGCTGAGCGTGCAGAGCTCTGGCTTTGGGTGGGAGTACACAACACGGTCATGACTCCCCTGCTATCTCTGGATATGCAAAATCTTGCAGATTCCTGAAGACTGACGTAGCTGGGGGAAGGTTTGAAGCAATTTGCTCCTCTCCCTGGGTTTATGTAGGGTAGATCCACAAAGCATGTTGTGTTATGAGGAGATATGGAGAAGAAAGATTCCTCTACAGTGGGAATAGATAACTGGAGCTATGAAAAATGATGTGGAAGCTTGGTTGAGGTGACAGCCGAGTGTAGGGATTAGCTGCCAAGAGCTTTGGAATTCAAATGCATAATTTAGCACTATTGATAAATCAGTGGGGAAGCTGCAAATGGCTTTAAAATATTTAGGATATTGCCCGAGTTCATGGTTTATTTAATAAGCAGTGCTCACACGTGATGTTAATGAGTGCCTGTTCTTTTTGACTCCTCCAGGTGGGCCAGACCTACATTCCTTCCTCTGTGCCAGCCACCTTTGCCCCTTCTCCCACCCCAGCAGTGGTCAGTGGCCTCAACGACCTCTTTGAGCTCTCATCTGGCATGGGGATGGCTCCTGGAGGATATGTGGCTCCCAAGTCTGTACGTAAGGAAAAACAAACCATCCCCAGTTTCCTGCTTCCCCTTGAGCTACAAATGTGACATTGCTCACTTGGCCCGTTTATTGTGAGTTTCTGGTGCTAAAATTTAACTCAGTCCCATTAGGGGTGGCCTGGGCTTCTCCCAAGTAGAGTAACCACACGTTAATGTTAATTTTTAGTTACAGATTTCTGGCATTTTAGTTCCCTCATTTTACCTGTGGCAGCATTTCTCTAAAGAATGGCTCAGATAAATCCCAGACTTTCAGTTGTGTCAGAGCAGCTTTCCTGCAGACCTGCTTCTTAACAAGCTTCCCTAGAAAACTGAGGGCAAGACAGAATTTGCAACAACTTTCCCAGCAGGTTTGTTTGTTTATTTAGAGGAATCCAATGTGACAGTGGAGATAAAATCATGTGGTTGGCATGATGGTGCTGCAGTGGAATGCAGAGAAATGTTCTGTCAGTGACAGAGATCACAGAGGCTTTGGCTGCACCATGGAGTTGGGAGGGATCATGAGACACAGAACATGGTTCTGCAAACTGGCTGTGGAGCAGCCACAGGGAGCTCAGGCTCCTGAAAGAGAATAAACAAAAATTAGCACTCCATGGGTGGATAATTTTAAACCATCCTCTGAAACAGAGGATCTCAAGGTACTGCAGACAGTACTCAAAGTTTTTGGTCCTTGCAATTATTGCACCTCATATTAAAAAATATGTAATTTTTTATACAGTAAAATATAATTTTTACAGTAATTTTTATATAGTAAATTACAATTTTTTTTGCAGTAGTTTTGAGCTAAGTACTGGCTCATTTTGCACCACCCAGATCTGGATCTGGGTTTTTCCCACAGAGATGATTTGGGAATCCAGAACCCAACAGATAATAGTATCAGCCCTGTGATTTTATTTGGTTCAAACTTTAGTTTGATAGCCCAAGCAGCCCTCAGAGAGGTCCAGCAGCAGGCTGGGTGAGTCTCATCCTGCTGTGATGGACACAAGCTGTCCCTGCTCTTGTGCACACCAATGCTGTTGTAATTTGATTTCTCCCATGGGTGCTGTGAACAAATATGGATTAGGAGCAGCAAGTTTATTCCTCAGTGCTGAGCTCCATCCTTTCAACACCCATGTCCCATCTTCCCTGCAGTTTTTCTTTAGCCTCTGTGGGCTCAGTGTGCCATTCTATGTGGATTTCTGAGCTCTGTTGGAAAACTCTGCTTGTTTGTTATCTTCAGGCCAGGCTGCTCATGCTGAATGACATCTTTTGTGTTCAAGGTTTGGCTGCCTGCAGTGAAAGCTAAAGGACTGGAGATCTCAGGCACATTCAGCCACAGGCAGGGACACATCTACATGGAGATGAACTTTACCAATAAGGCTTTGCAGCACATGACTGACTTTGCCATTCAGTTCAATAAGAACAGGTAAGAAATAATTAGCAATGCTCTGTGGTCAACAGATTGAATCCTCCTGATAAAGGAGTTTGTGCCTACACTGCTAAATTTAAGGAGGGCTTGTGCTTAGGTGTATAATGCAGTCATGGAAATAGCTTGGGTGATACAGCCTGACCTCTCCATCACACCAAAATTGTGTGAAAGGGCTGAAAACACAGACTGATGTATCTGGGAGGAAACAGGCAGCAGACAGTGCCATCCTTCTCCCAGCTCTGAAACAGCATCTGCCCCATTTCACCTCAGTGGAGTTTTCCAGCAGCCTCATGAGCTGTTAGGCAGCTTGGTGAGTTTATAGCCAGTAAGTGCCCTGGGCAAAGCAAGAGCACAGAGAGGCAGGATCTGAGCTGCACAAGTATCAACCCATGATGCCTCTGCCTCCTGACTTAATTGCTCTGCTGCTCCTCAGACTGTCTGGAAGCACAGGACTCTTTAATAAAGCTGCTTGTCACTGAAGGAGCTGCAAGCTGGGAGCCTGTGGCACATGTTCCCGCTGTAACAGGCAGCAGAACAATTCTGTCAGAAGCAGCAGCCACTTGAAAGTTCAGAGCTTGGATGATGGAATTCAGATTGTTCTTGGAAACCCATCTCAGCCAAAGGACATGACATGGCAGCACAGCCACGGTGTCTTCCCACAAATACCCTTTCCAGAGAGCTTATCCTGTGGTTTGCTGTGTGTTATCTTCAGCAAGGACCAGGCTACTTCTTATCAAGACTGCAAACAGTGTCTTGTGACTGACATGTTCTCTATATTCCTTATTATCACTTCACTGGAAAAGGCTTCTCTCTGCTGAAGATCCACTGAAACCATCTCTTTAATCTCACTGCTGCAAATTCAGGATTTCTTGGGACGAATAAGATTTACTTAGAAAAGTCATTATGCTAAATAAGTCTTAGTAAATGTTCTCCCTGGACTGCCATATTTTCTGGAGAGTTTTGCTAAGCTGCTATATCCAAATGTTTCATGCAAATTAGCCTGGAACAAAAGGCATTTTGTGATTTTTATTTCTTTTTCCCCCATACATCAAGCTATATTTTAGCCACACCTGCTTTGAGGATGTAGAAAGTTTAAATACTGTACAATAAACCAGCAGTTTTTCATCTTGCACCACAAGCTCCATATACAACCTACTACAATTTATTTATTCTTTTACAAATGTTGTTCTCCTGTCAATGCTTTCCACTGTGCCTGCTGCATTAGAAAAAGCTGCAGAGGGCTGTTTTTTTAAATGTAAATATTAAGGTTTGTGATTGGGAAGTTTCTATTGCTTTTCCCTCCTTTCCTGCTGCTGCTAATGGTATTCACTGCAGTCTTGGGATAAAGCATTAAAAAAAAATAAAAGAAAGCTAAAGCTCTGATGTGCTGTAATATCACCAACTGCAAGTTTGGTTCCCCTCTGAGTCTTAGGGAAAACAGGAGGGTTTGTGTCCTCCAAGGTGAAATGGCTGCAGAAGGCAAATGATGTGGCTAAGCCCTTGCTAGGAATATTCCTCTTTCAGCTTCCTAGAGCTGAAAACTAAGGAGAACCAAGAATGGGGCATTTATTGGTTTCTGAAAGAATGACAAACCTGATTAATGTGGCTGACTGTGCAGAGACAGCATCAGGCTTTTAGTGGATAAAATAAAAACACACACCTATCCATCCTGCAAACACCCTGAGACCTCTGAGCTGATGTGAATTCCGCTAGAGAGAAATGCATTTATGAGTGGACACCAGAACACCAGGCTTCCATCTGCTTTTGGAAAGCAGCTGGGCTGTAGTACAGGAGTGTTGTGTTAAGTGTAGGATGTTTTCCCTCTTCTCCATGCTCAGCAGAGTTGCCTGTGGAATTCAATGTTCCTTGGCCTGAACAGGCATTGCTGGGACACATCCCCAGTGTGAAGGAGCCTCCAAGCAGGCAGCTGGGCCAGGTGCTGTCATTCAGGAGCAGGCAGCTGCATGTGTTGTGTTGATTCATTTGTTGTGCTGTGCTGTTCCAAGGCACATGTCCCTCCTTGGCTGGCTGTGCAGCTCCCTGTGCCACTGCAGCAGCCATGCAGTGTGTGATGCACCCCACTGCAGTGCTCTGGAGCTCAGGAGCACAGAAACAGCACCTGCCTCTGAGTCCAGGTCATTCCTTGCTCAGCACACAGACCAGTGCCCTGTGGGTGATGGGGGAGCTGGTCCCTCCCAGGAGCTGGGCCCTGGGGCAGGATGGTGAATTTGTCAGCAAATGAGTGAATTTCCCATGCCTTGTCTTACTTTGCTCATTTGAGCTGTGTTCCCTCCCTGGAGCTGCGGCAGGGAGTAGAGGGAAGATGAGGCAGGTGGTGCTTGACAAAAGGAACATTGTATTTTGGACAATGCAGGGCTGCTGTCATTACCTCTGTTTTTCTCCTGCCCAGCTTTGGAGTCATCCCAAGCACCCCCCTGGCCATTCACACACCTCTGATGCCAAACCAAAGTATTGATGTCTCCCTGCCCCTCAACACTCTGGGACCAGTCATGAAGATGGAGCCTCTGAACAACCTCCAGGTAAGGATTGTCTTGTTTTTGGGCAGGGGGGAGCTCAGCAGGTGCCCAAAACAATGTGGTAGGGCTCTAATCACACAATACCATGTGTAAATAGTCAGACGTCATGGATCTGGGCCAAAATTTAGTGCTCTTCCTTTTCCAAGCTTCTGCCAGAAAAACTGAAATGGAAACTTGTTGGATTTTATGACTTCTCAAAAACTGCTTGCATCTGTGTAGATTAAGAGCTTTGTTTCAGTAACACTGCTGTGTAAACTGGGCATGAGAACTGGGGCAGGTCTGAACAGAGGAAGTGCCTGTGGTGGAGCAGGGACAGAGAGCTGTCAGTAAGAACTGAGGCAATTAAAGGAATTGCAGGGAAGATGGCAGCTGCTGAGTGATTAATATTTCTCCAGTGCTCTTAAATTCCAGGGTGTTTCACAAAGGCACATCCCTGCTCCAGACAGCTTCATCCAAGGCAGAGTGTGTGTTCCAGGAGAGGCAGAGGAGAAATGATGTGAGCAGCTAATGTTTCATTAATGAGGGTGTTGGTGCATAGCAGGGACAGCACTCCCTGGGGGAGCCTCTTTATCACATTGGGCTGTCAATCTGATAAAGACAGGACAGATCCAGGGAGATGCTCCCCTCTGCTTTGGACCAGAGACTGTCTCCAGTGGTCTGGAAATCATCAGGAGGTTCTTCCCCACTGCTGCCATGCTGTGGAGTAGAGGTCAGCAGCTCCTGCTTCTGCTCTGGAGTTAAATACTTTTATATTTATAACCTCTGGGTCCTCCAGGATGATTTTCCCAGTATCCCAAAATGCAGTTACCTTGCACTGCAGCTGCCTCTCTCACCTCAGGTCTCCAGGAGGTGGAACTGGGTTGGGTTCCTGCAGTGCAGCAGCCCATAGAGAGGAGTATTGTGAAGCAGCTCATTCTCTTTTTAGTTTAAAAGGATGCAATGGAAGTTACTATTTATTCTGCCTCAGCAACTGTTTTTTCCCCTTCTTTTGACTTCCATTCTGGGCCTTATGACTTATTGATGAGTCTTGGGGCTAACAGCTTGAAATAGCTGCTCTGGCACTCAAAGGAGCAGTCCCACACTTGGGCTCCAAGCAGAGTCATGCAGTGGAGGAGCACAGACAGTGAATGAATTCCATGGCCTGCCTTCCACCCTCCTGAGCCCTTCCAGCCTCTGCAAGAGCTGGATTCTCTCTGCACCCAGGTGATGAAGCTGAGGAGGTGGCATTTGGGTCAGCTGTGGTAAAATGTGGTTTCTGCTCTGAGGGGAGTGTGGAGGTGACAGTCCCAGGCAGCCTCCACAGCACTGGGGACTCTGCACAAGGCACTCTCAAGTCACTGCTTCCTTTGATCAGGAGGGAAGTGAAGTATTTGGGTTATTAAATCTCTGAAGGGCTTGGAACACAGTTTGTTTCTTGTAGCATCTCCTGCTAGAACAAAGCTCGGAGAAAACATGTGAGGAAACCTCCAGCCACCTTCTATTGAGACAGTGGAGCATTCATTAGTGCCAGACTCAGTTGTTAATTTGCTAAGGCTCTCATTGCCATAGAAGTTGGCTGCCCTTTTACAATTGGGGAAGCTGCCATATGGAGTAATAGTATATTTCTCTGCAAAGAGTTGAATCATGGTAGCAGATGCCAAGTTAAAAAGAGCACTCCCCTTACTTTTCTGACAGCAGTGGGCTTGATGGAGATCTATCAGTGCCCTGACAGCCAAGGCTCTGGTTTTGTTTTGTGGGTTCATGTAGAAAGGATTTGTCTTGGAACATTCAGAAATCGCCTTGGTGACCTACTTAGGGAACAATTTACAGCATAATATAGGAGTAGAGAATCCAAATGTTCCTGTGTTCATTGAAGAACCAAAACACTCATCAGGTTGAATTTACTTAATGTGGGGTTTTTTTTTTTTCCTCAGCTAGGGAACATTGAAGCAGATGTAGGGCTGGTTTGAACCTGAGGACCTTATGTTCATCTCCTATTCTGGTGGGAGTTTTTTGTTTTTAGTAACAAGAAAAATAAGTCCTGAAGTAACCAAACTGATAGCTTTCAACTTTTTGTCATGTTAATTATACACTTCAAAGACTAGTTGTACATTCCTTAGGCAACTATTTCAGAAGTAATGAATTCATGTCTTGTTCAGGTTATTTTTATTACCATTTCTAATCTTTCACCCAACACAGCTCACTTAATCTTGACATTTGTAATCATGGAGAGAAACTAAAATATTTGACAAGGTAACAAAAAAGACATTTTTGCAAGAAGATGAGAAGGGCTGAAATATTTTCAGAGGCTTACTTAGGTAAAATATAGCTGAAGAGTCTTGTGTTTGCTAGTCACCTTGCATCTTGTGATGCTGAATGCCAGGCTTCTCCCCTGCATCCCAAAATAATCCTGATTATTTTCATGACTTGTTGGCTCAGCTTTAACCCCCAGTCAAGCAGAGATTTATCCAAAAGGTAAAGCTGGGCTGGACAGAGCACTGTAGGGCTGAACAAACCCCAATCCCTGCTCTCTACTTCATCTTTTTAACTTCTGTCAGATTAAAAAGCTGCCTTTGGAGTGTGCCTAAGTCAGAAAATCTGACTTAGGTATTTGTGTGCTTCTAATTTTGGTGGGGGACACCTTTGCAGTGCCTTGTCTGCATTTCTGGGGCTGCCTGGTGCTTATGGCACCAAGAAATAACAACAAGCCCTTGCCCAAAGGTCTGTGAGAGGCTCTGTTGACCTTCCTGGGTGTTTGATGGCCATGGAGACACCTCTGGGAGTTGTTCAGTGTTGCTTTTTCACAACCAAAGCAGTGGTGACACTGCTGGTGACATGTGGGCCATGCCAGCTGGGTGAGGTGTCCTTGGCACCACGTGTGTGAGACCTTCACCCTCCTAAAACAGGGATTTGCACTGGTGGGAATATTAAATCTTTCCAGATAGTTCTTCAAGTCAAATTTGGAATTAGAAAATGCCTGGGCTGAAAGCCTTTCTATGCTAAAGAGAACCACTGTTCCTAATAATTGGCTTTTTAACAGCTAGGAAATGCTGTGAAATTGGAACACCCATTGGAGCACACAAGAATTGCTCCCCTGATCCTGGAAATGGGTGAAGTGGAGCCAACCTGCAGCCAGAGTTTGAGAGCTCAGGCCTGGCCTGTCATGGCACAAATCTGATCATCTCTTCTGTGAGATTATAGCCCCTTGCAGGAGACAGTGCAGGTGAAAAGGAGCTGTAGGCACTCCTGGAGCAGCAGCAAGTCTGCCTGAGGCTGGAGCCACTCTCCTGGGATCAGAATGCACCATCAGTGTGTCACAGCCTGCTGGCAGCTGCCAGCCCTGCTTGCTGCAGCTACAGAGCATGCAGCTGAAAAAAGCTGGAATGTTTCAAACTGCTTTTTTTTTTTTTTTTTTTAATTTAATTCAGTAAAATTATCTGAATGTGGAAAGGGAAAGGTCTGCCAGCTGCATTTCTCCCTGAGAAGGAGAAATGGAAACACAGAAACACAGACTTGCTTCTGGGCAGTGTGAGCTGCAGGACACTTTGGCAAAACCTTTTTAGAGAGACAGAGGAGGAAGGTGCAGCTTCCTCACTGAGGAAATGTCAGTGTTGCTAATGCAGTGGATGATCTGGAAGGTTTTAAACTGCTTTTTTTTTTATTTAATTCAGTAAAATTATCTGAGTGTGGAAAGGGAAAGATCTGCCATCTGCATTTCTCCCTGAGGAGAGGCACTTGGAAACACAGAAGTCATGTGCAGGATACTTTTGTTGTTTGAAATGAGTTTGGCAAAACCTTTTTATAGAGACAGAGGAGGAAGGTGCAGTGTCACTATAGGACACCAAAGAACACAAACACACACCACTGTTCTTAAGGTGAAGGAAAAAAAAGGGAAGTTTATTTTCTGAGTCCAACATTTATAGTGTTCCAAGAGTGACAGTGGATTGGAGGGTGACAGTGCCACCTCTCCAATAACACTGGACAGACCAACAGTCCATCAACTTTCTCCTCCTCCATAAAGGAGTGTGCAAAACAATGAGTTATTTACAGAAAGTGTGTAAGAAAGTTCACTACAAGAATTTCAACATCAGAAGGCTTAGGAAATCTTAAAAAACCAGGGTGACAGTGCAGCTGCTTCACTGAGGAAATATCAGTATTGCTGATGATGATGCTTGTCCTTCTTGCTGTAACTCATCACCTGTGCTCCTCCACGATCCAGAGTCTGGCAGTGCAGAGCTGCTGGAGCTCTCATTCATCAGAGCTGTTAATGGAGCTCAGGTCACAAACACAGCACTCAGAACCCGCAGACAGATTTCACACATCCAGCTCTCTGTGGGAATCGTTGTGAGCAGCAATTCCAGCCAACAGATGTTCACTCTCCAGAGCCTGCTTGATAAATGACACAATATCTGCTCGTGGGTGAGGATCCCTGAGCAGCCACCACACAACACCTGTGGGTAGCTGGATGGGGAAAGATGCTGCTTGGGTTTGTTGCCTGGGTTATTCTTCAACAGTCTCTGCTTGTGAGAGTCTTATTTCAGCAAAGAACCCTGCTGGGAACACTGAATTAAGGACTTGGATCACAGCTTGGCATCTGTGGCCAGTTCCTCACTCAGCTGTGGAAAGCTGTTGGTTTGGAGGTTAAGAGCACGTCTGCCACATGGTGCAGCACATTTATAAATTGTACATTTTGAACTTGAAGTGCAGCAAGGCACAGGAGAGCACAACCCTCCCAGAAACTCTGTGTTCCCTGACGTTGCTGTAACCCTTGCTGTGCCTGCACAGCTCCAGGCTCAGCCCTGTGGGGAGAGCACAGAGAGGAGAAGCACAAACCTGTGGCTGGCAGAGGCTGCAGGCACCCCTGGGATCCTGAGAGCCCTTCCTGTCACAGAGATATTTTATGAAAAATTCTTTCCTTAAGATTTTTTCTCCTGAGAAGCCTCAAGAACAAAATGTAAACATTGATTATCTGCTGCTGTGGAATGCAACAGGTGGATCTTTGTTTGGTATCAAGTGGTTGTTTTTAATTAATGGCCAGTCACAGTCAGCTGGCTTAGACTCTGTCCGAGCCACAAGCTTTTGTTATCGTTCTTCCTTTTCTATTCTTAGCCAGCCTTCTGATGAAATCCTTTCTTCTATTCTTTTAATATCGTTTTAATATAATATATATAATAAAATAATAAATCAAGCCTTCTGAAACATGGAGTCAGATCCTCATCTCCTCCCTCATCCTCAGACTCCTGTGAACACCATCACACCCTTGCTGTCACACAAAATGAAGTGGAGGTTCAGCTTTCCCTGGGGGCAGAGCAGCAGACTGTCACAGAGCAAGCCATGACCTGGTGAGGTAAAAAAAGGCTCTGCAGAGGAGATTTGTTCTTGCCTTTACAGTTTGGCTGTTACCAGGCTCTAAAGCAAAACCCAACTTCAGTCCCTAATTTAGTGTAGGTGCTAATGGGATTCCAAGTGGGTATGTTGTGTACTTGCTGCTGATGGAAAGCATCTGTGTTGCTTTCAGACTTGACTTTCAAAGTCAGTTCTGTTGCTCAAGTCTGAGATTTAAAGCATCAGAAACCTACACTACTGAAGAAAATAACTTGACATTGTTCCTATGAGGTGCTTCTTCCCCAAAATACCATGGCTGGGCTCTCAGAGGGCTGGACTGCAGGAAAGCTCTTCAGAAAGGTGCTCATGCTGGAAGGTGAGCAAATAAATTCCAGGGGTTATTTCTGGAGGTGCTGCTTCCTCTAGTCAGATCATGAGCAAGACATCAGTGATTTGTAACCCTGAGCCAATTTTTAGTGGGCTCACACCTTTTCAACAGTCAGACATCACACAAAAATCTGCCACCTTTTGACTTCTATCCCTCAGAGCTTTGTAGGCTGCTTGACTTAATTCACAAGGTACTAATATTTTTTTTCCCCTCTCTAAAAGATCACAAATGGAAAGCCATTTTTATTAAAAACGCTTCTGTTTCAACTCTGAAATGTCTGAAGCTAAAGGTCTAGCTAGAGATTTAATAGGTCATGTCCAGGTCAGCAGGTTAAAGCAGAGCCATGAGCAAAGTGAGTCTGGACTGGAGGATTTATTGAGTGCAAGCAGAGGTTTCTTTACAGGCACGTCAAACCTGGAGAGGCTTCTCAGCTCCTGCTGTCACATCAGATGTCATTGCCTGTCTCAGGGCAATGTTCCCACCTGAGGAGCGCTGGATTTTTTTGGAAAGTCACTGTTATTACCTGCTCAGCTTCTTGCAGGTGCTGCTTTTGTAGCCTGTCAGGTGGCACTGGGTGCCCCTGATGTGGAGCATGACCTTGGGAAGCTGTTACCAACTCTTCTTGTGTGAGTTTCCCCATCCAGGTGTCTTTTGATGGCCCAGACATTGTGGAGCCCAGTTTGGGGGAAGTGTGTGGTGGTGAACAACAGAAGCTCATTTTGAGGAGCTCCCCACTCATGTCCCAGTGCTGTAGGTTCAGGAGAGCTTTTTCCACCCTGTGTGCAAAAGTTATTTGTGACAGCTGATTCCTGCATGATTACAGCTGCTTGCAAGGTGACTGTGATGTCATTCCTGAAGCCAGTGATGCAGTTTGGGAGGAAGGCTTCCATGTGGCTTGATTTTTCTTTACTGGGAAGAAATTGCACTTCAGAGCATCTTAATTGGGTAGTTCTCCAGAGATAGCCAAAGCAGCTTACTCAGTGTGTTTCTGCAGAGTTGAGAAGCAGGTCAGCAGATACCTTTTTATAGCATCCTTATAACTGCAGGGACAGGGCTGGCATATTAATTTGGAGTGTGCCTCCAGAACCGTGACTGGAGAGAGGGAGCTGCTTCCCAGCCCCTCTTGTAAGAAACTGCTGTTGTATGGCAACAACAATTAGCTACAAAAGCTAAGTAATCTCTGTTGTTCTAAGGCAAGGCAATTAATCATTAAATCAGACTTGGAAAAGATCTTGGGTCGTGCAGTGTAGTCCCTGCTATGCTTTGTTGTTTTCCTACAGTTCCTCTTATTGAGAGCATTGTCAAGGCTGATTTTAACTGTAAGTCCAAGCACTGGAGCTTCTTTTATCCTCAGAGGAATTTAGTGCTGCTTAATAATTCTCACTGTTGGTTTTCCCAGACATTTAGCCTAAATTTCCCCTCTCCTGGCTCATCTCCATGACTTATATCCAAGCACAGCATCTGGAATGGCTGCACTGCTGTCCCTCCCCCAGCTCTCCCCTCCCAGACTCTGAAGTGCATTTTTGGCTCCTCACCCAATGTGTTCCATCATATTTTGCAGTGGTGAATCACTGAAGTCCACCCACCAATCTGCCTTTACCCCTCTGGTTCAAACACTGAGCACTCCAACTCGTGAGCATGACGCCAGCAATCAGAGCATGGAACAAGTCCCTGTTACAGGGAACCAATCCCAGGTTTTTCCTCAGTTGCACCATCATTTGTGTGGTTTTAGTGGGCTTTAGACTAATCCCTTCTTAAGCTGGTTTGCACTGGGGGAATTAAATATAAGCTGCTACCTTTAGTGATGGCTGAAAAGTAGAAACACCACAGATTGTCACGTTTACCTTTCTGCAGTTCTTTGCACTTCTGGGACCTCACAATTGCCAAAAGAGTTTGTTTGGGAGCTTGATCTCCTTCCACTTGTCTCTGGCTTGCATGCATGTCTGACCAGCTGACTGCTTTATTCCCCTTCCTTATCCACAGCTGGTTTTTACCAACAGTTGTGGGTGTCCTTCTAAAATTACCCCTATAGGACAATAGATTTTCCCAGTAGGACATCAATATATGTAATTATTAATATCAATGAAGTTTGTCTTGCCATAAATCTTTGTAGCAGCAAATTTATTCCTTTGGCTCAGCATTTAGCATGGTCTGGTTTGTGTTTCAGGGTGACAAATTGGAAAACTCCCTCTGGGGGTTTTCAAACAAAGTGGGAGCTCAAATAGCTCCTGAAATTCCCCACACAACCTCAGTTCTGGGTCTTTCTTACAAGGTTTAAGATTCCTTTCTTGCAGCTAAGGCAGGTGTTTGCTGAGCTGTGCTCCCATGACAGCCTCCAACTGTGTGGGCTGACGTGGGGAGAGCATGAGAGGCATGGAAATAAAGCCCAGAGGAGCCTTTTCCTGAGCTGTGCTGTGACACTGCACCTCTCAGACCTCCCAATAAAGCCCAGAGGAGCCTTTTCCTGAGCTGTGCTGTGGCA
Organism: Zonotrichia albicollis; assembly: GCF_047830755.1. Classification (NCBI taxonomy): domain Eukaryota; kingdom Metazoa; phylum Chordata; class Aves; order Passeriformes; family Passerellidae; genus Zonotrichia; species Zonotrichia albicollis. Next base: position 6,107,895 of record NC_133840.1, read on the forward strand.
CTGCACCTCTTACACCTCCTAATAAAGCCCAGAGGAGCCTTTTCCTGAGCTGTGCTGTGACACTGCACCTCTCAGACCTCCCATTTGCTGCTGCTTGTCCCAGCCTGGGGAAAGCTGTTAGCAGAGATTAGTGGGGAACATGGCAAGTGTGTGTGATAAAGGCAAAGCAGATAAGGGCAAACTCCCTGGCTGGTGCAGTTTAATGACACTGAGAATTAAGTCTTTTGTCAAGTGATGTTTTTTTTTTTTTACCTGATTGCTCTCTAGCAGGGCTTTCTTCTTCCAGGAATCAATACCCAGCACATATTCCCTGTTTAGATTTTACTGAGGGAAAGGCAGGAATCTTGGGAGATGCTGCAAGGAAGATGCAGGCAGTGGATTCATTTGAGGCTTTCTAGAAAGTGTCTGGACTGAGACAGGAGTAATCTAAGAGGTGAAAAATAAGGAAATTAAGGTGAAAATGAAGAATACTGCACAGGTTTGGAGCTGGGGAATTACAAGAGTGGGTGATGAAGAAGCTGATGTGCAATGTGACAGACATGACAGCAGGTGTGTGCAACCAAGAGGTTGGGATGTACCTGTAAGAAGTGAGGAGAGGGAGAGGCAGGAAAGAGCCAGGATGCTGCTGTGAGCCCCTGAGTGGAGCTGGCTCTGAAGCAGCACAATGAAAGGTTCACAGGAGAAGTTTGGGCAGCTTTCAGTGAAAATGGAGCAGGGGACTGGTCCTTTCTGAAACTGCCCAGGAGCTCAGTACATCCCATTCAGCCTGGCCTGTGCTCAGAGAGAGCACTCCAGGGTGATCAGACTGTGTGTGATCCCTTTGCTTTTCCAGCTGAGAGAGACTCTTTAACCTCCCTGTTTTCTCTGTGACAGGTGGCTGTGAAAAACAACATTGATGTCTTTTACTTCAGCTGCCTCATCCCTCTCAACGTGCTTTTCGTGGAGGATGGCAAAATGGGTGAGTGCTTTGGGGTTTGTGCTGAGCCTCTTTCATCCAGGCTGTGCCCAGCTGGAGCTGCAGGTCCCTGCTGGCTCTGTTTCACCTGTGCCTTGACCTTCAAACCACTGCATCTCAGCAGGTCTGGTCTGGTTGTCCCTGTTGTCCTGTCCCCGTTGTCCTCCAGCTGCAGAACCCAAGTCCCCTCCTCTCATTCTCTCAGCCAGGTGGATCTGTTTTCTTTGAAGCTGATTTTTTTTTTTAATTTGTTTGGGTTGGATTTGTTGTAGTTTTGGGGGTTTTTGATGGTTTGATTCACTTGAATGAGTCTAGGATTTTCACCCATACCATTTTCACTGGAATTTTTGTATTCCTAGTCACCTTTATTGTATTCCTAGTCACCTTTATTCCTCCCAAACTGCATCACTGGGTTCAGGAATGACATCAAATGTCACCTTGCAAGCAGCTGTAATCATGCAGGAATCAGCTGTCACAAATAACTTTTGCACACTTTATTTGTATTTCTAGTCACCATTTTCACTGGAATTTTTGTATTCCTAGTCACCTTTATTATAAAAGTTTTGTTTGAATTGGCTGGAAGTTGCTAGAAAAGCAGCTTTCACTAACATAATCCTAAATATATGGATCTCCTTCCTTCTTGTCAAATCCTGCATATTCTTGGCTTGTAAACAGCTCATATGGCAAAAACTATTCCTCTTTTGGGAGAGGCCAAAATCCATCAAAGCTTTGCTGCTTTTACAAAGAGTCTGAGGTAAATCCAGGAATAAATCTGTCCCCAGCAGGGAAAAAAGTTCCCAAAAGCCCTTCAGTGTGTCTGCTTTGGAATATTCTGTGGTGTGTTAATTAATGCTGGGGTCCTGTGAGGATCCCACAGTGCTGAGGGGATTTTTTTGTTTCTAGAGCGCCAGGTCTTCCTTGCAACATGGAAGGATATTCCAAATGAAAATGAGCTTCAGTTCCAGATTAAAGACTGTCACCTGAATGCTGGTGAGTAGCTTCATTCTGCCATGCTGAGAGCACTTTTGATGTATTGCCATTAAAAATCACCTTATTAATATCACCTTAGTAAAATAAGCTGATGGCTGATGAAGATGTAAGTATTGCACTTTTGAATAGCACAGCCTGGGATCCTAGGGCTTGTTTCAGTCAAAAAACTTTTGCTGGGTCCTCATAAAAGCACATCTAAAAATCCCAAGTCTTTGATTTGACCAGTCTGTTTCTTCCTTTCATTCTGGACCTTGTATTCTTGTTTTCCCTTTTATACTTTGCTTCCCTGCAAAGCTGCTCTTTAAATGGAGCTGAATGTGGTGTTGGGGCTGTTCAGCAACCCTGTCCTGCTGCTGTGAGTTGTGATCAAAGTGTTCCAGCCCTGCTGCATCACCCTGGGCCACTCACTTCACCTTTTGGCAGCTTCTTTCTTCTTTTCTGACGTGAAAGATTTAACCCTAGAGACACTGCAGGGTGTTGGGTGTTTGAGGAGGACAGGCCAGGTGGGAGGGGTGTGCTGGTGTTAGCTGAGGTATTGATGCATTTTCGTCATGTTTGGTCCTGTTCAGTTTGTTTGGCTGTAGAGTTTCCTCTGTGAGCATCTTGTACGTGTGACCTTACTACTGCTGAAGGATAAGGGAGTGTAAAAGGGTGGAATGGGGCCAGCTCAGCAGCTCTGCTCCTGTTCTGGAGGTTCTGGACAGGAGCCAAGTGATTCTACCAAAAGCTGCTCTGTTTCACAGATGAAAGAAGTGTCCCTATTGATTACCAGCCCTGTAACCTTTTTATTCTCCCATGCCTGCTATTACACAATGAACACCCTCGTGCTTCAATAGCAGACAGAAACCATGGGTCTCTTTGTACTCATAATTATTACTATTTTGGAATATAAAAGCTGGAGCACGCAAGAGGAGGGGGAAAAATAGCAGCTGTTGGACCTTATGACTTGATTTCACTGTGGGGTTTGAAATGAGAACAACCTCTGTGCCTCCCCCAGTCCTCCCTCTGCTCCTCACTGAGCTTGGCATTGCCTCTCCCTGCACTGCAGAGCTGCTGCTGCTGCTGCCTTCTGCCCTGGCCATGCCCTGGCTGCATCCAAGACTCTTTATCTCCAATCAGAAACACTGATTAGAGATAAAGAGCCCTGGAAGCTGCTCATTTTGGTGTTGAGGTGCTGCCTGGAAGGGGATGTGGCCGGGAGGATTGGCAATCCTGCAGCCTGGCCTCCCCCTCCTCCCTCTGGAAGAAGATGTTATGAAATTTGGAGTGACAGAATGCTCCCCATTGCAGAAGGGTTTGCCAGCTCAGGGCCAGACTGCTCAGGGCAGGACAAGTTTCCAGCTGTCAGGGAGAGCAGCGAGCACCAGGCAGTTCCTCTCAGTGGGATCTGCAGCCTCTCCCAGGCAGGAACGTGGCTGCAGAGCCTCTCCAGAGCACAGCCCATCCCTTGGGGTGCTTGGGGAGTGCAGGACCTGCCAGGACCTGCAGCCTCTTTGGCAGAAGGTGGGTCTCACCCCACAGAAGGTGGGTCTCACCCCATGAACAGATTGCAAACACTTCCAGCCACTGAGGCTTCTGTTTCTGCTGCCCTCACCTCCTCCCTCTTGCCACTGCTTGACCACCTGGGCTTGAGCATGGAGCAAGCCAAGAGCTTGCAGGAGGGAAAACCAGTGAAATGTTGTGTGCTTGCCTGAGCCCCTTGTGTTTTTTCTATATTTTCTATTTTTTTTTTAACCAGTGCAACCCTGACTCAGCCTGCCCACCTTGATTTCCTCCAGGCAGTAACCTCCTCTAGCTCAGACCATGCTAAGAGCACCAAGCCTTGCTTGCACAAGGATCAGCCATATCCAAAACCCATGGAGTGTGGAATTCCAGCATCCTCAGGGGTGCAGGCTTCTCTCAGCATGGCAAGTGAGACACTAGGGCAGAGGCAGAGTAGGCTGGCTAAAATCTGGCAGGAGCTGAGTCCATCTTTTAGTTTACACCAGAGGAAGGGTGTGTGCCAGGCCATGTGCCTCAGTAGAGCGACAGTTTTTCAAGATTCACAATTTTGATTGTTTAAATACACTAAAAATAGGCTTAAGACTATCCATTCTTCCAAAAAAAGCAAGTTTACATGTAAAATCTTTAGGAATTTGATCCTTGTGGAGGAAGGGCTGGTTCCTGTTCCTGCAGGAGATGTGTAACCACAATAAAGCTCTCAGTTTGGGCTGTCAGTGCTTGTGGTGTCTTTGCAGGTTTGCAATGCACTCGTGGCAGAGCTGCACAAAACTCTGCAGATCCCAGCAGCGCCTCACCAGACCTGAGGAGAGGCTGGGTTTGTGCACAGGGAGCAGCTCAGGAGCACTGCTGGCTCCTTGGAGTGAGCTGTTCTCCCTGCTGGGATCTGCTGGGCTCAGTCATTCATGCCCAGCCTGAGCCCACCCACCAGGTGGTGAGTGCTGAGACACCATTCATGCCTCAGCCTGGCTGATCCCAGCCCCGTGACGTGAGTGCAGCTGGAGCTAAAAATACCCAGCTCCCAGAGCAGGGCCCTCACACAGCTCCACAGCCACAGAGCCCTGTGGAGCAGCTGGGCTGGCAGAGGCTGGGCAGGAGTGATCCCTGCACCCTCAGGGCCTGGCTCTCCTTCTCCCAGTTTTCCTTCTCCCAGCTCTCCTTCTGTCTGCTTTCCTTCTCTCTGCTTTCCTTCTCCCAGCTCTCCTTCTCTCAGCTCTCCTTCTCTCAGCTCTCCTTCTCTCAGCTCTCCTCTCAGCTCTCCTTCTCTCAGCTTTCCTTCTCTCAGCTTTTCTATTCTCAGTTCTCCTTCTCCTGTTCTCCTACTCCCAGCTCTCCTTCTCTCAGCTCTCTTTCTCCCAGCTTTTCTATTCTCAGCTCTCCTTCTCCCAGCTCTCCTCCCAGTTTTCCTACTCCCAGCTCTTCTTCTCCAGCTCTCCTTTTCCCAGCTCTCCTTTTCCCTTTCTCCCTTTCTCCCATCTCCCTTTCTCCCATCTTTCCTTCTCTCAGCTCTCCTTCTCCCAGTTCTCCCATTCTCCTTCTCCCAGCTCTCCTTTTCCCATTCTCCCTTTCTCCCATCTCCCTTTGTCCCATCTCTCCTTCTCCCAGCTTTCCTATTCTCAGTTCTCCTTTTCCCAGCTCCCCTTCTCCAGTTCTTTGCCAGCTTTCCTTCTCCCAGCTCTCCTCCTCCCAGCTGCAAACAGCCTTTCCTTTCATGAATTCTCACATCTGTGCAGCCATCCTGGAGGCCCTGCAGAGCAGTCAAGCAAGGGGTGCTGCTCTTCCTCAGTGGAGAAACTGAAATTTGAATTTCTTTCTGTATAAACACCCTGCACTTTTTCCCTATTTAGATTTTGTTAAGGATAAGGCAGGAGTCTTGGGAGATGCAGACAATGGACCCATTTGAGGCTTTCTAGAAAGTGTCTGAACTAAGACAGGAGTAATCAAGGAGGTGAAAAACGAGGAAATGAAGGTGGAAATGAAGAATGCTGCTTAGTGGAACTGGGGAATTACAGGAGTGGGTGATGAAGAAGCTGATGTGCAATGTGACAGACATGACAGCAGGTGTGTGCAGCCAAGATATTGGGATGTACCTGTAAGAAATAAGGAGAGGGAAGAGCAGGGAAGAGCCAGGATGCTGCTGTGAGCTCAGGAACTGCTCTGAGGTGAGTTAGACTTGAAACAGGGATTTGCTGGGGGCTGGGATTTGATCTGTCAGAAAAGCAGTGTGTGAGTTCCTTGTACATCCAGAGCTGTCTGTCACAGTGCAACAGTCACCTTACAGCACCTCCTGTGCAAACTGCAGACTCCTCTCCAGGTTATTGCTTTTCCTCCTTCAAACAAAAGGAGATAAACACAGACAGACAGCAGAGAAGCTTCTGTGGCAGTCTGTGCTCCCAGGCCTTTGTGGGGAAAAGATCCATCCTGTGCCCACAAGCCAAATAGGATTGGTTGGAGATTTGGTGGCTTGCAACAGGGATGGCAAAAAAAGCTCATCCCAAAGCACTGAGCAAGCAGAAAGTCTTGGCTGCTGCAGGTAGCCCAGAGCAGGGCAAGGGAAGCCAAGGAAAAGGTGCCAGGCTGTGGGATGAGGAGCAGGTACCTGTAAGTGGGAATTGGGGTCTCATCTGTGAGCTGATCTGTGTCTCCACCATCTTTGCTTCCAAAAAAAGCAAATCCTGGACCTTTGAAGCTTTTCCCACCATTCCCCGGTGACTCAGGGAGAGATGAGTGCTTAGATCTGGATTTGGGGCTCAGGTTCCCAGTGGTGAGAGATGGACCAGGCCTGAGGCTGTTCCTGAGGGCTGTGGAGGAGCAAATCCCTCTGGAGCTCTGTCATGGGGCCAAGGTGTGCTTGGGATGCCCTGCACATCTTGAATTCATCTGTTCTGTGCATCAGCCTCTTAGGAAGAGGTTGGGAAAGTTCCCTGGAGAAAACCTCATTCAGAAATAATGAAAACACAAGGTCGTGGTTACAGCCCAGCATCCTCATCTCTTATTAATCCAGTGCTAAATTAATTGATTTGAGTTTTTTTTTTTTTTTTAATGAAAATACATTAATCTAGTGCATGAAAATAGATTGCTTAACTGTTACAGCTCAAATATTCTGGGTGCTGTTGGTGCAGCTGAGGTTTCCCCTGTAACTGAGCATGCACTGAAGCTCAGTTTGCCTTGTTTACACTGAGATTTTTTCAACATGCTAAGTTTGACTAAATTCTAAAGGATCCCTACATTAGGATATGCAAATCAGATGAGCTAAATGGTTTCCTTTTTCCTAAACACTGCTTACCCAAACCCACAGAGTGAAAGAGGATGAGCTGACTTGCACATGGAGATTTCCTCCCATTTAATGGTATTCCATCACTTGCTGTGCTGTTCAGCACAGGAATTTTGGTTTTGTTTATCACTGGTGCACAATTTGGTACCTTTCTTGTTTGGAGTTTAACATGGCTTTATTGGTATGCAGTGGTCACTGTGTTTTTCTCCCCCAGATAATTTGCTAATGCCAGAAAAAAAGTAAATTGGATTTTATTTTGATGAAAAAACCTGGGGGGAAATCACACAAGCTTGCATGGTATTTTGTTTTTTTTCTGAATGTGCAAATCCTGTAGCTGATGGTTTAATAAATTACAAAACTGGTGCATATTACATGTCCTGGAAATGAATGTGGTGTCAGAACATTGCCCCAAGTGCCTCCCCAGTGGATCAGCCTGTGCTTGGTATTTGAATGCAATTCTTGGCTGGATGCTCAGAACCATTCAGGTGCTGCTGGAAATGGCACAGGGATGTTCTGGGCTATCACAGCATAAAATAAAAGCAATAAATTGTACTTTCTGTATGGAGTGCTTGCTGCAGATTGCCACAAAGGTCAGACAAGGTGTGTGGTCAGTGTTGGCTCTGAGCTGTGCCTGTCCTTGGTGCACACCCCCTGCCAGGTGCTCATCTTGGCTCTCTGAGCTCAGATGTGAAGTTCTTAAGCTGGTGGGCAGAAGATTTGAGCTCATCCTTTGCTTTACCCAGGAGAAAAGTGCTGTTAAAAAAGGAGTTGGGTCCCTTCAGTGCAAAGAAGGAGACCCTGTGAGCTGTTGAGTTGTTCCTCCCTGTATTTCCATGTGCACTGCTTGGCTGAGGGACTGAGGTCAAAAATTCTGTTCAGAAAGGAAAATACAAGGAAAACAAACCAAACAAACCAGCCCTGAAAGCTGGGCTGATGTCAGAGGCTTCCCTGGCCTTGGTGATGGCCAAACCTCCCTTCCCTTGTGCTTCAGGAGGGTTCTGAGAACAAACCTTGAGACAAAAGAAAGTTGCTGTGCAAGGCCAGCTGTGCCTTATGCTGCTTTGCAGAGTCCCCAGAGTCACCCAGCCCTGTTCCTGCCTCCCTGGCCTCCCTGCTCCCAGCAAGATCTGCCTGGGTTTCTTTGATTTTATTTCTTTATTTTTTTTAATAAAGGCTGTGCTGTCACATGGCATTAGCGGTCCTGCCTTCAGCCAGCCCCAGCCTGCCACTGTTGCTTAGCAACTCTGATGATCTCCAAAATCCAAATTGCTGATACTCCAGAGCACAGGAGGGATGGGAGCTGCTACCTGGGGGGGAGAGGGGCTCAGCTCTCCCCAAATCTGTGCTCAGACAGGGGGCAGGAGGGCCAGGCAAGCCAAGCATCATCTCCAGCTGCTCACCATTGCTCTGGCTGGGGCAGGGCATCTTTTGGTGGGGCTTTTTGTGCTCTTTGAGGTCAGGGGAGCAGAAAATTGTAAAAACCTTCCTAGGGTTTGCCCTGCCTCACTTTCCCTCCCTGTATCCCCCTACAAGCATGTTCCTGTTCTGGAATCTGCCCCTCAGCAGGGGCTGGGGGTGTTTCCATGGCAAGAGGAGGCATCACGTGAAGATTTTGGTGTAAGAGCAGCTGCTCTGTGGCTGTGTCTCACCTGCTGAGCTCCCTAGGCACAGTTCCCCTGCTCTGCCATCACCCCTGTGATGGGGCAGCAGCCAAAATTGCAGCTTCTCATTCCGGTCCTGCATCCCTGCTCCCCAGGGAATGCCTTTGCTCTGACAGCACCTCCCAGCAGAGGGGAGGCTGCTGTGGCAGATGTCAGGCTTGCTGGAGAAAGTCCTTGCCAGCAGTTCCACCTTCCAGAGGGGTGAGGTTTAACCACAGCCTGTCAAAATGAGTCCAAAAAATCCCATTTAATACCAGCAACCCTCTCAGACAAGGATGTCCTGTCTGAGCCTGTGCTTGTGTTGGGCTCTGTGCCTTCCCAAAGGCCTGGAGGCTCCTGCTGATGGCTTGAGAGCATGAGAATGTGGGAATTTGGGGTTCTTTGCTGGTGGGTGATGTCCTTGCAGCATGGATTAATCCCAGGCACACTCCCTGTGAGCAGGGGACTGCTCTGCACTGCCCATTTCCCAAGTCTGGCTGAGTTTATTGTGGGGAGGAGGAGTATGGGTGGGAGGAGGAGACAGGCAATGAGGGGTTTTAAGCAAAAGATCTCATTAGTTACATATATCAGCCAGTTTCCATAGTAACTGGGGAAGAGAGGAAGCCTAAATCTGAGTGTGTCTGGGTGGCTGCATGCCTGAACCATCCTGGGCCTGCAGGGAGCTGCTCTGGGGAGCAAAGGGGGGCACAAAGTGTCCAGGCTGCCTGGGGAGAGGCACTGGATCCCAGTGTCTGCATCAGGGGTGGATTTGCCTTTTTCTTCCTCCTCCCACCATTCCCTGGTGCATGAACGGGCTCTGCTGTCCTCTGTCCAGTCCCTCAGCACAGACTGGTGTCCACTGTCAGCTCTGGCACCCCATGGATGGATTAGGGCTGCGTGGTCACTTTGTGCTGCTCCTGTGCTCCTTAGATGGATCCCACATTTCCAGTCTCTGGCCTTTCAGTGCAAGGTGGTTTAAGGCTGTTTCTGTACCCTCATTCTTTGTCATAAATGACCCAGCCTGCTCTGAATGACCCAGCACAGATAAAATGTTCCACCTGCCCCTGCAGGGAGTTAAATTTCTCCTGTTGAGCACCAGAAATGGGAATTTGCCAATGATGCTTATCAGGATCTTCCACCCAAAGTGTGCCTGTGCCCCTTTACAGGCATCCACAGCCTGATGTGTGCTGAGGGAACCCCTTGGCATCCAGGGCTGCTCTGTATTCTGTGGATTTCCCTGTTCTGGTTCCCTCAAAAAGTCCCTTAGAAATAATGTGTGTGACAATGACACCCATCCAGGTGTGCAGCTGAATTCACACCTCATCTGCAAGGGCTGAGGTCAGGCTGTGTGTTAAAACCACACCACAGCCCTGTGATGTCTGGAGACAGTGCCTGGGGGGTGGTTTACCCTTTCAAGTAATTACTTTTTTAAAAAGGGAGAGGATTTTTACTGCTTTGTAGGACATTGATTTGGCCAGAAGTGTCTGTGTGTGAGCAAAGTAGGAGGGAGCTCTTGTGGCTGGGACACAACCTCAGAACCTGAGCACGCCTCAGGCTGTGATCTTTGTTCTTTTCCACCTTCATCTTCTGACTTTTTGGCTGCCTGTAGGTGGATGGGGGTTGTGGAGAAAGCAGAGTTCTCTTCCCCTCTGAGCAGCCTTTAGAGTCTCACCTTGATCAAGTCCTGAGTGACCCAGGGCAGTGAGAGCCCTGTAAAATGGGCAAATACCAGGAGATCACAGCCTGAAGGGAATGAGGTGGGTCCATGGAGAGAACTGGAATGTTTTTCTCCTTGTGTCACGTGTGCTCCTGTCCCCAGGGAAGCAGCCAGCATTTCCCTGTGCCCTTGCATCCTGGGAATGCTCCCCAGGGCTCTCCTGTCTCTGCAGATGATGGATCTGAACTAACAGATGCCTTTTTTCTCCTCCCTTCCCTCCAAAGACACTGTCTCCAGCAAGCTGCAGAACAACAACGTGTACACCATTGCCAAGAGGAACGTGGAGGGGCAGGACATGCTCTACCAGTCTCTGAAGCTCACCAATGGCATCTGGATCCTGGCTGAGCTGCGCATCCAGCCCGGCAACCCCAACTACACGGTGAGAGCCCTCAGGGCAGGGCACAGCCTGGGCTCCTGCTGCTCTCACACACCCTGAGCTTTCCTGCCTGCCCTTCCTCCCTGGGGTGTTCACTGGGCACCCAGTGAAGGAGGAAAATGATCAATCTGACTACCATGTTTCCAAAAGGCTAATTTATTGTTTTATGATATATGATATTATAGATTATATTATATATTATGTGATATGATATCATATCATATTGTATTATATTATTATAATTTTATCATTATTTTATTATTTATACTATATTATACTATACTATGTTATATTATACTATACTATATTATACTAAAGAATAGAGAAAGGATACAGACATACAGAAGAAGGATACATTACATTGTATTACATTTTAGTATTATTTTAATTTTTATTATTATTTTATTATTTACACTTTATTGTGCTATGTTTATTAGTGTATTTATTTAATGGCATATTATATTTATTATTTACACTATATTTATTATACTATAATTTATTATTTTATTATTTATCCTATATTATACTATATTAACTATACTATATTATAGAATAGAGAAAGGATCCAGACAGAAGGCTACAAAGAATTATAATGAAAACTCATGACTCTCTCCAGAGTCTCAACACAGCCTGGCTGTGATTGGTCATTAAGTTAAAATAATTCACATGAAACCAATCAAACAATGAGCTGTTGGTAAACAGTGTCCAAACCACATTCCAAAGCAGCAAACACAGGAGAAGTGTATCAGATAATTGTTGTTTTCGTTTTTCTCTGAGGCTTCTCAGCTTCCCAGGAGAAGAAATCCTGGCAAAGGGATTTTTCCAGAAAATGTGACAGTGACACCTCCCTCTCTGCTGGCTCTGTGCTGAGGGAGATGCTGTTAATTTGGCTGGGGGGGTGAGGATGCTTAACATGGGCAAAGTGAGGAGCACCAGAATTCCCCTGCTCTGTCACCAGTGAGCTGGGCCAGTGCCTGCTCAGCAATGGGCAGTGACTTGCCAAGGTTACCCAGAGATAAAGCCAAGAGATATTAGCAAGGAAGCACTGCCAGGGAGCCCTTCCCCCTCTTACAGACAAGGGGAGATTTATGCCCCGCCGTGTTCCCGGCTGTCTGTGGCCCTGTGCTGGCACCAGCCCGGGGCTGGCGGGAAGGTGCTCTCTGTCCTGCTTCATGCACCCCTGTGACTCTTGTCTTTGACTTCTCTGCCCTTCTGAGGGACCTGTGTGTGTCTGGTATTAGAGGATTTATCTCCTGTTGGAAGCTGTGCCAGGAGTTCCAAGAGAAATGTGTGGTCTGGGGAGCTGCGGGGCGGATGTGAGCGTTGGAAGGTGATTTAGAGTGTTTGCACAAGGTTTGATGCTGCAAGCCTGGTCTCAGCCTGATCTTTGCTTTAGAGAGGAGTGACAGCCAAGTTTGTGTCCATCAGGACTGAGCAGCAGATCTTTAGAAGCCCTTGGGTTTAGTGCTGTGATTTGCAGCCACAAGCACAGGTCCCTTGTCTCAGTTTGGGATCCTGTCCCCTTCTTCTCCTGCCTGTGGGGCCGCCTACATTTGCTGAGAATGTGGGAGTTTGCTTTTGTTTTCCTCCTGCTTTCAGCAAGCTCTGAAAGGGCACTTTGAGGTTAATTATGAAGAAAGCAGGACAGATATTCAGTGTGATTGTCAGCAGCCATGTCCAACCATTCCCTTGTGGCAGGAACTCCAGCACTAACATCTCCTCTCCTCTCCACAGCTCTCCCTGAAATGCCGAGCTCCAGAAGTGTCCCAGTACATCTACCAGGCCTACGATGCCATCTTGAAAAACTAACAGGAGGTGGAGCCTGTGCCTCACCCTGCAGAAGGAGGAGGGGGGAAAAGGGGTCCCCAGAGCCTCCTTCACCGCCAGCGCAGGGAAGAGCACTCCTAACTGGAAGCAGCTGTATTCATGTGTAGGATTGCAGTCAAAGGCACTGATTAAACAAGGTAGCAATTAGTATCCACGTGCTGATGATGATAGGGAACAAACCCCTTTGGTATTTTTAGCGTCCATGGAGTTTGTAACCACTGCTTCAGACTACTCCCATGTGCCCCTCGCCCCTCACTCATCCGTTCTCGTGGGCTTCTCTCCCATTTTGTGCCAATGTTCAGTGTTTTCTAAATGGCTTTAGGTGTAGTTTGGATTTTGTAAAATAACTGCTCATTGGAAAAACGAAAAAACACCGAGCAAAAACCACACGTCTGCTGATTAAAACAAGGCAAAAGTGTCGAAAACATAACACTGCACTTTATTTTATATTTTTATACTTTTTTTTTTTTTTAGTTTTTCTATTGTAATTGGCTTAAAGGGAAGGTGATTGCAAGGAAGTCTTGGGAGCCCTGCAGGGACGTGGGGCTCTAGCAGGGTGAGCACAGCCTCGGGGAATTAGGAACAGAGCCATCAGTGGGGTCCTAGGAGGGGGATGGAGCCCTAAGGAGGGGTTTTTATTACTCTTGTGCTGGCTTCTATGGTGTTTTCACTCCAGCCATCTCCCTGCCTCATCAGCTGGTGATTTGAGGCTGCTTTAGTGTGGGGAGGAGCTGCAGGCCTGGATGGGTAACAGGGCAGGGGTGACGAAATGAAGGAAATGAGCCTGTTCTTAGAGCAGAAGGCTCCAGGTGTGGTCTCTGCATCCTCACCCATGTGCAGCCCCTCTTCCTCCCGTTCTTTCTGTGCCTGCTGAGGCCAAGCTGCCTCCTCAGCCATCCCTGAGCTGTGCCCCCCTCTCCCAGTGCTGGCCCTGGCACATCCAGATGTGGCACTGCCACTTCCCCCGTGGGGCTGCAGCATCACCCAGGCCCCCACGGAGAGGGGCTGCTGCTGGCAGTGCCCCAGGATGCCAGGGGAGTGCAGTGGCTGTCCCTGTTGCCCCCAGAGCCCAGGCTGGGCATGGTGGGAGATGCTTTGGGCCTGGCACTGTTTGCTCCCGGCCTGCCTGGGGCACTCAGCTTCAGCTGGGCTGGGTGGAGCAGGCCATGGAAGGGTTTCTCCTTTTGGCAGCTCCACTCTTTGTGCCCAGCACAGTGTCCAGAGCCAGCCAGGTTCCTGCTCTGAGTCCCAAGCAGCCCCATGCCCTGGCCCCTGTTTTCCAAGCTGTCCCTTAGAGCCAGGATTGTTTCCCTTCCAGTCCACAGCTGTGGATTCACCCCATTGCATCCACTCAGTGCTGCAGCACCAGCAGTGAAAGCAAAGCCTCCTGCATGTCCCTGCTCCATCCATAGCTTGTCCTGCTTAATCCAACCCCACTCCAGACCAGCCTCTCCCTCCCCAGCATGCTTGGACATTTCCACCCCAGCTAACAAAGCTCTTGCGTGTAGCAACCCCCCCTGTTGTCCTTTTAGACGCCACTTTCAGAGTCAGTAAATGTTTCACGGTGGGAGATCGTTCATCAGGGCTTTGGCACTGGCTGCAGCCAAGAACCCGGTGCTGGGAAAAGGTCTCAGTGTCCTGGGAGAGGCTCCAGCCTCAGAGGACCCTGAGGAAGGTGTGTGCCTGTGTAGGAACCCCTGGGCTCTGGCTGGGGGGAAGAAAGTGGGGCAGAGCTGGAGCAGCCCAGCCCTTGAGCCTTGCCCAGCGTGCTGGGAGGGGATTTGCTCCGAGCCCTGCGGGTGCGGTGTAAAAATCATTAACAGAGCAATTAAGGAAGCGCCAGCGGCACTGATGCTGTGTGGGGCAGGGAGGAGAGCACAGCTTGGACGTGGGGAGGGGTTGCTGAGTGCCCCCTTCCCTTGCCAAATTCCTTCCCAGCTTTTGGGGTGGGTGTGCCAGCCCGGGGCAGGGTCGGTGCCGCTCCCTCCGCCCCTGCTCGTTGGAGTGTTCCCGTTCGTGTTGCTCTTCAGGCTTTCCCTGCCCTCCGTGTCAATAAAGTCATTTCCACGAGGCTCTGGCTGCGTGTGGCTCTGTGGGAATGGGGAGAGGATCCATTCCCCTGCTGCTGGCTCTGCCCAGGGCTGGAGGCTGCATTTGCTGGGAAGGAGATTTTGCTCACCAGGCTTCTTTTTCCACCAGGCACTTCTACAGCACAGACCCCCTAAATGTGGGGCTTGCAGGAGGAGGAGGCAGCGAGTTCCCTTGGTGCTCCAACAGCTGCTTCTCATCTCAAGGGGCAGCAGGGACAGATGCAGATGAGAAACAGAAAATGGATGTACCCATTTAGCCCTTCTGGGGCTCCAGGGGGGCTGTGTGTGGTGTGACCTGTTTTCCCTGTGGGGGAATGGTAAAATCCTGGGAGTCAGTGATGTGTTTGGATTGCTTTGCACTGGTGCTGTTTTTCAGAGGGCTTTGCCATCTCTTCATCTCAAGCAAGATGGGTTGGGCTGCAAAACCCCTGTGGCAGGCCAGAGCCAAGCTCAGTGCCTGAACTGGCCAGAAATCCAGCAGAACACACAGCAGGTTTGGGGAGTGTTTCTCTGGAGCAGGGCAGCCTTTTCCCTCACCCTGCCCAGCCTTGGCTGAGCAGCCCCTGGAATTTTGTGAGCTTCCACCCTCTGTGGAGGGCAGGTACCACATCAAACAGTGTTGGAAGCAGGTGCACGTGTCAGTTAACAGCAATGTCAGGCTGGCTTGGGGTCCCTGACCTTGCTGTTGTGTCCCTTCATCCATCTCTGGTTTGGGATGGGATCATCATTCCCTGCTGGGGATGGGCCTGGAGCAGCATTTGGCCCCACAGGAACAAGAGCTGCTGTGGGATCTCGGGGCTCTGCCCTGTCTGCTGCTGTCCTGTGGCAAAGGAAAGGTTTCATCCTCCCTCCCTGTTCTGCCAGAGGCTCCTCGAGAATAAACTGTGTTTTGCTGCTGCTGTGGGTTTGCAGATTTGCTGTGGATTTCCCACCAACCCCCTGGGAGCTGGGTTTGTCATCAGCAGTGTCACCCAGGGGCTCAGGGGACACAGGTGATGCTCCCTGAGCTGGGAGCTGCCAGGAGGGATTGGTCCTCACAGCTTTCCCTGTTCCTGAGGCCACACTGTGGGACAGGGACCTCCTGAGCTGTTCCTTGCTGCTCTGGCTGGAGCTGGGGCAAATCCTGCTGTGCTGAGTGGGCTCCCCAAAATCCCTGTGCTCCCACTGGCCTCACACCCATCCTGCTCGGTGCCAGCAACCCCTGAGCCCATGATGGGCTGTGGGGGATTCAGGGGAGGGTTTTGGATCTGGCTGAGGCAGGAGCTGACCACAGCCACCAGCTCTGCCTGTCCCCAGCTGCCACCTGCACATCAGGACCCAGAGGAACTCTTGGATGGATGATTTGAGGTTTGCCTTGCACTCGTGTTGCTCAGACTGGGATAAACCTCGCAGCCAGCAGGGACGTGCCGGGATCCAGCCCCACTCCCCTCCCCCCAGCTCCTCGTATATTAAATTTCACACATTAAACTGCAACTGAAGAGCATCTCGGAGGGAACTGCTAAAAATAGCCGCGAGGCTGGAGCCTGGATTGTGCGGGAGAGTTCATGAGCAGCGCGGTCCCCGCGCTCTGCCCGAGACATTCCGGGGCTCGCAGCTGCTCCGTGGCCGTGCGGGGATGGGGAGCAGCGTCCGGGGCTGCTGGAAACCCCAGGGACACACAAATATCTGCATCTCTGAGCATCTCTGCAGGGAAATAACGCCCCGATCCCTGCCGGGGCTGTGACCCCCTTTGCCTGTACCAAGGCTGTGCCAGTGTCCTTGTGCCCCCCAGCCGCGGGGCTGTGTCTGCTGCCCCCTTGTCCCCAGGAGGGATTGGCGTTGTGTTTGCCCCTGCACCCCCTCCTCAGCCCGGAGATGATGTTCTCTCCCAGCCGAAGGTGCTGACGAGGCTGGGGGGAGCCCGGCCGAGCCCGTGCGATCGCCGCCAGCCCTGTGCAGACACCTCGGTGCTCGCCGGTGTCACAGCCAGCCCGGGTGGCCTTTGGGGGCTGTTCCGAGCAGCAGAGGGGCGCAGGGACTCCATCAGCAGCGTGTCCCGGGGGTTTGGACCATGGTCCTGGAGGTGCAGGCAGCGTCTTCCCTCTGTCCAGCACGCAGGTAAAGGCTCCGTGCGGGGTGACCCAAAAACGCAGGCACTGCAACAGAAATGTCCCTCCTTTGGGGGGCTCTGCGGGCAGCCCAGGCTCAGGGACCCCCGGGCACAGAGCAGCCCCCGTCCCCGGAGGTGAAACGATGTGCCCGGAGCACAGCGAGCAGCCGGAGGAGGAGGGAAAGAGTCCCCGGGAGGGCTCCTGCCTTCCTCCCCCGAGGGGCTCCGGCCCGGGGGACCCGTCCGGGGCGGGCATGAGAGCCCGGAGCCGCCGGGGAGGGAAGGGGTGACGCCGCTGCACCCAGCACACTGCAGGGGGGACATGGGAGGGTCTTTTCCCATCGGCGCCTCCCCAGAGCCCCGGGAGAAGCCGGTGTCTCTGCTGGATTCCTGCGGCTCGCTCTGTGCATTGCCTGCCTCCTTTCCCGGGTGCTGCCTCCTTCCCTCCAGGGCACTGCCCGCATCCTTCCCGGGCATCCTCCGCATCCCTGCCTGGGCAGAGCCTCCTTCCCTCGCCGGGCGCTGCCCGCATCCCTGCCTGAGCTCTGCCTCCTTCCCTCCCTCCATCCCTCCCCGGGCGCTGCCCGCCTCCCGCCCGGGCATCCCCGCCATCCCACCGCCTCCATCCCTGCCCGGCTCCCCCCGCCGTGCCCCGGCCGGGCTCTCCGCTCCCCCCGGTGTGGCCGCGCCGGGCGGGGGCCGGGCCGGGCCGGGGCTCTGCAGCCGGGCTCGCCGCATGGCTCCGCCGCCCGCCGGGGCGCCGCCGGCCCGGGCCGCCGCTGCCAGGTACGGGGATCGGCCGGGAAGGGCAGGACGGGGGCAAAGTTACCGCTGGGCAGGGCAGGGGTGGATGGCATGAGGGGACAAGGGGGAAAGTTGAGCGCCGGGGCTCTCCGCTCCCCTTCGCCGGCCGGAACGGGGGTGCGGGTGTCAACCCCCCTCGGCATCCCCCGATCCCCTCCAGCCCCAGCGACACCGCGGGCCGGGGGTGCTGCGCTGCCCAGCGCGGCCGGAGCATCCCCGGGAGGGTCTGGATGCGAGGGGTGCGGGGAACGGGGGCTGAGGGATATGGGGTGAGGGATGTGGGGTGCAGGATGTGGGGTGAGGGATGTGGGATGCGGGATGTGGGGTGAGGGATGTGGGATGCGGGATGTGGGGTGAGGGATGTGGTGCGAGGGATGTGGGGTGAGGCATGTGGGGTGCGGGATGTGGGGTGAAGGATGTGGAGTGAGGGATGTGCAGTGAGGGATGTGGGGTGAGGCATGTGGGGTGAGGCATGTGGGGTGCGGGATGTGGGGTGAAGGATGGGGAGTGCGGGATGTGGGGTGCGGGACGCTGTCCCCGCCCTGCGGGGCTCAGGGGTCGCTCCTTGCAGTGCCCCAGGCGTGGCAGAGTGGCCAAGGTCTCCGCGGGGGCCGGGGCCGCCCTTCCCGGAGCCCCCTGGAGCCCCCGCCCGGCCCTGCAGCCCGCGGAGCCCGGCCCGAGCCTGGTGCTGAGCGCCCGAGGACCGGGGACGGTCCCTGCCCCACCACCCCACCGAGGGGTGCCCCGAAGGGTCCCCCCGCTGTGCCTCAGTTTCCCACAGCAGCTGCCTGTAGGGCCGGGCGCCACCAGGTCGGGCTGTGATGTTTTTGGGGTGCAGTGTCCCCTCGGGCCAGCACAGGGGGCGGTGAGGTTCTGGCGGAGGCAGAGCGGGCTCAGCCCGTGCCCCAGTTCCAGCGAGGCTCTGGTTTCCAGCTGTGTGGCTCCATCACGCTCCGGCCCCGCAGAGGAGGAAGGGTTTGTGGGGACGGGGCTGTCCCTGCAGCAGGGTGGCCCCCCGGACCTGCAGTGACAGTGCTGTGTGCTGGCAGAGAAAGGCCCTGGCAGGGACTGGCCTGGGGGCTCCTGCACCCCCATTTCCCTGCATCAGGCACAGAAACATCCCCACTGCGGGGCTGGGGACAGGCAGCATCCCGGGGACAGTGCCAGCACCCCGGGGGGACATGGTCCTTGGTCCTGGCGTGAGGAAGGTGAGGGTGGTGTGAGCCATGGCCCAGGGAAGGGATCCCGGGGAGCTCGGCCACTCCAGCACCCAGCAATAGGAACCGCTGTGCCCAAGCTCCCCCTGGGGTAAATAACCTCCATCAAACAGCCACAACAAGGTGTTTGAACCTGACACTTTCCGCTGCTGCCCTGCGCTTCGGGGATGGTGCAGGGAAAATGGGCCAGAGCATCAGAAATTGGTCAGAGCATCCACACTTTGGGATAAAGCACAAGCTGCTTCCTAGGGATGGGAACCAGTGAGAGTGGGGCCCATCCCTCTCCTGTCCCCATCACAGCTCCCGGTGCCAGCGGTGTTTGGGCTCCTCAGGCTCAGCTCCCTGTGTGTGGGTTATCCCCCCGTGTCCCCCTAAACGTGGGCCCTGCCCCGGGGCGGCTCTGGGCTCACCCTGTCAGCCGGCTGCTAAATGAGTCCCCATCAAGTTAATTGCCCAGCCGCTCCAAGGCTGAGAGGAAACGCTCAAGCTGTCGCTCGCAGGCGCTCAGCGATGTCCCCCCGCCAGCTAAAGGCAATTCCAGCTGTCCAAACCCAGGCAAGATGGATTCTCCAGCTTGGGACAGCACCGGGAAGGGACAGCTGGTGTCAGTGGCCCCGCACAGGCTGGGACCCTGAGCAAAGACAGAGCTTTTCCTTGTTGTGGTGCTGAAAGGGCTGAATGTGCCTGTGAGAACCTTCCTGGAATAAAGTCCACTTTATTCCTGGAATAAATCCTGGAATCCTGCCTCTCCTTGGCTGCTGGGGCAGGAGGTTCAAGGAGAACTCTGAGGTCCTGCAGCGCCAAAGCCCCTCGGTACATTGCCAGCTCCTGCTGGAATAAACACCCCCTGAAGCATCACCCGTGCAACCCCAGGGTGTCTCTCAGAGCTGACCAGCTTCTCCTTGGCCTTGCAGTGACGGGGAGCCCCGACGGGAAAATGCATCCTGAATGGGGCTGAGGCCCCCTGCCCGGGAATATGCAGCCTCGGCACCGCGGGGGCAGCACCGGGGCCGGAGCGCGGCGGGATGGTGGCAACCTTCAAGATCGCCGTGCTGGGAGCGCAGGGCGTGGGCAAGAGCGCCATAGTCCGGCAGTTCCTGTACAACGAGTTCAGCGAGGTGTGCGTGCCCACCACGGCCCGCCGCGTCTACCTGCCCGCCGTGGTCATGAACGGCCACGTGCACGACCTGCAGATCATGGACTTTCCCCCCATCACCGCCTTCCCTGTCAACACCCTGCAGGTACGGGGGCACCCGAGGGCTCCTCCGCCTCTGCGGGTCTGGGTGAACCCCCCTGTGGTGGGGTTTTGCTGTTGGAATCTGTGGGGTTGCGGCTCTGCCTTTTTGGGGGATGTTTGTCCCTCTCTCCATGTCAGCATTTGGTTGCTAAATGAGGGGTTGTGTCCTCATGGATCCCGCTGAGCAGGTTCAGGATAAAGTGTGCTCTAAAGTTTGGTGGCAGCAAACACAAGAGAGGTGGCATCCCACTCCCTCCAAAGAGTGTGGCTTGGCATTGCCCACAGCTGGGATCCAGCTGGGGTCCTGGAGCACTGGGATCCAGTCCTTGACTGAGCCATAGCAAATCTAGGGCTGGTAAATCCTGTGGTCATACAGGAGACCCAAAGTAACTTTATAACGGCATAAAGAGTGCTCACGTGCTATCCAAGTAACTAAGGTTAAAAAGCAACTGAGCTGTCACAAGCCCAAGATGCCAATAAGGCCCCTCCCCATCAAGGAAGATCTCAGAACAATGATTAATTGAACTCCACAAAAGCCAGAGCCCAAACTGGGATTAGATACCCCACTATGGCTGACCCAGTGTCAGAGCCAACAGCAGAACATGTGGGTGACACCAGGGGTTCCTGGAGCCCTGATGCACCCACTGCCCAAGCCAGGCAGGGCCTGTCCCTTCCTGGGAGTGGTCATTGTCCCCTCCATCATTGCCTGGGCTTGTTCTGGAGCTCTGAACCCACCAGCTCCTCCTCCACCCCCTCAGGTTCTTCCAAACCCCCCAAAAAGCAGTGTGGAGTTGGAAAGCATTGCCACCAGTGCCAACAACTTCTGGGTGGAGTTAATGGAGAAAAGGAGATGTTAAGCTCATGCCATAGTCCCAGGGACACAGGTTGTGTCAGCACTGAGGGGAAAGGAGCTGCAGGTTCCCAGCTGTGGCTACAGTGCCACCAGTGGGGCCACAATTAGTCACAGTGTCCCCGTCCCCAGCAGGGCCGGGGTCACAGGGGCCATGTAGTGCTCCAAGAGCACCTGTACCATCAGGCAGGAGGTGAAATGAGCACTCCAGGGGCGAGGAGAAGGTTTAAAAATTAATGGGTGAGCGCAGGGAAGGAAAGGTCAGCGTGAGAAAGAGCCTGAAATAGCAAAGGGTAATTTATTGACACAGCAGCCAATGCTCACACACTCCATTAACTCCCTGCCTTGCTGCACCCCAGAGGAGGTGCCAGTGGGAGCAGATGGAGGTTTCCAGGGAACAGAGGGTGATCGGAGGGGTGGCTCTGAGGGGAAAGGAGAGGGATAAAGCTCTGTCTGCAGGGAAACATCCTGGACTCAGCTCTGTGCCAGGAGCAGCATCCCTGCAGTGCTGTCCTGCAAGGGGAACAGGAGCCAGTGCCTCTCTGACACGCTGCTCCTGCAGTGCAACGCTCAAACATCCCAGGAGACCTGCACTGCTGAGGAAAACCACCCTGACAGGGCAGAGCTGCCCCCAGCACGGTGAAATAGCTGAAGTTCTTTGTCTCCCTGGTGTATCAGGGCTCAGAGGAGCCCCGAGGCTGCTGCTCCATCCTCCTGCATCTCTGAGCCCCAGGATCTCCCCAGCATCTCCCCTGGGTGGGCAGGGAGGGGCTGTGTCCCTCTGCCCCCTCCTTCCCCTGCTGCCCCCTGTGACAGAGATAAACCCACATCCCAAAACTCCCCTTTCCCCTCCTCATTCTGATATAACCTCGGGAAAGGCTGATTCATGGCTCTGAGGGGGTTTGCTCAGGGACGAGTGATGCCTTTCCTCCCTGGAGAGTCTTTCTCCTTTGCAAGGCACCCAGGAAGGTTTTGCAGTGCTGCCTGCAGGGGCTGCCATTCCCAGTCCCACTGCTGGGATGGGAAAGTGCCTGAAGTGAGGCAGATTTTCACTCATGGCATGGAAAAAAAAAAAAAAAAAATCCAGTTGTTCCCAGAAACCCAAGGGTTTCCTAACAGCATTAATTTCTTCCAGCTCCAGATTTTGGCTGTAGAGAGGCCACCCCTGCCTGCCTCTGCCCTGGATCCACATCTTGCTCTCACACACTCAGCTCCTGAGCAGCCTCTGCTCCTCTTCTGTCCCCATGTCCCCTCAGACAGAGCTGCTGTCACCTTCCCCCTGTGACCCACAGAGCTGCTGCTGCATCACCCTCAGATGGGGCTCAGCATCCTCCTCACCCGCCCTGCTTCAAAAACCAGGGTGCATCACTAATTAGCACAGCTAATTAGCAGCTCTGGAGGATGAATCCACCCAGAGCAGGGGGCTGCATCCAGCCCCACTCCCAGCTCAGCTCTGGGCTGGAATTAGGCTGCAATCTTCCCTCAGGAGTGGAATTGGGGCTGACACATCCTGTTACCTCTCCCCTGGGCTGACAGGGGGGATGTGGGATCTCTGGTGATGGGGCACACACAGATGGGTCTGGGCAGAGCAGAGAGGGGTGCTGGGGCAATGTGCAGCCCCCAGAACAGGGCAGGGCATCCCCCAGGCCCAGAGCCAGGACTGACCCCTGTGTGCCCCCACAGGAGTGGGCAGATGTGTGCTGCAGGGGGCTCCGGAGTGTCCATGCCTACATCCTGGTCTATGACATCTGCTGCTTTGACAGCTTCGAGTACATCAAAACCATCCGCCAGCAGATCCTGGAAACGAGGTACGGATGGCTCTGGGGAGGTGGCAAGGGAGTTCTGCACCATGGGGGGCACATCCTGGCATCAGAGAGGAGATACCAGACTGGCACAATGCCCCTTTGGCAGGGACGGGAGCCCCAACACCAAGAGAGGAGCAGGAGCCCAGGCAGGCTCCTCTGAAGCCAGGATTCCTGCTCCATGGAACCCAGGGAGGGACGGAGGATTCTCTGCTGCCAGCCCCAAAAATGAGCTGCAAAACGCCCAGCAAAGGCTCTGAGCAAATCCCTGCCTCATTCCTGACAGAATTCCCAGGAAAACAGGATTAGCTGCTTTCTGTAAGATTCCACACCAGCAACACATCCAACAACACTTCACTTCACTTCACTTCACTTCACTTCACTTCACTTCACTTCACTTCACATCCACACCTCTCACTCTCACTCCAAGAGAGAAGAAACAGGGTTAAGGTTGGCAGAGCTCTGAGGAGCCTGGCTGGGATCTGGCTTTGATTCTGGCTGTTGATTTGTGCATTAATGAGCCAGGCAGGTGTCCCCTGTGGCTGAGCCCTGCGTGAGCAGCTGCAGGTGCCATGGGGGTGTCACCAGCTGGGGTGTTTGTACAAATCACCAACGGGACAGGACTGCTGGAATGTGCTTTGAGCTGTTTGATTTTCCAACATCAACCTCATTACATAATTATGACAATGAGAAGATGCTAGCAGCTCACATCTCAAGCAGAAAACTAAGAACTTAATGTTACAACTTACTTTATAATTTTTTGACCAATCACACAAAGCAAAAGCACATTGACAGGAGTTCTATCTAATCACTATAAGAACACGTACCTTTGGTAAACAATGCTTGCCTATTTTGAATACAAGACCTACTTGTAAGCTTTAAAACACAATGCACAAAACTCTATTATTAAGCTTCAAACTTTCTAATATCTTTCTAGATAAACTTTTCTGGAAAGTTTAGCTTTCCAGAAAAGTTTATATAATTAGTTTATGTAAATAGCTTAGAAAGTTATTCTAGACAAGCGTTAATAGACACACCATTGTTCTATTTGTCCTTGCTTTTCTACAGTTTAAATAACTTTTCTGCTGACCTATCTCATGGCTACTGCTTAGCTCTAATCACAGTTCTGCTGTCTCTGAAGCTTGCCTTTTGCAGCTTTCCCAAAACCCTCTGATTTTGTAGATTCCCACATGAGGGGTGGCTGGACACGGAGGGGAACAAGGGGACAAGGCAAGGCACAGCCAGGAGCCCTTTGGGGATGGGTTGAGCTCTGTGGGCTGTCCCTCTGTGTCCCTCCCTGCCATCCTCCCTCACCTCCCGCCCTCCCCAGGGTCATCGGCACCTCGGAGACGCCCATCATCATCGTGGGCAACAAGCGGGACCTGCAGCGGGGCCGGGTCATCCCGCGCTGGAACGTCTCCAACTTGGTGAAGAAGACGTGGAAGTGCGGCTACATCGAGTGCTCGGCCAAGTACAACTGGCACATCCTGCTGCTCTTCAGCGAGCTCCTCAAGAGCGTGGGCTGTGCCCGCTGCAAGCACGTCCACACCACCATCCGCTTCCAGGGCGCGCTGCGCAGGAACCGCTGCACCATCATGTGAGGAGACCCCTGCCCAGGGACCCCCCAAACCTGGGGATGGTTCTGCTGCACCATCATGTGAGGAGACCCCTGCCAGGGACACCCCAACCCTGGGGATGGTTCTGCTGCACCACCCTGTGAGCCCCCTTCCCAGGGACCCTAGGGCTGCCCAAATTTGGGGATGGTTCTGCTGCACCATCATGTGAGCTCCCCCTGCCGAGAGACCCCCCAAACCCAGGGATGGTTCTACTGCACCATCATGTGAGATCCCTGCCCAGGGACCCCCCAAACCTGGGGATGGTTCTGCTGCACCATCATGTGAGCCCAGGGAGCCCCCAAACCCTGGGATGGTTCTGCTGCACCATCCTGTGAGCCCCCTGCCCAGGGACCCCCAAACCCGGGGATGGTTCTGCTCCCCGGGCAGTGGGAGCTGTGCTGGAGGCACCTCTGGGCTTGCTGAGGTGACATTTGGGGACAGGGGGTGCAGGGGGTGCAGGGGGACAGCGAGGGGTGAGGGATGGCCCTGAGCTCTCTGTGAGCCTGCAGAGCTTGAGGCCAAAGCCATCCCAGGGGGTTGTACATGCCACTGGAGGGTGGAGGAGGTGCCCAAATTTTTGGCTGTCCCTTCATCCTTGCCAGTTCCTGCCCTGGCAGCACAGGGGCAGCTCCTGGTGCTGCCTCATCACCTGCTCCTGGAAGGGAATTATCCAGCACCTGTATCCCGGTGTTCTGGGCATGGCTCTGTCTCTGGGGCACAGGGAAACAGGAGCTCTGCTTTTCCCCTTGTGGGATTTCTCCCTGTGGAGGACAGAGCAGCCAGATTACACGAGCTGTCTTTAGGTTTGGTCAGGTCAGACCTCCAGGTGGATATTCTGGATGAAAGCAAAAAAAGGGGGGGAAAGTAAATTCCAGTCCTGCTCCTGACACCCCCAGGAGCTGAGTTCTGCCTTCCCAGGGCTCTGAGCCCCCCTGTGCCCCAGCACAGCCCCAGCACAGGAAGGCTGTGAGCACCAAATAACCTGGGAACGCTCCTTGCTGGGCAGGTCACCCCTCTGCTACCTCTGCTCCTGGGCTCAGCAGGTGACCAGCTTTGCACCCCAGCCCCTGGGGTGTCCTGGGCAGGTGGGCACCCCCCTGTGCCCCCTGTGCCCCCGGCAGTGCCACCAGGCTGGGTTTTCCCACAAGGATGTTGCCTCGGCAGCAACAGGGAGCTGGAGCAGCACTTCCAGCTGAATTCCTGCTTTGTTTTTTTTTTTTTCTCTCTGCATATCCCTAATAGCAAAGTGAGTCCCCATGTTTTGGGTTTTTTAAATTTTTTTTTAATTGTTTAATTATTATTTTTTAATCTTGTGGTTTGTGTTTGCACCAGAGCCGCAGCTCGCCTGCGTGCTGCCCTGCAGGGTGGGCTGGCAAAGGGCAGCCCCTGCTAGGAAATGGTGATGGGGTGGTGGAGGCAGAGCAAGAGGCCGAGAGGGTCGTGGTTTCTCCATGGCTGGTCCCTGTGAGACACAGGGAAACACCATCCTCACCTGCTGAGGCAGGATCTGAGTCTGATCCATGCTCCAGCACAACCATCCCCGTGATTCCTGCTGCCACAAGGAGCTGGAAGCGTTCATCAGAACAGGACACCCAAGCTCTCTCTGCCACCACAGCCTGGTGTCCAGCACAGCTCCACTGTGCTCTTGGAATTGCTTCCCATCCAAGGCAGCTCCAGCTGAGCTCCAGTGCCTCTGACCACCCCATCCCTGTGCCAGGGCTGGGTGTGCATCCTGCTCCTCCCTCCCTGCTTGGGGAATCAAACCCCTTGCTCCAAAATTTAAAACAAAAAAAAAAAAAGGAAAAAAATTAGGAAAGGCAATGGGGGGACACGAGTCCATCTCAGCCAGGAAGGGCAGTGGCACTTGTCACCATCCCTTGCCTTCGTGGCAAACCTGGCTCCCTGTCCAAGCTCATCCTGACAGGATTTATTAACACATCTGAGTCCACTTATCGATCTCTGGCTAGAGCTTTACCCCTCCAAATTGTCTGAGAAGGAAATTCCTTGGTAAATGCTAATAATAAAGCATTTCTAAAGTGCTCACACTACACATATCAACGACTAAGCCAATACATTGTTTGTTATAACCCTGTAGCCTGCAGTTTATAGCACAATTAGTTACAGGTTTTTATAGCATCTATTTAGTATTTTGAAGAAAAAAAAAGAAGAAAAAAAAAGGTTATAAATATAATTGTTATATTCTATTGTACTTTATAGACAGAGGAAGTTATATTAGTAATAACAACAACTCTCACTGCTTCCACAGCACTTCCCAGCTCCTGGAAGAACGAGGGCTACACAGAGCTCCTCTCCCCAGAGCCCAGGAAGGGGTGGGTGGTGCAGGCAGGGAGATCCCAGCTGTCCAGGTGCAGGGATTGGAGCACGAGCACCCTGCGGCCCTACTCACACCTTACTACAGATTTACCACTCACCCAACGCCTCCCTGGTCCTGCTGAGAGCAGCCTGGGCCTGTCCCAAGCTGGGATGTCCCCGTGGCTGTGCCCAGGGCAGTGCCAGGTCCCTGCCCTGTGCTCCTGGGGGTGATGCTGGGTTCACCAAGGATGCTCCCCTCTCCTCCTCCTCCTCCTCCTGCCCCACTGAGCATCCCAAGCCTGGACTTGGCTTCCCTTTCCCCCCTGGACTCCTTGTTGGAGATTCCCGAGGTGTCTGCACCGCCTGTGACGCCCTGCACCTCCTTCTTTGAAATTGAATTAAAAATCAGGTCTGTCCCCTTGTTCTGTACCGGCCTCAGGAGTGTTTTTGCCAGCAGGTTTTTGCATTCCCTGAGTCCCAGCGCTCACATTTGCAGCTCCTCTGCAGGGAAGCGGGGCTGGCTCCATCCTCTCTCGTGGAAAATGAGACTCTCCTGGGCATTGAGGGGCTCTCAGGGGGACGATTGCTGTGCCCACATCAGGATTATCCTTCCTCCCTCCACACCCACACAGAAAAGAAGTGGAAATGGAGTTTTGGCACATTTCTATTGCACAAACAGCATTGCTGGGGGCTCGGGGGCAGCAGTGCCTGTGCTGTGACCCTAATTTGGAGAATTATGGTGACATCCAGCACCCCTGAGGGGACCACAGCCATCACAGGGTCCCTCCTGTGACCCCCCAGCACTCATGGAGGCTTTTGGAGCTGTCAGACACGGGGCTCACTGGTGCCGGTGGGGAGCACTGAGGTGTGAGATGCTTTTTATGGGTGTCAAGGATGGGGTGTCCCCTCTCCAGGTGTGGCTAAACCCTTCCTCCTGCAGAAAGCATCGATTTCGGGCTGGATTTTTCCAGTACAAAAGTGCCTGTTTAGCAGGATTACCAGAAAAATAAATCCATTGGGAAGGACGGGGTGCAGCGGTGAAAATAAGGTGGAACCCCCCCGGGCTGTGTGGGAGCAATCCCACCAGGGATGGTTCTGCTCCATCTTCACCTTCAGCATGGCTCCCACCCTCGGAGGGAGGGCTCCGTCGGTCTGTCCGTCCGTCCGTCTGTCCGTGCCTCGGGCTGGGCTCAGACCCACGACTCCTCCTCCTCATCCTCGCTCAGCCAGGTGCCGCTGTCCCCCGGGGAGGGCTCGGGGCGGGCGCTGCCGCTCTGGGGGGCCCGGGGGGCGCCCGGGGGTCGCCGCTGGCCCCGGGGCCGATGCCCCAGCGGGGTGGGGATGCGCGAGGGGCGCTTGCCCGGCCTGTGGTCCCGCCGGGGCCGCACCTTGGGCCGCAGCTTCAGCTTGTAGATGGAGGGCACCCGCTCGGGCTTCTTCAGGCAGCGCCGGGGCTTGGTGGCGATGCTGGCCCGGGGGGTCTGGCCCCCCATTCCCGGCCCCCCTGCGTCTCCCGGGGCCGGGGTCTGGCCCCCCATTCCCGGCCTCTCTGCCTCTCCCGGGGCCGGGAGCTCCGGGGCAGCTCCTGGGGCAGTTTTGGGGACCTGACCCCACATCCCCACTGGGCGGAGGGGCTGCGGGCCGCGGGACAGCTCCTCCAGCACGCTGGCATAGCCGGGGGGCTGCGTGTGCCCACAGCAGGCCCTGAACCCCTCGGGGCCATCCTGTGCCCCCCGAGGTCCCTGGGTGCCCCCAGTCCTTGTGCTCGGGGCTGGGTGGCTCTGTCCTGTCCCCTGGGGACTGTCCCCAGCATCGCAGACCCTGCACTGCCCCACAGAACGGCCCTGAGGGGTGGCGGGCCGAGGGGCCGGGCTGGCTTTGAGGGGGGGTTTAACGCTGCTGTCCAATTTCGGGGCTTGGCTGGAGCAATTCCGGGGTGAGGGCTGCCGGCCCCGGCCCAGGGCTCTCTGCCTCCCTTCCCGTGGGTTCTTCAGGCTCCGGGGGTCTCCTGGAGCATCCCGGAGCGAGGAGGGGGCACGGACCTTGAGGGGACTGGGGGCACGGACCTTGAGGGGACTGGGGGCTCGGGGTGCGGTGGCTGTCCCCGTTTCCTGTGGCCTGGCAGCCGGCACAGATGATTTTCCTCCTTGCTGGGCGCTCCTCGGAGCTGCCGGTGCCGTCCGTGGGCTGGGAGCTGCGGGCCTGCTCCGTGCCGGTGCCACAGGGATGGATGATGTCCCCGGGCTGGATGATGTCCCCAGGCCGGATGTCCCCGGGCTGGATGATGTCCCCAGGCTGGATGATGTCCCCGGGATGGATGATGTCCCTGGGCTGGATGATGTCCCCAGGCCGGATGTCCCCGGGCTGGATGATGTCCCCGGGCTGGATGATGTCCCCGGGCTGGATGTCCCCGGGATGGATGATGTCCCCAGGCTGGATGATGTCCCCAGGCTGGATGATGTCCCCAGGCTGGATGATGTCCCCGGGCTGGTCCCTTGCCATGCCCTGGGCACCCCCGCGCCGTTCGGGGCGCTCAGCCGGGACGGGGTGGGTGCCCGGCCCCTCGCTCCGAGCCCAGGGGAGCCGGATCGGGCCGGTGAGCGGGATGGTGGCGGCTGCCTCCCCAAGGGGACAGCGGGTGGCTCCCGCATCCTGCAGGGACAGACAGCGGGGAGGGGCCGGAAGCTGCTGCATCCCCCCGGTCCCGCCTGGTGCTGGGCACCTCCAGACGGGAGAGGGGAAAAATTCTAAATATGCTACCAAACCGGCTCAGTTTGGGGCACGAAGCATCTCTGCATCACTTACCTGCCCGAAGGGACCCTCCGGGGCTGTCCCGGCTCCGTTTGAGGGCTGGCCCCCGTCTGGCGACCCCAGCGCTCCGGGGAGGGGGCGGCAGGGGGGACGCGGCCCCCCCAGGGCACGGGGGGCAGGGGGCTCTGGGAGCGGCTGATGAGCAGCAGGGCGGGCTGGGGGCTGCGGGCGGCCGGGCACAGCCGCACCTCGTGCTGCACCTGCTGCTGCGGGCTCCGGCCCTTCCGGCCTTGTTTGTGA
Organism: Zonotrichia albicollis; assembly: GCF_047830755.1. Classification (NCBI taxonomy): domain Eukaryota; kingdom Metazoa; phylum Chordata; class Aves; order Passeriformes; family Passerellidae; genus Zonotrichia; species Zonotrichia albicollis. Next base: position 6,137,243 of record NC_133840.1, read on the forward strand.
GCTGCGGGGACAGCGAGGGGGGCTCAGCGCCCCTGTGCCATGCACCCACCCGCGGGGAAGCCCACCCAGCCGTGGGTCAGCATCCAGCCCCCCGAGAGTGCCTGTGCTCCCTGCAAAGCGGCTTTGGGGGTCCGGCTCCATCCTGAAGTCTTCCATGACCTCTAGTGGCCACCAAAACCAAAGAAAGTCCCCAAAACCCGATATTTCTCGGCATGGCTGTACCAAAGCCTCCGAGAAGCATCGAGACCAGGCACAGACCCCATCCTCAGCCAGCCGCGGGGTTTGGGGACGTGGGGACTCACAGAGCGACGTGCAGCGACACGGGTCGTGCTTGTCCAGGTAATGCTCCAGCGTGTCCCAGCCGCCCCCGACCCGCACCATGACGTGTTCCCGCAGGATCTGGGGACATCGGGAATGTCCGTGCCAGGGGACACCGGCAGCAGCCTGGGGGTGGCACCCCCGGCCGGGCTTCGAGAGCTCTGGGCTGGCCCCAAGTGCCACCAGTGTCCCAAAGGGCAGCTCTGGGCTGGCCCCAAGTGCCACCAGTGTCCCAAAGGGCAGCTCTGGGCTGGCCCCAAGTGACACCAGGTGTCCCAAAGGGCGGCTGCGCCCCTGGCTCAGCTCCTGCAGCCATCCTGACAGGTTTATTTTGTCACCACAAGGAGGGTGAGGGATCCTTTTGGAAAATCCCTGTCCTTCGTGGTGTGCTGAGTTCTTTGGCCGTGCTTGGGGATGGATTCAGAGCATCCCAGTGCTCCCATAGCTGGGTGAGAGCAGGCTGTGGCTCTGTGGGGGTGTCAGGGTTTGTCCCACACACATGGGTGGTTAAATCCATACCAACATGTGTGACAGGGCTGAGCTCCCCTGCTTTGGGAATAGTGATCAAAGCTCCCACACAGACCCTTCTGGGGGATTGTGGAAAGGGGGTCATGGCAGAGCAGAATTCCTGATGTTTTCCCCCAGGAGCAGGGATGGAGCAGACTCACCCGCACAAAGATGAGGCTGTCAGAGTCCCCCACTCGGTATTTCCCTTCAGAGATCTTGATCATGGGGAACTGCACAGGGCAGGTACAGCGGCTCACCAGGTGCTGCACCTGAGGGTGGCAGGGATGGGTCCTCCATCAGGGCTGCTGGGAAAGGTCCTGGGGTGACCATGCCCATCCCCATCCATCCCCATCCATCCCCATCCTCATCTCCATCCAATCCACCTCCATGCCCATCTCCATCCATCCCCATGCTTATCCCCATGCCCCACTATTCCATCCCCATCCATCTCCATGCTCCTCCCCATCATCCCCATCCCATCCCATCGCATCCCATCCCATCCCATCCCATCCCATCCCATCCCATCCCATCCCATCCCATCCCATCCCATCCCATCCCATCCCATCCCATCCCATCCCATCCATCCCCATGCCTATCCCCATCCATTTCCATTTCCATTTCCGTTTCCATTTCCATCCATCTCCATGTCCTTCCCCATCCATCTCCATGCCCATCTCCATCTCCATCCATCCCCATCCCTACCTGCCTCCATCCCCATCCCCATCCCCATGCCCCCCATGCCCCCCTGCCCCTGGCACCATCAGGTCGAGGTTCTGCAGGTCCTGTGGTGCCCTCCTGGGTGCCCGGGGCAGGCTGGGCTCTGGGGGAGGCAGCTCCATCTCCTGCCGGAGCTCCTCCTCGATCTCCTCCTCCATCTGCACCAGGGTCGGGGCGCGCACCCCGAAGCGCGAGGCGTGGCGGGCCAGCTCCAGCAGGCACAGCACAAAGTTCTTCTCGTTCTTCCTCAGCACCAGGTCCTCTGTCTCGAACATCAGCACGTCTGGGCAGGGCAGGACACGGCATCCACGTGGGGATGGGGACAGAGCAGATGGGGGGCACAGATGGAGGCAAAACCCACCCAAAGGGTGCTCCCCGCTGGAGCCATCCCACCAGGAATATGGCAGGGTTCAACAAGAGTTGGGGTAAGTGATAAAGGAGAAAGAGCTTTTCCTTTTGGGCATCTGCAGCTGTTTCATGGCATCCCAAAGGCACAAAACTCAGTGTCTGAGAGCCCTGAGAATGTCTTGCTCTGTGCCACTCCCCTCCCTGGGCATCCATGGGGGTAGGACAGGGTGACAGATGCTTTGGTCAGAGCCAGGACTTCTCCTGCTGTCCTTAGGGCTGGGATTGTGCCGTGCCTGGCATGATCTGTGCCATCCACCCCTTCCTTTGCCATTCCTCCTGTGCATATCTACACCTAAGCAAACCCTCCAGCCACGTGTCAGCACACTGAAAACTTGCACAAGGGATGCCAGCTCAGGGGTGCCAGCGCACAGAGCTGTCCCATGCCGGGGTGGCGCTGGGTTTGGGGAACACATGGCAAAACACAGAGACGTGGCACAGCTGGGGCCTGGCATCCTACCTTTGATCCCCATCTCCTTCCTGCACCACTGGATGAAGTTGGAGACATTGTCCCTGGCCTGGAAGGTGCCAGGCTGTGCTGTGAGGTTGCAGGTGACACCGGCAGAGGGCAGGTGGAGGTGCTTGGCCACCTCGGGGCACACCTGGGCAAACTCCCCTGCCACCTGGGTGACGTGGTTGGCGTGGGAGCACAGCACAGCCCCTGTCTCCAGCACCTCCAGGAAGGTGCCCACCTCGATGTCAAGGCCATGGAGCTCCTTCAGCCACTCTGCCAGGTCCTCCTTCATGGCGTACAGGTACTGCCCGCTGGACTGGTAGGGACGGATGCTGCGTGTCCCCGTGCCCGGGGTGCCCCACATTCTGCCATAAGACTGGGAGGGAGAAGGATGGTGGGGACACGGCTGTCCCTGTGCTGTCCCTGTCACCTCCCCGGCAGCCACACTCACCTGGTGCCTCTTGCTCCCTGCCACTCGGGGTGGTGGCAGTGTCCTGCTGGTGCCCCAAGCCCTGCAGTGGTGCTGGGGAGAGGAAATCGCCCTGCTGGGTGTTTTGTTTCCTTCCCAAGCACAGATCGCAGATCGCTTCTCCTTGGTGACAAGGGACTGGCTGCAAACACTCCCTGTTAACCCTTCAGCACCCACTCCTCTCTCACAGCCCTGCTCCTCCCCAGCCATGCCAGGGGTGGATTTTCCCCCAAAGGTCCTGGCTCCAGGGCAGGAAGGAGTCAGAGAGCAGCTCCTCAGCACCCAGGATGCTCCCAGCCACACGAGGGGGATTTTCCCCCTTCCCAAAACCCCTACACCCACCTCCAGCACAGGTGAGGGCCACAAGGTGCTTTTTCAGGGCGACCTCAAGGTGAGGAGGGTTCATTTTCACACTCACCTTTGGGCTTTCCCTGCTCTGTGCTGCTTCCCAAACTCCTTTCCCCATTGCCCACAGCAGCGAGGTGAATGGGTAAAGCTCCTGCAGGGATGGAGTGGCTCCAGGAATTGGGGCTTTAAGGAAAGAGCTGCCCATGAGTGGGCACCTCTGGGAATGTGGGACACTCCCTCCCCAAGCCAGGCCTTGCAGAGCTGCCACAGCACCCAGGTACCTCTGCAAAACCCAAACAAATCTACCAGGGCAGTGTTCACGCCTCAGGGACAAAGCAGAGCCTCTCCTGGGTTTTGTGGGTCTCCTTGCTGTGGTGGGGACCCATCCTGTCCCTGCAGATGTCACTGCAGCTCAGTGTCCAGCCGGGTCATTCTGGGGCAGGGAATGCAGGAATCCCAGCTATTCTGTCTGGGGAATGTGAGGCAGGCTGGGGGAGTCTGATGTGCCCAGCCAGGGAGCCCAGCAGCAGAAAGGAACCCTTGAGGAGCTGGATTTCCATCCAGGGCACCCAAAGGGGTGGGTGAAAGGCTCAGGGTGTGAGTTCAGCTCCCCCAGACTGATGGGACACAGTAAAGTGACCCCGGCTGCCCCTGCAGCATCACAGGGCCCCAAAACATCCCACAGCACACAGCCCCGGGAAACACATGGCAGCAAGCCAGGGAAGAGTGGAAAACCCAAAAAGGGAGAGGATTTTAGTCCCATCCTCTGCCTTCAGTCACACAGCACAGGGGATGCCTGGCTTTCTCCTAAGGGGACAGGAAAAGGGATAATGAATGAATTCAGCCTGGGGAAAAAACCTATTAGCACATTCCAAAGTGTGGAATGAAAATCCTCAGTAATTTGGGGTTGAAGTAAGAAGGAGAATTTCCATGTTTTCATCACCATCAGTGAGTTTTCAGTGGGATCCACCTCCCCTCTTTGATCCTGCCAGCATGAAAGCTGAGGCCAAATCCAGCATCCTCCTCTCCAACCCCAAACACCCACAGGCATCTGAAACACAGCCCTGGCAGGAAACTGGAGATTTGCTTTAAAAAAACAACCCAAACCTGAAGTGTGACAGGAAAACAAGCACAAACCCCAACACCACACATCCAGAGGTTGGTTTTATTTGCTGTCAGGTCTCCAAGCCCTTGGGACTCCCCGCAGGCCACATCACCTGATTGTCATTCAGTTCCTATGGAAATGTGAGTTTCTCTGGAAATGTGGAAAGTCCCCTGAGGTTTTGGGCAGATGAAGCCCCTGTGTGTGTGTCTGCACATGAAGGGCTCAGCACAAGTGTGATGGAGAATGGGAGGAGTGCTGGCTCTCCTTCCTGCCAAACCCACAGCTCAGCTGGCATTGGGTACCACTGAAACCCCTTGTCGTGCTAAGGGCAAGCCCTGCTTTGCAGAGAAAGTCTAGAAATGGCAAAAATGAGGGAAAGAGGAATCCCTAAAGCTGCTGGCATCAGGAGGGCACCCAGCACAGCACCCTGACAGCACAGCAGGACCAGAGCAGGGCTGGGCTCTGAGCTCTGGTAGAACCACTGCACAAATGGCTTCAAAAAATCACTTAATAAACCTGAGGCCTGTCTTGCCCAGCAGCAATGCCTCAGAATCGCAGCCCTGGGAAGCTGAGCTCCATCCCCAGCCCTGGGACACCCTGGCCATTTGCAAACTGGTGACCCTGCTCAGGAGCCAGAGGCGTTTCCAGGTGGGGAGTCTGCCTTAGGGAAGGAATGAGGAATGTGCAGCCACCCTGTCCCTGCAGCCTGCATGCACAGACATGTCCCTCTGTCCTGCTCACCTCTCCTCTTCCCCTCCTCCCACAGCCATTTGTCACCCCCGTTCACCCGGGTGGGGCCCAGGGAGTCAGAAATTCCCTGATCCTTTCCCTTGCAGAGGCAGCGAGCTCAGGCACACAGTGGGGGCTGCCAGGTGGGCACAGCCCAGGAGAGCCCACCCAGGCACCCCAAACCCACCCAAAGCCAAAGCTCCTGCTGCCTGTGGCCGGCAGCTCAGCTGAGCCCCCCTTTTCTCTCCTACACCAAACCCTGCTGCTTTCAGCCCCAAAATCCCACTGTGCTGGTGTCTCCAGCTGGATGTGAGCACAGCCCAGCAAAGCATCCCCAACCCTCCATACCCCAGGGTCTCAACAAACAGCAGGGGCAAAGCTCCACATGGATCCAAATTTTTTGTCCAAATATCTCCTTTCTTTTAGTTTTAAGCAGGAGATGTTGTCAACCTGCTGTTGAAAACCACCCACACCCCACAGCAAGCAGCAGCGAGACACTTCTCTGCCTGATAGTGGGAAAATGACAGATATCAACAAGTATCAACAAAGATATAAAAAAGTATCACCAAACCCCAGTCCTAGTTTGAAAAACGTGTGTAACAATATCCTGGAAGTGAACAGAAATGGGTGTGTTTGCAGTCTCTATGGCTGATACATTTTTTTCTTGTGCTCTGTTATAAAAAATACAGTCCCAAAGCCTTCAGGTCACCTGGCTGTGGCACACATCCTGAAAATTAACAGAAATGGGTGTGTTTGTAGTCTCTATGGCTGATACAATTTTTTTCTGTGGTGTTATAAAAAATACTGTCCCAAAGCCTGCAGGCCAGCTGGATGTGGCACATCCTGAAAGTGAAGAGAAATGTGTTTGCAGTCTTCATGGCTGACACATTTTTTTCTGTGGTCTGTTATAAAAAATACAGTCCCAAAGCCTTCAGGCCACCTGGCCATGGCACACCTGGCCATGGTACACCTGGCTGTGGCACACATCCTGAAAATGAACAGAAATGGGTGTGTTTGCAGTCTCCATGGATGATACATTTTTTTTCTGTGGTGTTATAAAAAACACTGTCCCGAAGCCTGCAGGCCAGCTGCTTGTGGCACACCTGGCCATGGCACACCTGGCTATGGGCACACCTGGCCGGGGCACACCTGGCTCTGTCCCAGCTCCATCCCAGCCCTGCTGGGTCACTGCTGCACCATCCCACGGCTCCAATGTGCAGCCAGTCCCTGCCCAGCCATCCTCAGACAGGAACCAGAGTCACACCCAGACGATCCAGGCGAGGTCCGGACCCCCTTCTCTCAAAACAGCACCTGCTCACTGTTGGCATCCCAGCAGCCCATCCAGGCCAGCTGCGTGGCCCATTTGCCGGTGGCCACCACCTGCAGCTTGTCCTGGTCGAATTTCCAGAAGCGATCGTCCCTGAAGAAGTAGAGGGCGCGGTCGCGGTGGGTGAGAGCGCCGGCGGTGCCCGGGGGCAGCCCTGCCCAGTCCCGCAGGCTCCGCGGGTAGTAGGGCTCCACGGCCATGGGATCCTCGCCCAGCACGAAGTACTTGGGGCCCTTGAAGAGGACGAGGCGCCGGAGCTGCTGGAAGTAGAGCGCGGTGTCCGGGTGCCGAGGCAGCCCCAGGGCGCTGCATTTGCGGGGGAATCCCGCGTCCAGCTGGGAGCCAGCGTAGCGCCAGCAGCGGCCACCTGCGGGACAGGAGGGTCAGAGCACAGCCCAGAGGGGACCCTGCCAGCCTGAGCTCCAGATGTGGTCAGACTCGGCCAAAGGACCGGCCTTGTGGTGGTCAGTGACATCCATGCCACTGGTGACCACTGCGGGGCTGCCCCAAGGAGGAGGCTGGGGGGAATGTCACAGACATCTTTTATGGAAAATGCTTTCCTTAGGATTTTTCCTCCTGAGAGGCCTCAGGAACGAAATGTAAACATTGATTAGCTGCTGCTGTGGAATGCAACAGGTGCATCTGTGATTGGTCTCATGTGGTTGTTTCTAATTAACGGCCAATCACAATCAGCTGGCTCCAACTCTCTGTCCGAGCCACAAACCTTTATCATTCCTTCTTTTTCTATTCTTAGCCAGCCTTCTGATGAAACCTTTTCTCCTATTCTTTTAGTACAGTTTTAATATAATATATATCATAAAATAATAAATCAAGCCTTCTGAAACATGGAGTCTCTTCCCTCATCCTCATCCTCAGACCCCTGTGAACACAGTTACAGGGGAAACTGAGGCACGGCTGCTCAGGGGTTTGAAGGCATGGAAAGGGATCACAGGGACAGAGCAAGGCCACAACCATGCTGCTTCTGGCAAGCCTCCCCCCTGACCCTGCACGGCGAATGGCACAGACAGAAACAGATCCAGCTGGGGCTGGGGCATCCAAACCCAGCCCTGCAGCGGGAATTGTGATGGGGACTGGTGGCTTGGCTGTCCCCACAGCACCCTGTCCCCAACAGGGCAGACAAAAGCCCCTTTCTGCTCACAAGGCACAGACCTGGGGAGGACAGAGGGAGCAGCAGAGCTGGGGAGGCAGAGGGGCTTTGGCTCCCACCCAGCTGCAGCACAAAGCCCCTTTTCTGAGCAGCCAGGGACTGCTTCCCATTAAAGCTGGGGCTGACCCTGGCGGCCAGGCTGCCTGGTTTGACCTTCCTCTCCCCATCTGGCAGCTGGGACAGTTTAGGGATGGTATCCCAGCTGCTGGGTCTGCTCATGGATGGAATTCCAGCTGCTGAGGCAATTTAGGGATGATATCCCAGCTCCCAGAACAGTTCATGGATGCTACCCCAGCTCCTGGGGCAGCTGATGGATGGTATCCTAGCTGCTAGGGCAGTTTGGGGATGGTATCCCAGCTCCTGGGGCAGCTGATGGATGGTATCCCAGCTCCCAGGACAGCTAAAGGAAGGTATCCTAGCTCCTGGGGCTGCTCATGGATGGTGTCCAAGCTCCTGGGGCAGCTCAGCCCCAGGCACAGCCCAGGGATCCACCTGCCCCATGAAACCCCCACGCACTCCCCTGCAATTCCTGTTTTGGGGAGCAGTTTCTCCCCACCCCCCCCCCACTGCACCTGGATTTGCTTTGACACACCAGTGAGTGCTCTCCTGATGGGGAAACTGAGGCACGAGGAGGTGCTGTGGCTGCCAGGGCCACGTAACTCACCCATGACAGGACACCCAGCCCAGGGCTTTGCACACCCAGGGCGCAGCAACGCCCCAGCTCACAAAAACCAGAACTGTGTGACCCCAGCCAGACCTGCAGGCAGGAGCAGTGGCAGCCCCGAGGGGAGCCCCCTGTCCCCTCACCCACCTTTGAAGAAGTAGAACTTGCCCGTGCTCTGGGACCAGGCGCAGGCGTCGATGCCGGCGGGGAGGCCGGGCCAGCGCGGCTGCAGAGCCTGGGGCTCACTGGCATTGCCACTGCCCGACACCACCCAGTAGTGGCTGCCCTTGAAGATGTAGAGGTTGTGATCCCCGTCTGCGAGGCAGAGGGAGAAATGTTATTAAACCATCCTCCTCTGCTACCCAGATCCCCTCTCCTCCCTGTGTTTTGGGGTTTGGATGCTTCCTCCTGCCCTTCCACTTTCCAGAATCCATTTTCTCCCCTCCAGGCATGAAAGGATAAATGCTGGCCACAGTTCAAGGCTTATCTTGCACAGCTGAGCTCCTGCAGTGATTAATCCTTGCCATGGCCCAAGTTTTGGGGTGTTTTCCCTGTTTCTGGCACATCGCTGTGCCCTCAATGTGCACTGCTTCACTGCATCAGTGACACCACCAGTGCCAGGAGCTGTGGCCCAGTCAAACCCAGCTTTCCCTCCCCTGGGAGCTGCAGCAGCACTGGGACAAGGGGTGGGGTGCAGGTTTGGGAGGGGGTCACGCGGGCCCACACCCACCAGAGGTTATGGCATCGAAGAAGGTGTGGCAGTAGTAGGTGCTGAGGCTCCTCTGCTGTCGGTCCCTGCTGTAAAGATCCGTGTTCCAGTCCTGGAAGTGAGTGAAGACCTTTCCTGGGAGCTGGATGGCCGAGCCCTTGGAGGGCTTTCCTGGGATGGAACAAGGGGTGATGAGTCTGGAGAAGGGGTGGAAAAACAATTTTTCCCAAAGCACAGGGCTGGGACTCCAAAGACTCCTTGTCCCAATGTCTGGTTCTTATTCCATGATAGTGACAAAAATCCCTTGGCACCCCAAAAAACATGCACCAGCAGACAAGTGGGCAGCAAACCCAACCTTCCCTGCCCTGGAGGCCCTGGCACCTGTCCCACCTCTGCATTTTCCTCCCAGCCACCACAGGAATGGAGCCCATGTGTCAGCAGACCTCTCCCCTTTCACTGACCTGCTCCCATCCCTACTGCTCCAGAGAACAACCCTGGAGAACCCCAGAGAATAACCCTGGAGGAACCCAGGGATGCTCAGAGAAGCCAGGCTCACCGTACAAACTCTGTATGGCCAAGATGTCATCCCAGCTGAGGACAAAATCCTTGCTGAGCTTCTTGTAGTAGGGTGACATGAGGGCGCTCTTGACGGGCGAGTGCTGCAGCCCCAGCGTGTGCCCCACCTCATGGGCCACCACGATGAACAGGTTCCTCCCCTTGCCACTGTGCAGGGACCAGCGCTCAGCGCTGTCAAAGTGAGCTTCTCCTCGCCGGGGCAGGAAGGCGTGGGCCAGGGCACCTCCTGGGGACACGAGAGCCAGCAGGGACCGCAGTGTCACCATGATGTTTTATGGAAAATCACTTTGTTAGGATTTTTTGTCCTGAGAAGCTGAGAAGCCTCAGGAACAAAATGTAAACATTGATTATCTGCTGCTGTGGAATGCAACAGGTGCATCTGTGATTGGTCTCATGTGGTTGCTTTTAATTCATGGCCAATCACAGTCAGCTGGCTCAGACTCTCTGGTCAGACACAAGATTTTATTATCATTCCATTCCTTTGTTTTCTAACCTTCTGATGAAATCCTTTCTTCTATTCTTTTAGTATACTTTTAATATATCATTTTCTTTTAATATAATATGTAACTGTGTTCACAGGGGTCCGAGGATGAGGGAAGAGACGAGGATCTGACTCCATGTTTCAGAAGGCTGATTTATTATTTTACGATATATATTATATTAAAACTATACTAAAAGAATAGAAGAAAGGATTTCATCAGAAGGCTGGCTAAGAATAGAAAAAGAAGGAATGATAACAAAGGTTTGTGGCTTGGACAGAGCATCCGAGCCAGCTGACTGTGATTGGCCATTAATTAGAAACAACCCCATGAGACCAATCACAGATGCACCTGTTGCATTCCACAGCAGCAGCTAATCAATGTTTACATTTCGTTCCTGAGGCCTCTCAGCTTCTCAGGACAAAAAATCCTAGCAAAAGGATTTTTCATAAAAGACATCTGCGACAATAATATATATCATAAAATAATAAATCAGCCTTCTGAAACATGGAGTCAAGATTCTCTTCCCATGTTGGGGTTGCCTGCAAATTCCCACAACTGGTGACCCCGAGTCAGGAAAATTCCACACTGGGTGAGCCCTGAGCGAGGAACATTTCCACAACATGCAGATTTGGTTTGCCCAAATGTGAGTCGATTTTAGGTGGTTTTGGAGGAGCCCATGTTTGGAGGGTGTTGTGGGGCTCCTTGAGGAACATCTCAGCCACCTTGCAGGCAGACCTCAGTTGAGGAGTTGGGAGGGGAGAGTCCAAATCAGACAGCAAATCAGACCCTATATCAGACAGCAAACTGGTACAAACTGGGCTGGAGACACCGCAGAGCCTCCACCACCCCCAGCCCTCCTCCCTTTGGGGGAAGACCCCACGTTCCAAAGAGCAGCTTACGAGGGGGAAGCGACCAGCACCTGGCCCATCGAAGGCGTTGTTGAGTCCATCGTTGTGGTCGCCGTGGAAGAAGGTGAGGCGGATGTCGGCGGGGCCCTCGTGTGCCTCCCAGAAGAGCAGGGAGGACACGTTGCTCCAGAGCTGGAAGGCGGCGCGCACGGCCAGGCGCACGCCGTGCTGTGGCAGGTACGGCGGCCGGTTCACCACGCGGTACGTCAGCTGCCGCTTCGGCCACCGCCCTCCTGTGTGGGGACAAGGCCACCCCCGTGGCAGGGAGAAAGGGTGACCAGGGCCCCATCTGTCCCACATTGCTTCCTTGAAAGGGTGCCAGGGTTTGGGTGTGTTGGTGCCAGGGGTTTGGGGTATGTTGGTGCTGGGGGTTTGGGTATGTTGGTGCTGGGGGTTTGGGGTATGTTGGTGCTGGGGGTTTGGGTATGTTGGTGCTGGGGGTTTGGGTATGTTGGTGCTGGGGGTTTGGGGTATGTTGGTGCTGGGGGTTTGGGTATGTTGGTGCTGGGGGTTTGGGTATGTTGGTGCTGGGGGTTTGGAGATGTTAGTGCTGGGGATTTAACCTGAGCCAGGATTTTGGGTATGCTGGTGCTGGGGGTTTGGGTATGTTTGTGACAGGGTTTGGGGTATGTTTGTGCTGAGGGTTTGGGTATGTTGGTGCCAGGGGTTTGGGTATGACGGTGCCAGGGGTTTGGGTGTGTTTGTGCTGGGGTTTGGGACCCCAGAGCCCTGGGGTTACATTTATCTGGAGGCATCTGGGAGCAGGAACAAAGCCGTGGGGCCCTGGGGGTATGTGGGTGCCAGAGCTGGTGCTGAGGCGTGGGAGTGGGGACAGGCTCCAGCCTCTGCCTCTGCTCCAGATGTGCAGGGAAACAGGAGGAACACAGCTGGCAGCACACCAGGGCTCACTGCTCTGCCTCTGGGCTGTGGCTAACAGCAAAGCTGGCACACATCCACCCCAGCTCTGCCTGCTTCTCCCCATGGCTGGGGACACTCTGGGCTAGCTGGTCACACTCCTGGGGACAGAATCAGTTCTCACTCCACCTCCAAGGGACACAGATGAGCTCTCACTCTGCACAGCAAAAGCAGCCCTAAAACAAAGCCTGGCATCCCATCCTTCTCTCCACAGGGGCAGAGCATCCACCACCAGAGGAGGATGGGCAGGGCTGGCTTAGCAAGGCTGGCTCTGGGGAAGAGGAGAGCTTGGCTTTGCCCCGTGCTGGGCTCTGGGTATGCTCCAAGCCAGCAGGATGAGGGGCACAGGGGAGATCCTGCTGGGACAGGGGGGATGACAAAGCACTGAGCTGGCTCAGCTGCCAGGGCTTCCTGCTCCAAGCAGGATAAACAGCACAAAGCCTCACCCAGCCTTCCTCCAGCCCTGCAGGCACCCCCTGTTCCCATCCAGCCCGTGGGTACAGATGTGGTGCTGTCCCATCCCCACTGCCTGTGACATCAGATCACCAGAGCAATAACCACACTGAGCCCTTTCCTGCCCTTTCCTTGAGCCACTGGGCATCTCCTGCCACCCACCCACTTTTGTGATGCCCAGAAAGGAGCCCCATGAGCCACAGGGCACTGGCTGCTCCTGTTTGCCCACCTCCTGCTCTGTGCCCTTCCTGCTCTGCTCACTGCCCACATGCCCTGGGCACAGGATGGCTCCCGCAAGGGACACAAGCTGGGGCTTTGGGAGGAAATCCAGAGGCTGGAGGAGGATGGCAGGGCTCTCCTGGGGCTGTGCATGGCCAGCCCTGCCAGTGCACACACAGCCTGACACGGCACAGAGCCTGTTCTTAATCTCCCTTTGGTTTTTCCCATGTCCAGAGCACAGCTGGCCCCGGCCCTCCTGCTCTCTAGGAATCCAGTTACTCATCTGCAAGCCCAAAGAGAGCTCACAGGGGACAAGAGGCCCAGCCCTGGACACACAGAAGGATGCTTGGAGCAGAGTTAAACCCCTTAACATGGGTGAAATTAATCTTGGGTCAGGCAGCCAAGTGCTGGCAGGTTTTTGGGTACTGCTGTGTCCCTAATACGCATTAGGAGTCCCAAAGGTCAACAAAACCTGGGGATAACTTCACTGTGTGCCAGCTCATGCTCTCCAGATCATGCCAGCCCAGCTGTGTCTGGGGCCATGGTGACCTGAGTGCTCTCTGGGAGATCTCCTGGCTCCCACAGCAGCAGTAAAACCACCCCAAGAGAGCTGAATTCCCCAAAACTGAGAGCTGAATCTCTAATCACTGCTTCAAAAACAACCTCCAAGCATGTGCTGGGCTGGATGCTGTGCCCGTGGGGCTGCATCTCCCACCCACAGCAGTTTCCCCAGGAGTCCAGGACGGCAGATCTGAGCACCCCAGACCCCAAACCCCCCCGGAGCCCCCCGGTGCTCACCGTGCTGTGCCGAGCGCCGGTGGCGCCGGGCGGGGACAGTGCGGCCGTGCCCGTCATCCGTGCCACACCTGGGCAGGGCCATCTGATGGAGGGTGGGGGCATCCAGCACCCCACTGGCAGGGAGGTGGGTCACACGCTGGAAATCCCTGCAGGAGGAATGGGGATGTCAGCAGCCACATCCAGACCCGCTGTGGTGGGGTTTGGGGGTGTTGGTGCCAAGGATTGGGGGGATGTTGGTGCTGGGGGTTTGGGGATGTTTGTGCTGGAGGTTTGGGTGTGTTGGTGCCAAAGGTTGGGGGGATGTTTGTGCCAGAGGTGTGGGTATGTTTGTGCTGAGGGTTTGGGTATTTTTATGTCAGGGTTTTGGGTATGTTTGTGCTGGGATTTGGGTATGTTGGTGCTGAGTGTTTGGGTATGTTGGTGGAAGGGTTTGGGTATGTTTGTGCTGGGGGTTTGGGGATGTTGGTGCCAGAGGTGTGGGTATGTTTGTGCCAGGGGTTTGGGTGTGTTTGTACCAGGTTTTTTGGATGTGTTTGTACTGGGGGTTTTGGTATGTTGGTGCTGGGGTTTGAGGATGTTGGTGCCGGGGGTTTGGGTATTTTTGTGCTGGGGATTTGGGTATGTTGGTGCCAGGGTTTGGGTATGTTGGTGCTGGGGATTTGGGGATGTTGGTGCCAGGGGTTTGGGTGCGTTGGTGCTGGGGGTTTGGGTGTGTTTGTGTTGGGGTTTGGGTGTGTTTGTGCTGGGGGTTTACCCAAGCCAGGATTTTCACCCCACAAGCTTCACACCCCGGCATCGGAACTTCACCCAGCTGGTAAAACAAGAAGGATTTGGCTCTGCAAGCACAGCTGGCCTGTAAGTCACCTCCTAGCAGTGCAGGGAAGCCTAAAAATGGAGCCTAAAAATGCCTTTTCCCATTTTTAACCCCAGCTATTTGCCTTTCACATTTAATTCTGCATTTGGCTTTGCACAAGGTCAAGCCCAGGAAGCTCCCAGAGGTGATGTCCTTAGGAGAAGCCCAGGCAGGAGCTGGCAGCTCTCCCCCTCTGACATCTCCCAGCCCTCCCCAAGCTCGGCCTCCCACAGATTTTATCACAGGCGAGCTCCGGGCCATAAAAGGCGAATAAAGCAGCGAGAGCTGGGTGCCAGCAGCCAGAACCCAGCTGGGGAACCAGGCACGGACCTGCCTCTCCAAAAAACACTGGCTGTGCGCTGTGAGACACAGAGCTCCAGCTGCAACAAGGCCCCTCTGGCTGTAAAAAACCCCCTCGGGGTGCTGGCAGCATCTCTGCAGATGGAGGTTGGAGGGCAGTGTTGCATGAAAGGCTCCGAGGTTGGAGGGCAGTGTTGGATGGATAAAAGGTTCCTACCTCAGTGCCTTGCTGAACTCGGCTGGGCTGTGTGTGCTGGCCCCCCGCTCCCTGAAATAGCCGTATTTCTCCAGGAAGAGCTGCAAGAAAAAGTGGAAAAGGTGTAACTCAGAGCACATGTTGGTTTGGGAAGATGGGGAAAGGAGATGAGTGCTGCAAACCCAAATTGCCCCCTTGTTTTGGTTTGCATTGGTTTGTTTGTCAGGAGAAGCCACAACACCTCTGCCCAGGCTTTACCATCCAGCCTGGACTTGCCATTCCCCAGCCACACTGGGATATCCTCACTTTTACAGCTGGTACCAGGAGCAAAACCCAGCAGCAGCTCAGGATGGGCAGCAGGGATGGAGGAACATCCTGAGCATGGAATGGCTTGGAGCCCTCTGAGAGTGTCTGGAGAGGAGAAAGGATCTCATCCTTTCCCCTGTGCTTGTATTTTCATAAAGTTCTCCACCAGAAGCACAAAATCATCAGTTACAGGGTGAATCACCAGAGGTGACATCAGTGCAGGTAAATATGTGTGACTCCCTGGAGTAGCTGTATTTCTCAGGGAGAGCTGCAAGAAAAAGTGGGAAAGGCGCAGCTCAGAGCTCGTGTTGGCTTGGGAAGGAGGGGAAAAGGAGATGAGGCGGCAAACAGTGCTGCAAACCCTAAATACCCGCTTGTTTTGCTCCTGGGAGCTCTGCACCTCAGTCAGCCGTGCCCATACACGTTCCCGCGTGTCTCCTCCCCATCATTTCATTTGGCTCTCAGGGTTTTTGGCCACCATGGAGGCGTAGGAGGAAATAGAGATCAAAACCCTCTGCTGCCGTCCCATCCGCAGCCGGAGGCGACCAAACCCTCAGCTCTGATCGCCCCAGCTCCAGGCAGGGATCCAAACAAAGCCGAAATGCCTGGCCACGAGTAGGGCAGGGTGAGCCGGGGTCAGGCTTAGCATCCCCATCCCCACCAGGATGTGCTGCTGCAAAGTGGGGATGCTCAGGGTGCAATTTGCTTTGCCAAACCATTCTTCTCCTTATCGGCCGCCGACACGGACGGAGATTGCCTCTCTGAACTCGCTCCAGTGCTTAAATTGTATGTTAAAGAAAATAAACGGCTCGGGCTGCTTTTTGGAGGAGTTAATAGCCGGGGTCACACGGGAATGCTCCACGCCCGCCGCCAGGGATGTCTGCGGGACACAAACAAGCTGCCCAGCATCCTGTTAGTGCAGCAGAGCCGCAGTTACGGCAATGAATAATCTAATAAAAAGTGAAAGTGGTGGATTCCCCTCGCAGCATCCCAAAGGAGGGCTGAGCACCGGGAATGCCAGGGATGGCCCGGATAGCAGGGCTGGGGCCCTCGGGGTGGTGTTAAAGCTGTTTCCCTTCCAGTTCATCTCGGGGCTGGGAAAGGGAAGGGGTTGGAGTGGTGATCTCCTCTCAGTGCTGCTGCTGACAGTGGTTCCCCAGCTCTCCTTTAATTCCCTGCACAGGAGGCATCAGCTCCTCCAGGGCCCTGCCACCAGGCAGGGAGCAGGAATGCTCTGTGGATGTGGCACCCCCGAGCTGTGCCAGGGCCTCTCCCTCTCCTCCTCCTGCCCAAACCTCCTGCTTGCCATGAACAGTCACCCTCGTGTCATCCCCCAACACGTCACTGCACAGCCACGTGTGCTCTGCAGCCCTCATCTCCTCCAGTTCCATCTCCTGCAGTTCCATCTCCTGCAGTTCCATCTCCTCCATTTCATCTCCTCCATTTCATCTCCTCCAGTTCCATCTCCTCCATTTCATCTCCTGCAGTTCCATCTCCTCCAGTTTCATCTCCTCCATTTCATCTCCTGCAGTTCCATCTCCTCCATTTCATCTCCTGCAGTTCCATCTCCTCCAGTTCCATCTCCTCCATTTCATCTCCTGCAGTTCCATCTCCTCCAGTTCATCTCCTCCAGTTCCATCTCCTCCAGTTCATCTCCTGCAGTTCCATCTCCTCCAGTTCATCTCCTCCAATTCATCTCCTGCAGTTCCATCTCCTGCAGTTCCATCTCCTCCAGTTCCATCTCCTCCAGTTCCATCTCCTCCAGTTCATCTCCTGCAGTTCCATCTCCTCCAGTTCATCTCCTCCAATTCATCTCCTGCAGTTCCATCTCCTCCAGTTCCATCTCCTCCTTTACACCCCCTCTACCTGGAGCATCCCCCTCTGGCAGAGCACCAGCACACATTCCTGCCTGGACACGCTCTTTGCCCAGCCCCACACAAAGAATTTTGGCTGTTTTTCCCCACCAAAGCTGCCTTGTCTCAGCTGGAGGCACCAGCAGCTCGTCTTTGCTATTCTATTCTTAGCTGGCCTTCTGATGAAACATTTTCTCCTATTCTTTTAGTACAGTTTTAATGTCATATATATCATAAAATAATAAATCAAGCCCTCTGAAACATGGAGTCAGATCCTCGTCTCTTCCCTCATCCTGAGACCCCTGTGAGCACGGTCACAGAGAGCAGTGACTTGTTTGTCAGGAGATGCCACAACAGCTCTGCCCAGGCTTCACCATCCAGCCTGGACTTGCCATTCCCCAGCCACATTGGGATAACCCCACTTTTACAGGAGGAAAAACCCATCAGCAGCTCAGGATGGGCATGAAGGGATGGAGGAACATCCTGAGCATGGAATGGCTTGGAGCCCTCTGAGAGTATCTGGAGAGGGGAAGGGATCTCTCATCCTTTCCCCTGTGCTTGTATTTTCATAAAGTTCTCCTCCAAAGCACAAAATCACCAGTTCCATGGTGAATCACCCGTCACAGGGTGCAGATGCCAGAGGTGACATCACTGCAGATAAATGTGAGCTGAACACCTGGATGGGAAGTCCTGGCTCTCATAGCACAGTCTGAACCTTGTCTAACACAATTCTGCATTCACTCAGCACAACCTGAAGCTCTTTCCCTGCCTGTAACCCAACACAATCCCACCATTAAAGCGTGAAAATGGTTTTTCCTCACCATGATCTCACGAAGGCTTGAAACCCCATCTGGACACGTCAGGGTGCACAGTGAAAAAAGCAACCATGTCCCAGCAGCTGCTCTTGAGCAGCACCAGAAGGCACAGAGGCCACTGCTGGCGTTATCACTCCTGCCCAGAGCTCCCTGAGCTTTGCAAGCCCAAGCAAAGCAGCATTTTCTCTGTGGCTTCTGGCCTGTGCCACATTGAGGTTCTCACACACAGGCACCAACTCTCCGGCTGCAAAACCATCAGGAGAAATTCTGTTGTGTTTTCTAGACACATCTGCTGTCAGCTAAGGGTGATGGTGGTCCTGGAAACACAGAGCTGCAGGAGAGGGATGTGCTGATCTCTGTCAGGTATTTATCCAACACAGAGCATACAAATCCAGGGAGTTCTTGGGATCCAGGGGGAACCCAAGAGCCCCTTGCCACAGCATCCTGTGCCCAAACCAGTGCTGAAGGCTCAAAAATCCTTTCCGTAGGATTTTTCCTCCTGAGAAGCTGAGAGGCCTCAGGAACAAAATGTAAACATTGATTATCTGCTGCTGTGGAATGCAACAGGTGCATCTGTGATTGGTCTCATGTTGGATGTTTCTAATTAATGGCCAATCACAGTCAGCTGGCTCGGGCTCCCTGAGCCTCTAACCTTTGCTATCATTCCTTTCTATTCTATTCTAATGAAACCTTTTCTTCTATTCTTTTAGTACAGTTTTAATGTAATAAATACCATAAAATAATAAATCAAGCCTTCTGAAACATGGAGTCAGATCCTCATCCCTTCCCTCATCCTTGTGAACGCTGTCACATCCCCCAGCCCTGCACATCCCCCAGAGCCCAGCCAGGCTGGAATCTGGCCCCAGCCCACCCAAACCTCTCCAGAGGCTGCAATGCAAAGTGCTGGGAACACCCCCTCCCTCCTGCCCCAGACGGGGAAATGCTCTTTTCCATACAATGGGAAAAGAAAAACAGCAGGAAACCAAAAGAAGCATTAACATGAAATATGCCCAGCTCCCGCTCTGCACGAGGGAGGGAGAGGAGCAGGGGTTTGGCTGCTTGGGAAGCAGGGATGGAGCAGAGAACCTCTGGGGACAGCAGGAGGGGGCTGGGGGAGACAGAGGGACCCTGCTCTGATGTGGAGCCTCTTACAACCCTGAAATCATCTCTGCCTCGGCCAAAGCCAAGGAAACACCTTGCCCTCCACCACAGGCATCCCGGGTGGAATTCAGCCAGCTGCAGACACAATTAGCCCTGACTGGAAGCCGGGATAAGGAGAGTGCCGAGACAGCAGGATCGGCTCCTGCCCTGCAGCTGTGGCTGCTTTCCAGCCCTTGAGAACCCGAGAAACCTCACACAGCTCCGGCCGACCGTGCTCCCCCTGCTCTGCTGGGTACAAACCCCATCCCTCCCCTCCATCCCCGGCAGGGCAGGGAGGGGATCCCATCCTGCCAAAGGCCAGGCCAAGAAATGTTTATAATGTATTGTGATTAGGAAATAGTTGGCTTCTGGTTGTGATGGAGTGGATTGTAACATCTGTATTGTCTCACTCTTCTCATGAGACTGAGAATAGAGTAAAAGTTCTTAGAACTACTCTCAGTTGCTCCATCTCTGGGTCAGAAAAGCGTTTAATCAGACAGAGGCATTTTGTGACGTGGTTACAGGTGATACCACCACAACTTGCACCTTCAAAGTCTTTTGTTTGAAACCAGGTGGATCCCAAACCCTGGTTCCAGCATCCCCAGGCTCATCCCACGCCATCTCACGGCCCAAATGGGCACAGAGCTCCTGCCTTTCAGCCTCAGTTTCCCCAGCACACACACACCAGCAGAGCTGGCCCGGAGCTGTTTTGGCGTGGCCACAGAGGGAGCAGCGGCTCCTCCTGCCCATGGGCTCCCTGCTGCCTCCAGGAGATGGCACAGCAATTAAAAACGCTCATTTGCTGCCACTCATCCCTGCAAAGCCTCAGGCGGAGCCCCCGCGCCGCCTTTGTTTAAGCGTGTGTGTAAGTATCTCTATAAATATTTTATCTATGGACACACGAGAAGGGGCATTAGCGAGCACAGAGCCTGGCTGGGCTCCCGATGGAAAGGCAGGGAAATCTCAGCTGATTCCCTGCAATGGGGATGGGAAGGGAAATCTCAGCTGATTCCCTGCAATGGGGATGGGGCAGGGAAATCTCAGCTGATTCCCTGCAATGGGCTGGAGTGTAGTGAAAGTCCCAAGCATCCCATCCCATCCCATCCCATCCCATCCCATCCCATCCCATCCCATCCCATCCCATCCCATCCCATCCCACCCCACCCCAGGCTGCTGGGATTCCCCTGCTGTGCCCTGGAGGAACCTCCTGTCCCACCTTCCACTCCTAAAATCTACTTTTTAGCAGCAAATTATCCACTTGCCACTAAAGATGTGGAGTTGGCATCTTCTAAACTCCGTTTATTTTCTCACTCCATCTTGTAAAGCTGAGAAGCAGCAAGCCTGGTCCAGCTAAAACTCCTCCTGGTTTCACTAACTGGATGTGGCTTGGAACAACTTGGTCTGGTGAAAGTGTGGCAGGGGATGGAATGAGAGGAAAAGGGAAAAGGGAAGGGGAAGGGGAAGGGGAAGGGGAAGGGGAAGGGGAAGGGGAAGGGAAGGGAAGGGAAGGGAAGGGAAGGGAAGGGAAGGGAAGGGAAGGGAAGGGAAGGGAAGGGAAGGGAAGGGAAGGGAAGGGAAGGGAAGGGAAGGGAAGGGAAGGGAAGGGAAGGAGCTGGAGCGGGGAAAGGCCCTGGCTCCTGCCCGGCGGGCGAGGTTTGCCCGAACAAGCGGGGATTGTTTTGGGGCAGCAGCGGGAAGAAAGGCGGAGCTGTTCGTGCTGCCTTTGGTGACTCACGGCGTGGAAATCACACCGGGGGATACCCGGGGCCGCTCCTCACATCCGCACCGGCGGCTCCGGACCCGGGATCGGGGGATGCAGAGCCCGGCCATGCCTCAGAGGGGGAGTTCCTCATTCTTTCCTCATCAGAGGGGGAATTCCTTCTCCTCTCCACCTCTCCCTCCATCGTGCGGATGCTGAACAGCAGGGATTTTTTTACAGCAAGGAGGATTTCTCCTCCTTGTTTCAGAAGGAAGATGAGGGATGCTCTGTGCCCCACAGGGTCTGTGTGGTGCCACGAGCCTCCCTGCACCCAGCTGTGCTCAGCATCCTTCATCCCAACAGCATCCTGCTCCTAAAGCAGCTCAGAAATGCTGGAGCATCTCCCAGCCCAAAATCCGAGAAATCTGAGACCTTGGTTTGATAAGGGGAAAAATATAAAATATATCAAAACATATCTGGAAGCATCCAGATACTGCAAGATGGGAAGGAGAAGGGCAGGACAGGGTGAAAAAATTAAAAAAAAAAAAAAAAAGCCAAAATGAGAATTATTCAGTCTGTTAGCCCAGCTCTCTGTTCCTATTCCCTGTTTTTCTCAAATTCCTCCTCAGTTTTTATGCCACCTGGAGCTTCTCACACAAATCTCTGCAGGTATTTCACTGTCCTTTGTCCAGCCCCTCACTCCCACCATGGGCTGAGATCTCACATGCCCCGGGTGTTTTACACAATTCCCTTGGGATCAGGGAATTTTGGGCATTCCCACCCCCCAGCTGCTGTCTGAGCACAGCCCAGCCAGACCCAGCTCTGCCAAACAATGTGCTCTTACACTGGGCCCTCTCCTATCTGTGGATGATAAGATGATCTCAAATACAAATGTTTCAAATTAAATTTTCGATTTTTCCTTATTTTTTAATGTATTTTTTTGTTTTGGTTTGGTTTGGTTTGGGTTTTTTGGGTTCTTTTTGGGGTGTTTTTTTTCTTTTTTTTTCTTTTTTTTTTCTTTTTTTTTTTTTTAACTGCGTACAGATGCAGTGAAAACATGGAATCCAGCCAGGAAAAGCACACAACTGGACATTTGACAGTCTTATGCATCTAAGTTTACACAACATATTGTTGCTAACTGTGGCTTTTTAAAAAGAATTAACAAAAAAAAAAAAAAAAGCCAAGCTTTAGAAGCAAAGCCTGGAAGTGCTCTGAAAGCCACAAATCACCAGAACTATTTGATGTTATGTGAGAATTTCAGCTTCCTCCTGAAAGAAAATTAACTGCTCAGTTTACTTAGACAAGTTCCACGCCCCATTCTCTGCATTTCCATTGTGTGTGTGCTGTCCCAAAGCCCCTGGGCAGCCCAGCACATCCCCCTGGGGAAACTGAGGCAGGGAGACAGGAAAGTGCCTTTCTCTCAGGAGGGATCTGCCACAATCCTGGGATTTGTTCTGAAACTTCAAGGGAAAAGAGCTCAGAAGTCACCAATGAGGGGTGGAAAGGCAGTTTGGGTTGTTAAACCAGTTCTTCCCAATCAGTTTGTTTTCTTTTAAAGTGAATTTTAAATTATTGGTTTCCTGGGCTGAGGTTTGTGCACAGTGGGAAAAGCAGAGCTATTAATGACCTCTCTGAAGCAGCATCTCCCAGCAGAAGGAGCCTGCACATCAGAACAAACCTGTGAGCATTCCTGTGCCCTTTTCCTCTCAGAGCATGGGCTCAAAATCCCAATTAATTCACCAGGACTTGCTGGCTGGGGTTGAAAATTAAGCATTTGTACAAATGTACACTGGATCGAGGCCTAAACAACAAAAAATCCTCAATATGAACCTTTGTTCACCAGCCTTGTCCTCCCAAAACAAACAGGAATGGATGGTGGCACGGGGTGACAATGACAGCAGGACAAACAGAAATCCAAACAGGTGATGGGGAGAGGCAGGCAGGGGAAGGGCTGGGTTTTGTCCCTTCCTGGGGATGAAATGCTGGGAGATGGGGAGGTTTGCAGGTGCACATCACCTGTGGGGACACCTGGACAGGGCTGGGAGAGCTGGGGCTGCTCATCCTGGACAAGAGAAGCTCCAGGGACACACAGAGCCCATGCAGTGCCTAAAGGGCTCCCAGACAGCTGGAGAGAGAATTTAGGCAAGAGCAAGGACAGATAGGACAAGGAGGAATGGCTTTGAGCTGAAATGGGGCAGACTTAGATTAGATTTGGGAAGGAATTCTTCCCTGTCAGGGTGGGCAGACCCTGGCACAGGGTGCCCAGAGCAGCTGTGGCTGCCCCTGGATCCCTGGAAGTGTCCAAGGCCAGGGCTTGAAGCAACCTGGGCTAGTGGAAGTGTCCCTGCCCATGGCAGGGGTGGAATGGGGTGAGTTTTAGGTCCATTCTAACCCAAACCAGTCTGTGACTCTCTGCCACAGCTCCACACAGCACAGGTGGCCACACACCCTGGCATCCCAACACCAGCCTGTGGCATTCCAACACAGCCCCATCCACCTCCAGCTGTGGCACAGATGTGGCACAGCCCCATCCATCTCCAGCTGGCACAGCCACACACCTGTGGCACACACACTGCTGTGCCCAGGGCTGGCACAGGGGTCAGGAGCTCAGGGACACTCACCTGTGCTGGGGATGGACCTTGGGGACACACTCATACCTATGGCACGGGCACACCAGGGACATGGGCACACCAGGGACAGAATGACACCTGGGGCACGGCCACACCTATGACACTGGCACACCAGGGACATGCACACTCAGGGCTAAGACACACCCATGGCACACAGGGATATGCACACACCTATGGCATGGGCACACAGTCACATCTAGAGCGTGGGCACACCTATGGCACAGGCATAGGGACATGGGCATACCTGGGGCATGGACTCACTGGGGACAGGCACAGCTGGGGCACAGGGATGTGGGTACACCAGGGACAGGCACACCAGGGGCACACACAGCAGGGGCACGGCCACACGGGGCCATGCACAGCCAGGGCACGGGGATGTGGACACACCAGGGACAGTCAAATCTAGAGTGTGGGCACACCTATGGCACAGGCATAGGGACATGGGCACTCCTAGGGCATGGACTCAGTGGGGACAGGCGCAGTCAGGGCACAGGGACGGGGATGTGGGCACATAAGGGACGCACACACCAGGGGACACGGCCACACAGGACACACACACCAGGGGACAGGCACACCGGGGACACGCACAGCTCTGCCACGACCATACGGGACACGCACACCAGGGAACACGCACACCGGGGACGGGGGCACACCAGAGACACGGACACCAGGAACACGCGCAGCCGCGGGGGACGCACAGCCCGGACGCGCTCCCGCCCTCCCCGGTGCCGGCCGTACCTCCGCCTGCCGCCGCTGTGCCGGGGCCGGTGCGGGCTGAGCGGCCGCCAGCAGCCCCAGCGCCAGGGCCGCCCGCAGCGGCGCTGCCATCCCCGCTCCGCTCCCTCCGCCGCCGCCCCGGCCGCCTCTCCCCGCCCCGGCCCCGGCCCCGGCCCCGGGGGCGGCCCCAGCCCCGGCTCCGGCCGAGGGCCGGGCTCCGCTGCAGCACCGAGCCCAGGGGCTGGCCCTGCCCGGGCTCCCCCCGTGCCGCCCTCCGGGGGATGAGCCTGTGCCCTGTGCCCTGGGAGCATCCCCTGCCCGTGCGGGTCCCCGTCCGCCAGGTGGGACGGTGGCTCTGCACGGCTGGAAGCTGTGGAAAAGGGGAGAAAGCAATTCCAGATTTTCCTGAGCCTGTGTTCATGCATGGCCCAGCACGGCTCAGCAGCACACAGCGCTGGGCCAGTGCAGCCCCTCTTCAGGGCTCTGGCAAAATCCACACATCAGAGCAGTGCTCTCTCAGGCTCTACACAACAGCCACACACTCAGGGTTGTGGGTTACACACTCAGGGTTGTGATTTACACACTCAGCGTTGTGGGTTACACACTCAGGGTTGTGTGGTTTACACCCTCAGGGTTGTGGGTTACACCCTCAGGGTTGTGGGTTACACACTCAGGGTTGTGTGGGTTACACCGTCAGGGTTGTGGCTTACACATTCAGGGTTGTAATTTACACCCTCAAGGTTGTGATTTACACGCTCAGGGTTGTGATTTACACACTCTGGGCTGCAATTTACACACTCAGGGTTGCGTTTTACACACCCAGGGTTATGGTTTACACTCTTTCTGCTTAAATTTCCCTCCTAGGTACGGGACATGGTGGCCCATGGGCAAGGAGGGGTTTGCTGCACCTCAATATCTCAGCTCTGCTGCAGCTCACCCAGAGCTGTTGATGTTGAGGGCTGCAGTGACAAGTCAACAACTCTGTTTACTCACAGCAGTGTTTTGTTTGACTATTTTGTTTTAATTTGACTAAAGCAAAAGGATGTTTTGATTCTGCTTTGGTTCAAGGGGAAAAAAAATAGGATGTGACTTGTATCTGCTTTTGTTTTGATGCCAGCTTCAACCCCACACCTATTTTAAAGCTCCCAGGCTCCTTCCTCCACTTTTTAATCATGCCAAAACCTGAAGTTACAGAAGCATCTGTTGAGTGCAGCTTGAACAGAGTTGCAGAGAGCCTGTGACACTGTGCTTTACAGCTGGACAGGGATGCAGGGAGGGGAAGCAGGATTTAGAGAGAAAAAGTGAACCACACAACATGGAAAAATAGGGGAGTCACTAAGCTACAAGATAAAAAATATGGGAGAAATGAAGGTTTTGTGGCTGGGCCTGCAAGAACTGACTGAGGAGCTGCTGGAGGGCACAGTGGGCAGTTGGCACAGCCTGAGCGATGGTGTGAGGGGAATTCTCAGCCCTGGCAGCAGGGAGAGCCAAGGGATGGCCGCTCCTCACTCAGGTCAGCCTCACGCTTCCTTTCAAAACAAGAGCAGCTCTGTCTGCAAACGCATCCGTGTTTGCGTCGTATCTAGGAAGCAACTGATCCATCTGCTCTTCCACTTAAGAATATGGATGATGAGAAAGTGGCTGGCTGGGCTCCAGCAGGAGCAGGAAACTCCCTCCTCTGCTCATTGTAATGTGGGGAAGCGTCTGGGAGGGCACCTGCAGCCCCCGGAGCCGCCAGCTTTCCGACCGGGCATTTCCCGGGGCTGCTGCTCCGTCCTCAGGGCTTTGGCATTCAGATGGAGGAGAATTCAGCCCAGCCTTGGGGGTGCCAAATCATAGCTGTGTGCAGAGTTTTGGCTGGGAGTATAAAGATGTTTATGCAGCTGCTGTAATCAGAGCGGTATCAGGAACAGAAATATTATCTCATGGAAAGGTGAACAGGTTTTCGGCTTTTACGGTGCTAGGTGAAAGATCAAAAAAATGGGGCAAAAAAAAGTTTAAATCTTTGTAATTTCTATCCCAAAACTGAAAGCTGACAAGTTAAGCCTGTGGCAGAGAAGCAATGCAGTCTTTTAGTAAAACATTCACTAAGAGCATGATAAATAGATCCCTACAAGGTCTGGTTGCCTAATCATCCCTGATTTCTTGGGTTTCTAGAGAAAAATCCCTCCTCCACTGAGTTTAACTCAAAAGATCTCAATGCACTCACTGAGCTCAGTTTCCAAACCCTTTCCTAAAGACACCTCCCAGCTGAGAGATCCAGAGTGTTCCTAATTTAACACCATTTGAATACTGACCTGTGAACATCACAGAGAACTAAATGCCATTACCACAGGTGTGGGGTCTGCAATGGGGGAGCACCACAGGGGCACACCAGGAGCAGCTGAGCATTGCAGAGACAAGAGCTGGATCCCTGTCTGAGGTGAGATCCAAGAGTTTATAAACCAACATTATGAAACAGCTCTTGTGACGTGAGCTTGCTCAGAGCAGCTCTGAGTGTTTATCATAACAGATAAGCAAATAGCAACCCCATTACTCCTCTGGGGCAGCTCCTACCCAAGATGGATGTGATGCACAAGAACCTACCATCAAAAACCTCTAAAGCTCTGCACTGAGAACAGGTTCAAGTTGTTCCCTTTCATCCTCCTGAGAAGAGCCATTCCTCAGATGTTTGCTGCTGTGCAGCAGCAGGATGGCTCAGTGTGTGCAGTGCCAGGCAGTGCCCAAAATCCTCATCCTGCTGCTGGAAAGGGGCCAGAGCCAGGACTATGGACCCTGCCAGGTCAGACAAGCACAGTCACAGCTTTCCCTCCCAATCCCAGCCTGCAGGACTCAAATTCTTTACCAAGGCATGAGCAGCTTTGGGCTGTCACAAGAGTGAAGCTTTCCTGCCCAGACACTGTTTTCTGGGTACTTCATTCGTGCACAGTAAATTCTCACAGGTCAAAGGACCTTCCTGTGTCCTTAAAATGTGTTAGAAATTCTGTTTTGCCAGTATCCTGTCTCAAACAGAGCCAAGAACAGACACATATCACAAGGACGTTAAAGAGAAAATGCAAAGTCTGCACAGACTTCCCTTGGCTTTACCGTTTGTGTGTGGAGTTCCTGGAAGTCAATGAGGTCAAGAAGCTGCATCCAGCTGATGAGGCCTCCCACAAACACACCAATTTGCTGGAGCACTTTGAATCTCACTGCTATTTGCTTGGCTAACAGCCAAAACCATGCATCTCTTTCCAGGATCAGGGTGGCACCTGAGCTCCAGCAAACATCATCACTTTGGTATGAAAAGTGGAGTTTTAAGCAGTTTTGAGTGCATTCTGACAGCTGCATTTTATTACAACAGCTTTACAAGCAACTGCTACAGCAGCATTAGCAACATCATCTACTGGGACATCATCACAGGGGCTCTGTTACCCTGGAAATGGGAATTATCAGTTCTAGATTAGGCAAAGCAGCCCTGCCTGGATCCTGGCCTCAAAGCCCTGGAGACCTGAGAGATTGGCTTCAGTCACTGCCCCCGTATCTCTCTTTAGGACTGTGGTATTTGAGCAACTTAAAAGTTGCATTTCTTCCCAGGGTGAGGTGGCTTTGGCTGCAGAGGCCCAGCATGGAAACTATTTGTCTGCCTCTGAAAATGTTTAGCTGTTATTTTATAGAGGAGTGGCATTTCAGCTCTCTGAGGATCACGTGCCACTCCTGCACTGGCATCCCTCTTGATGTCCTTGTTGAGCTTGGCAAGTGCTGGACCTGTTTTTATAAATAAACCACCAGCATTCCACACAGGACTGATTTCCCAAATGAAACTCTTGCCACGAAAAAAAATGTATTCTTGGAAGATGGAGCACAAATAGAGATACAGAGCAGAGCTGCTCCCAGCTATGCTGAGAACAACCCAAACTGCTCCTTTCTGCTGAGATAGATTCTCCTGATTTTCTGCCTCCTGACAGGACAGATCTACTGTCCTATCCCTTCTGAGTCTGGAATTTTAATATAGCAAGTCCTACCAAATCCTGACAGCACTGAAAAGAGCTACAATTAATTCAATCCTTAATATACTATATTTTAAAAGTTTTTTACTTTCCTTTTAACCTCAATCAAAGCTTGTCCTGGCAAACTTTAGGAAGCTGTGGAGAAAACCTGCAGGACCAAAGGAATTGGCAGAAGCAGATGGAGGGCAATGAAAAAATTCAACCATCAGCTGGGTTTGTATTTTTCACAGCACATCTTCCCAGGTCTCTCTGAGCTAATTTAACTCTCACTGCACCAAAGGCAAATAAAACAACCCATCAAGCCAGTACAATCTGTCCTGCTGATTTCCTGAAAGACCAAGCAGCTGCTGAAGGTGTCTTAAAACCATGCAAGAACTCAGGTGGTTTTGCAAAACAGAACATAAACAAGAAGTGCTCAGCAGCATTGCCAGGCTGGAATAGCTGAGAAGGTGGTGACAGCTCCAGTTTTGTGGCTCATTTGAAGACTCATCTACTGAGTAATCCTGGGCAGTGACTGAAGAGGAAAGAGCTCTTAGCCTGGGGGAAAAGCAGGGTTGGAAGCTGAGCTGGCATTAAAGGCAGCTACAACTGTTGCTCCCAATGCTGGAAGCCCCAGCTGTTAGAACCGAGTCTTTCTCCAAGAGGGAAAAAGGCAGAGCCCCTGCAGGGAACTGCAGGGAGCAGAGGGTGATGCTGCACCAGCCCTGGGTTCTGCTCAGCTCAGCCATTCCCAGTTGTGCGCTGTCCTCTGAGGGCACACAGCACCCTCAGGAGCTGTGTGTGCAGGGCAAGGTGTGAGCTCTGCTGGGAACAAAGCTCAGCCATTCCCAGTTCTGTGCTCTCCTCTGAGGGCACACAGCACCCTCAGGAGCTGTGTGTGCAGTGCAAGGCGTGAGCTCTGCTGGGAACAAAGCTCAGCCATTCCCAATTCCCAGTTCTGTGCTCTCCTCTAAGGCACACAGCACCCTCAGGAGCTGTGTGTGCAGGGCAAGGCGTGAGCTCTGCTGGGAACAAACCTCAGCCATTCCCAGTTCTGTGCTGTCCTCTGAGGGCACACAGCACCCCTGAGGAGCTGTGTGTTCAGTGTAAGGCGTGAGCTCTGCTGGGAACAAAGCTCAGCCGGGACACCGAGGCTGCTCTCAGTGCCTGATTCCTGCTTTCCTTCCATCCCATCCAGCTGGCACCACTCCTGATCTGCCAGCAGAACAGTGGGCAAGAGCACCCTCTAGCCTCTTCCCTCCAAACAGTAACTCCAGCTTCAAACCATCAGCATCCAACTTTGCTAGGCCAGCAAAACAACAGGTACTGAATTCATCAACTTTCTGAACCCTCGCATGCCATACACAGGATTTTATACTCTCACTAGTACATATATACCTCAAATTCCACTGCTTTAAGAAGACAAGCTGTCCATAATCTGTGACAAATGGCTTTTCTAACACAGCAGATGCTTTCAAGAGAAACCTGAAGAAGGCCCAGCAGTCACCACATTTACAGCCCTGGGTAATGCTGGTTTGCACTTTGTCACCATGACCATCAATGCACACCAAGCTGGGGAGTGGCTCATAAACCTTAACAAAAGCCATTTCTGCTCATTTCTGTGAGATATGGCCCAGCTGTAACCAGAGCCCCCAAGGATCTATATTCATAGTGCTGCCCACGGCAATACTGGACAGCCAGAGGTTCTCTCTCTAAGGCCTGTGGTGCAGAGGCAGCACTGCCATGACCTGGCTGGGGCAGTGCCACCTTCTCAGACTGCTCCCCTCTGCAGTGACCTGCCTGAGCAGGAGGGAAATTCACCTCCCTTCCTTCCTCTCCTTTGCTGCAGAGCTCAATCCCAAATGCTCACAATGCACCTACTGAACCTCCCCTGCATCTGAACTCCAGGATGAAGCAGCTGCACAGAACACTTATTTCCATCACCCACATTTCAAAGTGAGCAGGATGCTGCAAATCACTTTTTTTAAGCCATCCCACCTTGGATTTTGAGCTGTTCTGCCCCCTGGCAGCAGCAGAACACACTCACATTGCTTCTGCCTGCTCCCCTCAGGGTGCAGGGAATCAAAGCAGGTTTGCAGGCACCACAGGGGGGAAAAATGAAAGGAGCAGGGGACAAGTCCACAAATCCAGGCCAGAGGATATGGATAGCAAGGAGGCTCATCACTGACCTGCCTGCAGATTCTGTGAACACACAGAGCTTGGGTCAGAGCTGCAGTCCATTCCAAACAAGTGCCTATTTACTGTTTAAACCATACCACAGGAACACTGGGAATATGTAAGGAAATGCATGCAACTCAAGTGATTGTGAAACAGTAGGATTTCACAAATAAAACAATCAGCATTTATTGTTGTATTACAAAACACTTCATATTTTGGCAATATTTTACAGTTTATCTCTTCCTTCTTAGGGCCTGTTGAAAAGGTATGGGGTGAGGGGGGGAAGAAAAGAGGAGAATGTGGAAATTAGGATTAAATTTCAATGTCTTGCTTAAAAAAAAATCCTCCCAAACCACCCCAGTCCCTCCCACCAAAATAAAAATCTAGTTTCACTCAATTCCACTATCGAAAGAGGCCATGGGTGAAGCTGCAGGCAATTTCACTATCAAACGCATCAAGAAGACAAACAAAACATTCACAGTGGTCTTCAGTATGGTCTGTTGCGTTGATCATTTCTGAAATCATTTCTGGAAAGGGAAAGAAAAGGTTCTAAGCATGTAATAAATGAAGCAAATAACAAACAGTCCCTTCAGTCAAACATTTCTGACGTCTGTGTTTACAGAGAGCCTCATCCAGAAACATTCACAAAACTCAACAGCATGAGTGCCTCTCTCTGGAAGCTCCTGTCTGTAGTGAATATTTTCATGGCAGTTGTACTTGCACACATAAACAACACTTTTCCCACAGCCCCCATCAATCCCAGAGCCAGGCAAAGGCAAAGGCTGCTCTTACCTCCCTCCCATTTTGCCCCCATAGCCTCCTCCCCTGTCGCCGCCTCGGCCGCCGCGCCCTCGATAGCCCCGCTCTCCTCCGTAGCCACCCCTGCCACGGAAATCTGGGGAAAAACATGGAAAGGCATCAGCTTCTTCAGAAAGATGCAGGTGATATGAACACTTGGAATGTTTAAGAGGTGGAGGTGGTTTTGCACACCTCCTGATGGACGTGAATCTTCTGGTCTGGGCTCCCCGCACTGGTTGCAGGAATTCCTGCGAGCGAAGTTCATGTTGCCACAGGAGCTGGAACAGACAAGGATTGCCCAGACTGAGCTGTGAAGGTGAAGCACACAGGGAACATCCCATCCCAATTCAAATGACACTTACGGGTTAGGACAAACCCAATCACCATTTTTGGGTTCCCCACTTCTGCCCTGGAAGCCCCCACCTCTTCCGTAGCCACCTCGTGAACCTGCAGACAAAATCATAATCAGAATAAAGTTCTATAAACTGCACATGACAAACAGGTATCAAAGATTGTCACTGCCTTCAGACCCTCAGTGACAGACAGACTTTTCAAGTGGAAGAAGTGTTTAATGCAAATATATTCCCATTATTTATTATAAATTCTTTTTCAGCAGTAAAGGGAAACCTGATCTGCTTGAATTGTAAATACAAACCCACTACATGCATTAATAAAATTTCTGAAAGATTTAACAAGGTATAAGATCAGTCACTTATGGCCAGACTTGAGCACAGAACAAAAATTTAACAATAAAAGAAGTCTGGATTAATCCCAGGATGCCTCTGACAGGCAGAGGGACAACATTCTTGCTTTCTGCATCACAAAATTAAGAATTTTTATACCAAATGAAGTTGTTGAAGAATCCTTTTTCACCAGCCTACAGAACTGCCTGATTTCAGAACTGTAATTTGTTGTCAGTCACTGCCCAAAGCATGATTCCAGGAAAACGGTAATGAATACCCAGTGGATTACTGACAAAACTGTATATGCAGAGAATCAGGGAGATTGATACAGCCTTGATTAAAGGAAGCAGAAATCTAAATGCTGCTCCAGATCAGCAGCAGCTGAATTATTTCCCTGCTTTATCCCAGCTGGAAAGAGAATCTCAGAGTTTGCTGTAACAAGCAAATACTCACTGGGAACTCCCCCCTGTATATGTGGGGCTGGTACAGCTCAACATCCCTGTTACACTTTCTCTTTAAAAGCAAGGCAGACAAGATCTGGAGACTTTCCAGTTCTAAAGGAAAGCATAAATTCTGTGCTGTGCAGAAGAGATTACAGATTTCAGTTTACTTAACTGGGTTCAATCCTTATTACTCCCTTTCTTGGCAGAATCCCAAAGGCTCATATATTTGATGAATCACTGCTTCAAAGTCAACTTCTTTTTAATAAATCAATCATAGTGAAAAAGCATTTAACTGTGCAAAAACAAGAACTCTACAGACTTCAGTCCCACCTCGACGGCCACCACCTCCACCTCCTCTCATGAATTCAGGTCTTCTGGTTGCAAAAGAAACTTTGATAACATTGCCATTGAATTCTTTTCCTGTGGGAGGAGAGAAAGGATCAATACAGCTCCCAACAACATAGCAGCAAATCTAGCAAAGCAGAAGTGATTTGCACACCCAGACTGAACACAAAACTCTTGAGACACAGGGAAGCTGCAGTAAATCTCTTGGTTTTGAAAGCACTGGTCCAAAGTTGAGATGGAAACCCTGATCTGCTTGCTAAACTCTCCTCAAACCCACAGATATTTTAGTTTAAATGAGATCTGTAAGTTGAATTTAAAGACATAAGAATGTCTAGAAGATTTTTGGCCATGCTCATGGGGAAGTAGTTTGGATGTTTGAACTGTCTGTAATTCCACCAAGGCAACAAGGCTTTTGTACCACTCAATAGCCACCCAAAATTCAACTCCCAAGTGTATATTTAAATATAAAGTTCATGATTTTCAGTGACTGCATTCTTCACAGATCCAATGTTTATCACAGACAAACAGCACTGCACATGTGCCTAATATAGTCATATTTGCCTTACCCTCTTAAACAAAAGTCAATTTGCATTTTATTAGCAAATACAAACATCAGACAAGCATGGCATGCCAATTTTTAAAGCAGTATCATTTCCCACCAGATGTAGAGCATGACCTTTTGTTTCTACCCAGTATCACTAAAATTCTGTGAACACACAAGGTGACAGGAGAAGGCACTTTTCCCTCACCCCCTTGAATTTATTATTACAAGAGTGTCACTGTACTTCCTGCAGTCTGAGGAGTTTTACATCAATATAATTCTGGGATAAATGCATCATTTTAAAACTTTGTTTTTCACTGTGTACATAAAGAGCACTCAGCACAAGATTGTCAGAAGCATTCTCAAACTTTAGGAATGCTCCCACAACACTAAAAAATATCAATGCAACCCTGTAGGGAATCCCTCCAGCTGCTAACACAGATTACAGCCCTGTTGGTCTAAACAAGAAGTGACAAACACCACCTCTCACACCTTGGGCATGGCTGACTGAGGTACAGCAGCAAACCCTCAGTTTCACTGCACATTTTTGGCTAAATCACTATCTGCTGTTTAATGAAATGAGAGAAATCCAATACACACAAGAAACAACGAAATATAGGCCTTTGCTTAAGGGAAAAAGAAACCCAAATTAACTATAATCCTAACCAAAACCCCCAAAAACAAAACCAAAAGCCCCAACCCAAAAGCTACATAACTAGCAGCACTGGGCCTCCAAAAAGGTAATTTATGTGCTTCTTGCACTGCCTGTCAGATTCAAAAATGGCCAAAGGAACAGGTAAGTCTCACCCACCATCAAACCAGTCGATTGCTGCTTTAGCAGAAGGAGGGTCATCAAAAGATACTGTGGCTTCTCCCTTGGGCTTGCCAGTATCCTTGTCTGTGTACAGATTTATCATGGGTTTGCCAGTCTTTTTGTTGGTCTGAAAAGAAAGGTTGTACACTTGGCATAGCAGAAACACTGGTGCAATCAGTTCAGAGCATACACTGTAACACTAAGTATCTTTAGAGAGAATATTCTCCTGGAGCTGGCTTGCAGAAACAGGATTTGACCCAAGGATACTGACTGGCTGTTAACAACAAAATGAGGTCAAGTGCATAAAATCCTAATTTAGAATGGCAGAAGTAGAAGCAGCAGTCCCAGAACAGAGGCACATGTGCTGCAGTACGAGGGTGGCACAATGGATAGAGTGTCAGGGCTATAAAGACTAAAGAAGAGACACAATGCAATCTAAATGTCACCAGGAGAAAGGTGCTAGTGCTGCCAGCTTACAAATGAGCTGTCAGCTGGGAACCCAGATAAAATATTATCTACAACTGCTGGGGAGTCAGAGAGAACTCTGCCTTGGACGATACCACTACATTCCCAGTACACCAGCTCCACCAGCTCCCTTCCTTCTGACCCATGATTTCTCATTTCACCTACCTTTATGATACCAATCTGTTTGAAATAGTCTGCCACTTGATCTGTTGAAACATCCTCTCCAAGTCCTTGCACGAAGATGGTGTTGTTATCAGAGTTGTCAGACTCTGAATCTGTGGAAAATTAAGGTACATTTACCACAAGTTTTTGTGGGAGCAATACTTTGAGCTCAGCTCTGTGCTGCCCAGTAGAAGACCCTTAAATCCCACAGACATTTTGTGTGAAATAATAGAGGAGAAAGGAGTTTAATTTTGAGGTTAACACCATCAGCTGAGTACACTGGACAGCTGACCTGCCTTACACCCAACATTCATGCAGCTGGGCATCCCAACCCACCAGAGCAGTGTGTGTTTTAAATAACACAAGCTTAGCAGAAGTGTGATGACAGTTAAAGCAGCTGCTTGGCTCAAGCCCATTCAGAATTCAACAGGAAATTCTTACTTGCTGCATTAACATCCAAAATTTCACATGCACTTTAATTAAATATATTTCTTTCATGGAAGGCTTGTTTTAGTTAGATTTCTTTTGAGCCATGGGAACTGCAGCCACATCCATCTTTCTAGACAAACATTTTAAAAGCAGTGACCCAAGAGCTACAATCCACTCCCACTCACTGCTTGTTTCCTTACCAGCATCTGATCTCGGTCCATAATCCCTTTGACCTATGATACAGGTTTGACCAAAAAAAACAAAAAGAAAGAAAGAAAGAAGACTATTTTTAGCACAACACATTCAAGTGACTTTTTTAGCAACAAGAAAATATACAAAGAATGTATGCAATGCATCTAAGATCTAAGACATTCACCAGAGATTTAGAGAATATTTAGATTTAAACGTTCAACAGAAGGCGTCTGTAGGACGTTAACGTGTTCTTTAACTTGCAGCATGTGGCACTTGCCACACTGATGCTGTGCTGGTGTTTGCTTGCAAATGCTGGTTGTCACATCACCAAGCAGTTTCCCACTTTTTTTTTTTTCTACCTCTAGTACCTTTCTAAGAAGCATTTGTAACAAAAATTAAAAAAAGAAAAGATAAAAAAAAAAAAATCCGGTGAACGTCACTGTCTCCACAAATTCTCTCATGCAATTTGACAAAGCAGAAATCCAGTTTATTGCTACAAGTTTGGCTATTAAAACTCGTGAACACACCAGCCTCACCAAAACTCTATAATGCTTCTACTAGATAGTAACAAGATATTATTGGTGGCTTTTAGATTTATAAAGAATTTCCACTGAAACATTTTTGGATACTCGGCACTTACCACCGTAATTTTTGAAGCCACCACGGTCACCACCACTGCAGAGGAAAAATTGAAGAAATGATTTCTTCCTTAAGTCTCTACGTGCTGAGCCCAAGGCTCAATCTACAGTTAACTGATGACAAGTTGAAAATTACTGTCTGGCTGCTAAAGCACCATGTCTATGTTCTCCTCACTACCCATTCATGTTCAAAGATTAAATTACAAAAAAAGAAAATCTCTCAGGGTGCTGCATTGGAGAAGACAAGCCCTAAAGGAGTATTTTAAACTAACCCATACACATGTGGTTGGTTCAATACTTTCTCCCATCCCATCAGCCAAAATAACAGCTATTCAAAACTGGGGTTTAAAACAAAAATGGTATTTTCATGAAGATTAATGTGGGCTTTAATTGTAGATGTAATTGCTACTTTGGAATAATTAGTACTTTAGTACTTTCCTAGAAGTCAAAAGAGCTAAAATTAATCTCTATTGTTATGCATTCATAATAGAGGGGATAAATTAGCAGAATGAGCCATTCTCTGAGCAAGGGTCTGTGGGGACCTACTGTACTACAGCACTTGGCATTACAGAGAAGGGGTGTGTGTATGTGAGCTTCAAAAGCAGAGGCCGTGAAGTTTTATTTCATTCATTCTGAAACCTGTGGCACAAAATGTAGACCAAGTTAAGAGAATACACACATCAATTTTCAGAGGTTAAAAGGGGATTTAAAACAGGTGGTTATGCCTCCAATTATGTGCATGAAAATAAACCCTCACTCTTTTTTTCACTGGATAGGTTTGTACTGGAAGGATTTTTCACAGCAGCATTTTTAATTGCATCCATGTTATGAGCACAACATAATCAATACTGAGAGCTGTCAGAAAAAAACCACTGGGTTTTATAGAAAGTCAATAACCAAATATCAGAAGGACTCTCTCATACTTCCATGTACAACTGCCTGCTTGTCCTCCTCATCCTGAGGGCACAGCTGCCACCTCAAAAATCAGGCAGGGTCACCTCATCCCAAGAGCTTTCTCACCATGATGAGAGCTCAAACCCACCAGTGTGAGCTCAAACCCTGCTGCAGAGAAACATCTGCAGCCTCTGGAGCTGTTGTGCCTCCTCACCAAAGCATTTGTGACCAGAAATCACTGCAGGTGTTAATTCCATCTGTCTGCTCCCACATCAGCCCAAACAGGGCACACAAGCACCCACCAAAAGGCAATGCAGTAAAATTAGGGAGTCATTTCTCTGGCACTCTGCCCATCTGTTACAGCAAATGGAAAGTCATAAATGGAAGCTGCTGATAGTTAACATTTATGAGAAAATCTGCCCAAAGTGAGAACCAAATAAGGTTTCAACAGGTTATTATCAAACCTGGATTAACAGACACTCTTTGGAGGATGACAGACACCTGGACAGTTTGGCACATGAGACAATATCACTTTTACTTGGACTTTTCTTGGAATAAATTTTTACTGCAGATTTTATTACTGTTCCACGGAAGGAATCTGAATGCTAAATTGCAGTGTCATTTATTCATTAATTCACTCTGCTCATTAAAAATTTTACATGCAGCATCAGTGCTGGTCTTTACTCAAGGCTGTCGGTTTTCAAGGACTGATGATTAAAAACACAATGGTGATGATAAAATTTACTGTAAATACCTTTCTGCCACCTCCAATTCACTTCAGCTAAAAAAAAAACTTCATTATGACAAAACAATTTTGAGTAGGATGCCTGTTTTTCTGGGATTTTAACTCAGAAACAACAACAGTAAATAATATCAATCATCTAAATGTTATGAAAATTTTCCAATCCCAGATTATGGTCCCAGCTCATCAGGACAGCAATATCCAGAACAAGTTGTGGGAAGTGTATGGCAGTTAGAAAACCCCAACAATCTAAAAATTTACACAAAGTAAGTTTGTGTCAACACATCCAGGATTTTACCAGAAGTGAGGGTTTTGTAGGATGCTGGGGTGAAAATGTGTGCACCATAATCCTGAAAAGCAGGAGCTGAATATACAAAATGTAAAGAAGTCAGAGTCCAATGCCCTAATTCTGTGATACAGCAGTTCTGCACTCTGCACTAATGAGTGCCATCAATAACTTTAATTAGTTTTTAAATTAATGTCTACAAAAATACATTTTTGCTCAAGTATGCCTCACCATGTTGTCTGCTTAGTCACACATGACCAACACAACAAAAATCTGGAACAATCTACTGACAGACACCTTTGACAGTGGATTGATGCTTTGCTACATTTTTATGTGTCATTTGATATGTGATTTATGGAGCTGCAGTTTGCCACCTTCCTGCAATTGCTGGGCAAAGCTAACCAAGACTCCCTGGGATCAGGCAGATAGCCAAGTCAAACACAGAAACTGCAAGCAGCTGATGCCACAATCTCAGATTTTCCCCTCATTGAGACCCAAAATTCAACCTCAGCAACTGAATTTGTCCCCACATTATTGGTATAAAACCTGTGGAAAATACAAGTGCAGCATTCACAGCCCACTGCTTTGCCAGGCCTGCACACAGACCTCAGAGATGGGTGACCAGATGGAATTTGGGGTCTTTGTAATATTCTGTGTTAGAAACATGAACAGGAGTTAAAATTCAGCAGTGCCACCAGCTAAGAGAATAAATAAGAGGCTGAACTGCAGGCAGCCATAACA
This sequence comes from Zonotrichia albicollis, assembly GCF_047830755.1. NCBI lineage: Eukaryota > Metazoa > Chordata > Aves > Passeriformes > Passerellidae > Zonotrichia > Zonotrichia albicollis. The sequence continues at coordinate 6,175,342 of NC_133840.1, forward strand.
TGCCAAGGCACCACTCGCTGGGTGAACTTGCTGCCTCAAGTCCTCAGTTGTTCATTTCTCCCATATTCAATCACAGATTTATCATTCCCTACTAGACTTTAACTGGATTTCATCTGGATATTGCTTAATCCAGCTGGGAACATCTCTTTAAATTAAAGTGCAGGTGATACAGGGAGCTCAACATACAAGAAATGCAGTTTTATAAATATCAGATACTGGCAGAAGCAGCACTAAGAATTCAGGGACCAAATTCAGCCTGCAACATGGATCTGTCTCACCAAGTGTGTCCCTAACACCTAGAGTGTATTTTACAAACAAGAAAGGAATATTTAGTGCACCAACAGATGGGGTTTTTTCCCTTGCTTATATTTATTGCCTCTGTTCACATTTTTCCAAAGTCTCCATAAGGCTAAGCTCAAGTATATCTGTTACAAGTCAAAATATCAATTTTGAACACAAACCACACTTGTAAAACTCATCTGCAGTATGCTGCGATTTTTTTATATCACAGTAATTCCCACTCCTAATAGCTGATAAATAAAGCTGCACAGGTAGCTTGTGTTTATAGATCACCATAAAACTGCACAAGAGAGAGAAAATAATCTCTGCTGAGCAAAGTCAGGATTGCTATGACAAATCCTAACACAATGGCAAATCCTTTCTGAACTGCATCTCTGTGTTTCCCCCAGCACAGTTTGTGTGAGCAGAGCCAAAAGCAAAGCTCCTCTCACCTGCTCTGTTTGCTCCTGTGTTCCCCACTTACAGCCTTAACCAAAACAATTCAGTCCCCCAGCCACAGGAACCATTAATTCCTTGTTTTTCAGATGAGGATTTTTAAAATTGGGTGAATTTCTTAAAGTAAAACTCTGCATTCTCAAGATCTGCTGTTCCTGCTTTCTAACCAAAAGATGACATTCTTCTAACTATGAAGAAAAGAGAAATATTTTACTTCTTAGCCAGAATAAAAATTTGGGAGATCATCAGTTTTTCAAGCTTCAAAACAACAGGGTGGGGAAATTCTACTAAAATCCCAAAAGATGCAATTCAAGGCCATGAAAAAAAATCTCTAGGATAATTCTGAAACCCTAAGTTATTAAAACTAAAATGTAAACTTCTGACACATGACAAAATGTATGTTCTTCACTGGACTAATATCAGCTAAAAATGTGAACAGGAATTTCTCCAAAGAGATTTTCTTCTTAATGCTGGGTGACTTTACACAGGCACTAAAGAAAAATAGTGCTGAAAGCATTCAGTCCAGGACACGAACTGGTTGTCACAATAAAACTACACCTCTAAAGCTTCTCCTTGTGCCTAAATGTCAGACAAGAAAGAATTATCATTAGCTAGGAAGAAGAGATCCATTCATTGTGGTCTCACATTTGATGTTGATTTGTTTGTAAAGTCAAGGAGCAATTTTGACATGTTATTTTCTGAGCACTGTAAAAGTCAAAGCCTGTTATTATTCCATGCCCTGCTCAAGGTTGGATGGAGCTCTGGGATAGTGGAAGGTGTCCCTGCCCACCACAGAGGGAAAAGTTGATTTTTGAGGTCCCTTCCAACCCAAAACCATTTTGGAATTCTGTGATTACAGCACCATTAAAGTATCAGTGCAGACAAGATTTTTAGATTATCTCCTGATGGCTGTGGAATTTTCATGGTTTAGCATTAAAAGGGGATCAGAACAACTGAAAATGGTGGCTACTGAAGATCAACCTGATACTCCTACATGTATTTTCCCCCAAGAAATAAACATATAAATAAGAGAAACCCAAGAATATAACCCCTCCCAAGAACCCTTACCCTTAAACCCCACATTTTCACAGGACTAAACATGATTTCTTACCTTATTACAAGTTATTTCCCCTTCATTATAGAGTTTGTTAATTAATTTAACCTTTTAGACTTCTCTAATAAGCATGTCTGGTAAAATACATATGTCAGAAGAAGAATCCTCTGTCACAATTATGCAAAAAGACTGAATAAAGATATATGACACTGCAGTTCCAGAAAATTTCCACAAAAATACCCTTAAAGCCAACATCATTTAACAGAAGCAGACAGAATTCCTTCCATAAATGCCTTCCCACTTCCCTGAATTTTCCTCCACTTCTTCATTCACTTCCCCTCTTTCCCTTCTTTTGGCTCCATGATCTACATGGATGTGTGAGCAAAATTTCCTCACATTTTGGACAAACATGGCAAGAGGCTTTATTTTCACAGACATTAATACATTTGACTTTATTTTGCAAAGACCCAAGTTTGTTTCAAAGTGACAAACTCTATCAGCAGTGTGTTTTTTGAAGCTCACATTCATTGCTATTATTGGAAAGGGCTAAGCTATGGATTTTTTATTTTTAATAGTTTTTATCACAGGAATATGGAAAGTCCTAATCCACAAAGAAAATCTTGATTTAAGAAAAAAGTTCATTTTTAACTGGAAATTAAAATTAACTTAGAAATTATTTTGCTGGTTATTTTTATGTGAGGTGCTATATATTATAGAATTCTTTGTTATATACATTTATACTATACTGTATATAATATAGTTTATTTATAGTATATAAATTTGTTGTTGTTATAAAAATATTACAGAAAATATGCATTAAGTTTATATAATATAAACCCCCAGCAAACATAAAATAACATTATTTTCTAATTGTGCTACCACACCTAATTAGAAGAGGTAAGATCCTCCTACATCATTATAAACAATCCATTAAGTACAATTTAGGAGCATCTCAGATGCAGGCAGATTTTAAATATTATTTAAAATAAATACCTTTACAAGTAACCAAGTAGAGGATTATTTTATTTAAATCAGATCAGTTCCAACAGAAAACACTGTATAATTATAGAGTTTTTCATCTGGAATTTAGGAATAACCCAGAGCTGTGCAGCCTTTTGAAGGGTAAGTGGTGCTGACAAGCAACACCTCAAAGCTCTCTGGAAGCTTCAACATTCCTGCCCTGCATCAGTGAGCCCTGTGCACCTCCCACCACTCAGAGGGACACAAAGGGGAGCCTGTGGTGTGAGTTATTAATAAATAATATGTCATATGTTTAATTCAGTAGGCTTTAAAGCCAAGGTCCCAATTGCAGACCTCGGCATGAGATCATCTGCAAGCACAGAATTAAATATGTGCATAAATTTTCTTGACAGTGCAGGGCCTAAGGCAATGGGGAAAGGGGTGATAGCATTGTTAGTATTTCAGATCTGCCCAAAATAAACGTGTTCAGACTGACAAATAAATCAATAATAAAAATATGTGGATTTTAATAGAAGTTCATAACTGAAAAAAAGCAACAAGGAATAAATAATGTTACTGCTAAATTATTCAAGGCCAAAATAGTTCCCTGGTAAATTGTGAGTTACATTAGGTATAAATTACATTTTTCTCAATTGTCTGTTGGTTTTCTCATCACTGAAAACAAGTGATGGGCTGGGGCAGTTTTTGTATTGCAACTCATGCAAATAAAATGCAGCTGTGTGTCAAAACAATCAAATGCCTCCTCTCAACCTATGTGAATCAAAAGCTGCTCCCCTAGGCAAAACCCATTTCTGTGCAGTGCAGAAAGGTTTAATTTTAGAAACCTTCCAGTTTTGGAAATCTAAACCTGAACCACCTTAGGAATAGACATCTAATAACCAAAAATAAAAAACAAATAATAGGAATAACTAAATAATAGGAAACAAGGGTAAGGAGCTGCAGGCACTGGAATGAGATCACTTACCTATATCCAGACATATGACCTCTTCCATCCATGTCATATCCCCCTCTACCTCCTCCCTGTGACCCGCCATATCCTCTATTATCTTCTCCATACCTGCTCTTTTCACGGCGATCATCTGGGAGGAGTCAAACCAAACAGAGTCAATTGTAGTGCAAACTGCAGCACAGAGAGAATTCACACCCTGCAATTCCCACCTCCTCTTCACTTACATCTGAAATGTATCAACTCCTAAATCTCTCTGATATTCTCTGTGCCAAAAATGAAAAAAAAAACACTCAAACTTTGCTCCATTATCTCCAGGGTCACTGAGTATATCAAATTGTAAAAACCACTCTGTAATTACATTCCACTTTCCAAACATTAAACACATATTGGCTAAAATACACTTTCCATTTGATTTCCATATATTTGATTTCCATACAGTCCTCCCAGTTTGCAAAAGACATCGCTGAAGACAGAACAAGGATAAATAGAGTGGGTTGTGCTGCTGGTGTGAAGTTAATGCAAAAAGAAAGCTTCATCTTCAACTTCTCCTATCTCACAATTCACCTACACAGCATAAAGCTGGAATGTGAAGTGCAGAAGCTCTTCATGACTGATCAAGACATGTCACCCTCGTGCAGGAAGAGGGTTCAAAATAACTTGGGGAAAAAAAAAATCCATCTAGAATTTGCAGAACTGAGGGGCAGAGTCTCTGCAATGCTGTTCTAACACATCTAAATGGAACCATTTTGGGACCCCAAGAGATTTGAATCTCCCATCTCAAAACAATGTTTTGAAAGTCTTAACTAATAAACATCCATCAGAATATCAGCATGGAAAAGAATTTAAGTATCCATCAAATTAAGCTGCTTGCAGAAGGAAATCCAACCATTTCACAGAGCTTCTTCATGACTGATCAAAACATGTCACCCTCGTGCAGGAAGAGGGTTCAAAATAGCTTGGGGAAAAAAAATCCATCTAAAATTTGCAGAACTGAGGGGCAGAGTCTCTGCAATGCTGTTCTAACACACCTAAATGCAACCATTTTGGGGGCCCAAGAGATTTTAATCTCCCTACAATGTTTTGAAAGTCCTAACAAATAAAACATCCCCCAAGGATACCAACATGGAAAAGAATTTAAGTATCCATCAAATCGAACTACAGAAGGAAATCCAACCATTTCACAGAGCTTCTTCAAGACATGTCACCCTTGTGCAGGAAGAGGGTTCAAAATAGCTTGGGGAAAAAAAATCCATCTAGAATTTGCAGCACTGAGGGGCAGAGGCTCTGCAATGCTGTTCTAACATATCTAAATGGAACTCAAGAGATTTTAATCTCCCTTCTTTCAATATTTTGAAAGTCTTAACAAATAAAACATCCCCCAAGAATATCAACATTGCAAAGAATTTAAGTATTCATCAAATTAAAATGCTTGCAAAAGGAAATCCAACCATTTCACAGAGCTTCTGCTCAATTTTATTGGTCAATACTGAATTCAAGCTGTCAATTTTACTTATAGTTTCCCTTCTGGGACTGGCAGGATTGCTGGGAGTGCCCATATGAGCTTTGGTGCTGGTTACAGCCAGACTGCTGGTCATAGGAGCAGCAACCTCTTTGGGTTGAGAGATTTTAATGTCCCTACAATGTTTTGAAAGTCCCAACAATTAAAACATCCCCCAAGGATATCAACATGGAAAAGAATTTAAGTATTCATCAAATTAAACTGCTTGTAGAAGGAAATCCAACCATTTCCCAGAGCTTCTGCTCCATTTTACCTTGGCTGTTGTGGCTATAGCTTCCCTTCTGAGACTGGTAGGATTGCTGGGAGTGCCCATATGAGCTTTGGTGCTGGTTATAGCCTGACTTTTGGTCATAAGAGCTCTGGTGGCCATAGCCAGACTGCTGGTCATAGGAGCCCTGGTGGCCATAGCCCGAGTGCTGGTCATAGGAGCTGGACTGCTGGTCATAAGAGTCTTGGTTTTGTCCATAGCTTGACTGCTGGTCATAAGAGCTTTGGTGCTGACCATAGTTTGATTTTTGTTCATAAGAGCCTCTTCCACTTAAAACAAACAGAATTGGAATTAATAGCTAAATGCTCAGAGAATAGAGAGGAAAATAATGGTTGAAAGTTCATGATATTGCTAACATTTCCTAATTGCAGTTAACTCATTATGTAAATTAGGAGCATCATTCCTCTCACATGTCCCAGTCCAACATTTGCTTTCCCCCTTCTCCCCAGTACCATCAATGGCTGATTGTGACCTGCTGAACAGCAAATCCTTCCCTCTGAGCTGCAGGGCAGAGCCTCAGTGCTCATGTTGGATTGTGCAAACACTTGCTGCCTAAAAAATCCCCAAATTTTGCTTTGCTTTTTGAATTGCAACTCCTCTTCTTCTAGGCATTCTACAATTTTATCAAGAATTTTTCTAACTGTAATATACCTGTGGTTCTTCTCATTTCAGTGCCATCTACACTATCCCAGCAGCCCTCACCAGAAACACTCAGCAGCATCACATCCAGGCTGCTCCAACACAATGCAGCTCCACATTCCAAGAGGGAGTCACAAATCTTCTCTAAGATTAAGATTAATAACTTTAGAGCAACCACAAGGGAATCTCACCTGCACCACACTTGCCTACACCACACTACTTCAGTAGAAACTGAAGTATTTTGAAAATCTAGATATATGAGACAATAGTTCTCTTAGCCTTTCATGGCAAGGCATAATATAGATTTATGAGAAATAAATTGCATCCAGGGAACACTGGCTGTTACTCATTCCTTTGTTTCCCCCAGGTACTTAGTTGTGCCTTAGCTGTCTTATTTTTTCAGTAACTGAAAAGAATCTCTGACCTCTACCATCTTTTCTTCCCTTCTCCCTCCTTGCTTCCACCCTTTTTGGAAGGATGAGGCACCAGATCTGCCACTCTCCAGTCCCTGGCAATCTTACTTGCTAGTGAAAGTATCTCAGAAAAAGGAAAAAAACCACAAGAACCTCCAGGAAGTTTCCAGCAGCTTTTCAAAGCACTTTCAGATGTAGTGCATTGGGTCTAACCAATCCCAAAATATCCCATCTGTGTAAATACCATTTAATCTGCTCTCCCCCACTTCTAGCCTAGATCTCAGCTTTAACCTTGCTAATCCCAGTGGTAAACAGCTTGGGAAGATTCTTGTTATTATCTCCATTTCAAAAAAGTCAGCTCTGCTTTAGCCTTTGCATCTTTACCACCAAAGGCAGCATTGCTGAAAGCATCCACTATTGCTGTCTTCCCTCCCCTAGGATGTGACAGCTGCAGTTTTGTGGCACCCTCTTCAAAGCTGCTACCATTTAATTTCTCAGTTTCTCCTTATTTGTTACAACCCTACATTGAGGAGCTTCCCTTCAAGGTCTTTTCTTCATTTTCTAGATCACAAACTTGCTGGAGAACCTATGTGCTGTATTTTTATTCTACTGGACATCTACAGAGTTAAAAACGACATTATTACCTCTAATAAATACTCAGAAAACAAAGCAAAACAAAATTTAACTGTGTACCTGCCATTGTTACAGAAGCAAAACTGACATCTGAGTGAAAGCACTTATTGCTGGCAGATTAAGATTTTTTTTTTTTAATATTAAAATGTTTTATTTTAAGAACTACAAAACCAGAAACCAGGTAGAGGTTTGCTCAAGACCAGATTGTTTTATCACCTCAAAATCATTGTGATAATTGTTTTATCACCTTGTAAAAAATACAAAACCATTTGGACCTTGGACACAAGCAGGAGGTTTAGGACTCAGAGCATTTCAGAGAGGTCACAGGAGCCTCAGTAAAGCTCCAACACAAGCAGTGACCTGGGGGGAGGCACAAAGCCTGTAAAGCAGACAGGGGAGGTGTTCTAGCATTAAATGGCCTTTTTAGTCATTCTGGGAAGTTGGGTTGTGTTTTCCAACATACTTTCAAAGCTGTATCTTTAATCCTCCTGAAACTGAATCCAATACAACATCACAAGTAAAATACATTTGCAATAGCACAGAGTGCAGCATGCATGGGCACATTTAATTTCCTGACAAGGATATAAACCCACCATGTTCTGAGAACTCTACTTAGCTGGAAAACCAAAATATACTTCTTACATGATATTTTTGAATCCCTTCTCTTTCAAGAAAAGGCATTCTGAGCCAGATAAGCAGTCTGCAATCTGAGAGCAGCTAAGAGTTCCACTGCTAAGAGCTTATTTGAAGTTAATAAAAGAGCTCTGTGAGTTTATACAAAAGAATGTGACTGGAGAGGGATTTGATAGGTCTTTCTCCTAATCAAAACACTCTGCCAAGTCCATTCTTCATTGTAGCCACAATCCAAAGACTTTCTGAAGTGCATGTCCCCATACAGCTTGACTTCAAAACAACTACACCCATCCTTCTCACATAAAGAAATATTCTGCCTGTACCTCCTTTCAGACATTTAACATGTTTCAAGGATGTGGATCTTCAAATATTTGTATTTTTCTAAGCAATATTAGCAAGAAATATGTTATAGCTCTAGTTAAGAATGTGTCAAAACAATCAATACCTGGTCTCAATCTATGTGATTTGTGACTACTAGACAATACTTTAAATAGATACTGATAAATTCTGCTTCCTTACCCTCTGGATGACCCTTTCTGCTGCCCCTGGCTGCCATAGGACTGCTGGTTGTAGGAGCTCTGATTCTGATTTTCATAATTAGATTCATCATCATATCCCTGGGAATCTTGTCCATAACCTGGAAATGGAGGAAGAAAATTTTTAGTCAATATTCACCTTTTCAATCCTGCCAATGAATGTAACAAGCTAGCCAAACCTGATTGATTTTGTCCATAGTTCCCATGATAGCTTCCATAGTTCTGTCCATAGGAGGAATTGTCTCCACTCTGCCCATAACCAGAATATCCCTGTAATTTCAAGAATGTACTCAAATAAGTGGAACTTCCACAACAGTAAATCACAATTTTCCTTGGCTAGACACAACTGCAAACATCAAGCACAGCTGAAACTGGAATTCTTCCTGGCCCAGGAACAATTTTTTTTCACTCAAGGAACATCTGCTTTGAAAGCCACAAGGTTTTTTTCAACATACCTGTCCTTGTCCATAATTCTGACTGCTCTGATTGCCATAGGATGAGTAGCTGGAAGAGAAAAATGCATTTAGGCAATGTTTAGAGTGCCCTCCACACAGGCTGGAAAGTAAAGGTATTTTTGGTGTCTCTGAGTTTCTCTTCATTCCAAAATAGGTGTTTAATCCAAGTACTGCAGTTCCAGGCATATTAAAACTGCATCAATGAATTAATGGTTGACTGGCAGAAGCCAGAAGAGCTCATTTTAATTTCTGCTGTGTTTCAAATATAAATTTTAAGTCCATGAAAGCTGGGTTTGCCATAATTTTATATTATACTTACTCATTATTCTGCCACTTTAAGCCAGAAGAAGCACATGCTGAAACTCATCATACTGAGATACAAACCCAAACTCAGGCACAAAGCCTCATGATCCTCATTAGCACAGGCAGCATTAGCCATGATTTTTATACTTCCATAAAAACTCTTGTCTCACTGATCAAAACATGCCCTGCAGCCTTGGGCCATGTAACAAATATCATAACCTTTGGCTAAAATCTCAGTGAACAGCTTAAGGCAATCACACGGAAAGTATTTCTCTATATTCATGTCATTTCAAAAGTTCTCACTATTATAAGACATCATTCCAATTTACATCCATTTACATTGCATGATTATTGTCTTCTTTTCAGGAATACACACTGATTTCTCTTGTTTTATAAGACATCTTGAGAAAGGCCCAGGTGCAAGCTTTCTGCATCCTTAATTCCAAAAACCTATCAATACTCCATCCTGAACAATCAGCCATCATGCTGGGAATAATAAATTGTATTTTAGTCTGCAGATGTAATTGCTAACAGCAAAACAGAAATCCTTACATACCTCTGCTGGCCCCCAGACTGACTGTAACTTCCAGAATCTAGGAAAAGAAATAAATCATATTGAGAATTTCCAATGAACATTTTAGTCTCTACTTGCTAGAGGAGAAAATCTGGGGAGAGGGAGAAAGGTTCAGGTACACTGGATATTAAAACTACCATCCCTGCAGAATGAAGCTTCCTCTTCATTAACAAAAGTGAAAATATGGAGACTGGAATGACAGCAGCACAAGGTGTGGGGGACACACACACTTGGAAATGTCCTTTTTGAAGGAATTCTGTTTTCAAGGATTCTGTTCAAACACCCAGAACTGTAGAACCCCTCCAATGGCTATAGAGTACAGTGCCATCATCAATGAGCAGAATGCAGCAGCTTAATTAATCAAGCAAAGCTAAGTAGGTCAGTGCAGCTGAACCCCTTTTTGGGATGCTCTGAGAAAGCTCTGCTGAGCTAAAGGGCACAAACACAGAATGGGAGATGGAAAACCAGGGATGGAGGAGCCACCACACTTCCCTTTGCTCCTGCTGCGAGGGGAAAATCCCAGCTGAGAGCTGAGCAGCACGTGAGAGATGCAGCACACATACACACACAGAACACACACACACACAGAACACACATGCACAGAACACAGAGAACACAAACACACACAGAGAACACACAGAGAGCACAAACACACACGCACAACACACACACAGAACACACAGAGAACACAAACATACACACACAGAGAATACACACAGAACACAAACACACACACAGAACACAGACACACACAGAAAACACACAGAGAATACACACACACAGAGAAAACACACAGAGAACACACACAGAGAACACACACACACAGAACACACACACACAGAACACACACACACAACACACACACAGAAAAAACACACACACAGAAGGCACACAGAACACACACACACAGAACACACACACACAGAACACACACACACAGAACACACACACACAGAGAACACACACACAGAGAACACACACACAGAGAACACACACACACAGAACACACACACACAAAACACACACACACAAAACACACACACACAAAACACACACACACAAAACACACACACACAAAACACACACACACAAAACACACAGAACACAAACACACACAGAACACAAACACACACAGAACACAAACACACACAGAACACAAACACACACAGAACACAAACACACACAGAACACAAACACACACAGAACACAAACACACACATACACAGAGAACACACACACACACAGAGAACACACACTGAGGCTCCCTCAGCCCACATCCATCCCCAGCCCAGCTCTGCAGAGTTCCTCACTCTGCCCCATGCCCTTCCAGCCTCTATCCAGCTCCCTTCCCAAGCAGGAAGAAATCTGCTTGAAATTCCCACCTTCTTGTTCAAACCCAAACTTTCTGGATAAGCCCTGCGATTTTTCTCTTCAAGAATTTATAGAAATACTCTTGTGCCATGGTGTAATAAAATCTATCAGGAATTTCTCATCCCCATTTTCACCCTTCCCCCCACATTCTCTCTCCAGCCTCCATCCCCAGAAGTGCCTAAAACGCTGACACTGAGAATTAATGACAAGGCAGGGTAAATGTCAGAAATGACCGTGACCATTTTCCAATCAAAACACTCATCAGATTGCTGAATGTGCTCATTACACCTCCCCCAGCAGGCCATAAATCCAATCGTGCCCGTGGTTACAGAGCTGAAGCAGAGCTGTGATCAGGCATCACCTGAGGTGATGGATGTGAGATGGGGGGGATCACCCCAGATATTCATACACAAAACTGCATTTTAATGGTAAGCAACATTAAAGTATCCCATTACCCTCAAAGCAACACAAAGTATCCCATTTCATATTCTGTAACAGAAACATTTACTAAACATGAGATGAAAGGAGGTTAGATTTCACATGTCCTATAAAGCAGTTTCACTCAGATGTGAATTCCTCCTCCTTTTGCACTGCTACATAAATATTGCATTGCTTTTTCGCAGTGAAAAGCAATTAAAAACCCAATGTAGAGGTGCAATTCAAAAGGGGTAAGGTAAAATTTTTCATTTCCATTTAAATGATCACAAAGATTAATATTAAATAGATAACCACATTGTGAAAATTGGTTGTGGCTTAACTCCAACATTTCTATGCCATTAATATTGCTAATTAAAGAATATTAATAGCAATATCAGAATATCTTGAGTAAGGATAGAATTAGCTATAAATTTAAGAACTGCATTTCATCTCCTTAACAAACTTCCACCAAACCACAACATTTTGGAAAAAAAATTGAAAGCAACCAGATAAGGAGCCTGTAAAACATGAAAACACACAAGCAGAGGAATTTCCTTTATTTATACAATTTTCTACATCCTCTGCTTGACCTCTTGCAGACTTCTGATCAATTTATTTTTGTGGGCTCAATGGGGACAAGAGTCTGTAAGGATTTTTGGAAATAACAGTTTATTCTGGAAATTCCTACACTGACTTTTTTTATTTAATGTTTAAAAAGTTCATGGAAGGATTTCCTGTTGATGAATTGGGATGTAGCAGCTTTATCACCTTGCACTGCTCAGGGGGTTTATTCCTCTCAAGACAGAACAATCTGCTGTGTACATTTGAAAACTGAGATTTTCTTATTAAGTAATTCATATAAAGAAGCAGTAGTGCCTCTCAGTATCCTCCAAAGAAAAAGAAGCTCATGTTTGAACATCACTAAAAACAGAGGAGACACTCAGTGCTTGAATGGTCAGCAGCTGATAGATGAGTGGAAAGTGGATGTAATTTATAGAAAAATTCGTGATTTGGACACATCTGCTTTTCCTGAATGAAAGGATTCCTGCAGCAGCCCTTGCTTTGTTTGTATTGTCTATCACTCACACACACAACACGAGACAACGCCAAAATGGCTCGACCACAACAAAACATGGCTCACTCCACAAAGCACGGGCAGCCTTGGAATTCCTCCTCCCAACTGTGGGACACACCAGTACCCACACCTCGCCAAGGCTGCCCTGCCGGGGGAGCAGCCATCAAAGGGGTGAAGGAATTGTGCTCAGAGAGGCCCCAGGGGAGGCTGGGCTGGCTCAGGTCACCAGGGAGAGCAGATCCTGCCTCTGTGCTCGGCTAAAGCCCCGCTGGAAAACAATCCCAGCCAGGGTGGTGTTAAACCTACAGCAGGGGTGAAGCCCCCCCAGTTCACACTGTGGAGAGCAGAGAGGGCAGAGCAGAGGCAGCACATACAGGGACACAAAGGTGGCACACACCGGGACACAAAGGTGGCTCCCCTGCTGGAGGTAGCGAGGGCATTGCCCATGTAAAGAAGGGCAAGACCCCAGAGAGGATGTGCCCGCATTCCATGGGCGCGCTGGTCCAAATGGGGAGCACACAAAGCAGGTTATGGAGAGGGGCACGACACAAACGTGATCCCCATCTCACAGCGGAATGGGGTCACACAACCCCATCACAATATGATGAGGGGAACCACAACATAAAGTCGGGGTTCACACAGAAGGGCTGTGACCCACAAGGGGGAGCTTCCCTATCACACCGGGGGGGAACTGAACACAACCCAAAAGTGGGGGAGCCTACAGTGGGGGGTATGAACCAAAACAAGGCCCACATGCCACACACGGGGGGACACACAACCCAAGGCGGGGCGGGCCTACAGCGGGAAGCATGAACCAAAATGGGGTCCACACTCACACTGGAGGGGCTGTGGCCTAAAGGGGGGCTCAGACCCCATTAGGACGGGTGCACCCCACGCTTCATCGGAGCACAGGCCCCCACAGGGGCCCTGCCCCCAGGGCCCCCCCATTGCGACACGGGTGGGGGGCGCGCCCGCCAGGCCACGCCCCCGCGCCTAAAGGGGCGTGACCCGCGCGGCTCGCGCAGCGGGGCTCCCCCGGGAGGGGGCGTGGCCTCGGCCGAGGGGGGCGTGCACACGGGGGCCACCGGCGGGGGCGTGGCTCCCCTCCCCCTCACCGAGCGCAATGGTGGGCCGGGGGGGGGGCGTGAGGGAAAAAGCGGGCGCGTCCCCCGCAACATGGCCGCGGCCTTTCCCACATGCGCCACATGGCGCTCGCTCCGCCCGCCCTCCCGCGCCCCACCGCGCCCGCGCTCGGCGGCGGGAAGCGGAGCCGCCGCTGCCCGCTGAGCCCGGCGGGGCTGGCGGCACCTACCCGAAGCCATGGCGGCGGCGCTGAGGGGCGGAGGGAGCGGAAGGAACGCAGAGAGCGACCCGCCCGCCGCGCCGGCCGCGCGCACACTGAAGCACCCGCAGCTCGCGCGGACTGCGGGGCTGGGCGGCCAATCAGAGCGCGCGGCGCCTACCACTCGCTGGGGAAGCGGGGGGGGAGGGGAGGTGAGCTGGACCGTGCCAAGGTACAGCGGGCGGGGGGGGTTGTACCAAGGGGAGAGGGTGCGAGGATGTGCGGGCAGCGTCAAAGGATTAAATTAATTAAATTAAATTAATTAAATTAATAAACGCACAGGGCACGGTCAGGGTGCGCAGAGGGAAATGAGAGCTTTGCACACCCGCCTTTCAGCAGCAGCCCCTCTGTTTCCCTCAGTACCCCACTTGTGCATCACCGTTTGTAGCAGATGCTAAATGGGCTTAGAGAAAACATCCAAAATCTGAGTCCTAAAGGAAAAATAAAAAAGGTTTGCCAGAGTTTCTGGGTATCCTAAAAGGCCAAATATCAACCTGGAGAATGATTTTCAAAGGAAAGGGATGGGTCATGATCTTGGGAGCCACTTCTGTGAAACGTGAGGGTTGGTTTGCTTTAGAGGAATAGTGATGAAATGAGAAGACAGCAAAAGCGACCTTGATTATTTAATCTGATTATTTTTAGAAGTTGTATTTCTTGTTTCACATCAAACCACCCTCTTGTGAGAGTTGGTAAGTGAACAGTTGTGCCTTTCTCTCTAGGGACAGTCTGCATGTGCAGACTGAGAACAGTGAGAATTTACCCTTTTTTTTTTTTTTTTATATATATAATTTTCAAGGCAGTGAGGAGCTTTCTCTGATTTCAGCTGAATGCTTTGAGCAGATTTACAGAGAAGTTGGCCTGTTTCTTTCCCCCCTGGGCGTAGCAGCAGGAGGCAAATCCCACTGCCACAGCCAAAAATAAGTTTGGGCAAAACAAGCAGTGACTGGAATGATTAATTAAAGAAAAAAAAATAAATAAAAGGGGGTTGAGCTCCCTGCCTGTCTTTTGGTTTCTCCTTGAGAAACTTCATTCCTCCAGCCACGATGTCTTCTACTGCTCTGTGAGTCTGTCTGTGCCAACCTGGGAGCTCACAAAGGGATTAGGGCAGATCCCAAACGATGTTCCCTAAACAGGGGATGTGGGGGATGTAGAGCCCCTTGGTGTTTGTGCATTCCTCAGGGGCTGAAGGCTTCTCATATGTGGAAATGGAAATATTTCAGAGAGAGTTTCAGGTTTTTGTGCCTGCCTGCTGATAGATCTGTGCTATGGTCCCAACCAAAAACTTTGAAGCTGAGATGTGGGGAAAACATCAGCCCTTCAACCCTCTGCTCTTTCCCCTTGGCTGGAAATTATTCCAGCTGCTTCAAATCCTTTTCCATGCTGCAAAATCAGAGGTGGTGTGGAAGGTGGGTTTGTTCTGATCCTTCTTAAATCCAAACCCTTCTGGGATTCTGTGAAGCAGCCAGAGTGGGCACACAGCACAGAGCTCACAGGGTCACTGAGGGTTAGAAGTGACCTCTGCAAACACCCAGTCCAAGGCAGGGCCACCTGGAGCAGGTGACACAGGAACACACCCAGGTGGGATGTACAATTTTCTCCTTTTGTGCAAATATACTCTTTTCCTACTACAATATCCACAGCCACATCCCCAGCTACAAGCTCATGAACCACTAACTTTGTATAAAGCTAGCCAATGGTCATGATCACAGGGAACCTTCATCCTGAAGAAATCAGATTAAGTTCTCTCTATTTCATTGTGTTTGGATGTTTTTATCACAAACATTCCTTTTATTGCAGTATCAGCCTCTCATTGCATGGCTGAGACAACAGAAAGATGGCAAAAGCTCACCTACAACCAGAGCAGACAAACTTTCCTTTACTATTCCCCACATTTCATCATCTCCTTTTGTCCACAAGACCTGCAGGAAGTTTGGTATCTTCATTTTTGAGCTGCTGATTTCTCTCCTAACTCTGACCAGAACTGGCCAAACAATTAAGCCAATATTCTGGGGGACTGAAGGCAGACAACACAAACCTGCCACAGGTTTTGATATGAGCATGGCAGGAGCAGCTTTGGTGTGGATGTTCCACTCAGCCTTTGAGTCCCATGTCCAGTTCTGGGGCTCTCAGTTCAGAAAGGACATTGAGGGGCTGCAGCAGAGAAGGGAAGAGAGCTGGGGAAAGCTCTTGTGAAAAATGCCAGTCACTTATTTTTAAAATTTTAAAAATTTAATAGTAATAAAGTGGTTATAAAAATAGCAATATAATTAGAATAATAATAATTTGGACAATTTGAATTAGGACAATATGACACAATAGAACAATGAGTTATGGACATCCAGGTACCTTTTTCTGGGCAGCATAAGCCCGAAAAAGGACCCACGTTAACAAAGGATTAACCCTTAAAAGCAATAACCTGTTGCATATTCATACAGCTCATACATGATGCATAAATTCCATTCAAACTCAGGATTCTGTCTGATCAGTGTCTTCCTCTGAATCATGACAGCTCTTCAGGGCTGAGTGAGGCAAGAAGAAGTTTGTTTCTCCTGATAATGGGGCAATAAATTCTTTTTCTCTGACAGATTTAGGTGTCCTGTGGCTGCTATCTCACTGCAAGTCCTTTCTTTAGAAAAAAAGTATCTTGCATAGCATAGTTTCTATTTTAACCTTATGTTATAAGGTTAAAATAGAAACTATGCTATGCAAGATACTTTTTTTCTAAAGTATCTTTTATTTTTTCTGGCTTATGTTATAACCTAAAACTATATTTAACACAGCAATTAAGAGAATTAATGCAGCATAACTTTCTAACATATCACATATAATATTCATTTTAATATTTTCAAAAGGACAATAATACAATACATATTTTTCACAGAGAGGACCTTTTTGTGCTCTACAATTATCTTACAGGAGGTTGTAGCCAGGTGACGGCTGGGCTCTGCTCCAAGGGACAGGATGAGAGGATTTAGTCATAAGCGGCATCACAGCAGGTTCAGGATGTGGAAAATGAGGAGGAATATATGAGGAGGAATTCCTTCATAGAAAGGGTGATTAAACATTGGAAGGGGCTGCCCAGGGTAGTGGTGGAGTCTTTGGAGTCTTTGAGGTCACCCCTGGAGGTGATTACAGAAGCACTGAATGTGGCACACAGTGCCCTGGGCTAGTTGACATGGTGGTGCTCATCAGTCACGGGTTGGACTCGATGATCTCAGAGATCTTTTCCAGGCTGATTGATTCTCTGCTCCCCAGCAGCCAGACCCTGAGGCTCGGGGAAGTGGATGGCGGCTTAGATGAGCCTCCCACACCCTGGGGCTCAGTGTGGGCACACCCGGCTAGAACCCAGCCATGAGCGGGCTCCCAGCGAGACATCACACCTCTCTCTGCGATATTTCCCCTTCTGAACAGGGAAAAGATAACAATAATTAAATAAAAACCCAAAGGAGGGGGTGGAGAGAGAGAGAAAGCGAGAAACCCCCTCGTTTCCATGGTAACGACAGCACAGCGCCTCCTGTTGCCATGGTAACGGCCAGGCCTTCCGGCGTTGCCCGGAAGCGGCGGGCGCGCGGGGCAGCAATGGCGGCGCCCTCGGCTCCGCCGGCCGCCGCCGCCCTCACGGTGCTGCTGTCGCTTGGAGCTTCCGCGCCCGGGCTGCTGTGGGCTGTCCCCGCCGCCCGCTCCGCCGCCGCGCTGCGCCCCGCAGCTCTGCACGACGGGGAAGGTGAGCGGGGCCGCCGAAACGGACAGCCGCTGCCTCCTTGGTCCCTCTGCTCGCCCCCTTCCGTGCCTTCCCCAAGTCCCAGCGGAGCCTTTGTGTCCCCTCTCTTCGGCCTTCCTCAAATCCCAACGCAGCTTTTCTGTTCCCTCTCTCCGGTCTTCTCCTTGTCCTGCCCTGGACCCCGTGGTACCACCAAGCCCCCATTTCTGTTCATTTCCTCACGCCTGTCTCCGAGTCCGCTGCTCTTCCCAGTCCGTCTCTCCGTGTCCTTTTCTTCCCTCTCTCGTGTGCTTTTCTTCCTTCTCTCCGTGCCCTTCCCCTGACCTGTCCCGACCCTGCTGCTCACCCATCTCAGTCCCTGGACGTCAGGCTGCTCCTCTACACCCTCATCTCTGTCCTTTGACTATCAGCCCAGTGAATAACCGTGCGGGGAGCTTGAGGGATTTGTGTTTCTCACTCCCTGTGGTATTCTCAGAATGATTTTTATCACACTTTTAATTCCAGTTTACCCCTGTGCAGTGATTTCCCCTATCAGTCCAAGGCTCTGAGCTGATGGGTGATTCCACCATCTCCTCACGTGTCTCCAGGGGCTGCACTGCATCGTTTTGTTTCTCACTGGTGTGAAATAAAACAATCCAGTTTTTTCTGGCTGTGAAACTGAGGTTGATGGGAGGGAGGTGGAGAAATGTGTCAATCCTTGCTGTGTGCCATGGGGAACACCTAAACAGAGGGCCCAGGAGCACTTCTGAGGTGTGACAACCTCCAGGCTGGTGTTTGTGAAGGTCCCCAGGACGAGGGAAGAGATGAGAATCTGACTCCTTGTTCTCAGAAGGCTGATTATTATTATATTATATTATATTATATTATATTATATTATATTATATTATATTATATTATATTATATTATGTTATGTTATGTTATGTTATATTATATTATTCCAATATTTTCTAATATTATTCTATTATGTTATATATTATATAATATGTAATATGTAATATATAATATATTTTCTATTATACTTTCTGTTATATATTATACTATATTATATTATGTTATATTATATTATATATATTACATTATAGAATACTATACTAAAATGACACTAAAAATGTTCATTCATTAACAAGAATGAATAATAAAAACTCAAGGCTGACTCAGAGTCCAACCCACTGGCTGTGATTGGTCATTAATTAAAAACAATCCACATGGAACCAATCAAAGATGCACCTGTTGGTAAATGATCTCCAGACCACATTCCAAAACAATCAGATAATGATTGTTTTCATTCTTTTCTGAGGCTTCTCAGCTTCCCAGGAGAAAATCCTGGGCAAAGAGGATTTTTCAGAAAATATCCTGGTGACACCAGATATTTTTGGTGATGAAAATCAGCCTGCCAGCAATTTAAGAACGGTTTATCTTTTTGCCAAAATCATCAGTACTGTAACAGTTATTTTTATGTCTCTTGCCTTCAATTTTAATGAGACTGAAATTTACTACAGATGCTGTTGCTTTTTTCCAGGCAGCTTCCCAGGAAGCAGCAAGAGCCAGCCCATATGTTTGTGACACCCAAGACAGCACTTTTTTCCACTCTATCTGCTTATTTATGCCTGGTTTTAAAGGCCTCAGGTTCCTTCTCTTCTCCACCAGGATAGAAATAAAAGCTCTTAATGAATCCCATGGGCTCACTCTCCCTCTGCTCAAGCCTGTAATTGTTTTCCAGCAGCCCCAGTGCTGTCTGTGCCTGTCTGAGGTGCTGCTGTGCTCAGTTCACAGGTTGATCACCTACATCTTCATCTATGAGGACCTGATCTCCCTGGCCTGTGGTGCTGTCATCATCTGGTACTTTGCTGGCAGCTTTGAGAAGAACGTGGGCACAGTGAAGCACTGCATCCTCACTGCCACTTTCTCTGTGCTCTCTGCCCTCCTCTACCTCGTCCTCCAGCCCCTTGTCTCCAGGCTGCTGGAGGTGGGAGATGCCAAGGGGTTCATGCCAGTGGCTTTTGCCATGCTGGGGGTGTCCACTACCCGCTCGCGCATGAGGAGGACTCTGCTTTTGGGGTACAGAGTTCCTGTGCTGCTGGTGCCGTGGTTTGGGCTCTGCCTGGCGTGGTTTGTCCCCCACTCCTCCCTCTTGGGGAACCTGTGTGGGCTCCTGGTTGGGGAAGCCTGTATCCTTCGTGAGTGGGAAGTCCTGGGCCAGAATGGGATGGTGGTGGGAAGTGCTGGAGTTCTCACTGCTGGCTTTCCCTGCCTGCACTCTTGCCCTGCATTGAATCCTCACTGGCTTTTCTCCTGCTCATCCCACCCGATTTTGCATTTGTGTTTCACTCATACTGCCCCCAACCCTCACTGGCTTATCCCATCCCATCCCATCCCATCCCATCCCATCCCATCCCATCCCATCCCATCCCATCCCATCCCATCCCATCCCATCCCATCCCATCCCATCCCATCCCATCCCAGTTTCACTCACACTGCCCCCAACCCTCACTGGCTTTTCTCATTCTCTTCTCACCCCATTCTGCATTTGTGTTTTGTTGCTGTCAAGGCAGTCACGACACAAAACAGAGACTACAAGCAGTCTCAGATGGCAGCTCTTTATTATAAAACATGGCTGACTTTTTATACACTTTCTAATTGTTTATACTTTTTCTACCCTAACTATTGGCTACAATAAGTCAGCATAACACTTTTAGTAAAAAGTTAGTGACTTCAACTAACTTTCTGAAAATACTTTGTCCAGCTGCAAAATTCTCTTATTTTTCTTCTATTTCTCACTTCTCTCAGTCTCTTTAGTTACAACCTTAAAGAGATCTCTTTATCAGCTTCTTCTTGCTTCTGAGCTTCTTTTCACTCCTTTAGCTAACAAGCCCTCTTAGCCCCTTCCACAGTGTTTCACCTCACACTGCCCCTAACCCTCACTGGTTTTTCTCATGCTCCTCCCATTCTGAATTTGTTTCACCTCTCACTGCCCCAGCCCTCACTGGCTCATCCCGCCCCATTCTGGATTTCTGTTTCACTCACACTGCCCCCAACCCTCACTGGCTTTTCTCATCCCATACCATTCTGCATTTGTGTTCCACACTGCCCCTTCTCAGTGCCTGCAGAGAAGGTGGAGCTGAGGAAGATGATGGTCTCTGAAGGTGCTGCTGGGTAGAGCTGGGAGAATTCCCCAGAGGAAGTGGTTTGGGAACAGAGGGGGCTCTGTGTGGCTCTGTCAGAAATGAGTGTGTTGTCCTCAGCTCTCCTTAACAAGCTCCTGATCTCAGATGGTCTTGGCTACTGTTTCTGCTTGGATTTCCCAGAGTCTGTGGGCTCTAAGCTGGACCAGGTGTTCCCTTTCACTCTGCTGAAGAGGATACCAGGGCTGAAATACATCCCAGGGTCCTTGGCAGAGAGGAGAGCCTCTGGAAACAGCATGTAAGTACAGGAGTTCCTGTGAAACATTTGTAGGGGAATTTTGAGGCGTGAGCAGAGGCCTTAAATCATCTCTCAAAGCTGCATTGTGCCTCTCCTGTTCACACAGTGGGTGCCATGGGGGGCAGAGTCACCCAGTGATGTTACATTGGTGACATTTATGTGACTAATGAATCACCACACATTAACCCAACCAGGTCTTTAAATGGAGGTTATAGACCTCTCCTTTGCTGCAAGGGCAGTGTGTACACTGGGAATATTGCAGCTCTGGCTGACAGGAAAGCTAAATTGTGTAACTCTGCCCCAGCTTCAGGCAGTTGTTCCTGGCTATGTGGCTCCCTGGGCCATGATCCTTATCTTCACCTGCCCCACCTTTCCTGCCAGGAATGCTGTGAAGTGAGTTGTGTCCAATCCTATTTAGAACCAGAGCACTGTAAATTAAGGATGGCACTTACAAAGTTCAGTGCAGACCTTTTGGTGTCTTTTAACAAAAGACCTTTTGGTGTCTTTTAAACCTTTCAGCAGGTTTTTAGTGTCAAGGCAATGTTGCTTTACAGAAAAGAAACCTTAGGGCCCACATGCAGGAAAGGTTTTAAGTTTAATACAAACCATGAGAATTCACTTGTACTCTAAAAAGCTTCAAAATGCAGGTCAAATATTTACTTATTCTAAGGTGTCCTTTCAGTTTCACAGAGGAAAAATAGTTTTCTATTCAGGGTTACATTTTATGTATTGTTTAAGCCATCAGCTTGCTGTAAAGTTTTATTTGAAGTGGAAGCATTCCCAGGTGTTTGCACTGCCCTCACCCATGGGAAACCATAAAAACAACCCTTGCCTGCAGCAGGAATGTCCCCCAGGTCCATCAGGGCACTCAAAACCTGTGAGTGCTTGCAGGGGAGGCCAGACAGACCCAGAATTTGTGTTTTCCCCTCTCCCTGCTGTGCCAGTGCAGCTTTTGGGAGGAGAGGGAGCCTGGCTCTGTGCTGAGCCTGTGTCAGCAGCAGTCCCATCCTGCTGTGCACACACCTCAGTGCCTGAACCTGCCTCCTTTGCTGAGGTGACACAGCTGTTGTGACACAAAGGTATTTACATGAACATTTGACTATCAAACAAAGGGTGGGAAGGTGTTTCTAGGATGCTTCCACTGCTGCAGCTGAATTTGCATGTCTGTGTCTTAGATACAACTTCTGGAGTTTAATTTTTGTTATTTTGATGCTAATTTCCAAGCAAAAGCTCTTAATAGTTTGGGATTTGTTTTAAT
Organism: Zonotrichia albicollis; assembly: GCF_047830755.1. NCBI lineage: Eukaryota > Metazoa > Chordata > Aves > Passeriformes > Passerellidae > Zonotrichia > Zonotrichia albicollis. The sequence continues at coordinate 6,197,639 of NC_133840.1, forward strand.
TTTAAATTTTCATAAGGTTCAGGCATTAAATGGCTGCAGGACAGGAGATATTTCTTTGAAGTCCAGGCCTTGGCATTGTGTTTGTGTCCACAAATAAAAATCCAAACTCAACCCCACACCTCAAATAATTAAAAAGAAATCTCCAAGCCTGAAAATCCCAGCTTGAGCCAGTCTCTTCTTGCTGGGAACTTGGCACCCATGGCTTGATGAATATGGCCTGGATTCTCAGCTCTCATCCTCATGTGCGTGGGCTGAGCAGCACTCCTGAAGTCCCAGAGGCTGAGGCTTGCAGGCAGATTGCCTCTCTTCTGATAGGTTTTGGCAGGATGAGTCATGCCTTCTGCTGGAAACCCTTCCTAGCCCTTACTTCTGAATGATTTATTTTATTTCTAACTCTCTCTTTTATTTCTAACTCTTTCCTCCTCCTTTTTTTTTTTTTTTTTTTGTCCTTTGCTCTATACTCTAGGCTCTTACTTGCACCAAAGGCCTTTTGTGTTTTCTTGATAAGTAACACTTGGCAGCTGTAAGTTCTCCTGATTAATGGCTTGGCAGATGTGTCACTCACAGGGCAGGGAGGATGTGCACAGGGATCTCAAAGCATGTTGAAATTTGGCTTTGTGTGTTCCTTGCACAAAGAGTCTGGGGCCAAGAGCCAGGCTGGTTCAGTGAGTGTGGAGTGAGAGTGGGTTGGGAGTGGGAGCAGCTGTCCTGGGAGGCCACTGAAGACATTTTCTTACTCAAGTGCTGCTTATAATGAGAGCTTCTGTTGTAGTGAATCCCTCTGATGGATTGCAGTGACCTCTCTGAGCGCTGGTCAGGAGGAAATCTGCCCCCAGGGCATTTCCAGCACTAATTAGGCAATTCAGCTCTGAGCACAGTGTAACCTTCTGTTTTCTTTCTGCCCAGGGTTAAAGCCGTGCCTGGCACTTACCCCACCCAGAGCTACCACTGCCCATCGCCTCTGGCTCTTCCTGCTCACCCCAGTGCTCAGGGCCAGGCCTTTCATCACAGCCAGGCCCTGGGACACCAGGCACCTCAGCATGGCTCTGCTGCAGGACACAGCCCCAGCTCTGCCCCCTGCCAAGCCAGAGGTGCCTTTGGAGAGTGCCCTGGGCAGGCTGGAGCCTCACCAGGACAGTGCTGCCAGCTGGGCAAGTTCTCTGTCCCACAGCCACCCACAGCCATGGGCCTTCAGCCAGCACCAGGGCACCCAGCAGCCCCAGTGGGGCCTGTTCCAGCTGAATTTACCAGAGTGCAGGTGTACTGATCCTCCAGAGAGCAGCAGGACTCACACAGGGCACGAGTGCTGAGTGAGGCTGGCACAGCAGTGCTCTGTGGGATCTGTGCTGTGTCTGGGTGAGTGTTGGTAGCTCCAGAGAAAGCCATTCCCTTGCTACTTGAATTATATTTCCTTTACATTTTTTTATTTTATTTTTTGATGTGGCTGGAGGATGGGAACTGTATCACCTCTGTGAACTTCTCATCCTTTTTAAGTCTTTCTTCTTTGCTGCATTTAGCAGCTGCCTTTTTTCAGAATTCCACTGGAGTTCCAGTGCACCAGCTCCCCAGGCCAAGGTAGGAACATCAGTGGCAAACACTGAGCAAACCTGGGCTTTTAGTAAGATTTGCTCATGCTCATTTGCAGCTTTAACAGAGCTGCACCAATAAGCACTTCCCATTTACATTCCTGTCTTTTTTACAGCTTTGATGTAGCTAAACCCCAAAAGAGTGGGAATCATATGAGCCTTAGTTTGTAACTTAAAATTAAATGGAGGAGGACAATGTCTGTTCTGCTGGTGACTTCTCCTCTTAACAGAGTGCCTTGAAGGGGACTTGTTACACCAACCTGGGGCAGGAGGAGAGAATACAGAGCGAGTACCTTCTGCCCCAAAACACAGCTCTAAAATGCTGAAGGTCCTGTGCCTGCATCAATGGATTGCCCTCATTTTCTGAGAGCATTGCACCAGGTCAGCCTGTATCACCAGCACTTGGCAACCTCAAATGCCTGTGAAGTAGTGAGAGACTCTTCACTAAGGGATTTTGGCCCTTTGTGGAGCAAATATTTATAAATCCAAGGAGCTGGGAGGGACCTTAACAATGGGTTAGAAGAATTAAGTGGAATGTAGCAGTGCTGTTGGGGGTGTTCACACTGCTCAGCTTCAGCAATCTCACCCACCAATATTAGCACAATCTCTCTGGTTTTTTCAGAGCTGGTGGGCAGGTGTGTGGGAGAGGGGAGTTTTCAGCCAGGGATTTACAATAGGATTCACTGTTTGGTGCCTGAGGCTATAATGAAGGAGTTGCTGGGATTTGAGCTTTATTCCCAGCTGTGTAGCCCAGTGTGCAGTGCCCAGGAGGAATCTGCTCTCTCTGTAGCTGTAAATCAGCCAGGATCTCAACAACTGCCCTTGACTCTCCTTGGAGTTTTGCTGTGCTCCATAAAAAAGTGCTCCATGAAGCACCAAGTGCCATTCTTGCTCTTGGAGATGTTCTTGCAGTGCCTCACCCATCTCCAAAAACTCAACAGCCTCGGGGCTCCTCCCTGCTCAACAGAGAGCCTGGCCAGCTCTGGCACATTCCAAACCACATCCATGCCTTTTTAATTTTTCCATCATCAGGGTGAGAACAAACCCTGAGTTGTCACCCAGCTGCTTTACTTCTCCAGCAGTCCCTCTGGAGTCATGGTCCCATGTGGGATCCAGGAGCTTCCTCCTGGAGGAGACCAAAGTCAGTGTTGACAACTTGCACCTCACAGGAGTAAGATATGAGTAAGAAGCTCTTCTTGTGAGGGTGAGCACCCAGGCAGGGCTTTCAGCATCAACTTGGGAACCAACTTGGAGTTGGGGGACAACTCTAGTTTCATACCTGATTATTTCCTCTGTGGGATCACAAGTGGACTTGATTTCATGGTCCTCTTTTTCCTGCTGACAGCAATTGCATTGTTATACTTTTAGTGTGGAGCAAGAGCAGGATAAGGAGCTTGTTTGGAATTTAAAAGCATGTTTTTAATACCAGGAAAGAAATGCTAGAGATAACATTGAAATGTTGACACTCCACTCCTGTTAGTGCCTTGATTTTTCCTCCAATCAAAGGATTGTGAAATCCTTACCTGTAAACTGAGGAATTTTACCACTGATTTTTTTTTACCAGAAGGGTGATGAGGATCACTAAAAATCACAAATGTTGTGTGTCTCCAAAGTGTGAACTTGAAATAGAGTCTGAAAGATGGACTGGTTTTCTCTGGGATTGTTTATTAATGGGGAGCTGGAGCTGCCCCTCTTGGGATGGATGGGGTGGGATCAAGGGGATAGGATGTGTGAGGGGTGGATCAGTGGGGTAGGATCAGGGGTGTGAGATGGAATCAGTGGGGCGGGATCAGTGGGATGGGATCAGGGAGGTGGATCAGTGGGAATGGGATCTGTGGGATGGGATCCCTGGAGTGGGATCGGTGGTGTGGGATCCCTGGGGCGGGATCTGTGGGGCAGGATCAATGGGATGGGATCAGTGGGAATGGGACCAGTGGGATGGGATCTATGGGGTGAGATCAGTAGGGCGGGATCAGTGGGGTGGGATACCTGGGGCAGGATCTGTGGGATGGGATCAGGGGGTTGGGATTTGTGGGGTGGATCAGTGGGATGGAGTCTGTAGGATGGGATCCCTGGGGTGGGATAAGTGGGGTGGGATCTGTGGGGTGGAGTCTGTGGGAAGGATCAGTGGGATAAGTTCCCTGGGGTGGGATCAGTGGGGCGGGATCGGTGGGATGGAGTGTGTAGGATGGGATCCCTGGGGTGGGATCAGTGGGGCGGGATCAGGGGTGGGATCACGGGGACGGGATCAGTGGGGCGGGACGGGCACAGCTGTGTGTCAGGCCGGTGCCTTTGGACGCGCACTGAGGACGAGCGCTGGGGACAGGCGGTACTGCAGCTGCAATCCGCTGGAATCCCGGTGTTTTTCCTGGTCCAGCTCCGTCAGTGATGCGGTGAGGGAGCCGCTCTCCCCGCAGAGCTGTCCCAGGGATGCGTTTCCAGGGAGCATTTCCTGGCTTTAGTGCCAGAGAGCCCTGTAAGAGTCACCGCCCCAGTCCCAGGTGCTGCAAACCTCCCTCCAGCAGGGCAGGAGCAGGTCCCAGCCATGGACCTTTCTGTGCTGGGACAACACAACTGCCACAGCCTTCCAGGTGAGCCCCGAGGACAGGACTGAGCACAAAACCACAGTTTGGATTTATTTTCTTTCTGCTCCCAGATAATCTGGGAGCTTCTTGGCCGTGGCAGATCACTTGCTCTCTCTGATTTCTGCAGCCTCCACCATGTCCCCAAGGAGTGTTCAGAGTCCAGCTGCACCTCCTGGTCATGTGCAATGTGTTGGACCTGTCTTCAGTGCCCTTCAGATGGGTGTTTGTGGGGATTTCTTTTCTGTTCCCTGCTTTCCTGAGGGCATCCATTCCCCCAAGAGTGAAATGCTCTTGGACAGTGGAGTCCAAGAAGTCCCAGTTCCTCAGGGCTGGGGGTGAACTCAGAACTCATCATCCAGGGAAATGAAGTTGCTGAGAGGGAGGAAACAGGTTGGGATGAGGATTTGTAAACATGTCTAAGGCTGAGAAGGGGATTTAAATTTGGAAGTGAGGGAAGTAAAAGTCATCAGCTCTCTGGGCTTTGGCATCTGCCTGTCTCAGCTCTCAGTAATGTTACTCATCACACATTGCAGTACCCACTGATTTCCTTGGTGGGGAGACAGAGAATTGAAGTTCCTAAAGCAGGAAAAAAAATTAAAAAAGAAGAAAAGAAAAAAAATCATAACCTCCCAGTTCAGCCTGGGATGGCTGCCCCTGAGGTGACTGCCCTGGGAACGTGCTGTCCCTGGAGGTTGTTATTCAGTGCCTCTGGCTCATTCCTAGTAAAACTGCCACTGCATCCCATGCCAGGGTGTGCAGAGAGTCCAGAAATCCCCGTGGGTTGCCCCCATGTCCTCAGAGGGTCACTGCAGAGGGACAGTCTGGGGACAGTGCTGGGAGCAGAGCCAGCTGCTCCCTGTCCTTGCAGGAGCTGTCCTGCCATGGGAGGGATGCTCTGGACGTCCAAGTCCATCCCCTCTGCATGGTGCAAGGGAAAAGGAGTCAGGGGTACATGAGGAAAGCAGAACTGCCTTGAACCTCCATTGCTGTCCCATGCAGGAGTGAGAGGGGACCCACAAAGAGGGGAGGCCTGGCAGGGGACATTGGTGCTGGCAGGAAAATGGGTCTGTGTTTGCTTTCCTGCCATTAACTTTTGGCCATGCAGACATCCTGACTGGGGGCCAGGTTCCCTGTGCCAGGCCAGGACACTGCCAAACACCACCTCCACGGCTGTCCCATGGTGTCCCCTGTCTGCTGGCACTGTGAGGGTTCTGTGGCCAAAAGTTCAGTCTCAAAAGTTCACTCTCTCCTCTGCTGGGAACAGAGGAGAGCTGGGAGAAATAGGCAGAGAGACAAAGCACTGACCAAAGAGGTCTCTGTGGGCTGCAGGACTCTGCTGCTTGCCCCTGGGGCTTGGGCTGGGTGTGATGAGCCCCCAGCCCCTTCCCTGTGGGGACAGAATGGGACAGGCTGTGCCATAATGCCAGTCTGGGCACCTGATGGGATGACCCCAGCCCTGGACCTGCTCTGTCCTGCTGTCCCCTCAGGGCCACTGGGATCTTTAACCCATGTCCATTCACCCCACGGGGTATGTCACAGACCAGCCACCCCAGGGAGCTTCCATGGGGTCAGTCCCAAAGCTGCTGTGAGTGGCACTAGTGTCACCTTGATTTTTTAAGATTTTTAAGCCTTCTGATGTTTACATTCTTGTAATGAATTGTCTCACACACTTTCTGTAAATAACTCATTGTTTTGTATTCTTTTACGGAAGAAGAGGAATTTGATGGGCTGTTGGTTTGTCCAGTGTCATTGGAGAGGTGCCACTGTCACCCTCCAATCCACTGTCACTTTTGGAAAACTATAAATGTTGGAGTCAGAAAATAAACTTCCCTTTTTTCACCTTGAGAGCAGCAGTGTTGTTTTGTGTCCTGCAGTGACAGCACCAGGATTCAGGTGACCTCACAGCCCTGGACCCTCTGCTCAGGAAACAGGCTGTCCCTGAATTCCTGGGTGTTCTTTGGGTCTGTGCCTCCTCCTCACACCTCTTCAGGTGCCTGCCAGGCCCAGCTCGAACTTTGGACCTTCCCCAAGTGATTTATTGACTCTGGAGCAAACGTCAACACCGTGCTGGCGTCAGGATGGTGACTTTGGATGTGCCAGGGGACCCAGCCTGGGGTGACAGCACACAGCTGTGGGGCTGCTCAGTGACAAGCTGTGCCTCTGGCTTTGGCCAAGCTGGGAACAGCAGAGTTGTAACCCAGCTTCCCCCAAAAAACCCAACAGGGAGGAGAGCAGCAGTTCCTGTGGGATCTGAGGTCTGGGTTGTGAAATGTCCCACTGGGACTGCTGGGGATGCTTCCAGAGCTGCTTGAGCAACTTCCTGCTGTGGCAGTGAGAGAAAGGCCACCCCAAAACACCGAAATCATCTGGGCTGTGGTTACATCAGGAGCATGTGCTTGCCCCTGGCTCCCACAGAGGATGGCAATGATGGGTGCCAGCCCCACCATGGGGTCTCCTTATCCCCCCACGGGGCCCTGGTGTGGACAGTGACCCTGGGGGAGCATGGGCACAGACAGGGCTCCTGGGTCTGCAGGAACTGGCTGAGCCCAGAGTTAGTGTCCAACACTGACCCCTGTTCATGATCCCACAGTGCCCCAAGCCCTGCTCGCACTGTCACCCCAACTCTGACCCCGCCATGACCCCAACACTCGCCCCCATACCTCAAACTACAATGTTCACCCCAACCTGTCCCCCCTCTGTTCACCCCAACCTGCCCCCAGACCGAGCCCCTGCTGGCACCCACGGTGGCCTCTGGGCCCTGTTCTGCACCCTGACCCCACCCGTGGCCCCCTCAGCCCTGACCGACCCCTGACCCTCACCTCACCCGGCCCCTCCCGCCGCTCCTGTCCCTTTAAGACCCCCGTCCTGGGGCTGTACCATGCGCCGCCGCAGAGGGGTGATCTCCACAAGCGGGCGCGCTCTCCGCCTATTAGCGGGCGGCGAGGGCGGAGCGAGCTCACCCGCGGGTGTGCCCGGGTGGTGCGGTCCGCCGTACGTGCCGGCCGCGCCGGGGCCGCGGGAGCCGCCAGCGCCAGACGGGCCGGAGCGGCGGTGGGTGCGGGGAGGCGCAGCTCCGGGGGCGTGTGGTGAGGAGGGTGCGGTGCCGGGGCTTCTCTGGGGCTCAGCTCCGCCGCCGGGGCCCTCTGTGCTGGGGAGGGGCGGTCCGGCATCCCCCGGTGGGGTTGGCGTGGCATGGGGGCTGTTTCTGTGTTGGGGGCACTGGCTGTGTGTTGCGGGCATGACTGCGGTCCCCCTGTCGGGGTGAGTGGCACCGCTGATGCTGGCGGGGACATCGATGTGAATGGATCTCTTTTTGGGGGGGACTGGGATGGGCAGAACCCCCTGTTCGCTGGGAGGTGTGGTGTGAGTGGGCATCCTCTTACTGGGAGTTACTGAGTGTTCAGAGATCCTTCTTATTGGGGGGATCGGGGAGGGCTGGGATGACCAGTCCTTATCGGGGAGGACTGGGATGACCAGTCCTTATCGGGGAGGACTGGGCTGACCCCTGTTATCTGGGCACTGTGCTGTCCCACTGTGATTTGGGGGCCCAGGATAGCCAGAGCTCCCTATTATCTGGGTAGTCTAATGTGACTGCTCCCCTGTTATTTGGGGGGATTGGGGTGACCAGAGCTCCCTGTTATCTGGAGAGTCTGACGTGACTGCTCCCCTGTTACCTGTTGGAATTGGGGTGACCAGAGCCCCTCTTATTTGGGAGTATCTAGTGGTGCTGAGCCCCTGTTACTGGCAAGATTGTAACAAGATTGTGGCCGATGTGTAATGTCTCCAAACTCTTCCATTCTCAGAGGAAACTGGGTTTATGAATACAAAATATCCTGGCTCCTCACGAACAGTGCTTGGTTCTCTTGAAATAAATAAACGTGTGTGTATGGAGGGCTGGCAGGTGTGCACCCCCTGTGTTTTGGGGGTACCCCATCACTTCTGTCACCCTAGGGCTGTGGGGCAGGGGACAGACCAGCACCCTTGGGAGCTGCCCTGCCTTGCTCTCACAGCACTGAGGGTTGCTCAGCCTTACCCCATCTCAAGGTGTTGCTGGTTAAAAGCCTTTAACGAGCTTAATTTCCTGGCACTTCCCTGGAGAACGTTATTCCCAGCGTTTAATTGATACCTTTGCTGCAGGCTGGGCTGTTCTGCCGTTGCTCCATCTATTTCACTTTATAAACTGCTGGGGTGTGGGAAGACTGTTTGTTTACTCCTTAGCTTTCCTGCTGGAGTTTCTTAGAAGAGTGAAATTCCTCACCTAGGGAGTGTGCTTGACAAAGGAAATGATGGGAACCCCCTGGTTTAGGGAATATTGAGGCTGGAGGGGGTGAAGGTACCTGGATGGTGGTGTTGGGAGTTAGTCATCAGCATGGAATTGGTTCTTGGGGAGTTGTCTTAGCTGCAGGAGTAAGCACAGCTGGTGCAGCTTGGAGTGTTTGTTGTGCCGGTGCTTAGACCTTGGGTTAGCTTTTGGAGTGTGAGAGGAAATGGGAATGCTTAGTGGAATGTGTACAGACAATAGGAGTCACTGAGGTGCTCTGATGTGAGTCTGGAAAAGTGAAATGAGTTTGTGTTTTAAAAAGGAGAAGCATATATGTGGCTGAGAAGCTGGAAAAGTGCAAGGAAGAAGTGAGGTCTGTGTTTCTGAGTTGTGGAAGTGAATCACTGACAGCGTTGGTGGGGACATCCCCTCCTCAACAGAACTCTACACTTTGTGTGGGCTGACAGGAGGAGCTGTGGAGTTTCAGAATCTTTTTTTGCTTATTGAGGTGCAGTGGTGTACACATCCCTTTTGCTAGATGGGCTTTGTTCCAATATTTCTGTAATTCTCTGAGAAATTCCGAGGAATTGCTGCGCGCACGCAGAGCAGCTCGCTGATTAATCTGCTGCAAATGAGGAAATCAGTGTTTTGTCTGGGAGGGCTGCTGAGCCAGACCCTTCCTGGAAAGCCCAGCATTGTCTCAGTACAGGTTTTTCTTGGGCTGGTTGACAGCACTGAGGCAGGGTGTGCATGGCATGGAGTGTGCTTTTGTTTTGCATGTGGATGTGACTGTGCACAAGAACTGTGTTTGCAGAGCTACAGAAGAAACACCAGCTGAGTGCCTTCTTTTAATCCTTGAGTGTGAGAGCCTTGAAGAGTGGGCAGGAAGGAGGGTGTAGAGTCACAAATCTGGCTTAATCCCCTCGTAATTAGTCCTGCTCTAATTGTGACAGAGAAGAACCTCTTGCTTGTCATCACTTTCCAGTTGCCTCCTGTTCTGTCAGTAATTTCTGAGTTTGTGCCTCCTGGACTGCCAAGTGCCTTCTGCAACTTTTCTTTTGTTTCTTGCAGAGCATCTGGAGGAGCTGGACCATACAACCAAAACTCTTTGAACTGTCTCAAGGGAGACTTTCCCTGCTGCTCACCACCCTCCGTGCTGGAGCTCTCAGGCCCCACCAGCTGTTGTTTGCAGAGCCATAGGTGCAAGGTAACCCCTTTCTTTTGGGTGTCACAGGTTCTGGAGCATCTCTGGGTGCAGCTGGGTTTGGGGAGGGCAGCTGGCAATGAGTGCTGGAGTGATGCTTTCTTTACCTGCAGCAAAAGCAAAGTGTGGAACTGCCTGACTGAAACCCCATTTGGTGTTTGCTCTCTCCTTTGCCTGTTGGGATACAGCAAAGTTTGTGTTTGCTCAGTTCTGAAGGACTGGGGAGAAGGTTTCTCTGATCAGGTTTGTGCTCCTGCCATGTCCTCCCCTGGTATAAAGGAAAACCACCTGCAGTTACCTCTGTGGGCACTGAACTTTGTTCTGTTTCCTGACGTGGACTCTCCTGCCTCAAAAAACACAATTCTTAGAACTTGCATAATTTGCTTTCCCAACGAGATCATTTGATCCCAGTGATGAGATTACTTTGTACACACTGCTGTGCAGAGTGAATCACCAGCCCTGCAGTGACAGGTGCACCTCTGCTTTTTTATAGGCTTGACAATCTCATAGGTCAAAACAAATAATAATTGCAGGCTGCTCATAATCTCTTGCTGTTTGTCCCTGAGTAAACATTTCAAGTTAATTGCATGCTGCTATCACCCATGGAATCCACACAGAGAGACCAGAAGCCATGTCTGGTGGCTTCTGGAGGGCCACAAGTCCAAAGAGTGGCTGAGTTTGACCCATGGTGGCAGATTATTATTGTATTTTTGCTTAGTAATCAGCCACTTTCGTGCCTTCAGTCACTCCTTTGCAAGGAGATATTGATTTATTTATCTTCCTGTCTTGCTGTGTGGAGTTCAAGATGGGGTTAGATTTTTATCCTTGGTAAAATCTGGCTGTGGCAGTGCAAGGGAAGTCTGCTGGGAAGGTTTAACAACCAGCCTGGGGAGTTGGTGGGTCTGGTTTAGTGGTGCTGGATGTTGCTGTGTGGTTGTGAAACACATCAATTGACTCTCTTTCACGGGTCATTGCTGCATCTCCTCTCTAACTCCAAGCTTTGGAGGAGCAAGTTGATCAAATGCCTGCGAGGATTGTGCAAGTCCTGGTTGTGTAACAGGAGTCAGTGCATAACTGCTGGAGGTGAGAGGAGCAGCTCCTGTTACAGAGGAACAAAAACCCCTGTGTCAAGTGTCTGTTCTCTTTGTGTTGATTCTGCTGGGGCATTGGAGAGCTGTGGTTTTTGCAGCTTGGGACCAGCCTTTCAGCCTGTGACCCCTGAGATCTCTGTCTTGTGTCATGTTTTGGGGATGGAATTGATGTTCTGAGGTCTGCTGTGGCTGTGTGTGATTGCAAGGGGCTGGGAAGTGGCCTGTGTTTCCCCAATCATATCAAAAAGGTGAAGTCCAGGTCAGATTGCTGATCCATGGCAGGCAGGGAGGTTCTGTAGGGTGATGGCACACCCTCCTGATAGAGCAGCCAGAGCAGGACAGCTCTGGTGCTGAGATTCCAAGAGGTGCAAGGGTCATGCAGTGACACTCCCAGACCCTACAGCTTGTAATGTCTGAAAAGCTCTTCCATTCTCAGAGGAAACTGGGCTTATAAGTACAAAATATCCTGGCTCCTTGGTTCTCTTGAAATAAATAAATAAACCATCAAAGCACGCTGTTCTGATGAAAACTCTTGACAGTTGTGAAAACTTAGCAAGATGTGTTTAACCCTGTCCCTCTGGTGCTCTTTCAGCTGTTGGTTTCAAAAGGAAACCTCTCAAAAGAGACCAGCATTGGAGAGTTTTGCTGTTCAAACTTTTCCTGGTGGAAGGGGTCAAAGTCTCTGGCTACTGACCCCATCCATGGGCCTCCTTTCCCAGAGGTGACACAAGGCAAAGCCACAGCCTGTCACACCAACCCCCTATAAACTCAGGCACAGGGTGAGCAAACAGCCTGTGGGGAGGAGAGCAATGTCCAGCTGTGGCAGTGCAGGTACAGCACTCACAGAAGAGGCTGCTGAAAAAATGTCATTTTCCCTCTTGATCTTAGAAAATCATCTTCAGCAGGACCTGAACCATGAAAACTCTATGCCTGGATGGGTTTGTCCTGAGGTTCTGCAGCTCTCTGAGCAGTTGTTGGCCTGAGAGGTGCCCATGGAGTTGGCATCAGGGTGGTGTAAAACTCCTGCAGGTTTGTCCCTGCCCCTGAGCATTGGTGCTGGCAGCACCCCTGTTCCTGTTCCAGGCAATTCCTGAGCTGTGGGGCTCTGGATTTGTCCCTCCCTGGGAGGGGAGCCTGGGGAGCAGTGTTGGTTCACAGGGGCTCAGTTACCTGCCATTCTCAGCTTGTGTTTATCCTGTAACCCTGAACTCCTGCTATTCTCTGCTGGCTCACATTAATCTGTGAAGGAAGGTGTCCAAGTGCCTAAGCTGGGGACGTCCCCCATGTTTAAAGGCTCAGAGTCAGGCTTTTATCTCATAGAAGGAAATGTGCGAGTTCAGTAATTCTAGCTTGCTTTAAGGCAGCTTGGCAAGTTTGAGTTCATTTTTGTGTTGGATTATGCCTTAAATCCTTTGTTTCAGTGCACTGGGCTCTCTGCACAGCCCCACCTGAGCATACCCATAGCAGAGATTTCCTTTCTGCCTCAGTAAAACAGTTCTTGTTCTCTTCCTTGCTCTTGCAGCTGCTCTGATGTCCTTGAATAAGACCCAGGGGCCAGAAAACATGCAAGTGTGACATAGTGGAAGCTCAAATATGCAGTATTTCAAGATCCAGACTGACTGATGCACACTCTGTATCTGTCCTCTGTCTAAAATATTAGTTTTGTTGATGCCTGAGCTGGTGTGTCAGGGTCTGGGTAGAAAACACCTTTCACAGTGAGAGTAAATTTTATTTCACAAAAAAACCCAGCAGTTTTTGTGTTCCCTTCCCTGCTTGAGGTGCTGCTGCAGCCAGCTGCTCAGTTTGGACTGGGATTTCTGAGCTGGTGGAAGAGTGCAGAAGCATTTCCCTGGTTTTCTGTGGGGTTTTGCTACTTTCTACCCTTCTTTATTGAGCTGGTTAATGGGAAGCTGTGGGAGATATGTGGGAATAAAGGGATAGGGAAGCTGTAGGTGTAGCAATCCTCCACATCAGGACCTGTGGTCCAGCAGAGGCTGAAGGGGCAGGGAAAGCTGTGAGCTTTCTCACTGTGCCTCCCTTCCCCACGAGCCCAGGGACTCACCTGTGGGATGATTCCCACCCAAAGCATGGAGCCTGTGCAGAACAGGCCAAACAGGGCCAGATCAGCATCCTCTTGTTGGTGGGAAATGCAATCTGTGTGGCAGAGCTGTGGCTGGTCCAAGGCAGTTGTTAAATAACCTGGATCTGAGCACCTGTTTTTGTTTTGGAAAGGCTGACTTTTCCTGCCAGGCCTCCTTTTACTACAAGGGAAAGTAAAAAGAAGCAGGCACAGGCTGATGTAAACAGAATTCCTTAGTCTAATTGGTTGCATTTCTAAGAGAAATAGAGAAGATCTGGTTTTGCCCTGAGGGTCTCCTGGCCCAATATCACATTAAATATGCAGGAAGTGTTGTCTGCAGTGGGGTTCAGAGGAGAGAGACCAGGCACAGGAATGGCAGCTCCACCACAGCCCTGCTCTCTCTGCTGCTGCTGCCTCTTCCTTCCTCCTGGGATTGTGTCTGTGGGGCTCCTCTTCCTCACAGCCACCAGTGACCTGCCTGATGTCATTAGTGGGTGAAAGAAGAGAGCCCTTGGCTGGTCATGAGACTGCATTCCTGTTTGTGGGCAACTCTCTTCCTTCTGCTGCTGCTGGGAGGAGTGGTGGGGTCTCAGTGCAGCTTCCTCTTGGTACTGCAGCCTCTGTGAGCTCTCCACAAAATTTTCAGATCTCTGAGAGGGCTGTCCAGTGGTTTTCTTTTTTCCCTCCCACATGGAAATTGTTTAATTTCTATTTACAGTCTCCCCATTTTGCCATTGCACTTAAATCTCAGGCTGCAGGTCAGAATTGGAGTTTTCACTTAGTTTGATTGCTTATCAGGGTTTTTCCAGGCATCAGCACCCTTTGGACACCTGCAGATAAGGTTGTTCTGTTCTGAGGTTGAGTTTTAGGGCTGTGCCATGATACTGGTGGAAAAATTTGGTCTCTGATTTAAAATTGGGTTTTTTTAAGGCTTCTTCTTAAGGCTGATAGTGCCCTTAATCTGTGAGCATGAGGGGAAGGGAGGTCTGGTCACACACTCCTGCCTCTGCCTTGGGAATTCAGGATGCTCAGAAAGAGGGGTCTGGCAGATCTGGTGGCAGTGGTGACATCCCCAGCCACACAGAGCTGCCAGCACTGGAAATCATGACAGCTGCACTTCCTCTGTGCTGTCTGACTCGATGCCTGTGCTGAGTCAGGGACATGAGGGTCACTGTCACGTGGCTGCAGGGAGCACGAGTGCTCCCTTGTCCCCTGCCCTGTGTGCCTCTGCAGGGCTCTCTGTGGCAGTCTGAGTGCAGAAAGTCAGTCTGAAGGAGCTGTTGGGGTGTGTGGTGTTAAATCTGCAGTTAGACTTCATGGACTCCTGTTTATGAGAATCTGGAAGGCAATCCTTGGGTGAGTGTTGCAGGAGGGGTTGAGTGGGCTGGTGGAGGAGGGATGGGAGCTCCAGAGCTTGAGTTGGCACTGTGATGGTGTGAGAAATGAGGGGATGGGGGCTCCAGAGCCCCAGTTGGCACCATGATGGTGTGAGAAATGAGGGGATTTGGGCTCCAGAGCTTGAGTTGGCACTGTGATGGTGTGAGAAATGAGGGGATGGGGGCTCCAGAGCCCCAGTTGGCACTGGGATGGTGTTGTGAGAAATGGGGGGATTTGGGCTCCAGAGCCCCAGTTGGCACTGGGATGGTGTTGTGAGAAATGAGGGGATGGTGGCTCCAGAGCTCCAGTTGGCACTGGGATGGTGTTGTGAGAAATGAGGGGATTTGGGCTCCAGAGCTTGAGTTGGCACTGTGATGTGAGAAATGAGGGGATGATGGGCTGGGTGGAAAAGGGATTTGGACTCCAGAGCCCCAGTTGGCACTGGGATGGTGTTGTGAGAAATGAGGGGATTTGGGCTCCAGAGCCCCAGTTGGCACTGGGATGGTGTTGTGAGAAATGAGGGGATTTGGGCTCCAGAGCTCCAGTTGGCACCGTGATGTGAGAAATGAGGGGATCTCGTTGCTGCAGGGCTGGTTTGGCCCCAAACGCCTGCCTACTGTCCCTGCTGCTGCTCAGCTGAGGCAGCCTGCACCTTGCTGTGAGCTGGGAAGGCTCCTCTGAGCCTCAGCACCCTGCTGAGCTGCCTTTGAATGGAGCCTGGCACCGGTGCCAGGGTCGGGCACAGGGTGGCTGTGGCACTGCACGTTTGTCACGCAGCTCCTCTGTGACTCCATCCCCACTGGTTCTCTTTCTGCACATGTTGCAGAGCACAGGTTCCACCTGCAGCTCCTGTGCTTATCTGCAGGTGTCCAAAGGGAATACCCTTGGGTGTTTTGATAGTTCTGGGGGTGCAGCCCCTGTGCCAGCCGTGCCAGGGCAGGCAGTGTCTGCAGGGCATGTGGGGATCCCTCTCTGGTGTGCTGGGCTGCAAGCAGGGGCTCCTTGGTGCTCCAGCTGCTGCTGGGGGGTGGATGATCAGAGGTGGGGGCAGTGAGCAGCCTGGGCTCAGCAGTTTTCATTTTCCCTGCTTAGCAAGGCATATCCGTGCTTGTGCTTCTCAAGGAAAACCCTGGGACTGATTCTGTCCCTCTGCCCCTCCTATTCCTTAAATAAAATCAAGCCAATGTGTTGACCCACAGAAAGATATCCATCCCCATCCAGGAACTGATAACTTTTGTGTTCCAAAGTTTGCTAACACCTCAGTGCCCCCCAGGAGAATGCAGTGCTGAGCACAAGGTGGGATGAGACAGATTTCTGCATAGCAGAGCATTTCATTTGGGGCCATGCTGATGTGTCCCTTTATCTTCCTTCAGCTGGCCCCTTCCCTGGAGCTGGAGCAGCCCAAGAATTAACAGCCATATCACACAAATCCTGTTTGTGCTTGCTCAGCAGTTTTCCTTCTCCTTCCCCTCTGGGTGAGGCTGACTCTGCACTCAGGGTGTGCTGGTGGTGCCACGGGGCAGAGTCAAGCACAGAACTTGGTCACTCATTTTTGGGGCAAGAGTCACAGGCTGCAGTCCTGGTCTGGGACTGGGAAATCCTGCTCAGGTACTCGAAACTCATCCCAGATACTGCATTAAGAAAAAGGCTGCTTCAGTCTCAAGAGAGAACTTCCTGCCCACATTGCCAGTTTAGCTTCAGAGCCAAGGCTTTTGGTCATAGGAGATCCCACAGGGTGACTTCCACAAGGGAAGAACTCCTAGCCACATTTTGTGCTTTTGGTTCTGTGTCCCAAGGTGCTTTTGGTCACTGGGAGATATTACAGAGTGACTTCCATGAGGGGAAACCTCCCAGCCGTGTTTTGTGGTTGTGGTGCTGTGTCCCAGGGTGCTTTTGGGAACATCTGATGCACCATCTCCTGATGCAAGGAAGGAGAATAAATCTCTTCAACTTGCTGACCACTTGGCGTTCATCACTCCTGTCTTGTTTGTTGTAATATTGTTTCTCTATGTATTTAAGTATTTTTAACCCTGTGACCTTATAGATCCTTTAGTCTGTATGGAAGTCATGGGGAGTTTGAGGATGCCTGGCACTGAGAGTACTTCCAGTCCTTTTTTTTTTCCAAGGTGTGCATGAGAATGAGGAACACATTTAATTTAATATGAAGATGAAGTGTTTGTTAGCACAGAGATGTGCAGAGAAGGTCCCTGATGGTTTGAATTATTGTGAGCTGCCATGTACCAGGCAAATTCTCACATTCAGGGGCTGAAAAGCTGTGCTAAAACACAGCAGTGCTTGATAGCAATCTTTCAAAATGTTGTGACTTTTCTGTGTGATGGAAATGCTCACATCTTGCTGAGCCTGATGGCTTTGCTGTGTGCACAAGCAGGGATCCAGGAGCTGGAGCCACCATTAGAAAAAAATCCCAGGGATATGAACATCTTGTCTTACCTTGATTGAAGATATAATAAAATTACACCCTTGAAACTGTTGTCAGGGAAAGTTTTACTTCTGTATCATAAATTTCCTTTTAAAAATTTAGTTTGATTCTATCAAGGCCCTTCCAGAGATTGCAGGATTCCCAGGATAGCTAAATTTCAAGTAAGAGTCAGGTTTCTTTTCACTGGAAGTTAGTAAAGGACATGTGTTTGAAAATGACATGAAAATGTCGTTTGCAAATGACAAATTTGCTGTGAACTTCTGCAAAATAATTGTTACAGCCAGCTAGATGAAACTGAGATAAACTGAGCAATAATCTTCCTGTGCTGGGTGAAGTGAGTTCAATAGTTCTTGAGTTGAGACAACCCTTTAAAAAGGAGAAATGAAGCCTAATTTCACATTCTTTGCTTTTCTCTTGCTATGCCTAAGCAAACCTTTTCCTGAGGGTAGGGGTGGTGAAGGGCAAGGAAAAACAAGAATCTGTAGCTGGGATATAAACCTTGAATAACCAAATGTCCAGGACCAGAGGGAGCCCAAAATTAAAATTAATCAGAATTAAAGCAGCTCTTGTCACCAGGTTTCCTCCCAGGGTTAAAGCTCAGTGTGGAAACTTTGTGCAGTGGAGATTGTGAATGAAGAGAGAGCAAAGCAGGCTCTGCTCCATGCACCAGAGCCATGAACCTGCAGGAATATTCCCTTCCCTGGCTGTGGGCAGTGAGTGGGTGGCCTGGCTGCAGCTGCAGGGCTCCCTTTGAAGCCCTGGAGAGCTGCAGTGTGGTCAAGGCAGGCAGATAGCACAGCTCCCACCCCCACATCCCCACAGGGCAGCATTCCTGGGAGCTGCTCCCTGAGGATGCCTCTCTGCAGGGCAGCACTGCCTGGGAGAGCAGAGAGAAAAAACCCAAAACCATTTGGGAAAGCCAAACCCCTCTGCTCTGGGAGCTGGGGCTCTGCTGCTTTGAGCACAGTGGTGAATTTTGGCTGCAGACAAAGCCCTCACCTGGCTGAGCACAGCACAGGCTCGTTCTTGCCCTCATTCTTTGCCCACACAGGGCAGCTCATGAATATCCATGAATAGCCATGAATATCCATGTCTGGAGCTGGGAATTGCTGTGGGCCAGGTGCTGCTCGCCACAAACATGGCTGGCTTGGAGCTCTCTGCAGCTGCACTTGGTGACAAGGGAGGCTGCTGTGTCCTGAGCAAGGAGCCTTTGCCAGGGCTCAGAAGGGAAAGAGCTGCAGCTCCTGCCCCAACCCAGCTCCATCAGCCCTGTGTTTATTCATGGCTTCCTCTGAGCAAAGGTTTGTCATTGCCTTGGGGTTTTCAGGGAAAGTGAGTGGAAGACAGGCTGTTCTGAGGGTAATTTTACTGACATGGCCATCACTGCCCTGTGTGAGGGGAATTGTCCAGCCTTGTGTAATCTGGGCAGTGAGACTGCTGCTGAACAAACCAAGCCACCTCGCAGAGATGGAGATATTTACTCCTGCCTGTGTCTGGGCACTGATTCCTCCATCCCTTTGCAGAGTTGGGCTGTGCTGTGCACAGACAGCAATTGAGGCTCTCTGGGAACCATGGACCACTCAGAGCTTTTTTACCCTCAGATTTAATGAGAGCTCAAGTGATGAGTGAGATGGCAAGAACCAAAACCCCAAAACTCTGAGAAATGAAAGGTTAACTGTCATGTTTTGGCTGAGATTGGCTGAAATTCCTACAGGTTGGGTGGCAGAGGGGGAGAGGAGAGTTTGTACTTAAAATTTCTGAGCTTTCATCAGGAATAAAAGCAATAAACCAGCAACATTTCCTCCCCACCAGCAGATTCCCCTGGTGCTGATTGCCAGAGCAGCTCCTTGGTGGTTTACTGGAACCAGATAAGGAGGAGGAGGGGGATGCTCCTGGGAGCTGTGCCTTTTTGGCAACTAATCCCCACTTGTGGAGGCTGTAACTATCAGTTTAGTCTACAGTTGTACTGAGGTAACACCCAGCACTTGCTTGGCTCCAAGCTGCAGCCATGGAAAGCCTGTTTGCAAGGAGGGAGGACAGGGTGACCTGCCTGATGGAGAGGAATGTGCAATTTGCTTGTCTGCAGTCACATCACTTTTATTTTTCTTCCAGCACCCTGCTTTGGTGTTTTCTGTGGGAACCCAACAGGCAGCTTTGAGGTGGTTTAGTGCTCTTTGTAATGCAGTTACTTGCCAGGTTCTCCACCAAATGAAGTTTCTTGTGGGGCTCAGCACTCTTTGGGTTGCCAGAGTACCCACCCAGGGTCACTGCCAGGTGGCTGTGGACTTCTCCCTGTGCTCACAGGGTGCTTTTTATGGCTGGTGCCCTGTGGCACAGGGCTGTGTGTGTCTGGAGCTGGACTCCCCTTGTGGGGGTAACACCAGGGGGTTGATCTTTGTTGAAGGTTGAACCTGGTCTCCCTGTTAGTGCTCCCTAAGCATCACCTTCCCTTCTCTTCCCTGCTCCTGAATGTCTTAGCATAACCTTCAGCTTCAGTTACTTTTATTTCTCAGCCATGGCATGTATGCTCTGTGACACCAGCACGGCTCTGAGTCACTTTTCTACGTGCAAGTTCAAATGTCCATGGTCCCCTGGGTTGGCAGCGTGCCCAAGTACAAAGAGAGAGTCACTTTGCCCTTCCAAATCAAGTTTAGAGTTAATTATCTGTTTATTTGGACAGAGTGTGTCCTTGCATGTAGGGAAGATAATCTTGCCATTGGCTTAGGGTCAGAGGGGTTCAGAGCTTGGCACAGCAGAGGGATGGGTGGCTCCCCAGGGGAAGGACAAGGGCCATGGGGCTGCCTGGGTATTTGAGGGCTGGGTGTTGATCCTTGTGCTCCCACAAACTCTGGGAATGGCTGTGGGCAGGTCCCAAATTGCTTAAACTCTGCCTTGGTAAGTGTAAAGGAGCAACTCAAGGAGATGGAAATTAAACTGGGGGAGATCCTGGAGGGGAGTGGGAGGCCAAAGGCCCAGGGAGAGATGGACAGTAAATCCAGTCTGCAATGGAGTAAATCAGAAATATTCACCATTTGTGTTGTAACAGCCTGTTGTGGGCATGCTCAGGGGGGTTGGTGCCACAGTCCTGCTCTGTGGTTTATCAGCACAGCAATGGGGCCAGGGCATCCTGTGGCCTTGTGGGAAGGAGGGAGGAAGCCCCAGATCTGTGGGGTGACTGAGGAGTGGGGTCATCCCTCAGTAATACCCCAGGGTTGTGTGGTGAGTAAGGGCTTTACTAAAGGCTGGCCATGGGTCCCTGTAGGATATTGCTGGGGTAGGAGCCTGGTGTGGCTCCTTGGCTGGAGTGGGATGGATCAGCATGGATACAACAGCAAGGAAAAAGCTTGGTGGGACACAGAAGACCCTTGCAGAGCTGTGATGCAAGGCCTCTATCCAAAGAGTTGTTGGGCAGCCTCGTGCTCCTAAGACAAAATGTAAAGCCAAACTCATTTTCTGTGTGTGCTGTGATGCTGTCCCACGTGGCTGCTGGTGCTCACTGGTTTTCCTTGCTCACAGTGCCTCTGAGTGCCATGGGGGAGCCCAGCATGGACCCAAGCATTGCTGCTGACAGCCCTGCCCAGCAGGACTCTCTCTTCAGCATGACAGACGTGTTCCTCATCTCCCTCATCACTGGGCTTCTCACCTACTGGTTCTTCTTCCGCAAGAAAAAGGAGGAGTTGCCTGAGCTCCCCAAGATGCAGACAGTGTAAGTAACAACTCCCAGCCTGTGTGGCTTTAATGGAGCTTCTCTCTTGTGGTGGGTTGTGGGAGGTGCTGAGGGGGCGTTTCTGTGCCCTCAGCTGCTGTGGGTTCTGCTCACAGTGCAGAAATCCCAGGCTGCAGTTC
Organism: Zonotrichia albicollis; assembly: GCF_047830755.1. Taxonomy (NCBI): domain Eukaryota; kingdom Metazoa; phylum Chordata; class Aves; order Passeriformes; family Passerellidae; genus Zonotrichia; species Zonotrichia albicollis. The sequence continues at coordinate 6,218,109 of NC_133840.1, forward strand.
TGCCTTACCCCACCGTGTGGCCCAAATTGGGAATTGGCCTTTCCCGAGCAAGGCAGGAAAGCCTCTGGCTATACTTCAGAACTCTTAAGGATTTCATTCTTGGTGTTTTCTGATAAAAGTCACATTTTGGTAAATCTGGAGAAAGGTTGCTTGCTCTTAAACAGATTTCCTATTTATCTACCCTTGGCTGTGAAGGAAAGAAATAGTTCCTGGGATGTGCTGCTTTGCAGCTCCTGTAAATCATGATTGGCTTTTGATACCAGGTTACCACTGGAGTGGAAGACTGGATTTGGAGAGGGAGAGCTTTGTTCCTCCCTGCCTCCTGCAAAGGGCTTGGGGCCAGGAATGAGCCACACAGGTGGAGATCTGGGTGCATTTCGTTCCTTGTCTCAGTCACATTCCAAACTTAACATCAGTTTTCTGCTGGATTTTTTTAGCTCATGCTTTGTTTCTGGAGGTTGGAAAGTACATTTTTTTCTGGCTGGGAGGGTTTTAAAGGGCAGCAGTGTCCCTGGCTGTGCTACCTTGTGCAGATGGGTGCACACATGGCTGGCAGCAGCCCAGCTGCCTGTGCCAGCCCAGCCTTACCTTGGGAATGTGTCCTGTTGGATTGCTGGGATGCTTTCCCTGCCGTGCCTGCCAGCCAGGGCTGTGTGTCAATGCACGTGGTTGCCTATGGAGATTGTAAGAATGGCTGTGCTGGCTGGGGAAAGGGCACTGTCCATGTGAAACTGGATCCTGCCATGGCACAGCCTGGGCTGTGACTGATTCCACCTGCAGCCCATCATGTGCAGCTCTTCCAGAGGCTGTGGGGACCTTGCAGGGAAGCTTTGCTGCTTGTGTGTTACCACCTTGTTCTGCTGCAGGGCCTCAGCACGTGGGTCCATCCCAGCCTGGCTGCAGATCCTGGCTCTGAGCTGTCTCACAGGCACTTTGTTTCCCCTGTGGGGTCTGTGCTGCTTTCTCTGTCTCTGTGAGCAGTGAGGGAGAAACTGCTCCTTGTGGGAGATGTGGAACAGCAGCACCTCTTTCTGATAACCAGAGAGGTGAGGTTGTTCAGCAAGTTGTCTGACACAGCTGCACTTTGGAAAAGTGTCAGCCAGGCAGGTGCAGCGTGAGAGGAGGCTGTGGAGTGGTTTTACCCTGTACCCTGCTGCAGCCCTGCTGTGGTCATTATATCAAGCTGGTCCCAGGGCAGTGTGACCCTAAAAGCCAAGGCTGTGGCTGGTGGCACATCCATCCTTCAGGACAGAGACAGTGACTTCCTGCAGCTTTTGCAGTGGGATTTTATGGGATGCCTGGAACTGGGAGGAAAATGAGTGAGAAAACAAGCTTGGTCAGCCTTGGGTTTCCTTCCCTCCTGTAATCCTTCAGTCTGGGGTGGAGTTTCCTTTCTGATGAGCAAACAAATCAGGATCCCACTGTCAGCCTCTGCCTGTGGCTGGATATGGGGAGCAGGGGGGCTGTCCCAGAGCCATGAAGGCAGAGAGGCCTCAGTGGGGCTGTCTCTGCCTGCAGTGGAGAGCCTTGACCTTTAGAGGGGTTGCATTTGTTCAGCTCATTCTCTGCAGCTCTGCCAAAGTGCCTGTACTGCTTTATCTGATGGCATTGGATGATGGTTTCTGTTGTTTTCACTTTGGCCCCCCAATTTCAGCCTCAGAAGGTGCTGAATAACAATTCAGACACATGTCAGTGGCTGCTGCTTTAGCAATGTGTTGGCTATGTTGAAGAGTGCAATGCTGACCTAAACACAGCATCCAACACCTCAGTGCCCTTCTGGGGTTTTTGGGAGCAGCACACCTTCATAAAACCACATCAGCTCAGCAGGGTCTGCAAAGAAAATGCCACTTTTGTTAGTGCCCTTAATTGTGGAAGAGCAGATGTGAGGTTGAGATGCCCTGTTCTGGGTTCTCTCTGTGTGGCCTGGGAATCATGATCCTTTCCCAGCAATGCATCTCCAGTTCAGCCACAGCTCAGAGAGGGATCAGGCTGCTGATCTTCACCCTTAAGTGGAGCTGTTTTCCTGCCTGAAGTGCTACAGAAGGGACAGAACCCAGCACGTGCAGACGAGGTGTCCTGTACCTGTGACGTGTAACATGAGTGTGTGGGCCAGGCTGGGATCCCACTGACTGAGCATTGCTGATGTTTTGACCATTTTCAGACTTAATTAAAACCACCAGAGCAGCCCTCCCTGCAGCCTGCTCTGCAGATGTCATTAGGGAGAGCAGCTCTGGATCCCAGCAGCCACGGCCACCGCGCTGCTGCTGCCTCACAGGGCCATTGCCGGGGAATGCAGGAATTTATTTTTGCTCTTTGGCTGCTCCTCCTCTGCAAGTTTCTCAATCACAGATTCCTTTCCCTTCTCCTGTCCCCACTTTGCAGACAGTCATCCTGGCTAGATGCTGGTGGGACAGCCATTGGTATGCTGAATGTCACCCTCTCCCTTCTCCCCCCCCTCTTTAACATTGTTTGGGACAGAAGCTGGCTTATCTCTATTCTGCAGCTATGCACAAATCCATTCCCTGGTACTTGTAGGGCTTCCTGTGGCAGGAATTGCTCCAAGTCCTCAGCCTGATTAGCTCTCTGCTGCCTGTGTGTGTGAGAGAGACCATCTCTAATTTAATTTAATAGGATCCTGAGGAAAACAAACTCCTTTAAGCTGCCTCCGTAATGGCACTGCCATAGTTACCCAGAGCGTTGCTCACGCAGTGTCTGGAATCGTTTCATTCAGCTACAGCATCAAGCTTTTTTTTTTTTTTTTTCCCCTCTTTTTTTAATAAAAGAATATATAAAAGCAGCTGTGATATAAACAGTTTCCAAGGGAACGAGGCTGGGGGAGGGTTTTGTGTCCCGTCCCCTGCTCCGTGCGGGAGGGAGAGGGACGTGTGCTGCGGAGCATCCTGGGAGCTTTCATTCTCCACTCCTAATTCCTTTCTGCCACTGCTGCCAGATGTTGCAGTTTCTCAGGACTGAGCAGATCCACTCAGTAACTTCCAAATCCCCACCACGAGGATTGGAGTGGACGGCACCACTCCTGCTATGACCTGTGCCGGGACCTTTTGTGCCGGCTCTCTTCTCCTCAACAAAAGGCTGATGCTCGGTTTTAACGCCCGGGAGGAGCAGAATGGAAAGGCCTGTGTGCCTGTGGCTCCAGAGCTAAGTTAGATCCGTCCCCCCTCAGCTCCCTTTGCAGACACAGCTGCCCTGGACTCTTTGTCTGCCTCCCTGCCCTGCCATGGGCTGTGTGTACTCGGCCCCGCGGGAAGAGCCGGCCGTGGCCAGGTGAGTTACTCTGCCTGATGGGCTGCTGGGGTACTTCCAGCTCCAGAGCTGGGTGGAGTGGGTGCCTCCTCCCTCTGCAGCAGGAGGAGAAGGAAGGGAAGAGGCTCTGCTTGGAAGCAGACTGCTCCTCACTTCTGGATGCACTGACCGAGCTGTCGGTGCTCGGTTTCTGTGCATCATCCAGGCTGTGTCCTCACTTGTGGATGTATCTGTGCTTTCAGCAGGACAGCCACTGGAGCTTTCTGAAGAGAGTTGTTCAGATGAGATAGACTTTGGTATTCTTGCTGAGCTGTTGGAAGCTTCCTCCCCTATCCTAAGTGACAGAGAGCCCTGGGAGTCGTTTTTGCTGTGGGCTCTCACCAAGGATGGGGGAGCTGGATAACTTACAGGCTCACTCTGACAATGGGGTTCATCCCTTTCCCTCACCCAGTGCTTCTTCCAGTGCTTGTAGCTGCTACCTTGAGCTGTCTAAGCTGTAAGAGCAGTCCTTGCTGAGGACAAACTTTCTCTTCCAAGTTTCCCTGGCAGAGCAGTGGAAATGTGTGTAGTTTCTGCCTTTGGTGCCTGTGTGTTTTCGTTGCTCAGATTTTCAGGCCACCCTGATGAAGCAGTTTCAGGGAGTTGTGTAGCCTTTTTTCCAAAGCCAGGCTCATTATTTCTTCTGTATCTGAGCCACAGCCTGTTCTCCAGCACTCACTTCAGTGCAGGGTTGCCTCCTTTGAAAACAGACGAGCTCCATGTGCTGCTCCCTTTTCTCTTCCAAAGGGAGCTTGTTGAAAGGATCTAAAAACTTTTCTTTTTCTCCTCCTTTAAAAGCATTTTGTTTAGTAGTTAAACCAACAGTTGTTTTAATTGGATCTCATTTGCAGAGGGCAGGAATTAAAAAGTTCACCAAGGAGATAAAAACTAAGTGAGAGCTGTGTCTTGAGAGCTTTCCTGAGCCCCTGCCCTGGCTGCAGCGTGGGCAGGGCTGAGGCTGCTCCCTTAAGATATTTTTGATATCCCAGTTCCCAACAGGGGACAAATGACAACATGGGTAGGCTGTTAACTGCTGAGAGAGCCAAGCAGGGTGTGAAGCAGCTCTCCTGGGAGCACGGCTGCCCTGGGGAGCTTTTTGGGGCCAGCTCTGCTTGTCCTTTGTGTGTGCTTTGTCTTTTGTATGGAATGTTGGTGCTCAGAGCTGTCAGGCTCAGTTATGGAGCTCCTTGATCCCTTTGGGTAGCAAGGGTTGCTGGAAGGGATGTTTTCTGAGTGTCCCCCACCCTCTGCTCTGCGTGTGTGTGCTCTCCACAAATGCCTCAGCACATCCTCGGGATCCCTCCCTCTGGGCTACAGAGTTGAGGAAACTGTTAGCAAGCTCTTCACATTCTCACATGGGCTGGAGCCAAAACCATTTGTTTTTTGCCTGGAGGCTTCTCTCTTCCCACAGGAGACCCGGCCTTGCATTCTTCCATTGTGGAACAGGAACGGGTCCCACGTTCCTCTTCCCTGCTACCAGAGCTGGGAGAGGACAGCAGGGGAGCTTCTGTCCTGGCCTGCTCTGCAAAGCTGCCAGCACCTAATCTGACTGCAGTTATGGTCACCTCTGCTTGTGAGGCTCCCAGGGTCCCCAGGGCTGGGCTGGTTTCACTCCATGACACTGAAAATCCAAAGATGTGCTAAGGATAGCAAAGCTCTGCTGGCTCCCTCCCTCACAGGGCAGCCACAGCAATGTGAATCCAAACCTCCAGTGGGGTTTGTCCCACTTCCAAGCTAGGGAAAGCCACATCTATACAATAATGCAAATGTTCTGTGCAGGAAATCCATCCTGGGAATGGGAAGCCAGCACAGAATGAGCTCCACAGGACTTTGGCTGGCAGTGGTGGCCTTGCTGGGAGCTCTGTGGCTCTGAGCAGCTGTGTGTGCCTGCTCCACAGGGCTCTGCAGCTCTGGGGCTCGTGGCTGGCATGCTGTTTGGAGGTTCAAACAGCTGATTTTTAGCCCTGTTTGACTTCAGGTTTGGGAGATGTGCCCTGGGGAGCATGGCTCAGGACTGATCCTGCTTGCCCACAGTGGTGTGGGGAAGGAAGGAGGTTTCCATCCCCTTCTTTCAAACCCTGGCTTGGCCTCTGAGACTTATCTGGAGACCTGTTCCTGTGAGCTCCTTTAGCTGAGCTGTGAAACCTCTCAGAGCACTTGATAAAGGTTTCCTGGTGGGCAGGGCTGTGTGCCTGGGCTTTTTCCATGGAGGATTCACTGATGGGGATCAGGGAGGAGCTCAGCTTCTCCCCTGTGCTCCATGGTTGTGTTCAGAAGCCCTGTGGCTGAGCACTGTGGTCAGTGGAGATTCTCACTCTTTTGGGCAACTTTCCTGAGGTCTGGAGGCCACTTTTTTCCCACTTGCTTATTCCTGACCTCAAAAATGAATGTGCTCATCTGAAAAGATATTCCTCCTGTCTTTCAGAGCAGCTCCAGTGAGAGACAGCAGCTTCATTGAGAAGATGAAGAAGACGGTAAGCTGCTTGTTCTGGGAAGGTGGGGGAGCTCATGTCCATCCCAGTTTCCTCTGGAACCATCCCATTTTCCTCTGGAAACTGTCAGCAGGAGGAGCTGGTTTGGGTACAGACACATGGCTGCTGCAGAGAGCATCCAGAGGAAGGCTGTGTGAGCAGCCAGGAATAGCTCTTTCAGTCTGTGCCTGAGAGTTGTTCTTAGAGAAGAAATTCAAGTGAAATTTCAGTGGTGGAAAAAAATAATGTAATATGAGATCGAAGTCAGAAGGGAAATGGCAGAGACTTTGAAGTCATTGGCTGGCAGTTGTTTATCTGTGTGGTTGGTTCCCAAACTGGCTTGGCTGTGCAGTGGGAATTGTACAGAGAACTGTCAGCTTTTGACTTTGGACACAAGAGGAAGCAAGGGCTGGATGCGTTTTCCATTCTGCTTCAAAGTAGCTGGCTTGCAGCAGAGCAGGAGCTCTGGTGCTCAGGCACTTGCCCAGAGCCTTTAGCAAGTTCTGCATTCCCATCCAGGGTGTTCCCTGTTTCCAGGAGTCACACTGCAGGCTCAAAAGTTGAGAATAAATCTGGAAAGTTTATCCTTTGCTTTGGGTTTTTGTCTGACCTGAATCTCCCCTCTGAGAGTGGCAAGAGTCATGTTCTCATGAACAGCTCAGCCTAGAGTTTTCTGCCAAGCTCTTGGAGTCCTGCACAAGCATTCACTCCTGGTTGCCTTTAGATTGCAGTCCGGGATTCCTGATCTCAGGCATTTCCTTTGTGCTTCATCCATGCATTTGCCAAATGACTAATCATCACTTAAAAGGGATTTTTCTCTCTCTCCAGGGCCGGAATATTGTGGTTTTCTATGGCTCCCAGACGGGCACAGCAGAGGAGTTTGCCAATCGCCTGGCCAAAGATGCCCATCGCTATGGCCTCCGGGGCATGGCAGCAGACCCAGAGGAGTATGACCTGGTAATTGAGCCCTGAACAGCCTTGGGATAGTCACAACCTTTCAGTGCCCCCTAAAAAAATCCAATGACACTGGCCAAGGCACAGTTGTGTCATTTAGGGTAGAAAAGATCAGCCTGAGTGATGCAGGTACAGGCTCAATCCTTGCCATTCTGCATTCTCCTGGTCCTTTAAAGCCTTGCATGGAAAATCCATTGCTTTTCTTTCTGGTGGAGCAGAAATATTGACTTGCAGTCCAGTGAGGGTGGTTTCCTTTATTTTCCCAGCCATTTTGGGTGGGTCTGGCCTTTCCCAACCCCTTCTGCAAACGCGTGGTGCTGTTTGCACACCTACGCTGTGGGAATAGGAATTGCCCAACAACCACAGTGTGGGATCCTTGAAGATTCCTTCTTTCCTCTGCTTGCAGTCGGACCTGAGTCGCCTCTCTGAGATTGACAAGTCCTTGGCAGTGTTCTGCATGGCCACCTATGGAGAGGGAGATCCCACAGACAATGCCCAGGATTTCTATGACTGGCTGCAGGAGGCTGATGCCGACCTCTCGGGTCTCCGGTTTGCAGTAAGTGGCCCCATTCCAGTTTTTGTCTTGCATTTGGGCAGGAAGGCCAAAAGCCCTCCAGAGTGGTTTGGGGAAAGGCACAACATGATGTCTGTGTCTTGTACACCTTGTCTGGGATGAGATCCCTGCTGTCTTCCTGCCCAGGCTTTGTGGACACCTGCAAATGTACTTCTTGAGGCTTCAAATGCAAATATCAGAGTTTGCTCTTCACTCTCTAAATCATCAGGGTTTCCTGATATAAACAGCCCCAAACAGCCCTGCAGGCACTGAATACAGGTTTGTAAATGAGCTACAGGCTGCTGCTGCTCTTCAGAAGCTAATTGGGCAGCCTGGGGCCAGATCTTCTCCTACGAATTAAATCACTTGAAGGAGTGTGTAGCTCTCCTCATGTGCAGAGCTGAATAACTGGCTGAGAAACAGCCAGCTCACCTAAAACCTGGCCAAATTCCTTAGGCAGCATAATATTGCAAATGAGAGTAAAATCCACTGGTGGAGATGTGAAGCTACTCTGTGTGAAGCAGTGAGCAAGGATTTATTTACTGTGTGGTTTGTGGGAGGCAAAGGCCAGCAATGGCTCTCCAGGCAGTCCAGGTTCTTACTGGTCCCACAAGGAGACATGCAGGAGTTCCTGGAAGAGCATCCAGGCTCAGGGGAGGTGCTGGTGCCTTCTGACCACACACTGGTAGATTCTTACTGGAGAGCTGATGGGGGAGCTGGGAGAGGTCTCACTGCCTTTGTTCTGCATCCTTTGTGGGGTGATACCCGGCCAGAGGATGTCAAATGGATGGGGAAAGTACACCTCCTGCTTCTCCATGCTCATGAGTGTTCCCTTCCAGGTCTTTGGGCTGGGGAACAAAACTTATGAGCACTTCAATGCCATGGGGAAGTACGTGGACAAGAGGCTGGAGGAGCTTGGAGCACAGCGCATCTTTGAGCTGGGGCTGGGAGATGATGATGGCAAGTGAGTGCCTTGGGCTGAGGGGCTGGACAGAGCTGGCTGAAAGCATCTTGGAAGGGACCTTGGCAGGGAATGGGCTCCACTACCAAGGCAGAAATAAGCTCACAGGGTTTGTTGTTGGGGTTGACATGTTTGTGTCTGCTGTGTCTCCCACAACCCGCTCCCTGTGCACAGGGAGTGTCCTGAGGGATCCTGTGTCTGGGAAATCCCACCTCAGCTCTAAATGTCCATGGGACATTTAGACTTTGCAGCCTCCTCTGCCTCTTCCTGTGCAGCCTGTGTGGGTAAACTCACCCATCCCAGTGAAGGAAGCAGGTTAATCTCCTTGGGAGCTGTTTCATAGTGTGAGGCAACAATTTTCCAGCTCAGGCACTATTTTCTTTTTTTTTTTTTTTTTTTACCTTTCTGTGTTCACCTGAGCACCTTGGGACATTACATCAACCTGTGGCTCTACCTCTGAGCTCTGCAGGGCCTTGTGGGAGGGATATGCCCTGTGTGGAAGGCTCTGAGCCTGGAAAAATAAGCAGTGCCACAGAGGAATAATGACCTTTTAGGAAGGTCACTTCATGCCAGGGATGGACAATGAGGAGCTGAGCTTTTTTAAGACTGAGTCTAAATAACAAAGCCTTCCTTGGCGGGGCTGGGGAAGGGCAGTTCCCACTCAGTGTCCTGCAGGTGCTTTCCTGGTGATCTGTGGGCATGTGGAGGTACCAGGGGTGCCTGGGTCTAAGGAAATGCCTTTTCCCACAGTGATGGGAGGAGGGCACAGGGATCTCAGGTGGCTTCTCTGGGAATGGGGCTGGGTTGTTGACTCTCTCTTCTGCCCTGGCTAGCCTGGAAGAAGACTTCATCACGTGGAGAGAGCAGTTCTGGCCAGCAGTGTGTGAGCACTTCGGGGTGGAGGCTACAGGAGAAGAGTCCAGGTGGGTTTGGGAGCAGCTCCTCCTGGCTGTCACACACTGGCCACCTTGACTGGTGGCTGTGCCATCAGCCCTGGGCTGCTGTTCCCTTTCCTCTGTGCTGCCTCCCCTTCCAGACTCAAGGCATGAGTGAAGTGTAGCAGTGAGTGGGGCTCTTTGGCCTGAGCCTGTGCTGGTGTGAGTCTGAGCCCAGCTCTGGGTTCCTGTTCTGAGTGGGGAGAGGATGGCTTGAGTTCCTTTAGGGCTGGCTGTGCTGGTTGTGAGGCTCCAGGGAGGCTGAGGGTTCCCCTTGCTTTGGGCTTTCTGCAGAGTCTGCCTGTTTTCTCATGTCTCAAGAGAGGCAAAGGGATGGAATTTGCATTTGTTTTTGAGCTGCAGCAAATCCAGCAAAGGAGATGATGCTTCCAGCTGTACCTTGTGGGTTCCAATTTGACTTTTTTCTCTTTTCTCTCCTTTTTTTCCCTCAAGCATCCGTCAGTATGAGCTGGTGGTGCACACAGATGTGAACATGAACAAAGTCTACACGGGGGAGATGGGCAGGCTCAAGAGCTACGAGAACCAGAAGCCGTGAGTGCCAAACCCCTGGGCAGAGCTTGGCTGGTGGCTCCCTGATGTGTGTAACAGCACCTGCAGCACAGCAGGTCTCTGCCCAAGAGAAATGGACTCACAGTTCCACTGGGATTCTGAGATTTCCCCAGTTAATGAATCATTCGTGGTGATGAGGTGGCTGTGGTCACATGTGCTGCTTGGCTGGTACATCCACAGCATCTGTCCTGAGCCTTTCCTTGCCTGCAGTGGCCAATGCATGATGGCTGCTGGCAGTATTGCTGTGGAGAGATGAGCTTTAAGCATTAATTCCAGCCTGAAATATTCCTTTGAGATGTGACAGTGCCTCCAATCTAGTTCTGTCATGTGTCCTTAATGGGACAGAAGCTGTTGACTGCTGGGCTGTGCTGAGAAGGAAGAGGATCTGTTTTCTGTGCCAGTGTGGGGAGCAGCAGGGTCATGATTTGTTTTCTGTGCCAATGTGGGGAGCAGCAGGGTCATGATTTGGTTTGTGCTGGGGTGCAGTGTGCTCTGGAACAGGATCAAATCATGGCAGCCTGCTCTGGAGTCAGAGGAACATGCTGGATAGCAGGAGCTCCATGAGCCTGCAGGAGGGAATCCCAGAGCACCTTTGTGTTTCCTTGCAGCCCCTTTGATGCCAAGAACCCCTTCCTGGCTCAGGTCACAGAGAACCGCAAGCTGAACGAGGGTGGAGAGCGACACTTGATGCACCTGGAGCTGGATATCTCCAATTCCAAAATCAGGTACTGCCCTGGGGGAGGCTGCTCCTCTGCTTTGTCAGGAGCAAAGAACAAGGATGTGGCACCACCCTCACCCAGCACTTAGAAGGGGACCTTGCTCCTTAACACTGCCCTTTTGGGCTTCTGTACCAGCTCTTGCACTGCTTTGGGTCCATCCCATCCCACATCCCTGTCCTACCTGAGCAGTCCCAGTTGCAGAAATTCTCTAGAAGTCAATAAATGAGAGGGCAGCTGAGCAGGGGATTGCTCTTGCCTGTATCTGCCTGGTTTAGGTCTATGAGCATAGGGGGAATAAAGCCCTGTTCTTAAAACCCTCTCACTCGCTGAAATTCCTTAAATTGTTAGGAAGTCATGAATCCAGGTGGCTTAACAGCTGTAGAGGTTTTGAGGAGCTTTGCTCTGTTCTGTTGGGAATCTGACCTGTTCTTGCTGGAACTCTGGCAAAACTGCTGTTCATAAAAACCCTGGGAAACCATTATCCCACAATGTAACTGCTGGCTCTGTGGATCCTGGTGCTGCAGGTCCTGTGCCTCAGACCTCAGTGTTGTCCTGCTGCCCCTTGCCTCAGCCCCCTTGTGTTCTGGCTGAGCTGCTGGGGGTGCTCAAGAAGTGGTGCAGGTGTTCCATGTGCTCTCCTTCCTCCTGCCCCGTGCCAGGTATGAGTCTGGGGACCACGTGGCTGTGTACCCAGCCAACGACTCCTCCCTGGTGAACCAGATTGGTGAGATCCTGGGCACGGACCTGGACACTGTCATGTCCCTGAACAACTTGGATGGTGAGTAGGGATCTCCAGTTCTCCAGTGGTGGTCTCTGTCCTTCACCCTCAGATCCTGTGAGGCACTTCCAGATGTCCCACAGCCCCTCTCAGTGTTGTGCTGTTTTAGCTGGGGCTCAGAGCCTGCTTGCTGAGATCAGCTGAAGTGGGTCACTTGTGAAATGTGCTTGGTGAGCCCATTCAACAACAAATTATGTAACAGCACACTCCTAATTATGGAGCATCAGCCCACCAGAGCATCCTTCAGCAGCCCTGGAGCTCCTCAGGGCCCTGAGTGTGTGAGATGTTCTTATTCAGTCCTGGGAGGAGGTACAGGCTTGGGGACTGAGCTGCCAGCAGGGAGCACTTGTGCTGATCCAAGGAGCTGTTCCTGGGGAGCATTCCCAGCAGAGCCAGCCTCTGGCAGGAGGGAGATGGCAGCTGCTGCCCATCACAGTCCTGGAGCAGCACAGCCAGACCTGAGGCAGCAGATGTGCTGGCCCAGAAGCCTGAGAGAACTCCTGGTTTCTAGAGACAAAATGGATTTAAGGCATAGGTGGAGCCTGTGGCCCCCTGTGCTGTCATTCCTGTCCCTTATGGACCTCTCAAGGCTGAACAGAATGGCTCCAGCCTTGACTTCTGGCACAGCTGAATGTGGCTGACAGAGCCTAAGGACACTTTTGAGGCCAGATCTGATGGAGGTGTAAATGCCTGAGGCCAAATTAGCCATGGAGGGCAGCCCCCTGCTTAATCTGGGGTTTGTTGGACTGTGTGTGCACATCTCGGGACACAGAGCCCCTTGGGGAACACAGAGTTTATTTTTTGTATTTTTTGCTGCAAAACTGTCAGGAAGCATCTATGAAACACAAAATGGGATACTAGGAAATGGAGCTGCCTGGGGAGGGAGGTGATTCAGTGTGGAGCTGGGGCTCTGACCCACGGGCTGCTCTTTCCTCCCTAAAACCCACTGTGCTCTGTCTCCAGCCCTCACAGCCGGCACAAAACCTCTTAATGCACCAGCACGAGGTGGATGGATTTTTAATTTTTCTTTTTCTCCCACTTCTCCAGAGGAATCCAACAAGAAGCATCCCTTCCCCTGCCCTACATCATACAGGACAGCCCTGACCTACTACCTGGACATCACCAACCCTCCCCGCACCAACGTGCTCTACGAGCTGGCCCAGTACGCGTCGGACAGCGGCGAGCAGGAGCGCCTGCGCAAGATGGCCTCGTCTGCTGCTGAGGGCAAGGTGGGAGCACTGCCCTGCCCACCTGCCCTGGGGGTCCCCAAAAGGCACCCAGAGAGCCCATGGGGTGTGGAGGCCTTGGGGGGAATCTCGAAGTTACACCCCATTGGCTGCTTCCCCTGTTCCTGTGTGTGTCCGTATGTTCCTGAGCCATTTCCTCCCATTTCCCTGCTGGGCCCTTATATTTGTATTGCCCTCAGACCAGGGTCAGCCCCCATGCCCCTGGGAGAGAAAGCTGGGCTCTGCAGGTGTCTGTGCTGGAGACTTGAATGTTGTCATCTTATTGCAGAAGTTCCATACCTTCTTGGTGATTTCTCATGGGCATCTCCTCACAGCACTGATTCCTTCTTAGCCACAGTACAGCCAACAAACTCCAGCTCCCTTCTCAACCGGCTAACCCACTCTTTTGTAGCACTTGTCTTCTTATTGGACACAGCTGTGGCCTGTTAAGGGCAGGCCTGTTCTAATCTTTGGTGGAAATCACTTTGGTGATTAGTGCAACTGCAACTCCTCAGGGGTGAGATTGCCTTCTGCACTATTCTCTTATTCTCTCCCTTCACACCTGACATCTCACAGTGCAGCTGAATTAAACATCTGTGGATATTATGCAAAGGCCCTTTTTTGCTTCTTTACCCTGGACTTTACTAGCAGCAATTCAGGCTCTAGGGGGGTGTTTGCCAGCCCTGTGGGGAGGTTGTGATGCCTGTGCTCTCCTTGCCTGCAGGCGCTGTACCTCAGCTGGGTGGTGGAGGCCCGCAGGAACATCCTGGCCATCCTGCAGGACATGCCCTCCCTGCGCCCCCCCATCGACCACCTGTGCGAGCTCCTGCCCCGCCTGCAGGCCCGCTACTACTCCATCGCCTCCTCCTCCAAGGTGGGTGTGCTTCCTGCAGGGAATGGGCCCATGGAGGGACCTCTCCAGCTGCAGCTCCCCTCAGCTGGGAGCTGGACACAGGGAGCTTCTCCTGGTGCCATTTGATATGAGAGGAGCAGATTTAGTGATCTCCATGCATGGAGTTATCCCAGCTTCTCACAGGGTTTGTGCAGAGCTCCATGCTGCAGCCAGCTGTGCCCTGATACCACCACACTCTGGAGATCTGCTCCTCTTGGCCCATTTGCCTGGCAAGGTGGCATTTTAGGGGCTGATCAAAAGTCCCTCTTGGCAACCTCTGGGGAAGCTCAGTGGTCCCGTGAGGAGTTGGGGACAGGACAGAAGCCCCATGAGGAGCATGCAGGGAGGAGTAACTGTCCCAATGTTAACATGAGGTTAAATTTCTCCCACATTCCTGAACACAGTGTGGGGTTGCTGGGGCTCCTTCTCTGCCTGGTTCCAGCATCTCTTCCCTGCGGGTCTGTATTGCAGGGAATATGTATTGTCCATGCTGTTGTCTCCTTATCACAAAAGTTCTATACCTTCTTGGTGTTCCTCATAGGCAGCTCCTCAGAACGCTGCCTCTTCACGAAGTAACCGACTCCAGCTCCCTTCCCAACCAGCCACCCCACTCTTTCATAGCATCTTCTTCTCATTGCTTACAGCTGTGGCCTCTTCAAGTCAGGCCTGCTCCTAATCTTTGATAATTGGCCCAGCTGCAACTCCTTAGGGGTAAGCCTACTTTCTACACTATTTTCTTATGTTCTATCCCCCTGCACAGGTCCATCCCAACTCCATCCACATCTGTGCCGTGACGGTGGAGTACGAGACCAAGACAGGCCGCCTGAACAAAGGGGTGGCCACCAGCTGGCTCAGGAGCAAGGTGCCTGGCCAGCCTGGGAGCAGCTCCCAGGCGCCTGGCCAGCAGGAGAGCAGCTCCCAGGGGCCTGTGCAGCAGGGGAGCAGCTCCCTGGTGCCCATGTACGTGCGCAAGTCGCAGTTCCGGCTGCCCTTCAAGCCCAGCACGCCTGTGATCATGATCGGGCCGGGCACCGGCATCGCCCCCTTCATGGGCTTCATCCAGGAGAGGGCCTGGCTCAAGCAGCAGGGTGAGTGAGTGAGTTGAGTGCCCAGGGGCTGGAGCTGCTGCAGGGCTCTGTGGGGGCAGTTTGGTGCCTCCAGGGTGCAGCTTTGCTGGTCCTGTTGTGGGTTGGCCCAGCCAAAAGCAGAGAGCTGGGGCAGGGTGAGCAGGGCTGGGTGGTTTGTGTGGTCCACACAAGGGTGTCTGTCCTGCTCTTGGCCACAGAAGATGTTTGGGGGTGGACAGAGCTGGGGCACTTCTCTGAGCTCTGCTACTATTGTAAATCAAAGGTGACTCAAACAAAGGGGAGAGGGAATGATGCATCTGACTCCATCATCAGAAGGCTAATTAATTACTTTATTATACTGTACTATATAATTTCATCTGAATTGAATCTGCTATGCACTCTTGCTCACAACTGCACAGAACTGCACTCATTTCTGATTCTCTCATGACTGTCCCATGACAGTCCAACACACACAATTGGCCCTGGTAGGCCAAGGGAACAAACCACTCTCACTTTGGGTAAACAATCTCCATATTGCATTCTACTTTAGCTCAACACAGGCACAGCAAGCGAGATAAGAATTGTGTTTTCCTTCTTCTCTGCTTGTCTCACAGCTTCTCTCTGTTCAGAGGGCATGTGAATACCACATGCCAGCACCACACCTCCAAATAAACCCAGTCAGGTCGCTTAGACTTGATTCTGTGGCCACTACTTGGGAATCAGTCCTGAGCTTCCCCTTGTAACCAGAAACCATCTGTGAGCCCAGGGTGGGGGAGAGCACAGGGCTGGGGGCTGCTGGGGCTGTCAGGACAAGGGGAGGGTGGGAAGGGGGCTGGAAGGCCCAGCTGATGGGGCTATATGACCCACCCTGCAGGCAAGGAGGTGGGTGAGACGGTGCTTTACTATGGCTGCCGCCACGAGCGCGAGGACTACCTGTACCGGGAGGAGCTGGCCCGCTTCCAGAAGGAGGGAGTGCTCACCCAGCTCAACGTGGCCTTCTCCAGGGACCAGGCTGAGAAGGTACCACACTGTTCCTGCTGCCCCCATCACTCCATGGCAGGCAGGAGCAGCCAGCACTTTGCTGTCTCCCAGAGCTGTGAGCACAGCCTTGCCTTCCTGAGCCTCCCTCTCAGAGGTCTGTGGTGTGGGGAATCTGCTCCTCTCCCCTCACTCCCACCTTGTTTCCTGCCAGGTTTATGTCCAGCACTTACTGAAGAAGAACAAGGAGAACGTCTGGAAGCTGGTTAATGAGGGCATGGCTCACATCTATGTGTGCGGGTAGGTTGGGGACGAGATGGGGATTTGGGGGCAGTTCTCAGGAAAAGGAGCATGACTCAGTTTCCCCAGCTGTGCATTACAAGCCCTGGGAGGGTTCTGCTGCCCTGGTTCACAGGAGGGCAGGGGGCTGGGGTGAGCACACCCTGCAGGGTGGGAGGTGGCTCTGTGGCTGTGCTCTGGTGTCTCACTCACCCTGTGTTTGCAGCGATGCCCGGAACATGGCCCGGGACGTGCAGAACACCTTCTACGAGATCGTCTCCGAGTTTGGCAACATGAGCCAGCCCCAGGCCGTGGACTATGTAAAGAAACTGATGACAAAGGGCCGCTACTCCCTGGATGTGTGGAGCTAAGAGCCGGGCTGGTGGGGCCAGGGAGAGAACAGGTCCCCAGGTGTGGGCCAGGGGAGCTGGCAAGTGCCTGCTCACCCACTGCTGCTGTGGGTGACGGTGTTGTCCCCTGCCCACGGCTACCCCGGTGTCACTCCCAACCCTTCCTGGGCCTCTGCATTCCCTCAGGGCAGGCTGGGCACCCAGGGGGTGCAAAGGGTTGAGAGGGGCAGGGGGGTAGCTCAGGCTGCTGCCCAGGAGCTGCGGTGTCACCAGTGTCACCAGCACCTCAGGGTGCACCAGTGTTGGCCTTAAGGCCAGGGACAGCAGGGACACGGCCACGAGGGACAGACACAGCCAGGGAGCCCTTCCCTGGACACGAGGTGCTGCCTTATCCCCGGGGCTGGAGCCCACCCTGGCCTGCAGGGACAGCAGAGGGGTGGAGGGGCTGTGCTGGGGCTGGGGTCGCAGCTCTGCCTCCCTCCTGCCACCCCTGGCATGTGGGGCTGGCAGTGGGCACAGAGCTGTCCCATGGCCCCTGCAGCGTGTCCTGCTCCATTCCTGCTGCCTGCCCTGGCTCCAGCAGCGGCGGGAAGCTCCTCCCCCTGTGGAATACCGCCGGATTGGAGGCGGGCTCTCAGCCCTTGGGGGCCCGGCCTGCTCCCCTGAGCCCAGCCCCTCCCTCACATCATGTACGGTCATTTTTTAAATACGGTTTTTATTTTGAACATCTTTGTGATTTTAGCATGGAAAAAAAAAACCAAAAACAAACAAACAAAAAACAACAGAAACCCCAGACTTCCAGGCTGTCCAATGATTGTAAATTATTTAAATACATTTACCCTTGGAATAAAAACCCTGTGTCTGGAGTTTGCTTCCTGCATCTCTCTGCTCAGCCAGAG
This sequence comes from Zonotrichia albicollis, assembly GCF_047830755.1. Taxonomy (NCBI): domain Eukaryota; kingdom Metazoa; phylum Chordata; class Aves; order Passeriformes; family Passerellidae; genus Zonotrichia; species Zonotrichia albicollis. The sequence continues at coordinate 6,235,041 of NC_133840.1, forward strand.
GGAAGAAAGAGGCAGGAGGAGCAATGGATGATAACCAGGAAGAAATTTGGGGATGTGGTGGCAGCTCTGGGTTTGGTCTGAGCTGGGGGCAGCCCCTACCCTGAGTGCTGGGCTGTGGAGGGGAGGGAGAATGGCAATGGGGGCTCTGGACTGGAGTGCAGCTGTGCCCAACCTGCTCTTTGGTTCTTCCAGAGCTCCCAGTGCTGGTACAGCTGGTGCAGGGTGACTCTTCCCCACCTCCAGGGACACTGAGGTTCTGCTGGGCTCCTTGGGATGCCATGGGAAGGAGCACCCCCTGCAGCTCAGGCTGGTGGAAGGGCACAGGGAGATGACTTTTCATAAAATCATGGGCTCATTTAGGCTGGAAAACCCCTCCAAATCATTGAGTCCAACCCTTAACCCAGCACCAGCAAACCCACCACTCAACCATGTCCCCAGCTGCCACATCTACATGGCTTTGAAATCCCTGCAGGGATGGTGACTCCACAACTGCTTGGGGCAGCCTCTGTCAGGGCTGGACAACCCTTTTTTGTGAAGACATTTTCCTTAATATCTGATCTAAACCTGGTGGAAGCTGAGGCTGTTTCCTCTTGTCCTATTGTGACAACTGTCCTACTGCCCCCCACCTCCACCCTCCTTTCAGGGAGGTTGTGCCAGGACCCACATCCTGATGAACCAAAGCCACAGAGCAGAGTGTGGGAGCAGTTCCCAGACTGAGCCAGGGCAGCTCCTTCCCTTTATTGTCACATCTGCAGCCTCAGGAGCTGCCGGCCCAGGCTGCTGCTTGCATTGCCCAGCCCCAGCTCCTGCTGCTCCCACCCCATTCCCTGTGGATTGGAGGTGAGGGAGGAGCTGGGGCAGCCCTGGAACCAGAGCTGTGCACAGCCCCAGCTGCCCTGGGTGCAGGGCTGGGGGCAAAGGGGGAGCTGCAGCACCCCAGGAGCTGTGGGAGGCAGTCCCTGGGCACTGCCCTGTGCCAGTGAGGAGCAGCAGCATCCAGAGGACATCCCGGTGCCAGGGAGGGCAGTGGCTGTCCCACTCTGGATGGGGAAGGCAGCCAGGACAGGAGGTGCAGGGTGCCCCTGGCTGCAGGTGAGTGACTCCAGCAGGGATCCAGCCCCACAGGGACTGTCCAGGAGCAGGCCCCAAGCTCTGTCCCACAGCCAGGCCTCCAAGGGATGGGGTGAGACCCCAGAGTCCGGACGGAATTGAGGAGATGGGGACAGGGGATGGAGAAACAGTCCAGGCCCCCACAGGGCCCCACTTCAGTTCTCCTTCGTGTCCTGGTTCTTGTTTTGGATCTTCTGGTGGACGACACGGAGCGTGGTGAAGAAATTGCCCAGGAAGAGGATGGAGAAGGGGAGGCCGCACATGAGGACCTGTGGGAGGAGAGGATGGGATCAGGAGCAGGGACCTGCTGGGGATGCCCCTCCAGGGCCCTGCCAGGAGCCTCCTTACCTGCCACTCCTTGCACTCGGGGTGCTGCAGCATGCGGAACAGGGTGATGGCGTTGTACAGCTGCCAGAACTGAGGGGAGAGGAGAGTCAGGAGAGCTGCTGCTGCTGCTGCTGCCAGAGGCTCAGCCCAGGCCCCAGCCTGTCCAGCTGCTCCCCCTGGGTACAAACCCCACACCTGCTGCTCCCCCTGGGTACAAACCCCACACCTGCTGCTCCCTCTGGGTATGAACCCCACACCCACTGCTCCCCCTGGGTACAAACCCCACACCCACTGCTCCCCCTGGGTATAAACCCCACATCAACTGCTGCCCCTGGGTATAAACCCCACACCCACTGCTCCCCCTGGGTATAAACCCCACACAGCTGCTCCCCCTGGGTATAAACCCCACCCTGACCTCGTGTGGGCAGTGAAACCCCATCCAGGCTCATTCCCAGAGGACCCCAGCTGGGACATCCCCCCTGCTTCAGGCCAGCTGAAGCCCAAGGGCCTCAGGAAGCCTCAGAGCAGCCCTTGGCCATCAGCCTCAACAATCTGACCGAGGAAGGGCTCAATCGTTTCAGCAGCAGCTCAAAGCTGGAGCTCAGAAGGGCTTTGGAAAGGCTTTGGAAGGGTTCTCACCACAGCACCCAGCAGAACCACCCCAGCTCCTCCCCACCTCACTTCCCCAGCTGTGGTGGCTGCCACAACCACAGGGAGAGGCTCAGCATTTGTTGGGAGCATTTCCCTGCTGTGGCAGCCTGTGGGGTCTGTGCCATGTCCAGGCCACCGAGCACAGCTGGGAATGGGGCACATCCCACTCCCACCCCAGGCTCTGACATCCTGCAGGGACTGGGGCAGCCTCACCTGCCCGAAGAAGAGGAAGGGAAGCAGGAATGTGAGGCCTCTCCACATCCAGGACTGGAAGCCCTCTGCAAAGGAGGAAGGTTTCTGTGAGGAGCTGGAATGGGCTGTGGACAGGGGATGGGGCCCAGCTGCCCCAGACATGGAGGGCAGGGAGGCTCAGTGCCCACACGTGCCTGCCTGAGGAGGTGCTGCCATTCCAGCCCCACCGTGGGCACAGTGGCAGGGACCCCTAATCCAGCACAGGGCTCTGCTCCCTCTGCCCTCAGTGCCACAGGGGCTGGGGAGGTGACAGCCCACAGTGCCTGGGGTTTGGAGGGGTGTGCCAGGTCTGAAGGAGCTTCCTGGGCAAACCTGGGATGCTCAGAGCCACATCCACTGCCACCTCACATCCAGAGGGAGCCCAGGAATGCCCAGAGCCACATTTCACACCCTGAAGGAGCCAGCTGTGGCCTGGTGGTCCCAGCAGAGCAGGAGGAGGGGGACAATCATCCTGTGGAGTGGTGCTGCCCCATAGGAGATGCTGCTCTGGGAGCTTTGGTTTGACTTACAGCTTTTACTGTTCCCGCCACTGATGAGAGTGACCTCAAATCCAAGTGCCTCCATTTCCTGCAGCAGAACCCACAGCTCCCAGTGAGCTGAGCAGCACAGGGCACATCCCACTCACCCACAGTCAGGTCCATGTTGTGCCTCTCTCCCAGCGCCCGCAGCCGGTACAAGCACCCGCTCTGGTAGTAATACTGCAGGAACTGCACAAAGCCTGCAAGGACAGCAGGGCTGCTGTCAGGAGCTGCCCAGGGATCCCCTTCCAGCCTCAGCAGCACTCCACAAAGCCAAGGGAACTGCCAGGTGAGCTGAGAGCTGAGCAGCTGCTGCCAGGTCCCCATGTGTAGAGCACCTGGGTTAATTCCCTGGCCCAGCACACAGGGCAGCACTTACTCTGGTACATGGAGAAGGACAGAAACTGGTTCCTGAACATCTGGTACATGAGCCCATCTGGCCTGTGGAGAGACAGTGCTGGCTGGGGGACGTGGGGCTGCGAGGGGACAGCCAGCCCTGCCTGTCCCACAGCCCAGGAGCCCCTCCATGGGACAAGGGACAGACACTCACCACGTCAGCATGACACCTGAGAGGAAGGTGGAGATGTAGTGATGGAAAACCCACCAGCCTTTGATCCTGGAGGCAGACACAGAGAAGCACCATCACATCTGGAGCATGAACCCAGAGCCAAAGGCAGCCTGGAGAGTGCAGCAGCCCAGCCCAGCCATCCCCAGCTCCCAGGGCTGCTTGGGAAATGGCTCAGAGCAGGACCCAGGGCCTCGGGGCTGGGCAGCACCAGGGCCCTGCCAGCTCCACCTGCCCACGCAGAACGGGAGGTTCCTCCTGCCCCTCCTGCAGCTCCAGCAGGGTTTGCACACACCCTGAGTGGGAAGGAGCTGCTCCCCCGTGGCAGGGAAGGCCCAGCCCCTCCCCGGGCCCAGGGCACTCACTTGGAGCCGTTGTTGATGAGGATGCTCTCGCGGATGGTGAGGGTGCAGTAGTACCACACCAGGAGGAAGTTGAAGACGGCGTCTGTCACCCTGTGTCACACAGAGCAGGGGGTGAAGGCACATGCTGGGGGCACAGGCACGGTGACACTCATGGGACACCCACCCCAAGGGAAGGGACCTGCTCCCCACCACCCACCATGGCCACAAAGGCCACCCCACCTCCAGGTGCTTTAGCAGGACCTCCTGTTCAGCTCTGGATACAGGGAGGAGATCTCTGCCCAGCACCAAGCCAGACTCACCTGGAGTTGAGGAGGAACCGACAGGAGAAGGAGACAATGAGGAGGATGATGGTGAGGTAGAGCTTGAACTTCTCGTACTCATCTTTATATGCAAACCTGCAGGGATGCACAGGGACAGGCCTGGAGCAAGGGGGCTGCTGGAAATCTGTGTCCTCCCACCTGGCTGGGCAAAGTGATGGTTCTGGAAGAACCTTGCCTTGGGGGTATTTCTGAGAGCAGAGCACATCAGGGACACATCTGAGCTCCCCAAACCACCCCAGCCTGGGGGTGGCCCTGGTGGGGAGCTGGGCACACTGGGATGGGCACACATCTCCAAGGGGAGGACTGGGGAGCAGAGGGAGAGGCGAGTGGCTCCTGGCTGGGCGTCTCTGGCAAGGAAAGGCTCCAAGGGGCCAAAACCAACTTCTGGTGCTTCCCCAAGGGAAGAGGAGGGGACTATCCACTGTCTGCCTCTCCTGGAAGTTCCTGACACAGCGGAAACATGGACATGGCTTCGGTGGAGGAGCCCATTAACTTGTCAGAGCTAATGGTCCAGCCCACCCCAGCAGCAGGAATGTGAGGGGGAACCAAGGATTTGGCTGATTCCTGGGAAGGGAATCTACACCAGGTGAGCCAAGGCAGCCCCGTGTCTGCCTGGGAGGACCTGCTGTTCCTGGTGCCAAGGGGATGCCAAGGCACGAAAATCAGAGGAGCAGCGAGGAGGGGCCGTACTTGGCCTGTTTGCTGAGCAGGGTCACGTTCACATTGCCGAGCACCAGACTCAGGTACAACCTGGGGAGAGAGCAGAGCGTTAGCACAGGACCTGCCTGTGCAGCTGTCCCCTCCTGTGCCACCAATGAGACCAGGCATGAGCCCCAGGTGCTTCCACAAACCCTCTGGAATCCCCTCCCATGGGTGGGGAGCACACAGCCCACCTCCCACAGCCCTGGGGTGTTCACCAGGGCTTCTCCTCGGGCACAGCCACTGGGCAAGGGTGGGTGATGGCCATGAGCAGGCAGAGGAGTGAGGGCAGCCCTGCTGGTGTCCCTGGGGAGCCCAAGGGGAGCAGCACAGCTGTGACACCGCTGGTGCAGGGTGGCAGCTCTGGGGTCTGTCCCTTACAGCCACAGGGCAGAGCTGAGGCGCCTTCTCACCCGTTCTTCTTTGGCAGATAGGCCTCCATCTCAAAGAACACGTTCTGCCTCTCTTTAATCAGGTTCTGGGTCTCTTGGATGGATGCTTCCTGCTCGGGACTCGCCTGGGCTCTGCATCTGGGGAGCAAACACAGGCACTGGCACCAGCAGAGCCTCTGTGACGTGAGCAGCACGTGCTGGCACTTCACAAGTGACTGATGGGGCAAGGACACCCCAAGGACAGGAAAGGGGCATGGGAGGCAAGTCCACAACTCCATCTGCAGGGTGAGCTCCTCTGTCAGGCTCTGTCAGGCCATGGTGGTGCTCAAGGTGAGGCCAGGTGGGTCTCTCCCCCTCAGCAAGGATGGGGAGAGCTTTGTGCAGGAGGGGAGCAGTTCATGGTACCTGCAAAACCCCTGCAAGCTCTGAACTGCAACAGGGCACAGGAAAGGGGGGCTGGGGAAGAGCAGCCTGCCCACAGCCCCTGGCTGCAGAGAGGTTTGCATCTGAGGCATGAGGGGAGCTCAGCAGCCCCGTCCTTGCTGCTGTCCCCTCCTGTGCTGTCACAGAGCACTGACTCACTTTTTGAGGGACAGGGACAGCTCCTTCAGCCGCTTCTTCTGCCTGGCGATGGAGCTGGAGATCCCATCCTGCAGCTTGGTCAGCTCCTCGAGTTTCTGCTTGTACAGCTTGTGGTTGTCCTGGGAAAGAGAGACAGACCAGCACACGTTAGAGCTGCCAGCCCAGACACCCCTGTCCTTGGGCCCTCTATGAAAAATGTCCTTAATTTCACCTGTGTGGCTGCTGGGTGAGAGGAGGGGTGGCCAGGTGTGTTTGGGGACAGCCAGCCCTGCTTCCATGGGGATGCTCAGCCCCAGTCTCAAGCAGGACATGCACAGGATGTTCCCGTGCTGGGGACACCAATGACTGCACACAGCAGACAGGAAAGGCTTGGGAATAAACCCTGGGTGGGCCAGGGTACAACTTGGTGCCACAGTGGACAGGATGAGCAGCTCTTTGTGCCTCAGCTCTCCCAGCTCATGGCTTGGGGCTCCCCTGGGAAGCTGGAAGGAGCCTGTCCATGAGCTGGACAAAGGAAGGGCTCCCAGCAGGGCTGCAGCCAATGTAACCCAACCACACCTGGATAAGGCTGCCTGCATTTCTCCACTATTTTTAGTAGGGAAAGGGGAGAGCTGCTGGATCAATGCTGCTGCTGCTGCTGCTTGTCCAGGTCAGCAGGAAAACAGCCTCACCTCGGCCACAGCAGCCTGAGGGCCACCTCCACACGCTGCTCACTCCAACCCTTGGACTAGACCTTGGCACGAACAAATTCTAACCTCTGTAGCTCTTATCAACCACTCGATCACCAGATCTTAAAAGTTGTTCCCAAAGGAGAAAGGTGAAACCAAGAGCAGAGGAGAGAGCCCTTCTCCCTCTGGTGACAAGCAAGGAGGGAACGGATCCCAGATAGTCCCGGTTCCACAGCAGTGATTTATGCCCCTGATTTATCCCAGGACATTCCCTGCTTGACCATGGAGCTTTCCTGCTGCCACCTAGAGTCACCTCGCTCTGGCTCTGGGGTTAACCGTGAGCGAGTGGCTTTTGTGACCAGCCAGCCTCGGGGACAGCCCGTGTGAGGAGTGACCCGGGCAGGGAGGAGGGGTCCCAGGGGAAGGGCCGGCGCTGAGCGGCCTCTCAGGGCTCGGAGTGGGCGACGCGGGACATCCACGCAAGCCCTATGGAGCAAGAGGAGGTTTCTCAAAGCCTCCCTTGCCCCAGATCTGGGCAACAACATCCGCTTCCCCCTGCTCTGGGGGGGAAGGAGGGCGAAAGGGAACGGCAGCGGCTGCAGCCCGGTGACCTGAGCGGCAGCAGGACATGGTTGGCCAACCTTTCCCTGGGGTGACCCTGTGCGAGCTGAACCCTGCCCACTCCTTCTCCGGCAGGCAGGCAGGCAGCGCCCTGGGGATTACACAAAGCAGGTGGAAGCACCTCTGACACCGGTCACCTTCCTGGCACGGAGCGGTGACAGGGGACAGCACTGGGGACACGGCCGGAGCGTGCCGGGAGCGCTGGCTCTGCTGCCCGGTGTCCCCGCGGGGCTGGCGGGCTCCGGGCTGCCCCGAGAGCGGCGATAAGGGCTGGGACAGCATCTGCGCACCTCGTCCGGCCGTGCCACGCCGGGCACCGCCGCTCCCAGCAGCGAAACCGGGAGATCTGAGCTCTGCACGCCACGTCCGCGGCGGGCCGGGGCATCAGAGCGGGGAACCCCGCTGTTCCCGCGCCCGGTACAGCCCGGTACAGCCCGGTACAGCCCCGCACAGCCCGGCACCCCTGCCCTGCTCCCAAACACCCTGCCCCAAGGCACACGGGGGCTGGGGCACGGCGGGAAAGCACCCGAACCGCAGCGGGGAGAGCTCGGCTCCCGCCGGGGATGCTGCGGGGCACCCGCGGGGGATCCCCCAGCCCCGGTGCCGGTAACCGCGGCGTGCCGCGCTCGGCCGGAGCGCTGCCCCGGCCCGTGCCGGGCCCGGTGGTACCTGGATGCGCTGGTAGCCGTCCTGCAGCTCCTCCCACTCGCGCAGGCACTCGGCGAGCGAGGCGCCCCAGGCCATGGCGGCGATGGCGGCGGCGGCGACCGGCCCGGCCCGGCCCGCGGCGACGGGCGGCGCTGGCCACGCCCCCTTCCGGGCACGCCCCCGGGGCGGGGCTGGGGGCGGGGCCTCCGCCAGTGCGCGCTTCCCTCAGAAACCGAGCCTGGAAAATGAGAAATTCCTCTGGAAAAGCAGAAATTCCTTCTAAAGCGGAGCCTGGAAAGCCAGAAACTCTCCTGGAAAACCAGAATTTCCCCTGGAAAACCAGAAATTCCCTCTAAATCCGAGCCTGGAAAACCAGAAATTCCCCTGGAAAACCAGAAATTCCCTCTTTAAGTTGGAGCCTGGAGAACGAGAAATTCCCTCTAAAGCTGAGCCTGGAAAACCAGAAATTCCCTCTAAAGCTGAGCCTGGAGAATCAGTAATTCTCTCTAATGTGGAGCTTGGAAAACCGGAACTTCCCCTGGAAAAGCAGAAATTCCCTCTAAATCCGAGCCTGGAAAATCAGAAATTCCCCTGGAAAACGAGAAATTCCCTTTAAAGCAGAGCCTGGAAAACCAGAAATTCCCTCCAAATCCCAGCCTGGAAAGCCAGAAATTCCCTCTAAAGTGCAGCTGAGAAAAAGATAAATTCCCCCTAAAGCGGAGGCTGTAAAACCAGAATTTCCCTCTAAATCAGAGCCTGGAAAACCAGAAATTCCCTCTAAAGTGGAGCCTGGAAAACCAGAAATTCCCCTGGAAAACTAGAAATTCCCTGGAATCGCAGCCCTGGGTGCACCGGGCTCACTCCCAGCTCTCGGGGTGCACTCCTTGCCCTGGGCATCCGTGTCAGAATGAGAAACCCAAACCCACCCCTAGTCCCAAACACAGAGTGCTGCAAAGGCAGGGAGGGTTTTCCGTCGTGTTTTATTTTGTGATTCAAAGAACAGAATTCAGAGTGCTCTGAGAGAAAGGGCAGACTGATTTAGGTACTGGTTGAGGTTTCATGTGACAGCACTGAGGGTTTAAAACAACCACCTCTGCCCAGGGGGTTGGTTGTAGGATTAGAAGGCAGCAAATAGGAAGGGTGGATTGTCAACAACCCGATCAGCGAGGCTGAAGTGGCTGAGAAGGCACTCACAGGGCATGGAGAAATTCTGAAATCTGGTTGTCACCTCTCCAGGTTGGAAGTGGGCACTGTCAGACTCTAAATTTCCTATTCCAGACCATGGCTAACAAACCCTTACAGTGATAACCCTACTGACTGCCCCACAGCTGTGGTTATAATCCCCTGTGCTCACAAAAAATTCTAGCTGTGTCTAATGGGCCACATCCTGCAGGACTTGCATTCCCCAAACTTCCACCTCCTCCAGCACAGCTGAGTTCCCCAGGAAGCTCCAGATCTTGACCCAAAATGAACATGGAGCTAGAGGAAAGCTTTTCCATCACATTTGGGTCTTTTTTCACACAGCTTTCAAGTAACTTTCTCCCCGGAAAGGGGGAGGGAAGTGGCTTTGCCCACGGGTGTTCTCTGTCAGTAATTTGGTTCAGACACATCTGTGACTGGGTACCCATAGATTTGGGTCTCCCAGGCTGAGAGCTGCTCCACAAAGCCCCGGTTTGGTCTCATGTTCATTTTGCATTTCAGAAGGTATTTCCAAGCTCTCTGCAAACAGAAGGAAAGTAAAGAAGTGTTAGGAGTTGAACAGAAAGTGGCTCTTGGGCATTTTCACAAAGCAGCTACACTTCAGTCAACACAGCTTTGTATTTGCTGCCTGTGCTGGACAGCAAGAACCTGCAGAGAGGAGTTTGGTCCCAAAGTGGGGAGAGGCTGGATCCAGATGTGACCCTGGGAGAAACCTTTGGTGCCACAGTGGGGACAGGCTGGATCCAGATGTGACCCTGGGAGAAACCTTTGGTGCCACAGTGGGGACAGGCTGGATCCAGATGTGACCTTGAGAGAAACCTTTGGTGCCACAGTGGGGACAGGCTGGATCCAGATGTGACCCTGGGAGAAACCTTTGGTGCCACAGTGGGGACAGGCTGGATCCAGATGTGACCCTGAGGGAAACCTTTGGTGCCACAGTGGGGACAGGCTGGATCCAGATGTGGCCCTGGGAGAAACGTGTCCCTTTCCATGCTCTGCTCTCCTGGATGTGAGGACAGCTCAGGCTGTTTTCACTACTGAGTGTTATTCTACTCTGCTGAAGTGATGCAATCCCGGATTTTTCACCCTAAAATGCTGCTCCTTCCACAGATGATGAGCAAAGCAGTGAAGTATCAGCCATAAAGGTTATAAAGCAATGAATATCATATTTTTGAATTGATGTGACCTGATGTAGCAGAGCATTTATGACCTCTCAGTTATCCCACTGTATTAATTACAGTCATCTTAATTATTTGTTAGCTCCAAGTAATCACCCAGAAACTCTGACACACACAGGGCAGATCCCCCAGCATTACTGCAGCTCCATCCCTGGGTTTTCCTGTCAGTGCTCATCTTCCTGCTTGTAGAAGAGTTTGACCCCTGCACTTGGAGGGTTGCTTAAGGGAAATGAGAGCAAAGGTCAGCAGATAGTGCTCCATTGGTTTGTTTTTCTAATCTTGCTGATTCTGCAGGCTCTGAGGTTGATATTTCAATATTTACTCCTCTGGGTTCACAGTGTGGGTGTCTCTGGTTCCCCTGGACTCAATGGATTTACCCACTAATAGAATCAGGGGCTGCACATCCCAACTCTGCCTTGCTTTTGCCATTTTGGAAGCTTTCAAAGATCTTTGCCTGGACTGGCTGGAGGATCACACAGAAATCTGTTGCACTGCTTTTGTCTGCAAGAAACAAACTTGGCTGCCAGGGTATTCCCTCAGGAAAGATTTGCCCAGCCAACAGTAGGCAAGCATTGCCCTGTCAATATTCTTTTTTCTTTCTTTTTTTTTTTTTTTGGCATTTAGTAAAATGCTGAGGCCAACCTGTTGATGCCAACTGAGGGGAATGGCAAGGCTCAGGCTGTGACTTTTGCACTGCCATTGGAAGCACATTCTGTGATTCGGTAAGTGAGTGGCTGTTATCAGGCTGCAGGAGCAATCACATCCCTGATAGTGCAGGGGCTGAACCCTGTCTGAGCCCTGCTGGCACCCTCAGCCTCTAATTACCCACTGGCACACTGCCATGGAAAGAGCTTTCCTCTTACATTGGACATGTTTGCACAAAATCAATCCCCTTATCAGATACAGACCAAGCCTCAGTGAAGTTTGGATCAATCCCTTCAAGCTCCTGAACTTTCCAGACAAGGGTGAGGTTTTTAAGGAGAGGCTGGTCAGCTGCCATGGGAACTCTGCTCCCTGTCAGGAGGCACCAGGAGATGCTGCAAAGGGATGGCACCAGGGGAGAGGCCACCAGGCCATCCCCAGCCACCCTTCACTGATTTCTTTCCTTATTCAGAGCTATGGAACAGCCTGTTCTGGCCATCTGACCTGCACATCCCCTCTGGGCAGGTGTTATCCCACTGCAGATTTCTATACAGGGATGTCTGTGGGAGGGGATTGCTTCTGGAAGAATAAAAAAGGGATTTTGGAAGGGCTGGATGGTGAATGAGAGCCCTGCAAACATTGGGTTCTGAACTTCTCTAACACCATGGAATTAAGAGAGAGGATTAACCGCAGTAGCTTCCACTCTTTCCCTCAAATCCAGGAGATAAATACCATGTTCTGCATCCACAGCTTTGCTTTAGTTAAGTAGGGAAAATAAAAAATATCACAAGTTCTAGAGTGAGGACTCACAGATCCAAAATCACACCTAATCCACTTCCTTAATGGTCTAAAGATGCAATCTCAAATCATACAATCAGTCCCATCATCAGGTGGATATTGTGCATGAAATCACAGAGAATATTATTACTGCACTGATGGGGTTTCAGGAGGAGAAGGGCAGTGCAGAGGCAGTGCTGTGGCACTGTGACAGACACATCCCTGCAGGGAGAAGCAGCAGGAGTGCATCAGATAGACCATGTTTTGTTTGTTCTTTTTTTTTTCCCAAGCATTTTAAAACTCATTTCTCTAGTGAGACACTGAGATGTGTGCAGAGGCAGTGGTGTGGCACTGTGACAGGGACATACCTGCAGGGAGGAGGGCAGTGCAGAGGCAGTGCTGTGGCACTGTGACAGGGACATACCTGCAGGGAGAAGCGGCACGAGTGCATCAGATAGGCCATGGTGGCCGTGCTGCTCCGGCTGATCCCCAGGCTGGAGAACACCAGCACTGCTCCCTCATCCAGCTGAGCATCTGAGCCAAGAAATGCCAGTCACAAATTACTGAGCTGCGAAATGGAGCCCCCTGTGGCACTAATTTGGTGACAGCTGACAGGGGGGCTGCAGCCTGAGAGACAGGAGCCCTCAGGAGCCCTGACAGCAGCAGATGGGCACTGCCAGCTCCCATTTCTGTAAGAATTTCCGTTTCCTAAAAATCCACAGTTAAAACGTGGCCTTGAAGAGCAGCACCAATGACAATGACCAGTCAATGCCTCATTACACATCAGTGTCACCCTCACATCAGGGATCTGAGGAGAAGTCATCTTTCATGACCTACCAGCTGTGGTCAGCATCACAGACTCTCCCCAGACAGGTCTGAAGGTACTGAAATTTTATTTTGCCTGGAAGGTTGCATATTTAATTAATAACTTTTTAATTCTTTCCCTCCCTCTCTAGACAGAATGATGTTTTTAAAATATTAGCAGCTGAACTCCAGAATTCACAGAGCAAAACCTTTTCTTTTAGTGCTGTCAAGATGTTTTGTTATTTTTTTTCCCCCCAAGCACTAAACCAGCATTTTTAAACTAATTTCTATTGTGAGATACTACTTCTGTCTGGGTAGAACTGGCCTCAGTCCAACATACACCTGGCATGAGGACATGCACACTCCTCTTGGAGTATGTGGAGAGCTTTAGTCTCGTGTTCTGGTTTGAGTAATCTGCTCTCCACTGCCAAACAAACAATTCCACTATCAGGTAAACAGAGCAACACTTCCACAAGTGCAGCTAATAGGCTCTTGTAGTCTGCTTTGGAAACAGCCACAAACCACGTGTAATGTCAGAAGGAAACTTCTGAAACACTACTGGGGAAAAGCATGAGGCACAATGAGAGGCAAGTCAGTGAATGTCAACATTCAGGTGCACCAAATAATGAAATTCAGTTCAGGACTACAAAATTGTATCCTCAAATGTCGTTTCTTTGTGTTAACATGTCTGATATTTTGTACTTGGCTTAAGCTGTGTGGGGACAGGGTGGTCTTTTGCTTCTGGCTCTGTCCAGCACAGCTCAGCAGGGCCTTGGTCTGTGGCAGGTGTTATTTGATAAGCACAATAAAAGATAAAAACGTGGTTGGACAGCATCAGGATGGAGCTGCAGGAGCCTGAGCTGCAGAGTGTTTTTTCTTGTCCTATCTGATGTAATCACCTGAAGGCAGGTTCATGCTGTCCAACCTGAAAGTCCTCCTGGGCCCTACAGTGGGTCTGCAGTGAAATCACAAAGATTATCAATGCCTCGTGCTGAGCTCTCTAATGTGTCACACTCTGCTCCAAACAAAGCTCTGGTGGCTGCAGATTTGGGCTGCTGAGAGTCACAGGAGTAAGAGGGAATCCTGTGCAGTCCTGGTAGATTCCCTGCTGCAAAGATCTGGGTGGAAAGCTGCCTGTTATCAGTGAGGTATCCCTTAGGGTGAGCAGGGACATCAGGGTCAGATGCTCTGTAAAATCTCCTCTCTGCCCATCAGGCTGGTTAGGGAGGCAGCTCTGGCATCCACCAGGTGTGGGTGTGCTCACCCTCCTGCCTGGCCTTCCTGTCACTCCCAGCTAATATCCCACACTGAGCAAGGGCTCAGGAATTCCATCAGGATCCACTCACCTATGAAATGAGAAATGGTGGGGAAGGAAGAAAAAAGATCTGCTTCCAGTGAATCAGGAACAGGTACATGGAGGGATTTACCTTCTTCTGCAAACCTGGAAAAAGAGCACAGACCACATGGAGCAGAGGAGCAGCCTTGACAAGATGTGCTTGTTGGAGGCAAGGTGATCGTTTTGTTTGCTGTCACATTTGTGAGTTTTTAATCATCATCATCATTAACATGATAAGGGATTTATTGTGGTGAGGCACAGAGATGTTTGTAACACAGAACCAGTTTAATCACTGATTTTCCATTTCAATGGTATCAGAATTGATGCCTTAATTTACAGATAGATAACCTACAGAGAGATAAGTGAAAGCAGATGATCTGAAAGCAGATGTGCTTTCACAGAGTGTGGGGTGGCTGTTTTGTGGGGCTCCCCAGTTCCCTTCATTTGGTTTTCTATGGCAGCACCTCCTCCTTCCACATACTCAGAGGAGCAAAAATTGGTGAGGAATTTCCCAAAGGTGGAAGCACATCATGCAGAGAGCATGGGAATATTACCCACAGTGCAGAGACATTCCCCTGGAGCCAAAGGCATGAGAAATGTCTGGTGCACATGTCCTGGGGTGGATAACTGGATTTATTACCTTGTTTGGGTCAGACCTTGAGAAATGCCACTGGGTTTTTCACTGTGTGAAATTGCATTTATAGCAAGTCTGTCTGCTCATGGACAGAGCAGGCAAGGAAGACCAAAAAGGTGACATATTACTGATTTAGCTTTTACACAGGTATGTTGTAAGATTTTGCTCTGAAAAATGTTTAGAGATACAGGTTTTTCCTGAAGAGTGGTGATGTGTGATAGACTTGAAATACCAAGGGCTTCCCAGTCCTCCTCTTACCCAATTCACCCGTGGCATGGTCAAGGGCTGCAGGACTGTGTTGCTGTTGTGCTAGCTCTAGAGCAGAAATTAGAAAACTGAGCATGAAATGACACTGGAATCTGCAGAGGTTTCCTTGGGAGGCCACAGGCACTGACTCCTCTGCCAATAAACTCTGTGTCACCTCTATTTTTCACATCACAGACACTGGTGAGGGTGAGCCTTGAACTGTTTAACTTACAGAGTCACAGGCTGTTCTGAGACGTTGACCAGTGCTTTGATCTTCAGATCTTTCTGGATTTGTTTGTCACTGGCCTGCTTGAGATTGCCCATATATAGCTTTGCAGGCAGTATTTCTACAGGGTATGGCTGGAAGGTGTCTAGCTCCTGCCAGAAAGAAACCACAGGCTCAGGTTAGAGAGTGTCTTTGCTGGATAAGTTCTTAAACAGAAGTCATGGGAAGAGTTGAACAGGCACTTAGTCAGCAGCCCATGACATATTTTAGTGTAATGATTCATTCAATCACCTGGATTTGCTCTATTTTGAAGTCTTTGCTAGTTTTACTGAGAATAATTAACAGCCTCACTGTTGTTGTGGCATTACTTGAAGCAAATCCCAAGCAAACAGGAGGTGGAATACATTCTTCCCATTGTCTGGAGGGGCTGCAGCAGGACAGATTCCTTTGATGCTCTCCCTGGTTACTGTTTACAAGGCTAAATGAAATAATTTGCCACCTGCAGAGCTGCAGGTGCCCTGGAGTGGCACAGCACAAACCCACAGCTGCATCCTCCTGGAAAGGAGGAAAACACCCAGACAGCCAGCAGTGCCTCACATCCCTGAGGGGATGAGCCTTGGATGCTGCTCACAGGAGGAGCCTGACAATTTAAACCTTCAATTCCCAATTTAAGGAGGTGCCTGTGTCCAGCTGAGTGTGAGCAGGAAGCTCAGCAGTGAATTGCCCTTCACAGGGCAGCGCAAAGTGAATTATTTTGAATTATTTTCTCTCCTGTGCTGTGGCATCCCCAGGTTAGCACCGTGTCATGGGCTGTTCCCTGGGAACCAGGAGGGAACAAAGGGAACAAAATAGACCTTGGAATAAATGCTCCATTGTTCAGCACCTTCTTAACCTGCCCTGCCTCTCCTAAATGTGCAATAAAGGGTAATTGTTTCTCATAAGCTAAATAGATTGATGTTTATAGGTGAAACCAAGCAATCAGGACTCAGTGTTTGAGTGAATGGCTGTTTTCTTCCTGGGCCTATTGAAACAAGGCATTTGTGACCCTTCCTGATGAAAAGACATGGATCCCAGGGCTTGGTAGGAATTGTACTTCTGTTTGAAAACATTTGCTGAGTACTATGCCAGATAACCACGTGTGAGAGAGCAGCCTGCTCCCTGCCATCCCTTGCTACTGTTTGTTCAGTTATCTGTGCTCTCCATGGGCCAGTTTTGGGCTTATCAGGGGAACACTCCCAGCTTGTTTCCATGAACTTCCTTTCAGGCAGTAGAAGAGGAAGAAGTGTGGCTGTAAAAGAATCAGTGGTGAGGCTCAGAGCAAGCACAGTAACTCAAATTACATTCAGTTTCTTTGTCTGAAATAACTGTGATACCAGGTTTGCAGCACCATCTAACCTGAATTCACCAGCCATCACCAGCTGAATATTGATGTAATCTACTTGGAAATTATTCTCATCTCACCTGGGGCATCCACAGAGTCTTGTGGCTCTTGAGGAAATGGTAACAAGCTGAAAAGCGCCTGTAGCCTCCCTTCAGGAGCAGCACGGGGTGCCGGGTGAAATGCTCCAAGTTCCTGGCGTGGAAGATGGCACCTCTTTCCTCAGGACCTAAAGGGACCAAAGAGCTGCTGGCCTGGGCAGGTTCAGGGTCTCCATCTGCCTCCCTGGGTCCACAGCAAATCCCTTTTCATTCCATCTGGAGAAAACTTTGTCAAAAGCTCGATTTATTCTTTATTGTTGCTGCAGGTCAGTTACAGGGGGTGCTGCTTTCCCCCTCTCATCCTGATAATTTATTCCTCTCCTGGTTTCTTTTCTAGGACCAAATTTCTTTTCTTCTCCCCGTTTTTCTTTAGGAAATGCTTGTAATAAGTTCCCATAAAAGGAACGTTTTATTAATTTAAATTTAATAATCTTAGTTTTACAGAGGCCCTTTTCTTTAGTCTGCTTTAGGCAAACAGAGGAAAAAAACAAAGTGTCTTAATTAAATTCTTCACAAATATTTTAAACACCCCTCTCAGTGAGGTAGATTATGGGAGATGGCTGCTCCTCCTCCTCCCAAGGAATCCACCCTGCTTCCATCTAGCTGTGTCTGCTTTAGAAATGGATCAGCACAATAGAAATTCTGATTCTTCACACCTCCCCTCTACTGCCTTACCACTGAGCATTCAGGAACCTGCTTGCTTTATTCATTTCCCTTACACCTCCACTGTTTTTTTTCTTTAAAAAGTGATGCAAATCTTTGCTAAAACTCTGTAGCTTTTGTAAAGCTCAAACAAACAGAAGTGGTTCTGCTCACAGAAGGATGTGTGAAAGCCAAACACTTCCATGGTTCATGGAAAACTGAACAATGCCATGGAAAAGTTTTCAGCACTTCACATTTCTTGGTGAACCCCATGAAATTACCATCCCCATTAAAGGTAAATATTTTAAAATATCATGAAGTGAAAGCCTTTTGTGACCCTCAGAGTACTCACTGTGGGAACACACGGAATCTGAGCTGCTGATTTCAGTCTCTGAAGAAGTGCTGCTCCCTGAAAGGCAATTGTTGGACAAGCCAAATCTCAGGGAAATGTGACAAAATAAAGAACCCATTCCTCACATGCAACAAGGAGCTTCAGAGGATCATCCACAGATGGGAAACCAGGGCTGCCAGGATGCTCTGAAATAAAACCTGGATTTTGGAACCCTGAGAACATACACAACACACTGAAAAAACAGAGGCACAGTTTTTCATGTAAAACTGGGGACATTTACATCTCTTCCAACAAGCTCATAACTACTTTAGGCAAACAGGGAAATAAAGGAAATGTCTTAATTAAATTCTTCACAAATGTTTTAAACACCCCCCTCAGTAAAGCAGATTATGTGAGATGGCTGCTCCTCCTCCTCCCAAGGAATCCACCTCATAGCATTATTATTCCTCATAACATTAAATGAGGAATGGGAAGGATCTCAAGGACTATACTGACACAGGTCACACGTACCTGTTTCTTCCTCCTCCTCCTCCTCCTCCTCCTCCTTCTCCTCCTCCTCCTCCAGATGGTCAGTGTCAGTCAAAAATCCAGTGTCATGGTCATACACCACACAGAATCTGACATAGCCCAGCTCCTCGGGATTGGGGATCACATACTGCCCTGCAGGACTCTGCCAGAATCACAGAGCAGTTCCATCACTCTCCTCTGCTGCCATCAACACTCCTGACACCCTGCAAGCTGCAACCCTGGCTTGGGTTTGTTGTGTTTGCACGTGTGGGTGGACAATGACAGCCCCGGTGAGGAGCCAGGGATGATGAAACCCCACTGATTGCTCCACCAGCAGCAGCGGTGCAGATGCCAGCGCTGGTCTTGTGGGGCAAGGCTGAGCTCTGTGAGCTCTTGAGCAATGTTCTCCCTGATTTTCAGCTGCCGTGTGCCAATCCTTGGGGCTGCTGGAGCCACCTCTGCTTTGTGACAGAATGCATCCCCCCAGTGGCAGCCGCGGGGCACGGCCGGGCAGGGCTGGGACATTTCCCCTGGGTTTCAAAGCAGTTCTGGCTTCCTGCTAATTGCTAAATCCAAAGAGCAATCCCCTCACCAGTACAATCCTTTGGGCTGTAACAATGTGGCTGTCATCGAATTCATACTGAGAACGGGCATCTGAAAAAAAAATAAAACCAACCAAGATAGAGCAATTGGATTTTAAAGGTGGAATCCTGCTTGTATTTTGTCAGTGGGAACTCAGGCAGCACTCCAGAGAAAGAGGTTTGGAAATGTGGCACTCGGGGATATGGTTTAGGGGTGGCTGTAGTGTTGTAGGGTCACCTGTTGGGTGAACTTGAAGGTGTTTTCCAACCTTGATGATTCTGTGGTTTGTGTTTTTTAGAATCTGAGGGTTTCTAGTGTGGATATAACAAACCCCAGGTTGATGTGAGTCTGTGTATAACACCAGCAGTGCTAGTGCTGCCCCAAGTGTGCTCCTGCAGCATTGCCAGCTCAGTCCTGTGCCTGCCCTGACCTGCCCAGCAGCTCTGTGTCACAGACATCTTTTATGGAAAATCGTTTCTTTAGGATTTTTCCTCCTGAGAAGCTGAGAGGCCTCAGGAACAAAATGTAAACATTGATTATCTGCTGCTGTGGAATGCAACAGGTGCATCTGTGATTGGTCTCATGTGGTTGTTTCTAATTAATGGCCAATCACAGTCAGCTGGCTCAGACAGAGAGCCTAAGCCACAAACCTTTGTTATCATTGTTTGCTATTCTATTCTTAGCTAGCCTTCTGATGAAACCCTTTCTTCTATTCTTTTAGTATAATTTCAATGTAATATATATAATAAAATAATAAATCAAGCCTTCTGAAGCATGGAGTCAGATCCTCATCTCTTCCCTCATCCAAGAGCCCCTGTGAACACGGTCACAGCTCTGCCTGTGCTGCTCCAGAGCTGGAGAGAGGGGCACTGCAAAGACCCCAGCCCCACTCCCAAACTGGATAACTCCCTCACCAAAATATTTAGTGACATTGCAATGTCAGGCACCCCTCTGGGGGTATTGGCACTGTGCAGAATGGATGTGGTTATCGGGAATCTTTGTGTAATGGCTGAGAAACCCAGTGCAGTTCTAAAACCTCTGGGAGCAGCAGGGGAGAGTGTGTGTGCATAAGACTGATGAGAGCAGGGAGAGCTGAGCACGAGGAAAGCCAAACAGCACCAGCTGCTTTCACAGCACCTGAAACGGGATGGGAGGGAAGTGCCAGGCCCCAAACATGGTGAGAAGTGATGTGTGTGATTTTCCTTACAAACCCTGATGGCTCAGGATATCTGCCTGGGCTGAGCACAGTGCCTGGCTGCTGACAGGGACAGGGGCAGGAACTGGGGCAGGCAGGGATAGGGACAGGCAGAGACAGGGACAGAAGAAGCAGGCGGGGAAGGAGCAGACAGGGCAGAGACAGGTAGGGACAGGGAGGGGCATGCACAGGTGGGAGGAGGGACTGGGACAGGCAGAGGAAGGGGCAGCAGCAGCAGCAGGGACAGACAGGGGAAGCAGCAAGCAGAGGGAGGGACAGGGACAGGCAGGGACAGGGACAGGGATAGGGAGGTACAGGCCTGTGCCGCGGCCTCACCCAGCAGGCACAGGTAGTTGGGCTCGGCCAGCCGCGATCTCCACCGGTACTGGTTGATGATGTTGTAGAGGTGTCGGGGCTCGCAGAACATCACCCCCGCCATGCCCCATCGGCCCGGCTGTCGCCGCCTATCGCGACACCGCGCTGCCCCGCCCCGCCCGGCCGCACGCAGCGACGCCCGCCGGTCTCCAAGGTTACCTCAGGCGGGATCTCGCGAGACTTCTCCCCCTTCCTTTCCGCCGCGGGCGGCACTCTCGCGAGAGCGGCGGGCGGGGCCGCGCAGGCGCAGCGCGGGTCTTGGAGGTCGTTGGAGTCACCGGAGCCGCCGCCGCTCGCTGTGCCCGTCGTGCCCGCCATGCTGTCCCGCCTCAGCACCGCCACCGCCCTGCGCCGCGGCATCGCCACCTCCGCGCAGGTACGGCCCGCACAACACACCGCCCCCCGCAGTGCGGCCCCGCGCTTCCTCCTCCGCTCTGGAGCCCGAGGGGGAAGCGCGGGAGGAGCTCCGGTGCTGCCCGGTGAGGCGGCTGTGGAGCACGGGCGCTGCCCGGTGATGGGGTGCAGCGCGGGGATGCAGGCGGGTTGTTCTCCGTTCTGAGCCTGCAGGGCCGGAATTGGACGCAGTTCCTCCTGCGGGGTTCGGGTGGAACGCAGGCCCTCGATGGGGGTGCGGGGTTGGGAGGCAGCGCCGGTGCTTCTCGGCTGTGGAGCCCTGCGTCTGCTCGGTGAGGGGCGGCGGGGCTCGGGTGGAGCCTGGACCCTCCTCGGAGCGGGGCTCGAATGGAGCCCGGACTCCACCTCGAAGCGGGGCTGCGGGGATCGAGTGGAGCCCAGAGCCCTCCTCGGGCTCGGGGTACCCTCATCGGAGCGGGGCTGCGAGGCCGGGAAGGAGCCCGGGGCCTCAATGAGGGGATTGTGGAGCCCTGGAGGTCCGCAGGGAGGGGCTGCAGGGCTCGGGTGTAGCCCAGAACTCGGAGAGGGGCTGGGAGCTGTGCCGGTGCCTCAGGTACACAGGGCAGAGGGCTCGGGGTCTCGGTGCTGGCTGTGCCCGGTGACAGCGCCGTGGCCCTGCCAGGCTGTGAGTGTGACAATGCTGTATGAACTCACTCTGATGGTGTGCAGAAAGTGATGGGTTTGCTGCTTCATCCCTCCAGTGCAAAAATGCCCCTGTGTTAAGGAGGTGTTATGAGCTAAAGCTGGTGCTTGGTTTAGCAGTAATCCTTCATGTGCCAAAATCCACTGTGCTGGCTCCAGACCGCTCTGCTGTGGCTGCACGGATAGAAACTGACCTCTGTCCAGTGTCAATAGGCCTGGGGGGATGTAAAACACTGATTATTGCACCTATAAATATGTGTTATATAGGAGAGCCTTGTCTAAGTCTTTTCGTGGAAACTGTATTGATTAGCAGTGAGATTTTGACCCCACAATATCAGCTTGGTCACAAATGGGGCTCACCTGTGACTCATGCCAGACTTTGCTTCCTCTTCAAGAGTTTCATGCAAAATTATCTTTGTTACAATAGCAAGAAAACTGGGTTGAGGTTAATCTGGGGTAGATTATTTCCTGCATAGCACAGTAATTAAGCTGTTCATGAAGGGACTTGGAAATATTATGGCTTTTATCTGGAAAGATTGTGATAAAGAATAGCTTTATCAGCAGTAATTGCTTGTTACATCTTCACAGGAGTTTTCCATCACTTTGGCAGTGTTGCACTTTAAGGTTCTGGCCCCTGGAAGAAGCTTTCCTTTTGTGGAGCAACACTTTGTAAACAGGCAGATTTTTGAGAGAAATTACACCTGAGTGAGGATAAAATTGGTCCACAGGGCAACCAAGCAGAGTTGATTTTACTTGGTTCTCAGCCATGTGATCAAAGCTGGGAATTGTAGTCACTTAATATTCCCAGTCCTCGAGCTGCAGGTGCTATTTTGGATTTATATTAGGTCTAAACATGTTCTTCACATATGTGCAGTGCATGTATGTAAAGAACATGTTTAGACCTGATATAAATCCAAGATGCTACTGCATTTCTTGTACTCCATTAAATGTATTGATTTGCCAAATGGAAAGCATATTTTTTTTTATACTGGCAACATAAACTAGAAAAACTACAAAGCAGATTTGCCCTAAATCAGGCCTGGTCCCACAGAGTGGCAGGTGTTCGTGTCAGGCAGGCATTTCTTTTGGGGGGAGATCCCTTGGGTTCCTTTAACATAGCTTTGCTTCCCCTTTTGAGCTCAGATCACAGGTAACCATCTCCTTTAACCCTTTTTGGGTTCCTTTGACCTAGCCTTGCTTCCCTTTTGAGCTTTTTGGGTTCCTTTAACCTAGCCTTGCTTCCCCTTTGAGCTCAGATCACAGGTAACCATTTCCTTTAACCCTTTTTGGGTTCCTCTGACCTAGCCTTGCTTCCCTTTTGAGCTTTTTGGGTTCCTTTAACCTAGCCTTGCTTTCCCTTTGAGCTCAAATCACAGGTAACCATCTCCTTTAACCCTTTTTGGGTTCCTCTGACCTAGCCTTGCTTCCCTTTTGAGCTCAGGTCACAGGTAACCATTTCCTCCAACCTGTACTACCAATAAACCTCAGGCAGGCTTCTCTGAGAGTCATTTCCTGCAGGCTTAAACCATCAAGTTTGCACAGTGCTTGATAAAAAAATGAGAAGCAGAACTAAAAGTAAAGAAAGAGTGGTGAAATCCCCAAGGTCACTGCTGGGGGAGGTGGGTGAGTGCCAGAGCAGCTCTCCAACGTGTTTGCTGTGTGTTTTGCACAGAACCATGCCAAGGTGGCCGTGCTGGGGGCCTCGGGAGGCATCGGGCAGCCGCTGTCGCTGCTGCTCAAGAACAGCCCCCTGGTGAGCAAGCTGAGCCTCTACGACATCGCTCACACGCCGGGCGTGGCCGCCGACCTGAGCCACATCGAGACCAAAGCCAGCGTCAAAGGTACCCTGGGAGAGGCCTCACTTGCAAAGGGATCCTCCCACAGGGGTGGCTCCGACCCTCAGTGCCCATTGCTTGGGAGGGGAGGTCCTCACACACTGATCCTGAAGCCCAGGATCAATTTAAGTAGCTTTTTCCTCAAGCAGTGAATGATTAATTAAGGTTTAGCTGATTAGGTTGATGTGTATGGAGATAAATATGGGTTGTGGTTGAAGGGAAATTTGTGACATTTGGCAGGAAACATTCAGTGAAATGATCTCAGAGTGTTGAATTTAAAAGTTTGACTAGAAATAGGTTTAACACTCCCTGGGTGGATTCCATGTGCTTCTTTTCTCTTAGATTCTGATGAAATCAAAACTTAATCTGCTCATCTTTCTTTTATCTGATCACCAAAAGGTGACATTTTACATGAATGTGCCAGTCTGCAGTTCTTTGGGGGCACTGACTCTAGTGCCAAGGCTTTTGGAGAGTAAATACACTCCACACTGAGAGTTTGGAAACAGGTTAATGTGAGATTCTCACCACTCTCATTCTGTAAGTTTTGAAACAAGGATAAAAATAAAACATCAAATGGGATCCCTCCTTAGTTGTGTTTCTTTGCTTTTCAGCATCAAGTTTAAATTGAAGGTTAAATTAAAAAAAATACTTGGATGCCTCTGGGCATGATTTTATACTTCAAAGTGTCAACTGTTTAACAACTGTCAGAAACATAATGCCTGAATGTCTTCCATTTCAGGCTACATGGGACCTGAGCAGTTGCCAGAATGTCTGAAGGGCTGTGATGTTGTTGTTATTCCAGCAGGAGTCCCAAGAAAACCAGGTGGGTTCTGTTTGTTGTGGATCTCTGCAGTTCTGTGTCTGTTGGGGTGTCAGGGGTCTGTCCATGCTCCTGCCCCTGAGCTCCTGGTGGTACCAGGCAGCTCCTTCAGCCTCTCTGATACTCTCCCTCCTGAAATGGGCTAAACTGATTCCTGGAGGTCCTGCTGGGGCCTGAGCTGCAAAGGCTTCCCATGAAAGTGATCCTAAATCTCCCTTAGTGTTTCTTGTCCCAGAGCAAAGCTCAAGGAATAAAAGCTGATTCTTTGTTTCATTTCTCAGCAGAAGAGAAATAATCAATTTTGTTTTGTGTCAATTGCACAGCAACTTTTTGAGCCATCTCTGAATAAATTCTGTTAAACCTTCCTAGAATGTTTCTGATCTCCTCCATTTCTATTTTCCAGTATCCTATTAGGAACATAACAAAAATCTAGACTTTATTGCCTAGCTCTTCCTAAATCTTCATTTTTCATGGTTAAAGTAGTTTAGTTGCTGCAATAGCAGTGGGGGGTGGCACTTACACAACCAGCATTATTTGAACACAGCAGTTGTCATTTAAACTGTAGTGGTGGAAGTGACTTAAAAGAGGAAGGAGAGTTCATCTTGGGAGCAGTTGTGCTGCTCTGAGCACCTCTGGTGTGGGTTGTGTGCTCACAGTGCACTCAGGCAGCCTCAGTGGAGTGGGTTCTGTTGGGCTGCTTCCTCCTGGGAGGGGCTGATCTCTCTATTAGTGAGAGGAGTCACCTGTGGAGCCATTTCATTACTGCAGCTGCAGAATTTGTTCTTGATCTGTGAAACCAGATGTGTGTCTGTGCAGGGCAGAGTTTTGATTTTGGATTTTGATTGCATTTCCTGCCTGTGATGGTCACTGTGGGTAACCTGGAATCCTGCCCTGGCTGTGTTTTAGGTATGACCCGTGACGACCTGTTCAACACCAATGCCAGCATTGTTGCCTCTTTGACAACTGCCTGTGCAAAGCACTGTCCAGAAGCCATGATCTGTATCATTTCTAACCCAGTAAGTGTTTTCTGGAGACCTTGGAATGCAGAGGAAAAACCTCACCAAATTCCAGATACTAGAGTATACCAAATATTAGAGTAATCCAAATTCCTACTAATTTTGACCAGTATGTTTGAAGTCTGCAGTGTATTTGCAGAAAAGCCTGGTTCTACTAACCCATTTTTCTTGGCTGTATTTAATTCAGAGAAAACTTGGATGTAAAAGTGCTTAACATCTCCAAGTCTGTGTGACTGGTTATAATGCAAGCTGGTGTATTAGCTGGGATAAAAGCCTTAGCTCACTAAGGGAGGAGCCTTTGTAATGGGAATGAACAAATTTATTGTCTTAATGGTTATTTAAAATTAATGATTTTTATTCTAGCCTGACTGTAAATTGCTCTTCAATTTAGGCATTAAAGTAATTGCCTACAGTTTATTCCAAACTGGAAGTATAGTTCAGGTTGTTAATTGGCCTGTTAAGTTCATGCATTGGCTTCTTTATTAAACTGCTTTTAATCAGTGCTTGCTTCTTCTTGCTTGTAGGTAAATTCAACCATCCCAATAACTTCAGAGGTCTTCAAGAAGCACGGTGTGTACAACCCCAACAAAATCTTTGGTGTTACAACGCTGGACATCGTCAGAGCCAATACTTTTGTGGCTGAACTCAAGGCAGGTCATGGTTAATGTGCAGGGGGAGGGATACTGCCTGCTTTGATCATCAGATCTATCAAGTGCTTCCAAAATCACTGCAGAGAGCCAAAGGAGCTCAGATTTCTGTGCAGCTTGAGGCAAAGGCAATGATTCCCTGTCTCCCTTATTTAGAGGAGCCTCAAGATAAGGTTTCTTGCAAAATGTGGTTCAAGAGACTTTGACCTTTCCTTTTCATAGCTGAGCCCTGCAAGTGAGCTCTGTGTTGGCCTTAATTCCCTTGGCATTCCCAACCCTGCCGTGCAACCAGAGGAGAGGCTGGAGCTGTGGTGTGTGTTTGCAAGTCAAACTCTGTGCTGTGTGTCACAGGATACTCTGCAAAGTATCAGGAGCTGTGACAGCTTACTGCTCTTAATAGCCCTGCTGGTGTTTATGTTGTGCTGCTCTTTACCCAGCCCTGCTGTAATAATATCCTGTAACTGTATGAAGTGATCAGAGCCACCCAGAGTTCTGCTCTGTGGATGTGGCTTTGTCCCTAGAGTGTAGCTGCCTCTGGAACTCCTGCCCTGTGTGTGCTGATATCCAGGGCAGGGAGTGAAGTCACTTGTTTTTCTTGCCTGTGTGCTTCAGAAGCTGGAAAGTTTTGTGTTTCCTTCAGGGCTTGGATCCAGCTCGAGTAGCTGTGCCAGTTATTGGTGGCCATGCTGGGAAGACCATCATCCCTCTGATCTCTCAGGTGAGTCAGGGTGACAGCTGTGTGTGGCAACACACTCAGCAGCATGTTAGGGTTGATACAAAGTGCCTTTGTGATGGCAGGAAAAGTGATAGGATAGAGCACAGAGAGTTTTCCTGCTCTCCTGGCTGCTTTCCTTCTGGGATGGGGTGCTGGATGAGGTGGAAGGCAACAGCCTAAATCTGAACCCATCTAGGCAGTATAAACAGTTCCAGTTTTCCTCTAAAGGAGTTTGGGATAAAAACTGAGGGGTAGTGTGGGTGTTTGGGTGTCCTGGCACTGTTTGTGACAGGTATCTCATGACAGGAGAAAAATTGGGTTGATTTTGCTGTGGTGGAGTGGAAACCCCACTCAAAGCTCAAATATTGAAAGCACAGCTCAGGCTGTGCAGGGAGCCTGTTCCAGCCATGACTGCTAGTCTGGCCCTTCAGCCAGGCTGAAATGCAGTTCTGAAGCAGGTGCAGTCTCATGGGGAAATTCTGGGATGTGGCCAAGGAGCAGTCTGTAACAAAGGGAGGAAAGCTGTGCTCTAAGTGGGGAATAAAGTATCCTTTAGAGAAGGATTTTCTTGGGAATAAGAGCAAGGGCTGAATGCTGAGAGGTGCTTTAGTTAAGCACTCCATTGGGACAGACACAACTGTGCTTAAGCTGCTGGTGGAGCTGCAACTGAAGGTTCAGTGAATTCCTAAATACTGCTGGGAAACTGGATCTTCCATAAGGCTCGACTTCCATAAGGCCACGGTGACCCAGATATTTGCAAGATGACTTTCTGAAATTCCTCAAGCTTGGAGGGTGTTTGTAGTGCACAGGACTACACAGTGTGAGGAGCCATGGCAGGCCCTGGTATGGCTGTGAAGCTGTGGTTTGTCCCTGAGGAAGCTGGGCATGGCTGGGTTCCTGTTCCAGCCATGCAGTAACCCCAGCTCTGAATTTTACAGTTGCTCAGTGTCACACAAGCTGGGGAAACCCATTTTGCCCAGTTGAGAATTATTGATAACAACAGCATTGGTACAAAAATATTGTGTGTTTATGCTGAATCTGGAGGGGTTCTGGTATTTCTAGTAACTTCTTTTTTTTCCCACCCAGTGCACACCAAAAGTGGAGTTTCCTCAGGATCAGCTGGAGAAGCTTACAGCAAGAATTCAAGAAGCTGGGACTGAAGTTGTCCAAGCTAAAGCAGGAGCAGGTGGGTTCTTGAGTAAAGCTCCCAGGTAATTCTTGTTGACTGTCTGTAGGGCTGCAGTCCTCTGCAGTTTATTCTTATTTACAGGTTAGGAACTGCTGGTTGTCATTCTCACTGCTCTGCTCTGTCAGCTGCTGCCTGGGCTGTGCTACAGCTCAGTATGTAACACTAAATATTAACTGATCCCACACCACCTATGGCTTTAAAAGAATTTTCTCTGTCAAATTAAGCTGTTTCTTTTATAAATCTTATCAGTTAGATACATGTAGCTGGCCAAAAGCTTCTTCTTTATCTGACTGGCCATGAACTTGATGTCAGTGACACATTATTACTGACAGCACACTAGTGTGGAAACCTTTGATGCTAAAGGAAGTATCAGATTTCAATGTGCTCTGTTCTGAAAGTGGTGTAACTCTTGCAGGATCTGCCACCTTGTCCATGGCCTATGCTGGTGCTCGATTTGCATTCTCCCTGTTGGAGGCCATGAGTGGAAAGCAGGGGGTTGTTGAATGTGCCTTTGTTCGGTCGGATGTGACAGAGGTGCCCTACTTCTCTACACCTCTGCAGCTTGGGGTATGTACTTCACATCACAAGCCTTGTGAGCAGCAGTAAAACCTCATGTGGGTTTTACTCAGGGGTTTCAGTTTAGCTCATGCCTGCTATTGCTGAGTGTGCCTTTAAGAGTCTGCAGTGTTTGGGTGTGGTACTTAGGCACACAGCTCAGCTTGACAAGGATGCTGCTGCTTTTATCTGCTCTTAGAGTGCAGGTCACTGAGTAACCAGAGGTTCAGAC
The DNA here is from genome assembly GCF_047830755.1 of Zonotrichia albicollis. Lineage (NCBI taxonomy): Eukaryota > Metazoa > Chordata > Aves > Passeriformes > Passerellidae > Zonotrichia > Zonotrichia albicollis. Next base: position 6,262,999 of record NC_133840.1, read on the forward strand.
TTGGCTTAAGAGGTCACATTTGTCTCAAGTCAGGCCTGTTTACTCTGGGCTTTCATGTGATTAACCAGAGTCAGCAATCCTGTCTCCTCAGCTTGATCTGCTACAAGCAAATCCTCACAAACTGAGGCACATGGGGAGCTGCAGCATGGATTAGGATTAACAGCTTGCTTTCAGGACCTCTGCTGAACTCTGAAAGCAGTGTTCCTTTTGTCACCCATACCCTGGGGGAGTGGAAAACAGTGATGCTGCAGCCCTGTCATGGCTGCTGGGATGCAAAGGGCATGTTTGGTGGTGGGGGGATGAAAGCAGAGGGATATTAAGAGGGAATGTAGACATCTTGAAAACCTGGGAGTGCCACTCTGGGGCAGTTTGAGATGGCAAGAAAAGGACACACACCAGAGGAGATCCTGTTGCAAGATGGAGGGTGTGGAGTTAGGAAGGGTCAGTTGGTGTCAGTCTCCTCTTGAAGGAGCTGCTGGGTTGGCTTCTGGTTCACACATGTGAATGAGAAGTTTGTGAGGGCTCTAGAAGTTGCCACAGATAGTAAGAGGCTTCTTTCCAGGAAGCACAAGGTTGGCAGACTAGAGATGACACAGGTGCCAGGCTGGGTCTCTGTCTCAGCTGGATAATACTTAGTCAGAACTGTTAAGCTACTCTTTAGGTCCTTCAATGAATGGTTAATCCTTAAATCCTCTTTCCCTCAGAAAAAAGGAATTGAGAAGAACCTAGGCCTTGGCAAGCTCTCCCCCTTTGAAGAGAAGATGGTTGCTGCAGCCATGTCTGAGCTGAAGGGCTCTATTAAGAAAGGAGAGGAATTTGCAAAGAACTTCAAGTGAAGACTTGACAACGGGGAGGAATTAACTTCCTTAATTTATTAAGGCATCATGTCACTTATCGACTTCTGATTCAAAGCTCATGCTTTGGTTGAAGTCTGTCTGTATTAGCTTGATGCTTGTTGCCAGTGCAGTCTAATCATCAATAAAACAGCCTCATTTTTTCAGTGTACCATGTGGAGGTGTCCTGATGTGCTTGTCCTTTGCAAGGTGGAGGCTGTAGGTCTCTGAGAGGGGATTGGTTTCAGCAGGGATGAAATAGCCTTGGAAAGGGGATGAACTGATTATTCCCAGCTCTGCTGCTGCCTGGGTTTGGGCTCCTTGTGTCAGCACAGCCCCTGGGAACCAGGTATGACCATATCAGGATGGGTGTAGGGATAACTGAATGAAATTATATTAAAAGATGTTTTTTCAGGAGGTGGCATTACTTCTATTACCTCATGTTACCTTAACCTCTTATGTAATTTGATTTTAAAGGACTTAGTGAAAGAGCACAGCGTTTGAAACGTCAGTCCTGCACTAAGACAATAATTAAACTGCTGAGAGCGACTTCTTTCTAGTTAAGAACAAAAGCCTTGATTTAGCATCTCCATAAATTTCTCTTACATTCATCCTCTTGTGAATATAAAAATAAATGTCTGCAAGAAGATGGTGATGACGAGTTCTGTTGCTGACTTCTTTGAAGGTAAGCTTTAATGAAGGAAGTTATTAATTCACTCTTCCTCCGTGCTCTGCGCTGCTTACGCTGTTGCTTTGAATTGCTCTCATCCGTGTAGGTTGAATTCTAAGTTGAACAGACTTTATTTTGATGAGTGAAGGAAAAGCCAAAGCCCAGCACCTCTGGAGGAACTATTAGTTTCAACCAGAGAACATGGGGTGGTTGCTTACTAAAAAGATACCTAAAAGTCATAGATACTCTTTGGTCACTGCCTTTTATCTTCCTCCCACATTTATTTTTTTCTCTTAACTGGGTTTTATTTTTTTATTATTTTAATTAGTTCATCATTTTCAACCACATCACACAGTTGTGACTGTTGTAGATGCATGGAGACTAAAGTGCCTGGTTGTTCTCCTGCCCCATGGAAGATGTGGGCAAGGAGGACAGCAAGCACAGTCCTTGTCACTCCTCTGCAGAAATCCAGCGTGTTAAAAGCTTGGTTTCTTTACAGGAATAGTAATGAAATAGAAGCGTTGGCAGTCATTACTCAGCAGTCTTGGAACAAAGTAATTATTAGGTGGTATTAATAGAATTAAAGATGGTGTTGGAGGGGGGCAGGGGAGGATGTGGGACTGGAGGACACTGAGGAGGAGTGACAGGCCAGACCTGGTACATGTGGCAGAGGCTGTTCCAAACAAGAAATGGAAAGCATGTGGCAGACTGTTCTAACTTGTCAGCAATTTCAAACCTGAAATAGGCAGCACAGAGTGTTAAACCCAGTGTGTGTGCACCTGCAGAGGTGTGTGTCCAGTCTGGGTGCCCAGGTGGTCCAGGGGCACTGCTCCATGAGGCTGCAGGACAGGAACACGCCTTTGTTCCAGTCCTGCTATTTTTAATACAGCAGATTTCTGAGCATTGGAGACTTTTCAGAGCTTGAGGTTCATCGTGTGGCTTAGGTTATTCAATCTTTTCTTGTGTCAGCAGTCCAAACCCAGCAGAGTCTGGGGGAATTGCATGGACAAGCAGAAAGCTTTGCCTGTACCATGAGGGACTCAAGGACAGCATGGGCAAGTGGAGCTGAGGTGGAAGAGGATTATGTCTCAGCACCTGCTGACTTTTAGGTTCTCCAAGGTCTCCTTCAAATCTCCTGAATGTTAACAAAGTCCCTGCACCATTTGGATTTTGGGGTTGTTTCTTCTCCCCAATCCCATGCTGAATTTTTGGAGTTGCAGCTATTGCCTGTGCTGGAAATCTGCTCCTTTACAGGGAAAGGAGAGGAGACACCCTTTTGTGGCTTTCTGCAATGAAGTCAGAAGCCAGAAGGACACTGGCTAAAGGTGAGAAATGGGTCAGTGCTCCCTGTGCTGTCCCTGTGGCTGAGCAGTGCTGTGGTGGGTAACAATCCCTCTGAGGACGGTTTGTAGAGGTGTGGGTCATCCCACCCTTCTCTCTGAGCAGATTCCCTGGAGGAGGAAGAGATCTGGGGCATAATCCTCCCTGGGAGGGGTGGGAATCAGCTGTGTGTACCCAGATAAGCCAACCCTCTGTGCTGGCAGTTGTTTCCTGGTGCTGTGGCTCTGACATGAGACCTTCATCCCCTCTCCTCCAAGTTCTGCAGCAGGGCTGCCCTGCTGAGTCACAGCACTCATTCCAGGCTGGCAGCCTTTGTGCTAACCTCCTGTGGAGAGGAATGACCAGGTCTGGAGGAGGTGAAAAACCTGCCCTGTGCACATCTCTTAGGTTTCATCCTTTTCACTGAGCAGACTTTTGCCTTATGGTCTCTGAGCACCTCTTCCCCTGCAGCATCATTTCTGCACATGGAGCTGCCACCTCCTTGGGCAGCCCAGCCCTGCACCAGAGCACAGATGTCAAGATACAGAGGAGATGTGTGTGGAGAGTCATAAATAAAGATTCTCCAGATGGCCATATGTCAGGTCACTGGAGCCCACCTGCTGCTCCTGTGCTGCTGCAGCAGCATGTTGAATGCAGGAAAGGATGGAACAAGGAGAAAAGCAAATGCTGAGTGGTGTAACTCATCCTGATCATCATTGTCCTGGGGGGCTGGGGTGGGATGACCACAGGAGCAGGCTGGTTATTCCTGGGAAATCTGTTTTCCCTTCCTGACTCTGTGCTGGTGCTTTGGTGTGGGGATACAGACCTCCCACCCAAACCCCAGCTCACCATGGAGGCTCTGGGTGCTGCCAGCAGCCTCTTTCCTTGGGGTAAGGCTGCTACAGCTGCAGCAGGCGTGGCTGAGCCTGAGGACAATCCATGGCATTTCGGTGATATTTAGGAGAAGCAGAAGAAAGAACAACAGTTTAGTGCAGCCTCTGCCTTCCAAAGCTGGCTGCCTTCCCAGCTCCAGCAGGAGAGCAGGACTGGAGGGGCTGGAGGTGCTTCAGAAAGGCGCTGGGTAACTCTTGCCCTCTCTCAGGAGCCAATCTCCAAAATTCACAGTCTCCAGTGATTTTTCCCCACAGAAGCTGCCAGGACAGGGAGCTGTTGCTGCTCTTTCCCTCCCCTGGGCATCCCCAGCTTGTGCACCACCAGCCTGGGGTACCCCTGTGTTCAGCCTCACATTACAGGGGCTGGCAGTCCAGAGCAGGCAGCACATCCCCCAGGAATGGGGAAAGGAGAGGTGGAAATACACCCCGAGGTTGGCTGGGTGTAGCTGGGGGCACAGGCAGATCTCCCCCACAGCCAGCTCATCTTCCCCCTTTCCTCACAGGGCAAGGGCAAAGGGTTTTAACGTGAGCAGGAGCATCACAAACCATCTGAGCTGTGGATTTGGCTTTGCACAGAGCTCTGCCCCTCCCCTGGCTCTCCCTCCTGGCCACGGGCACTGTGAAATCACCACCTTTGCATTCCCTGCTCCTGATTTACTGCAATGCCCAGAGCTCCCACTTCCCTCCTGGGTGCCTCAAAGCAGAGCTGGAGAGCAGCGCCGAGGCAGGAGGGTTTGTTTGCATTTACAGGGAAACCTGTTAATAAAGGAGACCAAAGGGACTGCTCTTTTCCTGGCTGTGGGAACAGATGGCTGGATAACACAGTGCAATTAATATGCAGGGAGTCCTGCCGGGGCAGGGATTCGATTGCCTGTTAGGAGAGGTTAGCACGCTCAGGCTGAGCTCTGCCACCACCCCGCCTGTCCCTGGCACCTGCTGCCTGCAGGGACTCTGTGGGGACACTGGGACAGATTGGATGGGGTCACAGATGAGAGTGTGGGCACTGGGTACAGGGCAGGATGCAGCTGGGGACTCGGGGACAGGGGCAGGTCTCTGCTTCTGCCATGCTGGGCGATGCTGTGTGAGGGTTTGTGTGAAAAACGCCAGTCACTTGTTTTAAAAAGTTTAATAGTAATAAAATGGTTATGAAAATAGTAATACAATTAGAGTAATAATAATTTGGACAATTTGAGTTAGGACAATACTAGACAATAGAAACAAAGAGTTACAGATGTCCAGGTATCTTTTTCTGGGCAGCAGGAAAAGGATTACCCCTTAACAGTTAACAAAGGATTATCCCTTAAAAGCAATAGCCTGTTGCATATTCATCCATCTCATACATGATGCATAAATTCCATTCAAACACAGGATTCTGTCTGGTCAGTGTCAGCTTCTTCCTTCAAATCCTAACAGCACCTTCGAGGCAGGAAGAAGTTCGTTTCTTCTGATAAGGGAGCAATAAATTCTTTTTCTCTGAAAGATGTAGATGTCCTGTGGCTGCTATCTCGCTGCGAGTCCTTTCTTTAAAAAAAGTATCCTACATAGCATAGTTTCTATTTTAACATTTTTTATAACCTAAAACTAAATTTAACACAGTAATTAAGAGAATTAATACATCGCAACTTTCTAAGACAACACATATAATATTCATTTGGATATTTGCAAAAAGCCAATCATAAAATCCATGCATTTCTCACAGTTTGCAAAAGCAGAGGGTGGCTCCGGTGATGAATGACTGCTCAGGGCTACTTCCAGGCTGGAAGGGCAACTCTGGATTTTGTTCTTTCCCTCTGGACTTGTTACCTCTGAGTGAGGATGTGCCAAGGAGAGCAGCAGGCAGGAGCTCTGGATGAGCTGAGGGAGGTGGGCAACTTGCTGCAGCGCAGTGTGGGTACAGAACCTTTCCCAGGGCTTCAAACCCAAAATCCACAGGGAAGAAAACCCCTGCCAAGGCCTGGGAGGGTTAGGTAACCCTGAGGAAGCAGGAAACCCATCAAACCCACCCCAGCACTGAGCTGGGCCACGTGGCCACACGGTCAAGCCCAAATCGATGGGCCAAGGTCACCCTGGGCGCGTGCGGGGCTGTCCCCATGCCCTGTCCCCATCCCATCCTGGGCTCTCACAGGATGGCAGCGCTCCATCCCCTTCCCCTTCATACCTTTGCTTTCACCCCCCCATTTTCTGGTATTTTCTGGTATTTTCTCCCCCCTCCCCGGCTCGTTGAGGTTGTTGAGCTCCATGAGAGGCAGCTCAGCTTTGATCAGGGGCTGCTCCTGTGCCGCGCCAGCAGCGCGGTCCCTCCCGCCCGGCACCGCCACTCGCGGCCGCGCTTTCTTCTGCTTCGGGAGGAGCTGCTGGAGATGTCGATCCTCGGCGCAAATCCTCGCAATTAGGCCTGTTCTGCAGCCTGCCTCGTTTGATCTCCTTTAATTATTTATCGCCTTTTTCTTTCTGCTCTTTCCTAAATCCTCGGTTTCTTTCAAGTGATGATTCCCCTCCTCTCCCCCCAGCCGCGGCTGGCTCTGCCTGTTTGCCTGCAATTACCGACCCTTCTGCTCCTTCCATCTCTCTCCCCTTTTGTTCTCCACCACATCACTCCTCGCTGCTCTCATGGCTTCACCCTGCACACCTGCCTGCCTGGCTGCTTTTTCTCTCTGCTTCTCTCGAATTTTTCCCACCTGCCTGGGAAAAATTCAATATATTGCCTGTCTCCATCCCATTCCAGGTGTGGTTCTGTCTGTGTTTGCTGCCCATGCCAAGGATTCTGCACCTTGAGCTGGGTTATTCTTCATCTCCCACTGCTGTTGTCCTGGTCCACTGGTCAAACCCTGCCACAAAGCCCTGGCTGCTGGCCAAAACCAGGAAACCCCATGGGGCTCCTGTCCTTGCCATGCCAGGGTCTCCCTGTGCTGCTTTTCCATCCCTCATCTCTTTGTTTCCCAGGGCCTGATGCATTATTCAGCACTGCAGGGTGTGGGGAAGATAATGGTGCTGCAAAGGGCACGGGCTCACCCTGGCCATGCTGGATTTGCTGTCATGGGCTGAATTTCCCCTCCAGCATTAAACCAGGAATAGTCCTGACCAGGCAGGAGGTTCCTCCTAGGAGGTGACATCTGCTGTCAGCCCTGGGGGGACATGGCAGGGACAAAGGTGGGAGCAGGAGAAGGCAGAAGTGGCCCTGGCAGTGCTCCAGGGGCTGCACCTCCCAAATTTTTTAATAGAGCTTAACAGAGACACAGGTCCAACACATGGCCCCTTGTTTCTGTAGTCCTGACATGGATAATGGATGCAGGATGCAGGTTTTGCTCAGCAGATGTAGCAAACCACCCCAAAAACTGATGTTTAACCCTTGTGGGAAGAGGATGCTCATGCCTTCCAACCCTGTTCGCAACTGTGACACCCAGCTGGACCTGTCCCCATGGTTTGCTGCCACCTCAGCTTGTGCACAGGGACGGGGAGGAAGGTGAGGGATGAAAGGATGATGTTGCTGGCACCCCAACCTGTGCACAGGGATGGGGAAGAAGGTGAGGGATTTTGGGCTGATGTTGCTGCCAGCATTTTGATTCCTGGCTCTGTCCTTCCTCAGGAAGCAGCATCACCCTGTTGCCATCAGTTTTGGAGAGATCCCCACTGGGACAGGCCTCTCCAGCCTTGGCTGCCCCCAGGAAAGCTCCCCTTAGACTCCATATTTGGCTTCCCATTCCTGTCTCTGCAGAAACTCCCCGCCCAAATCCTGCTCTGGGGCCAAATCCCCCATGGAGTGATGGCCAGGTGCTTTTGTTGGGCTCTGCTTGGGAGCTGTGGTCACAGGGGATGCAGGGCCCAGGCAGGGTAGGGGAAACTGAGCCAGGGGTGGGACCAGGAGTCCCCAGCCAGGTGTGTTTGGTGTCCCTAGGTGACAGCCAGGGTGAATTCAGAGTGTTTTGGGAGGTTAAACCCTGGCCATGACCACACTGGGCCGTTTTGAGGTGGTTTAGAGGAGGTTTGGGAGCTTTTCCCCTTCTCTGGTTTCACCATTTCCTGTCTGCTGAGGAGGGTGAGTGCTCAGCATCACTGAAAGGAATGAAAATTAATTATGGGCTCATTAACACGGACTCATTCCCTGAGCTGCAGCACTGGGGAGTGTCCCTGTTGGGGACCCAACATCTCCCAAATCACCACAACACCCCAGCCATCCCAAAGCCCCCTCACCTGCCAGGATGGGGGTGTTCCAGGTGTGCCCAGGCAGGGCTGGGGAATCAGCTGGGAACTGGGCAGGGCTGGGGGCACTGGGGGCATTGTGGTGAGGAGAAGGGTGGGATGGAGTTCTGGGTCGAAAATGGGATGGGATGTGATTCAGAGTAGGGATACAGGGTGGAATATGGGAGGAAATGCAGGGGGGGGTATGGCATGGGGTTTAGGATGGGATATGGGATGGGATGAAGGGTGAGATATGGAATGGGATGGGATACATGGAGAGGGAGCTCTGGAAGGATGGGAGGCTCTGTGCAGTGCAGGAGAGCTGTGGAGGGGTCAAAGGGGCTGTAGAAGGACTGGGGGCTCTGTGTAAGGATGAAGGAGGCTCTGTGTAAGGATGACGGTGGTCTACGGAAGGATGGGGGTCTGTGGAAGTATGGGGGTCCCTGTAAGGATGGCAGGGGGTTTGTGTAAGGATGATGGGGGTCTATGGAATGACATGGGGGGAATCTATGGAAGGACGGAGGTCTGTGTAAGGATGATAGGGGTCTATGGAAGGACAGATGTTTGTGTAGTGGCAGGGCTCTGCGTAAGCACAGGGATCTGTGTACAGATGACGGGGGGGGCTGTGGAATTTCAGGGGTCTGTGGAAGTACGGGGATCTGTGTAAGGACAGGGGTCTGTGTAAGGATAAGGGTTTATGGAATGATGAGGGTCTGTGTAAGGATGACAGGGGTCTGTGTAAGGACAGGGGTCTGTTAAGGATGACGGGAGTCTATGGAATGATGGGGGTCTATGGAATGATGGGGGTCTATGGAAGTACAGGGCTCTGTGCAAAGACGGGGCTCTGTGTAAGGGTGATAGGGGTCTGTGTAAGTACCGAGCTCTGTGTAAGGATGGGGGTCTGTGGAAGGACAGGGCTCTGTGTAAGCACCGGCCTCTGTGTAAGGATGAAGCTCTGTGTAATATCGGGCTCTGTGTTAGTACCGGGCTCTCTGTAAGTACCGGGCTCTGTGTAAGCACCGCGCTCTGTGTAAGGATGCCGAGGGCTCTGTGTAAGTACCGGGTTCCGTGTAAGACCCGCGGTCCCGGAGCAGCGCGGCGCGGTGCAGGGCGCCCTCCGGCCGGCAGGCGGCGCTGCGGGCGGTGGCGGCGCGCTCCCCCGCGGCGGCGGCGCTCTGTGTCGGGCGGCTCCGTGTGCCGGAGCTGTCCAGCACTTCAGCAGGGGCCGCGCCGGGGCCGCGCCGAGGGGCCGCGGCCGGCGGGACCCCCGGCACCCCCGGCTCCCACCGGCACCCACCGGCACCCCCGGCACCCCCCGCGGCCCACAGCCACCCAGCGGGGCCGGGCCCAGCGGGACGGCAGGGCGAGGTGAGGCGCGGCCGGGCCCGGGGCTGTGGGGCCGGGAAGGGAGCGGAGCGGGGCGGGGGGCGGCGGGACCGAGCCGGGGCATGAGGGGGCTCTGGGAGGTGCAGGAGGTGCGGGAGGATGGAGCCCCCCCACCCATCCGGTGGTGCTGGGGACAGGCGGGTGATGGGCCCCGTGATGGGGGTTTAGGGGTGCGGTGCTGGGCAGGGAGCTGGGAACTGGGGTCTGCAAAGGGATGGAAGGGATGGGGAAGGCGTGCGGGGTATTGGGGGTGCTGGGACAGCTGGGGACCCCACGGGAGGGGTGTGCCGGGGGTGTCCCCTGTGAGGTTTGATGCTCCTGGGGGTGTGGGATGGGTGAGGAGTCTGGGGATGAGGCGGTTTTTGGGCTACAGGGGGTCCCTCCAGGGATGGGGATGTGCCGGGAGCTCCCTGGTGCTGGGGGAGTGACTGGGGGGAACCCACATCCCTCTTTCCATGCTGGGGGAAGCCAGGATGACACTGGGACAGTAGGTGACCCCCAGCAGTGGTTTCTGGCTGGGAAGGACGGGACAGGGATGATCCCTCAGCAGATGCTGGTGCAGGTGGGACACAAGGCTGAGACAAGGTTCCCAAAGCCCCTCTCTCCTCCTGCTGCGTGGACCCCCAGGCTGTGCTGGGGAGGGTTTGGCTGATGAGATTTCAAACCCTGCGGGTGTTGCACGAGGGAAGGAGAAGGGGGCAAGGCTTGGCAGCAGGGAGCCACAGCAGCAACTCAACAACTTTTGTTTTTTGGGAGTGTTCTGTGCTTCCCCTTCCCACATCAGGTTTGTCACCAGGGATGTCCAGGCTGTGCCATGCATGGGGCTGGGGGTGATGGGTCAGGCCATGGCTCAGAAGGACTTCCAGGGGACACAGGTTCATTCATTCCCTCCAGACTGGATGTGTCTTGGTTTGCCTGCTCTCCCACTGCTGTAAGGGGGTCCCCTGGGAGCCAGCAGCATTTGGGGGTGTCTCAGGTTGATGACAAATGTCAAGGACCGTCTCTGAGGGTGCAGATGCTCTCTGGTTTCCTTGCCCTGGCAAAGAAATGTGGATTCTCCTCTGGCAGGAGCACAGGGACACCCCCTGGGGGGGTGGGGGGGGGATTTTGGGGACAGTGTTTGTGTCCCCACACACACACATCGTCATCGCTCTGTCCCTCTCTGCCTCACACAGTGCCACCCTCTGTGCCTCACCTGCTTTCCCCTAAATCCCCCTGGCATCCCACCTGCTCCCCCTGCCCCAGGACTCATCCTGATAGCACATTCAGGGAACATTGGGGGCTTTCAGAGCCACAAATTGGGCAGGTTTGAAGGGAACCTTTGGTCCTTGGTCACTGTGGGAATGGCAAGCACAGGTTTTGCCAGGCAGAGGGGTGCAGGGGTCTTGGTTGGCTTTGTCTCTGGTGCCAAGAAAATGCTGCTTTTCGCCTGGACAAAGGGTCTTGTGCCCCAGGGCCAGATCCATTTTTGGGTGGGTGTGTGACAGCAGGTCCTGGAGGCTGCTGAAAGAGAGAGCAGAGGGTGCTCACCCCATATCTGGCCAGGGGATGCCTGGGGGTGCAGATCACCCTGTGGGGTTGGTGCTTATGCTGAGGGTCTGCCGGATATGGGGGTCCCCAATCCCCAGAGCCCTTCCTCCTCCTCCTCCTCCTCCTTCCTGTCTCCCAGCTCCCGTTTTCCCCGGCCAGGTGGCCCGTGGCTTATATAATGTGCTCAAACCCCGGAATAGCTCCTCCCGTTACACAACCACCCAGCCAGGCACGGCAGGGGGGTCTGGGGGGGATTCCCGGCTGGATGCTCCCCCTGCACTGGCCGTGACCCCCCTGTGCCCGCGGTGCTCAGCTCCAGGGGTTGTGCACCACGGTTGTGTCCCCGTTGGGGAAGGTGACCTCATTGTGACAGTCATCCCCCTGCTCCTCCATGTGCTCGATAATTGCTTTTATTTGTAGTAGTGTTGTTACTCCCCTTCCTCAGAGGGGTGATGGGCCCTGGGCTGACTGTGCCTCCTCCTGACTCCTTGCCCAGCACCCCAAAGGTGCAAAACTTGGGGTGGCTGCTCCCCCTCTCCATCCCCATTCCTTGTTTAAGCACCTCCTGCTTGGGGAAGGTCTAACAGGGCATTCCCAAGGGGATGAGGGAAGCGTGGCCAAAGGGGTACAGGGCTGGGGATCCCATAGGAAAACCCCTCAGCTGGATCTGCTGCCTCTCCCCTCAGCATGGGGGGGCTGCTGTTGCCACGTGGATGTGCTGCTCCTTTCCCTCATCCCTGATTCAGGAATGGGGTCACTGCATGGGGCTCCCTCCCTGCTATGGGGTGACCCCTTTCCCACCAGCTCCTCTCCAGCCAGAGCTGGGAATGGAGCTCCTCAACGGCCAACAGCCCAAGGGGTTCAGGCTGAGGGGGCTTCAGCTGCAGCATTTTGGGGACAGGAGCAAATCCTGGCTCCTCACCCTCCATTGTGCCCTTTTCCCTGGACCATCTCCAGGGGATCCCTGTGCCCACACCCCTGTGTGATGCTTGTCCAGTGTGGGACCAGTTCCCAATCCTGGCTCCCCCATCCCTACATCCCCAAGCCAGGAAGAAGCCCAGTTGCTTAGCAACTGTTTAGCTTCTCCACCAGCCTCCTCATCTATTTTAAAATATATATGTATTTATATATATATATATATATTTATATATATATATCTGCACAGACGTAGGTATGCACACGCATCTGCAGCTCCTGACCCCCCAGCCAGCATCCATATATTCTTTACTAATTGCTTTAAAGTCTGTGAGGTGTCAAATTCTGTTGAGGCAGCTGTAGGAAAAGATGCCCTGGGCTCGGGGAAATAGGGATGGAAGCAGTGGGACGGCTGTCAGCAAACCATTCCCACTGTCCCTTCCCAGGGGCATCATCCTTGTGCCTTGGGGCTGGAGGGCAGCGCTAACGAGCCCCAGAATGGCTGCACTTTTAAAGCTACATTTGCCTTTTTCCCTCGTTCTTCAAGGTCTGACTCACAGTTTTTGGCACTGGAAGGCAGCTCCGGAGAAGGTCAGCCCAATTAATGGCAGCAGCCCCGGACTTTTCCTCCTTGTAACTCCAGCTGGGTGTTCAGAGGAGGCTGCCTGCCTGGCCGTGGTGTTCTGGCATATTTTGTGTCCTGAAAAAAAAGATTTTTCTCCCAGCTGTCGCCAGAGCACAGACAGGGAGCAGCCTGGGATGGGGCTGTGCCTGCTTGGGGACAGGGTGATGGTTGCAGTCCTGATGAGACCCCAACAGGCAGGAGAACCATGGGGACCACCCCTGTCAGCCTCTCTGGAGCCAGTGGAGCATCCTCACCCCATCTGGGCTGTCTGCGCCGTGTTGGGGCCGAGCTCTGGCACGCTCCGCCGTCCAGGGAGCCTCCGTGCTGGGCTCGGTGCCCACATCCCGTGCCCGCATCCCGGGTGCTCGCTCACGGCCGCCCCGGCTGGTGCAGCTGGATGTGGTGAGAATTAATGGAGCGCCGGCCGGAGGCGGCTTTAATTAGCACCGAGGCACGGCAGGGGAGGGGGCAGCACGCCCGGGGACCGCTGCCGCCCTTCCCTAGCGAGGGAGGGACGCCGGGAGAGCATCCCGGCACCCGGGAGAGCATCCCGGCACCGGCGGCTCCGCGCTGCCGTCCCCGCTCCCCCCGGGAAGCGGCTCCAGCCGCAGTACGGCTGTGGCAGGGCCCTGCGGCGGCTGCTCAGTGCCCGGGGCTCAGCGGGACCCGAGGGGGGAGATCTCAGCACAGCCGGCTGGGAAGCGCCAAAGCAGTTCGGTGAAATAATGCTCTTTCCCCATCATTTTGTTTCTTTATTTTCGGGCTGGAGTTCTGGACCTGCGAGCTGGGCAAAGCCCAGCTGGAACATGGGGACATCCTTGGGCCACCCCAGGCCACAGGGAATGAGCTCCATTCAGAGCTTGGCTGGAAACCAGCAGCCCCAAACCCTGGCAGGATTGTGAGGCTGGGCCTTGCACGCCCTGTTCTGGCTGTGTGCAGTGTGTCTGTCCTTCTGTCTGTCCTGGCAGTCTCTGAGCTGGTAGTGTGGGTGTCCAGGTCCTCCACGCCCTGGGTGTGATTCAGCATGGCTGGGGAAGGAGGGAGAGACCAGGGCGTGGGGTGGAGGGTGGTGAATGGTGATGGAGGGTGAGGAGGAGGAGAATGGAAAAGAGGAATGAAGATGGAATATGGGGATGAGGAGGAGAATGGTGAATAGGGATGGATATGGACAAGGGGGATGAGGATGGTAGATGGGGAGGATGATGAAGAAGGGAATGAGAAGGAGGATGGGGGATGAGATGGAATTTGGGGATGAGATTGAAGATAGAGATGGAGGATGAGGATGGAGGATGGGGCATCTCTGAGCACTTCCAAAAGCTCTAATCCAGGTACCAGAAAGCACCTGCAACCTGCAAAGCTGGATTGACCTCCCCAAGGCCCAAGGTGGCCATAGGAGGAAGATCAGGATCCCAAAATCTGTGGGTGAATGCCTGGTTAATATGGGAAGAGAGGGATTTGCTCAGGGGTCTCCCCAGCAGCTCCAGCCCCTCGGGCAAGGGGGTTTGGGCCCTCCTGGGTGGCAGTAAGGGAATTTGGGAGGGGAATGGATACCAGCAGTTGTCCCCAGCTACATTCTGCAGCCTTTGGGAGTGTGTGGAGACACAAAGCTCACCCCAGGACGCCTCCTCTCCCTCTGGGCAAGGCAGGCAGGCAGTGGCTGCCAGTGATTGATGTTTTGTGGGTAATTACTGCAGATAATGAAATATTTAACCATCATCTTTATTATCGGGGTAGCTCCGAGCCTGGTGGGAAACCACTGCTGCTTGGCCAGGGCTGTGCTGATGGCTTTGGTGCTGATTTTGGTGCTGGCAGAGCCAGGTGGTCCCTGTGTGGTGGTGGCAGCCACTCTGTGTCCCTGAGCTGTCCCTTGTGAGTGCAGGGCTCTCCTTGTGGGGCAGGGAGGGCACAGACCCAGCTGGGGGACTTGATGTCTGATGTCTTGTCCCCATTGTCACCAGCAGGGTAGGGCTGGCTCTGTTTGGCACCCAGGGGCACCTTTGGAGAGCTGGGGGAGGGTTGTGGGTGGGTTTTTCCCGTTCCTTTGTTTCCCTGCCCGTGCCGTGGCTGAGGCAGGGGGCTGGTGGCAGCTCCCATGAGGACATTGCTCCAGGCTGAGGGGACACTGGGATGCAGAACCATGTCCTCCCCCAGTCCAGCTCCACCTGGTGCAAAGGGATTTCTCCAGCTCCCTCCTTTTCATGGGAACGTTTCAGGGAGCATTTCCTGCATGCCTCCCCCCACCATGCAGCCTTCTCTCACAGGTACCCATCCAGCTGCCAGTTTGTCTCCATCTACCTGCCCAGCTCCCTATCCCACACACTCTCAAGGTTTTTCAGCAATGAATTTATCCACTGCTGGGCTCAGGATAAAATGAATTCCCACTGGGGACAAGCAAGCAGAGGCTGCTGCAGGAATCATCCTCTCCTGTCCTCTCTCCTTCCCTGAGCCTCTCTGTGGGGAAAGATTTCTAAGCAGGGAGCTTCCCCCTTTCTCTAGCTTCCTTCCAGGTTTTTGGTTTCATGTCCTGATGGGAAAAAGAGGGAGAGGAGCCCCCAAGGCAGGTTTTTCTGCAGCATATCTCTCTTCTCCAGCCTGGAGCCATCCTGGGATATGGAGAGGGCTGGGTTCAGGGTGGGCAGGGAGTGTCACGGGGTTTGAAATGTGGGTGCTGCAGGCACAGGATTGAGCATCCAGGAGTGCAGAGCCCCGCCTGGCTCCTGCTGCACCAGTGTCTCTGTGGAAATAAAGGCTGCTGGCTCCTCTCTGCATGGTAGTAATGAGGGGGAAAAAAAGGAAAAAAAAGCCTTGTAATTAAGCACTCAGCTGCTGTCCTCCCTGGGCAGGCTCATCAGGAGATAAATGACTGTGTGGGGCAGCCAGAGGCAGCAGGAGAGTCAGGGATGTCCTGGGGGGATGCTGTGGAGTGGGAGACACCTCCTGGCCCCACCACCCCAGGGAGGGCTCCAGGGTATTTTCTCTTCTCAAACAGCAAAGAAACCTCATCAAAGCCCCTCATGGGTGAACTGCATTCCCACCCTGGCTCTGTCCCAGCTGGCCTGGCCATGGAGAGCTCTGAGCTCTGGTATCCTGGTGGAATGGCACACTGGGAATGGCAAACTTTTCCTGGGCTTGAAACAGTGTGGATCAGTCCACGATCCATCTGTCCTTCCTGCTTCTGGGATTAGGGATGCCTCCTTCCCTGGGCCAGGGTTTGCCCCATCCATGGGCAGCATGTGCCAGCCTCCATTGGCTGCTTCCTGCTTAGGACATGACATTCAGACATCACCCATCCTTGGAAAAGCTTCTCCAGCAGGATCCCTGGGATAGAAACACCTCAGAGAAGTGTCTCTCTGGCAAAAGCTGCTTCTCCAAGCCCAAATCCAGCATGAAGAGTGAGGCAGGATGCTCTGCCTCTGCTCCTGCTCGTTTCTCTTTGTGCAGAGCCCATGTAAAGGGCGGGTGGTGCCTCTGCAGCCTGGTGGAGCTGGTGGCTAAGGCAGCAGATCTCCAGTGGGAGCATCCCATGCTCAGGAGAGGGCTGGAGTGCTGGGCAGGGGAGGCAAACAGGGACAGCCAGGAATGGGTGCTCAGCCATGCGCCAATGGCCCCAGGGTGCTGAGACAGGGCTGTGTCTGTCTGCTTGATCCAGGAGATTTGGGAGCATCTCCTCCCTCAGGCTCAGGGAGCATCAGCCAGAGCCTCAGCATGGCAGGGCTGCTTGGGAACAGTTGTCCTCTTCCAGGGGTTATTTTTGGAGCCAAGTGAGGACACATTGGCTGTGTGGTGGAGAGAGGAGGCAGAGACACGTGAAGGTGAAGGAGCAGGGAGAAGGCAGAGGGGCAGAGGCTGGTGGGGATCCTCAGCTCCCCTTGCAGCCCACACTGGGACATGCCAGATGGTGCCAGGCCATGGCCCAGCAGCATCAGCAAGTTTTGGCTGCCTGAGCCAGACATGAGGATGTCCCACCACTGCAACTAAACCAGCCAGTGCAGCTGGGAAATGCAAGGGGGCATGGAGGACTGTGAGGGTGGATACCTGTCCCTGCTCCAAACCCACACTGCCTGACAATGGGGTTCATGGGGTCCATGTTCTGTTACTGTCTTGGGCCCCACAGACCCACCCTTGGCCAGGTTTTTCCAGTACAAGTCTGGAGCAGAGCATCCTCCTCTCTTTCCCAGGAGCCAGCCCTTGTCATGGTGACATGAGTCACCCCAGCCTTGCTTTTGAGGGACACCTAGTTAGTGTCACCATCAACCTGCTTTCAAGACTGATTTTACCCTCAGGTCCTCACAGGGTCCCCTCACTCTCACGGGGAAGCAGGGCAGGCACTGACCCTTCTCTTCCTCTCCCTGCCAGGCAATCATGGCTCTCTACAACAATGGGGCTGACGTGCCCTCGCCCCAGGAGGCCTCCAATGGCTTCCCCCAGCCCGGAGCCTCAGGAACGTGGCACAAGGGCGAGGAGGAGGTGAGGCTGGTGGAGCCCAGCATGGTGAAGAAGGCTCACCGGGAAATCCTGGACCACGAGCGCAAGCGGCGCGTGGAGCTGAAGTGCATGGAGCTGCAGGAGATGATGGAGGAGCAGGGGTGAGTGCTGGGCATACTGGGGATGGGATCCTTTTGACCTGTTTGCACCTTGTTCTCCCACTTTAAAAAATAAATTCATGTGGCAAGTGTTTGGAAGTAAATCCATTTTTGGGTGAACCATTTGGAAGTAAATCCATTTTTGGGTGAAGCAAGCAGCTTTGGTGGGTTGGTCTGTGGTGGGAAAGGCCTAGGAGTTCATCCACTTTGGTGGGTTGGTCTGTGGTGGGAAATGCTTAGGAGTTCATTCATTTTTGGGTGAACCATTTGGAAGTAAATCCATTTTTGGGTGAAGCAAGCAGCTTTGGTAGGTTGGTCTGTGGTGGGAATTTCCTAGGAGTTCATCCACTTGCCCTGCTTGGAAGTTTGGGCTCCCAGCTTGTCCTGCAGGGAAAGCTGAAACAGGAAGGAGGAGTGAAGTTGCTCATGGGTGTGCAAGTCATCAGTGCCACCTATCCTGTGCCCCACATGCCTGGGATGTGAGATCCCAGAGGGAAGCTGGGGTTTAGTCACAAGAGAAGCCAGTTTAGGGCTTCAGTTTGCGCTGTTTTTCTTCCCCTCCCCAGTTTTGGGGTGACAGGACCCTCTGCCCCCATCCTGCCAATGCCATGGCCACTGCAAGCTGCTCCCCAGCCTTTATTCTTGTTGGGAAACAAAGGGATAAGGAAAAAACCAAGGGGCTGAGGAACATCCTGGGTGGGCAGAAGGGATTGGGGGGCCAGAAAGGAGCCCCCCATCCCTGCTGGGCATGGCTGTGCTGTTTTTGGCAGCAGCCAAACATCCTGATCGCTGTGACAGCTCTCTAAAACCTGATGGATGGAGCAAATTCTTGGGCACACTCGGGTAGGTGGGGACTGGTATCAGCTGGGGAGAAGGAAAATGGATTGAGGGAAGGCTTCGCCAAGGCTTTCATTAAGAGTGCAAGCGTGACCTAGAATTAAATTGTCTCACACTGACTGGAATAATGATTGTGCCTAATTTGTCATTATGGAAATAAATAAGGCTGACCTGGCGCTTTGGGGAGCCCTGAGCCTCCTGTCGGGTTCCTGAGCCCTAGTAGGGATCTTACTACTAGTAGTAGCATTACTGCAATGGGTAATAGCAACACTGCAAGCAGGATTGTTGTTATTGCTGTAATTGCTTTGCTGTTATTAAGGCTATTAATAACACTGATGATGGCGATACGCTGAAATGATAATATAATTACAGTAATAATCTTGGTCAACCTGCTTAATCCTCTGCCTGCTCTTCCGCTGCACACAGGGGCTTTCCAGGGGGGTTCCATGAGAAGGGATTTGCACCCCTGAGGTTTCTGCCTGCACCAGGGGCAGCCTCCTGGCCATGGCCTTGGGGGAGTTGTTGATGAGGGCAGAGCTCCAGGATGGATGTGAGTGTCAGCAGAGGGGATTCTGCAGGGATTTAAGCACTCCCTTGTTTCCTTAAAGGAGGATGGCTCCTCCTGCCTGTGCTGTAGCTCGCTCCAGGCTGCCTGCACTGTTATTCCCTGCCTGCAGGCTGGATTCCTTGTCCAGAAAAGAAGCGTCAGCACATTTTCTTTCTTTCCCAAATCCATTCTATATGCTAAATGCTAAACCAACCCCCTTCTACAGGGTTATAAGCAGCACCAGGGGAATGCAGGGGGGAAAGGGCTGGTGCTGCTCCTGCCTCCATCCCTGGAAGTGCTGGGGAGTTCCTCCCCTTGGCCTCCCCCCACAGATTTGCTAATGGCCCAGCCGCAGTGGCCCATCTGCCACCTCCTGTTTAGCCTCATGTCCCCTCTCCAACAGCACCGGCCCTGTTCTTAATATGCTGCAGCAAAAGCTGATCTTGGGCAGACATCTTCCTGCTGCTGTGGGCTGGCTGGTGTCCATGGGATGGCTGGGGCTGTCAGCTCTGTCTTCCTGGGATGGCCACTCTGCCCAGCTGGGTGCACTGCCATCGAGGGAATGGAGCAGAGCAGCATTTGGGGGCGCTGCCCTGGTTTTGGGGCTCCCCATGCCCAGGTGCAAGGCGAGGGGAAGCAGCCAGGCTGCCTCCATACCCTGTTATGACCCTTCCTTCTGTGTGGAGTGTGGCTGGGGAGTTAATGAGAACCTTTCAGTGCAAATGAGTTCGTTAATATTAATTCTCCTCTCCTTGCTGTTCCCCTTCATGGACACTGCAGGAGGGGTGGGTGGTGCCACGTGCCCTTCTTCACCCAGGGCACCCAGAGCACTGCAAGAGGCATCACTGTCCCCAGCATGGGCTGTGAAGTGCCAGCCTTGGGGACTGCAGGGCTAGGCCTGGCTCTGGCATCCAGCTTTCTGGGCTGGTGGCAGTGATGCTGATGGGGTGTGATGGAAAGGGTGGGCCATGAGCAGCCCCTCTAGAGTCTGTGGCTGAGGATAGGGACACACACAGAGCCTGAGCTCTTCCCTCCCAGGGTGGCAGTGTGGTGGTGACATGAGGTCCCTCTCCTAACCCTAACCCTCTCCCCTGGGATGATGCCAAAAACATCATGGGTCTCTCCACTCCATCCCTCTGTTGGGATGTTTTCAGTTGAGGAGGATGCTCAGCTGCCCTTGTGCAGCCATGGGTTGTGGCACAGGACCACCTGGCCAGGGCTGTCACCTGTCCCTTCGCAGGGACACCTCAGGGACGGCAGGAGTGCCGTGTTTGCAGTGGCTGTTCTCAGATGCCAGGACACAGTGATTAGTGTCTCTCGTTAATAACCCTGCGGCTCCTGAGTCAGCGCAGCAGCAGCGCAGAGCTGGCACAGCTTTCAGGGCACAGAGCACCAGGGGATGTGCAGGGGGAGCTCATGAGGGGACAGAGATGGTGGGAGAGAGCCCCAGAATCACTGGCTGCAGTGGTGGCACTGCCAAGAGGGTTTGGTGGGCACTTGCCCCAAATCCTGGGTCTATCATGGGAAATGGCAACTTCCTAGTCATCCTTTTCTTTTTTGGTGTCCCTTCTGCCAAGCACTGCTGGGAGGAGCAGGCAAGAGAGAGGAGGACATAGCGGTGGTAGGGGACCAAGCAGAGGTCCTCCTGATGACTATCACCATGCCACCTCCCCTTCTGATTGTCCCCTTGGGCCATGTGTCACTTCCAAATGTGTAGAGTTCCTCAGCAGATCCATGGGGAGCCCATGTTCCAGCCACAGCAGCTCTGACCACATCTTTGCCCATCCAGGTACTCTGAAGAGGAGATCCGGCAGAAAGTGGGGACCTTTCGGCAAATGCTGATGGAGAAGGAGGGAGTGCTCACCAGGGAGGACCAGCACGGGCGCCAAATGTAAGTCAGGCAGCTTCCAGTTGGTCCATCTGTGTGTCTCATCCCAGAGAGACACGTCCCTGATTGCCTCTGAGCATCAGTGGGTGGGTGGGTGGATGAGGGTATATCTGGATGGATGGAGGGACATGGAGAGGGTATAAAGTGATGGAGGGATGGAGGGATGGAGGGATGGATGGATGGATGGATGGATGGATGGATGGATGGATGGATGGATGTTGGCTTTGAGTCAATGCTTGCTTGATTTGATGGTTGGTTGATTGGTTGATTTGGTGACTTGATGTCTGGTGGTTGATTTGTTGATTTGATGGTTTGATGGTTGATTTGATGGTTTATTGGTTGATTTCATGATTGGTTGGTTGGTTGGCTGTTCAGTCAGTTGGAGGCAGGATTTGCCTCTCTAAGGCAGTGTCCTACCTCTGGAGAGGTTAAAGGTTATCCTGCACTGTCATTTGGAGACCTCTGGGTGCTGTACAGAGGCCAGCATTGCAATGCTCCAATCCCAGAGGATGAAACCCAAGTGCAGAAGGTCTCAATGCTTGGATCACTCCACCAGCCAGGGGCAGAGACCCCATGGAAGAAGCTCCTCCAAGGAAATCCTGTACTGTTCCTCTGCTTCTAATCACTCCTCACAGTGCCTGGTCCTGGGGGGCTGCATCTGCCCTGGAAGAGGACTTTGGGCTCAGTTTGGGGTCCAAAGCAGCCCAGCTCCTGCTGGGGACATGCCAGTTGCTGCTCCTGCCCTGCACTGGACTGCTCCCTGCCTCACCAGGGTCCACCCCAGCTTGATGATGATTTATCAGTGCAATGCTCAATGGCCCAGGCAGCATGGCTGGCCTGGCGTGCACCATCCATCAGCCTGGAAACCAGGTCACTTGGGACAGGAATAGATGCTTCAGGTTCACTGAATATTAATGCTTCATTAGGGTCAGGAAATCAGGGCGAGGGGGAGGCAGGGAAGCCATGGCAGCAGGGAGAGCCTCCCTCACACCACTCTGCTGGCACGCCAGGCAGGGTGGGACACAGGGACATGGCTGTGCCCTGCCTGCATGGTGCTCATGGGCCTGGGACAGTGTGAACATTCAGGATGCTCCTCCTCCAAGCAGGAAAAAACAAGGCATGGGGGAAACCAACCTGCCCAGGTCACTGAGCATCATGCCTGAGGTGTTAACAAGTGGCCTTTGCTGGTGGGGGCAGGAGTCATCTCCAGGGCATCTTCCTGGCAGGCTCGTTAGGGCCAGCACTGTAATGAGCACATGGGGAAGCCAAAGGTGCCTGAAAGTTACTCAGGCAGCCCTGGCTGTCACCTTTACAGGCTTGGTTTTGCAAAACGAAGGGTAATCATTAAAGATTAGCCCCAGGGCTATAAATAATAGTGCTGAGCTGGAAGGAGCAGTCTCACAGCAAAGGATTGCTCGGAGGAGAGCAAAGCCAGAGGCGCTTGAGGAGGCTGGGTCCAAAGGAGGTGGCTCCTCAAGCAGCAGGGATCTGAGCTGCTGGAGGATATCCTGAGTGCCAAAGGTCTCTGCTGCACGAAGAGGCTGGACAAGGGAGTTAAATAAGCTTTAAATAAAGAACCTCAGCCCTTGTGGTGGCTGGGAGAGTGCTCAGCAGAACATCTCGTGGGCTGGTCCTGCTCCAGCTCCGCTCTGGGCTTTTACCGCACGGTCCTTGGCTGCTGGGACTGCAAGCCTGAACCAGCTGGTCCTGTTTCAGAGCCAATGCAAGGGCTCAGCATCATCTGCATAACTCCCCAGGGAAAAGTGAGGCGTCGAGCAGAGCTGTGACCACCTGAGTCCCTGGCTTTGCTCTTTGTGCTCTCCCAGCTCTTGTCTCTGTGTGCACAGCTCAGTACAGCCCGGTCCCCAAGGAGAAGGGTTTGATGGACAGGCTGGTGGGATTGCAGACAAAGGCAAGTGTGTGCTGGGCAGGGAGGGATAATTGGAACAGCACAAGGCTGGTCTTGAGCTGCTGAGCACAGCTAATGGGTGAGATGCTGGCAGCAGGCTCTGGCAGGGAGCACTGCCTGCTCACAGAGCAGAGACACACACAGAGAATTAACCCCGCTCCCTTCTCTCTTTGCCTCTTTTGTCCCCCTTCCCACGGTTGGGTGGGTGGTTGAAAGGCTGATTCTACCTTTGGGACATGGCCAAAGCAGGAGTCATGTGGAGAGGACCCAGCCAGCCATGGTGGTGGCACAGAAGGGAGCCCGAGTCCTGCTTGAGCGATCATCCATGGTCAGGGGAGGTTGCCTCGTGCGTGGTTTCGGTCCAAGGCATCTCTAATTAGGTTAAACAGCCCATGGCCTGCCTGTGGCCAGGGATGCCAACACGTGCCACTGTCAGATCTGCAGTCTGGGACTGGGAGCTTCCCTTTTCTCAGGCAATGGCCAGGCTGCCAAGGGACTGATGCTGTGGGGCTGCACTTCTCCACCAGCATCCCTCACTGCTCATCTCCAGGCTGGTGGGGGCAGAGGAGCCTCCATCAGGTTTCTGAGGGCAAATCTCCCTTGGGAAGCAAACACCTGGGCTGGTGTAGTGCTGGACACTCTCCATGCCTGTCCACATCTCTTAAGTTTCCTTCCAGTGCACCTGGATGTCCTTGTCCCTCCATGGGTGAGATGTCCTACATCCCCCAAGAGCAAATGAGAGGCTCCCTGTGGGTTTTGCTCCTGGGGCTGATGGCAGAGCCAGCCCAGGGAGGTGGGGGCATCAGGAAGAGGTTGGGAAGGGACTCCTGAGACTGTCCTAGTCCAGCTGCCAGGCCTCTACCAAGCCCTGCCCACAGCCCTGGTAGTCAATGGCAACCTCATGCCGGTTTCCATGGCAGTGGGAAAAATTAATGCTGATGAAGTCACTCAGGGGAGAGAGAGAGAGACCCTGATGGCTCTAGGCATGATGTCCCCCCACCCCTTCTTCACCTGCTCCTAGGAGGGACATTGGCCATTACCTGCCTGAAGCTCCAGGGCTGAGCTGGTGGCACTGTGGGGTGCTGGCCTCAAAGCCCAGATCACCCTGGGCAGTTCCCACCTAAATTTCCAGAGCTGGTCTTCTGCCAGCTCCTCTCACCGTTATCCAGCCCTGCAACCCACCTGGGCTGAACCAGGTCCTGCTCAGCCCCAGCACTTGAGCCAAGCCAAAAGGGGCTCAAACGAGGGTGAGCCTGGGCCCTGTGGGGAGATGGTGGCCTGAGTGTCACAGTGTCCCTGTGCCAGCCTGGTGAGGATCTCTACAGGAATTGGAGCCACAGGAATACCCTGAGCAGACCTCCACCCTGGGGCTTTGCTGTGTGTGGACATCAAGGGACATGATCAAGGTTCCCTGGGGGATGCTGTGGCAGAGGCAATGTCCCCCAACCCCTGTAGCTGTATTGGGGCTGCTCCAGCTGCTCTGGTGGGAAACAGGGAATGGGGACCCCCAAATTAATCCTGCTCTTCCTCCTTTGGCAGAGTGATAGAGAACCACCACGGGGCAGACGGGGAGGAGTACGAGGTGGAGTACCCTGCCTATGGAGAGGGCTGCCTGCTGCAGTGTGACTGCTCGGCCGAGTGCTACCGCGAGGACAGCGGCCACCGCGAGTACAGGTCTGCGTGGCCTTTGGGGACCTGCAGGGCACAGGGTCCCCATCCAGGGACACAGAGCCCAGGGGCTTGTACTTTCTTCTTTTCCTAGCCTTGTCTGCTGTCTCCCACAGGTTGAAAAGACGCTCAAGCAGCTCCACCTCTCCTCCACCCAAGAAGAAAAAGAAGAAGAAATCAGGCCACCGCCGGAGCCGGTGAGTCCCCAGCCATCCCTGGGCTGTCCCCTGTCTCTGGAGGGCAGCTCACCTCCCAGCTCAGCCCTTTGCCAGCCTCTGGAGGGGCAAGTCACCCCACTTTGGGGGGCAGTACATCCCTGAATGTGCACCCTTAAGAGGTGCAATGCATCTGCATGTAGTGATACTGCAACACATATGTGTGTGTGCACACACCTACTGCATGCCCTGCTGGGACCTTGCCTGGTCCATGTGGGGAAGGAGCTTGCTGCCACAGGGCACAGCAGCAGGCAGGGTATGGCTCTGTGAAGGGTCCATCTGCCCAAAACCTCACCACTTAGCACTGGCTGCCTGAGCAGGATGCTGTCCCTAATGTCCCTTTCTTCTCTGCCTTTCCCATGGCAGCAAAAAGAGGAAACCCGGCTCAGAGCGCAGGTGAGTGACCACTGGGCTGGGTGGGCTCTGAGGTCCCCTCTGGGCATGCAAGACCACTGGGCACAGACTGACCTCTGCCACCCACTGTCCCCCTCTGAAATCCCCCTGGGAATTGGCCACCTTGTCTCCTGCTGGAGGCAGTAAAGCCCACGAGGTGGCAATGAGACACAGCAGGATTTGGGCATTCCAGAATTGAAGGCAGCCAGAGCCCTGCTGCCAAAAGTCCCTTTCTGTCCCCCAGCCCAAATCCCCCAGGGAATAACTGCCATGTTATGTTCATGCATCCCATGGGGTGGTCCAGAGGAAGCAGTGTGGCTGGGGGTGGTGGGACCAGGCTCCCCTGGGCCAGAGGAAAGAGGCTGGGGAGTGCCTTGCTCCCTGCTCAAGGGCACCCACTTCCCCTCTAGCTGTGACAGCTCTTCACCCATCCGCAAGGAAAAGAAAAAGAAGACTGGAAAGAAACACAGACGTGACAGGTAGGATGGACACAACAGCAGGCTGGGGACAGCAGGGGTGGCTGGGAACAGAGGGGCTGGGGACAGAGGGCTGCTCAGGCCCTTGGGCTGGGGTAGGATTTAGAAGTGGATAGGATGACTTTTCATGGGGCCATCACCTCCTCACAGCCACTGTCACCTGCCCCATCCAGCAGCCCACCTCAGGGCCATCCTTCTGTGCTTCTCCTCATGCCTAGAAACTGCCCAGCCTTTGCTCCCCCCTGGCCAAATCAGTGCAATCTCCTTCATCTCTGCCTCCTCTTCATCCCTTAGGTCTGAGTCGGGGTCACGAAAAAAGAGAAGACACAGGTAAGGGTGACAACCACTCCAGTGCCACCAGCTGCCAGCTTTCCCTGCCAGGGACCCCCTGTGTGCTGCCCTCCTGCTGTCCCCTCCCCTCTGCCCATCGTGATGGACCTCCCCGCCCCATAGCTGGACACTGCTGTGTGTCCTCTGCCCTTGGATGTGGCACAAGGCCACTCTGGCTGACTGTGGGGCCCCAAATGTCCCTCAGGGGAGATGAGGGGATCC
This sequence comes from Zonotrichia albicollis, assembly GCF_047830755.1. Lineage (NCBI taxonomy): Eukaryota > Metazoa > Chordata > Aves > Passeriformes > Passerellidae > Zonotrichia > Zonotrichia albicollis. The sequence goes on from NC_133840.1 coordinate 6,288,418, forward strand.
CAGGCAGCCACAGCCAGGGCAAACCTTGATTGTTGCCCTGCTCTGCAGATGCCCTCCGCCAACACTGCTGTTCTAGGGTGAAAGGAGTGAAAAACACAAAAAGGGCACCAGAGAGGGCACAGGGCAAAACAAGTGGGGGGGTGACAATGGGCTCGAGCCCTGAGGATGCTGAGCAGAACCAGTCCCCCTGTTTTCTCCTGCCTGGTCTCACCAACCTGCACCTGACACCACAGTCCCACCAAATCCATCTGGGATCCCCACCATGCTTTGAACCCCAGTGGAGCCCAGCTCCAGACCAGGCAGCTCCTTCCCCTCGCTCCTCCTGCAGCCACCCTCAGGTGCTGCCCCCGCTCCCACGTCTGCAGCTTTCGGCTCTTCCCGCAGGTCCCGAAGCCCCAAGAACAAACGGAAAGATAAAAACAAAGAGCGCAAGAGGTGAGGGCCGGGCCGGCGGGGGTGGCGGGGCTCTCTGTGTCCCTGCGTGTCCCCCGCGGGCGCTCAGCTGTCCCTCGGCCCCGGCCGCCCTCTCCGCAGGTCCCGCAGCGAGTCCCCGGCCTGGCGCTCGCACCGCCGCAGCTCCTGCAGCTCCCACAGCGCCTCGCTCTCCTCCGACGACAGCGGCTCTAAATCCCCGGGCAGGTAAGGGACAGCCCGGGACCCTCCCTCCCCACCACCACACCCAGCCCCAGAATCCACCATGGGACACTGTGGGGTAGAGGACAGGGACAGAAGTGTCCTTGGAATGGCACCTTTATGTGGTACAGGGCAGGAGGTGGGAGGCAGAGGTGTCCCAGGAATGGGGACCTTGGAGGATGGAGGGCAGAGGCAGATGGCAGAGGTGTCCCAAGGGAGAAGACCTCAGGGAATGGAGGGTAAAGGCAGGTGCCAAAGGTGTCCCAGGGATGGGGACTCTGGGGGATGGAGGGCAGAAAATGGGTGACAGAGGTGTCCCAGGGATGGGGACATTGGAGTATGGAGGGCAAAGGCAGGTGGCAGAAATGTCCCAAGGATGGGGACCTCAGGGGATGGAGGGTAAAGGCAGGTGGCAGAGACATCCCTGAGACAGCCATAGAGGGGAGTGGGATGGTGCTGCAGCATCTCTGGAAGGTTTGGGAACATGCTCCTCAGCCGGGGTTTCAATTTTTAGCTAAAGACAGCACAAAGCACCAATTCTCACCCCATTTATGGCTTCGGCACTGCAGCCGGCGGCTCTGCCGGAGCCGGGCCAAGGCGGGGCGGGGCTCGGGGCCGGGGGTGCCGGCAGCTGACGGTGCTGTTCCCCTCAGGGTGAGCCCCAAGCGCCGGCAGGATGGCCCCAAGGGCAGCAGCGCCCGCTCCAGCCGCAGCCCGTCCTCGCCCTCGCCCCAGCGCTCGGCCTCGCCGCACCAGAACGGGCACAAGGGCAGCGCCCAGAACGGCCGCCACAGCCACGGCGCCCCGCTCCCGGAGCCCTCGGATGTACGTAGGCTTTTCTTGGATCACTCTTCGCTTCCCTGCCCTCCTCCCTCCACAGGACTGCCCCCCTGCTCTCTTCCTTCCCCACTCGCTCGGCTCCCCGCCCTGCCCAACCGGAGCACACGGGGGAGATGTGGGGTGCAGGCTGCACCCTCCCAGCACTCACCGACCCCGCGCTGGGTGCACGATCTCCCTGGGGGAGCCAGCCCGTTGCCCTGGGGCAGAAATCAGGGCAGCCAACAGGTCATCCCTGTCCCAAAGCCACACGTCGCCCTGTGTATGTCACCCTCTGGGATGATGGCTTGGCAGGCCAGCATCACCTGCCAGGGTCAGCACTGGGCTCAGCACCTCCCTGAGATTGATCTCAGGCAGCCAAAGAACGGCCAAAGCAGGAAAATTCTTGTTTGCCCACCAACCCCAACTCTCCCTAGTGCCAAAGGCCAGCACCAGTGCTCAACCACTCTTGCCTGGTTAGGGTTTGGAGAGGATTTGATGCTGGATGCTCAGATTTTAGGACCTTGAGGTCCCCATGGCAGGTGACATCAAAGCTGAGCATCCCCAGCTCTGCCTCAGCATCCTGAGGTGAAAATCTTGGTGAAACCCTGGGGGCTTCTCCTTTGCTGAGTGGGACAAAGCCCTAACCCAGGGGCTAGCCCCAGTTTAACCAGTGCTGGCATGGTGAGGAGCCTGCTTTGGCTAAGGGGGGCTGAGTGAAAGCAGGACACTCCACTAATGGAGCCCACACAGCTCCCCAGAGAGCTTGATTCCCACAGCTGAGATCCTGGGCTGGCAGCACCGACACTGACACCCCAACACCTGCAGGACCAGGGGCACCCCAGCAAACAGGGTGCACATCCACACATGCCCTTCACCCTCCCCAGCCCAGCACCCCAGCAGCACCAGCACCCTGCCCGGCTCTCGGGGCACCTCTCTGCTTTCTTCTTGGCCGCGGTTGCGGCGGGGCCGTGGGGCGGGTCGGGTGCCGGGCTGGCCCCGCTCTCCCCTGCCCAGCCCAGCCCAGCAGCGCCCAGGCCGCCGAGCTCCCTTGGCTCCCCGGCACCAGCGGGACTTTTCTCCAACAACTTTCTCTCTTTCTCTCTCTCTCTCTTTCTTTCTCTCTCTGGTTTCTATTTTTTATTTTTTTTTCTTTTTAATCCCATCTGTGTTTTTCTTTAGCCTCCCATTTGAAAAAAACCCAAACGGTAATATACACTTCCATTTCTTGCTCAGCAGAAGCAGGGACGAGGGGGAGGGAAGGGCAATGAAACGTGCTTTTTTTTCCCGCCCCCTTGTTTTAGTTTCCTTTCTCATGATTTATTTTCTTTTCCCTTGTGATGTACAGAAATGCAAACGATATATATTTCTCTTATTTTTATTTCCCCCCACCCCGTCGTCGTCGTGTTGTTCTAGAATTTTTTGCTTTTGTGTGTGTTAATGTGGAGAAGAAAAAAAAAACAAAAACAAAACAAAACAAAAACATAAGCCCGATGTGTTTTCTAAATATTTACGGCCGCTGAACATTGTATTTCCATTTTCTATATTTTGAACAAGGAATTTAAAAGGGAAGAGAACCCAGCAGCTCTGCACTGCAAAGGAGCGAATTGCCCTTTTCCTCCTCAAATTGGTGTCCTCGGCTGGATGCTGCTGCCGCGGCGAGCTTTTCCTGCCCGGCTGCAGGATGAGGCCGCGGGCTGCGGGGCTATCCCGCATCCTGCATCCCCACAGGATGAGTCCCCAGCCCCCTCCCCACCTCCCGCAGACCCCCCCAAAAGCTCCGGTGCCCACCCCAGCACCCCCAGAGCCGCTGGGTGCCCCTTTTAAATACCCAGTCCTGTCTCCATCCATCCCCGCTGCCTTCCCAGCCTTCCTCCTGGGTCTCTCCTCCTCCTCCTCGCCCACACGCACCCTCCAGCCCCTCTCTTTCTCCGGTTTTCTTTGGGCCGACACACCCCGACATCCCTCGCCGTGTCCCACCTCCATCCATCGCCTTCCCTGCATGTTACCCGGGACTTTGCCATGTTTATAGAGTGACTTTGAAAGAGTGAACCGCAGCCTGATCGGGTTACAGACACCAGCCAGCCACCCCCACCGCGGCCCCCCCGCTCGGCGGAGGCCGCAGCCTTCCAATTAAACAAACAAACAAACAAACAAAACATTTTTTAAAAAGAGAATAAAAATTAGAAGCTAAAGAGACCAATTTTAAAAATTATTTTAAAAAATTCTAAGCAAAGCAAACGGGATTAGCCGAGGGGTCTGGATCGCCGTACTAAAGAGTCCTTGTCTTTTTCCCATTCTGCCCTCCAAATGTGGAGATTATTGTTTTCTTTTTTTATTATTGCATTCCTGTCACTGCCAATTCCAAAGGTAGGTATTTTGTCCACCTCTGCACGTTCACTTCTGCAGATGAGCCTGTTGAAAAGCACCGTAGCTTGATTTAATGTTATTTTCTCTTTCTTTCTGACTTTCTTTCTCTTTCTTTCTCACTCCCCTTCTCTGTCTCTCATTTTGTCTCTTTTTGGTGGCTATATATAATTATTTTTTTTTATTTGTATGGTTTTCCCCAGTTAGCTGCAAAGCCATGCTCTTCTCTTACGTTCTTTTTTTTTTTTATATATATTTTTTTGCCCTGTCCACGTAATATTTTTTTCTTTCTTCCCCCCTTTTCTCTTCCCCGTCTCCTCGTGCTGTCGGTAGAATGCATTTCTGTGTCTTTCAGCCCTCTGAATTTGTGTTCGTTTCCATTCAGGGGCCGAGCACGGCTGTTCCCTTTCAATCCCCCATTAAATGAAGGTGAAGATATTTAGGGACAAACAGGGGCAGTGGCCACGGGTAGAAGTGGGCACAGGGGGTTTTGGGGTGGATGGATGGGGTAATAAATGAGAAATTTGGGGAGATGTGTGGGTTTAGCCCCTCTTCAGGGGGAAAAAAACCCAGCTTAGGGAAAATACTGAGAGAGGCTGCAGTAGGGAAAGTTTAAATCTTTCTGTGTGGAGAGAGGCAGGTCCAGGACATGCCAGCCTGTGAGGGGCAGGTGACAGCATCCCTGCCCTGGCTGTCCCATTCCCACAGGTGCCTAGTGTGTGTTTTCTGTCTTAGGCTGAGGGAAATTCCCTCTTTGGCAATTTGGGTTTATTGGAGATGCTTTTACCATTGCTGCCTTCCTGCACGCCAGGGCAGGAGACTCCAGGGTTTGGGTGGGAGCCCTGCATCCCACAGCCCGAGCCCATGGCATGGCCAGCGGCCAGCCAGTGCCAAAAAACCACCCTGGCAGAGAGGAACCCCCTCTGTTTATCTCTTCATCGGCCTCTTCTTCTTCTTCATCATCTTCTCTGCTTTAATGTTCCTCTCCTGGGATGTGGGGCTGGGCATGGGCTCCCCTGGTCCCCCTTTCTGTGGCTGCTGATCCCCCTGGAGCAGATCCTTGCAGGGCAGCTGGGCAGGGCTGATCATCACTGCCAGCCTCCCCCTTGCTGCAGCCATTGCAACAGCAACTGGTTTTTAATAAAACCCCCAAATCCCCTCATTTTGGCTGCAGCTTGCTGCTCTGTGGTTGGAGGAATTGGCTTTTCCACGGGGACAAAGAGGTGGTGGAGTGTGGAGCAGTCTGGGATGCTCAGGGACATGGAAGCTTTGTGTCCCTTCTGCAGCATCTTCGTGGTGGTCCCCAGAATCCCAGCCCTTCACCCTGCCCCCTTCTTTTTGGGGGGAGAAAAGTGGCATTGAGAACACAGTGGGATGGGTGGAGAGAAGCTCAGCCTCGAGGATTCACTGACCATTCATTGGTGGGATGGTGAGGAACAGGGGTCACCAGCCCTGGGCGTGGTGGCACAATCCTGGCACCACCCCAATATCCCTGAACCCCTTTTGATCCCTTGGCTGGACTCAGGGATGCCCTGTGCAGGATTCACCCTCCAGGGATTCTCAGGGACCTGGCACTGGGCTGTGGCTGGGGGGAAGGAGACCCCAAAGCCCCCTGAGCTGAGGTTTGCCAGCTTGGGCAGGACTGGTGTTACAGGAGCTGTTTCCACCCATCTTTTTGGTCTCGTGGTGTTTGCAAAGATGGGAGGAACACCCAGGCAGCGTTTGTGGCTCAGAGGAGCTGAGATATTTGGGAGCCTCAGGGCTGGGCAAAATCCCTTGAGGTCTCAGTGCTCAGGGCTTGGCCACGGTGGTGGGCCAAGGTTTCCCCTCCCCGTAGGAGAAGTGAGTTGGTTTGTTTTATTTCTCCTCTCTCTGGCTCTGTCTCTGTCTCTCCTCCTTCTCTCGCTCTTTCTTTCTCTCTTGCATTTTTGTGAATCTAATGATGCACTTATATTGCCCCGCTTTTCCCTTCTCTTCATACCTTACCTACTAAAGGAGGAAATGCCACTTTTTTGGTAAGTGGATGTTAACCAAGAGGGACTTAAAAAAAAAAAAAAAGCATATAATGGAAAAAATAAAAAAAAAAAAGGAAGCAGAAAGCAAAGTCTGTGTTGAGTGCTGATGAGGACTTAGCAGTTCCCTGCAGAGTCACAGCTAACAGCTCAATGCGTGTCCCAGGAAGAGCTCAGAGACATTCGTTTATCTCAGTAACGAGGACATTTGTGAAGTTTTGCTTTGTTTTTTATTTATTTATTTTTATTATTTAAAAAAAAATTGATTTGATTTGGATGGTTTTTCTTCTTTCTTTTTTTGTTGGTTTCTTTTATGCCTTCTCTCCCCTCCCCCCGGCCCCCTCCCCTGCCTTGCCCTCCATTGTCGCTCTGTGCCGTTTTTTCCTCGTTTCTGGATTTGTTTTAAGCCGAAAGCCGTACTATTGATAAAATCTACACGTATCAGAACATATATCTCTATATATGTGCATGCCTCTGTGTGAGCAGACCCCATCACCTCCAGCCCTCTTTGGTTCGACCCTTTCCCCTCGGCTCAGTCTGATTTACTCTCCCCCACTGCCCCACCTTCCCTTCTCTCATGTCTTTTTTTTTTTTTTTTTCCCCCATTTTCCTTCGTTTGGGTTTTATCCCCCTTTTCCCTTCCCCTTTCTTGGTCGGGGCGGGCGGGCACCAGGGTTTGCTTTATCCCCTCTCCAGGTGTTTTTTGGGGTGGGGGGGTGTTTGTTTCTTTCCCTTCAAGCTTTCCCTCCCCGACGACTTGGGGCTTCCTTGGATTTATTTCTTTTCCTCCCATCCCACCCCTTCCTTTGGGTTTTTATTACGATTTGAGTTGAGTTCTATTTTTTTGGCGTTTTGCATGCGGAGGTTTGCATGACCCACGTTGTTGAGGGCGAGAGGAAGGTGCAGAGTAGCGTCTGTGTAGCCTGCCTTATGCGATGTGCATTGACGTTGTGATCTGCGCCCCCGGCCCGGCGCCCCCCGTTAAAATCCCCTTTCTCCTTCTTTCTTCTCTCCTTCCTCCCTTCCTCCTCTCCCTCCTTCTCTCTCTCTCTCCCCCCTTGCCAGAGGCCGGCCTCGGCGTCCCCCTCTCCGCGGGCTCACGGCAGGACGGAGCCGCCGTCCCCCCGCAGCCGGGGCGGCCGACACGGCGCCCGCAGCCCCCGCTCGCCCTCGCCGGAGCGGGCCAAGCACGGGCACCGGCATCGCTCCCGCAGTGCCTCGCCGCCGCCCCGACACCGCGGCCAGAGCAAGGGGCGGCCCCCGGGCCCCCGGGAGGCGCCGCCGCCGCCGCTCAGCCCCGCCGGCTCCAGCAGCGACTCGGAGGGCTCGGCCGGCTCCCACCCGTACCACCCGCCCGCCGGCCCCGACAGGAACCACGGAGCGCACGGCAAGAAGTAAGGGAGTGCCCGCGATGGGCTCCTGCCATCCCTGCCCGGGATCTGGCATCGGGTGTTTGTGGTGCAGCTCCCTGCGGGCACCTTAAATCCATCCACGCAGAGATCTGGGGGCTAAGCTGAGGATATGGGAGCCGGGCTCGGATGTTTGGGGTGCAGCTCCCTGTAGGCACCTTAAATCCATCCAGGCAGAGTCCTGGGGGCTGAACTGAGGATATGGGAGCCGGGCTCGGATGTTTGGGGTGCAGCTCCCTGTGGGCACCTTAAATCCATCCAGGCAAAGCCCTGGGGAGCGTGGCAGGGTTGGGATGCTCAAGGGATGGAGTGGGAATAGAGTTGGAAAGGGACAGGAATGGGGATGGCAATGAGGACGAGTTGGCGATGGGAATGGCGATGGGGACAGACCCGGGGATGGTGATAGGGAAGGGATGGGGATGGGGAAGAGCCACGGTGGGTCAATGGTAAAGGCCATCCCTGCAAGAGATTATCCCACTGAAAACGGCAGTGCCTGGATGGCAGCAGGGAATCACAGCATCCCACAGGATGCGGGATGCCAAGCAAATGAAAATCCTGTGCTTTACAGTCAGGGATGTAGCCCAGTCAAAAACTCGTGTCATGAAGTGTTCCTTATGGGAACCTGGGGTCCCTGGCTGGGGTGGGGACACTCTGCCAGCCGGGACAGGTGCGAGGCCGTGCTGGCATCTGCCCTCACAGGGTGAAGGAGCGGCACCACCGGGGCCGGCCCAACAGCAGCTCGGAGTCGTCAGCCAAGCACTCGCGGCACGCCTCGGAGCGGAGGAAGAGCCCGTCCCCCAGCCCGGGCCAGCGCAGCAGCTCCTGGAGCTCCAGCGGCTCCCTGTCCAAGTCCCGCTCCCGCTCCCGGGAGAAGAGAGCAGCGCGCAGCCGCTCCCGCTCGCCCTCGCCCAAAAAGCCAGCCAGCAGGTCAGGCCCGAGGGGACAGGGGCACTGGGACACCGCGGGTGCCAGGGGGCTCAGGGGGCGTCGCGGCTCAGGGCGGTCCCGGCTGCCCTGGCACTCGGGGAGGGGACGTGTCATTGTTGGTCACACTGAAAACGCCAGCCCCAGGTGGGAGTGACATCCAGGCAGTGACTGCTGCCACAGGGTGTCCCTGCGTGCCACACGGGACCCCAGCCCGTTCCCTGACCCTTCTCCTCCTCCTCCCCGGGCTGTAGAGAGAAGGACAACGAGCCCCGAACACGTCACGGTGACCCCGATCCCGCCCGCCCCCGGCGCCGCTCCAGGAGCTACTCCCCCATCAGGAAGAGGAGACGCGACTCGCCCAGCTTCATGGAGCCCAGGAGGATCACCAGGTGTGTCCTGGCACGGGACAAAGGCTCTGCCACTGCCACAGTCACTGCCATTGCCACTGACACTGACACTGCCAATGCCATGGCCACTGACACTACCCAGGGCTGGGCTCTGCTGCCAGCTGACCCCAAAGGGGGCCTGAATGGGCAGATGGATGGATGGATGGATGGATGGATGTGGGATGGATGGATGGATGGATGGATGGGGGATGGATGGATGGATGGACGGACATACAGATAGACAGATGGACAGATAGATGGATGGATGGACACGTGGATGGATGGATGGACACGTGGATGGATGGATGGACATACAGATGGATGGATGGGTGGATGGACACACGGATGGACACACGGATGGACAGCAGCAGCTCTGTGGATGCACAGACAGCTCTGAGGATGGCTGGGTGAATCAGCTGGCCCAGACAGATGGGTGACCAGACTGCCTCCAATGCTGTGACCTTCTGATCTCTTCCTATTTCGAGGCAGGAAAACAGGAATTAATTTTAATCCGCTGCGCGTATTCCAGCAGCGCTCACGTCCGCAATCACGTCTCTCCTGCCCTCCAAAAGCTGGCTTCTCCTCCTTGGGATCCTATTGCCTCAGGATCCTGAGCTGTAAGACAGGCAATATTTCCTGCCAGACAAAACACTGTGTGCATATGTAGCACCTCGTTAAGATGCAGCACTGGCGGCGGGGCCGTGCCCAGCCCAGATTACCTCCTTCCTGACCTATTTGTCTCTCCCACTATCAGCTGGGTGATCAGGGGGGGCTGGATTTTCAGAAATCTGCCTCCCTGTGGGAGGGATTTTGTTTTGCCTGGGCAGGGCTGGAGTTGTCAGGAGGGAGGACAGGAGAAAGGACAGGAGGAACACTGCAGAGCCCACGGGTTAGAGCTCCCCACAGTTCTCCCTGATGGATGCCCTGGAAAGAGAATGGGCTAGAGAAGCTGCTCCCAGCCCAGCCCAGGTGCCACTGTCTGATTTTCCATCCCTCCTGCTCCATCCAGGATGTCCCCAGGGAGGTGGCAGGGCTCAGCTGGAGAACACAGCCCATCGTCCCTGTGGGGACCATTCACCTCATCCCATCACCGTTCTTGGGGGAGATGGGGGTGGCAGACCCTGCTCTGCTCGGGGTTCAGGAGGAGCAGAGCAGTTTCTGTGAGGTGTAGAGGATGCTGTGGGGAGGGGGCAGCCAGGGAAACACCCCCAGCCCCCCTTGCCTGCCCCAGAGCCCAGCCAGGGGCCCCAGTTCCTGTCCCCAGTTCCCATCAAACCCTCCACCATGTGGTCCTACCTCAGTGATGCCAACTTCTCCTTTTCCATTTCATCCTAAGGTCCCTCCCGGAGAGCATCGCCGCCAGCCTGGCTCCCAGGGTAACCTTCCCCCTTCCTCCTCCTCTTCCTCCTGCTCTTCCTCCTGGACCCCTCTGTGTCTCCTCACACCTCAGGATGCCCTCAGCACCCAGCCACTCTCTGGTCCCACTAACACCAGGCTGGGACAAGGGACAAGGACAAGGGGCCGACTCCCGATGTCGCTGTCCCCTATGTCCCCGTGCCTCCCGTGTCCCTCCTCATCCTCAGGCGCCGGGCGGGCTGCAGCTCGCCTCCCGCTAATCCCGAACGTCTCTTTTTCAGCAGCTTTCAATCTTTGGTGTCTGGGAAACACAAAAGCCACATTAACCTGCTCACTTTCCGCCCTCGACGCTGCCTAATCCAGGACTAACACCGCGGGGGAGGGCGCAGGGGAGGAGGAGCGGGATGGAGGGATGGATGGATGGATGGACGGGAGGTGATGCCGGGTGGCCGCATCCTGACGCCGCTGGGATGCTTGGCTGCCCTGCCTCAATGCTGGGGGCCCAGCGCCCTTCCAGCTTCCAGGACCCCCTTCCCCTGACTCAGTTTCCCTTTTCCATTCGCAGCGCCCGCAAGCGTCCCATCCCCTACTACCGGCCCAGCCCCTCGTCCTCCAGCTCGCTGAGCACCTACTCGTACAGCCGGAGCCGCAGCCGCAGCTACGACAGCTACAGCTCCAGCCGCAGCCGCAGCCGGACTCGCAGCCCCCCCAGCCGCTCCCGCAGCCCCAGCCGCAGCCCCAGCTACAACAGCCGCAGCAGCTCGGAGAGCGCCGGCTTCTGAGCCCCCCGACAGCCCAGCTCTGCCCCCAGGAGGGACGGGACCCGCGGGGAGGTGGAAAGGAGCCGGGGGATGCTCAGGATGGACCTGGCAGCTCTGGGGGAGAGCACGGATGGGAACTCAGATGGGAACGCCCTGGGAGGGGGTGGCTCCCCCCGCCCGGGGGTGTTTGGGGTCGGGATGGGGAAGGGGAGGATCTCGGATCTCTTCTTATTTCTGCGAGTGGGGCGGGGTGGGGCGGGCAAGCACAGAGCGAGGGAACAAATGCTCTGCAGAGACCTTGGGGCCAGAGGGTGGGGGTGGCTGGGGACACCCCTGGCGTCCCCCTGTGCTTCTTTTGGGGTTGTCTGACTGTTTTTTAGCACAAGAGCATCCCGGGGAGGTGGGCAGATGGGGGGGCAGGCTCAGCTGGAGGGTGTGATGCCAACCAGAGGTGAGCAAGGCCCTGTTTCCCCCAGCAAAGCTGTCCCCAGGGTGTCATGGGGCACAGGGGCTCTGCAAAACATTTTGGGGTGCCCCCAGACCTGAGCACACGCCGAGCCATGGATGAACAAAGCCGGCAGCACCCGTAATTCTCTTCCCAAGCGAGGAGATCCAGGGAATACGCTGCTTGTCCCAGCTCAGGAGCCGGCCCTGGCACCCACCCACACCCCAGAGTGGGGGCACCCCGGGAGGAGGGAGCTGGGGCTGGGCAGGGGGTGCACCCAGCCACCCTCTGGCACTGCCATGGCCTGCCCCACCTCTGGGCTCGCAGCCCCTGTCCCCTCCTGATCCGGGGAAAAGTGGCTGCTTTTTAACTCAATTATGGGAAGAGAGAGGCAGGAGGGTCCCGGGCTTGGCCTGCCGCCCGGCTTTCGCAGGATTTTGCTGATTTCCCAGAAAAAACCAAGTCCCCAGGCGCTGAGGACAGTGGTGGCCCCGGGGTCGGTGTTTAACGCCGCTGGCCCCGCGTTTGCGGCTGGCTGGAGCAGGACAATGGGGATGAGCCTCGCTGGGTGGGAGAGCAGCTGCCCGCATTAACCCGCCGCCCCTGCATGCACAGCCGGGCTCTGGCTGGTTCCCAGCCAGCCGGGGTCGGGAGGATCCTCTGGAGCCCAGCTCAGCCTCGTCAGCAGGGGCCTGATGGAGCAGGGATGGGAGCAAGGGGCACTTCAGGGTCAGCCTCCCAAACTTGGCATGTCCAGGGTTCACCAGGCCTTGGAGAGAAATCCCAGGAGCTGGGCAGTGATGGGTGCCCGTCCCTGGGTGTCCAGAGGTGTTAGAGATGGGGTGAACAGGTAAGGAGGGGACACACTGGTGGCACTCCATGTGCAGCTTGTCCCCACATGCCAGCCTGGGCAGGGTGGCAGCGCTGGATGTGACAGTGGCAGGAGGAGGAGGAGACAAAAGGTTCTGCTCTCCTGGAGCCTGGGGGGAGATGGAGGACACGAATTCCCCCAGCATCCCCACAAACCCCGAGCCACGCGCTCCACAAACCATCCCAGCAATTCCAGCTGCTGCCCCACAGCCCCCACAGCCCCCAGCGCCCCACGGGGAGCCCAGAGCGGCCGTGGAGCCCCGACCCCGCTGGGCCATGGGGGAATGCCCTGCCAAGAGCCAGAGCCGAGCCAGCAGCGGGGATTGATCGCCCTGCAGCCCCCCTGGGGCCGCGGCTCCCCAGGACCCGAGCCCCGCCTGCAGCGGCGCCGCGGAGCAGCCAGCACATCAGGGAAAAATTCCAGTCTTCCTCTTTTACAGTCTCTGTCTCCTGCCGGGAGGGAGCCAACTGGAACAAATACTCTGTAGAAATACTTCAGTATTTTCCTGTCGCGCGTGCGCTCTCTCTCTGGGTTGTGAGTACAGCTGTAGATGCCGTGAGCTGGTGCAATTATAATAAATATACAGTATATATTGTAAATTACCCTGCTGGGCACTGAGAGGTTTCTTCCTGCCAGGAGCACGGCAGGGTTATCCTGCTCCTTCCCTGCGGCTCCCTGCGGATCCATCCTGCTCTTCCCTCTCCCTCCATGTGGAGCAGCACCGGGAGTTTTGTGTCTGATCCCTGCGAGGATCCTGCTGTGTCTGTGGGGGACCCTCTGCATCCTCCTGGCTCCTTGCCGTGCTCCTGGCTCCCTGCATCCCTCCCTGATCACTCCCGTTTTTCTGCCAGCTGCCATCCGTCCTGCCTGCATCCTTCCCTGCATCCCTGCCTGCTTCCCTTCATCCCTCCCTGCATCCCTGCCTGCATCCTCATCTGCATCTCTGCATCCCTCCCCTCTCTCTCACATCCCTGCATTCCTCCCCTCTCTCTCACATCCCTGCATCCCTCCCATTTGCCTGCAACTCTCCCATCCCTTCCATCCCTCTCCCGATCCCTCCCACCCTTCCCTGCTCCTCCCTGTGTTTCTGTATCCCTCCCATCCCTCCCATTTCCCTGCAGCCCTCCCTGCATTCCCACCTGCCACCCTTCCATTCCTCCCCGCATCCCTCCCCTGATCCCTCCCCTCCCTCCCAGCGTCCCTCCCTGCATCTTCCTCTGCATCCTTCCCTGCCTCCCCTCCATTTCCCTGCATCCCTGCCTGCATCTCTCCCCTCCCTCCCACATCCCTCTCATTTCCCTGCATCCCTCCCACTCCCTCCCCTCTGCAGTGCCCCATCTTCCCCTGGTTAACCCCGCCAAGCCTACCACAGCCCCCAGCCCCACATCACTCAGCCTCCCCCCCGTCCCCTCTAATCCTTCTACCCCCCCTTGAGCCCCCCTAACCCCATTATCACCCCCAAATTTCCTGCTGCTCTATCCCCCACACCCCTGAAGGTCAGTAATTCATGCAGTGAGTGTGGCAGGGCTCAGCTGATGCCCATCCCTCGTCTTCTCCAGGGCAAATCTGGGGCCAGAGGGGAGCTGGGCCCGGGTGATGGGGGCCCAGAGCTGCCAGGCTGGGCTGGAAACAGCCCCTTCCCCAGCACAGGAGCTTGGGTTCCCAGATAGGAATCCCTTCCTGGGTGCCTGGGGTGTGGAGAAACTTGGATGAGAGGATCCCCTTCCACCCCCCAGTCCCCCCCAGTCCCTCTGCCCCCCTAGAGCCCCCCTAACCCCATTATCACAGCCAGTTCCCGGTCCCCATTGGCCCCCAGGCCCTCACCAACCCCACAAGGGCCTCAGGGACCCCATTCCTGGGGACTGGAACAGCCCAGCTGGGGCTGGGGCTTCCTACCATGGTGCTGAGCACTGGAGCCACTGGAGTGCCAGAGGGCTGGGGGGCTCTGGAACCTTCTGGAAGGTGGGTCACCCTGAGCTGAGGGGCTCTGGAACCTTCTGGAAGGTGGGTCACCCTGAGCTGGGGGGCTTTGGAACCTTCTGGAAGGTGGGTGACCAGGAGCAGGGGGGCTCTGGAACTTTCTGGCCAGTGGGTGATCAAGAGCTGGGCGCTCTGGAAGGTTCTGGCCGGTGGGTGACCAGGAGCTGGAGGATGACCAGGAGCTGGGGGGCTCTGGAACCTTCTGGAAGGTGGGTTGCCGGCTGCTGGGGGGCTCTGGAAGGTTCTGGCAGGCGGTGACACAGCGCAGGGCCACTCAGGGCATCCTGCTCTGACTCATCCAGCCATTCCCGAGGCGCTGGCCCAGCCCCAGCCCCTTCTCACGCCGCATCCTGGGGATTGTTTTCCGGGCAGAGAGCGAGGCCGGGAGCGGCTCCAAGGGCCATCCATCACCCCCAAGCAGGCCGAGCCTCTCCCGATGACAGGAGGACGGACATGTCCCTGGCAGGGGGGCCCTGCAGGCTGCCAGCCCCCTCCCCGCACAGCACCCACCCACCCTCTGCGGCTGCGTGCGGCCGCCCCAGCCCGGCACAAGCTTCTGGTCCCTTCCCCGGGGCCGCCGCGATTTCCATTAATAGCCAGCTGAGCAGCCCGGCTAAAAATAACCCCGGGCCCTCTTCATAAGGGCCGGGCCGCCTTCCCCTCGGGCAGCCCCGCACGCCATGGCCGAGCGCCGCGTCCCCTTCACCTTCCTGCGCAGCCCCAGCTGGGACCCCTTCCGCGACTGGTACGGTGAAAGATGCATGGGTTTTATCATTGGCTTTTTGCTAATATTGTATGTGTTGTGTTAGAAAGTTATGTTGTGTTAATTCTCTTAAGTACTGTGGTAAATGTGGTTTTAGGTTATAAAAAATGTTAAAATAGGAACTATGCTATGTAGGATGCTGTTTTTAAAGAAAGGACTTGCAGTGAGATAGCAGCCACAGGACACCTCAATCTTTCAGAGAGAATGAATTTATTGGTCTCTTATCAGAAGAAATGAACTTCTTCCTGCCTCGAAGGCGCTGTCAGGATTCGGAGGAAGAAGTTGACACTGACCAGACAGAATCCTGTGTTTGAATGGAATTTATGCATCATGTATGAGATGGATGAATATGCAAGAGGCTATTGCTTTTAAGGGTTAATCCTCTGTTAACGTGGGTCCTTTTTCGGGCTCCTGCTGCCCAGAAAAAGGTACCCAGACATCCGTAACTCTTTATATTTATTGTCTCATATTGTCCTATTCCAAATTGTCCAAATTATTATTACTCTAATTATATTACTATTTTTATAACCATTTTATCCGAACTCTTTCCTTACTGGAACCCAAGAGAAAGATTTCCGGGGACTCCTCTGCTTTTAACCCCTGTGTTCTCAGGGGCATATCCACATCCCCAGTGGCCACACTGGGTGCCAGTATTCAAATCTGAGCAGCTCAGCAGCATCCCAAAAAACTCACTTCCTTTCAAACCACCACACAACTAAACTTTGAAAATTTTAAAAACGAGCGATTGGTGTTTTTCCCCAGGTACCATGGCAGCCGCCTGTTCGACCAGTCCTTCGGGATGCCGCACATCCCCGAGGATTGGTACAAGTGGCCGAGCGGCAGCGCCTGGCCCGGCTATTTCCGCCTGCTGCCCCGGGAGAGCGCCCTGATGCCGGCGCCGGGCTCGCCCTTCGGGCAGGCGCTGAGCCGGCAGCTGAGCAGCGGCATCTCCGAGATCCGCCAGACCGCCGACAGCTGGAAGGTCACCCTGGACGTCAACCACTTCGCCCCCGAGGAGCTGGTGGTGAAAACCAAGGATAACATCGTGGAGATCACCGGTGGGTGTTTGGGTGGGGATTCCTGGGTGGGGGAGATGCTGTGCTGGAGGCTGATGGGGGGAAAATGTGGGAAAAGGGATGGGAATAAGGGGAAAGAAAAGCAGGAGATGGAGGAGAGGAGAGAGGAGGAGAAAGGGAAAGAGAAAATTGAGGCATGGAGGAAGGCCCAGCATTGCAGCCCAATCTCAGGGTGCACTCAGGTGCAGAGACCCCCTCAGCTCCGTACATTGACCCCTTGCTGCTGTTCTGGAAGGACACAGGGAGCCACAGAGGGTCCTGGGGTGTCGTGAGCCCCGCAGCCCCCACAGCAGCCTGGATGCTGTGACAAAATCCAGATCTGTGGCACGAGGCCAGGCTGTGCTCCCTGCCCTGTGAGGGAGGGCCTGCAAGGAATGGGGGCAGTTCCCAGATGAATTCAGGGACAGAGGGTTGCTCAATCTCCTAATCTCCTGCCCTGCCAAGCTGTGGGGCCAGCTGGACACTGCTGGGCCCCTTTGGGCCCCCCCAGCTCCTGGCACCGCATTTTTCTCTGCTTAAACTTGGGGGATGCACCCAGGGTGGCCCTGCAGACGGTCCCGTCACGTTGCTCCAGGCTGATATTATGGCAAAAGCCCCAGGATGGGCAGAATCAGCCCCGGGATGGGCAGAATCAGCCCCTCACAAGTGTTGGGGTGGGGCAGGAAGGTTCCCACCCAACCACTGAGGTTTTGTTTCCTTGCAGGCAAACACGAGGAGAAGCAGGACGAGCACGGCTTCATCTCCAGGTGCTTCACCCGAAAATACACGTGAGTACCAGGGAGGAGGGGAGACACCTGATGCACCCCCAATGTCTTTGGGGACGTTTTCCCACCCACCCACACCCTCCAAACCTCCCTGGCCAAACTGGGAATGCTGCTCAGGCAAGCTGGGAGTGGGAGAGGCAGCGATTTGGGGCTGAGCATTGCATCCCCTGGGTCGGTGCTGCAGCCCTCACCTCCCCTCTCCTCTCCTCGCAGCCTTCCCCCGGGTGTGGAAGCCACGGCCGTGCGGTCCTCGCTGTCTCCCGATGGAATGCTGACGGTGGAGGCTCCGCTGCCCAAACCCGCCATCCAGTCTGCCGAAATCACCATCCCCGTCACCGTGGAGAGCCAGGCCAAGGAGCCGGCCAAGAAGTAGGCGGCACCGAGGAGGAGGAGACGGAGGAGGAGGAGGAGGAAGAGGAGAAGCCGCCGCTGCTATCCCCGCCCCCAGCTGCCCCCTCACACCCACCCCCTTTTTACTGTTGATTTTGTACTCGCCCTGCCACTGAGTGCCTTGAGTAAATGTGAAGGAACCGACAGAATCAGCCGGAATAAAAGCTGGTGAAAGAAACTTGTCCTTGTCATGTGTGTGCCCCCAGCCCCTCGGCTGGGCCGTTCCTGTGGGAGCTGCCCCGGGGCCAGAGCACCGGGACGGGGCTGCCTGGGGCCAGAGGGGCCAGCAGGGTCCCCGAGCCCTGCCCAGCACTGGGGTCTGTAACCCAGGGCTCCACATCCCCGCTGTTCTGTACTTGGGGTCTGTAACCCAGGGCTCCACATCCCCGCTGTTCTCATCCCAAGTGCATCCCCCGGGTCGATGTCCCTGACATGCACATCCTGGATATCCCGCACCTGAGTCTCCTACATCTCTGCTCTCCACATCCACCTCCAGCACTCTGGGGCCTTTACATCCCACGTCTCCAACATCCCTGGTGTTCACATGCCAGGTCTCCAACACCCCTGTCTCAGCATCCCAGTTTTCCACAATCTGGGTTTCCTGCATCCCACGTGTCTCCAGTCCCAGATCTCCTCATCCCTGCTCTCCCACACTCAGGGTCTCCACATGCCCTATTAGAGAATATTTGGAGTTTCCACACCCAAATATTGTTTTGCTGCACCCCAAAAAACAAGTGCACAAACACTCCCTTTGGATCAGAGGGCAAACGAGTTCGAGTTTCATGGGCAAGAACCCACCCAGCAGTGCAGCCCCCTGAGTCCCAGCCCTGCCCCAGGGCTCCCCCTTCTCTCCACCCCACTGTCTGAGGGTTTGGGGGTTCAGCTCAGGGGCTGCAGCCTCCCGGGGGGCTGGAGAGGGTTTGGGTTGTGCCCTGGTGCCGTTTGGCCCTGGCTGGCCCCGTGTCCCCTGTGCCCTCCCTGCCCCGGGGCTCTGGGCAGGACTGGCCCTACATGGCCGAGGTCAGGCCCACGATGTCCCCCGATGTTCCCTGCTCAGTCAAATCCCACTAATCCCCCCTGAGTCATCCCTGGCCGACGCTGACCTGGGAGGAATCCTGCCGTTGTGAGGCCCTCTCCGAGCCTGGGGGGCTCCCTGTGCCCCCGAGCCCCTGCCCTGAGCCCCCCTGCCCAGCAGTTTGGGGTGTGCTGAGTTTGGCAGATCTCAGGCAGATCCTGGGGATCAATGGGATCAATTCCTGATCCTGGTGATCGATTCCTGCTGTTGGGGTCACTCCTGTGCTTGGAGAGGGGGGTTCCCATTTGTGTGTGAGGCTTTTCCAGCCCCAGCCTCCCTCCAGGGGAAGAAGACCCCGAGCAGCATCCCCAGCCCCCTCCCCTCTCCTGTGGCCTCACCACGGTGACTTTTGATCCCCAAAAAAAGCCGGGAGTGGGGGCTGTGGCAGGACCACGGCGCTGGGATGGGGTCGGGGTGTCCCTCCCTGTGTGGGGGTGCCCTGTGAGCCCCCAGCCCCTCCTGCTCGCCCCCCTTTGCCGTGGGGGGTGTGGGTGCTGCAGCCCCGATCCCTCGCAGGGCGCTGAGTCAAGGCGCATTTTCTGTTTATGGCTTGGCGGGGAGGGGAATATTTTTACAGCGTGAGTCACCGCGCGTGTGGCTGCGAGCGGAAAAGCGTCGGGAAGGGACGGAGGCGGGGAAGGACCGAGGTGGGGAAGGACGGGGGTGGGGAAGGAAGGACCGAGGTGGGGAAGGACCGAGGTGGGGAAGGAGCCATCCAGCCCCTCCCGAACCCTCCCCGCGGCTCCCTCGTCCCCAGAGCCCCGGGAGGAGCCCGAAGCCCGAGCAGGACGCGGATCCCCAGCGGTGCCCCAGGAGCTGAGCCCAGGCTGCCCCCGAGCCCCCCAGAAAGTCGAGACAAGGCGATAACAATTAAGCAGCGCTGACGTCAGATCTGTAAGTTTATTTGCTCAATGTACGACGGCTACATAATGACTCACATTCATGATATTCCATCACTGAGGAAAAACTGCTAAGAATGGTCCGTGTGTGAAATAATTCCTTACAGAAACACGGAGTTGGAAAAATAATCACTGATTAGACCTTAAAAATAGTTCACTGCATAACATGACAAAAAGCACAAACAAAGGCTCATTCAAAGAACACAGTCATTGTTCTCCTACACTGTAATAGTTATAATTTCACCATGACGAACACCAGACATTAAGATTAAGCTAACACTGGTGTTTTCTTTTGCTTTTTTTTTTCCTTTTAAAAACAAAATCATATATAATTGCATGTCACTATAGCAACATCCATAACAGATCAGTTTGTTACGATCACTATTTGGTAGAGCAAACTTTACCCCCGAAAAAAAAAAAGGAAAGAAAAATAAATTAAAAAACTTTAAAAAATTTTTGAAGACTATTTTGTCATAGGAATACATAACATCTACAGTATAAGTTAATAAATTTCAAGCTACTGTATAGAAATACGACACTAGCATGCACAATATTGTATCAATAGAGTAATGGAGCAGTAATCATTTCACTGGAGAGACAGTATCATAGGCAAGTGCATCTCTTAAAAAATGAAAGAAACCATTCAAGCTGCTTAAAAATCAAGTCCCTGACCCCCACTCCGTTTTTAGCCCTCTTGTGCCATCTCTCCTGCATAAGTTTCCTAAAGCAGCCAGAGCAAAAAGCCAAAAAGAGTAGTAATTATTTGGGGAAAAAAAAAACATAAAAAAAAAAAAAAGAAGATAAGTTTTGTAATTCCAGTAAATCACTTCCAATTACACAGCTGGGACAACACTGCTCACGGGACACGGGGGTGGATGAGAGGGAAAGCCTAAAGCCTCTCCCGGTCCCGGCACACGGCGGCACCGCACACCCTCACCGCGGGATGCTGCAGCCCCAGCTCCCTGCGGGGCGCTCGGAGCAGGGAGAGCCCGACCCAAACCAAGCCGGGCCCCAGCGGTGCCGTGTGTGCCTCACCACGTGCCGGGCTGGCTCTCGCAAGGGCCGGGGAAAGCCTGCTTCCAAATCAGCGTCAGAATCTCAGAATCACGATAAGGATTGAATCAAAGCACGAGCTTCGCGGTGCTGGGGAAGCGCTGCAGGGCGCAGCGCTCCGCGAGCCAGAGAACAGCACTGAACCTCCAACAACCATGGAAAAAAAACAAAATTAAAGCTAAACTTACTCAAAATGGGGTAAGTAGTACCTGCTAAGCAATTCAGATGCCCCAACTCCCACCCCCGGCCGGATCAGACAGACTGAGAAAAGATTTTGCTAAGAAGAGAACTAAGTTCCTGGGCTCCCGATGGTGGACAGAAATGTCTATGATTGTAGCTCTTCCCTTGAGGAATTTCTCTACCAAATTAGTGTCTAAGCTCCTGAAGTTCACTCATTACACCACAAGCTTCCCCAGGAGAAAGGAAAACGCACCCGGCTTCCCTGGTGACAAACAAGGGAGCCCTGGGTGCTGGAGATCTGCTGACAAACCTCATGGTACAGTGGGAGAAAGTCAGGCAGAGTGAAATGGCAGTGCAATCCCTGAGGAAGCAGCTGTGGCACCTTAAATCAGGATGGTCTTTTGAAATACCAAACACAGTACATGACATACAGACCTGAATGCTCTTTTTTTTTAATATTTTTTATTGTTTTTTATTTAAGTGGCATTTTTTTTTTAAGTTTAAACACTTCCCCCTTTGTCTAATTAAGTTCTTAAACCTTTTGCTGTGGACTTAAAATAGTTGAAACAGCCGCTAGCCAAGCACCTGTTAAGCTGTTGACCAAAAAACTAGAGCAGCTTTGATGTTCCTCGGGCGGGCGGTCTTCTTGCCTTGGGCGACACAGAATAGCTAAAGCCAGTCCACAGGCGAGGACTGCTCAGGAAGGCAAGCCAAAAGAACTAGCAAAAGAAAGAAAAACAGACAATCAAAGGCTTGATGTCATATGGCTGTAATGTAGAAATACTGTAAACTGCAATTTAGTGTTAATACTGTAAGCTACCCTAATAAATATCTCAACCAAAAAAAAAAAAAAAAAAAAAGAAAAAAAAAAAAGAAAAAAAAAGATTGGATGGCCTAAATCCCAGGGCTTTGCAAGCCCCAAATTCTTTAGTTTTGTTGGTTTTATTTTTAATTCCTTCTCAATTTGGGGATTTGCAGGCAGAGCTGCAGAGAGAGGCCCCGCGACGTGGTGCGGGCACACGGCACCTGGGCTGCGGAAACAAACGCTCAAAGCCTTACTGGAACCACAGAACTCCCTTTTTTTTTTTTCTCAAATGTTTTTGCGTTGCTTTCCTTACAAATGAGGGCCATTCCATCCACGCAAATTCGTCTTAAAACCCTTTTTTTTTTATTTCTAGCAATAAAGTTAAATTAAAGACAGCTCCACTTGTATTAATAATCTACAGAACAGTCCATATGCCAGTGAGGCTGCTATTCCATACCAGCACAGCCAGCCTGACTTCCACTAGTGGTGTTTTGGCAAAAATGTCAACGAGGCAATCAAAGACAGGTTGTGGGGGGCCTCCCTGGGAAGGTGTCCCCTCCCTTTCCCTCCCCCACCCCGGACCCCCCCCCACTCGTGGGAAAAAAATAAAGACTGCAGTAGTTAGCATCAGCGTGCGGCTGCCAGTCCATCGGGGGGGTCTAGTTGTTGCCTTCTCCGCCGTCGTCGTCTTGCTGATCGCTCGTCCAGAGCGTTAGGTTGTCGCGGAGGAGCTGCATGATGAGCGTTGAGTCCTTGTAGGAGTCCTCGTTGAGGGTGTCCAGCTCGGCGATGGCGTCGTCGAAGGCCGTCTTGGCCAGGTGGCAGGCCTGCTCCGGCGCGTTCTGGATCTCGTAGTAGAAAACCGAGTAGTTAAGGGCCAGCCCGAGCCGGATGGGGTGGGTGGGCTGCATGTGCTCCTTGCTGATCTCATGGGCTTCGCTATAGGCCTTCTCCGAAGACTCCACCACGGTCGCCCTCTTCTCGCCGGTGGCCACCTCGGCCAGGTAGCGGTAATAGTCCCCTTTCATCTTCAGGTAGAAGACTTTGCTCTCGTACTGCGTCTCGCTGCAGTTCTTGATCAGGTAGTTGTCCAGCAGGCTCAGCACATCCTGGCACACGGCTTCCAGCTCCTTCTCGATCTTCTCGCGGTAGGCGCGGACCATCTCGATCTTCTTCTCGTTGCCATCTGCAGAGGTCTTCTGCTCGATGCTGCTGATGACTCGCCAGGATGAGCGCCGCGCCCCCACCACGTTCTTGTAGGCCACGGACAGCAGGTTCCTCTCTTCGTTGGACAGGGGCTCGTTCAGCTCCGTCACCTGTGTGGAGAGAGGGGGAGAGAAAAGAGACGTTCGGGTTAAGCCCCAGCCTTCTGACACTCCCATCACTCCTTTGGGTGCTCCTGTGCGTCTCTAGACAGAGGCAGCAGGAGGCAGTCAGCTCCAAAGTCCTGCTCTGCCATCCAGCTCTGCCTCTGCTCCCATCCCAGCAGGAGCCAGATGGGAAATCGTGCTGTGCTCCAGACCCACGACAAAAGGAGCAGGCCTTGGGTTTTATTTGAGAAATCAGCATCTTCCAGAACAGTCTTCTAGGAAAGAGATGCCTTTCACCTGCAGGATGAGAGTTGGCAATGCAGGGGAGAGGGACAGTCAAAGCAAGAGGGAGGAGATGGCCCAGGGTTATGAGCTACCTGCATGGTTAACACCACCAGAGCTACAGGGTGTTCAGCCTTTCCACTTCCCACAGTCTTCAGACACACCCAAAAAATCTCTGAGATGGCACAATTACAACTCCCTCAGGCACCTTAAAAGCTCACAGGGTGAGGGGAAACCCCCCACACTGGGTTTTCCTCACCGAGGTTAACAGTGTTACCTGCCTCATGCACCACAAAAACCACAAAGGGATTATGGAGATGATGAGCACAGAGCTCCCTCAGTAACTTGGGAAGCACCACTTGGTATCACAATAATCCCATTCCAGCTCCCACAACACCATCACTGCCTGGAGCCTCCCAGGCAGCAGCTTTGGCCAAGCTTCCTGCAGGAAGGAGCAGGAGGAGCCCCTGCAGCAGCCAGGACACCACACAGCAGCTGCACAGGGCTGCTCCCCTGGGCTGGTTACAGCTGCCAAGTGCCACTTTGAGCCTGGGCATGGCCACTGTCCCCTTTCCCCCAGGACACACCCTGGGCACAGCCAGCTGGGAATCAGGCCACCAAAGCAGGAACCTGTGAGCCACCTCAGGGCAGTAAAGGATTAGGTAATGGTTTGGATGTGAAAGGCTTCTGCAAACACTGAGTCACTTTCACAAGGATGTGTAAGGACAAGGTTTGCTCTGGGCCCAGATAACCACATTTATGGTGGGGAGCAGGAGGCCAAAGGCTCAGCCAGGACCTCATTTGAATGGCCTTGAATGACTCACGGTTGCTCACACCATATTGACCTGCACATTCCAGAACATGCACTCCTCCTGCAGCTCTTCAGCCATGCTCTGGCTGATGTCTCCTCCCAAAACCAGGCCACAGCTAAGCCTGCTCCCCCCACAGCAAGCAGAGTCTCTGAGCAGATCCCTCCAGCCCTTTCCCTCGAGGCAGAGGCAGCAAGCAGACCCTGCACTGCCACCCCTGCTGCTGTGTACATCTGTGCTGCTCCACAGGATGAGCCTGGCAGAGGAACAGCAGACCATTTCTACATGGAAGAGGGTCTTCCTGTGCAAACCAGCACAGCTGCTTCTGCTGCAGGGTGAGAGAAGCCGAGGGAGCAGGGAATGGGTGTCACATGAATGAGGGCAGGATCTCCTGGGACTATCAGCAGCTGCCAGTGGCACAGGACAAAGAGCACAGAGCAGGATGCCAGGGCAGTTGGCAGTGCTCCTGCCCAAGGTAAGCAGGGCAGCGATGCCACCCCCAGCTCCAGTGCCAGGCCAACCCTCACACCCCTGTCCTGGCCAAGGCAACGGTGACAGTTTAACCACAGGGCCCTGGGGTCCCTGTGATATCCTGCTTCCTGCAGCAGGGCCAGGCAGGGCCCAACCACAATGAGCCCAAATACCCGTGGTGAGACACTTGTACACTGCCTCCAGCCTGCCTGCTGTGCTGAGATCTCTGCTCTGCAGTTTTACAGAATGTCTCCCTTTGTTCTTCCCTCGCAGTGACACTTGCACAAACCACAGTAATGACTTTGTGGGTTAAAGACATCTTT
The DNA here is from genome assembly GCF_047830755.1 of Zonotrichia albicollis. Classification (NCBI taxonomy): domain Eukaryota; kingdom Metazoa; phylum Chordata; class Aves; order Passeriformes; family Passerellidae; genus Zonotrichia; species Zonotrichia albicollis. Next base: position 6,312,581 of record NC_133840.1, read on the forward strand.
GGGAGCACAACCAAGGTGTTCCCCTGCCCCAGAGCTTCTGGGTTGTCTGTCCTCAGAGATACCAAAGACTCCATCAGGTTACCTGGGGGCTTATTCCACCTAAGCTGCCCTGCTTTGAGTGAGGGATTTGGAAATAGAAGCATCCAGAAATCCAGCCTGATTTATTCTCTTCCAGCTGTAAATGGAGTGTCCAACACCCACAGCCATACAAGAGACTCACTGATTCCAAGAGTTTTCTGTCCTGACAGGGGTTGTGGAGATTGATCACCAGATGAAATTTTGCTTTTAGCAAGGTGCTCCCTGAGAAGAGACACCAGTTTTGAAGTGAGGAACAAGCAGGCGCCCCACAGCTAGATCTGCAGATATTTATCACTGCAGGGAGAAGTAGATTTACCTCCTCTCACCAGAATAGTCTTGCTGGAGGACAGATTTATCAAAACTACAGGGAGTTTCGTGGGATTAGCTTTGCCATAAACATTTTAAATTCGAAGCTATTAAGGATTACGGAGGAAAGTTGCCTGTCAAAATCCTTTCAACAAACTGGCTGACAGATGGAAGGTACACCTGTGGAGACAGCAGATTCCCCTAGGGAGCTCACAGGGAACTTGTAAAAGCAGGAAGGAGCCTTGTTAACCATGTCAGTGCTTCCTAGCAGGACCCAGACTCCCAGGAAGGAGCACTGCAGAGACATGGCCAAGATGTGACAAGGGTGGGGACAAGGACCAGGGCCCTCAGCAGCAGGAGAGGGGAGAGGCTGCAGTCCCACACATTTCAGTTTGCAATTGAGCTGACGGAGGAAGAACAGAAAACCATCTGGCTCTTGCATTCCCAGCAGGAAGAAAATGCAAGATGCCCAGGACACAAGGTATCAGACAGCAGGGTACACTGAGCTGCCTTGTCAGAGTGAGAAAAAGGCAGAAAATATGTATCCCAGGCTCAGCTGCCTTTGAGGACATCTCTGTCTGCCCAGAGGTGCCTGGTGCCCTCCTGCCTGTGCTGGCATTTCCAGGCACAGCCCCCTGCACACCCAGACTGTGCAGTCACTGTCACTCTGCTCTTCCACAGCACTGCACCAGTGCCCATCTCCAGCAGAAACCACTCCAACACCTCTGCACCAGTCTGTCACATGCACGTGGGGCTGTGCCTTCTCTGCAGCCTGTGCTGGCCAAACAAATGCTGTTTGTTTTCTTCTTACACTGCAGGATACAGAAACAAAGTGAGTTCAACCCAGCCACTGGTAAACAGCAGGTTCTCATACACTGAGTTTGTAGCATTGCACTGAATGCTTCTGGTTTAACATCAAATAAGGCAATATCCTGCATCAGGCCTGGATCACACTGCAGCAGTCACAACATGCAAGGGCAGAACCTTCCCCCTTAACTCAGCCCCTGAAGGGGTTTCACCTCCCCAAAGAAGGGATCAGGTCCCCTGATGCCATTTCCAGCACTGTTACATGGAGTCAGAGACTTCAAATAGCCAAAGGAAAATCCTAGCTTGGCATTAGGAGGGCTTGGCAGGAGCACAAAGCCATCAGGCCCTGGCTGCAGTCTACCTGCTCTTTGGGAAGCTCAGTTTGGAGTTTTACTTCCCTGGCTGCCAGCAGGGAACAGCAGAATTTGCTCTGCAAACCCCAGTAACTGCCCAGCCTCATCTCCCTCCTGTGCTCATGCAGACCAGGGAGAGGGGCAGGAGATGCAGTGTCAAGTCCTGGATGTGACACAAACAGCCAAGGACAAGGAGCTGATCCACACAGTGGAAATCTGATACAGGAAACTCTTCTAGCTATTCTGGAAAAAAAAAAAAAAAAAAGGAGAACAGAGCTGCCAGGAGCAGACTGCACAAGGACACCTAGGCAGGGAGTGCAGGGAGCCTGGCATGGAGCAGCCCATGCTGCCAGGCACTTCCATCACCAAGCTGGAGCACACTGCAGTTCCAGTCTCACCAGTTCTCCGATGGCACAGTGTCTGCACCACCAGACTCCAGGGCCCTTAGGCCATGGGGAAACTCCCTGAGTTCCCGTTGGACAAAAATTACTGGAAGTTTAGGGTTTACAGAGGCTTGTACAAATCCAAGCCCTCTGATTTGCAACAAAGCACTGCAGAGGCAGCACCATGTCTGAGAAGGTTTTCCTGATTTCTCCACTACAGCTGGAGCTCTGACTCAGCACCTTGCCCCAAACCTGGCAGGCTCCTGGCATGCCCAAGGATCACATTGCAGCCAGGCAAGCTTCAGCCTCTTGAGAAGCCAGGGAACGAGCAGAACTTTACCTGTCCCTGATGCCAAGGTATGTAAACTCCAAAAGCCCAAGGGGTGCTTCTACAGCACCTGCTTTCTGAAGTATCCTGATTAACAGGCTTTGGTGAGACCCACGGGGCTTATTCCAGACTCCCATCCTCCACTTGTCAGTTTGCAGGAGCAGGTCTGAGTATACATCAGGAAATTACTGTTTTTGAGGTCCCTTCAGTGACTGCAGAGAAGATCCATCACAGGACTTAGCTCTACCTGTTTATTCTTGCACACTTTTCACTTAGTTTGATAATTAAGTGCCCACCCATTTGCAGCTTCTGCCTGGCTTTGATGTCTTATCTTAAAGCAGACAGCACTGGCAAGCTGACAGGACCCAGAGATCCTTCCCTGGGGAATACCATCAACATCTGACAGTTTAACCCATGTATAAACCTCAACACTTGCTCTTCTTATTGCTTAAAAGAGAATTTGAGTCCTTCAGGACATCAGACAGCTACAAAAGAGTGAAGCTTTCCTGGAGAGACAGAGACAGCCATGAGAACTTCAAACTGTTCACTGAGAAAAGCTTTTAAAGATCATCAGAGCTCCTCTCCCACCAGGATACACAACATCCATCTCCCCTTCAGCACTTCTGCTTCCTGTTCTATCTACAGCTCCTGCACCATGGAATTAAATTTGTTATCTCTCCACACAAACCCCAGCAAGTGCCTTGTTTTCCTTCACATGCAGCTCGTTAGTGTGAGCTCTGGCCTGAAGGTCCCATTCTGTGTTTCATTTTTTGAAATGGTGTTCTGACCACTGAAATTCCTTCTTGCTCTGTAGCCACTGGCAAGGGGAGCACCCAGCACACAGCCCCTCCAGGCTCCAGGAGCTGAAAAAGGTCACAACACCTGCAGACCTGTCACCTTCCCCACAGCTCCAGCTGCTGTCACATGCTGCCACCCCACCACCCATGAGCAGGGACAAGAGGACACGGCCTCAGGCTGTGCCAGGACAGGTTCAGGAAGAATTTCTTCACAGAAAGGGTTGTCAAGGATTGGAAGGGGCTGCCCAGGGAGCTGGTGGAGCCCCCATCCCTGAAGCACTCAGGAAATGACTGGACACGGCACTAAGTGCTCTGCTCTGGTTGACAAGGTGGTCACTGGTTAAAGGCTGGACTCTGTGACCTTGGAAGTCTTTTCCAATCTTTATGATTCTGTGACAAGACCACCTTCAGCAGCCCAAGTGTGTCATTTTGGAAGGTCATGACAGACAGACTGCCTGTTTTTTCCTGTCCCCAGCTCGCCCCAGCTTGAAGAAATGGCTGCTCTCAAGCACATGAAATTGTCACCATTACCCAGCAGCCTGGTGAGAGTCACGACTTGATGTCACACAAGCTCACCAAGAGCAGCTTCTCCCCAAGCACCAGTGAGCTGTCCTACAACTCCATCACAGCAGTGGGAAAGATGCTTTTCTTAAGCACTGTCCTACTTTGGTGAAGTAGGCGTGTGTTAAACCAGACCTAAATCTAAAATGTGCCCAGATTGGTTTGGGTTCCTTTCCCTGTTGCCTTGCCTTCGCCCCCATGTCACACTTCCAAAGTGGAAGTCACACCAGAACTGCTTCTCTCCTTGCTGACCCCTTCTGCTGTCCCCTGCTCATGTTTTAACTCAGTGTGGCCAGGGGGGTTTTGGGCTGTAGGTCAAACCCTTCCTCTCATCCCAGACAAGAGCAAAAAAAAAAGCACGTGCAGGCTGTGGGCAGACACAAGTTCCCCACTGCCTTCTCCTCTGCCTGTTTCACTATGAATAATCCCCTCCTAGTTCCTGTTTTCTAAGCTAGCAGGGCCAGTTCACATCACAGGACAGCAGCTGAGGGCACATGGGATGGTTCTGGCTCTGCCATTGCATTTCAAATTGCTCCCAGTGCCTCAAGGACCAGTGTCTGCAGAGAACTGTTTATTGCTTGCAGCCCAACTGCATCTCAGAGGCTACTCAGGTGCTCTAGACATCAATTAGGATTTCTGCATGTTCCTACACTTAACAGCAGCTTTCATCCCACTCTGCAGCCTTTATTACTTAAGGCGACTTTGAACCACCCAAGACAAAGTCTTCAAACTGGGAGATGTGGAAACCAAGAGCTCATTTATTTTATTGGCCTCTGTAGCTCAATAACTACATGTGATTGCACTGCATTCAGGTTTGATCAGTCAGGAGCCTGCAGACCTCCTGCTCCAGTTTCAGTGTGGCTGTCATGGATTTCAGCTGGAGAAAAAGCAAATTTCAGCTGTGTGGGTCATTCTTGCACATGAAAGGTTGAAGGGAGCCAAGGTGAGAACAGCAGTACGAGCAGCAGAGCTCTGAGCTGCTCCATTTTGTGTCCCAGCCCTTATCTGCAGCACTGCAGTCCCAGCACTTGGGATAACGACTCTGGGTTTCTTTCCACTGCAGAACACCTGGGTGCCATTGATTTGTGTCTCTGACTTCTTCTGCAGCTTGAGATAAGGCAAACACGAGGGAGCATCTGCCTGCCATGGCTATTGTGGACAGAGAGCAGCCCAGACACATCCCAGTCACCAACTGGAAAGAAAAACTTTGGCCTCCCAGCTTTGTGTATGTTCAAGTGTTCTACAAACAAATGTTCAAGGAGCTACAAGCAATTTCTGAGTTAGCATTGCACAGTCCTGTCACAGAGAGCTGCTCCTCTAGCCAGCATGTGCTTTTTGAGCCAGGAAGGAATTATGCTCAAGTTTTCTTGTTTTCCTTATTAACACCCTGATTCTCATTAGCCTTACTGACAGGCTATGAAACAAGATGAAAACTGGCTGGAGGACAACTCGTTTCAGCATCTTGCTGCCATTACCTGCCTCATGCTTATTAAAAACTCTTGGGGAAAATGATTGACCTCTGTTGGCCTAGTGCCTCCCAGCCACCAGATGGAGAGAGCAGCAAGTCCAAGCACATCAGCCCCAGCATTTGAGGGGATTGTCACTCAGGGCTCATCACACTGTCCCTGGCAGATGGGACACCAGCACCTTTGCCTGCTAACTACAAAGCAACAGAAGGGATGCCAAGCTATTCCTTCCCCAGGATATGGCAGGCTGGCAGCATCATCTGCCCACTGCTGTGTGCTGTGAGTGCCTCAGCAGCAGCACAGGATCAGCACCACCCTTCTCCATCACCCAACAGCTTGGGAGCTCTCCTGCCTTGGATTATCTGCTCTGCTCCCTGCTGACAGCCTGGTCTCCAAGCTCTCTGCTAAGCACGTGGAAGCCCAGTGCCACAGCGTGCCACTGCTGCGAGAGCTCAGATGTGCCCCTGGAGCTCACAGCAAGTTTCAGGAGCTCAGAGTTGATCCGTTGATCCTTTTGGAAGGAGAATGACAATTCATGGCTGCTATAGGCTCTTCTGGGCTGCATTAAGCTTCTCCAGGTGGGAGCTGAAGAGCTCTTCAAGAGTAACCACAGCTCTTTCCTCAGAAGCATTTCTGTGCAAGTTTAAAGACTTGGGGGTTTTTAATTTCTGTTTAAGCATTATTCTTCAGAAGACTCCACCTACTCACAGGCTTTTGAACTGAAGCAGCCATTCACAGGATGGCTACTGGACATTTCTAGAGTCTTAAGACTTGGTCCACGCAGAGGAAGATGGTTTTTTCTTTCCAATTCATGGTAAAACAAACCCAAGCCAGACAGATTTCAGAGACTCTAGATAAATGCACCAAGTTTCATGTGGGGAGGGTGTTTAGTGCTGCTGGGAGCATTAGCTGCTTAAAGATTTACCTCACAGCTTCCAAGGGTACTAATCTGGCTCAGATCTTAGTGCTTTCCTGCTCACCTCCAGCCCCAGTGCCAGGCAGGAAGAATCCTGCCACCAGATCATCAAATCCTCCCCAGAGCATCAAGTGCCAGGCCTTGCCCTTAATCAGGGGCTCAAAAACTGCTGAGCCCATGACCTCTACCCAGCTGAGCCAAGAGAGAAAGGATGCTGTGCCATGGGCAGGCCACCCCAAGGCTGAGAGCAGGTTCTGGTTGCTGGGAGAGCCTGTTCCTGCTCACTGAGCAATTCCTGCCTGCTGGCATGGCTTCCTTTGGCATGGCACTGCTGCCATGGCAGCTGCAAGCTGCTGCTCCAAAGGGTGAAATGGGAGAAGCTGCAGCCATGCAAAGCTCCCTGCAGTGAGCATGCACGATTTTAGCTGCTCCAGGTCACTCCCACAAACACTTTGGGAACACCTTCCTTCTTACCAGAAGGTAAGATTCTGGAAATATTAAAAACAAGATTTTTGCTCTAGGTCTCTTGGTCTGCAGATCCAGCAGTTCCTTGGTGTCTCAAACATGTTTTACCAGATTAAGCAAGAGACTTCCCAGAACACCCAGGTGGATTCCTGCATGCCAGCTCCACGATAGGTTTAATTTCTACATCAGTGAGTAAGGTGATTATCCCTCCAGATGTACTTTACCCTCCCACTGCTTCAGGGATTTCAGGCTTGATCTTACACATCTCTAGCAAAGACAACTTTATTTAATTTCTTAAATGAACTTACAGAAAAGAAGAAAGTCAAGTTTTTGCTCTGGCAGCTTTCTGGAGCACTGCAACTGATTTTAAATTACAAGGAGGGTCACTTTACTGTCCTTGATCCAGCTGTTTAACTCCCCTCACCTGGCTGCAGCCGAGGGTGTTAACCCCCTTCCAGCCTGTTCTGAAGCCCAAGGGACTCCCACCACAGATCTGATCTCAGTTCATCACAGGTGACAGAACCCCTGAGGTGCCAACATCATCTTGACACCACCAAACACAAGAAGCCAAGCTCCCAGATAATGAAATATTCACCCCATGTAACAAAGCCCAACAGCATAAACAGGCAAAGCTCCAAGGCCTGCCCCAGCTGGGTGTAAATCAAAGGCTGTTAATCTCCCCCAAGTTCCCATTCACTGCTGCATTAGCCTTTTACAAGTAGAGATCTCCTCCAGCAATTGCTGAGCGTGTCTGTTAGCACATGGCACAGCAACAGCTTCTCCACCTACTATTAATAAACCTGATGCTGCTGAGCACCACAACTGTCCAAACAACGTGTCCATCAGCAGCCTCGTTAGCACTGGGGCTCAGCCTTCTCACTGGTGTTTTTCTAGAGCCTTGCTGAAACCATCTTAGAGAGGAGTCAGAAGCACCCTGACACGCCAAGCAGCTTTGCTTGGTACGTAAGCAAAGACACATCCCAAGCAAGCCAACCCATCTAGAGAGATCAGAGGGAATTTGCAAACAATTAAGGAATGGTTTGCACTTGGAATCCCTGCAGACTTGGGCTCGTCCAAGCACAGCTGCCTCAAACACCCATACACGGACTCAATTCCAACAGCTCCTTCACAGAAGAAAAACATTAAGTACTCTAATCCCTAATCTGGGGATCACTTTAAGGGAATCTCACGCCATCATTCTCTAGTTACTCTCTTACTGCAATTAACTAATGCACTGCCCCTGGTCACTAGATCATTAGCTTGGGGCCAAAAATCAGGTTTGTTTAATATCTAATTGAGCATGTACTGGGTCATGTCTGAGATGTGACTAAATCTGGGTTAGCACAAAAAACCTCAAACTGGGGGAAGTTTGCCCTTAAATAGGCAGACAAAGGCTTTTGTTTCACCAGCTACACGAAGGCTTTGCTTTTGAGAGACAGTCTTGTCAGTGTTTCCTGCAGCACAAGAATTGCTGCCTCATCATTTCTGCTCCATTTTCCAGAATTTACCATTTCTGAGCTTTTCCAGATTATACTAAGATAACCAGCATGAGACTCCAGGGTGAAGATCAACCCTTTTGATTTACCAGCCCCAGCAGCTTCCAAGGCTCCAGCCCACAGAAGGGACCAGAAAGATGCAGCAGCTCAGCATCACTATCATTGTGCATTCAGATAAGATGGACAAAGCCATCCCACTGCTGAGCTCCTCCCCCACAGCCACAGTGGGAATCCCACATCTTGACATCTGGATTCTGAAGCAGAGTCAGACCTCTTACTTAAAAAAATAAATAAATTTAAACAGCAGAATGGGAGTAATTTTGTTGCCACTTTCCTTCATTTTAGGCTGGGAGGAAGGACTTTGCTCATTAGATCAAGCAGACAGGGAGAAAAACATTCCCACAAACCATTTCATTTGCATGAGGAAAGAAGAGTTCCCCCATCTTCCAGGACCAAAAGCTGCACTGGCAGAAGCACAGGCAGAGCCTGGCAGCCAGCAGCCATGGCAGAACGTTTTATCTCAATGCCACCAGCACAAAACCAGCCACCACCATTTATCTGGCCTGCTTCTTCAAGACAAGCCAAAGGTTTCAGAGGCTGAAAGACAAAGCCACCCAAAATCCAGCACAGTGACCAATCCATTGCTACTTCCCCTTGTTTTAGCTGGTTTCCAGGCTATCACTGCTCAGCAGTGACCAGCACCAGTCAAATTGAGTCAATACTCAGGTTTTCACTCAGTTTTTGCTTCCCAGACAAGCCAATTGCCATTTTCCAGAAATGCCAGTTGCCATTTCTCATGTGCATCTAACACTTGGGGAACAAGACTTCAGCTAAGGACCAGTTAGGTTAGTTACCTGTTCAGTAAAGAGCAGAAGTTGTTGAAGGCTTTCCAGCTTTCCAGAAGGAAAAGACAAAGACTTGACCAGCAAAGGAAAGGTCTAAGCTGGCTGCAAACCAGTTAGCACAAAAATACTCCTCCTTTGGAAAAATCTGCCATGAGCTGCAGAGCACTGGAGCGCAGGAGAACGCCTGGAAGCACTGAGGGTGCAGCACAGCCCAGAGCCAACCTCAGCCCTGCCTCACAGCTCTGCCACAGTCAGGTGGAGATGATGCCTGGATCCCATCAAAGCTGTCAATGGAGAACGCTTGGGAAGCCAGGCAAATCCTGTTCCACTGTGCTTTGGACTGCAGTTATTCTAATTTGCATTCACGTTCTGCTGGCAGCTCAGGAGGCTGAACAGGGCACAAAAGCACAAGGCAGAGCACTAAATACCTCAGGCATTGACCCACATGAGGAAAAGCTCCCTCAGGTCAGACTGGAGGCATTTTCCAATGCCTCCTTCCCTGTACCTGCCTCTGAACAGCCTGGTGCTTGGCTGGGACACCGAGCAGCCAGCTCTGGTCTGAACTAGTCTGACAGTCCTCATGGCTCTTCCCTGCCAGACTGGAACTGAGCTCCCAGCACACCTCTGCCAAGGAAAAAGCAGCACCAACAAGTTCAGCAGTGCTCCACATCCAAGGACACGTCTGAGCTCAGACAAAGCCACCTCCCAAAAAGCAGCTGGTTACTCAAGCACTAGCAGGTGGGACTCACAATAGCTTGGATTCTTTTTTTCTTAAATATGTACCCTTGCACACAAGTTCTGTGCATGGCTTACTTGGCATGAAGCTGCTCCAAACAGAAGCTCAAGAGCTCAGTGACAGAGTTGGTGCATTAGGCCCTGTGTCACCATCCATGGAGTTTTCTCCACATGTCAGGTCATGGCTACCACTCTCCTCCCCAGCTGCACCCTCAGCCAAGTTCTCCTTCTGTCTTCAAGAGCCACAGCTAACAGATCCAATTCTCAGCCCCAAGCCTGCAGAGGTAGGAGAAATATCAGGCATTGAAAAATCCTTGTCCTTAGGATTGTGACCTTGGGGTCGTTGTGATCCAGGCCCCCCCATAGGCTAATGGGGTCCACCAGGTCACTTTTACTCCACCTCCCTGATCTTAAGCTCAGCAAGGCTGAGGTTGTTTATTCCTCCTTGGAAAGCCAAGCTGAGCATGCTCCTGAGCAGCCCTGATGCTACTGGCCCAGGCACAAGAAAAGTAGTTCAGTAACACACATGAAGAAGGGGAACAAATATGGTGGGGATCCTCAAATTAAGGAAAATCTTAATTCTACCAGCTGCAGAAGCTGAGGTAGAACCATGTTTTTCATCTCCCTGATCAGAAACCAAACCTCAGCTGCAGGAGGCAGAGGGTTACACCACAGTTATGTGGATAACCCTCCTGAAAGCACCATCCAGAACATCCATGAGAACCACTAAGAGGATGCCAAAGACATCATCCAGTTTCCAGGAACAGTGTGTAGGTCCCTAGATGCTGGAGTTTTCAACCCAGGAAACATTTCTGGAGCTGAAGTTCTGTGATTGTTCCCAAAGTATTCCAGCAAGCCCAAGCACACATCATCATTGCCCAAGCAGTTTATTCCAGAGCAACTCTGGGATCAGCTGGTGAACACAGCTGGGGAAGACAGAGTTTATCAACTGACATTATGAAGTTTACTTGGTGTACTAGAGCAATTAAATCTCCTGTGAACCAGCCATCTTGTGATCCCACACAAGAAGCAGTAAATAAAGGTGGTTGAAAAAAAAATTAATAAATCAAGACAACTCCCACCAATCTTTTTGCATTTTCATGGTTAGACATCATCCAATAGATTTACTGGATAAACCCAAATAATCTAGGGGTTCATGGAGAGCCTTTGCCCAAGTTTTACTGTTTCTATGTACTCAGCTGCTATATTCTCCATCACAGTCTCAATTTCACTTTTGTTTAGTTCAAGAAGAGATATTTTGGGTCCAATCCACCTTGGATGCTACACTTGGCCAACTAAGAAACCCAGCATGATCTTGTAAGTCAGTGACTCTTCCTAAATGGACTAAGTAAGAACTCACAGGAGCTCAAGAGGAATTTTCAAGAGCTTGATGTGCTGAAGACTGGCCAGTTACTGTGAGCAGTGTCCACTGCAGTCACAGAGGGTCTGCATTGATACCTATGTGTGGCTGAGGAGCAGATGTGACTCAGGCCATGGCTATGAGGTCCCAGGGCTGAGTCACACAGAGACAACCCCACACTGTGAACCTGTACAAGGTCAGAAGGACAGGAGTCCCTGACAGCCACCATCCTGTCCTGGGCCCATGCACCTCCAGGAAGGAAGCCCTGCTCATGAGTGAGGCTGTCTGCAATCCCCAGCACCACTGCAGTCCCCCAGTGCTCTGCAGGCACCCTGAGGCTGGGCACCATTCAATGTGCCTGCACAAGAGCATCAGGGCTGCCATGGGATGCCAACAGCTAATGACTGCACCATCCACCTCAGCACTGGGAATGGTTCTGCAAAGCCATCCCCAGCCCCCCTGGGAAGTGCTACTACAGCAGCTCTCACTCCTTGGTCCCCTCCCACCATCACAGATGGCCTGCCCAGCACTCCTCCTGGAGAAGCCTTTCCACCTTCACCACCCTTTTGTCTGTGTACACTGTGAGCAGAAAGCAGCTAATCATCCCTGCTCTGCTTCCTGGGGACTCTCCAGACAGGCTGCATTTGTGTCACTGCCCCTTTTTCCAAAGGTGATCCTGCTGTCTGTGTGAAGCCTTGCTCTCAGCACTGATAACTGATGTGGGGGATGATAACCTGCCCAGCTGGTGACCATCACAGGAGAAGCCCACATACCCTGTGCCAGGGAGGGCCTGCAATCCCCCATCCTCACGCTCCTCCTCCACCCACAATGGCCATTTACTGCACCAAGCTGTGCTGTCTGAAGCCTGGAGGAGCCATCTGCTTTCCAGCATCTCCAACAGTCCCCCCTTCACACCCACACCTGGTGGTCCTTGCATGCAGCACAGCCACGGCCCTGCTGCAGTGGTTGGGCCCCCCAAAGTTGAGCAGTGTTCCCCTCACAGGGGACAGCCCCACACCTACACCACCCATAGGTGAGGTGCAATAATCCTCCCCACACACTTTTAAAAGATCACTTATTTTCTGCACAAGTTATTGCAATAATTTTGTTCATTCACCTGCACATCCCCTCCATGTAAGGTCTGTGTGGAGGCACGTGCTGAGCTCCCTGGGCAGTGCTGGCCAGGGGCTTGGCAGGGCTCCCACCTCCGGAAAGCCTCCAGCAGCAGCACCACTAATGGATATTGATCTCCAGCCCTGGCATGAGCTCTGACAGCAAAGCTCTTCCTGAAGCTCAACCAGACAAAAATGCATCTTGCTCCAACCACCAGCACTGTGGGAAGTGAAACTCCAGCAAGCAAGCCCAAGGCCAATGTGTGACCACACTGGGGACCAGCAGAGAGCTTTCCTGTCCTCCAGCACCTGATAGGGCTGATGGCACCCCCAGACAGCACTGAGGTGACAAGGGACATGACCAAGGTCATGTAGACATACCCTGGATCGATGGGCCCAGCCCTGCACCCTTCCTGGGTGTGGCATCACCTTCTGCTCCCTCTGCTAGGTGAGGGGACCAGCTGTTGTTTTCAGAAACCCCCCAGTAAACCTGCCCCTTTTGGGGGCTGAAGGAGCAATCCTGCTCCTTCAATTAGGGGCACTGGCAGCTAGCACTTGCAAGAAGGAAGGAAGTAGAAGTTATTATATATAAATAATATTTTTGAGAAACCATTGCCATCCCAGACATCCCTAGATGAATCAGCAGACAGCAAGAAGCCCAGCACACCATTTCCATCTTAAACCATTAACACAGCCATTCAGCACAGGTTCCCAAGCACATAGGGCTGAGACTGAACAACCCAGGTGAGGCAGCCACCAAAATGCAAAGGTGAGATGAAGCTGCTGGAAAAGGAGCCTCTTTAATGCCCATCCCTGCCACGACAGGTATGAAAGGAGAAGCATGCAGCATTTCTCAGCAGGGCGCCAGGCAGGGCTAGGTTTGGAGGGCAGGATGGCTCTGCATCACCTTCGCTAGGCGCAGCCCGCATGCTCTCTGCTACCGCCTGGGTGCATTGCAGCTTGGACCATGGCATATGACATCACTAGGCGTTGCTACGGAAATGAGTGCGAGGTCATCAGCCTCCCGCACAACCGGGGCTGGGGGCTGGGCAGCGCACGGGGCACCGGGATAACCGGCTGGGACACGGCTGTGACACGGCCGTGGCCGCCGGACCGGCCGTGCCGGGGCTCCTGGGGCAGCGCGGTGCTGAAAGGAAGAACAAAGCTCTGCCTTTTGTTTGCTGGTGAAGGGAGGCGTCAGCCAGCGCTCCCGCTGGGGATCGCTTCCTTACGGCCAAACTACCCGGCAGCTGATAAGAGGCGTTAGCCCGGGTTACTGTTTCACCAGGGCCCGTAAGGAAAAATCACACATAGGAGCTCTTAACAGCACCTGGGTTCGAGCAGCCAGCCCGGGGAAGCTGGCTAAGAGAAATTCACAGAGCAACGCGGCTGTGAGTCCCGGGCATATCCCTGCTGGCTTTGTCACGGCGGCTGCATTATCCGTAGGAAATGAGCTGTAGGATCTGCTCACACAGCAGGCTTTGCTTTAAAATGAATAGATGCCGCCATCAGAAAATGGTATAAAAGCCATGGTGCAGCAGAGGGACAGCCCGGCTGGGTTAATGTGATAATATCTCGTTCCGATTATCCGTATTTCATTCCTTGATAAGACATCTCCTCCCTCCCCGGGCTCGGGCTGTGACAGTTTTGTCTGTTTGATAAATGCAAGGTTATTGACAAAATGGTGCAATATGGGCAAACAGAGCTGCACCCACGGCAGACTGCGACATTCCCAGATCGGCATTCACTTTTCATCAGCCGGGGAGGACACCCCAGCTCCCAGCAAAGGTTCAGACCTGACTAAGAAGACAAACATAAAGAACAGTTTTCCCCTTTAAAGCACCCCCTCCCTCCCTCCACCCAGTCTAGCCTCTCTGCAATATGACAAATGCAGAATCTTCTGGAATGACTTGATCCTGCCTCCCACGATTGCTTTGTTTGCAAGATCAGATCAGAGATATGTTTTTTTTTCCCTTCTTATATTGTCAAAATGTCAGTATTGAAGGGGAGCGTTCAGTGTCACAAATCAGATCAGCCTGCTATATGCAGAGTCTTTATTTTAAGAGCGTGAAATGAATACAACATGACTCAATTCATAAATCTCCAACCAAGAGCAGTAAAAATAAAGAGCTTTGACAGTGAAAGGGCTGCCGATCTTTGGGGTCAGGGGCACACACCACACCACGCGTAGGAAGGGATGCACGGGGAAATATTTCGGCAGCGGGGAGAGATGTGCACGAACCCCCCCCCCCTCCCCACACCGGGTTCCCCCCTGCCTCGCCCCCCGGGGCCCCGAGCCGGTGTGACCCCCCCGGGCAGCCCCGCCTGGCTCCTGTGCCCCGCCACGCTCAGGCAGGGTGGCGAGGGGGCACGGGAGGGGGCCTGGGGCGGGGGGAGAGCAGAAACGCGGCTGGAAGGGGATGTGGGGAGCTGTGGGGGGCTGCAGGGCTGCGGAGGCAGCGAGCCCCGAGGCGCAGGGGAGGATGTGGGGGTGCTCCAGGGCAGCGGAGGGGGATGCGTGGGGCTGGCTGGGGGCAGCAGGGCACAGCGCGGGGGTTTGGAGCAGGGGAGGATGGGGGGCGGCTCTAGGGCAGAAAGGGAGATGTGTGCGACTGGGTGGGGGCCCCGGAATAAGGGAGAGAACGCGGAGGGGGTTTTAGGGCAAGAGAGAAGGATGTGTAGGGCTGGATGCGAGCCCCAGAGCAGGCGATGGATGTGGAAAGGGGCTCTAAGGCGGAGGAGCAGGATGCGTGGGGCTGGGTGGGGGCCCCACTGCAGGGCAAAGGATGCGTGGGGGGGTCTAGGGCAGGGATGGGGGTCGGGAGAAAGCAAACTAGCTCTGGATGGGAAAGAGCAGCGGGAACGGGACTCAGCCGGGGGTGTCGGAGGGCGAGGGAGCGGGGCCCTGACACCCCCGCGGCCCCCCCGGCCGAGCCCACCACCCACCGCGGGGAACACGCGGGAAGGGAGAGGGGAGGGCGGCCCCAGCCGGGCAGGAGGAGGAGGAAGGTGTGCGTGTGTGTCTGTGTGTGTGTGTGCGGGGAGCGCGACGGCCGCGGGACGGGACTCACGTTCTTCATGGCGGCCGCCATGTCGTCGTATCGCTCGGCTTGCTCGGCCAGCCGGGCCTTCTGCACCAGCTGCTCGCGGTCCACCATCTTCGCGGGGTCCGGGGGGGAGAGGGGCGAGGAGGCTGCGGGCTCCGGGAGGAGGAGAAGGAGGAGGAAGGAGGAGGAAGAGGAGGACGAGGAGGGCGCGGCGGTCTCGGCGCTGCTGCGGCTGAGGCGGCGGCGGCGGCTGCGCCCGGTGCTGTGCGCGCGCCGCGGGCCACCACAACCCCCCTGCGCGCGCCCCGCCCCGCCCCGCCCCTCCCCCGCTGCCCCGCCCACCCCCCTGCCCGCGGGGCTCGACGGGAGATGAAGTCCTCAGGATCCGCAAACGGTGCTGAGTTCATTCAGCCCAGCCTCTCCCTTCAGAACTACATCTGCCATCTTGCCCCGCGCCAAGGCACCGGCCCCTGGCCCCCCTGGGCCCCGCCTGTGCTGATTCACCGGAGCCCGGCCCGGGTGGGCCGCGGAGGGCGCGGCCGCGCCGGGAGGGCAAGGGGGGGCCCGGGAGGCGCCGTGGGACGGGCGGCCCTCGGGATGGAGCCGCGGGACAGCGCCGGGCACGGGCCCACGCGGGGCAGGGACACTCCCAGCCTGGGCCGTTCCAGCATGGACGCGCTCAGGGCGGGGACGCTGCCACGGCCCAGGCAGAGCCGCAGGCTGGGCTCGCCACAGAGCGGGCTCAGTCACTGCCCAGGCCCGCTCAGAGCCCGCACACACCGCACACGGCCCGTCCTCACCGTGCCCACTCAGAGCCCACGGGACCACGGAGAGCCCGCACACAGCCCATGCCCAGTCAGAGTCCACACGGCACACACGGCCTATCCTCACTGTGCCCACTCAAAACCCGGCCCACTGAGAGCCCGCACATGGCACACCGGGCCCATGCCCACTCATAATCCAGAACCACTCAGAGCCCACACACGGCCTGTGCCCACTCAGAGCCCGTGGGCACTCACAACTTGGAGCCACCCACAGTCTGGTCTCAGAGCCTGGAGCCACGCACAACATGGTCCCACACATGGCCAGACCCACACAGATCCTGATCATACACCCTGAACCCACCTACTGTCCAAACCCACTCACAATCCACGCCCGCTCACAACCAGATCCCACTGAAAACCCTGCTCCACTCACAACCCACTCGCAGCACCGTTCCCCCATGGAGACCCTGCGGGTGTTGCTGTCCCTGAGGTCACTGTGGCACTGCTGGGCCAGGTCATGGTGACACATCTTGGGGTGATGTCCCCTGCTTTCCCCTGCCCCCTTTTCCCCACCATGGCCAGGTCCCAATCCACAGAGGAGAGCATTCCCACTGGGGATCAATGCTGGACAGTGACAGCCACCTTGGGCATTCACTTATGGATAACCCATGGGATGAAAACATGTCTGTTCCAGCCATGGGGAGAGCCATTGGGAGTTGTAAGACATCCTACTTTCCTAAAAAAATCTATGGATAAAGTGATGCTGAGAGGAGGCTACAGCACTGGGAGGAATGAAAGGCTTTAATGGATCCTGTTTTCCTGAAAACCCTCTGCATAAAGTGGTGCTGAGAGGATGCTGTGGCACTGGGAGAAAGGAAAGGGCTCTGATAAACAGTGTGATCCCAATGGAAGCACTTTATCCTGCTTGGAGAGAGCCAGGCAGTGCTGATGCACAGATAAACACTGTATTTCACGTGCCACATGTCCCTGGCCCTTCCCAAAGCCACTGTCCCTGCACAGGTGCTGTGGGATGTGTGAGGATGAGCTCAGAGGACTCAGCCATCCCCCTGTGCCCTGTGGTTTCCTTCTGAAACCTCACAGGAAGCCTGGGTGGCACTGGGACGTGCCCATGTCCTCAGGGCACTGCTGTGGCTGTCCAGAACCCACAGCCACGGCCTCACCCACAAACAAACTGGTTTGGGAATGCTGCTGGTGGCGAGCAACACCCTTTTGGGCCAAGATTTTATTGTGAGTTTAGCACTGCTCTGCAAAGAACAGAGAACTGCATCGCCTGGATTTGTGCACAAAATCCTCCTTTGTTTACAGCTTCCGAGAGCAGAAGAAATCCCCCCCACTCTGCTAAACAGAAGCAGAAACACGCCCAGATCCTCTCCATTTCCTCTGCAAAAACCAGCGGCTGTCTCCTCCCTCACACCCCGCAGCAGCGCACGTGGCTCGGGGTGAGAACAGCCTTTGTTTGTGCCCAGCCTTTGTTTACTGCCCGGCCATCCCGAGGAGAGATCCCTCAGACAAGGGCAGTTTATTCCTCTGCCCTGATAAAGGCTCATTCACCCTCCCCTGGGGGCTCTGGAGAGCTCCCACTGCACAGCTCTGGGTTGTTTTCAGCCTGGCGCCAGTTTTGGGACAGGGTTTGAGTAAAAAAGTGCAGAATGAAAAAGAATTATAAAGGAGTTTGGTTCCCAAATTAATTTTTCTGCTATTTCTTATCAATAATCTGGAGGTATCTGTGGGGCATCGCCCGAGCCAAGCGTGCTCAGATCTGTGAATGAATGAGAGCAGACTCATCCCCTTTTGGGTGATCCTACTGCATTTGGGCTGGATATATGCATCCTCCAACTTGGAAAATAAATAATATTATCCCTTGGGTACAATTCCTGGGTTCTCATGGACAATATTGAACACAAGCCCAGACCTGAAGAAGTGCTTTTGCACCTGGAAGATCCCCTGATTTCTCCAAATATATCAACAGTCCTAATAAAAACTGTTGCCTCTCCATATAAACCTTTGGAATCTTATCTAGTATTTTCCATAAACCTGGCACATTCTCAGCCAGCCCAACTCTGCTGATTTACAGTGACCCTGTTTTTGCCCCAAAACGAGCAAATACTGATTTATTTCTGTCAGAGCACCAGAGCCATAAATACATTTCCCAACGCAGATGATTTCCTTCCCCATCACAGGTCAGAACAGGATATTCATGATGCTGTAAATTCTTCAGAGTAGCAAATCTGGCTGTAATATTTATCTGCAGTGAATCCAGCCCCCTTTTTTTTGAGCTCTGATGCATAAATCAACACCCCTCAAACACCTAATTCCTCTGCTGGACAGCCTGGGCAGCAGTGGGGTGAAGGTTTGGTGCTGGATGGTCCAGGTTAGAAGGTTCTGGTGGGCCGCACGGGCAGCTGGAGGTGCTACCTGGCTGGACATCACTAAATCCCCTTTCCCCACCTCTGGTGCCTGCAAAAAACCCTCAGTGAGAGCCTGGGGCAGCTGCTGTGTTGGGAAATCATAATTGACCCAAAGGATGTGGGTCTGTTCTGCAGATGTCCCAGAAAAACCTAATAACCTGGATTCTGCCTGTGGGATTAAAAATATATCTCTGCCTTCAGATGTGCCACTTTGTTAATTCCTGTGGCCTGGAAGAAGAGTCTTTCCCTTTGCATTTTCTTACTTTCTCTGCTACGTCTTGTCAATGCCTTGTGACACCGTGAGGGCAGGCAGGAAATTCTCTGTGACTTGGAGTTTGCTTGGCTGAGCTGCTGACTGCTCTGAAAATGGATCCAGAAATCCTCACCCCTCACTTCCAGCAGGAGAACAACAGTCATGTGCCCCTACTTGTGCCTTGTCCCTCCATGTCTGCCTGCTTGGAGCCAGGGAGATACCCAGGGAATGGGATGCCCAGGGAAAGGGATGCTCAGGGAAGGAGATGCCCAGGGAAGGAGATGCTCAGGGAAGGGGATGTCCAGGGAAGGGGATGCCCAGGGAAGGGAATGCCCAGGGAAGGGAATGCCCAGACAAGGGGATGCCAAGAGAAGGGAATGCCCAGGAAAGGAGATGCCCAGGGAAGGAGATGCTCAGGGAAGGGGATGCCTGGGGAAGGGGATGCTCAGGGAAGGAGATGCCATGGGAGATGCCCAGGGAAAGGGATGCCCAGGGAAGGGAATGCCCAGGGAAGGGAATGCCCAGAATGGGAGATGCCCAGGGAAGGGGATGCCCAGGGAAGGAGATGCCCAGAATGGGAGATGCCCAGGGAAGGAGATGCCCAGAATGGGAGATGCCCAGGGAAGGAGATACTCAGGGAAGGGGATGCCAAGAGAAGGGGATGCCCAGGGAAGGGGATGCCCAGCATGGGAGATGCATGGTGCAGGTGTCCCAGCCTGTCCCCACAACAGGAGTTGTCACCACAGGTACACCAGCACACCTGCCACACCACCAGTGGCCTGACTGCTTGGTGTCTTCAGCTGGTGGGTGGCAAAGCTGTGAAGGCCAGGGGACACAGGGTGGCATTTCCCAGGGCTGGTGTGTGGCTGCCTGTTCCCACCACCCTAGTGCTGTGGCACCCTGGTCCCTTTCCCCCGTACTGCCCTGAGCCTGGCTGTATGACAGCAAGGGACACAACCCAGGAGCAGGACATGGCTGTCCCCTCTTTCCCTGCACCTCCCCAGCCCCTCACGGTGCAGCCTTGGCCCCTCCACCCTGACACAAACCAGAGCTGGGGGGTCACACCCAACCAAGGACCCCACAACCAACATCTGGGTGAGCTCAGGGTTCACCAACCCTCCCCAAAGCACCACAGAGTCAGAGGCTGCCTCACCTGGGGCAGGAGGGGATGGAGGGGCCGTGGCTGCTGGGGCTGATGGCAGACCCAGGGTGCTTTGCTGGGAGTTTCCTTCCCCCTGCCTGTGGAGCTGCAGCTCTTTGTACCCAGCCCTGGCCTTTCATCTCAGCCTTTCAAAGCACTTTCCAAGCTCAAATTAATTCTGCTGCAGCAGCTGCCCTCCCGTGCTGTTTAGCATAAGCTCTGTCTCCAAGCAGGGCTGCCCCTATTCCTCAGGGCTTCCAGGGATGATTTTCCCTGGAACCACCTCAAGCTGCTGAGATGGGATGGGATGGGAGAGCATCACCCCGTGCTTCCCACCCTCCCCTCATTCCCAACACCCACTAAGAACTGCAGCAATGCCCATGCCATGGAAAATCCCCTCTGAGCCTTCCTCCCTGCCCTGGGGAAGATGCTCCCACCTAAAACATGTCCCATGGGAAGCTGGGGTGCTGTCCAGGCGGTCACAACCCACTCTGGGTGCTGGTGGGGAGCTGGGGGGAGCTGGGATGCAGCATCCCAGCGGGAAGGTGGGCCTGGAGCAGGCAGGCGTGCTGCCTCCCTGCGGGGCATTAATAATTAAGCAGGCTCGTCAGGCTCGGATGGCAGCTCTTATTTAAGGAGCCGATATAAATACCGCCCAGACGGCTCTTACCCAGCACCTAAAAAAAGCCCTGCCTGTCTCGGGCCCTCCAGAAGCTGCTCTGAGCTCTGTGGGGCTGGGAGGCAGCACCAGGCAAGGTGGGGACAGGGCTGTCCCAGGCTCTGAGCCTGAGACGTGGCAGCATCTGGGGCAGATGCTGGAGCACAGCCCGTGCCTCAGTTTCCCTCTGCAGCAGGGACCTGCCTCAGCCTTTCTCCTGTGCAGCAGCAGGGGCGGTTGCTCAGCTCTGTGTGCTGGGTTGGTGGTGTCAGGGAGGAGCTGGGGGGATCTCTGCCCACCCACCACCCCACTCCACCCATGCCAGGGGAGATCTGCACCCTGTTCCAGTGGCTGCTAAATGTCCTTTGTGTTTGTGCTGGCAAGGAGTGATCCCCCAGCCCTGCTGTCACAGGTACCCAGGGACACCCCTCTGCACTGGGGTCAGGACACTCATCCCCCAGGGGCAGCTCAGTCCTCCCCTCTCCCTGCCCAGGAACTCCAGGACCCCCATCCTGGAGCAGCCCCATCCCTATTGAGGGGCAGGGGGGCTGAGGAGGGTCACCAGGGTTGGGAACTTGGACACAGCCACGTCCAGGGGAGCAGCAGGACCTCCCCAGCCTGGACACCGAGCCCCATGAGCGTGCTGGCCCCGGGGGGAGGCGAGGAGCCGGGGGCGGAGGGACAGGGCTGTCACAGGCAGCCTTGCTGCAGTCCTGCTCGCAGGCTCTGCAGCGTGACTCAGCACAGCCTCAGCGCTCCCGGCCCCACCGCCGCGGCCTCTCCCCCAGCCCGGGGGATGAACACACGCTGCCCACCTTCCCCCTGCCCTCCCACAGCCCCTAGCACCCCAAAACCACCCCCTGGTCCCGCTCAGCCCTGTCTGTCCCCAGCCCAGGGGCACCAGCAGCTCCTCCAGCCCCAGCGCAGGCAGGGATTCCTCCTCCAGGGCTCGGAGTGATGGAGAGCAGGGTGGGGTCGGTCTGCAAGCGCCCATCACCTCTGCTGTGCTCAGGGATCCATCTGGATCTGTCCCTTCCCACCCAAAGCCCCATTTGGGATCAGGGGAGCTCCTGTTGCAGCACCTCTCCAGGCGTTGGGAGAAAGGATTTGGGGTGGGTTTTTTCTTTTTTTTTTCCTGGGGGATGGGACTGAAAGAGATGTCAGGTCACACAGAACAGTCTGGAGATTTTTTAAAAGGATTTTTTCAGCTTCACGTTTGGGGTGTTTGGAGCCTGCCAGGATCAGCTTGTCCCAGCCTTTCTGTACACATCCTCTCTGCCATGACCTGAAGGTTACCGGGAGCTGAGGAGAGTGGCCAGAGGGGCTGAGATCCCCAGCTGTCCCCTCTGGCTGTCCCCACATCCCCAAGGACACTGCGTGGCAGAACGCCACCTCTGTGCTGTGTCCTGGGGTCAGGTGTCCCTCCAGTGTCACCGCAGCCCATCCACAGCCCCATGGCTGCCCCGGGGCCAGCTGGGGCACCGCGCTGGCTGCTCCCGGAGGATGCCCACCGGGTTAAACCGGGCACCCGGGAATAGCCGGACCCCCCCGGCCCGCAGGGCATGGCCCTGGCACACACAATCCCTGTGCTGCTGCTGCTGCCTCTCTCCAAACGCCGGCGGTGGCAGCGAGCTGGCTCAGCAGCCCACGTGGGGAGGCTCCTGCCGGGAGAGCGACAGCAAATTAAATATTAAAAAAGAAAGAAAAAAAAAAAAAGAGAGAGAGAGAGAGAGAGAGAGAGAGAAGGAAATTATAAGGAAATGATGGATGGGAGGATTTGCAGCCGGGTCCGTCTGTCCTGGCGGAGGGACCCTGCAGGCGCAGGGATGCTGGCGGTGCCCGTGTGGCCCCCGGCACGGCACGGCACGGCCCGGCCCGGCCCGGCACGGCTCGGGGGGGAGCAGCCGTGCCCGCGGTCCCCCCGCTGCCTTTGCCAGCCAGTCTAATTGCGCCAGTGACTTTGCAGTTCCCAAAATAGCTGCTGGCTCCGGCGGGTGACGCAAGCGGGAGCCGCGGCAGGCCCGGCGGAGCGGGAAGGAGGACGCTGCCGGTACCGGGCTGTGCGGAGCGGCCCCGGCGCCCGCCGCGATCCCGCTGGGTGACCTTGGCACCACCCAGGGCCACCCCCGCAAGGGAGCGAGGATGCGGTGCCGCAGGGATGCCGCAGGGAGGTCAGGTCCTCCCTCATGCATCCTTTCGGAGGAGGTGGTCCAAGGATGTCCGTGCTCTGCATCCCTGCCGTGTGTGGGTGTCCGCGTTCCCAAAAATTCTGGCTGTAGGGGCTGAAGCAGACTGCCCCCAGAGGGCAAATCTCGGGGTGAGGAATGCCCCTCCAGCCAGGGCAGCGGCGTCCTTGCAGCTCAAGAGCGTCGAGGAGTGAGGCGGGATCACCCTCCCT
Organism: Zonotrichia albicollis; assembly: GCF_047830755.1. Classification (NCBI taxonomy): domain Eukaryota; kingdom Metazoa; phylum Chordata; class Aves; order Passeriformes; family Passerellidae; genus Zonotrichia; species Zonotrichia albicollis. The sequence continues at coordinate 6,335,279 of NC_133840.1, forward strand.
GTGTCCTCCCCAGGGAAACTGAGGCAGCAAGGAGGGCAGGGGAGGGCACAGTGAGCCGGGGCCACAGAGAGCCGGGGGACAGAGCAGAGCCCAAGGTCACCCAGGTGGCGCAGGGAGCAGCAGAGCCAGGGATGCTCCCGGCCCGGGGCTGCCTCGGGCACTGACTCACCGTGCCCGATAGCGCCCAGCTCCTCCGGTTACAGGCACAGGCGGGATTGCCTTAACCGGGCACGGCCGTGGCAGCGCTGGGAAGGGCACCCCGGGAGCGGGCACTGACCCGCGGGCCCCTCCTGCCGTCCCTGCAGTCTGCATACTCCTTCCCAGCCAGAAGCACTGCTTGTACTGGTCCCATACTGGTCCCAGAATGGATTGCCCATCCCTCACAGTACAGCTAGGGGATGATTTAATAATGAGTGTCCCCTCACCTGCCCCAGTTCCGGGGCAGCAGAGCTCCTGAGCCCCACACAGCACCCAGCCAGAGGCCAGCTTATTATTCCAGAGCGTGGCAAAATAATTAAAGCCTCCTCCATTTCCCCTTGCTCATTTGTGCTCCTTCAGCCTGGATTAATGGGTCTCTTCTCCCAGCACAGACTCATTCCTTATTCCTAATAGCCCATAAATCCCAGCCTCAAAATAACCCCAGCTTTTGCCTGGACCTGCTGAAATATTTATCCTCTCCCCCCTGCTACCCCCCACACCATCCCCTCTCCGGGGATGGGGAGAGGAACCAATCGATGACATCGACCGGTGTGGAGCTGCAGCTGCTCCGGGCGCCGGGAAACAGCTGACGTCGGCAGGAGGATGGGAGCTGGGCAGGAGCTTCTCCCGGCTCCCCCGCAGCCGCTGCAGCCTGGCTGTGCTCCCGTGGTGGGATGCTCTCACACCCTTGGCACCCCTGCACTGGTACACTGCTCTAGAGCATCCTCTGTGCTGTTACTGAGCTCCAGAGCACCCCCTGTGCTGCTACCGAGCTTTACAACATTCTTTGTGATGCTGCCCTGCTCCACAACATCCCCTGTGCTGTTACTGAGCCTCAGAGCATTTCTCCTGTGCTGCTACCGAGCTCCACAGCATCCCCTGTGCTGCTGCCCTGCTCCAGAGCATCCTCTGTCCTGTTACCGAGCTCCAGAGCATTCCCTGTGCTGTTACGGAGTCCACAACAGCCCCTGTGCTGCTGCCCTGCTCCAGAGCATCCCCTGTGCTGCTTTTGAGCTCCACAACATTCTTTGTGCTGCTACCCTGCTCCAGAGCATCCCCTGTGCTGCTACTGAGCTCCAGAGCATCCCCTGTGCTGCTGCCCTGCTCCAGAGCATTCCCTCTGCTGGTACCCTGCTGCAGAGTATCCCCTGTGCTGCTGCCAAGCTCCAGAGCATCCTCTGTGCTGCTGCCAAGCTCCAGAGCATCCTCTGTGCTGCTGCCCTGCTCCACAACATCCCCTGTGCTGCAAATGAGCCTCTGAGCATTTCCTGTGCTGCTGCACCCTGCTGCAGAGCCAGGGCACCCTGCACCCCGCTGTTCCTTACCCCAAGGCATCCCCCTGCTGGTACCCTGCTCCCCCCCTGCCTGCCGCTCCCTGCTCCCAGAGGAGCAGCAGGTGATGCCCAGCTTGTCTGTGGAGTGTCTGGGGGGATCCCTGTGGATCTCAGTTCATCCCGGGCTGGCTGCAGGAGAAAAGGCTGGGGGACAGGGAGGCAGCTGCTGCCTTTCCTGCCTGGAAACCCTTTGCTTGCTGGGTTGTAGGCTGTGAAAGGCAGAAACTCCAGGATACCAGGACCTGCTCTTCCCAGCTCAAAGCCAAGAAGAGCAGGGTGTGGGGTAACTCCAAAAAAACAGCCCAGCTCTGCCAGCTCAAGGCACAGTCCCCAAGAAAAACAGGGAAAACCCATCCAGCATTTCTTATCTTCCTCCTCAAGAGGCAGCAGCTTCCAGAGCAACTCCTGGCCCCACTCCCATCTCCCGCAGGCACAGGGAGGGGACAGCAAAGCTGGAGGAGCCCCCAGCACCCTCTGACCCATCCCCAGCTGGTGTGGGCTGTGGGATGGGCTGGGAGCTGCTGGGACAGCTCTGTCCCCTCCTGCTCCCAGCAGGACCAGGCACTGCCCAGCTGTCCTGGAGGCAGGAGGTGAGGTGGAAACTGAGGGGACAGGACATGGGAGCACAGGGAAAGGAGGATTTTGTTCCCACACCACCTCCCTGCCCTCTCCCAGAGCTCCAGCAGGCCTTGAACAGCTGTGCTGCCACAGCCTCCCTAGAAGATTCTTCCATGCCTCAGTTTCCCCACTGATCCCAGTCCAGCTCTCCATCAAAGTGCTGGGAAAGCTCTGTCCATGGGAAGTGGGAGAGAAGCAGCCAACAGGAGCCTGAGCATGGGGCCAGGGCCACCCCACAGCTCACGTGATTGCCAAATCCCACTGGGAACAAACCCAAAGAAAATCTAACCTCAGCCCCTGAGCCTGATGGGCTTCAGGGTTGTACCCCAGAGCTGGGATGGGGAAAGGTCCAAGCTGAGCTCTCAGCTGGGTGGGATTTAAATTAATTTCAGCCCCCCTGAGCAATTTGAGCCAGGGATTTGGGACAATTTTTTGGCACCAAGAACTGAGCTCTCTCCTCCAGTTTTGGGGCATCTCCTCTTCTCCAGGTGTTTGCTTTTACCCAGGGCTTTGAGGGGATGACAGGAAAACAAATCAGCTCTCAGAGCACTTTCAAAGGGCTTTTATGTATTCACAAAAACAAACCCACACACATATAAGAAAAAAAAAAAATTGGAAAATGAAAAAAACCCAACCCAGGAATATGCACAGTCTCTTATCAACAACAGAATTGCACAGACAGAGGAGTGAGCTCTGTGCCACTGCAGGAGCCCTTCCCCACCCTTGAACCCCATCCATGAGAACATGGAAATCCTTTTCCCAGTGTCCCAGTAGGAATCAAACACTTGGTGGTGAAGGTGACTGGTGCTGCAGGCTGGGTCTTTCCACCTGAGCTGGGAGGAAAACAGCCTTTATACCCCAAAGGCAGGGCACAGGGGAAGCTGCAGGCTCCTGGGTCCCTTTCTTTGCTCTGGGAAGGGATTTGGGGTCTTCCCTATGGTTTTCCATCTGCTTGTGTCCTGTCTGCCAGCTCCCTGCCCGCCCTGGGAGCTTTTGGGACAGAGCAGCCAAAGCCAGCACAGGATGGAGAAGGATGGGGGGACTGCAGGGTATCCCCATCCTTTCTCACTCCCCAGGAGGCTTTTAGGGCATGGACTGGCTGTGCTGAAGCCCCCCAGGAAGGGAAATCTCATCTGAGCTCTCCTGAACCCCCCCAGTGTTTGCAGAAGGAACAGGTGAAACAGGCACAAGGATTGCAGATGGTGTGAGATCCAACGCCTGCATTTCTGCTGCATGGGAATGGGGGAGGAATTGGTATTTCTGATGCCAAAATGGGAAGAAAAAAGCTGGTATTGGGATTGCTGGAGGGCTTGCAAAGCAAATTGCAGAAGAACATAACTCACTGCAGAGCCACAGGAGCATCCTGGTGTGATTTCAGCCCCCTTTTTACATTGTCTGAGTATAATTTAACATCATTTTCACAGCAGAAAATCCAATTTTCTTTCCCCATCTCTTAAGAAAAATGGCTGAAACCAACCAGATTTCACACCAGAAGCAGTTTTGTTTTTCCAAGGGGCAGTCTGGGGGTGGGAGGGGGTAGAGGAAACTTCAGCCACTATTTCAGCAGCTGAGGAGAACCCAGTGCTCACCCAACCCCTCCCATTCTCTGACCCCAAACATCCAGTTCCTGGGTAGCAGAGCTCCTGAGCCCCACACAGCACTGAGCCAGAGGCTATTCCAGAATGTAGCAAAATAATTAAAATTGCTCATTTTTGCTCCTTCAGCCTCCTATTCTCAGACCCCAAACATCCAGTGCAGGGAGTGCATCCAGACCAGCACCAAGGGTCCAACCCCTCTCTGTGGCACTGCCACCAGCTCCCTGCAGCCTCCCTGTCCCCCCTTACCTGCGGGAGGGTCATAGGATGTCACAGACAGCACCGGCATCCTCGGAGTGGTCGCAGTTGTGGACGTCCCAGCGGATGTGGGAGCAGCGCAGCAGCGAGGGCTCATGGCCCTTGCACTTGAGGTTGTCCAGGAAGATGTAGCCGGTTCCTTGGCCATAGTGAGCCTCCCCCCAGGCTGCCAGGGCGTGCCCACAGCCCAGCTGCCTGCACACCACCTTGGCATCCCGCAGGTCCCAGGCGTCATCGCACACGGTGCCCCACTGGTGCAGGAAGAACATCTCCACGCGCCCCTCGCACCGGTGGCTGCCGTTCACCAGGCGCAGGGACCCTGGGGAGGGCAAGGGGTGAGGCAGCTCCTGCTTGTGCCCCACTCTCCCTGCCTGCCCTGGGGTCAGCCCAGAGCTCCCCTACTGCCTTTGCACAGCCAGTAATGGGGGGTGACCCTTGGAGCATCATGGAACAGACAGTTCCCACTTCTGTCCCTTTGGTCACCTCCTCTCCCCACCTTGATGTCCACCATCTCTGCCTGAACCAGCCTTGGGGGCACCAGGAGAGGCCGTGACTTAACACTGTCATCAGTTTTCCCCCTCCCCATGATGTCACCCTGGGTTTTTAAGTTCTTCTAAGCCTTCTGATGTAGACATTCTTGTAGCCAACTTTCTCACACGCTTTGTGTAAATAACTCATTGTTTTGCATTCCTTTATGGAGGAGGAGAAATTTGATGGACTGTTGGTCTGTCTAGTGTCATTGGAGAGGTGGCACTGTCACCCTCCAATCCACTGTCACTTTTGGAAAACTATAAATGTTGGAGTCAGAAAATAAACTCCCCTTTTTTCTTCACCTTTAGAACAGCGGCGTGCGCTTGTGTTCTTTCGTGTCCTATAGCGACATCATGGGCTGCTCCAGGCACTGCCAAATCTTCTGCCTCTGCCTGAGCCATTTATTTTTCCACCCTGTGCCAGCATGGAGCATTGCCAGGGCTGTCACTGTGTCCCCAGGTGACATCCCAGTACTTACCCTCCTTGGGACGAGTTGGGGCCAACGTGGTGGTTGTAGCAGTGGCCTCTTGGAAATGGTCATCAGTGTCATCAGCACCTGGTGCAGTTGAGGAGAGGTGGGAAAAGTGACTGAAGGGACAGGGTTGGGTCAGAGCTCCCCAGCAGTGGAGTGGGATGGCAGCAGGGATGTGGGGTGGGATGTGCAGCCATTCTGCACAAATGGGGGCCACAGGGGATGCCACACTCCAGCCATCACCCACACCACGGCACCAACTGCCACAGCTCATTCTTCATCCCCACCCCATTTGGGGGACCCCGTTTCCCACAACCAGCCTGAGCACGGTCAAAATCCTCCCTACATCCATTGACTTTCCCACTGAGCTGGGCTTCATCAGAGACCTCCAGTCACTCTCTGTTCCAGATTGCGATGCAAGATGTTTTCTATTACCATCTGTATGGCAGTTGTCTTTTGTCACGTGGGCAGTTTGCCTTATCTCTCTCTCTGAGTGACCACATTCACTCCTCCCTGGGAGGGGACATCTGCTGATAACAGCTATTGAATGTCCCTGCATGGCTGATAAGAACTATAACATCCCACTGGGAGATGCTCTGCCCAGAGGGAGGAGCCAAGCATTCCTACATGGATATAATCTGGAGGTTCTGGAACACCAGCATGGCTTCTCCACTGGATTCCCCAGAGGAACAGCAGCTGCCTCTTCTCCCACTGGATCTTCAGAGGAAGAATCCATCCTTCTCTACAGGATCCCTGCTCCAGCAGAACCACCCCTGACACTGCAGGAGGGCTGCAGCCACAATTCCAATGGGGCTGCCACCAACACCCTGACCCACAGGGTGTCAGGTTGGGTTCTGACTCTGTCAGTGCTGTTCTAGTGTACTGCATTGTTTATTTCATCATTTTATTTTTCTTCCCTATTAAAGAACTGTTATTCCTGCTCCCATATTTTTTGCCTGAGAGCCCCTTAATTTAAAATTTATGGCAATTTGAAGGGGTGGGGAGGGTTTACATTCTCCATTTCAGGGGAGGTTCCTGCCTTCCTTAGCAGACTCCTGTCTTTCCAAACCAAGACACCCTCTCCCCCCGTCTCACCTCGGCAGATGACACCGGCATCCTCGTGGTGGCCGCAGTTGTGCTGTCCCCAGCCCAGGTGGAAGCAGTCGGCCAGGCGCGCCTCGCCGCCGCCGCAGCCCACATTGTCCAGCAGCACGGGCCCGCTGCCGTAGCCGAAGGAGCCCAGCACGGTGGCGGCCAGGGCGCTGCCGCAGCCCAGCTGCCGGCAAACCACCTGGGCGTCGGGGAAGTCCCAGTCGTCGTCGCACACGGTGCCCCAGGTGCCGCCGTGCCGCACCTCCACCCGCCCGCGGCAGCTCCCGTTGCCGTTCGCCAGCCGCAAGCCGCCACCTGCGAGCCACGACCCGGGGGGAGCAGGGCTCCACAGGGGGGCCAGTGTCCCCTGCTGACCCTCTGAGGGCGTGGGGTGAGCCCCTGGTTTTCGGGGTAAGCCCTGGGGATGTGAGTGCAGCTCCCTAGGGGTGTGGGGCAAGCCCTTGTGGGCATGGGGTAACCCCTGGGGACATGGTTTTTGGGGTAAGCCCTGGGGATCTGGGTGCAACTCCCTGGGGATCTGGGCCAAACCCCTGTGGGCATGGGGGGACTCTCTGAGGTATGGGGTAACTCCTGGGGATGTGGGGCAATCCCCTGTGGGCATGGGGTGAGTCTCTGGGGTATAGGGTAACCCCTGGGGTCATGGGTGCACCCCCCTAGGGATGTGTGGCAAACCCCTGTGGGCATGGGGTGACCCCTGGGGATGTGGGTACACCCCCCTGGGGATGTGGGGCAAACCCCTGTGGGCGTGGGGTGAGACCCTGGTTTTTGGGGCAACCCCTGGGGATATGGGGCAAACCCCTGTGGGCATGGGGTGAGTCTCTGGGGTATGGGGTAACCCCTGGGACATGGGTACACCCCCCCTGGAGATGTGGGGCAATCCCCTGTGAGCATGGGGTAACCCCTGGGGTCGTGGGTGCAACCCCCTTGGGGTGTGGGGGGAATCTCTGGGATACGGGGTAACATCTGGGGATGTGGGTACAACTCTCTGGGGATGTGGGACAAACTCCTGTGGACATGGGGTGAGTCTCTGGAGTATAGGGTAACCCTTTGGGGATGTGGGTACAACCCCCTGGGGGTGTGGGGCAATCCCCTGTGGGCATGGGGGGAGTCTCTAGGTTATGGGGTAACATCTGGGGGCATGGGTACAACCCCCTGGGGATATGGGGCAATCTCCTGTGGGCATGGGGTGAGCCTCCCGTTTTTGGGGTAACCCCTGGGGACATGGGTGCAACCCCCTGGGAGTGTGGGGTAAATCCCTGTGGGTATGGGGTGAGTCTCGGGGGTATAGGGTAACATCTGGAGAGCTCAGTGTGACCATGGGGATGTCAGCTGAGCCCCTGGGGACACAGGACGAGTCCTGGTGATGAGGAGTGACACTGGGTACATGGGGTGATACCCAAGCAGCACTGTGAGCATGGAGCAATCCATGGGGATGTGGGATGAACCCTTGAGTGTCATGGGGCGAGCACCCTGTGGGCATGGAGTAAACCCTGGAGATGTGAGATAATTCCTGGGGCATGGATTGAGCACTTGGAACATGGGATGACCTTTGGGGACATGGGGATGTGGAGCTCCAGCAGCAGCTGCACACTTACTTTCCTGCTCGACGGTCAGGAGCATGGTGGTGACCACCTCGGTGGCCTGGGAGGGCTGGTCCCTGCTGTCTGTCACTGCTGGGACAAGCGTGGGGACATGTGGGCATTGAGGGGTCCTGACACAGCACCCACTGCCCCTGTTCCAGTCGGTGCCAGTGACCATCAGCACTATTTCTGTCCCCTGCCATGGGCAGTGTCACCCCTCGAGTGTCACCCATGCCTGGCTGGGGCACAGAGGACATAGAGGGCACAGCTTCCCCCCCCATATGGGACCTCCTACCTGTGGCCGTGGCTGTGAGGGTCTCCTCAGAGTCCAGGGCCAGCGAGGTGGTGAATGATGTGATGGTGGATGTGTCCAGTCCTGTCGTGACACAGAGGGACAGAGGTGACGCCTGGAGATTTATCATCAGGATTCATTAGCATTCATACTTCATTATCCCCTGCCCCTCTAAGCAAGGTCTGGGCGTGGTGGTGCCATTGAGGAGGAGCCAGAGGGGATGGGGATGTTTAGGCAGGAAAGGGACAGCCTGAAAAAATTGTCCCTTTTGTCCTACATCATCCCCTTTGTCCATTAACAGTGAGAAAGGGAAAGCACTGGCGCTCACTGCTCCCGTCATTAGCCACGATAATGAGGGAATTCAGGGGGATTATTAAGATTATAAACAGTAATCAGTGGAGGATGGCAGGAATACATCATTTCAGGAGGGGAAGGGGAGGCAGGCTGGGCCTGGCACCGTGCCCAGCCCCTGGCAGCCTCTCCCTCCTTCCGGACACAGGCAGCTCGTTTGCAGCTAGCAGAGCAGGGAAATGGCAGAGGGAAGTGCAGGATGGCAGATGCATTTCTCTGGCAGGAGGGGCAGGTGCATTACCCCTGCAAATCCCCACCCTGGTTGTGCTCTGGGCTCTTGCTGTGGGGTTGCCACTCTGGAATACCATGATGAGTGTGGATAAGGAACAAGGATGCTCCCACAGCACAGAGCCCTGCCCAGCCTTGAGCATCTCACCATCTCCCTGAGGCCATTTCTGCTTGGAGAACAGGCTGTCCCTGGGTTTGTCCCCACCCTGAAGCAGTGCCCTGCCTGGTACCTGCACAGATGACCCCGGCATCCTCGTGGTGGCCGCAGTTGTGGATGCCCCAGCCCAGGCTGTAGCAGGCAGACAGGAAGGGCTCGCTGCCGTCGCAGTTGACGTTGTCCAGGAGAATCCGTCCTGTTCCATAGCCAAAGTAGGCATTGCTCTTGTAATCCAGGGCTTGCCCACAGCCCAGCTGCTTGCAGACCACGCTGGCATCGCTCAGGCCCCAGTCGTCATCGCACACGGTGCCCCAGCTGCCGCGGTAGAAGATCTCCACCCGGCCCTGGCAGGTGTCGGGGCCGGCCACCAGGCGGATGCTGCCGTCACCTGGGGGTGGCAGCACGAGGTGAGAGGGATGTGATGTCCCCACACTGCCACCGTGCCCGTGATGGCAAAGGAAATGAGTGAGAAACAGAGGGTAAGGGGCAAAGCTTTAGAGCAATGGGGCTTGCGAAGCTTGGGAATTTCTGGGGTAGGATGTGGCCATGGACAGCACAATGATGGGGTTTGGGGGTCTGCAGCTCAGAGAGGCTTCAAGAGGGACAGCAGGTGACAGCAGGGGACACTGCCCTCAGGCAGGGTGTCCCTGCTGCAGGCTGAGCAGCTTACTTTCCCCATCCTGTACCGAGGCTGTGAGGGTCCTGGTGGTCGGTCCTTCGCTGACTTGCGTGGGTGAGAACTCTGCAAAGGGAAGCAGAGAGGTGGCACCTGCTGCTGCTGCTCCACCTGGGAGATGGAGGGATCCCTCCCACCCTGCTGCTCCAGGAGGGTCTGCACCAAACCAGCCCCAGCTGAAAACAGAGGGGTTTGCAGCTGCACCAGAGATCTCTGCCAATGCCTCCAGCCTCTCTTCTGCCCTCAGACCCAGCTCCCCACCTCCTTTCTCTCCCCTTCCACCTCTCCTCTCCAATAATGCCATGATTTATTTTCCTGCTCAATCCGCAACCTCTGTTCTCTGGTTGCTGTCAGTACAACCTACCACCAACCCAGCATCCCCCTGCCTTTCCATCCCTCCTTTTCCAAGCCCTGCTTCTGCAGGACGTGGGGATTCACAGAACAGCTGCTCCAGGTCTGCAGAGCCTCCCTTTCACAGCTCACTGGTGCCTGGCTGATGAGCAAACCTTGCACAGCGAGGGTGGAACGTGTGTGGGGTACATAAGGGTCCTCACAGAGCCGTTCCACTTTCATTTGCCAAGTTCAAACACTTTCCACTGCTTTTCTCACCTTTAGGAACATCTCCTACTGAAAAGCTCAGCAGTTTAAAGAAACACAAGTCAAAAGGGGAAAGAGCAGTTGGGCAGCAACTGACTCAGAGGCAGGAGCGTGGGTGGGCACGTGCTCCTTCCCCAGGGATCGTGCAAAGTCCCTGATCTGGGAGTGACAAGGAACACAAAGCAGGCTGGTCACCTTATGGAGCTGGGAGGTGACCTGGATTGAAGAGACGGGTGAGAGGAGAATGCAGAAGATGTTTGTCTGACCCAGGTCAGAGAACCAGGCTCTGAGACTCTTGGGCTCCACCAAGGCAGAGTCAAAAGGGGAAAGAGCAGTTGGGCAGCAACTGACTCAGAGGCAGGAGCGTGGGTGGGCATGTGCTCCTTCCCCAGGGATCGTGCAAAGTCCCTGATCTGGGAGTGACAAGGAACACAAAACAGGCTGGTCACCTTATGGAGCTGGGAGGTGACCTGGATTGAGGAAAGGGGTGAGAGGAGAATGCAAAAGATGTTTGTCTGACCCAGGTCAGGCTCTGAGATAAAACTCTTGGGCTCCACCAACCCCACTGCAGCCCCAAGTCTTGCCCTCCTCAGTAACCCTGTGCTCTCCTTGCCCCCGAGGAACCCACCGTCATTACCATTGCACACCACAGCCACATCCTCATAGTGGTAGCAGTTGTGGATGCCCCAGCCGTGGCTCCAGCACTCGCTCAGGGCCGCCTCTGAGCCCTTGCAGTCCACGTTGTCCAGGAAGATGGGCCCGGTGCCCTGGCCGAAGGTCATGGCAGCGGGCAGGGTGATGGCATGGCCACAGCCCAGCTGGCGACACACCACGTTGGCATCCACAATGTCCCAGTCGTCGTCACACACGGTGCCCCAGGAGCCATTGTAGAGGATCTCCAGACGGCCCTGGCAGCGGCTGGGCCCGTTGGAGAGGCGAATCTCTGCGAGGAGGGCACAGAGAGCTCCCTCAGCAGGCAACAGGCCGTGGGGAGCAAATCTACATCAAACTCCTGCTCCTTAGATAAAATCATGAGGATCTCCAGCTGGCCCTGGCAGCGGCTGGGCTCTCTGGAGAGCCAGATCTCTGGGAGGAGGGCATAGAGATCTCCCTCAGCAAGCCATGGGGAGCAAATCTGCACTAAACTCCTTAGAGAAAACCATGAGGATCTCCAGCCAGGCCTGGCAGCAGCTGGGCCCGCTGGCAAGGTGGATCTCTGGGAGGAGGGCAACACAGAGCTCTCTCAGCCTCCTCAAGGGGAGCAAATCTACATCAACTCCTTAGAGAAAATCATGAGGATCTCCAGGCAGCCCTGACGGCAGCTAGGCCTGCTGGAGAGGCCGATATCTCTGGGAGGATGGCTGGGCCCGTTGGAGAGCTAGATCTCTGGGAGGAGCGCACACAGAGCTCCCTCAGCAGGCAACCTCCTCATGAGGAGCAAATCTACATCAAACTCCTTAGAGAAAACCATGAGGATCTCCAGCCAGCTGGGCCCACTGGAGAGCCGTACCTCTGGGAGGAGGGCAACACAGAGCTCCCTCAGCAGGCTGTGGGGAGCAAATCTACACCAAACTCCTCCTGCTCCTTAGAGAAAACCTCTAAGGAAAATCTCTACATCAATCTCCTGCCCTTTCTCTGTGGCACAAGGCTGTTGTCATCTTATTGCAGGGGTTCCATACTGTCATTTCCTTATCACAGGAGTTTCACACCTTCTTGGTGTTTCTCCTCAGAGTACTGACCCTGTTCTTCACAAAGCAGCCAGCTGACTCCAGTTCTCTTCCCAGCCACCCACCCCACTCTTTTATAGCACTCTTCTTTTCACTGGTCACAGCTACGGCCTCTTAAAGTCAGGCCTGCTCCTAATCTTTGATAATTGGCCCAGCTGCAACTCCTTAGGGGTGAGATTACTTTCTACACTATCTTTATTTTCTTATATTCTATCCCCCTGCACAAGGCAGTAGTTGGCTTGGTGCTGCTCTGCTGGTGGGACACGGGCTCCCCTCCATCTGCTGGCAGCTGTGGCTGTGGACACACAGCAGATCTGAGTCCAGGAATGAGATGCACCATCACCAAGGCCAGGCTGGATGGGGCTTTGGACAGCCTGGCCTCATGGAAGGTGTTCCTGCCCATGGCAGGGTAGAATTAGATGGTTTTTAAGGTCCCTTCCAACCCAAACCATTCTGTGGCTCTTTGGTGCTCCCATCATCTCCCCTGCTACTGGCCAAAAACTCAAGGGTGAAGGAAAAAGCAGACATGTGGCACCACATCTTGACTTAAATAGGTGACAATTGACAAGATGCAATTAGCAAATTCTTATTAACCTCAATGAATGCATCCAGAGCTGGTGGGGTGGATGGAGATGATCTCTCAGGCTGCTGGTGATGGGGAGCAGGCATGGAAGTGCCTGGGGTCCACCACATCAAGGGAATTATTTACTTGTCTGTGATACATGGCACGGGGACAGAGACTCAGCAGGAGGTGAAAAAACTCTCCTCTAAGGAAAAATTCTCCTCTCAGGATTATTAGCAGAATAAGGATGATAAAGAATCTTTATTTTCTTTCTACAAACAAAGTTTAGCTTCTTATTGCCACTTTTTGTTCCAAACCAATATATTTCCTTTTTTAAATTCCCCAAATCCTTTCTTTTACCTAAAAATGCATTTTTCAACTACAAAACTTCCTGGAGAAAAGTGACTTTCAGAGAAGAATCTCACCTGGGAATGGCAACATCTCAGGCTCAGAGGTGGTGCCTGCAAGGGAGAAGAGGAAGGATCAGATCTCCTCAGAAAGGAGTAGGTGCAGCTTGGAGAGTGATGGCAGCAGGGATGGGATGGGATGAGATTGGGATGGGATGGGATGGGATGGGAGTGGTGGGGACTGGCAGGACCCAGCAGCCCTTGGCTCCTTCCCTTTCCTGCAAAGTCCTGGAGTTTATAGGGGAAAAATGAACACCCTTCCCCAGGGCATCACTTCATCTACTTCATGGGTGGGGAAACTGAGGCACATGAGCGACTGTGACTCTGGTGGGATGTGAAGCACAAGGTGACATGTGTGACCCTGATGAGCCCAGTGGCTAGCAGAACCACTCCTGTCTTGGGCCAGGTCTTGGGGACCTTTTTGTTCACCCCTGGCCCCATTGCTGCCTTGCTGTGGGCCCTGGGCAGTTCCTGCATCCTCCTGTACCCATCACCCCCATGGAAAACTTGGGTGGTGAGATGGGAACAAGGAAAATCAACCCCGCCCAGCTTGAGAAACCCAGTGGAGATCTGATGGAAGCCTTCTGATGAAACCTTTTCTTCTATTCTTTTAGTATAGTTTTAATGTAATATATATTATAAAATAATAAATCAAGCGTTCTGAAACATGGAGTCAGATCCTCATCTCTTCCCTCATTCCAGAACCCCTGTGAACGCTGTCATAGATGGGGGGTTTGGAATGAGATAAATTTTAAGGTTGCTTCCAACCCAAACCATTCCATGATTCTGTCATGCCTCCATGCTGATTACAACACCCAAGGGCTCATCAACACCTCTGGTGCCTCTGTGGCCTCTTTTCCTCCCACTCCCTCAGACCAGCTCTGTCCTGCCTCACTCTCAGCCCACCAGCAGTGATGTGAGGTGTCACCCTGTTTTTTTAAGATTTTCCAAGCCTTGTGATGTTGACATTCTTGTAGCGAACTTTCTCACACGCTTTCTGTAAATAACTCATTGTTTTGCATTCCTTTATGGAGGAGGAGAAATTTGATGGGCTGTTGGTTTGTCCAGTGTCACTGGAGAGGTGGCACTGTCACCCCTCCAATCCGCTGCCACTTTTGGAAAACTATAAATGTTGAAGTCAGAAAATAAACTTCCCTTTTTCTTCACCTTGAGAACAGCCGTGTGTGCTTGTGGTTTTTTGTGTCCTGTAGTGACATGGAGGTCAATCCCTGCTGCTCTGGAGGTGGATATCACCACTGTGAGAAGCAGTGTGAGCCTGGGGGACAGTAGAGCACATGAGCCCACCTCCCTTTTCCTTGCTAGGATGTTACCTGGGAGACCATTAAGTCAGCCAGAAATCAGGGCTGTCAAAGAAAGACCTAGAAACCCAGGAGAAAGGAGAACAAGGCAAATGTCTGGCTGTATCCATGACTTAGCAGGGATGCTGGGGTGAACATCAGCAGCCAGGGAGCTCCAGCGTGGTCAGTGCCCCTGCCCTACCCAGCTGGAGCAGGCATGGAAAGGGATGCTGTGATTCCAGCAAGAATTGGGGATTAAACAGGTGAGACCACGGCAGCAGAGAGGACAGGGGAGGATAGACCAGCCCCATGGGCTGGACAACAGGGTAGAGGTAATTCAGCTCACCAAAAGTGGGGAGATGTGTGGGTTTCTAGGAAGAGTGTTTGATCCTGGCTTGTATTGATTTTTAACACCTAGTCCACTCCAGTGCCAAGAAAGCAGTGGATAAAAAGGACATTGATAAATATTCATCTCCCTTTGAGTCAAAATCAAAGCTCTGAAATATTCATTTAAGAGCATCCTCCAGCAAAGTCAGGAGAGATCTGAAAAGAATATGCCTGGTGTGTCTACAATAATAAGGAACTGTCTTTTTGAGGAGAGATGGAGCCCTCCATGTGTCTCTGATCCAGCTTCACAAAACCAAAGGAAAAAGGGAAACTGCTCCAGTAAACAAAACCACCAAACGGGAGGACAAATGGCCCTTCGTTAGCGACTAATCTGTGCCCATTAAGGAGGAGAACCAGGAGAGCCAGGCGATGCAGGGGACAGCGACAGAGCCACCAGGGTCCCCACACCTGAGTGCGAGCGCGGATGCTGTCACAGCATCCCGAGGGGGAAGGGAAGCACCAGTAGAGAGGGTGGGAAGGTAAAACCCGATTTAACTCAATTAGGATGTCTGAGTACATCTGAATTCCCAGTTTTCCCGCTGGCTGTGCCTTGGTGGGTTTGTTGAGGCAGGAATGCATTCCCCGCTGTAATGACATGGATAGAGTCACACTGGGATCACCTCGCTGCCACAGCACTGATGTGGACCTGTCTCCCAGAGCAGGAATGGCTTTTCCCAGGTCTATTGAAATGCTTCCTGGCTGCACAGTGCCTGCCAGGAGAGAGCAGAGCCCGTTGTTCTCAGGGGATGGGTGTTGTGGACATCTTTTATGAAAAATCCTTTCCTTAGGAGTTTTCCTCCTGAGAAGCTGAGAGGCCTCAGGAACAAAATGTAAACAATGATTATCTGCTGCTGTGGAATGCAACAGGTGCATCTGTGATTGGCCCATGTTAGATGTTTCTAATTAATGCCAATCACAGCCCTGTTGGCTTGGACAGAGAGCCCGAGACAGAGCCTTTGTTATCATTCTTTGATATTCTATTCTTAGCAAGCCTTCCGAAAAGGAAATCCTTTCTTCTATTCTTTTAGTATAGTTTTAATGTAATATATATAATAAAATAATAAATCAAGCCTTCTGAAACATGGAGTCAGATCTTCATCTCTTCCCTCAACCTGAGACCCCTGTGAACACGGTCACAGGATGGGTGCTCATTCCACCCCTTTTCTTGGCAGGACTGGTCCCACAGGTCCTGGGGAGCAACTCCAGGAGCATCCCTTGGCCATCAGCATCTCCCCGTGGGTGCTGCCTGCTCCAGAGCCCAGAACTGCTCTGTCACCAGTGCTAGCAGCACCTGCCCCATTCCCCTGCCTGCCCTGCATGCTGGGCCTGCCATCACAGCCAGGTCACGATGGGACATGAGAGCTGAACTTGCTCCCCCATCCCTGTGCACACTCAGGAATGTAGGGGACACCACAACAATCCTGTGCCCGGAGAAAATCTGCCCACAAATCTGATGGAGAGGGATCACGGTGCTTAAACCCCCTCCCACTGCCCCAGGCTGGAGCTCACCGGTGGGGCTGAGGATGAAGAGGATGAGGAGCGTGGCTGGCATCAAGGAGAGAGGCAGCACCTCGGTGTCCGGACAGGGACCGAGGGTCATTGCTGCTGTCAGCCCCTCCTGCAGGCGAATTTCCAGAGGACACCTCCCTGAAACATGCAGACAGCAGAGTTAGTGTGGTGGCCTGCAGAGCCTGTGGTCACCAAGGGCCATGCAGGACCTGTCACTACTCAGTATTTCCAAGAGCAGTGACCAGAAGACACATGAAAATCTGGATTAATTGACAACAAGCATTTTTTTTTTTTTTTTTTGAGTGGCAAGATGAAGCTGAAGGGCCATACCCCACCTGGGAGATCAAACTCAGCAACAGGGAATGAGGAAGAGATTCAGTATCTTAAAACCCCATTTCCCCCTCATTTACTGCTCACTGCCAAGGGGTGGATTCCCGGCTCTGTCTCACTCGCAGGCTCTCTGGGAAGGGGATGGGTGCTGGTCCAGGACTCCTCTGGGATCCCAGACCCGCATCCCTGCTCTCCCAGCGGCCGGGCTGGCGGCAGCGTGGCTGGGGGAGCAGTGCCATCGTGAGGATGCTCCCGCCACCGGGAGGATGCTCTGCCATCCTGAGGATGCTCCCGCGCAGCTGCTCCAAAGCCGGGCTGTCAGGCTCAGCTCTGTTGCCACCTTTCTCTCCACAGAGAAAAGCAAGGCACAATTCTTCCCAAAGATTTCTGAGATTCACATTCTGTGAACCTCAGAGAAAGGGAAAATTCTTATGGCTTGCTGTGCCTGTGTTTGTGCAAAAGTAGAATGCAATGTGGAGATTGTTTACCCAAAGTGAGGATGTTTTGTTTCCTTGGCCTGTCAGGGCCAGGAGTGTGCATGTGTGTCAGGACTGTTGGGTGACAGTCACGAGATTCAGAGCAGTGTGTGCAGAGTGAGTGCTTGGCAGATTCAGTTTAGATGAAATATATATAGTATAATAAAGTAACTAATGAGCCTTCTGATATCCATGGAGTCAGACGCATCATTCTCTCTCCCCTCGTTGGAGTCCCCTTTGATTTACAACATAGCTCAGCCAAGCCCTAAAATTAATCCCTGCAGCCCACACATGGCACACCAGGTCCTGGAGGGATGCACAACAACTGCTGCCACTTCAGGCATCTGCTGGTGATCAGAAACTCGGGAAAGGTCTTTGAAATCCTCATTGAAATCAGTGGCTAACCCCTCCTTCCCATGGAAACACCTCACCCAGCTTCTTGCTCTTGAGAAGAGCTCCCAGGTAGGACCATGTACTGGTGTCCACCCAGCCAAGGCCCCTCCACACCATGGGCTGGGGTGTCACTAATATATTTTATGAAAAATCTTTTCATTAAGATCTTTTCTCCTGAGAAGCTTCAGCTTCTCCATGTTTTGTTGCTTTGGAGAATTGTTTACCCAGCATGTGAAATTGTTTTTACTTGATGACCAATGACAGCCACCTGTGTCAAGGCTCTGAGCAGTCACAAGATTTTATTATCATTCCTTTCAAGCCTTTTGACGAAATCCTTTCTCCTATTCTTTTAGTATAGTTTTAATGTATCATTTTCTTTTAATATAATATATATCATAAAATAATAAATCAGCCTTCTGAACATGGAGTCAAGATTCTCATCTCTTCCCTTGTCCTGGGACCCCTGCATACACCACAACACTGGGGGCTCCAGAGCATCCCGGCCAAGGCTTGGACCTCATTGCCTTCACCATATACTATTAATATATAATTTTCTTTTAATATAATATATATCATAATAAATCAGTCTTCTGAAACTTGGAGTCAAGATTCTCATCTCTTCCCTCATCCCTGTGAACACCACCACACTGGGGGGCTCCAGAGCATCCAGACCAAGGCTTGGACCTCGTTGCCTTCACCAGGGTGAGATGATGGTGGACCAAAGGGTTTTCTGGGCACCAGCAAGAGGTGATGGAGGTGCAGGACACAGCCCAGTTCCATCTCCCTGTTCTCTGCCCGGCTCCTGCTGCCCAAGCCTCTGGAGGAGACAGACAAGCTCAGTGATGGGGGCTGAAAACCAATCCACTGGCTGAGGTGGTGGCTTTCAATACTCCATTCATCCCTCCTGCAGCACCGAATAATGTCGCCTTTTGTGCCTCGGGCGCTCCCCTCTCTCCAGCAGGGCAGGGCTGACAGATGGCCCCGGCCCGGCCGAGCCCCGGAGCGCGTCCTGCCCGCAGGGACCTTGTCATCGCCGGCCACTCTTGTGACAGAGCCAGCGCGTTCCTGCTGCCTCGCAGGGTGGCAGCGGGCATTAACCAGTGCCGTGCTGTGCCACGGCTGACCCCCGAGAGGAAAACCCCGATTTTCCTTCTCCGTCTGTGCTTTTCCAGCTGCTTCTCAATCCGCACCCCAATGCTCAAGATTCAGCTGAAAATTGAAGCCCCTTCCTTAAACCCAGGGGTGCTTGGACTCTTTCAGATTAAAATCTGATTTTAAGCCTTAATTAGTTGTTATGGCACTGTAGCAAAACCCAGCATCCCTTCTAACATCACTCAGAGCAGCTGTGGCTACCCCATCCCTAGAAGTGTCCAAGGCCAGGTTGGATGGGGTTTGGAGAAACCTGGGATAGTGTAAGATGTCCTGCCCATGGCAGGGGGGTGGAATGGAATGAGCTTCAAGGTCCCTTCCAACCCAAAATTTTCTATTATTTTGTGATGATTCTATGATTTAAAGAGTTATGATTTAAAGAGTTTCTCAATGTGGGTTTATGGAAGTCCCTTCACACCAAGGTTTTCAGGCTGTCAAGTGTCCTGTGAAGCCACCCCCCAGCATGGATCCACTGGAAAAGCAAATCCTCCATCAGCCCCATGCTGCACAAGGGATGGTACAAAACCCACAGGGGAGGATCAGGGCTTTAATGTGGGGCATAGAAAATCTGTGCTTTCACCCCAAATAGCACAGCAAACACTCTGTGCCCAGCCAGCCCTTTGCCCTCAGTGAAAACCTCCTTCCACCTGTTAACAGGACCCCACATGTCCTTTCATCCTTTTTTGTCCCCTTGGCCACAGCTGGAGTGAACCCCAGTTCTCTGTTTATCACTTCTTCCACTTTTTAACTATTCAAACAACTTCAGGAGGAATCACAGTTTTTCAGCTGCCACCACCCTGCCAGATCATTATTTGTAATTACCACTCTGGCCTAAAAAAAAAAAAAAGCATCATAAATCCACATACCTGTTTGGTATTTTCTCTCCAGTGTAAGGATGGGTGTATCAAATCCCAGAAATATCGGTCCTCTTTTGAAATAAACAAAGGAGCTGGCTAGTTAGCTATAAAATCTTCAAAAATAACGACTGAAATTAATATTCCTGATAAGATGGGATGGGGATAAGGTAGGTTTTTTTTTTCTTTAGGTGAGATCTTGCTTAGTAAATTTTAAAAAAATTAAAAAGGGGGAAGAAAATGGATTTCATCCATCAACGGAACAGCTCCAGCCTGTCATCCCTTGGCAGTTCTGGGGCTGCTGCAGCTGCTGGGTTACAGCAGGATGGCAGCCCTGCAACCCATCCTGGGACAGATCATCCCCAAAGCAAAGCAGAAAGAGAGGGAGAAGGGAGAAGAAGAGGAAGAAGAAGCAGAAAGAGAGGGAAGAGTGCTAAGGAGACATGGCGGGGAGGGAATGGCTCGGGTTTCAGGGAGGCAGGCAGGGACACATCCTTAAATTGGGTGCTGGCAGAGCCTCAAGTGGAAGGAAGAAGCTTTTTCAGAGGATTTGGGCTTTTCAGCTCCTTCCCACCTCCCTCCTGGGCTGTGTGAGTGCCCACCTGGAGAGGAAGGCAGCAATAACCACCTGGCTGGGAATCCTCCTGAGCCTGAGCTGCAGCAGGAGGGGATGGCTCTGACCCCTTCCCTGCCTGGGGACCTGTTGCTTGGGCAAAACATGGTCTGTTCCTAGGCAAGAAATCACCTTTAGAGGTCCCTTTTCAGGGGATTTTTCCTGTCTGACCATCCCTGTGCTCTCAGCCTGTGGTGAGGGATGTCCTGTGGCTGGAAACCTTCCCCATCCACCTCCACCACCTTCTTCTCCACACATTCATATTGTCTCCTATTGCTCCTGACCATGGCATCTCTTTATTTTAAAGAGATTATTTAATTTTTTATTTAATTTTTTTTTTCAATTTAATTATTTTTATTTTTTAAAAATTAATATTTTAAATTTTTAAAATAACTTCAAAATAATAGAAAATTTAAAATAATTTAAAATTTTCATTATTTTTAAAATTTTTAAGTTTTTATTTTATTTTTCATTTTTAAAATTAATATTATTTTTAATTTTTAAAATAATTTAAAAATAATATAAAATTTAAAATAATTTAAAATTTTCTATTATTTGTAAAAGTTTGTATTTCATGTTTTATTTAAAAAATAATTGTGTCTATTTAAGAATTTTTAACTACTGCAGCCTTTAAACCATTTTCACCATCATTGCAAGTAAAAGCCAGATAACGTGAGACTTGTGGATCTCAGCAGCCTTGAAGGCCACAGAAAAGGAATCTCCAAACATATTGGGTTTCCCAGCATTATGAATTCTTAAGTTCCCCAGCAATTTTAGGAGTCTGATGTGCTTTAGGCTTTGAGCAAATTGATTTTGTGAGCCACAGGATTCCTGCCCTGGTTCTCACAGGAGGCAGAATTTGCCTTGTGGCTCTTGCTGCTGGATTTTTCACTTGCTCCTATGCAAAGCCCAGACATCTAAATGCCCTAAAAAGTCTGAGTTTTGTATTTTAGCTCTGCACACAGCCAGCTCTGGCTGCAACTGTGGCCAACTGTTCCTTTATTGCAGGGATTCAGTAATTAGCAATTAGGCACTTTTATTTCCCAGTAGCAGCAAAGTTCTAATTAACCAGATCATGAGCACAAGTTTCAAAGGTGCCTTTAAATTTGTTTTGCCTAGACTTTGTCAAACCCCCCCACAATTCTGGCTGTCTGCCAGGGCCCATGGACTGGGAATCATCAATCCCCAGCCAGGTTTTGCAGACCAGGAGCAAAATGTGGACATGAGTAGGATGCTCTCCACCCCATCCAGGATTTCTGTGGGATTGGGGCAGCATCTCAGCCTTTTTCCATGTTCCTGTGTGCACTTTGAGCAGCTTGGCAGTGTTGGGCTGGGGGATTACGCTGCTCTGAGGAAAAGAAAACACAGCCAGCCTTATTCAAGGAGCAGCCACAACATAAGAAAGGCTAATTATAAAATTCCACAGGACAGCAAGGCTGTTCTCTTGTGTGCCAGGGGAAAAAAAAAAAAAAAAAAAAAAAGAAAAAAAAAAAAAAAAAGAAGCTCTTTTTGTGCTTTTCCTGATGGTCCTACTGCCCAGTCAGGCAGGGACACTCCAACACTCCAGAGATGCTCATGGGAGAGAAGATTCTGGAGGACTCAGGGCCATCCCCACACCCACTCAGCAGCTGCCACGTGCCACGAGCAGCTTCCTATGGCAGTGGTGGCATCTCCAGCAGAGCTCTCTTCTGGCAGCAGCTTGGCCATGGGTAGAAACTGGAGAAAATAAGTGGCCATAAAACTGCAGAAAACACAAGGCCTCCAGAATAAAAAACTCTAAAAATCAAAAATCCGAAGTGATTTCCCTTTTCAATTAGTTGGGAAAATACAGAGAAAAGAGATAAACTCATGTGTCCAAGCTATACCATGACCAGGAATGTATTTGGGATGTAAAGAGGGGCCTGGTGCCATATGAAAAAACTGTAAGCTGAAACAAAAAGCGTTTTCTTGCTGCCAGGAGGGAAACATAGGGCTGAGAACACCAGTTACTGTTTCAAGCCATTAGCTGGTTTATAAAGAGCAACAGGATTCCCTTGCTGAGCTAAATCACTGGGTATTTAGGGGGCTCCTTCTGCTGCTTTCACTTTTGGGAGCACTGGCACAAAAAATGCTGCATTTACAGCAGGATGGAGCCTCCCCTCTTTCCTCTGCTCCTCCAGGGCACAGCCAGCAATGGGACCCTGCAATGTGGGGTCCTGGCAGCTCCCAGCCCCAAACCAGCCTGTGTCCAGCAGCCTTTGAAGAAGGGAAAGATGTAAATCTTTCTGTAAAAATACCATTTTGCTTCCCAGTCCTGACATCAAGCCCCGCCTCACTGCATCTGTGCTCCCAGCACACCCCTGTGCTATTTGGGAACCACAAGCCAATTTTAAGGTGCTTTCTGGCAGTTTATAAGCACTGAAGGAAAAGCAGGGCTGAGGAAAGAGCAGTGGAAGCCCCCAGGGAGGATCAGCATCGCTCTGGCTGCAGCAAACTGAGCTCAGGGAGAGGTACCCATCCCCTCCTGGGACAAAATCACCTTTGTTCCTCCCTAATCTGTTCTGCTTCCTGCAGAAAGCACCTGGGGCAGGTGGGAAGGAGCAGCCCAAGGACACGGTGCTGACAGGAGGCTCTGCTCTCCAGAGGGCAGCAGCCCCAAGCCCTGGGCTCCAGCCTCCATCCAGGGCTGGGAAGGGCAGGAACAAATCACATCAGGGTGGGAAACAGGGAGCTGAGTCCCCTCTGTCCCCAAAGGCACCCACTGGGGACCATGAGCTTTAGGGTGTGTCTGGAACTCCATTTTTCTTTCTGCCATCACCTCTGAGGGTGAAACCTCACCTTGTTGTCATCTTATTGCAGGGGTTCCATTCTGCTGTCTCCTTTTCATATCTTCTTGATATTTTCTCTCTTCTTTTCTATTTTCTCTTCAGAGCACTGACTCTTTCTTCCTCACAAAGCAGCCAACTGACCCCAATTCCCTTCCCAACAGCACCCCACTCTTTTATAGCATCTTCTTCTCATTAATTACAGCTGTGGCCTGTTCAAGTCAGGCCTGCTCCTAATCTTTGATAATTGGCCCAGCTGCAACTCCTTAGTGGTAAGATTACTTCCTACACTAACTTTATTTTCCTATGTCCTATCCCCCTACATCACCTGGCAGCAGGATCCTATATATTTGTATGTCCTATAGCCATATATATGTGTGAAAATGCACATTTTATGATTGGCTTTTCACAAATATTAAAATGAATGTTATATGTGTTATGTTAGAAAGTAATGCTGTGTTAATTCTCTTAAGTACTGTGTTAGATATAGTTTTAGGTTATAACATAATGCTAAAATAGAAACTATGCTATGTAGGATACTTTTTCTAAAGAAAGGACTTGCAGTGAGATAACAGCCACAGGACACCTGAATCTTTCAGAGAAAGAGAATTTATTGCTGTCTTATCAGAAGAAACTAACTTCTTCCTTCCTTGCTCAGCCCTGTAGATGCTGTTGAGATTAAGAGGAAGAAGCTGTCACTGACCAGACAGAATCCTATGTTTGAATGGAATTTATGCATCATGTATGAGATGTATGAATATGCAACAGGCCGTTGTTTTTAAGGGTTAATCATTTATTAACATGGGTCCTTTTTTGGGTTTATGCTGCTCAGAAAAGTTAGAAAGTGTATGTTTATTGTGGGATAACTCCCAAATACTCACCCCAATTTACAGGTGATCACAGAGTCCTTTTATCTATGTAAGTATTGAATACCAAAATACAAATACATATTCATCACTTTGGTACATCCCATTCCCAATATGGATATTGATCTAGTACATATATCCAACTGTGAGGGACAAAATCTCTAACAGTTTGGAGTTAGAAAGTGTGTGTTTATTGTGGGATAATTCCCAAATACACATCACAATTTACAGGTGATTACAGAGTCCTTTTATCTGTACAAATATTGAATACCCAAAATACAAATGCATATTCATAACTTTGGTATATCCCATTCCCCACTTCCTATGATAATTAGTTCAAAAGCTGTTAAGCATGCATAGTTTGTTCCTTGAAATGGGTCAGTGGGGGTCCCAAAATGAGGAAGTAAATGGAGTCTTCCTCGTTCTGACCTTTCTACCTTTTCAATGTAAATATGACAAATGAACCCTTGGTAGGACTCCCACTCTCCATTTTCAATTGGTTTCAGAACAGAGCAGGCCTACAGTTGTTTTATGCTCCTAAAAGCTATTTTACAGTTTCTATATTCTTCATTATAAACCCAGCTAACCAAACAATGTGCTGACAAGCAATCAATTATCAGTTACCTACTAACTCTTAACTTCATCAAGGCCTACACATTTATTTTAATTAACTCCAACAAAGCTTATCTCTAACCAATATCTTAGCTCCTCTAAAATCTCTAAATTCCTTAGGGTTTATGTCTCGGTTTAGCTGCAGGAAAGCTCGGGAGGGATGGATGGAAAGCCGGCCCTGGTGGCTGCTGCGAGGCTCAGCATGCACTAGGTGGCACGCAGCTGCAGGGAGAGGCTGGGATTCGGGAAAGGAGAGGAAATCTCCGCTGGGAAAAGCTGGCAGGAGGCAGAACGGGATGAGTTCTGCCCCTAATTAGCGTTAATGGCGAGGTGAGTGTGACCAGAGCAGGAACACAGCCCAGAGGACTCAGCTCCAGAATTTCCCAGCTGGATTTAGCAAAGACAGGGATGGAGAGAGCGTTTTAATTGGGGTCAGGATGATGGGAGAAGGGGCTGAGGTTCCAGCTGAGAATGGTAAATTTAGGATTGGCATAAGGAAAGAATGTTTTATGATGAGTGTGGTGAGGCCCTGGCACAGGTTGCCCAGGGAAGATATGGATGCTGGAAGTGTTCAGGGTCGGGTTGGACAGGGCTTGGAGCAGCCTGGGATGGTGGAAGATGTCCCTGCCCATAGCAACAACCTGGGCTGGTCCCTTCTAACATAAACTGTTCAATATTCTGTGATTTCCCCAGAGAAGGCAGGCAGTGGAACACAGAGAGCTGAGCTGAGCTCATGGGGCATCTCCCAGTACCAGCAGGGATGAGGAACCCATCCCTCTGAGCAGGCAAATCCCAGGGCTTGGACAGCAAGGTCACCTGTCACAGCTGTGTTTTATGAAAAATCCTTTCCTTAGGATTTTTCCTCCTGAGAAGCTGAGAAGCCTCAGGAACAAAATGTAAACATTGATTATCTGCTGCTGTGGAATACAACAGGTGCATCTGTGATTGGTCTCATGTGGTTGTTTCTAATTAATGGCCAATCACAGTCAGCTGGCTCGGACTCTCTGTCCAAGACAGAAGCTTTTGTTATCATTCCTTTCTATTCTTAGCCAGCCTTCTGATGAAACCTTTTCTCCTATTCTTTTAGTATAGTTTTAATGTAATATATATCATAAAATAATAAATCAAGCCTTCTAAAACATGCAGTCAGATGCTCATCTCTTCCCTCATTCAACAACCCCTGTGAACACCATCACAGTCACTCAGCAGCAGGAGGAGGATCAGGCCCACACCAGATCCATCCCTGCTGTGTCTCACTGGAACCTGGCAGGAACCAGCAGCCGCTGCTGCAGAGGAAAATGAAACGAAATTTCACCTATTATCCTTTGCCTGCAGAGGAATTTCTTCCTAATTCCTGTCACTTTGGGTTTGTCTGCTCAGGGAAATTAATGTGAAATCGAGTGGGCTGTGAATTGGAAGTGCTGCAGCAATCCCAGCAGAGCTTGGACAGGCAGTTTCCTAAGTGGCCAGGCCATTCCCTGGAGCACCAGGCTAAGCCTGGCAATTTAACAGAGCCTCAAGCACCAGGGTTTGTAGACATTAATGTAGGACCTCGAGCCAAAACCCTGTGAGAGGGAGCAACCACGGAGAAATTAATTCAGCAGCCTTCCAGCAGCACTGCAAGGAAAGGAGCAGGGGGAAGGCAAATATTTGGCTGGTTACCCCAGAGCGTGGATGGATCAGACAGGAGGTGATGGCTCGATGGAGGACTCAGTGCTTTGCATGCTGATTTGGGGAGCATGCAGAGAAGGGTGTGGGGAAGAACAGCATGAGGAGAAAGGGATCCGGCTGAAAAAAAAAACCCCAAAAAATAACCCCCAAAAAATCACCCCAAAACATAAAGGACTTTGTTAAAACCTGGAGATCATTAAGGTAAAAATCATGTAAAATAGAAAATATTTTTGCAGGCAGTGAGGATTTTGAGGTCTGCATCCCTGTTTTTACAGGGTCCTTAGGGACAGCAGGACACTGAGGTTCAGCTTTTACACTTGGGGATCATTGAGGATCTTTACAGTCACCCTCACATATTTGAAGGAGGTTGTGCAGTGGTGTCTGACAGGCTCAGCTGGTCACCAGACCCCTCATTCATGTGGCCCATGGCTCTGTTAACTCCTTTCAGGGTGTTGGACCATAGTGGAATCACTTACCACAGGATAAGTGATGGAGAGGGGTGAGAAAAGGGAGACTGAGGAGCAGCCATGCACTTGTACTGCTGAGCTGAGGCATCTCAGCCACTCACTGTGCCTGGCAAAACCCTCCAGGTACCCTGATGCAAAATCAGATCATGAATTCCTGCTCAAAAAAAAAAAATTAAGTAAATACAATGCAATTTAAGACTCTTCCCACAGCTCAGCCACCACCTGGCTGCTTTATCTCTTCTCTCCAGCCAGGAGCTGCACCCAATTCAGCTCAGCTCTGCCCCACCCTGCAGCCCTTATCAGCAGCACCTTCAGCCCCGGAGCATCACCCTAAACCTCGCCCAACATCTCTCACCAGCCTGGGCTCCTCACTGGGAGCATCCCTTCATCTCCCAGTCATGCCAGGAAGGTCTGCAAGGCTCAACAGAAACCCTTCTTCACCATCCTCAAATCTCCCTGAGACCTTTTCCTATTTAGGATCACAGGATATTTAATATCTGTCCACCCATGCAACCACATGGATCACGGAGTATGCTCCCAGCACAGCTCTATGAAGCATTCCTATCTGTTTTTCAGGGAAGAAAAACCCCTCTGGATTGCTCTCCAGTTTCTAATTACAGCCACAGGAGACAGGAATCCCAAGCACCTGAGTTGTAAATGTGAAGCTTATTGCTCAAGCAGACGCATTACAAGCAGGCTATCAATCACTTCTGGCAATTATTAGTACTTTGTGAGTATTTTGAACTCAGGAATGTGACAGTCTCATCCATCCTGGAGCAGAGAAATCCATGGGCATTTGCATACGAGGCTGAGATGTGGGGGGAGACAGCTCCAGAGGGGTTTCACTGCACATTTTGGGATGAAAAACAACAAGATGAGTCTCACATGTTTAACCCTGGAAGAAGAGTTTTGTAATAACCCTCCATTCCTCCAGTATAAAGTGTTTCTATATGTTTGTTTTGTGGGTTTTATTTTTTGTTTGTTTTGGTTTTTTGGGGTTTGTTTTGTTTTGGTTTTTTTGCTGTAACTGCTGACTCCAAACACAATTTTCTTTATTTTATAAACCTTTTGGGGCAGGTGTATCATGGCATGGGTGAATCAGTGCTGCTGGGTGTAAAGTCCAGGGAGGTTTCAAGTCATTTGATAAGGGCTGGTGAACGTTTCCTGGTTCAGAAGGAATTATGGTGATCTTAAGGGGCTTTTTCAGCCTAAATGATTCTCTGGCTCTGGGGTTCTTTAATTACTGCTGCTGAGGTGTTGGTGGGGGTCCCAGGAAAGTGGAAAACCCAGGTGGGGTCTGACCTGCCTCTAGGAGAGCATGAATAAGTGATGCAGCAACCTCCAAGATGCTCCAGGGTCAAAGAAATTCCCAAATAAACACACACACATCTTGCAAGGGTGGTGATGGAGGAGCAGTAATGTCTCACCCCCCTGTACTACCCATGCTCACACTCACATGGATGGTATCACACTCACACGGACAATATCACACTCGTGCACAGTCACACACACACACCCCCACACCATCACAGACATTGTCACACTCACGGCGTCCCACATACACACACCACCAATTCTCTCTCTCACACTATCACTGTCACTATCATTTACACAATCACTTTTCATGATCTATTCACACTCACTGTGACACACAATCATTCACACACTTATTATCATACACTATCACACTCATAGGCACACTGTCTATGACACAATCTCACACTCACTGTCATACACCATCACACACACAGTCACTAACACACACTCACTGTCACACATTGCCACTTGCACTATCACACAGTATCATACATGCTCATTATCGCTATCACACACTCATTACCATACTCATTACCACACTTGTTCCTTCACACTCACACTCATTACCACACTTGGTCCCTCACTCATTACCACATTTGGTTCAGCACACTCACACTCTTTATCGCATCCATTACCATATTCATTATCACATTCATTCTCACACTGGGTCCCTCACACTCATTACCATACTCATTATCATACTCTGTCCTGCACACTCACACTCAGTTCAGCACACTCATACTCTTTATCACACTCATTACCATATTCATTATCGCACTTATTATCATGCTCATTACCACACTCAGTCCCAAACACTCACACTCATTACCATATTCATTATCACACTCATTACCACACTCGGTTCAGCACACGCACACTCTTTACCATATTCATTATCACACTTACTATCACTCTACTACACTCAGTCTAGCACACTCTCTACCATATTTATTACCATATCATTACCACACTCATTTCCACACTCGGTCCCGCACACACACTCTTTATCACACTCATTACCATATTCATTACCATATTCATTACCACTCTCGCTCCCACCCCGCCTCACGCTCGCTGTTCCTCTCCCTCACGCCTCCACCAATCACGTCCCTACCTCCCCAACTGGCCCCGCCCCCTGGGCCCCGCCCCCTCAGCTGGCCCCCGGCTGTCTCTCGTGCGCACGCGCGGAGGTTCCGTGACCGCGGGCCGGGAGCGGCGGCGCCGGGCCCTGCTCGGGGTGAGGGGCCGGGGGCGCGGCTCTGAGGGGTGACGGGACCGGGGCACAGCGGGACAGCGGCACCGGGACGGGGAACTGGGCTGGGTCGGGTTGGGCTGGGCTGGACTGGGCTGGGCTGTGCTTCGCGGGGCGGGCACCCGCGGGCGGGCACCCCCGGCACCCCGTTCCCTGTGCCGCGCAGCCCGGGCCGTTCGCGAGGGACCGCCAGGGCAGTTGCGGCCGCTCCGGGCCCGGCCTGCCTGGGGTCCCGTGGGCCCGCGGGAACGGGCGCTGTTCCCCTCGCACCAGGCCCCCGCCCCGCCGCAGCTTCCCGAGCTGTCGGTGTCGCCCGGACAGCCCGGGGGTGTCTGTGGTACCGGGGGCGGTGGGAGCCAGCAGCGGCTGCGGTGGTGGCGCTGCCCAGGGCCGGGGGAGCTCCGTGAGGGCGGGTGGCCTCCACGGGCTCCTCAGGCGGGACCCGGCTTGGCCCTTCCGGAGCTCCAGGAGTTCCTGCCACGAGCCGAAGGCGTTGGAGAGCTGGAGGAGTCCTCCAGATAGTGCCAGGCTCTCGCCTTACAAATCAGTGATCTCCCCGTAAATAACAACCTCCCTGCATGCCCAGAAGGACCCAGGAGCGGTCGGGTTGGGCGCAAAGTGTGGTGAGATCCCGTGGCCAGGTGGGATCTGTGTCTGGCTGTACCTGCCCTCCTCTCACTGTCTCAGTTTCTCAATTTAACCCGTGCCTGAAACCAGCCCTCGGCTGAACTGTCAGGCAAACGCTTTGTTCCGCCTCAGTTGCCGTGTCTATTTTCCCCCTCCGAGGGGAACTTGCTTAAAAGCTTGTTTTGAATGGAAGCAGTCCAGATTTGGAGCAGCCGGGTTATTTCGTGTGTTGTTTTGGCTGTCAAGCCAGGCACCTTGTGCCGTGAGGATCAGCACAAGGGCAGGGACTGGGATAGATCTGCGTCTTTCTCTCTTCTTTCTTTTTGGCTGGTGCTGATCGGTGCTGGGTGCTTGTGTAAGGGAAGGTGTGTTTGGGTGTGAATTACCTGGCAACAGCTTCCAGCCCTGTTCCATGGGGTTTTGCTGTGCCCAAAGTGCAGCTCAGCTGGTGTGGGGCCCTGGTTTGGGGTCGGGGGAGGGCACAGGGCACCTGTAATGCTGCTCCAGTCGTGCCCCCTGCACAGGGTCACGTTTTACTGCAGCCCTGTGGGCTCCCTGTGCTTTATGTGCTCCCCTAATCCCTGGGTAATCTCTTCCCATGGGATCTTTGATGCCTTCCCAGTCCTGTCTCTCAAAGTGGTGTCGTGATGCTTAAGGATCCCTCCTGGGCGCTCTCTTTTCTGAACAACCTGCTGAAAAGTCTCTTATTTTACCAATCTGGTGGTTTTTATTTTTAATTCAGCCCAGCTCAAGAGCTCCCAAGGCTCCTTTTCTTTTCCAGGTACAGGCTTGCATTTCGTGGTAACTTTTATCAGCACTGGCAATTCAAGTTCAGAAACTTAACAAAAGGAGTTGGCATTTTTAGAAATCATCTCAGACCCATGAATTTTAAGATCCTGCATTTAAAGTGAAAGAAAATTCTGCTTTCTGGAAGTAGAACAGAGAATTAAACACAGCTTTCAAAGGTTTCAATTTCCATTCTCCAGCTTTCTCACCACCATTTGCTGGAGTTGGAGGAGCAGGGAGTGAAGCTGCTGGAAAACACATCTGAAATGCACTCAGCTTTTTTCCTGTCCAAGTCCCCAATTAAAGCCATGTGGACAAATGTTTCAGAGGTTGTGCTGGGAGTAAAGTTCCAACCAAACAAATCCATGCTCAGACTCTGAGCCAGTGTTACCAAATACCTTCAGAGTGAAGGGCATCTGGCTGGAATATTTAAGTCTGCACTTGAATTAGCCAAGGTTTTGTTTTCACTGGAAGAAAGGTGGCTCAGAGGATTTCTGACAGGAGCCACGACTGTTTGGTGTATAAGAGCTTTTAGGGTTGATGTGAATTTCAGCTTTGCAAGGTATTTTTAAAGCTTGAGGTGAAGAGTTCCATGAGTAAAGATGTGAGCTAGGATGTGTAACACATCCCAAACCACGTCCCACTCTTCCCCAAACCCTTTCTGCTTGGTGTAATGCTGAACACTGTACAAGCAGCTCCAGTATTGAATTTCTCAACTTTTACTATTTGTGTGCTGCTGAACTCTCAAAGAGAAATCAGGAACTGCAGCTTTAGGTCTTTTCTTTGTTATTTGCCATAACTGCGAGACTTGTGTAATTCTGGCTTACTGATGCTCTCCCGCATTCCTCACTTCCCAATCCCTGCAAGCAGCTGCTGGCTCCAGCAGCTTTAGCAAGAGCTGGCAGGAGGCTGAAATGCTCCCCTTGCTCCTCCTTTGGAGCAGCAGTCCCAGCACAGGAAATATTTTCCCTCTCTGATGGGGAAGTGGATGCTGGAGCACGCGACACTCGCGTGCAGCACCTCCCCGTGTGCTCCAGGACTCACAGCATCGCTGCCACCCCGGGCTGAGGGACAGGCTGGTGTCACCCAGCTGTCACCCCTGAGTGTGAGGTGGCACGGGAAGGAGGTGGCTTTTCTGCCTCGGTGTCTGCTTGTTTGCATTTCCTGCTGCTGTTTCAGAAAGGAAGGAAAAGGAGCCACTGACTGCCTCCTCACAGCCTCCCTCCTCTCTGCTCTGCGTGTGGCTGCTGGTGAATGTTTGGTAACAACTTCGGGGGGGAAAAACAGTGTTGGTTCTGTATTTGGGGTTCTGAGCACCTCGTGCAGCTGGGTGGGACAAAATGCTACAGCCTGGCTTTTGCTCTGAGTTGAGCACAGATGATGCTGGTGGTCCTTGAGCTGGAAAAGTGTTGGTGTGAAACCTGCCATAAAGTGCTTCTATATGTTTGTTTTGTGGGGGGTTTTTGTTTGGTTTTGTTTTGTTTTTGGGGTTTTTCTGTAACTACTGACTCCAAACACAATTTCCTTTATTTTATATGACTTTTGGGGCAGGTGTATCGTGGCATGGGTGAATAAAAGAAGGGGCAGAGGCAGGTGTTGGATTTGATACCTTAAGTCTTAATTTGCTGGTTTGAACAGTGAAATAACTGTCCTTGGAATGGATTCCTAGGAAAAGATTAATAGCAGAGACCAGGGTAGGATCTTGGTGATCTTGGTTTGTCACCAAGACCAGTTGAGCTGAGGGTGTTGGATAAAAATCTCAGAGCAGCTCACAAACGAATTTACACTGAATTCCTGGGGAAACTGTTGCCTTCCTTTTAAGAATGCAGACGTGTGGGTGTGTCTGTTCTGTGCTCACTCTCCTCTGTCTTTTTTAAGCTATCAAGCCACACGGGCATGACGGATGGGACGCTCCACGGAGCGTGGGCTCTTCCCCCATCCGGCAGGGATGTCATTCTCTGTGCAGATGGCATCCTCCAGTGGAAGCCACCCACTGCTGCTCTGCCTCTTGGGAGACCTGAACTTCTCCATTGGATGGGAAGGAAGCTCACGGCTCCCTGCTGGCTGCTGGGAGTTAAGCGAGCAATCAATGACGCGAGGCCTCACAAGGGAGAAGGAGAATTTATTTTAAAACAAAATGAGTTTCACTCATTCACAGCCGAATCCACCTACACACGAGCACTAACGTGGGGATCTCCAAGTGGTTGTCCAGCATTTGGACAGATGTGTGTGCAGATAGTTTGGACAGAATTCATTGGAATGACACAACAGACGAGGAATGTCAAATATCAGACCTCTGGTGATCATGTGATGCCTTTGGATCTGTTCTTTTTACATCCCTTGGGGGCTGACAGTGGTGATCTCTTCTTGCTGGAATTTATTCACTGTCCTTTGTGTCTTTGTCTGGTCTTTGGGCTCCTACCCTTTCTCTGTTCTTCTCCAAATCATCTCTTAAGGGCTTGAGTCTCTAATGCTGATTGTCCCTCGTTTCAAGACTTCCTTGTTTTTCAACCTGAGAAGCTGCAAATAGGTGTGCTTTGACCTTGAGGACCTCCTAAATCAGTGCCCTCAGCACAGGCAGTTGATTGTGCCCTATGTTCCTCCTGGCCCTCTTGTACTCCTTCCCATCTGTTTTTTGCTGGGATCACACTGAACTAAAGAAGAGTTTGTACTGTGATTTGCAAACTGTGCATTAAGAGTTGTTTTCTGGCTCTGTTTGCGTGTGTAATGCTGCACAGCAGTCACAGGACTGATCCTGGGCCAAAACTAAGTGATCAGAAGCCTGAATGGAGCTGACGGTGTAGCCCTGGAGCTCAGATCAGTGTGAAGAGTTTGGGAACCGTTTGTGTAACTCGGTCATTTCTGTGAAAGAGTGTTGTGCCAGCATTGGGGTGGTCAGTGATGCTGCCAGGAGCAGTGCTGAGCATGGGGAAGGGGCAGAATGGCAGCTTGCCTTGGCACACTGCTGCCTACTACTGAGTGTCTGTCTGAGCTCATGCCAGGGCTTGCAGGTCTGCCTGACACAGGGATGGTTTGGTACAGATGTCTGGTGGCTCAGGTGGTGTTTGGTGCCACGAACCATTGGAAACAGAGTCTCCCTGAAGAGTGCTTGCCCTCAATTAGCACAAATTGCCAGCACTGGCGGGGAGTGAGTGGTGGTACCTCACTCACCCTCAGCCAGAGAGGGTTTTGAGGCCAGTCTGCTTCTCTGGAGTCTCCTAAATCCACGGAGAACATCCTCTGGGAAAGTCAGAGCTTGTTTCCCTCTCTGATGTGATGTGGATGTGGGGTGATTTGGGACATTATTCTCAGCTCCCTGTGCTCTGTGTTTCTTGCTGCAGGTCCCGAGGAGAAAACGGTGTAAGGCCAGCTCAGATGGCTTGTATGATGTGGATGTGGGGTGATTTGGGACATCATTCTCAGCTGCCTGTGCTCTCTGTGTTTCTCGCTGCAGGAGAAGATGGTGTAAGGCCAGCTGAGCTGCCCCTCGGAGCCGCGTGGTGCCCGGAGCTCAGGGAGGAGCATGGCCGCAGCTCAGGGAGCGGGAGCCGGCTCAGGCTCAGCCGCGCCCTCGGGCCCGCCCGCTTCTGTCCCGGGCCACGGCAGCGGCTCCACGGCAGTGGCCGTGTGGGAGTGGCAGGATGAGTTCGGCAGGTGGAGGCCGTACCGAGGCAATGTCTGCAGCTACATTGAGCAGGTTATCCAGGCCTCGCAGCAGAAGGGCCGGCGCTCGGGGTCGGGGCTGGTCAGCAGCATTCCTTTGGGACACGCCGATCCCGCCTTGGCTCCCTATGTCATCGACATTCCAAGCCTGACACAGTTCCGGCAGGATACAGGTAAGGGAGATTCCACACCCCTTCTGCTGGTGTGCCTGGGGACAAGCAGGGCCTTGTGCTGTGTGTGAGAGCCCTGCAAAGCTGTTTGCTACCATGCTGGGCAGCTCTGTGAGCATCTGAGCAGCATCTGCTGCTCTCCTAATGTGTGTGGAAAAATCTCTGGAGCCAGGGGCAGGCAGACAGCCATGATCTCTTCAGGAGCATCATCAGGGGACCCCTGGAGCTCCCAGCCTGTGAGCCAGAGTTCTCAGAACTGGAAACTTCCCTCCCCCCCAATCCATTCAAGATCACTTGTGTAAAAAAGGCCTTTTTACGATTCCAACCCTCCTGCTTGAATCCCTTGCTCCCTCTGGAGTTGGAGTGCCAGCTGCTTTGCCTTGGCGTGCAGCCCTGCTCAAGCTGCTTGTGAGCGCCTGCAGCCCCCGCACGACACCGAAACGCTGCAGCAGAATCTTCCCTCCACTTGTGCTGGGTGAGCCTGGCTCGCTTCCTCCCAGGGAGAAAGGGCAGGGTGGGCTCAAGAGCAGAATTGAGACCTGATTTTCATTCTCCTCTCTCTGGGGTCACTGGGAGTAGCAGCTCAGAATTTGCAGAGATGACTCCTGCCCTTTTCTGCTGCAGATGTGCTGAGCAGCTGGAGCTTAGAAAAAGGGCAAGGATGGAATGCATGCACTTCATCCCTGGAAAATCCAGGGAGATCCCAAATTACACACCCCAGATGAATGGCTGCTTTGGAAAGTTTTTCATCCATCAGTTTCCCCTTTGTCAATGTCTCTCCCATCACTCCAGGACGCAGTTGAGCATCATGCCAAGCTTTATAGAGGGGCATGTGCTGGTGTCTTGCCAGTTGAAACAGTAAATGAGCAATATTTTGAATTAACTGCATGATCAGCCAGTTCCAGCAGGAAAGGGAAGTGGTTGGAGCAAATGTCAGTGGTCATCACAGCTGCATCCGTGTTTTTATTCTGACTTGGTGACCTTAGGCTGAGTTTATCAAGTGGTGTCCTGGGTGAGGTGAGGAGCTTCTAAGCTGGATGCAGGTGTGCTCAGCTTGGCCTGTTCAAACACCTGGAAGGCCAGCTGAGGCTGTGGCTTTGAGTAGTACAATGTGGACCACCAGAGCTGGCACCAGCAGCTGTTTCTCTCCTGTTTTTTTCATGCCAAACTTGTGAAGGAGCCTTCCAGCCTCTGGCCCTTTCAGCCAGTGCTCCAACCTGTGGGCAGCAGCCCTAAGCCTTGTGCTGAAGGTGAGCAGAGAGCCTGTGGGGTGGGTGAAACGTGTCCCAGTGTGAATGGGACATTCTTTTCCACAAGTACAGCTGCCTGTCCTTAGAGGGCTTGTATGTCTTTGGGTCCTCAAAGATCTCAAAACAGTCACTGAATATTGTTCATTTTAGGGTGGTTTGGAGCTGTTCATCTCTGGGGGACAGTCCAGTTCAATTCTGGAAATGCTGTTGGCTGATATGATCTCATCTTTCCACTAGATCTGAGTTTGCCTTAATAACAAAAAGGCTGATTCTGCTCCACAGCTCTCCTGCAGTGTTTCCCATTGATCCAAAGGGATGCTGCTCAGTGCTGTGAACTCCCTCCACAAATACCTGTGTGCTCTGCAACGTGACTGTTGGAAAAGCTCTCACATCCCCTTGCCATGGCCCAGTTCTGAGCAAAGCTTTTTGTCTCTGCAAGGCTCTGCCTTCAACGTGAACCTTCCTGAGCGAGCCGCCAGCTGAACTTTGTCATGTGCTGGAGAAAAGAATCTCTACAGGAAACATCCCCATGAAAAATCTTTAAACAGTGCAAAAAATAGGCTGTTGTATTCTGCTCATTAGCTATTAGACAGATAAATAGGCTCTTCAAAGGAAGCCAGGGAGAATAACAGGAAGCCAGTGTTAACGGGAGCAGCGTCCCCAGCAGCAGGGAGTGACAGCTGTGCGGGGGGATCTTGGGGCAGGATTAGCTGTGGGCTTCAGCTGCTGCTCAAGGCAGATTAGCTGGGAGTGAGTGCAGGGGAGCAGCAGGAGT
Organism: Zonotrichia albicollis; assembly: GCF_047830755.1. Lineage (NCBI taxonomy): Eukaryota > Metazoa > Chordata > Aves > Passeriformes > Passerellidae > Zonotrichia > Zonotrichia albicollis. Next base: position 6,371,244 of record NC_133840.1, read on the forward strand.
TGTGCTCTCCCCAGCTGTTTGCCCACCCTGGAGAGGAATGCCAGTTTCCCAGCCAGCCTGGGGGAAGGGAGATGTTTTCCAAGCGCATTGCCTTGGTCTTGTTGTTGACTCCTAAAAAAATCTTTCTGCTGCTGTTTGAGGGTGTTAAAAGCACAAGTTGCTTGCAAGTCCTACAGTCCTCTTTGTGCTCTTTTAGCTTCTGAGCTGCCAATGGAGCAGGGGAAGTCTTGCTAATGCCCTGAGATGTGTCCCACTGGACACCTTGCCTTACCTGTAGTAGTCCCCTTTCTCTGGGAGCAGGTTCCCTGCACTCACATCTCACCATCTCATTCCCAGTCCAGTCCCATCCTCCTCCTGCTCAGGGGTTCATTCCTGAAGTTATCCACCTTTTGAGGCTGTTTGTGTTTCTGAAACTTGCTGGATAGGAGAAGTCAATGCTAGAGTTTGCTTTTGGCTGTTTAGTCTGCTTTTCCACTAAGACATCAATTCCAGGCTGGGAAGGCCATGTTAGTTTCAGCCAGAGGAAGGTCTGGTGCCACAGGAATCCTGAGCTCCATGGTTGAGCTGTTGGGGAGGTTGCTGTAGTGTTTTAAGTGTGCTGATGAGATGTTTGTTGGCTGGTGTCACTGGAGAGTCCTGCTCTGCAATAAGCAGAGTGCTTGGTGCTGCTCTGGAGCAGAAACACAAGTCCTTGGTCTGGCACATTCTGCCTTGGGGAGAGCCTTGGCCTTTGTGTCAGCTCTGGAGCTCCAGCAGTGCTGAGATAAGGAAACAGTTACAGTTTTCACAACTGTTGGGTACAATAACAGCAGCATGATCCTCATGCCAGCATGCAGGCAGGCAGAGCCTGAACACAGCAGCAGTTGGATTCTGGCAGTGTGGAGTCCCATGTGGGCTGTCCTCCCTCTTCTTTGGGATGTGCTTGTTGGGTGTGAAGCCTGCCCGGATTGTCTGTGCCCCACAGAGTCTCCAGTGATATCCTGGGGCAATTCTCCTCAGGCTTTAGGTGTGGGTATTTGTAAACGTGCCAGTTTTCACCTGGGGTCCTGGAACATAGTGCCATAACTCTCATGACCTCTTTAGAGGCTCTATTTTATTTTATTTTTCTCTTGGTGCTCTTCTTTGAACTCCTCCTGTGCTATAACATCTCACTGCACCCCTGTTCACCCTCACCTTCTTGGATCCCCAGACTTGCTTTCCCCACAGCCTTTCCTGCTCCTCTTTCTCTGTGCAGAATGCTGCTGACGGTTTTTCCTGCAGTTTTGACCCTGCTGCAAGAACCCATTTTTCAAAGGTTACAGAGCTTCTGTCCTGTTGGGTGGCTTCCTTCCCTCTCATTAGGCTGCTGCTTTTTTGAAGTAAGGGAAGAAGTACCCAGGAGTGGAGTCATCCTGGAAAGCCAGGCCTCCAGGGAGTTCGAGCTCCAGCTGTCGCTGTCGAGAGGCCTTGCAAGAGCAGAGTTTCTCTTTCCATTTCTGTCCCTTTGTCTGAACAGCTGCTCTCTCCAGTTTAAAGTCACTTCATTGTCTTCCCCTCTCTAGTCTTGCTCTCTTTCCCAGCAGTCAGGAGCCTGCAGAAGTTTGCCCTTCTCCAAAGTCCTTGCCCTTGCCCCTTGTGGGACTTCCCCCACTCTCCCAAGACTGAAATTTCCCTGTCCCTTGTGTAACAAAGTGGGTGTTCAGCCTCTTAAGTGCTCCTACAAAGTACTTCCCGATGGTGTCTTGTCTCTATAGTTACTCTGTTGTCAAGGCTGTGGGAGTTGTTTTTTTTTTTAACCAGATCTGTGCCTCAGCCGGATTTTTTTTTTTTCCTTTTTTTTTCCTTTTAACGTCAGGGAGGCATATGTGATCACTGTGCCTTTGTGCTTGGGTGTGTCTGCGTCTGCATCCTCTCTCCTTCCCTCCTTTCCCACCCTTCCTCCTTGCAGCTTTTGAACCTGCTGCCAGCCCACAATCAGATTTGGCAGAAGGACAGGGATCTCAGGGATGTTGCATTATTCTAAGCTTCATGAGCAAACCCAGCCCTTTTGGGAAGAGAAGATCTTTTAGTGTCCCTCTTGAAGGGAGGGTGAGAAAGACAGCATGGATCTGTGTTAGAAAATCCCTGGGACAACATCCCTCTTGGTTCTCTGCTGGCTAAATGGTTGTGTGTGATGGCGTTCACAGGGGTCTCAGGTTGAGGGAACAGATGAGGATCTGACTCCATGTTTCAGAAGGCTTGATTTATTATTTTATGATATATATTACATTAAAATTATACTAAAATAATAGAAGAAAGGATTTCTTCAGAAGGTCAGCTAGGAATAGAAAAAGAAGGAATGATAACAAAGGTAAGTGGCTTGGGTTCTCTGTTCGAGCCAGCTGACTGTGATTGGCCATTAATTAGAAACAACTAACATGGGCGAACAAATATGCACCTGTTGCATTCCACAGCAGCAGATAATCAATGTTTACATTTTGTTCCTGAGGCCTCTCAGCTTCTCAGGAGGAGAAATCCTGAGGAAAGGACTTTCCATGAAAGATGTCCCTACAGTTGTGTTCATTGCCCCTGCTCTCCCCACAGGGACCATGCGGGCTGTCCGCAGGCACGTCTTCCCGGGGGACTCTGCTGCTGGCCAGGGCGTCGTGTGGGAGTGGCAGAACGACGAGGGTGGCTGGTCCCCGTACGAGATGAACGTCTGCGTGTTCCTGGAGCAGGCCCGTGCCACCAACCACCAGCGAGTGGATCTGGGGCCCTTGGGCTACAACTATGAAGTTGACTTTGTGGCTCAGGTGCAGACCAACAAGAGCACGCGCTTCCGCCGCAGCGTTCAGAGGCGCTTGGACGCCCCATACCCGGTGACCACCTCCACCACACCCCTGCACACTGGGGTGGGATGTTCTTGCCAGCAGTGCTGGCCAAACAGCGGGACTGGCCCCATCACCACACGCTACCGACACTCCACAAACTCTCCCAACTCTGCCACTGCTCATCAGGTTCCCGGGAGGACAGCGTCTGTCAGTTCCTCCAACGTCGGCTTCGTGCCCTATAACAAACCTGCTTTGACTGGAGCGAGGTCAACACCAAGACTCAATGCACAGAGCACCTTGGTTTTGGCTCAGACTGGGAGCCTCAGTGCAGCATTGGCAGCATCTAATGGAGTCAGGTACAGATCCTAATTCACCTTTAAATACCATGTGTGTGTCCAAGAGATCCTAATTCACCTTAAATACCATATCTGTGTCTAAGAGATCTGCTGTGCTCAGGTCTGCATCCAGGAGCCTCTCTATCCCACAGGACCTCCCACAAGGGTCTTGTCCCTAGGAGAGAGAGGTTTGTGCCTGTATATTCAGTACAGTGGATGAAAAGACTTCTCCTCTGCTTTCTGCCTCTTTTCTTCCCATTTGAAATACAGTCTCTGTCTGCCAGTCTCCCTGAACCACAGGGCAATTCACTCAGGTTGAGATTCTGAAGGCTTGAGAAAATTAATAGTGAGCAGTGGTATTTTGGTTTAGGTTAAAAAACAACTTTGAGGGGAATTCAGTGAAGGAAAAGGGGACTTGTAAACACACCTATTGAATTCAAATTAGGCCGTAGAGTGGAACACTGCTCTGCATTCTAAGCTCTTCCTCTTCAAGGAGGGACCACAGGACTCATTGCATGTGGCTGGGACCTCATGAACCCTCTGTCAAAATCAAGTTGTTTTTCAGGCTCAGTGGTGATGAAGAGCAGAGGTGCCATGGGATTCACCGTAGTTCTTCTCTGTCAGGTGTCTTCTGTGACAGGGCTGGAACCAGTGTGCATCTCTCAGCCCAGGATTTCAGCTCCTGTCAGCTAGAGCCAAAGGAGGGCTGTGTTTGCACCTTACTGGTGAGGGAGGAAGAGCCTCACTTCTCTTGAGGCCTTTTGGTTGCTGCCAGCTCAGTGAAAAGCAGAGGCTTGTGGTCCGACAGCCCGGCTCCTCTCCATGGCACGGGCTGCTGGGGCCAGCCACAGTTGGTTATTCCATTTTCAGGATCTTCACTCTTCCTGTGCTCCAGCCCTTGCTGGCAGAGGTGTGTGTGGCCTGTCTGTGGCAGTGCTGGCACCAAGTGTGACCCAGCAAGGGCTGCCTGACTGCTCCCTCTGTTTGTGAATGGCTGGAAGTGGCACAGCCTTACACTCCCTTCACTGGGAGGAATCCAGCTGTTGAACCCCTGAGAAACTGCAGGGAGCTTGCCAGGGCTGACTTACCTGTCCAAGTACAGACATAAGAGATCTTAGAAGCACATTCTGCTAATTGCATGAGGCACAGGGGTTTGAGGTTTGTTTTGCTTCTCATTTGTGTTTTAAACAAGACTGTGAATCTTGAGATGTTTTTCTTAGTGTCGTGTCAGGATTTTCCCTCTTCAGGGTCACCCGAGTGAAATGACTTCTGACATTCTGTTCTTCTTTCTCACGGTCTTTTTTTGGTGCTTTTTTTTCCACCTGGTGTTTTTTTGTGTTGCCTTAAGCATCCACAGTGCTTCTCAGTTCTAGTTCCCTTCAAGTAGGGCTGAAAATCAGCCCCCAGTAAGGCTCTGGCTGTCTCCTGAAGAAGCTGCCAAATTCCCCCTCTCACAGGAGTTTCTGGTGGGTGCATGGGGTCACTGGGCTGCCTGGAGCCCCCATCCCTCCCCTAAGGATTTGCAAAATGACTCAGGGTGGGGAGGTTGAAAAGGAAGAGCCAAGTGCTGCAGCAGTTGCCCCACAAGCCTGTCTGGAGCTGATCAGGGTCTGGGTATGTTGTGTGCTCCTGGTGGAGGGAGGATGGCACAGAAATGCTTGGAGGAGGTTGCCACAGGTTCCTGACTGAGCCCATGGCCCAGGCAGTGCTGACTGGGAGGAGAGGGGTGGCCAGGATGTGCCCATGGCTGGCTGAGGTTGGGCTGTTTGAACCTGTTTTGCAGCTCAGCTGTTTGTGTTGTGTTGGTGTCCTGGCAATCATCCCCAGCCAAGCCAGCCTTTCTGGGGGATGTGAAGGGATTGTACAGGTAAATCTATGGCACACAGGGCAGGTGGCAGCTCTTTGGGTACCAGGGAGTGTGTGAGTGCTGTGAGCCCCGTGTAAAACCCACACCCCAGTGAGCCCCACTCCCCTGGCTGCTGGCTCTCTGTCCCATGGGCTGTGATCTGCACTCCTTTGGGATTAGTTTTGCAGCTCTCTTTTATCTCTGCCAGAGCAACAAGTGCACACAGGGGGGCAATCTCTGTCTTCAGCAGGGTGCCATGTGTGAAAGGGACTTTTTCATCCCCAGCTGCCAGCTCAGGATGGCTTTTCCCCATCAGCCCAGTGCTGGGGTTGGCAGGAAATGCCACTGGCTGGGTGTAATTGTTCCTGGCTGGAGTTACAGGCTCAGGCTCATGGAACCCATGTCCCAGCAGAAAATCCTTTAATTTCTGTGAATTAGGGGAAACCTGAGTAGCAAACTCTAACAATGTGTTTCATTTAATTCCTAAGCCCAGAGCATTGCTAGGTTATTTTATCCATTAGGTTCTGTGTCTTCCCCCCCCTCAGATATAGTGTGGTGGTTAGTTCCCCTTCCCTTGCAGTCAAAGCCCTGCATCTCCCTACAGTCTAACCATTTTGGCTAATTATCCTGCATTAATTATCCTGCCACAGGTTTCTGGCTGTGCTCTCTTAGCTGTGATGTGCAATTCCTGTGCTCAGAGACCCAAGGGAAGGGAGCACTGGGCCATGGTGCATCCTCTGGTGTGTGCTAAAGGTTGTGTTGTGTTCACTCCAAAGCAGCCCTGACAGATTACTTGCTTTTACAGAACTGCTGATCTCCACAAAACTTGCAGAGGTGGCTGAGCTGCAACTGGCAGAAGGGCTCAAAAACTCCCTGGGAGTTTTTGAAATGCAGTGCAGTTGTTTACACCAAATTTCTTTAGAAGACACAGCTAAAAATGGCAGCTGTGCTTTCTCAAGAAATTTGGTGTAAATTTCTTTAGAAAACACAGCTAAAAATGGCAGCACCTCTCTTACAGGGCTAAGAACGAGGTGCAGTTCATCCTGGAAAGCTGCCTGACTCCCTGTGTGGCTCTGGCAGTTATTTCTAGCAGGGGTAGCCCCCAGAACAGGCATGCCCAGGCTGCTGTGCCACTGAGGTGATTAAATGCATTTCCTGCTTGCTGGAGGGTGGAGCTCCAGCCCTGCCAAATGCACTTTAATTTCCTCCAGCTCTCAAGAGGGTCAAAGCCACTGGAAAACCTAAAGAGGAGTGCCAAGGCTTAACTAGATGCTAATATCCTTGGCTGTGCTGCTAATAAATTACATACATGTGGGCAAGTTGTTTTGCATTTTGGTGCTTTAGTTTCCTCTGGTGGATTAAACACAGTTAATGAACCTGGCCTCTCTCATGGACAGTGCTGGAATCTGCACATGGAGTGTGCCATGGCAAGGGCTGTGTCCTTACCTCAGCACTGTTAGCCAGGATCCCAGGCACTCCTGGCAAATCCTTGCCACCCCACATGGGAAAGCATCAATTCCCTAGGGCAGGAGCTCCTTGCACTGTGTAATTACAGAGTAAGGCACTCCTGAAGCTCAGTAAGGAGTGCCCTGCTTGTAATATGAGCTAGTAAAGCTGCAGGAAGCAATCTTTGGGGGATATTAATTAATGTCCCAGCCAGGCAAATCCCTACAGCAGCTCTGCAGGCTTCTCTGGGCTTATGTGGCTTTGGCTGCTGGTCTGGGTTGTGTCTGCAGATAAGGCAGGCAGCTGATGGGGGCAGGATTTTGTATAAAACCAGGGGGAAAGGGGGTCCTGGGAGCTGGAAAAGGATGCTGAGAGAACTGGGGTGTGTGATGGTGTTCACAGGGGTCGGAGGATGAGGGAGGAGATGAGGATCTGACTCCATGTTTCAGAAGGCTGATTTATTATTTTGTGATATATATTATATTATATTAAAACTATACTAAAAGAATAAAAGAAAATATTTCATCAGAAGGCTAAATAAGAATAGAAAAAGAAAGAATGATAACAAAGGCTTGTGTCTCAGAGAATCTGAGCCAGCTGAGTGTGATTGGCCATTAATTAGAAACAACCACATGAGACCAATCACAGATGCATCTGTTGCATTCCACAGCAGCAGATAACCATTGTTTGCATTTTGTTCTTGAGGCTTCTCATCTTCTCAGGAGAAAAAATCCTAAAGAAAGGATTTTTCATAAAAGATGTCTGTGACAGGGGTGTTCTGGTGCTGCACCCCAGTTCACAGTCAGTGCTTTGTAGGATCAAGAAGGACCCTAACCAGGGCCTTTCCTTCTTACCCTTCACCTTTGTATCCTTCAGCTTTGTCCACAGGCATTCCCCTGAGCTCCTTGGGTGGTGGGGAGCCCTCCTGGTGCTGGCTCCACTGTGAGTTGTCCTGCAGCCCTTTTAGCCAGCATGGTGCTACCTCCAGGTGACATTGATGTCACCTGACAGCCCTGGGAAGGGGTTTGGACCTTAAGGAGCTGTGGTAGCACTTGGTGTGAAGCAGAGCTGGATAAGCTCTGTGAGAAGTGTTGGCTGTTGCCCAGAGGGCTACAAAGATGCTGTGATAGTGAGATCTGTGGCCTGCTGGTTGTGTGCAGGGCAGAGGAAGGAAGAAAGGGCCACACCAGGTGGAGAGGGTGAGTCCCTACAGGCTTCTGGTGATGGCTCCAACCTGGCCACCCAGTGTTTGAAGTGGCAGCAGCCTGGATTCCAAGCTGTTGACCCAGCTCCTTGCTGGACTTGTGCTTTGCTGTCTCACTGGTGTTGCAGGTTGTTGAAATTCTGGAGAAGCCAGTGGGTTTGTCGTGCTGGAATCTCAGTGTGCCCTCTCTGCCTCCCGTAGCAGGCTGCCTGGGAGCCAGTGGTTGGAAATCTTACCAGGATCTTCTTGCTGTATCTCTGATTTTGCATCCTTTTCTTCACAATTTGGTGATCCCTGTTACACTCAGGAACATCCAGCACACAGAGCAGTGGGAGGGCAGGAGCTGCACCAAACAGCAAGACAAAACTGAACCAGGAAGGAGGAATTGATACCAGGACACTTTGAGAGAATTCAGGCATTGACTTTCAGGTGTTGCAAGCACCTGCAGGAGCACTTGGCCAGGAGTCAGAGGCACTGCCTGGTGAGCAATCTCCATGGGCAGCAGGAGCAGGTGGCTCAGTGGCTCCTTCTCATCTCTCCACACTGCAGTGCTTGCTCTTGCACTGATGCTACCACATCTCCCTTACCCAAAACATCACTTTTTCTCCTAACTCAGCTGTTTTCAATGAATGAACAGAACCTCTCCCCAGAAGCCAGCACTGGTGAGGCAATGCTGGAATATCTGGAGCTTGTGCTGTTCCATTATTGGATGCACAGTTCCACGTTACACTACAATAGCAACATCCTTCCTTGTTACCTCATCCCCTTCCTCCCCCCAAGCCCCCACTTCAGAGCCAGGGCAGGCTCTGGGAGCATTTCCTCACCTTTTTTGGCACAGCAGCACTTCCTCCCACGCGCTGTGACTGCAGACCTGCCCAGGCAGTGTTGTGGTACCTCAGAGCTCTGTGGATTTCCCTTGATTTCATCAACCTCTGGGCTTTCTGCAGTTGTAACAGAGCTCAGGGAGTGTGGCAGCCCTGCTCCCACGGTGCAGAGTGGATGGCTCAGCATATCCCACAGCACTGGCAGCTGAGATGCTGCTAGTGAATAAGTATTTAGTGAAATAAGAAGTATTTGGTTTCTCCATCATCACATCAGTTGGCTCAAAGCCTCCAGCAGCCAAATCTGACACACTTTGCCTTTACAGTAGGAGTGCAGCTGACCAGTGACTGGTTCCTGGATGGTAATTGATCTGGTTCCTGGCTCATGGATGGTAATAATTTATCTGCAGTGCACTCACAGCTCCCCAAACTTGATTGCTTGCAAATGCATCAAGTGCTTATCTTGTGTTTCTCTCTGCAGATCTCAAGGGCTCTTCTCACTTCTGTTGTGGTTTAACCCAGCAGACATTTAATCACCACACAGCCCCTCAACTCACTCCATCCTCCCCTAGGTTAATGGGGGAGACAACTGGAAGAGAAAAATAAAAAATGTGGGTTAAAATAAAGACAGTGTAACAGGACAGAGAAGGGAAGGAAAATAATAATGCTGATGATAATTGAAACTACAAAACAAGTGGTGCACCAAGCAGCTGCTCACACCCACTGACCACTGTCCAGCCATTCCCAAGCAGCAGCCCCCACTCAGTTTTCCCCCTGGTTTTGCTACACATCATGGCATCCTGTGGTCTGGAATATTCCTTAGGCCACTTGGGGTCAGGTGTCCCAGCTTCTTGTGCCCCCCAGCCTCCTCACTGCTGGGGTGGGTGAGGAGCAGAAAAGGCCTCACTTAGTGTAAACACTGCTCAGCAACAACTAAAACATCCCTGTGTTATCAGCATTATTCTCACCCTAAATCAAAATCAGCTACTAGGATGAAAATTAACTCCATCCCAGCTGAAACCAGCACAACTTCATACAAGTTCTAGCTCATGGGTAACCTGAAGTGAAGGACTTCTCTGCCTTGATGGTTACCAGTGATCCCCTTCCCAGGGCAGCCCTGGGTTTGCTTTCTCCAGCCTCAGGTGCAATGACCCTGTGCTCCAGTTTATTAGAAGAATTGCCTGCCCCCACCTCTTTTCCTGGTACAGTGGAAGGTTCAGCTTTGTGCTTTATTTTATTTTTACCTTCCATAGGGGAAGTGAAAGCACCCAAGGTGCTGCTTCATCTCAGAGCTTCACTACAAAACACAAACTTCTGTATTGGTCACAGGCTGGGGTGGAGGGGGTGCCCAGGCTCAGGGGTGTTTTGGCTTCTCAGGAGGAAATGAGGGAAGGTCCAATGTCTCTGATTTTTTGGGAGCAGCTCTGTCAAGTTCCTGGTCCTCAAATATGTCTGCAGCAAGAGGTGTCCTGCTCCTTGCCATCTTCTGAAGAGGATCATAAGGGCAGAGATGAAGCAAAGGGATGAAATAAAGAAGTAGGGAAATACCTAAGAAAGAGCTGTGACAAAGAGGGTGAATCAGGAAAGAAAGAGAGTCATAAAGACATCTGATTTACAGCCCTTTGAAATCACAGGGAAGATTTTCCCTGTGTTTGGTGGGTTTGAAATGTAGCCAGAACAATCTGTTGCATCATTTGAAGGCATTGTGAAATTTGGGGAGCAGAAGGGAAAGCACAGCCTTTGAAAGAGGCAGGAGGGAAACCTCTGTGGTGCAGAGAGCTTTATAAGGGTCTGGGGGTGCTGATCTCACTTGGCCACACTGCCAGAGCTGCACCAAGCCCTGGGTCCTGCCCAGGGCTCTCCAGGGAGGCCAGAACACCTGTGGGAACCTATTCCAAACTGAGGCAGGTAGGAGAGGGGACAGGTGGGGTGGAAAACAAAAATCACTTGTGTCACTCAAAAATCTTTTCAGCCCTGGTCATTGTTATCTGAACATGAACAAAGATTTTAGCACGACTGAAAGAGGGACCTCTGTAGTACCTTTTTGGGCAGGGCAGCTCTTGCATCCCAGCTGGACACAAGAAGGTTTCCCTTAAATAGTGGGTGAAATTTGGGCTCTTGACCACCTTAGTCTCTGAATTCCTAAGCAGCTGGCCATGTTTGTGTCATTTTAGAGAGTCCTTGGAGGTTGTTGTGTGAATGCACCGTGCATTGGCTGCTGCTGGGGTGCATGAGCCTCATCCATCCCAGGCACAGGGGCCACCTGACACAAAGTCCATGGGTGGCTTCTCTGTGCCACCATTTGGAGTTCAAGTATGTGGATCCATATGGATGGATTCCATTTGGATTTCAAGTGTTCCTGCTCTGCTGATGTGCATCCAGCTTGGTTTCTTCTCTAGTGATCCCCATCAGTGTTGATGCTGCTGCTCCCCTTTCCTCCCCAGCTCCTGCTAATGGCATAACCCTGGCAGCCCATGTATCCCAGATTTGCCAGCACTGCCAAAACAAGTAGGTGAGGAACCTGAAAGGCATGGTTGGTGTCCATCTTCTCTTGATTTCCAAGTGAGAACAGGCCAAGCTCTTCTAGGTGTCCTTCAGCCTTCCTTCCCTCCTCCCCCTTGGATGTTGGTGCAGGTTGGCTGCTCACAGGAAGCTCTGTGGGTGGGTGGTGAGAGCAGGGAGGTATCACAGGATCAGAGCAGGGCCCAGCAGGAGGAATGGATGAGTTAGGTGAAGATGGGGCTGGAAGCAGCTTCACACAGCACAGCTCTGAGGCTCCCCTTGCAGGTAAGTGAATGCAGGAGAGGGCTCTGGTAAGGACACAGCTCCTTAAGTACAGCTGCAGGAGCAGGGGAGAGGGGGCCATGGGTGAGGGTCCCAGCTGGGGCTCATCTGAGCAATCAGTCCTGCTCATATACCCAGGGCCTTGGGAGGGAGCAGAGCATTGCTGAATTCTCTGTGTTTTGGCTGTCTCTAATCTTTGCTGTAAAGTCATCTCTTCTTTCCTCTCCAGTGCCCAGGCCCTGCCTGTCAAGATGTCCAAATCCAGCAGGGTGAGCCAGGCCCTGGCAGGTAAGAACTCCTCTGTGCTTTATTTGTTCAATCCTTAGGAGTAGGTGAATGAGAGGTTTGCTTTTCTGTATAATTTACTTTCTAATTTTGACTTATGGAAAGAGTCAGAAACATTGCTGGCCTTTGAGGTTTTAGACCCAAAGATTTTCCAGAGAAGCAAAGAGGGCAGATTTGGGGCAGAATGGGATAGGCAAACCTTATGAACTGTTTTTCTCATCCTGAGTATTTCAAAATAAGTGAGATTATTTGAGGCATGGCTATTCATCTTCTGTACATGTGGATGAACAAGTAGCAAAGGAAAGGGCCTGTGAATCAAGCTCAGTGCTAGCTGCTATTTTCTGCTTTTTTTAAAGTCAAAAGAGAGGAGTGGTGTGAGATTTTGTGTGGTTTTAATATGATTTTTTACAATGTGGTTTTATTTTAAAAAAGCTCTGATGGTCTTTAGCTTAAAGAGGATTGGGATACCTTGTGTTGGGAAAGGGGGACAGAAGTTGAATCAGACATTGCCTCCTGGTTTGCTTGTTATCCAAACCTGTGAACACACTACTAAATATACTGAGGAATATATCTGGGAGGGATGAAAGTGCCACTTTTCAATGCTCCTTTTCAGAGTAGATTTGCCTGTTAAAGTTGAAATGGCTTTGCCTTGAAAATAACAACCTGTGCTGTCAGCTTCCCATGGAAGTGACCTTTGCTGTGTTTGGCTCAGTCAGTGCCAAACCAGTGACCCTGGTGTGGTGGAACTGGGGGGTTTGGGTGCTCTGGTACCAGCTGTGCTCTCAAAACTGCATCATTACCTGGTGGAGGAGTGCTGAACATCTGATATCTGGTATTTTCTGGAGTTTTCTCTGTTTCAGACTCTACAGAATGTGTGTTAACCCTCTCCTTCCTCTGTCTCTTGTCCATGCATGGTCTCTTGAGGTTATTATCTCCTGGGACACCAAACTCTGCTCCTGTGTGAGCAGAGCCAGTTACATTCTTGTTTTTCAAGGCAATGGTTCCCACCTTATTCCAGAAAAGCTGTTGGGTCTCTTGTTGAGTGCCAGGCTTTACCCTGGCTGAGAAGGGTCCCCAGGATTGATATTTCCCTTCATCTAACATTGGCACCATCTGAGAACTGCCCTGCATGTGTCTGCAGCCAGACTGGCACTGCATGAAAACTAACCCAGGTGTCCTCTGACATGCAGCCCAACTGTCTCCTCCTTACTAAATCACTGTGGAAACGAGGTGTGAAGTCAAACTCAGCCCTTGTCCAGGTGGGTGACCTGAGCAGAGCTCCCCTTGCTTGTAACAGCTCAGCCTTTCATGCCCTGGCTGTGTCATTAGGTGCTTAATCATAGAAAGGTAAATACAGCACAGAGCTGATGAATCCAGGCTGTGTTGGTGTTGTCCCTGTGATCTCATTCTCCTTGCACAGGAGGTGAATGTGTGCAGTCTGGTGCCATGTTGAGATAGAAAAGGCAGCAGGAAATCCCAATAGAATAAACCATTTGCTGCCATTTAATACAATAAAATGGTTAAAATTGTAATTGGTATGTGTGTTGTTGCAATCTGGGGGTGTAAAAGAAGGGATAATTACTCATTTTGATATTCTTTACCTCTCCCTGGGGCAGCCAGCATGAGGCAGTTGGAGATGTAGGGAAGTGCAGAAGCAGCTCCTTGGGATCCAGGTTTTTACACAACACAGTTTTGGGTGCTGAGCTGCCTGCTGCCAGGTGTCCTACACCTCAGAGGTGCAAGGGAGGAGGGAAATCTGAATTTGAGTCCTCAAAGTCACATAGAAGCAGAGGAAAGATTAATACAAGTTAATTAGGGAGTGGAAGGAAGGTAAATCTATGGGGGTATTTCTGGTGAAAAGCAAGCACTGGAGTTCTGGTAAAAAGGAAAAGTTTTGCTGAAATATTAATTGGCTGGGTCTTCAGGGACACCTTCTTCCCCTCTATGCTCTGCTCTCTGTTTATAGAGCCTCTTCTGGGAAGTGGTATTTTGTTCATAATTAAAATCCTGCTGATGGTGTCCAAGTTACTCATTCCTCAGGTTATTCTCTCACACAGGCTGAGCTCCTTTTGTTTTTCCAGTCCCCACTGTGTAACTGCTTCCAACAACATCAGTGGAGAAGGCTGGGAGGACAGTGTTGTGGGGGGAGAGAAGTCTCAGATGTAAATAAAAGAGGCTTTATTTTTATTTTGGGAAATGTGTCTTGGTCTCCATCCCCTGGCATCTCAGCAGCTTTGGCTCTGGTTTGAAGCTGGACAGGTTCAACCCCTAAATCTCACGGGTGATGTTGAGAAATGCTGCAGGTGCAGCTCTTGGATGCAGAGGGAACTTCTGGTGGCTAAACAGGAGATGAGGAATGCTGAGAGTCTGAATTAGAAGCTGGGATTTGTTTGTGTGCTTGGGGATTTGTAACACTGTCAACCCCACATTTTCTGAAAGCACCTCTTGGGATCCCAGAAATCATGAAGCTGACTTTAAAACCATGTTTTCTGCAAAAAAAGTGTATTTTTTCCTTACTTTCTGCTATTTTAATACTTCAAAGTGCATGTGGAAACTTATCTTTTAAGCTTTTTCTTTTCCCTCAAGTATTTGATCAGTAGAGTGAAATGCCAAACAGGTCTAAGCAAACTGTTTAACCACAGAGTTGGTGTTTAAGGATCAGCTGGACTGACATTTCCTGGGAATAATGGATTTTAGCTGCTGTGCCTTGGGGCTGAGGGGTGGCAAGGTACTCAAATAAAAGCCCTTTAATACTATGTCTAAAATGAAGTCTGAAAAGGAGCTTTTTGTTAAATAAAACTGGGTGTTTCTTGTTTGCATGATTCCAGGAGCTGGTGCATTTGGGGATGTACTAACCATACTGATTTTGCTGGTGGATAGAATTGTACAAATTAGCAATGCTTTTCTGAGATCTCACATTATCTGAAGGTAAGCTCTGCCCTGTGCCAGTCTGAGGCCTGTGCAAATCCAGGTCAGTGTTGGGCTGGGTGTGAGTGACTGTGTGGCCAACACTCATTACATAATGGCAGGCTGTTTTTCCTGTGCTCAGCTTCTGCACAGGATATTACAAAAACTCCCTTATTTACACAGCAGGCTGAAAAAAAAGTTGGTGGATGTTGTCATAGCTCCAGTGAAAATAATTTTACCCCAAGGAGCCACTAATTTTTTATTTCTGGCCAAATAAGAGGCTTTGAGCAAGAGAAAAAAAGGCAGTTCTGTATGTGGTTATTGCACACATAGAATCAGATCAGATCCCAAAGGATTCCTTGCAAGGCTTTCTGTCTCCTCCCTCCTGCAGTCCTTGCAGGGAGGAAACCCAGAGCCCAGTGGAAAGTAGGAACAAATAAAATAATATTTTTCAAGCTCCTGGACTAGCTAGTGAGCAGCAGGAACTCTCACAGGAGCATATCCAAAGCAATCTTGGTCTGGGCAAGCTTTTCATGTTTCAGCTTGCATTCAGGTGAGAATTTCTCCAGGTCCAGGGCTACACTTGCTCCTGGCATAACTCCACAGATGCCTGGAACAGGTTCTGACTTGAAATTGTTGTGAGAATTGGAGACTCAATCTGCAAATGTGATGTGTGTCTGTATTGTTTTGGCAAATTGTAGCAAAACCCTCTTCCACCTAAGGCCTGGGTCAGGGATGTCCCTTCCTGGGGTCTGCAGTCCCCAAATTTGTGGGAGAATTAATAGTGCTGAGATTTCCAGAATTGTATTTAAACTTTAAAGGCGTCATTGTTACTGACATGAGGAAGCAGAGCAATGTAACACCAGAACATTTTTGAGTGCTCTCTTGACTTGAATCTACAGAAGATGATTCATTGCATGTGGCTCCTAAGGCAGCAGAAGGTTTAAAATTGGCCAAGAAAAGGTAATTTCCCACTTACACCTTTTCTTGACCAATGTAAGATAGGAGCACATTGAGTTGGGGTAATTCTCCTGTTTGCCCTGGGCTTGTGTGTGTGGAGTTGTAGATGGGAATGCAGCTCAGAAAAACAAAAAGTTTGTGGAATAAATGATGGATTTTTGATTGGTAGGTTTGTGGGTTTTTTGTGCTGATTCATGATGCTGGTAGGCAGTTTTGGACATGTTATTCCAGGTATGAGGGGGCTGTGTTACAGAATAGCTGAACTCACCTGAGCTTCTGTGCCTCCTGCTTTTTGCTTGCTCTGAATTTTGTCTCCCTCTGCCATTGAGAGTCTGAAGCCAGTTGTTCAGCCTGAGCTCCTATTTTCTCTTTTTTTTTCTTTTTTCTGAGCTCTGGCAGCTAATGTTAGCAAGAGAGTATTGATCTCTTCAGAAGAACACATTAATTTTGCATTTGCCTATCAGACAGCTGTGCGTGGGTGGTGATAATCCCTGGTAGTCTTTGGACTCGCTTTTCAAATGTCAGTCTGTGCCATCAGTGCTGCTGCACTGCTTAGAAACAGCTTTTTTAGAGCTTTTTCTGCACCAGTTCTAGGAATAGTGTTGTGCAGCCTCAGTGGGGTCAGGCTGAGATGATTTCCCCAGCTGTGGTGCGAGACCTTCCCTGTCTCTCAAGAATTTTGTTCCTGCAGCCTCTCTAGTCAGAGCTGCTGCTGCTGTGCTTGGAATGCCTCTGGAAGGGAAAAGGACCTGGAAGGTGCAGGGGGCAGCTGTGCTGCTGCTGGGCTTTGGGGCTCAGCTGCACTCATGATAAAAACAAGTATCTTCTGTTCTAAGGACATTAAACTGTTCCTTAAGGCTCCCTGGGAGTAGTGCACTGCTGGATTTGATGGGCTGAGCTTGCAATAGGCTTGTGGCCTTTAATTAGGACTTTAAGGGAGTTACTTTGGTGAAATTTTTGGGTCTGGTGAGCTCTGGTGCTGCCAGTAGGGCAAGGGGAACTAACCCAGCCTTTGTGTGCTTTGGAGATCCTCCTCTGGCTCTGCAGCTCCTGGGAACTGGGAGAACCCTAGATCTCAGACCTGGATCCCCTTTGAGGGTGATCCATTGCTGCCTGGTTACCCATTTCCATTTCAACATCCATTGGGCAGCCTGGTCTTGTGGTCAGCCCAGCTCTTCCAAAAGTAACCCTGGGGAAACTCCTTCCTCCATCCCTGTCCCTCTCCCTCCCTGGTGAAACCCCCTCTGTCTGCCTTTTGGCCCTTAGATGGGAAAGTTTCAGTAAAAACATTCAACTGTGGCTGTCAAGAGAGGAGTTGAACAGCTTCTGGAATATTTGTGCTCAGACTTTAGGAGAGGGAGGTACAAATTGTGGTCAGCACTGTGTAGGAGTAGTTCTGCTTGTGGGGCACTGAGGCAGGCTTTGCACAGGGGGTTTGTAGTCACAGGACACATGTTCCTGACTGGTTGCATATTTGAGGCAGAAAATAGTCTCACCACTTGCACACAAAGCTGATGCTTCCCATCATAACTCGATTTTTCAGTCATGTGTGGGCAAGGTGCCTCATTTTTGTCCTGAACAAATGTGCTCTAGAATCTTCCTTTCCCCATATGACTGAATAGAGGCTTGCAAAAATAAAATGCTTGGAAATTCAGCTTTGGCCATGTGTTGCTGAGCTGGAATGTCTGTAGCATTAGGATGTGGTTTGCATGGTCTGCCCTCAGAGGGGATTTCAGGGGAAATGCTGGCTTTTAGGTTTTCTGCTGTTGGTTTGCAGCTATAAGCATTTTTTTCTTATTTCTGGTGCTGGCTTTTGCAGGTGGGAAGTTGCTCTTGGGAAAGCAAAAGCAGGTGTTCTCTTGGATGTAAATGTGAAAGCAGGATGGTACCTTGGAAATGTTATGATTTGTAACCAGCCTGGATTTCACAGGCAAGCATCATCTTGGATCAGCATGATCAGTCCTGTAGCTTTGTGTGTGCCAGTTTTACCTTCAGGGAATGGCTGTCCTTTTTAATGATTCATTAGTTTTATCCAACTGCATCCCATGGATACAGCTGGCTGGGATGGGGGAGGATGAGGATTGCATTGAGGGAAAAGCAGAGTGCCAGGGAGCAGAGGCTGTGGGGGGCTGTGTGGGGCAGCTCTGCCCTGGTGTGTTTGAAGGGGGATTGGTTCAGTGTGACACTGTGGAAATGTTTGGTTTTAGGGGGCAGCAGCTGAGCAGGACCTGTAGGGGTTATGGGTGATGCCCTTCATCCTTCAGGGCTGCTTCCAGGGCAGCAGGGAGCTCTGCACCACTGCAAACTCAGTGCCTGAGCAGCCCTAAAGCCCAAAGAGGAAAGTCACACAGCACAAAGGGTTACAGACAAGCCATGTGCCCACATTTCCCTCCCTTCATTTGCTGCCTGGGCTCCTCCCTCTGAAAACCTCCAGATCCTCTCCTTGTGCTGACTCCCACCCTGTGACCTCTCGGACGTTTTACACCCTCACAACTAAGGGCTAAAGGTTTTATTTTATTTGAC
The DNA here is from genome assembly GCF_047830755.1 of Zonotrichia albicollis. Lineage (NCBI taxonomy): Eukaryota > Metazoa > Chordata > Aves > Passeriformes > Passerellidae > Zonotrichia > Zonotrichia albicollis. The sequence continues at coordinate 6,389,144 of NC_133840.1, forward strand.
TTTGTTTTAATTTTCTTTGAAAGGTTCAAGTTTTTTTTTTTTAATGAATGTGTTTCCCCATTGTTTCCTTCCTGCATGTTGACCTTGTACCACTGTAGGCATGACAGCTATTCTGATGTCAGCCGCCGGACTGCCCGTGCACCTCACCCGTGTGCCTCAAGCTGCCAGCACCCATAAGGCCACTAAAAAACACAGCTCAGTTAAGGAGGGGAGGAAAGTGTCCAAGAAAGGTAGTTCCTGCTCAAACTCTGATATTTGCTTCCATATCCTTCTCTTTATCTCTCTGCACCCCTCTTTTCCTCTTGTCTCTCTCCCCCGACCCTCTTGGCTCTTGGTTTGACTGATGATGTTCATCCCAGGACATGTCTGCCCTGACCTGCAGCATCTCTGACAGGCTCTAAAATAACATGGTAAAGTAGGTGTGGTCCTGTGGTAGGTCAGCTTGTTTCCACACAAAATGAAAGCTGGAACAGATCTGTGCTCTGCATGTCAGACTCCACCAGCCTCCCCTGTGATCCTGCTGCACCCTCCTGGGGAGTGTCCACATACCAGGGCCTTCTGAGGTATTGGTGGGACCATTGAGAAGAACATCAAATCCATATGTGCTCTGCAGAGAATATTTCCTTTGTGAGCCATGCTTGTCATGGTTGAGTCATGGAATGACAAGGATCTCCCAGACAAGCAGGCTCCTGAGTCATGTAGGGCTTTTGAGGTCAAATTGCAGAGGATTTGTTCTCTCCACCTCAGTGTGGGGTGGAAGGGAGTGAGGTGGAGCGCTCTCAGGTGGATGTGTGCTGTCAGGAAGGGATGGATGAGCTCAGCTCTCTTGCTGAGTGGAGCCCTCTCCAGGGCAGGGCTTTCATTTCTCCTTTTCATATCCCACTGGCACCTCTCACCCTCACAGAGCTGAGAGCCTGGATCCCATCCAGTCCCATCCAATCCCATCCCTGTGCCTGGGACTCTGCAGGGGCAGGTGTGAATCCAGCCTGGTGGAGCTGTAGGGGTTGTTTGCCAGCCTTGGCACTGGGGTGTCAACACCACCTCACCTACAGCATGTCCCCCTTTGGATATGCCAGGTGGGACTGGAGATGTTCGACACAGATTTCTGCATTTAAGAAAGGAAAGAGCCCAGAGGTGGAGAGGAAGAGGCATCTGCCTGTCTAGGGAGAGTTTTTTTGTACCTTTTTCTCTCTTTGGAGTCCATGAGGTCCAAAGCTGTCTGAAGGAGGCAGGAAGGAAAATAGAAATGAAATGAGGAGGGAGGTATTTTATGGAAATGCATTCTGGAGAGAGCTGTGAGAAGGAGTGAGAAAGCAAATGTGGAGTAGGATGTGTGATGGAGGGGGAGGAGAAAGCAGGGGCGGCAGGAGAAGCAGCAGAGAACAGGAGGAGCAAAGGAAAATGGGAGGTGAAGGAGAAGAGCTGGGCAGAGGAGGGTGGCACAGGGGCTGGATGAGGATCCTGCTCCATGGAGCCAGCTGGCAGGGGGGTGGGGTTGTGGCATGGGCAGGAATGAGGGCTGGGTGGTGGGGATGCCCTGGAAAGTGCCAAAAGGGAGCTCTGGTGAGGTCAGACCCTCCCACAGAGGCACTGGCTTGCCCCAGTTTCTGGAGGAGCCCAAAACAACAAAAGGGCTCTGCACTGCTGTTGGTCACCTGCTGCTGCTCAGTGACATGAAGCAGCTGTGTTTAGGTCACAGGGTGGGCACAGACACAGCCTGGCTGGCTGCTGCCTTCTCCTCTGTGGGGTCTGTCTGCTCCCAGCATGCAGCCCTCCCTGGCACTGTGTGAGCAGCCAGGCTGCTGTGAGGGTGGGAGGTTAGCAGGAGAATTGTCTTGTGACTTCTGGGCTGGGTGGGGAGAGCAGCAGGGCAGGGAGTGGGAAGGGTGGGCCATGGGCTGGGAGGTGAGAGCAGCACACACTGCACTGGGTGTGTTCAGTGGCTCTGTGTCTGTATCTGTGCACCCCATCGGCATCACTTCAGCTCCTCAGCGCTGCCTCAGCCCCAGGGCAGGCTGTCACCTCCCTGCCAGCTCTGCAATGCCACCTGCTGGGGCTGGGACACGGCTGGAGGAGCAGAGAGGCAGCACCAGCAGGTGGGTGGAATGGGAAAGGGGCATCAAACATCTCCTTCTTCCATCCAGCATGGCAGGATTTGTCCCAGCTGTCTCATCCTGCCCAGGGTGTGCTGCAGAGGAGATTTTCAGATCAGCCCTTCCCCACCCTGACCCATGAGAAGGGGAGCCTTTCAGTGCTTTAGGTTGGTAAAATCCCCCCTGTTATTTTAAAAAGCAGGATTGCTGTTGGTGGGGCTGGGATGTGTCCTCACTTCTGGATACAGAGTGTGCTCAGTCCATTCTAGGAACAAGCTGTGTTTGTACAACACCCATCAGGGCTTAGGAACATTATTCTGCAGTGCAGGTACTGAGCCTGACTTTTGGCCAGACTGTTCTTTCCCTTCACAGCCCCTGGTGCTGCCAGCAGACAGAAATGGGCTCGTTTTGTGCCCTGAATTTCTGCATTGTGTGTTCTTGGCCACTTCCCTTGAGGATTTTCCATCATGGAGAGCTCAAACAGAGCTCTCTGCATCCAGGACTGGACCCAGCATTGCAATGACCACAGCCAGCTGGTGATGGGTGCAGAGTGCCCCTGCTGAGCCCCCTGTCCCTCCCTGCTGCTGCTCCCAGGCAGTGCTGCTGGAGCTGCATCTGGCTCAGTGAAAAGCTGAGGTGTGTTAAACAGAGGCACTAATTAGTCAGGACTCGTTAGCGCTGTTGCTGCTCTGGCAGGGATGGCTCTGGCACAGCCAGGTGTTCTGGGCAGGCTCTGTGCTCTCCAGGCTGGCACAGGGCCTGGCAGCCTCTGCCATCCCCATGGGTTGGTGCTGCCCTGTGCCAGCACTGCTGGGACCTGGCAGGGAGGCAGTAGGGCAGGTGTGGCTTGTCCTGCCCTCTCCAAATGCTGTTTGTGAATGCTGCTGGCCTCCCCAACCTTTGCAAGGACCTCCAGGGGCTGCTTGGCTCTGCTGAGTCACTTGTTACCCACTTCCACCTGGTGAGGAGGTTTCATCCTCTCTGGGATGGACAGTCACTGCAGGTGCTGCAGTGAGGAAGGAAAGGAGCACACTCATCCTCCTTGCCACCCCCCTGCAGCTGGAGGTACAGACTGTGCCAGTGCCTGTGGGATTGGGGAGCCCCTCAGAGCTGGGAGATCTTGCTGTTCCCATGGGGAAACATCTGCTGAAGGAGACACAAACAGGGATGCTCTGACCAGCATCCTGCTGAAATGCTGAATATGGAGAAATCTATAGATAGAGCTTTGCAAGTCCAGGGAGCAGAGCTGATGGGAGCTGTGTGACTGTCCATGAACATAACTAAGAATAACAGTGTCTGGCCTGCAGAGGGTATCAAAAAAAGCCTGCTGGAAAGCATATGGCTTGTTTTGGGCTACAGAAGGAGACATTACTGGTTGCTGTGCAAGGATTCAAAACACATCTGTTAAATGTTGCCCATGGAAAGCCCTTGCTGCAGCAAGCAGCTTATTATCTTCAGGGAGGAAGAGGAAGCATTAAAAACAATTTGATATTCCTCTCTCTTTGTAAATGAAAGAATGGTAAACATTCTTTGGCATCGTGGATAAATCTGTAGCACAGCTCTGGGCCAGCTGGAGATAAACGGCACCACTTGATTCTTCCAGTCCATTTTCAATCCACTATTGAATCCAGACAACTCTGGGGACTGGCCAGGCTTTGATGATCCCAGGGGATGGCCAGAACAAAGATTTGGAGGCAAACACTTCATTATGGAGTAAACAGCCCTGTAAGGAAGTGATTCATGTGCTGGAGCACACGTGGCTCGTGCCATGGTCCCAGCTGGCTCCCCCTGTGCTGCTGGGCTGTGGCCAGCCAGATGTTCTGCTCTGCCCAAGGAAGGCCATGTGGGCTTTGCTGCCCTTCCTGAAAAAGAGCTCTCAGCATCTTCTTTGGGACTGGATTTTGAAGCCCTTGCAGCTGGGGATGGATTTTTCTGAAGTGTCAGAGCTGCCCAGCCCTTTCTCTCTCCAGGCAGCTTTGGTGGCTCTAAATGCATTAGAGTGTTGTCACAGCAAAGTGACAGGGACAGATTGCAGATGCCACAGTGCAGATCCATCAGGCATGGGTTTCCTCAGGGTAGCTGAGGGCTGCATCACCTTCTGCCTGTTTGCTTCCCCCAGCTCCATCCTAATGCCCAAAATCCCAAGGACTTTCCTGTCTCGCCATTACCCAGCTCTGCACCAGAACTTTTATCTCCTTTCATTGATTTTATTTGAAAGAGCCTGGCCAGTTCTTGGGTGACTTATCTCTTTGTTCCTTGGAGCTGCTCCAGAGAAGAAAAATTACAAGGGATTCTGTGGAAGGAGCATCTCCCACCACCCTGAACGAGCTGAGCTGCTCTAAAGCTGCTGAGATTTGCTGTGCAGGTGGGAGCAGGTGAGCTGGGGCTCTCAGCCAAGGGCAGGGCAGGTGTTGCTGCTGGTGTCACAGCCCCTCCTTGCTGTCTTCACCTTGGCTGTGCATCTTTTTGGCTCTGCTTCCTCCAGCCCAAAGCCAGAGGAGACAAGAAGGTCACTTCAGAAAGAGCCACCTGGACAATGCAGGTTGGGTGGAGAAGAACTTGGTGTTGGTCTGTCTGTCTGTCAGGCAGCAGAGGATCCACAGGGATGGGAACACAGTGATCATTATGAAGTGGATGGCCTTAGGAGGGATAATAGCTAGTCCTGCTCACTGCATTCTTGCTAAAACCTGTGAAGCAGAAGAAACTGAGGCCTCCATCTCCTGTAGGCCATGAAGGTCTCCAGAGGCTGATTCCAAGTGCCACCCTGTGTTTGCCAGGCTGGAGTACAGACATCCCAGAACACCCAGCTGGGGGTGTCAGGCACAGAGAGCTGGGACAGCTCAGACTGATCTCATCCCCTTCAGACTCATTCCTACCTCTGCCTGCAAGCAAGGAACCAGCAGAGAATTCCTGGGATTTCTTTTGGAAAAGACAAGACAAGGAGCCACGTTCCCTGTGAGATCTGGTGATGAGGCCTTGAAGCAGCTCCTGGCACTGCTGGACCCTTGGCCTCAAAGGTGGAAGCCTGAGGCTTGCCCAGGCTCCTCCCTGTTTCCTGCTCTTGGGAGTTCTTGGAAATGCTTTTCCAGGGGATTTTGGGCCCTGAAGAGGAAAACATGTGCTTCTGTGGTGTTCTTTGGCTTAATGCTCAATCCTGTTGCCACCTATCTGCCTTGGGATCTCCAGAGATCGGCAGAGCAGGGCTGTGAGCACCAGAGATGTCAGGAATCCCTCCTGCCCAGCACTGGCACTTGCAGTGAATGTCCCTTCACCTCCTGGGCTCCTCTTCTTGCTCTGTGTGCTCAGCCATCCCTTCCTCCTGCTGCTGCTGCCAGAAATCACAGGCTTCAGGATGGCCAGGAATCCCCTTCTAAAAATAACCCATCTTAATGTCTTTGTTTTCATTTAGGAGACTCCAGCCCACAGTTCCTCAGTCTTCTTAGCTAAAGGATGTTGGTGCTCTGCCTTGTTCTCTTCTAGGGAATGAGGGACTTTACCTGGGATTGGATCTGTGCCATCCAGGCCTTTGCCTGTTCAACACCACTTGTGGCTTGTGAGCAGTCCTTCCCTTCTGCTTCATGTTTGTCTCTCCATGAAAAGTGTTTGTGCAGAAAATAGCACCCCCTGCTTCCTGCTCTTGGCAGACATGGCTTTTTGGACTGGAATAGCAGCTCCAGAGGCTGCCTCTTATGTGCAGCTTTTTGAGCCACAGAGCCAATGCTTGTGAGCCTTCTGTCTTCCCTGAGAGCCCCAGAGTGAATGGAGGGAGCTGCAGAGGGGTAGTGCAGGTAGAGCTGCAGCTCTGATCCCTGGCTGCTCCACATGGTGATGCTCTGTCCCCTCCTGGGAGTGTGGAGTTGGGAGCAGCAGCACTCTCCATGCTAAAGCATCCACCTGGACAGGATGGAGATGGGAGAAGGAAGAGCGACACCTTGGCCAGCCTGTTTGGCACAGCACTGCTTTCTCCTGGTGCCCCCAGAAGTGGATTTGGGAAGGAAGGAAGGATGAGGTTCCCCCAAGCCGAGTGTCTGATCTCTCTTTGCCTCCTGCCAGGTTGAGCTGTAACATCATTTGTGCCAATGTTTCCTGTCCCAGGCTGGTGGAAAGCCTGGCAGGCCTGATGCTGGTGGGGAGCTCCTCTCCTCTCCCCCAGGGCCAGGTGCTGGCAGGGGCATGGGATGATCTCTCCTTGAGCCAAACCTTGCTGGGCAGCCCCAGGAGGGTGGGCTGGGAGCTCAGGTGGCCGTGGATGCACTCAGGGGTGATTTGATCTTGGTGCTGTGAGATGTTTGTTGCTTCATCCCACAAGGCCTCCAGGGACCTGGCTGGGGCTGCTCAGGTGTCAGTGCCTGGGTGGGTGGGACCAGGGGTTTTATTTGGGAAGATGCAAGGACACTCTCTCATGCTGCAAATAGGGGTCATGTTCAAAGCTGGTTTATTTTATACACCTGGTGACTTGCACTGTGTCTTGCCAGGTATGAGTGTGTGGAAGCTCAGGACCAAGGCCACTGTTTCATGTTGAGGATGTGGAGCTCATTGTGCTGCATTCAGAGCTGGGCCTGAAGCTCAGAGTGTTGCTGGGTTTCCTTGCTGGTGTGGTGTGGAAATGCCTTTTTTCTCCTTTGACAACACAGACTCTGTGATCCTCTGTCCCATCAAGGCTGCCAGGTTTGATCCCAGCTGGCTTCTGGTGTGCACCAAGTCCAGCTGGGCGTGCCTGGTGTCACTTGGGGTGTGTGAGGAGAACAGGAGCACACCAGCTGCACACCTGTGGCGCTCCCAGCCCTAGTGGGAGCCATGGGTGACAGCAAAGCCTTTGCTGGGCTTGCAGGGATCTGTTGGAGTGTTCTCTTCTTCCCCTCTAACCCTGACCTTGCTCCTTGGCATCCTGGCCAGTGACCTGCTTGTCTGCCTTCTCTCTAGCTCACCCCACACGTGCCCATCACAGCACAGAGTGTCTGACTTGTCTGTCTCATCTCTCCTTGTGCAGCCACACCAACAGAGCCAGAGTCAGTGGTGAAGAAGTACCTGGAGGAGCTGAAGGGAGCTCCTGCTGATGAGGTAAGAGGACAGTGAAGCACCTCCAGCTTGCCCAGTTCACTGGGGTGCCAGGGAAACCACAGCAGTGCCCAAGGACCATCCCTCCATGTCACGGTGCTGCTTGCAGTGGCACTGTTGATGTGAGCTGGAGAGTCCTCAGCACTGCCCAAAATCCACATGTGACAACACAGTGGACTGTGATGAAGGCACAGTGTGGGTTGAGCAGCTCATCTTGACAGTGCCTCCCCATTTCCTTTGGAGGAAGGAGTTTGGTTTTGGTCTCAGTGCTGAGAGGTCAAAACTAGAGATCAAACAATTTTTTGAACCACAGAGCCAATGCTTGTGAGCCCTCTGTCTTCCCTGAGAGCCACTGGAGCTATTTTTTTCCATCCTGCAGAGAAGCAGGATGTAACCATGCTCTCCTCTCTGACTGGTGACAGCTCTCCACCTCCTGGACAATGCAGGAAGTGGATTGCAGCAATACCAGCCAGATAAGGAAACCTGCCTTTGTGTCCTTAAATCTCAATTAAAGCTGAAGGAAATCCTCCTGAAGCATCTCGTTGGTGTGTCAGCCCTCAGGAGCAGGCTGTGCTCACCCCACCTGGTGGTTTCTCCCCAGGACTGCATGATCTGCATGGAGAAGCTCTCCTCCCCCTCGGGCTACAGCGACTCGTGCCCCTCCAGCAGCATCAGGCCAGAGGCTGTGGGGCGCCTGAGGAGCTGCCAGCACTCCTTCCACCTGCTCTGCGTGCTGGCCATGTACTCCAACGGGAACAAGGTACTGAGCTGGCCCATCCTCACCAGGCCCCCGTGTGCAGGTGGCTCTGGAGCTCTGATGTGGCTTCTGTCCCCTGGCAGGATGGCAGTTTGCAGTGTCCCTCCTGTAAAACCATCTACGGAGAGAAAACCGGTACCCAGCCCAAAGGGAAGATGGAGATCTCCACTTTCCCCCAGTCCCTGCCAGGACACAAGGACTGTGGGACAATCAGGATTGTGTATCACATCAGCAGGGGCATCCAGGTGAGTGCCCAGTGTGCTGGCAGACAGCACAAGCTGGGAGAACTTCCCAGAAAATGCCTGGGATCCAGTGCAGCACCTGCTGGCAGCCCTGTGCTGAGCAGCCTCTGGTGCCTGGAGCCAGCAGCTGCTCTGGCTGTTCTTCAACATGTGAGGGTCTCCTCCATCAGAGATCTTTTCCTGCTCTGATGTCTGCCTGAAGCAGGGAGGAAACTGCTCATGCAGGTGGGATGTGATTTCACAGCTCATGTTGGTTTGTGTGGTGGGAGTGAACTTTGAAAGGTTTGAACTGTGTGGCCTTTTTAAGGTGTTACCAGATCACATGGAAAAAGCAGTGATTTGGGGCTATCTCTCACCAGAATTTAGATAGATTTTTAGATCTGTCTTTGTATCCCAGCATGCTTTTGGAGGATCTGTAAAACTCCTGTATCCTATAAGAACAAGTCAGACACGTACTCACCAACAATACCTTGCTGCCTCTACATGGAAGAGCTGGTTTGGGCTGGGCCTGTGTCAGACCCTGCTGCTGATGGATTGCCCCATTGCTATGAAGATGGATATGTCCATGACAAACCTGTCTCATCTCTTGCAGGGCCCAGAGCACCCCAACCCTGGGATGCCATACACAGCCAGAGGCTTTCCTCGCTATTGTTACCTGCCAGACAATGAGAAGGGCAGGAAGGTGAGGCATCACACCCTGCTAGCATCACCCTTCTCAAGCTGTCAAGCTCCTGACGAGCTGCATTCATGGCACAAGTCTCCTAGCTTTGTTTTTCCTTCCCCCTGTAGGTGCTGGAGCTGCTGAAGGTGGCCTGGAAGCGACGCCTGATTTTCACAGTGGGCACCTCCAACACCACGGGTGAGAGCAACACGGTGGTGTGGAATGAGATCCACCACAAGACTGAGATGGACTCAAACCTCAGTGGCCATGGCTACCCTGACCCCAACTACCTGGACAATGTGCTGGCAGAGCTGGCTGCCCAGGGTGTCACTGAGGACTGCCTGGGCCAGTGAGCCTCAGGGGCCACTAGTGCACTTATTCCTGATGCCTTAAGCTCCCTGTCTGACCGCCCATCACACTGAGCAATAACAGTTCCGTGGGAGCCCTGCCCGCTCTTCACATTTTTTTTTGTGGGGGGGTGTGGGGGAGGGAAGGATATTTTTGTAGAAGCTGTGCTTGTGTCTCTGGGTGGGATTGATGGCTGCAGCCTGGAGCAGCTGGGTTGGGACTGAGGTGACAAATCCCCTGGGGAAGGCAGGACCTTCCTTTGGGAATGCCTGGGGACAGGATGGGAGAGGAGAGTGCCTTGGAAGTCAGACAAGGTCCTCCTTTTGGGACACATCAGCTCCCTGTCTGAGGCACCTCTTGCCTCCCTCCTGCTGTGTATCTCTGCTCAGCCCCAATAAACTCTTCATTCTCACAGCAAGACCCTGCTCTGCCTTCCTGCTGCCTCGGGGTGTGGGGTGGCTCTGGGGAACCAGCCTGCTCCATGGAGCCATGGACATGAATCCAGCCAGGAGGGAGAGCTCAGCTCTGATGGGGGACACACCAGGACACTGCTCCCAGTGCTTTGGCCACTGGAGTTTGGTTCTGGACCATGCTGCCAGCAGAGGTGAATTATCAGTGTCCACCCTGTGGGAAGCTGCAGCTCTCTGCTCTCATCCCAACGATGAGAGGCAGAAGCTGTCCCTCTCTCCCCTTCTCAGGTGAAATGGCAGCAATTCAGTGAAGCCTGTGCAGGGAGGAGCTGCTGTGCTTTGTGCTGCTGGTGCCACCAGCTGGTGACAGCCACCTTCCTCCCAGCAGCAGAGGTGGCCAGCCCAGGTGCCAGCAGCGATGCTCAGAGCCTGTCCCTGCTGTGGCTGCTGGCACCTTGCAAATGGGACACTGCCCCAGCCCCAGTGGCCTTGCTGTGCATTGTCCCCAGGCTCTGTGTCACATGGGAGCTGATGTCTTTTTCTTGTCACCTGGGGCCTGATATCTTTTGAAGAGCTGTTTCTTGGGGACTGATACCTTTTGGAAAGCTGTTTCTGGCTCTCCCCCTCTCTGTAGCCACCAGACCCAGCTGCACATTAAATCCATCCAATCCAGCCCTTTGGCACCGGTGCCATCTGCCACTTCACCTCCTTCCTGGGAAATCTGGGATGGGGCTGGGCTTTGTGGCAGCTCTCCAGATGAGGAACACTTTGCTTCCTGTCATGCCAATATCAAGATTAAAGGTTTTTCTCAGCCAGTGGAGCTTTTCCCAGTGTCCATCTTGTGCCTGCAGCTCTAAGGAGAAACCCCTCAACCATCCAGGGAAACCTGGGCATGCTGCAGGAATGGCAGCTCCTGGGCAGCTACAGTGACGTGTCTGTGTTGCTAAGCTCTGCACAAATGGGCTCTGTCTGCTCCTCTCCCACCCTGGTTGCAAAAGGGAGAGGTCTTGAGTTCAAACCTCAGCTTTGTATCCCTGGATCATCTTATGCCAGCAATCAAAGCAGTGAATTGAAGCAAAAATGGAAGCAGGGTTCATTCAGCCCTGTACAAAGCAAGAATTTCCTGCTGAGCCTGGCCTAAGGCATCTCCAGCAGCTGCTGCTGGGTGTGAATCAGCTGGAGCCTCCCTCCCTGCATCTGGGCTGGTCCAGGGCAGGGGCCGGGCTGTGCTGAGCCAGCCCAGCTCAGCAGCTCATCCCTGACTGCCCTGGATTTGAGCACATCCCCTAAAATCCCTGTTCTCTCTGTGCTGGGACCAAGGTGGCCTCACCCCCATGGCAGGGGCATCCAAGGGGTGGGAGGGGGCAGAGCCAGGTGCTCAGGCATGGTGGGAGGCTCAGGGAGATGCTTTGAAAAGTGAGGAGAAACCATAACCACGGTTCCTCTCAGAGCCAGGAGGGCACAGAGCCCCAGATCAATGTTTTTGATGCTCCCAGGCACATCTGACCAAAAGCCTTGTGCCCCCAACCTCAGCTGGAGCCCCAGGAGGGGAGAGGGGGCTCTGTCCCAGCCCTGTTCCAGCCCTGCAGGGATGGCTCATCTGCCTCAGGCTGGTTATTCTTAGCCCAGCCGTGACCCCGCAGCTATGCTGGGTACCGGCAGCTGTGAAACTGTGACTCACTGTCCCCCTGCGTCACCCCCGCGTCACCCACCCTGCCTCACCTTGCTGCTGGCGCCCTGCCGGCCGGGCAGCACCGGGGAGGGCTCGGGGGGAATTTGGGGGGTCCCGGGGGAAGCGTTGCTGGACAAGTGTGGGGGATAAGGGGAATGAGAGGGAGGAGGGACGGAGGCTGCAGCTGCGCCTGTTTTTCCCCTCTGCAGCTGCGCCATGCAATAATCTTTGAATGCCCCATTTCCACTTAATCTGAAGGCGCGGTCCCGGCCCCTCGGGAAGGGGGGGAATCTCCTCCCACGCAGCCGCTCCCCTTGGCAAACACGGCAGAGGGAGCGGCCCTGAGGGGCTCCCGCTCCCTGCGCCCATCCCGAGGGCTTGGAAGGGCCCCGAGAGACGGGGAAATGTCAGCGTGGGGTGGGCCCGGAGCTGGAAAGGTTTCCGCGCCCCTGCTGCTGGGTGGGACCGCTCACCTGAGCGCTGGTTTGGGTTCGTTCGGGTGTGATGCTACGCAGCGCTTCCCTGCCCGCGGGGCAGGGCTGGGGCACCCGAACCTGTCGGGCACGGGCTCAGCCCCGGCTCCGGGCCTTGGTGGGCACAAGGCACCCGCAGGGAGCTGGGTCTTGGTGGGGCGAATTTGCCTGGCTGCCCCATGGCACCAACAAAGACTGTGAGCCCTGCCAGTCCATCTGGAACGTCACCCCAGTGCCTCCTGTGCCTCAGTTTCCCCTCTCACATGACTGCCCTGTGCCCTGACTCCCCGCAGGTGCCCCGGGGGTCCCGCAGGTTCCCAGCGGGTTTGGGACCGGCGGTGGCTCGGGGTGCTCAGGTGTCCCCTGTGCCCGCGGGGTCTGGCCGGGCCGGCAGAGCCGGTGCAGGAATGCGGGGCTGGGAGGCTCCGGCTCCGGGACAGGCGGTCCCTGCTGCGGGGGCACCGGGGGCAGTTCGTCCCCTCGGCAGTGGGACGGGGAGAGCCGACAGGACAGCGCATCCAGCAGCCCCGGGAGGACGCCATGGAGCTGCCGTGGGTGCTGCTGGCGCTGGCTGGGACGGCGGCCGCGGACCTGGGTGACTCCTGGGGACAGGGCAGAGGGGGACCGGGACCTGGGGGAGCTGCGAGGGGTTCGTGCCAGGGAGGGGTTATGGGGCTGGGCATGGCTGGGGGGTCCCCACCAGCGCTGGCACCTTGTGACATTCCCGTGCGCCAGCACCTCTGTGGGTGCGGGGTCAGGAGCTTGAGCAGTGCAGAACGGGGGGGTTCCCTCTTTCACTGCCCACTCCCCAGCCCGGCTGCCCTACGTGCCCCAGGTGCCCCCCATGGCCCTGCTGGGCAGGGTCACCGCCACCACCTTCGCGCTGGAGCGGCCCCGCTGCGTCTTCGACGGCCACGCCGATGCCTCCGACGCCGTTTGGCTGGCGGTGGCCTTTGCCAACGGTGAGCACTGGCTGTTCCTGTGGCAGGGGACGCGGGGACCCTCCCGCAGCCGCTCACCCACCCCCTGTGCCGTGCAGCCTCGGCCGCCTTCAGGAACCCGCAGTGCCGGGCCGAGGTGCCCCCGTACAAGGAGCTGCTCGCTGCCCGCTCCTACATGACCCTGGAGACGGCGGCGGCCGCGTTTTCCTGCTCGGCACCGGGCCCGGCCGTGCTGCGGGTCGGGGCTGACACGGCCTGCAGGGACCAGGGCAGACAGGACCCCTGCAATGGGCCCCTGCCCTCCCCGGGACCCTACAGGTAAGGCCAGAGCCCCAAATCCCCGCTGGGGAGACCCGCCTGGACCCAGGGATTGTCCCCCCCTCCCGGTATCAGCCCCGTCCCCACGGCAGGGTGAAGTTCCTGCTGATGGGCTGCCGCGGCCCCAAAGCGGAGACGCGCTGGTCCGAGCCCATCCTCCTGCGCACAGGTACTGGTGGCACTGCCACCCCTCCCCGCGGGTCCCCTGCACCTTCCTGGCTGGGGTGGTGGCATCAGCACCAGCGCTGTGCCATCACCCCGAAAGCTGCGGGGAGAGGCGATCTCCGACCCCACATCCCCGACCCCACATCCCCGACCCCACATCCCCGACCCCACATCGCTCATCCCGCTCCCTCCCAGCGCTCAGCCCGAGCACCATCGAGGCCGCTCCCGCCCGCCCTGGCAGCGCCCTGGTGGTGATCGCCTCCATCCTGGCCAGCCTGGGGGCCGCGCTGGCCGCCGCCGTGCTCGGAGCCCTGGGGTACGGGGGGCTATGGGGGGCTATGGGGGGGGGAAGTGTCCGCAGGGACCTCAGGAGAGCACCCCAGCTCGGCAACCCCATCAGCAAAGGAATGGAGATCTTCCTAACTCTGAAAAAGCCTTTTTATTCCTAAATTGGGGGTTTGGCGTAGTTTGCAGCAGAAAGGGCTCCCTGGGGGTGGCTGGTGCAGAGCCCCACAGACCCCATTTGATGCCTCTGTTTCTGTGTCCCCGCAGTGCCACGGTGTGGGGCTCCCTGTGCCACCGGGGCTTGGGGACCGGCGCCTCCACCCACAGATCTTACCGGACCCACCACATCCCCCCGGGGCTGGGCCCCTCTGCCCCCCAACCTGCTCCGTGCCAGAGAACCCTGGAGCTGTTTGGGTTGGACGGGACCGTGAAGGAACCACCTCGCTCCAACCCCCCTGCCACAGGCAGGGACAGCTTCCACTAAACATGCAGTGTCCTGACGAGTAAAATCTGATTTTCCATTTGCAGCTGTCTCCTCCTGGTCTTTGGCCACGCAGGGTGGGACTGTGAAGGTGGGAGACCTAAAAAGCCACTTGGGGCTCAGGCCTGGTGGCACTTGGTGTGGGTGTGGGGGACATTTGCTGCCATGGGTGGGGTCTGGGGGGCATCCCCACGGGACATCCCCTCCTGTCACCCACCCATGCCCCAAACCCAGCGGTTCCCATCACGCCTCGCCGGCGGGCGCTCAAACACAACAAAAGCTCCCGGGGGAACGAGCCCAACAGGTTTGGCACGGGGCTGCGGCAGGAATGTGGGCGGACGGTGACCACAGGCGGCTCCCCGGGGACGCGGGGCAGCTCCCGCACTCCCGCCCTCGGCACCGCGGAGCCCGCACCATGATCCCGCTGCTGCTGCTGCTCCTGCCCGCCGCTCACGGCATCGGTGAGTCCGGAACGCCTCCGGGACTGCCCTGGCACCGCGGGGATGCCCCGGGTTCACACCGGACCCCGCTGGGCCTGGAGGTGTGGGGCAGCTGGTGCCCCCTTTGCTGGGTCCTGTTCTTGGTGCCAGTCTCTGGTGTGGCTGGTGTTGGCTGGCTGGCACCGTGTGGGTTTCTCTGGGGTCCACCAGGGCTCCCCTGAACTTAGAGGCGTAGGGCAGCTGATTCCTCCCATTCTGGTCAGGTGTCCAAGTGTCAGGGACACCAAGTGTCCCTGCTGTCACCCACCCTGGTCCCCCGGGTGTCCCCCCGCGGCCGGGAGCACGGAGCGGTTTTGCTTCCTCTTTTAATGCAGGGTGTGTCTGAGCCCACTCTGGGGGTGGGAGGTGAGGGGGGCCCCACTGCCGAGATCCCAGGGCTTGGCTGCCTCCTGTCCCTGTCCCTGTTCCCCTGTCCTTGTGCCCCTGTCCCTCTGTCCTTGTCCCTGTCCCCACCCCGAGCCCCGGCACCCCGGTCAGAGCCTGGGGGGATCCGCGCCCTCCACCGCCCCCTCGGCTTCTCCCCGCAGTCGAGCTGGGGACCATCCCAGCCCTGACTCAGGACCGTCTGGAGGGGGTGACAACCGCCACCACCTTCGTGCTGGAGCAGCCCCGCTGCATCTTCGGAAACTTCAGCAACGCCGTCATCTGGCTGGTGGTGGCCCTGGACAAGGGTAGGTGGGAGCAGCCCGGGGCAGGGGGCGTGCGGGGGTCCCTGCACCCCCCCAGCCAAGTCCCTCCTCACCCCCATCCCCATCCCCATCCCTGCAGATGCATCCGCCTTCAACAACAGCGCGGAGCCGGGGACTCCCGAGACCGCGTTCCAGAGCTTCCCTGACACCGTCAGTGCCTACATGACCCTGAACGCCACCCTGGCCAGCTACCCCTGCCCCAAACCCGCCGGGGACATCACGGTGCTGCGGGTGGGCAGCGAGACGAGCTGTGCCACCGATGTGTCGAGGCCCACGTGCAATGGCCCCCTGCCCGGCCCCGGGCCCTACTGGTGAGCCTGCCCCGGGACCTGCCCCTCTTCGGGGCTGCCACCACCCCACGGCACCGCGGCCAACCTCCCTTTCCATCTCAGGGTGAAGTTCCTGGCGCTGGAGGGGTCTGTGCCCGTGGCCGAGACAGCCTGGTCGGAGCGCATCACGCTGAGGACAGGTACCGGTGCCCATCCTGCCCCCACGGACGGGGTACGGGGCGGTCCTGGGCGTGTGGGGCGCTCCCAGGGGCTGAATGCTGAGCAACAGCGGTTTGGTGTGAGGGGAAACTGAGGCAGGGCTCTGCCGTGGGTGTCACCCGTGCACGGTGGCACCGTGTGATGGCACGTTGGGCACACACTGTAACCCACCCGGACCCCTGAGCCTCTCCGGGGTGTGCATCCCTCCATCCTTCCATCCTGCTCTCTCCCCAGCCAAACCACTCAGCAGCATCTCCACGGCGGGCAGCGGGCACAGCGCCGGCATGATCGCCATCACCGCCATCCTCTCCATCCTCCTCGCCATCCTGCTGGCCGCGCTGGTGGCCATGCTCTTCTCCTGCGGGTGAGTGCCACCACCGGGGCAGGGCGACACCGCCAGAGGGCGACACCGCCACAGGGCGACACGGCCACAGGGCGACACCGCCACCCCCCGGTCCCCACCCTCACCCCGCCTTCCCTCCCCAGCTCGGACTCGTGCGGCAGCAGCACCTTCAGCAAGCCGGAGTCGGTGTCGGTGCAGCGCTACAACACGCACCACGTCTATGACCAGGCGGCCGCCCGGCTCTGAGCGCCGCCGCCCTCCCGCATGTCCCCGTGCTGGGTAAATGTCACCCGCAGTGCTCCTTTCCCCGGTGACACCGGCCCGCATCGCTCCTTCCCCCGGTGACACCGGCCCGCAGCCCTGGGGACGCGGCCGGAGCCGCCACCCGGAGCGCGACATTAAAGGCTTTTCCCGTGCTTGTGCCCGGCCTGTGCGGCCTGTTTGTGACCCCCGGAAAGCCGCAGGGTCCCTCGTGCCCCACTGTGAGCCCAGCGCTGGAGGGAGGGAGCTGCTGCACGGGATGCTCTGCAGTGGGGACGCTGTCACACCCGGCTGGGCCATCGGTGCCACCTTTGGATGGGGAATGTCCCCTGGGTGCAGGGCAGCGAGCCCAGCCCTGGTGCTGGGCTGAGGGGCGCGGAAATGCCCCGGGAGGGGGTGGTGAGTGTGGGGGGGTTCCTCCAACCCCTTTTATCCTACCATAAAGGATGGATATCCTACAATGATCCTCCCTGACCCAGCCCAGAGGAGGGGCTCCCACACCCCAAAATGACTCAATCTGTCCTGGGTGCAGCTCGGACTCCTCTGGGAGCCAGGAGAGCCCAAAAGGGAACCCCGGGGAGTCTGATCCTACACCGGGCGTGTCCCTGAGCCCGATCTGGGAATGTGGGGCTGATCCTGCACCAGGGGATATCCCTAATCCTGATCTGCGGGATGTGGGGCTGATCCTGCACTTGGGGTGTCCCTAATCCTGATCTGGGAATGTGGGGCTGATCCTGCACTGGTGAGGGGCTCGGTGGGGCAGGGAGGGGAGACTGATCCTGATCCAGGGCTGAAAGGGACTGGATCCATCACTGCTGATTCTACAGTGGGTTTTGGGTCTCTGGTGCTGATCTCAGCTTTGGGGGTGCCCTGATCCCGCAGCCCGGGCAGGACGAGACCTCGCTGGGGCTGGAGACGACCCCGGTGTGGGTGGGGCCGGGGCAGATGTGTGAATACACCTGTACACATCATACACCGGGCAGGTGTGTGTGAATACACCTGTACACATCACACAGAAGCAGTAACAGCCCCGTTTGTCCCCTCAGGCGCCACGCCAAGGGCAGCATCACCCTGACACCCCCGGGCGGTCACAGCGCCCTCCCGGACTGTCCTTGTGCCACCTGGGGTGGGTGTTAGCATCCTGCCCCCCCCCTCGCCTCCGTGGAGCCCGGCCAAGGGAAATGGAGCAAATCCAGCGATTAACTCCTGCCGGGAGCAGCGTGGGAGCAGCGGAGCGATGGTTCCATCCGGCAATCGCGGGTCCTCTCCGCCCTACACCCCTTAAATAAAACAATGCTTCACCTGCAAAGGGCTGTGGGGCTGTCACCTGTGTCACCTGCCACCCGTGTGTCGCTGAAGGTGGCACATGTGGCCATGACCGCCTGTGGGGCTGGGGATGGCACATGGTGAGGCTCGTGGGGTGTTGGCGGGGACGGCGCCTTGTCCCCTCGCTGTCCCCTGTGCGGGGGAGGCAGAGGGGCAGCGCAGCAGGAACAGAGCGGTGCGTTCCCGGCGTGTTCCCAGCGTGTCCCCGCGGCGTCCCCGCGGTGAAAATGCCAAGGACCCTCTCACAGCCCTGAGCCCAGCTGTGGGTGCGGCCGAGTCCCCGGGCCCAGGGGGGTTCTGTCTATGGGGGGCTCCCCGACCCTCCGCTGGTATTTAGGGCACCAAGCACCCAGAAATGCCGCCTGTCCTCGGGTGCGCTGCTGTTGCTGTTGCAGTACTTTAAAAACAAACAAAATAGGTTAAAAATCAGTAAAACGCTGGAGGTTTGGGGCTCAGAGCAGGAGGTTTGAGGAGCGAACCCCCGGGTACGGAGGGGTCCGGCGTGGGTTTGGTCCAACACAGGCGGGCACTGGGCTGGGCAGGCTGGGGCTGAAATGCCCTGGAGCTACGGGCGGTGCCGGGGGCTGAGGGGACCGAGGGGACACAGAGGGGACCGAGGGGACACAGCGGAGACAACGGGGACCGAGGGGACACCGGGGGACACCGGGGACCGAGGGGACACCGGGGGGACCCCGCGGGACCCAGGTGGCGCGGGCAGCCCGGTCCCGCCCACCTCCTCAGGCCACACCCCCTGGCCGACGGCCGATAGCATCACCCAATGGGCGCCGTGGATTCCCTCCAGACCACGCCCCTTTCCCCTCCCCCGAGCACTGATTGGCGGCCGCCGGCGCCGGCCCGCACATGGGCGCTGTGCTCGGGGCCGCAGGTTCGAGGCCGCGCTCGGCTCCGTTTGGCTCCGCTCGGCTCCGCTGCCCGCCCGCCATGGCCCGACGCAGCGCCCTGTCCATCCGCATCGTGGAGGGCAGGAACCTGCCCGCCAAGGACATGTGAGTGCCCCCGAGGCGGCCGGGAGGGCTTCGGGGCGGGGGCATCCCCAGGGAGTCGCCGCTTTCCCAGGGGGGCTGCGGGGTGTTCCCCCCAACAGGTCCCTGATGGGGACACCACCCTCGGGGTGGCCTTAGAGCCTCCTCCCTGCTTTGGGGGCTTGCCCAGAATGGTTTGGGGGCCCCCTGGCCATGCATGTCGTTTAGGGGCTCAGCCCCAGGTGGGTTTAGGATCCCCTTTTGGGGTGTCACCCCTTGGGGTGCTCCCTCCGGGGTGGCTTTGGAGTCGCCCAGCATTGAGGATTCCCCCCAGGGTGGCTTTAGGGTCCCCCCCAGCAATGTGTTTACCTTGGGGGCTCCCTTCAGGGTGGATTTGGGGTACCCCTCCAGCAGTGCACCTACTTTGGAGGTTTCCCATAGGGTGGCTTTGGAATCCCCCTCGCTTTGGGGGTTCCTCCAGGGCGGCTTTGCTGTTTCCTTGTTTTGGGGGTTCCCCCAGTGCGGCTTTGGGGGTTCCCTTCAGGACATTTTTGTGCGCCCCCCGCAGTTCTTGGCGCTCTGGGGGCTCCCTCAGCAGGGCTGTGATTTGGGGACACCCCTCGGGATGGGGTGAGGTTTCCCCCCGTGCTGTGGGATGCCCCCAGCCGTGTTTGGGGTACCCCAAGCAGCGCTCCCACTTTGGGGGCTCCCCCGGGGGTGCCACGGGGCAGGGCTGTCCCCACCACGGAGGGACCCTCGCAGGGACCCCCGGAGGGCAGCAGGACCCGGTACATCGGTCCCCAAAGGAGCAGGGGTTGCCCCAGGGCTGTGTCCATCCCCGGCTCCATCGCACCTGGCTGGGCTCGGGGGGCCGCCCTTGGCTCGGGATTCCCCTCCCAGAAATTCCCGGTGCTCTCTCTCCTCATGGCTCTGGTCCCTGTGGGGCGGGATGTGGGGACAGCACCAGGGTGGCCCCAGCCGCCACCAAGGCAGCGGGAAGCTGCTGAGGAGCAGCCGGAAAACCAGCAAAAATCCCTGCAGCCGTCATGGAAAAAGAGGATAAACAAGGAAAGAAACATGACTTTTTTTTTTTTTTCTTTTTTTCTTTTTTTAAATCCCGTGTGTCAGGGCCTGATTTTTAAATCCCTTGGCACAACTCCCCGCCGGAGCTTGACCCAGCTCTGGCTTTTGGGAGGTTCTGGGTTTGGGGAGCTTTCCGGACCGGTGCCTTTGGGACGTGGCGCTGGGCTGGGACAGCGGGGAGGGAAACCCGAGCGCGACCTTGGCCGAGGCTGCCCCGGCCCCCTCCCCGCTGCCCCGGGATCCGGTTCCCTGCCCTGGCACCGCTCTGGGATCGCTGCTTTCCTCCGGGAGTTCCCTCCGCGGGGTGTCCCCAGCTCAGCCCCTGCTGGCAGGGGTGATGGAGCGCCCCCAAATCCCCGGGAGGAACCCCCAGATCCCCCAGGATTTGGCTCAGGGAGTTACGGGAGCTCCCCCAGCTGAGGCTGCCAAATGTTCTCCTCGTCTTTATCCCAGGAAAGCAAGGGAAAGGAGCTGCCTGATTGTTTTCAATGGCTTTTAATTTTTAATTTTGCTTTATTTATTTACTGATGCAAACCATCGGTATTGGTTTTTAATTGTTTATTGTTATTATTTATATTAATTTATTGTATTTTTATTTCTGTCTTATTATTTATTTATTTAATTGGATTATTTTAATGTTAGGATAATAAATAACGCAAATACTTTTTAATCTTTAATTTATTCAAATCTATTCTATTTTTATTTCAGTGTTTTCACTTTACTTTTTATTTCATTATTTTTTAAATTACTTTTTACTTCATTTGTTCCCTTTTTCCTTTTTTTCCCCCTTATTTGTTATTATTTCTTCACTTACTATTCCTTGTTTTATTTTATTTTATTATTTTATTTTATTATTTTATTATTTTATTTTATTATTTTTAATTTTATTTTATTATTTTTAATTTTATTTTTTCTTTTATTTTTTCTTTATTTTTTTTCTTTTATTTTTTCTTTTATTTTTCTTATATTTTCTTTTTTTTTATTTTTCATTATTTTAAAAAAAAATTTACTCAATTTTTCTTTTATTTGTATTTTTTTACTTATTTTTTATTCTACTTTAATTTTCTTTGCTTTTTTAATTCTATTTTTCTCTTATTTTTTAAAATTCTATTTCCCTTCAATTTACCATTCTCTTTTTTCTTTCCCTTTTGCTTCCATTTTTAATTTAAATCTTTATTTACTTATTCTCACCACCCCCCGGGGCACACCAGCTCTGCTGCCTCCACCAGTTAATTTTTAATTCCATCCCTCCGCGGCTCTGCTGCGCGAGGGGTGGCTGCGGGTTCCTTCCCCCTTCCCCCAGTGCTGGGCTCATTTCCTCTTTCCAAAGCCCTTCCCCTTTCCAGCTCGCTCCCCGCACGCAGCGCGGGTGCCCCAGCCAGCCCCGCGCCACCAATCCTTGGTGACATCCCCGGTGACATCCCGGGACAGGGATGCTGCGCGGGCGGAGCCTCTGGAGCGGGGATTTCTCCTCACCCGGGCTCCCATCCTGTGTTTGGCCGCCTGGAACACGCCGTGCCCGGGTGGCTCTCGGCGCTCTGGCTGTCGCCACGCTGGGGACAAGGGTTTGCCGCTGTCACCGCGCGTTGCCGGGCGCAGCTGGAGCGGGCAGCAGCTGCTCCAGTTCCGCCTGCCCGCTCCGGGCATCGCCCGTGGTTTGCACAAGGCAGGAAATGTCAGCGAGGGGCTCTGCTGGATGGCGTTTCACCCGTGGCTCTCCTTAGAAATCCTCTCTTTAAAAATCCTCTCTTTAAAAGCCCTCTCGGCAGGGCTGGCACGGAGCGGGAGCGGCTCTTGGCTTCCTGCTGCATTCCAGCCCCGCGGGGCCGCACGGGTGGAAGCGCCTGCGAGCGGGGATGTTGTCGTGGTACCCGGGATGCACAGCCCAGAGAAATCCCTGCTGCTGTGTTGGCTGGGCAGGGAGCGCCACAAAGCCTTTCAGTTCCTTCCAACTCCTTTGGAATCCCCCAAAACCCTTTTCAGCCCCCCTCAAAACCCTTTAAATCCCCTCCAACCCTTTTTGATTCCCCCAAAATTCCTTCCAGTGCCCCCCAAACCCTTTCAGTCCCCTCCAGCCTCTTTTGATTCCCCCAAAATTCCTTTCAGTCCCCCTCAAAACCCTTTAAATCCCCTCCAACTCCTTTGGAATCCCCCAAAACCCTTTTCAGTCCCCCTCAAACCCTTTCAATCCCCTCCAACCCCCTTTGAATCCCCCAAAACCCCTTTTGGTCCCCTTCAAAACCCTTACAGTCCTCTCCCACCTCTTTTGATTCCCCCAAACCACCTTCTGATTCCCCCCAAGAACCCTTTCAATCTTCCTCAGAACCATTTCTGTCCCCTCCAACCCTTTTTGAATCCCTCAAAACTCTTTTAATCCCTTCCAACTCCTTCAGTCCCTCCAAAACCCCTTTGGATTCCCCCAAATTCTTTCAGTTGTCCCCAAAACCCTTTCAATCCCCCCAGCAGCTGCCTCTCAGCCTCTCTAGATTTGGGATGTGGAAATCCCTCAGTGCCTGGGGTCCCCCCAGCTGTGCCCCCTCCCTTTCCCCAGGACACTGCCTGACAGCGCCTCTGGGGTTGGTGTTGATGAGTTCTCCATGCTCCAAGCTGCTCTGTGTCACTGGGATGGGAGCCACAACCTTTCCATGACCTTGGCCAGGTCCTGGCTCCTCTGTCCCTGGCTGGAGCCCTCACCCCTGACTCTGTTTTTGATGGAGCAGGGCAATAAGCTGTAAAACTGTGATTATTTTTTGGCAATGGTGATTCATGTTGTCGCCAGGGAGGAAGTGTGGTCAAAGCATGGTGGTGGCTGCCCTTCACACCCTCTGCATCCCTGGGGGTGTCTCTGGGGCTGCCCCCATCCCTGTGGGAGTGCTGGGGGTCTGGGGACACCCTGGGGCTGGAGGAGGCTGCTGTGGCCTCACTCCTGCTGTGTGAAATTGGGCTGCAGGTGCAGCCTGAAGCTGTCTTGGGGACAGGGTGGGGTTTGTTTGCTCCTTGCCTTCCTGCGTGGAAGAGGAAAAGCCACTTCTGGCAGCAGCGGGACACAGCGGCCGGACACGGTCAGGGAGGAGTGTCCCCGGTCCGGAGGCCAGGCCAGGGTCACCCTGTGCTGGCAGCTATGGCCAAGTGTCCCCTTGGAAGCCTCTGGCAGCCTCAGCCTCACCCTCAGGGCTTGGGCTCGGTTCTGTGGGGGCTGTCAGGGATTAAGGCTTTGGTCACCCATGGCCAGGAGAGTCCTGTGGGCTGGGTGGTGGCCAGGCTGTGGCTGTGGCACTGACAGGGCTGTCCCTTGTCCTTCCAGCACAGGGAGCAGTGACCCCTACTGCATCGTGAAGATCGACGATGAGGCCATCATCAGGTGGGTGGCCCTGCTCCCTGGCTGTCCCTAAAACTGCTGAGCCCCAAACCTTGCTCCTGGCAGGTGTCTCCATCTGCTGCAGGCACATTATTGTTATTATTGTTATTATTGTTATTATTGTTATTATTGTTATTATTGTTATTATTGTTATTATTGTTATTATTGTTATTATTGTTATTATTGTTATTATTGTTATTATTGTTAATATATTTATTTATTGTTATTTATCATTCATTATTGTTCCCTGCTTTGGGCTGAGGTGCTCCTGCAGACACAGCAGTGTCAACAGCTCATGGCCCCTCTACCCCACCCCTGTGTGACAGAACAAGGACAGGGACAGAGACTCATCCCTGCCCCAGCTGAGGGTTCCAAACTCTGGGTGCTGCCCCCAGCTGGGGAGCACCCCTGGGAGGGAGCCCTGTCCCCCGTGTCACCAGTGCCACCTGCCCCACAGGACTGCCACGGTGTGGAAGACGCTGTCCCCGTTCTGGGGGGAGGAATACGAGGTGCAGCTCCAGCCGGGCTTCCACAGCATCTCCATCTACGTCATGGACGAGGATGCCCTCAGGTGTGCTGGGGGCTCCTTTGGTGGCTTTGGCTCCCTGCATGCTCAGCCTGGTGCTGACACCAGAGAATCCCCACCTGGCCACGCTGTCCTGGCTTTGGGACACAGATGGGTGAAGTTTTCTCCCAAGGATATTGTCCAGCTGGCAGCAGAGGGTGGTTGATGTGCTCCATGGGGACAGACACACAATCGTGGCCCCTATCCCCCCAAAGTGGGGGCTGTCCTACCTGGGGAACCAATCCCATGCCATGTCCTGCTTCCCACTTTTGTTTTCCAGCCGTGATGACATCATTGGCAAGGTCTGCATCACCCGGGACATGCTGGCAGAGCACCCCAAGGGTAGGGGAAAGGTGGCTGGGGTGTCCCAGGGGGGAGCCACCCCTTGGACAAGCTGCTCCTGAGGGGTTCCCCAATGACTCCTTCATGGGGATCCCCTTTTTTCCCACAGGATACAGCGGCTGGATGAGCCTCAGCGAGGTGGACCCTGATGAGGAGGTGCAGGGGGAGATCCACCTGCGGGTGGAGGTGCTGGGCAGCCAGGGCAGCCGGCGGCTGCGCTGCTCCGTGCTGGAGGCCAGGTGAGAGGGGACACGGGGGTGACAGGGCTGTGTGTGCAGCTGGGACAGGGGGCTGCTCCATGACTCAGTTTCCCCGGTGTCTCTGGTCCTTTGGGTGCAAAGCACCCTCCTCATCACCCAGCAGCTGCTGGGGGTGCTGGGGCAGGCTCTACCTCATCTGCAGGTCTTTGGGACAAACATCTTGAGATTCCCTGAGAGGGGATGGGTGTCATGGGTGCCTGTGGGTATTTTGGGAGGTTGCTGGTAAGTTGCCCCTCTTCTTGGCAGGGATTTGGCCAGGAAGGACAGGAATGGTGCCTCTGACCCCTTTGTCCGCCTGCGCTACAATGGGAAGACACAGGAGAGCACCGTGAGTGCGGCTGCAGCCATGCCAGGGCTGCAGGGGGAATCCATCCACGGGGAAACCCAGCATCCCCAGCCTGGTGTCCCTGAGGGACAGACCCACCCAGCAAGAGGGGACAAAGCTGTTGCCTTTGCAGGTGGTCAAGAAAACCTGTTACCCTCGCTGGAACGAGACCTTCGAGTTCGAGCTGGCTGAACCCGCTGGGGAGAAGCTCTGTGTGGAGGTGTGGGACTGGGACCTCGTCGGCAGGAACGACTTCCTGGGCAAGGTGAGTCCCAAACCATTCCTGTGCTGCCAGGATCCTGCCCAGCTGCACACCCAGCCCTCTCCTGCCTTCCCCTCCCAGGTGGTGTTCAGCGTGCAGGGGCTGGAGGCGGCCGGGCAGGAGGAGGGGTGGTTCAGGCTGTGGCCGGACAAGTCCAAGCCGACAGAGGATGGGTGAGTTTTGGCACAGGGTGTTGGGGTGTGCTGGGGGTGATCCCAGTGCCCTCAGGGTATTAGGGAGGGGGGTTTTCCTGGGAAGCATCATCACTTTGGAGGGGTAGCCTGGCCTCAGGCTGCCTCCTGCTTGGTGAAGTAACCATCCATCCATCCTTCCATCCTTCTGTTCACCTATACGTCCATCCATTGTCCATCCCTCCATCCCTCCATCCATCCTTCCGTTCACCTATACGTACATCCATCCATCCATCCATCCACCGTCCATCCATCCATCCATCCATCCATCCTTCCGTTCACCTATACATCCATCCATCCATCCATCCATCCATCCCTCCATCCATCATCCATCCCTCACCCACCCACCCTCCTGGTGCTCCTGCAGGCGCCGGGGCAGCCTGGGCTCGCTGCAGCTGCAGGTGAAGCTTCGGGACGAGACGGTTCTTCCCTCCCAGTGCTACCAGCCCCTGGTGCAGCTCCTGTGCCAGGAGGTGAAGTCGGGGCGCCAGGTGAGGGGTGCATGCCCAGCCCTGCTGGGGCACCCACATTTCCCAGCTCTGTGCCTGCCTCGGGCTGCCACGTTATGGTGCCTCTTCCCTCCAGGATGGCCAAGTGCACCTGGTCACCCTCCTGGACGAAACCGCCACGGCCGAGTGCCGCCAGGAGGTTGCCATCAACTTGGTGAAACTCTTCCTGGGCCAGGGGCTGGTCAAGGAGTTCCTGGACCTGCTCTTTGAGCTGGAGCTGGCCAAGCCCTGTAAGGCTGGAATGGGAAGTGGACCCAGAGGCTTTCTTATCATCTCCTGGGGCTGCAAAACGTGCAGGGCCTTTTGTGGGGATTTTTTGGGAGTGATGGTTGAGGCTCAGCCATCACACTGTGGAATCTGTAGGGCTCATCCCAGCAGCTCATGGGCTGGGGTTGGTGGAGGAGCAGGTGGGCTGAGGTTAGGAAATCTCCATGACCCCGATGGAAGTGGCCAGGGGGGCAGGGCACAGGCTCTGGGAATCACCCCATGACTGCAGCTGTGGGTGCTGCCCCTGTGGGGTGCCAAGCCAGTGACAGGGCAAGGAGAAACCAGAGGAAGTTGGGACACCAAGTCCATGGGGGAATAATCTCTTTTTCCCTTTGGGAAGTCTAACTCTGTGGTAAGCAGTAAATGCTTCCAGGGCTGAGAGGACTGGGGATTGACCAAAGAGAGTCCATGGGATGCTACATGCAGCTGCCCAGGGGTGACCTGTGGCTGTCCCTCAGGCCATGGCCCCTCTCTTGTTTTGCAGGTGAGCCCAACACTCTATTCCGGAGCAACTCTCTGGCCTCGAAGTCGATGGAGTCCTTCCTCAAGGTGCCACACCACCCAAAACCTGCTCTTCCCAGGCCATCCTGCCCCTGGGCTATTCCAGGGGAAGAACTGGGAGGGTTGCTGTGCTTGTGCCTTGCCCTGGGGGTGGGATGCTGGACAAAACCCACTGGGTGACCCTGGGGGTGTCGGGTGCCAAATCTGCAGCCCATCCCTGTCCCCTGTGTGGTCCCTGACAGGTGACAGGGATGCCATACCTGCACTTTGTCCTGGGCCCCACCATCACCCGCGTGTTTGAGGAGAAGAAATACGTGGAGCTGGACCCCGGCAAGGTGGAGATCAAAGATGTCGGGTAAGGGGCTCGTGGGGCAGCAGGGCAGGGCTGTCCCCAGCGCTGGGGGTGACAGTGGCGGTGCCCGCAGGTGCTCGGGGCTGCACCGGGTGCAGACGGAGGGCGAGGTGATCGAGCAGGGCCGGCAGCACCTCCAGTCCTACCTGGGCGAGCTCCTGGACGCCATCGTCAGGTCGGCCCCGGCGTGTCCGCCCCTGATCCGCGCCGCGTTCCGCCAGCTCTTCCAGCGCGTCGGGGAGCGCTTCCCGCAGCACCAGGTGGGGATGGAGCGGGGTCAGACAGGGACATCCCCAGGGGACAGCGCTCTCTGGGTGCGGTGCCCCTCTCGGGCAAGCAGCAGCCCCGGCCACCGGCGCATCGCTGTTTGTGGGGCTGTCCCACGCTGGGAGAGACCCTCACGTGTGTTCCCCACGCCCTCGGCGGTCACAGCACGCCAAATTTGTGGCTGTCACCAGCTTCCTGTGCCTGCGCTTCTTCTCGCCGGCCGTGATGACGCCCAAGCTGTTCCAGCTGCGGGCCACACACGCGGACGCGCGGACCAGCCGCACGCTGCTGCTGCTGGCCAAGGTGCGACACCGGGGACACCGGGGCTGGGCTTTGGGGTGCCCGGCTGGTTCTCCTTGGGGCCAGCCGGGGGGGACGCTGCCATTCTCGGGGTCCCCAGGCCATCCAGCTGGTGGGGAACATGGAGCCGGCGGCCGGGCGCGCCAAGGAGACGTGGCTGTCGCCGCTGCTGCCCGCCCTGCAGCAGGGCACCGCCCGCATGAGGGACTTCATCACCCGCCTGGTGGGCACCGAGCAGGAGCAGGGCGAGGAGCAGGGTGAGGGGCGGCCCCCGCCCGCCGTGCTGAAGGAGGGGCTGCTCCTTGTGCACAAAACACGGGGCAAGGGGCCGCTGCTCGCTGCTGCCGCCGGCAAGAAGCTGCATTTCTGCCTCACCGGAGAGTCCCTGAGCTTCGGCAAGAGCCCCGGAGCGGAGGTACGGCCGTGCTGGGGGGGGACAGGGGGGCGGCAGCAGGGCCATGGCCTGGGGAACAGCCACAAGTCATCCCTGGGCAGCTGCATGCAGCATCCCATGAATCTCGCTCTTTGGTCAATCCCCAAGCCCTCAGCCCTGGAAACATTAACTGCTTACCATAGAGTTAGCGCTTCCAAAGGGAAAAACAGCCCCCTGTGTCCCCTGTGTGTGTGTCCCCTCCATCAGCGCATCGGTGCCATCGCCCTGGGCGACATCCTGGCGGCCGAGAAGGTGGAGGAGAAGAGCTTCGGCAGCTCGCACGTCATGCAGGTGGTCTACCTGGCCACGGGCGGGCAGCAGGAGACGGCCTACCTGCAGTGCAAGGTGCGGCGGGGACAGCCCCAGCGGTGGCACTGCCCGGGGGGTGGCACTGCCTGTGTGGTGGCACTGCCCGGGGTCCCTCTGAGTGTCCCCAACCCCGCAGTGTGTCAACGAGCTGAACCAGTGGCTGTCAGCCCTGCGCAAGGTGTGCGGCAACAACCCCCGGGTGCTCCGCTCCTACCACCCCGGCGTGTTCCGCGGCGACAAGTGGAGCTGCTGCCACCAGCGCGACAGGACAGGTACAGCGAGGTGGCCCCGGGGGATGCTGGGGTGTCCCCAGGTGCGGTGACATTGCTGTCCCGCAGGGCTGGGATGCGACCGGACCCGGCACGGCGTCACCCTGCAGGACTGGAGTGACCCTCTGGAGCCCGCTGTGGAGGCTCAGCGCCTCTTCCAGCACCTGCAGGGCCTGCGGGACACGCTCAGGTGAGCCCTGCCCCGGGACCCCGCACGGCCCCGGCCGCCCCTTCCCCTCCTGCCACGGGCCCGGCCCTCTCCTCTCCTCTCCGCAGGGACAAGTACTGGGAGCTGCTGGAGCCGGAGCACGCCCAGAACGGACCCCGGGAGGAAGGTGGGTCTGGGGCTTTGGGGGTCCTGCTGGGGATGTTCTGGCTGGGAGCTGTCCCCAGGGGTCACAGGGGGCTGCGGTGGCTGGGGTGACCCCAGGGGAGCTGTGGTGACCCCAGGAGCTGGGCTGACCCTATGGGGGCTGCGGTGGCTGGGGTGACCCCGGGGCCTGTGGTGGTTTGAGGTGACCCCAGGGGAGCTGTGGTGGTTGGGGTGACCCCAGGGGAGCTGCGGGCTGTCACTGTCGCTCCGTGTCCCGCAGACGCTGCCCTGCCCGAGGGGCTGAGCCGGTTGCTGGCGGTGCTGGCGGAGCTGGAGCGCTGCCACGGGCGGGCGCTGCCCCCGCCGTCCCCGGCGCCGGCGCTGCTGCGGCTGCAGACGTGAGGGCCCGGCCGGGGAGCGCGGCCCTGCAATAAAGGCACTTTGTACCCACCCTCAGCCTCTCCGTGTGTCTGCGGGGCGTGGGGACGGGCCAGGCACTGCCCAGAGCCCTGCTGGTGGCACTGGTGACGTTACATTGGGGACATCGCTCAGGGGCCTGCTGGTGCCATTGCTGGTGCCTTCACTGGCGGCCAGCACTGATGTCAGCGCTGGGGGTTCTCTTAGTGGTGCTGCTGATGGCGGCACTGCTGCCATTGCTTGATGTCCCTGCTGTGCCATTTCTGATGGCCCTGCTGCTGCTGGCTCTGTTGGTCCCATCACTGGTGGCTCTGCTGGTGGCCTGTTGACAATGGTGGCATCCTTGGGTCTCTGCCCATGGTGTCAGCTGGTCTGCGGCGTGGTGTCTCCAGAGGGGACACTTCTGATGGTGTCGCTGGTGTGCGCTCTCCTCCCGGCCCCGCCGCTGCCCCCAGTGGTGGCTCTGAGCCGCCTGTGTCTTTGCCGCTGTCCCCAGCCCCGCTGTCCCCAGCCCTGCTATCCCCGCTCCCGCTGCCGCCATTGCCCTCAGCGGGTCCTCCCGCCCGCCTGGGGGCGCTGTGGGGCCGCCAGGAGCACAGAGATGCCGGAAGTGACGTAGCGGAAGCGAAGCGGCCGCCATAGCAACGGCGGGATGAACGCGCCTCCGGCCTTCGAGTCTTTCCTGCTCTTCGAGGGCGAGAAAAAGTGAGGGGATACGCGGGGGGCGGCTCATTAAACCCGGAGGGCGACGAATTAAACCCTAATTAGAGCTGGGAGGGGGGAGCCCGGGCCTTTCCCCCCTGTTCTATAGCGCGCACGGCTCGCTGACATCCCTGTATCCCATAATCCCCAGGATCACCATCAACAAGGACACCAAGGTGCCCAACGCCTGCCTGTTCACCATCAACAAGGAGGACCACACGCTCGGCAACATCATCAAGTCGTAAGTTCAGGCGGGGAGGAGATTTCGGGGAAGATTTGGGGTTTTCCCGCCCTTCCTTTCACTCTTTGGGGTTTTTATTCCCCTTCCAGGCAGCTGCTCAAAGACCCGCAGGTGCTGTTTGCAGGGTACAAGGTCCCACACCCTCTGGAACATAAAATCATCATCCGTGTCCAAACCACGCCAGATTACAGCCCCCAGGAGGCTTTCACCAATGCCATCACAGACCTGATCAGTGAGCTCTCCCTCCTGGAGGAGAGGTTCAGGGTAAGGGGATTCTTTTCCTTTTGGAAAACTCTTTGGCGTTGTTGTAATGTTGGTGTGTGTCTCAAAGCTGCTGGATTTAGGTTTATGAATTAATTCAAGCCACCCTCCTTGTGTTGTTCAGCTGCTGTCAAAGCCTTGCTGCTCTTAAGGACTTTTTTTTTCTTTAATTTTTTTTTACTTCTCCTGACAAAACTCTGGCCCTGTATTTTCACTTCTCATCACTTCTGCTCAGTTTATTTATTGATTCAGCCCCTGAATCCTAAGATATAATATTACTCAGACTGAGTACCTCTGATGTGCTGGGAAAAGGCACCAATTTGTAAATGTGTTGATTTTAATTCCAGTATTCTTTTTCTGGCTGCTGTAGAGATTTCCATTGTGGGTTGTTGTGATTCACAGAAGATGGAATTCACAGAATTCCATCTATTCACATTTTGTGATTCACAGAAGAGTCAGGAATGATTAAACACCAACTTCCAGCTCAGTAACAACTCCTGTCTAAGCATGTGTTTTCCTTTTGCTTTCCAGGTCGCAATTAAGGACAAACAAGAAGGAATTGAGTAAAATGGAGCAGACTGTTACTTCTGAGGCAGAATGACGTGTCTGTTACTGGATGAAATATTTAAACCTCCACTCATGGCAAATATTTTACCCCTTTGTCCCACTTCTGTTTTATTTTTGACAGCAATATTTTTAATTTTTTTTTCATAGCCAACAGGCACTTTGCCAAGAGGATAAATGTCATGTTGGATTTGGTGGATAAGCCATTAAAGTGATTTTTAGTTTTCTAATTGGAGCCTTAACGCAAATATTTGTCCTGGGCTGCTGGGGAGGTTGCTGTGGGTAGGATTCCAGCATGAGAAGCTGCTCAGTGACAGCTGGACATGAACTCTCTGCTTTTCCTGCCAAAAAATCCAGGCACTGCCAGCTGAACTGGTATTTTGTTTTATTAAGTGTCATTTCTATAAAACAAATGCACAAATTGTGAAAACTTACAGTAAAAGGAACCGGATGTTTACAATGATCTGATGGGTTTAACAAACTCTTACCTTGTTTGTTTTTTGTTTTTTTTTTTCTCCATCTGGCACATAAAGCTGCTCTAGAAAACGTTGATGGGCACATGGGGAACAGTCACTAATACTGCACTAGGTCAAAGCACGGGGGTGGAGCAGTGGCACAGGGGACTAGGATTTCTTCCAGATGGCTGTAATGTTCACACTGGTCAGCACAACAAGGTAGGTGAAGGCAGGGTCTGCCACCACGTTGTTCACCAGGATCTCAGGGGGCTGCTCCCCGTTCACGCGCAGCTCCGGCCACGTCAGGATCTGTGGGAGAGCACAGGGAGGGGACATGGGGACCTGGGGCACAGGCTCCTCCTGCTCCTGAGGAGCTCTGGGATGTTCCTAAAGGAGCGAGGTTTGGTCCACAAATGAAATCACCTCAGCTCCAGAGAATCTGTGGGAGAGCACAGGGGTTGGGGACGTGGCTGAGGGGGACATGGGGACCTGGGGCACAGGCTCTTCCTGCTCCTGAGGGCTCCTGCAGCTGTGGGATATTTCTAAAGGGGCAGGGTTTAGTGCACCTCGGCCCCAGAGGATCTGTGGGAGAGCACAGGGGTGGGGAAATGGCTGAGGGGGACATGGGGACCAGGCTCCTCCTGCTCCTGAAGAGCTGTGGGATTTTCCTAAAGGAGCAGGGTTTGGTGCACAAGTGGAAACAGCTGCACCTCAGCCCAGGAGAAACTGTGGGAGAGCACAGGGGATGGGAACATGTTTGAGGGAGAGATGGGAGCCTCAGGCACAGGCTCTTCCTGCTCCTGAGGGCTCCTGGAGCTATGGGATATTTCTAAAGGGGCAGGGTTTAGTGCACAAGTGAAATCTGCTGCACCTCAGCCCCAGAGGAGCTGTGGGAGAGCACAGGGGTGGGGATGTGGCTGAGGGGGACATGGGAGCCTGAGGCACAGGTTTTCCTTCTCTTGAGGGTCAGGGTTTAGTGCACAAGTGAAATCGGCTGCACCTCAGCCCCAGAGGAATTTCTGGTGGCTTGGCAATGCATTTCCAAAAACCCTGAGGAATTACAGAATTGTTGAGGTTGGAAAAGATCTCCCAGAGCATTGAGGCCAGCCTGTGACTGAGCAGCACCTTGTCACCCAGAGCAGAGCTCAGAGTGCCACCTCCAGGGATGGTGACTCCCTTCTCATACCTGAATAACCCTTTCAGGGAAGAAATAATGGAACACTCTGTCTAATGTGGCTCCAGAGCAGTGGCTGAGAGCCTTTGGAGTGTTTGTGATTGTCCTTTCAGAGGGACAGGCAAGGGGACAGTGACTGCCCAAAAGAGAATTGTCTCCAGAGGGAATACTGGGCAGGAAAAGGGTGAGTGAGCATAGGGAAGCAGTGAGGCCTTTCCTGCCAGGGAATGTTCACTCTGGCTTCCCTCCCCTCCCCTCCCTGGGGGATGTGGTGCCTGCACACCTGTGATTTGTGCTCCTCACCACTTTTTTAGGGCTGTTCTTGGAGGAGCTGCAGGGGGTGACAGATTTGCTTTGCAGCTTCTCATTCCTGTCCCTAGTGAATGGCCTTGGCCACACTCTGGAAATTACTTTTAATTGCTTGTGAGGGTCAGCTGTGGAAACACAAGGCATGTTCTGGGACCAGCTGAAGGGAGGCACAGAGAGCAGCTCAGCCCTACCTGAGTGGGGGAGATCCTCCGCTCCGAGCGCTTTCCCTTCGGAGAGCCCCAGCCCGTGGTGTAGGTGGAGAGGTTGTACATCCACACACTGCCCTTCTCATCCCCACAGAACACGTATTCTTTTGCTGTGAGAGCAGAAGAAAAAGCTGGGAAATGAGTGTGGAGCTGGGGGTCTTTTCTGCTATAAAGGACAGCTGCAGGATCCCAATGGAGGGTGCCATATTGCAGCAAAATTCCCTTATTGGCACAAAAATATGAATTTACCTTATTCTAAAGGAATTAATTCAAAGATAAACCAGCTCTCTCTGTAGAAAAGCTAGTGCTAAATGCTTTGGGATTTCTCCTGACTTTGTTTTGGGAAGTGCTGACTGGTTTGTGCCTTGTCAGTCTCCAAACCCAGCTGCCCAGTGTGTGACATCCCTGCCCACTCAGCATCCCAGTGGCTCCACAGGGCCCAGCCCTTAACTCTGTGCTTTGAAAACCTGTGCAAGAAACACCCCCCAGCCTCAACTGTCCCCCCTGATCAGGCAGAAGGTGCAGCTGTAATTATTTATTACTGCTGTTATTTCCACCCAGCTGCTGCTGGAGCTGCACTGCAGAGCTGCAGGGGGGAGAGCAGAGCTCTGAAATCCCAGGCCTCTGCCTCCAGCTCCAGGCTGCTCCCATGGATCAAAGGAGAGCCATGGCCCCAGGAAATGAGTGCTCCTACCTGGGCAGGTGCTGAGTGTCAGGTAGGACATGTCTGTTGTGGACCACTCCAGCTCAGCCAGGATAACTGCAGACATTGTCCTCTGGCATCCTTTTCCCTTGGCATCAAAAGACTTGCTCCAGCTCCACAAGTATATGCATCCTGGTTTGGAGCTCTTGGAAACTAGGGAAGAAAGGAAGGGAGAAGCTGTGGCAACTGCTGGGAAGCAAAATGCAGTGAGACAGAGGTGGTCAATCCAGAATATGGATTTCAAGCCATGGGATCTGATCCAGCAGTAACTGTTTGCACCTGTTTTTACCTTATTTCAGGATAATTGGAGGTTGCAGAGAGATTTTCAGTGCTATGCTTATGTTCCTGAGCTGCAGAACAAGCATAAGCTGTTCAGAAGGAGCCAGCCCATGATGTGAAACCCACAGTTCCCCTAAAAAATATCCTGTTGCCACCAGCCCTTGAGCAGAAAGAGACTCTTCCCCCTTTCCACATTGGCAGTGCTTGGCCATGTGTGCACTCAGGGATGTGTCCAGCTGATTTCTGGTCCTGTCCAAGCATAGGTGTGCACTCTAAGCACATTTTTGGGAAAGACAAGTGACTGGGAGACAACTCCATCCTGTGCAGCCCCCCAAAGCTGAAGAGGCTGTCACACCCCTTTCAGCCCCTCTGCTTGTCATGCTGGCTTCACCCTGCACATGCTGAAGTGCCCCACTGTTTTTGGGATTGTGCTGTTGTGTTTATACTCACCAACAACATCATCATTGAGAAAAGCCAAACCGTCAACCCTGTGAGATGTTGTCAAGCTCTCCTCACTAGGAAACTGGAATATGGCTTCAAAAGGCCTAGAGCAGGGGGGAAGGGTGAAATCAGCCAAGTCCTGAACAGCCAGCAGTGAAAGGGCACCTGGCTGCAGAGCCCAGAAGGAAATCTGTGTGTTAGTGAATCTCTTGCCAAGCTCAGGTGAATTCCCAGTTGAGTTTACACTTATGGTCACTTGAGTTTACTAATACAGCAGAAGTCTGTTTGCTCAAGAGATTGCTGCACTCCATCAGCATCAGGATATTTGTCAGCAGGGCATGACTTCACTTGCTTCTTCCTCATAATTTTGTCCTGAGCTCCCACAGGGTCCCAGTTTCCTGGGTTACCTCACGTCCCAGGAGCAGGGGAGGCCTCACTGTGAGACTGGAAATGGATCCAAAAGTTTACACTCCGTTACACTGCCTGGAGATGACACACCCTTAAGTTTTGGGGTATTAGATTACACTCCTGCCAGCCGTCCTGCAAAGCAGCCTGCAACACCTGCAGCTTTAATATAAGCTCTGAACAGTCCTTGAGCATCATGCTCCTATTTTTTTCTGGCCACTTTGGGAAGGGGAGAATGTTCTAAGTTTGGTAGGATGTGCTGCTTTTGCTCAGACCTCCTCAGTTAGAAGTCAAACCTTTGCTAGGACTACTCCTTTTTGTTCTGGAAAGCAAATGCACATTCCCAGCTTGTGGTTCTCACCTGCTTTTTTGTCCCTTATCCAGTTTTATGTTCCAGGCAAAACAGCCATCTTCACAGCCTGCCAGCAGGTACTGCTCTGGGCAGGTGGGGACCAGGGCAATCCGGAGGGGGATTGAGGCCGCTTCCAGCACCAGCAGCTGGCTAAAAAAAAGCAGAGAACAAGCAGTTAAGTGGTGCTGTGATAGTTACAGGCTCTTGGACTGGCCACATCTGGTTTTTAAACCTTTACCTTGCTTTGAAATTGTAGTCACAGTCTGGAATCCCAATATCCCAGAGTGCAATTCGCTTGTCATAGGATGCAGCTGTGGGACACAGAAGAGAAGCAGGTAGTGACACTGCTGCTCATCTGGCTCTTCTCTGCTAGCTGGCACTTCTGCCTGAGTCACAGCCACCCTCTAAGGCTCCAGAGAGCTCATTAAAGCACAGCAACAGTCCCTGAGGCTCCTGGCCCAGCATTTCCCAACACTGTCACACATGCACAGTCAGTGTTTAGTGTTCTTATCCTGTGCTCTAAGAGGGGCAGATAAAACAGTTTGTTTCCTGGTGTCCATTACTGAATTGTGGCTTCACAAGGTCTTTGGTTGATGGCCCTCTGAGCCTGTTTCTGGTCAGGGCTTCTAGTGGAATCTAAAATACGAGCTCCAATCTCTACTCTCAGGCAAACATCACTTTATTGCACATATCCATGGCTTACTGTGTTCACATCCACAGCAGCTCCCAGTGGGAAAGTCAGGCACTCACAGAGGGTGAGAAACATGTCACCAAGCTGATACACTGGAAGCAGAAACAGTTCTAACAGATTACTCTGAATAACCTGGACCCTCATCAGATGGCAACCCTCAAATTCAGAGTTTGTTGGTGTCCCCTCCCCAGAGATGATGCAAAGAATCTCCCTTAATTACTCTAGATTTTTCTATGAAATATAATGAGTATTGCTGTCCACACCATTAAATGGCTGTGCTACCAACCTCCTTATCCCTTCCACCACCCTCCTAATCCTTTCCTCTGCTTCTGCTTTTTGGCATTCCTGAACTTCTTCTTGAAAAGTATCCCCTATTCTAAAAAAAAATTCCACTTTTAATGGTTCATGTAGCACTTTAACCACTCCAGGATGTGGGTAATTGTAGGCAAGAGAAACAATGTGCTGTGGGGTGCAGGTGTGGCCTGAATGGCTCTGTCCCAGCTCACTGTACAGCCTGACAATGCAGTTACAATTTGTAACATGATGGTTCATTACCAGTCCATGAGCCACAGCCTCTGTGTGTGGCAAAGCTCTCCTTGACATCAGGAGCTGAATAGAAATCTCTGTCGAGGCATAGAGTTCACATTAAAAAAATCAAAGTAAATTAAGCACATTGTTGGATAAAATGAAACCCCACAGCCCATAATAGGCTGCTGTGCTGCAGGAGACCCCTGTCACTGCCTGGCTCCCAGCTGCCTGCTCTGCCATTCTTCTTACTCATCCCTGTGGAACAGATCCACTACTGGGCTTGTTTGTGGCTAATGTGTGTGACAGCCACCCTGAGAACCACCAAGGGAGAAACAGGAGCTGCTGCACCTCAGCTAAAGAGGCAGGCTCTGGCTGAAACAAGCTGTTCCTGCTGTCACAGGAGAGTCACAATGTTCTCTCTCAAATGCCTGTCCATGCCTTTTGTTCCTGTGTCCCTGCCTGCCCCGGTGACAATTCCCCTTGTTAAGGAAGCCCTGACTTTTCCACATCACAACTAAACCCAGGGATTCTGAGGCAGACTTACTGAAGAGGTGGGTGTCCTGGGTTGGGCTGAAGCAGACAGTGGCAATGGGCTTTTTGTGAGCCTTTATCTCTCCATAGCAGAAGTCAGCAGCCACGTGGATGAGTTTGACAATGCCTCTCCTCCCTGCAGCTGCCAGGATGTTGTGAGCTTTCTTGCGGCTGTCGCTGAGCACCATTGTGAGGGTTGTCCATGCAACGCTGAAGAACTCCTGGGACACAAGGAAAACAAGGCTGGGGTGACAGAGAACAGAGAACAGCCAGCAGGGTGGTGGCTGTTAGCTCAGAGAAAAGACAACTGTCACAAGTTCTACTCAGGTGGAATGGCACGACTATTTAAGATGGAGCATCAAAACTCAAAACAGCTCTCAGAAGAGCATAAACTACAGAAAGTGGATTTTATACCTCTGTGCTGTCAAGCAGGCTCAGCAGCCAGACACATCTGTGTGAGGACTGGCAGGCTAGCTGATCTCCTAAACTAATAAAAAAATAAACCCAAACCAGGCTAAAAGAATAACAAACAATGTTTACTATCTATTTTCATCTTAACATCTGTCCATACTAACACTTTCAGACCTCTTTGCAATATGTATTATCACAGATAGTAATTATTACAGATTGTGGTATTGTAATTATCACAGGTTCTGGTATTCCCATTCAATGCTTACCCTTCCCACTTGTAACCCACCTCTGTAGCCACTTTATACTTTTTCAGCACTGTCCCTGTCTCACAATCGATCAGACAGACAGATTCCCCTCCACAGGTTGCCACGGTTCTGGAGGAGCTCACAATGGGATCTGAAAGAGGAAAATAATGAGTGAGAAGTTCCCAGATTCAGAGATAACACATGAAGACTGCAGCTTATCACTGCCTGGTGCTCTCCCAGTCTCCTGTTTTCAAAGTGAAAGGAGAATTTACGTAAGCAAATCTCTTCCTGACAACAGAGACTACAGCTAGAAGGAGCAGGGGTCTAAGGCATGGAGTCTGCTGGGATTCCAGAGCCAGGTGGTTCTGGGAATCCTGCAAACCTCTTTAAGAGCTCACCTTTCCTGGCTCCAGAGTCTATCACTGGCTCGAAGACACAGGACCAGAGCTGCGTTTTAAAATCCTCGCGGCTGTTGCCTTTACTGTGACACTGAAGAAAATGCAATGGCTCTGCACTGACATCCTCCTACAATAAACCATCCACATTTAGAAAATTCATTCCCCTGACACAGTTTGACTGTGATTGCCTTGACAGAACCCTCTGCTGAACACAGCAATCTGAGTTAAACTCAAGTATTTTTCAGCCTGTCTGTGCTATGGAGAACAGGAGAGACTGAGGTGCCACAATGCTCAAGACTCCTAAAGCAGCAGGGAGCTGTTTAGCAAAGATGTGCCCAGCAGACCCCAGCAGAGAACCCCATTTCCTACAGCAGAGAAACATGGAAAACCCTTTAGATCCCCACTGGCCTGAGCTGAGGGGGAAACCTTTCCCCATGCAGCCCCTGAGCTGAGAGCAAGGCTTGCCAGTCCCATTTCTAAGCACAGGTTTGCAGTGCACCAGCTCGGAGCGCTGGTCCATCCATCCCCCAGAGGGGATCCACTGGGCTCTCCTGGGGGGGTTCCTCCTCTCCCTTGATGCCTCTGAGAGATTTAAAACAATGACAAAAAAAAAAATCCAAACCAAAACTCACAATATATTTGGCCAACTATGAGCTCCAAGCTGTGCAGAGCTCTGAAGAAACCTGAAGGCAGCTCCTCCCACTCTAAACCAAGAGGCCCCAAGCCAGTCCCAGGGGGCTGTTGGATGTACCTTGCGCTTGGAGTTCTTCACAGGGGTCAAGGTAACCACACTGCTGTCCTGCTCCTGGCTTTTCTGTTCCCCTGTCATCTGACTGGATCTTCTGTTGCTCTGCCCCTTGGGAAGCTGCTCTCCATTCTTCTGTGTCCCTTCAGCTCCCCGCTCAGGGGTTGCCTCCTTGGCTGGTTGGTTTGATGTTCTTGGTTTATCAGGAGCTGGGTCATCCTCCACATGAGTGGATTTTCTGGGATTAACCTCAGCTTCTTCCTCGGTGTTTGCCTGGGTCTTGGACCTCTTGTTTCCAGAGCTTGATTTTGAATGATTTCTTTTCCTCTTGCTGGGTGTTACTGTGACCTGTAAAGCATGTTGTCAGGTTCTACAGAAGGTTTTTAGCTTCCACGAGATGTGCAGATAATTTCTAAGTCAAAGACATTAATTATTCAAATGCAAGTATCCTCCCACAGTTACAGACTGGGTTCCAGGAATCAGACAGCCCAGAGCTGCAGGGTTCCTAGAGGCAGAAGCTAATGAAAACCACACATCCAGCCTCCTTTTCAGCTCCCTTCCCCTGTCTCAGTTATTTGCAATTTACATTCAATGTAGAAAAACAAATCTGCTCTATGGACCACAGGGGTTCAGTCTGCAGCCATTTCCAAGCAGGCAAACACCAGCAGAGCCTGGCCAGGCATCAGCCCAGGTCTCTAATTAAAATATCTCTTCCTAGAGGAGAGGTGGAGTGAGTAGCACTGCACTCATGCAATGTTTTTGGTCCCTGTGAGAATGGAAGCTCTCTCAGGGAGCAACTCGACCTTCACATTTCTGGGAAAGCTTCAATCTGGCTGTAAAGAAGAACCTGAGCTATGGGATACAGGCTGGAGCCTGAGACTGCCCCTGTGGTTACCAAAGGGTCATAAATGTGAACTGACAAGAGCTGCTGAATTCCCAGGAAACAGAACATTGCTAATGTAACTGGAAACATCACCTACCGGAGCCACCTCTTCTGCAGCTTCCCTGGGGCTTTCTGTGCTTTCTTCCTCATCCTCATCTGTCTTTTCCTCTGGTTCAGTATCAGAATTTAACTCCAGACCTAGTGAGTTTGCCAGAAACTCTTCTGCAATCATTTTCACCTGGGAAGCAAATATGTGGATATGTTAAAAAAGAAAAAGTTGATGACAAAAGAGCCACAGAATGTCAAGCTCTGATGTATCATGGCACAAAGAGCTGCTTTGCTGAGGTTTTAATATCTGCTCCCACTATTCTGTGTGAAGTTCACAAGCGGTGGAGGAGTCCCCAGCTGACATTACATGACCCAAGAACTTCACTTTGTCACGGGCATTCAGAGTACACAGCTGTGGAAACAACAGCACAGCAATAACAACAAGACAAAGGAGAGATGGAAGTCTCAATTGTACGTATGAACAAACAAATAAAACAAATGGTAACTACACTTCTGTCATTGTCTTTACTCTTTCATCAAGAATAAAAGTTACTATTAAACTAATTTGCAAATAATTCAGTATTAAGGATACTGCAGTCTGATTAATGAGTACAAGTATCACTATTGCTTATGAATTAAAAAATAATATTTAATGACAGCCATTTCAACTTGGTGCACGTTTAGACCTGGTAACTGCTTAACAAAGCAGTGAAGACAGAGAAAAATGATACCAGTTGTCAGCAAGAGCACCCAAATCCATGGAGTGTTTCACTGCAGCCCATGCAGGAGCAGGAGCAGGGTCCTTGCCTGGGATGTCACCTACCCGCCAGCGGGTGAACTCGCTCAGTGAGCTGGGCCCATACACCACGTTGGTCTGCACTGACTTCAGGAACTTCTTCTTGATGGACTTCACCTGCTCAGCTGTGTATTTCTCAGGGAGTTGGTCACTGAAGAATTTTTTCCAGTGAGCAGTAACCTAGGCAGAAAGACTAAGTTTATTCAACAGAAAAGCATGAGAGAACTTGTGGAAGCATTTAAGAAGTGGCCAACCCCACGTGATGGAACCACTTTAATTTATTTATTCATGTTCAAATGACCACTTCAGCTAAGCAGAAAGTCAGCTCCTCTGTAGCAAGCTGGAGTGAGTGTGGCCAAGCAGACACTGTCAGCAAGGACCCATTTGGAGAGACAGCTGGACTCCAAAAGGCTGCTGATACAGGATGCTCACCTGCCAGCACAGTTTTCCACTGGAGTTTCTGGTGGGCAGTAACACATCCATCAGCATTTGGACCCAACAGACATTTTTACATTGAAACACAGGACTAAGAACTGGGCAGGCAGGTACAAATAACACCAGGGCAGAGACACCACAAAAAGAACAGCACAGGGGAGTGTTTGGTGTCTCATTAAACAGCCAACCATGATCAGTTGTCTGGGACAGGAGGCTTTGAGGTTCACAGGATTTATGCAGACAACACTCAGCATAACTCATCCCAGTTTTCAGGATCTGAGTTTTCCTCTACTGTTACACAGAAGGGATTAAGAAGATAATTAACTAGAATACAAATGGTAAGAGTAGTAATACATAAAAAAAACAGCCAACCAAACCTTTTTCATAATTGAACAATAATTTTGCTCAAGATCACAACGATGCCTTGTGGAGACAATCTGTCAGGAGCTAAATTGTGTAGACAAATGAGTGAAAATAGAGTTCTAAACATTCACAACTGAAGAAGAAAGAAAAAATTCTTGTTCCTGGTGAATGCTGGAAAAAGCAGGATTATTTAGAGCCTGGTTTTGTGCTCCCTATTCCTGGGGCCTGGACAGTAACTTAAATTAGATGGGGAGGTGTTTGCAGCTGTTCTGGCAGCACCAGGCTTCTCCCATTCTTGAATGATGATCAGAGTGACCTGAAAAACTACAGGATCAGACACAGACCTGGCTGGCCCTGCTCCTGTCATTTAAACCAAAGGCAAATTGCTTGCACAGAGCAGGTAGAGCAGATGCCAGCAGTGAGCAGAGAAAGCAGCTGTGAAACATTTCCTGGGTGGCCCATTCTTCAGGCTGGGCTCAGATCATACCACAGGCATTGCAAACCACTTGAAGCTTGTTTGCAGCTCTGTCACTACACTGAGCACAGGATTTAGTTATTTTTGGGGTGTTTAGAGGTTAAGGAAATATCCCACACCTTACCTTGCTGGTGAGCTTGTGGCTGTTGACACGCCTCACATGGTTGGCCAGTTTGGTTATGTCCTTGCCATTGAGCAGACGAAGATTTTGCAAAAGAAACATTACTTTATAGTCATCATTGAGCTAGAAGGAGAAAAAACACTAGAGTTACAAAATTTATATATGTGGTACATGCTTTACTTTTAGTCCTCGATTAAAATACAGCCTATATGAGAATAATATATTTAGTAAGAGAAAGTCATTTCATAAAATCTCCTCAGGATTTTCAACTTCAATTTCACATTTTAGGTGTGAATTCATGTTCTTTATGAATTGGGATCTTAAACTGCAGAGCTGCCCAGCCCCCAGGCAGTGCTAACACCCAGCACAAGGTGGGGGCTGTGTAACTGCTCATCTGCTGGGCCTGGGTGCAAGGCTGGGAGCTCTGCTCATATCCCTGACCTCTAACACAGGGGAAGGCCTGTCCTGCCTCCAGTCCAGGAATTCCAGCAGGAATTCCTTGGATCAGATAGTTCACCATACAGCCACACACATACTAGCAGTGTGCAACAACAAATAAATATGTGGGGATGGTGAGTAGCTGATGCCAGTTTGCAGCACAAATAAAATCAGTTTTGGATGTTTGACTTTTATAGATCATTGGATGTTTGACTTGTCACCAGATCCTCTTGGGAGAAGTCAAAACCTAAACCAGACTAATCACCAAGTTTAAACCCTCATCTGAGGACCCAGTCTGTGCTCTTTTCCAGAGCACAGAGGGCACTAAAACTAATACAGATATTAGAATATAAAACTAGCATTAGATATTAGGAAAAAAATTTACTGTGGGGGTGGTGATGCACTGGCAAAGGTTGTCTAGAGAAGCTGTGTCTGCCCCATCCCTGGGAGTGTTTAAGACCAGACTGGATGGGGTTGTGAGCAACCTGGTGTTATGGAAGGTGTCCCTGCCCATGGCAGGGGGTGGAACAAGATGAGCATTAAGGTTCCTTCCAATCCAAACCATTCTGTGATTCTGTGTTTCTCTAAGAACCTCTCTACACAGTCATTCCTGTATTTTACACTAGTAAAATGTTTAGTATGAGCATGAGGTACTGTACCTGATAAGGCACCTAAGACAGGACTTTGGCCTAGAGAATCAGGACACAGATTTTAATATCTGAGTGGTTTTGGGCAAGTCACTTCTGCAGATTGAGAAGCAGTGGCACAAAGTGGTTAAAAGTCACACAAAGGCTGGCTGCTCTCTAAATGCCCTCGCACTTGCTGCCCAAGAACAATGTATAAGAACTTTGCACAAGTGCTGTTTGTTTTTGTTTCTGTTTAATGGAAGGAGGGGGGTAACTCACTGTCAAGTACACATTGTTCTCATAGGTCAGCTCCTCGAGCAGAGGGAACTGTTTCAGAGCAGTCACATCTTCCAGCTTGTTATTGTTGCAGTTCAGGACACGCAGATCAGGCAGGGTGAGGCTGTTGGGAAATTTGTCCAGTAAATTATCAGAGAGATCAAGTTTCTGCAGGTGCCTCAGGCGGGAAAACAAGCGCGGGTCTAAATCTCCAGTCTTCAACTGCAGCTTGGACAGGCTGAAAACAAAACAAAAAACAAAAAAACTAACCATGAACTATCTGTAGCTCACTGGAGGAACAAATGCTGATTTCATAGCATAGACAGTCCCACCTGGTGGCATCTCAGTCCAGTACAACTCCCTGGGTACAGCTGACCATTGGTTTTTTTAGGGTTAACTCAACTATCTCTTGAGTTATCACTTCCTCACAATGGAAGCACCAATTTGTTAGTTTTTAAAATTTTTATAAAGTTTAAATAACTAAAAAGTGTTTTATAAAGTTTTATTCTATTATTAATCTCAATAAATAGTAGAACATAAG
The DNA here is from genome assembly GCF_047830755.1 of Zonotrichia albicollis. Lineage (NCBI taxonomy): Eukaryota > Metazoa > Chordata > Aves > Passeriformes > Passerellidae > Zonotrichia > Zonotrichia albicollis. The sequence goes on from NC_133840.1 coordinate 6,432,604, forward strand.
ATATGTAAAACTCAACACCATTCCATCAAAAACTTATTTCTTAGTCACAATGCTTTATAAATGTTTTTCAACCTATCAACTTTCTATCAAGTTTTAAGAATTCTTTTCAAATCCATTTCCTACACTGGTGGCAGCATTCTGGATTGTGGGCACAGTGTGGGACAGCTGATGTGTCTGAACTAACATCAGAGACTCAGTCTGCCAAACTACAATTAACCTGCAATTCAGATCATCTCCTAGGGGTTACTGAGCTGGCTGGGAGCAATAAATCACCAGAAAAATTCTTATTGTATATTTAAAAAATTACTATACCTCTCAAAGGTTTGGTATTTTATTCCTGTGCAATGTTGATCCAACAAGAGAAGCTGTGGCAATTCAAGACACAGCACCCTCAGTGTACCCAGTCCATAGAATGCACTGCAGTCATTATTTCACAGTTCATGCCAAGTGCAGAGTGTGTTCCCAAATAATCTGGCTGTTTTCAAATAACTAACTTAATAAAAAAACTGTTTTTTCCATTTCTTTTATAGTGAGATTTGTTACAAAAACTGCCAATGGTAAATGTAAAAATTCACCTAAGAAAATCCCAAGACTGCCACCAAAACAGAACTTTGTCCTGAATGGGGAAGTGATACAATATTGGTGAGGGGAAAAGAAATATCCCTTCTCTGTAAGAAAGTGAAAACTGCAAAATATAAGCAGGGTCATTTATATTTGTTTAGATCATTCAGGTGAGCTCCAAAGGGAGCTTCTAGCCAATATCTCTTGAGGGCACAAGTTTGGGTTCCTTTAACAAACAGAATCTCTTTCTCTAATGACCAGTTAAAAAAATAAGCTTCTAGATATTAATGAAATGTGAATAAATGAGACAAATAAATCCAGAAAGCAAGATCCTTTCTCCTTCACTTGCCATCTCAGAAGTGTAGCCAGCCAGTCAGAGCTGGTAAGACAGGCTGAGGACAACCCAGCTGGCTGCAGAGCTGTGACTGTGGTGTCCTTTTGGGGAAAAAAAACTCAGTGGTGTTCCCCAAACAGACTTTCTGAAACACATCACAGTACAGAACTGCATGGAGAAAGCCACAGTCCAAAAATCCAGAATTCAAACATCTCCCCACCACTCTGTTATTGATATTATTGCAGCTGACACTCAGAGGAACTGCAGAAATTCAAGTACACACCAATCAAGGACATAATTTCCTCATCAAGGAAAAAAAAAATCAACAGAGTTCTCTGTCTTCTTGGTGATTAACTGATGTTTCTCACTAAAAATAATTACTTTAGCACAAGGCAAACTGAAAAAAATAACTTTAAGGAGTACATGTGAAACCCAAACCTCCTGACTTCAGCAACAAAAACAACAAAGATGCCAGCCAGAAACTGGCCAGCTGAGCCACTTGGATTGGCCAGCTCTGTGTTAAATATTTGCAAGGACACATTTTTGCAATGATCTCTGTCAAGGACCTGAGTGACAAAACTGTTTTTAATGGTTTTTAAGTGATTCAGAGTTTATTCTCTCCCTCTGCAATATTTGAGGTAGTGGGATAACTGGGTTTAGGAGAGGTGGAACTTGATGGAGGGAGAGGAAAATGGAAGGGAAATAATGCCAAAAATACTTAAAAAACCCTCTGAAATCCATGCTGGAAGATTCTCTTATCCACATTAAAAAATTGCTAGAAAAAATGCAAGAATTTTGGGGGTAAGGATATAACCTTGGGGTTAGGAAATTGGGATCCAGCCTTGAAAAAACAGCAGCAAATATACACTAGAAATGGCAAAAAAAGATGACATCTGCCAATAACCAATTAGCGAAAGCAGTGCCACCACTGCTCACTGATCCTTCTCAGCTCTGTGCTTTGATGCTCTCTTCATTTAAGTAAAAAAATGTTTAGGGGAAGATAGACACACAGATAAAAAGCCATTGCCAGGTTGAATTAATCTGGAATTTTCCATGGGCCTGTCTGCACTTACTTGAGTGTCTCGATCTTTCGGAGCCTCGTGGATCTTGGAACTGCTCTTTCCAAAAGAAGTTCTGTGGTGATTTTGGACATTTTTAACCTCCACCTCTCTGCTGGAACCACCAATCAGTCAGCTGGAGGATGTCTTCTGGTTACCTTGATAAAACAAATGGAAATAAGAGGAAATCTTTCAACAGCTCCAAGGGAGGGAAAAAAATTTTTATGAGGTTATCTACTGGTTTTGCTGCTGTGTTGGAAGCCACCTTTTTTACTTGGTTAAAATGAACATGGCAGAGATTTTTATTGGATTGGGCACAGGCTCTCAGCACGCTGATCCAATCCATCTCCAGAACAACAGAGATACATCCTGTGGCTGTTGGAGTGACAGACTTGCTGCAGGTGAAAGCTGTCCATGAGTGATGGCACTCAGGACCAGGACAGCATCACAGGTACCTGCTTGTGCCTCTCCCGGGCTCTGCTCCAGGAATTCCAACATTCTTTCAAACAAGAAGCAGCAGTAAGAGTCAACACACCTGCTGTGAATGGTTTTCTCCCAAAAAAGTGACACTGAGCTCACTGGCCTGGCCAGCTGGACAGACTCTTGCCTGATGACTTCCAAATTCCCCAAAATTTTTGGAAAACTGAATTAATCAGCAGAAATTCAAGAACACACCAATCAAGGACATTATTTCCTCATCAAGGAATAAAAAATAAAACTCAACAGAGCTGTCTGTCTTGTTGGTGATTAACTGATGTTTCAGTAGACACAGAGGGATATGCTGATATTTGGAATAACAGTGCTGACAGGGCCAAAAGAGTTCCATGAAATGACTGGTCCAGGGCTTCCCACTCTTCCTGACACAGATTCCAAGAGGGAAATAAAAGAGAACAGAGCTCCAAGGCCAGGCTCGCTCCTGTCTTTCTGTGTTAGATCAGTGCTGCCCAAATGCCACTCCAGCACATCGTGAGGGGCACACGGGGCACTGAGCTGTGCTTGGGCTTGGTTTCAGCAGCAGCACACACCTACAGCACCTGCAACATTGTGTGATGAGCAAGGGGCACAATATCGTATATACTGAAATATTGTATGCACTGAAATATTGTATGCAAGCACAAAGAGCTGATCTGAAAGCCAGCTCAAACTGCAGCTCTGTGGGATTTGATTTTTCAAAGGACAGAGCTCTCCCTGAGAGTCCAAGCACAGGGTCAGGCTTGTTCAACCAAAGCTCCCTCAGAATCTCTGTCTACAATAAAAATGTGACACCAGTGACTGGACGTGCCATGGCCTCTCTTTGGCACACTGGCACAGCCGTGACAGGGCAGGAGCCGCAGGGAAGGCCAGACACGGCCGGTCCCATCCCACAGCCCCGGGGATGCTGCAGAGGCACATTCGGTAACCGGGGGTGCCGAACGCCGGGGTTATTGCACAGGGAATAGGCCCCTCCTGCCCCCCGCAGCTCTCGGGATGGAACCCCAGGGCCGGGCATCCCCTGACCTGAACGCATTCCGTGCAGCTGCCCCGGGACGCGATGCCGCGGCGGTGACAAGGCCACGGATGCCGGGCTGTCCGCGCACGCCGGGCGGCCTCCGGGCCGCGGGGTAGCACCGGCCGCAGGCCGCGGCTCCGCCCGTGGGCAGGGCCGGACCGGGCCGGGCGGGGCAGGTGCGGCCCCGGCCGAGGCCTCGCCCGTCACCGCCGCCTCCGGATACCGAGCACCGCGAGGGGCCGGCGCCGGCCGCGGCCTGAGGCGCCCCCGCGGGGTGCGCGCCGCGCCTACAACTCCCAGCGTCCCCCGCGGCGCCAAACAGCGGCGGGGAGCCCGGGCGCGCCGTGGAGGCTGCTGGGAGCGCGAGTCCGCCCGCACCCCCCTTTCCACCCCCGCTGCCCGACCGCGCGGCCTGCGCCCAGCCCCGCTGGCCTCACCTGGAAGCGGCCGGGGAGGAGGAAGAGGAGCCGGGGAGGAAGGAAGGGCGGGAGGAGGAGCGGGGAGGGGGATGCAGGCGGGAACCGGCGGGATGCAGGCGGCGGGCGGCGGCGGAGGGCCGGGCTGCGGCTGCAAGGGGATCCGCTCCTGCCTGCTCTGCGAGGGGCCCGCGCCGGCCGCTCCGCCCCCGCAGGTACCGGGGAGGGGGCGGGCGGCTAGGCGGGGAGGGGCGGGCAGGAGGGCGGGAGGAGCCGGGGGGCGGCGGGGACCGGGGCCGGGGGGCGGCGGGACCCTCGTGCCCGGAGCGGGGACCCCGGGGCCGCAGGGTCACAGCACGGGGCCGAGCAGAGCCCCAGCGGTGGCCGCCCCTCCCCGGGTATTGTGAATTGTTCGCCTCAACAACGCTCAGAGCCGGAGCTCACCTGAGCCTCACGTGTTACGTTCACATTCGTTTGTTACAGCTCTGCCTTGTGGCCTGCGTGGTTTTCATCAACTTTCCTCGTTCAGCATTTATTGCTATGACAAACCGTATCTCTGAAGCAATACCCACCATTAATCTCCTTATACCTGTGGCCCTGAGGGTCATCGGTTCTTCCCTGCCTTTCCAGGATAAAGACATCACTAGGAAAAAAAAAATTGGCTTCAACAAGCAGCACATTGATGCTGCAGCTGGAAAAAAAGAGCATGGAATAGCTGTTCCCCAAAAGCAGCTGTAAAATTACTCTGTCTTCAAGAATACTGTGCAGTTTTCATGCTGCAACAGCAAGGTTGCAGGGGTAAATAATGAAAATATCTTATTGCTTTTTTCCCCTTTTCCGTTGATATTTCCACAGGGAGAAGATAATTTCACTTACTGTCCAGCAACAGGTCTAGCTAAAGGAAATGAGCACTCGGAATTTGCTGGCTGGGCATTTCCCTTTCCAGGGGTGTTCCTGGTGGAGGAGTTCATTAGTGAAGATGAAGAGTGTGAGATAGTGGAACTGATGGATCAAGATGACTGGAAACCATCACAGTCTGGCCGAAAGAAACAGGTTGGACTTTGGAAGCACATCTGATCTTAGATCCCTCTGGAAAAGGAAAGCTGTTTTCAGTTAAAACCCACAATACTGAGATGTTTCATGAAGTGTTTTCCTTTGAAAGCTTTTCCTGAAATCAATGGCAAGAATTATCTGTAATTAAAATCAGCTTCTTGCAAAAATACATGATAGTTACAATAAACAGTATTTGATGGTGTGTGTTCCAGCATTAAAGTTCACACAATCTCCAAGGGAAAGAAGTGGGTGTTCAGATTTGGTTTTACTTTACAAATCCAGAGAGATTAATGCAGATTCACTGAGTCCTTTTGCAACCTGGCAACCAGGTCAGTGGAAGAGATGAGAACAGAACTCTGCAGGAACAGCCTCTCCAAAAAGACTTGTCCTAGATTTTTCCTTTACACTAGCTTTCCCCTCCCTCTTATTTTCCAACAGGACTACGGACCCAAAGTGAACTTCAAGAAACAAAGGCTGAAAGCTGGCAGCTTTACTGGCTTGCCAAGTTTCAGCAGGAAGATTGTGGCACAGATGAAGGCCTGTGCTGTGCTCAGTGGTTTCTTACCTGTGGAACAGTGTAACCTGGATTACAGACCAGAGAGGGGCTCTGCCATCGACCCCCACTTTGATGACTGGTGGCTCTGGGGGGAGCGCCTGGTCAGCCTGAACCTGCTCTCACAAACTGTGCTCTCCATGTCCTGCGACTCACAGGACACCATCCAATTATTTCCCATTTCCAGTAAGGAAGAATTTACCCCCCCTGCACCTTCCACGCAGACATCAGCGTGCAGAAATCCAGGAGAAGAGGGAACCGAGTGCCTTTTGTCGCCGAGGCAGGTTCCGGGGAAGGAGGTGAGCGTGGCCATCCTCTTGCCCCAGAGGTCGCTGGTGGTGCTGCACGGGGATGCGCGGTACAAGTGGAAGCACGGCATCCGCCGCAGGCACATCCAGCACCGCCGCGTCTGCATCACCTTCAGGGAGCTCTCGGCCGAGTTCTGCGCCGGGGGCAGGCACGAGGAGCTGGGCAAAGAACTGCTACAAATTGCTCTTTCCTTCCAGGGAAGACCCGTGTGACCAAGGGGTTGCGTTTTGTTGGGAGAGGTGTAAAATGAGGTATGGAATTTGTGTGATGAGGTTTATTTCAGGTGTGTGCAGAGATAAGCTCAATAAAATGCAGATTTAACAAACAAGTAAAAGGGGTGAGCTTCAAAACCTCCTGGGCAATGAGAGCTTTTAGGCCAAAATAAAACATTTTAAGTTGCATCCATTGCCGGTGTTGTAGCAAAAAGGCAAACAACCAGTTCCTAAACACTTAAATGAACAGAAGAAAGTTAGAAATACTAAACAGAGTATCAAACAGCCCTTGACACAGTTTCAGCCCAAGCCCTGGCACAGATTTTAAGCTTTCCTGGCCCAAACTTGATACTGTCAGACTGGTTCCAATGTTGCATCCAGCCCTGGGGGTACAAATATCCCCTCACCCACCTCAGACAGGTCCTGTAGAGACCAGGTCTCAGGGGAGGAAGGTAAGCAGGGATTTTTCCACAGTACAAAACACTGAGAACTAATTAAAGTAATTATCCTTTGCTGAAGATTCATGCTCTAACAATGAGGATTAATCATAAATTCCATGTGTGACCTGTATCTTCTGGGACCAAAGAGCAGCATTTGCAGAGGACCAGTGCTGACTCTTCAGGCTTGGACAGAGATCAGACCAAAGGCCTGGACAGACTGTGTTATTTTCTGATCATTTGTCATCTCTGAACCCTGCTGTCAGCTCTCAGTAGCAGGAGTGAGATTTTGGGAATTAGCTGGGCAACAGACTGCAACCCTGGCAGCTATCATTTATTTTCCTGGCACCCCCAGCAGTCAGGTTTGAATCATGCCTCGTACCTAAGATTCAAGCAGTCATTTGCAGCAGAAGCTGATCTGAGGCCATCTGTCTGCTCTGAACAAACTTCTGTGCTCTTGAAAATGAAGTTGTGCTGTGGAAGAATTGTGTGATCCTTTAATAAACATGGTGCTTCCTTCAGCACAGTCTCACCTGCAGCAGGAAAACACCACCTTGCCACCAGCAGGCAGTGCTGCCTGGCTTTGGTCGGCAAGGAGAGGCACAGACAGATCTCAGTGTCCCTGCACTGCTGGGCTCTGCCCCAAAGTGCTTCCTTGGCACTGACTGCACAGGATTTGCTGCACAGCAAAGCACTCCTCTGCTCTTCTGCAGGGGAGAGAGCTCTTCACCCAGCACAGCTCCCAGGAATCAGATGGGTCACTCAGGATGTTTTTCAAGCAGAGCCCTTTGTGGGCTGCAATGAGCCAGGTTCAGTTTAGTGCTGATTCCAGCAGAGCTCCCATGGGCAGTCCCAAACTCCAAACCTCCATCCAGGTGGGCTGGTGAGCGTCCTCAAGCAGCTCCAGCAGTCACAGCACATCCCCTCTGATGGAACCTCTTCACTGCAAACACAGACACACAACAGGCAGGCCACACCTGCTCACAGTGAGCTCTGTCCCAGCAAATTCCTCATAGGCTGCAACTGGAAGAGGGTAGATCTAGATTAGGTGTTTGGAAGAAATTCTTCCCTGTGAGGGTGGGGAGGCTCTGGCACAGGGTGCCCAGAGAAGCTGTGGCTGCCCCTGGATCCCTGGCAGTGCCCAAGGCCTGGCTGGAGCAAGCTGGACTAGTGGAAGGTGTCCCTGCCCATGGCAGGGAGTAGGAACTGCATGACCATTAAAGTCCCTTCCAAGCCAACCCATCCTGTGACGTCCAGCTCTCTCCCAAAAGCAGGAGTGTGCTGAGAGCAGCAATTCCTCCCTTTTTCTGCAGCCTGGTATCCACAGGGCTCAGCAGCTCTGGGAGTGGAATATCCCCAGGACAGCACCTGGAGCAGAGGGGCTTTGTCCAAGCAGGAGGAGGAGCCTGGCACAGACACCCAGGGAGGAAACCCGGCCCAGGCTGTCTCAGAGAGAGCAAACACTGCACCTGGATCCTCCTCACCCTGCAGTTCCAAAGCTCTCCATGGATCTGCTCTCTGCTCAGCACACTGCAGCAAAGTGTTGCCATTAATGCTTGGCCCAAATTTCCAATGCTCCAATTCTACATTTATATTGTGCTCTCAGGCTGCTAAAACACTTTCTGTGTGCATCCCTGCTGCTCCATTCTCTCCACAGTGAAAGCAGATGATAGATTCTGATGAATCAGATTGCCACAATAACTTACACAGTGTCAGTTCATCTTGTGCTCTGCATTTGCTGGCTGGATTTTTCTGCCTTGATTGAACTATACAGGAAGCTGCTGTTCTTGCCAGAAGATTCCAGCTCTTCCTAGCTGATATCTTAAATGTGAAAAAATGCAAATAATTTAATACTGAGCCAAAAAGTGAGGGCTTTTTCTTGGTGTTTTTGAATTCCAAAACTTAATCTAGTCACTACACAGGCATTGCTGTGCCAGTCTTTTGACATTTTTCACCTGTTAAACAGCCTCTTGGGCATCATCCTTAGAAAAAAATGCACACCCATCTGTTCAGTATTACTCCTTAAAACTTCATGTACATTCTCTCCTAAAAAGCCAGAAAAAAAAGGCCAGAAAATAAACATTAACAATTTACTGTCAAGTACCACAGAAATCTGAGAAAGGTATGAAGATGTTCTAATCTTAATGAGCTCTTTAAAGTAATTTTGTCCACTAAGCTGGTATTATTATTAACAGAAGACAAACTTTAATGGTCTCTCTGTTACAGGAGTTTCTTGTCTCCTTAACCTCCTTGTAAATGCCGTGCCAAGACCCAGACCCTCATTAAAAGGAAGTACATTTAATTGTTATCTCCTTGTGCACTGCAAAGGGAGAATGATAATATCTGACCAAACTTTCTTCAAAAAAGCAGAACCCAAGTTAACCCATAAGAAGATGCTGGAGGACTTGAGCTGCCTTTCAAGAAATCAGTCTGAAATCACCAAGAAGCATAAAACTGAGTGAGTTTATCCAGTTTCTCTCACACAGCTGGACAATAACTGAGATACATTCGTTGTTCTACATTAAATATTGTTCATGCAGAGGTAAAACAAGAATAGGCAAAGCTGAAATACAGATTTTTTTCTTTTTCTCTTAGCACTCATGGCTGTCACACCTCTGGGCAGAAAGCAAGCTCCCAGCTGGATACAGAGGGATTCAGGGAAATACTGTCCAAAACCAGCCAGTCAATTTTAATTACTGAAACTGCTTTGAAATGGCTGCAGGGGAGAGAACCTGTGAGTTAACCAGAAAATATCCCCTCTGGCCCAGCTGAATTTGATTGCAGCTTGAGGGGGCGTTGAGGAAGTTGATGCAATGAGATTTAAAAGATAAGGAATCTACAGCAGCAGGGAAACTCCAAGGCCTTTTTGTTTATTAGAAGGCAAGAAAAGAAAAGGGGAAAAGAAAAGGGAAAGGAAAGGGGGAAGGGAAGGGAAGGGAAGGGAAGGGAAGGGAAGGGAACAGGAAAAAGGAAAAAGGAAAAAGGAAAAAGGAAAAAGGAAAAAGGAAAAAGGAAAAGAAAGCACATTGTGAAAGGCAGGAGGAGCACCTCCACCCCCAGGCCAGCACAGGTAACCTCGAGGCCATTTGGGATTGCTCATCCCCACATCCCAGAGGAAGGATGTGGAAGGGAAGGATGTGGAAGGGAAGGATGTGGAGGGATGTTCTCTCTGCAGCTGCACCCAGCCCGGTGCTCTCCAGAAACATTTCCAGCCCTCCCTCGGCCAGGAGCTCTCGCACGGTGTCACTTTCATCCCTCACATGCTCAAATCCAACACGACTCCACCTCTCACGGTCACAGTTTCCCCCAGAGCCTCCTCTCCACTGCAACAGGGGAGCCAGCCCGGCCCCGGGGCGATGTTAAAAATAGGGAGACCACAGAGTGAGAGCTGCCACTGAATCCTGCAAAGGGAGAACCCGATCCTGCTCCCTCCAGCTCGCGGTCTTTACTTTCATTACCTTCTTTACTCCTGCCAAGATAGAAAGGGAGAGAGGAATTGCTTTCTAACCAAGGCTGGTGCATGGGAATGATACAAAGAATTGTTGTTCCCCTGTCCTTGAGAGCTCCTTCCCTGCTTTAGGGTGGGCAGCAGGGTCTCTGCAGCACTGGTGCCTGCAGAGGCATTTTCCTGCTGGGCAAAAACTGGCCAAAAAAAAATAATCTGAAGCAAGATCATGGCTGTCCCTAGATCATGGCTGTCCCTGTGCTAAGCTCCAGCATAAAAATTGGAGAAATAGCTCACACAAGGCAATGGCTGGTCCAGAGAACCACAGCCCAAGGGGGCTGAGAATTAGGGCAGCAGCCACCCCAGAGTGCAGCAGCCCAGAGCCCAAAGCTGGCACAGAAAGCCAACAAACACCACAGGAGATCCTCAACACTCTCCAGCTGAGGGTGGAACCCTTGGGAGAAGCATCTCCTTGCAGGCATGGCAGGATTGCAGCCACAGAAAACCTGGGACACTCCAAGAACAACAGACACTCCAGGAATGACAGAGAGGTGACAGCACAGGACAGGCATGGCCAGGGACGGCCACACAAACCCAGACATGCCACAGAGAGCTGGCAGCCCTGTTGGGACAGCAGTGACAGTGTGGAAAGGCTGGCTTGGCTGATGGGAATCCTGCTGACAGCCACAGGAGCAAGGAGGATTTTGTGGTGCTGGAGCACAGAAACACCCAGCTGGACAAGTACAACATCCCCACTCCTTCCTTTATGGATGAACTCCTGTGCCTGGAACCACAGGTAACATTTCTGCAACACAAACCTGGACCCAACAGTGCTGAAAATGTAAATAAATTGCAGGAAGAGAGGCAGGAGCAAGAAAAGCAAGTGCTGTTGTTGGGAAGGGAGAGGAGTTACAGCATGAAGGTGGATGGGTAACCTTGAGAATCAAAGAGCAAAAATACCCCCATTAGCTACTCATGGAAGGGAGAACTCAGTGCCCAGAGAGACACCAGAAACAGAGCTGCAAGCAAAGACAGGGAGCAAGTTATTGCTCTGCTTTAGGAGCATTTGCCCTTGGGACACCATCCCAAACTGCACCTCAGACTCACCCCTGGAGCAAGGTGGTCCCACTCCAGTCACAGATGCACTGACTTGAGACTGGTCTTGAATGCAATCCCACCCAAGCCTGAATGAGTTATTCTACAAAATCAAAGCAGTTTCTGCTGCTTTTCTCAATTTGCTGTTGCAAATTTAAATGAATGATCTGACTGTTTCCAGACAAGCTGAATTGCTTTTGCAGCACCGTATGCACAGAGGGAAGCTGTTTAAAAAGATATTGCAAAAATGATGCAATACTTTCCTTGACAGCCCCTCAGCACACAAGGTCCTGCTATCACTGATATTAAAGGAGAGTGCAAAGTACAGATGAGAGATTCATCCCATCTGGTCTGGCTCTGGCCTCTCAACAGAAATTCTGTTGGTAGAGGAGCTGACACGTGTAGCACTTGGCAGAGAACCCAACTCTGATTCTGTTGTATAAACCTTTAAATTTTTATTATGGTAAAAAGAGGAGGGAGAGAGGGGAGAGTCCTGGGGAGTTCATATGAATATCATGACCACCCCACTTCCTGGAGGACACTCCTTGTTTTTTGCATATGCACATGAGTACAGATTAGTCATTTAGCACACAAAGACTATTTTCTTTGCTGCACATCAGCCAATATGGTACATGCCAACTGCAGCAAGAACAGCAGATGAAAGCCACAGACACAGTGCTAAGCAACTTGTTCAGCAATGCTCACATTCCCATGTAAACAAGAGAGATGAGAGGTGGTTTCCCAAGGCCCTTGACAGAGGGGAATATTGGGATAGGCCCACCCTGCTCCCCTGGGGTTTGCATGTCCTGTCCCTTCTGGGAAGCTGACATGCATTACACTGCCTCAAACCCCAGTGGAGTAAGGGCCCAGGGTTAAATAGAACATTATAAACATCCTTAATGATTTCAGAAACCTATAAGGCCTCAGAGACTCTGAAACTGAAGTTTTGGAGTGCAGAGGAGGAAACTAGCACAGGATCAGGGCCAAGAAAATGTGCTTATGCTTCTTGCAGCCCTGTGTGTCAGAAAGCCTGACTTTCCCTTAAAAGAGCTGATGATTGCAAAACACTCTTTTCTCTCCACAAAGTTACCCAAAATAATAAAATCAGTTTTCTTTTTTACAGAAGTTTTCACCCACGAGGATGCTGTGGAATTAACAAGCTTCCCTTGCAAAGCAACACATGCAAGTGTCATTGTCTCAGCTGCTGAAAAAAGAAATGAGCTCAAAGGAAAGGGATAGCTCTTTAATGGCACACAGCATTCCTGCCAGATCCAGCTCCATCAGGCTCGCCAGGACAGCTCCAGGTTCCACCAGAGGACTCGTCTGCTTTGGTGAAGGGAGAAGGAAGCGTTCATTTCTGACAGATAAATGCCACAGCCAATTAAAAAAAGAAAAAAACCAAACCCCCAAATGATGAAATAACACAGGCCTCGGCTTGTTCTCCCCAGCAAACCAGGCAAAAGGCATTGCAGCAATGCACAAATGAAGAAGACACAGTGGCAGATTTCTACAGTACTTGCTGTCACTCCTTTACCTCCTTGAAACTTGCTTTGTTAGTCCTTCAAAGTCTTGTCTCATTAAATTCCCTGTCACTGTTCTGTTTTAGGAATGTCCTTGTAAAATCTAAAACACCTGTAAGCCTTCCCTGGGCACTCCTGCCTGTTATTGGGAAAAACACGATCTTGGCACTTACTCAAGCTAAGGTGACAGATGCCACTGAAGAAAGTGTGAGAGAACTTCCCAGCTTCCTGCAATTCCAATTTCTACATCCCAAGCTGTAAAAATACAGTAAAGAACAGCAAAAAAAAAAAAAAAAAAAAAAAAAAAGAACATAAAAGCTAAGGCTGTTTTCTTTCTGGTTATGTATTTATAGAATACTTGCTTTGGAACAACGGTGATCAACATTCTCAGTTTCTGTTGTGCTTTCCTGGATGTCCTTGAGTCAGCTGCAGGTACCCACATTAATCAGCTCTGCTCTAGGAATGAGCTGCCAGTTAATTGTGGCTGCACTGACAGCCAGGGAGTTCTGACAGGTAAGACAGGTCCTACACACACACATACACACAGAGAGACCTTTGGGACAGCCGATGCAGTTTCACTTTTGGCAATGGAATATTGCATTTGTAAAAAATACAGATTTTTGGCTACCAATATTAAGGTAGATAAAGTTTTGACCTTGAACACCACGGCAGTGTCGACTTAAGTACCAAGTGTGTGGGACCAGAACCAGGGCAGAGCCCCCAGCACGTGGAACAGCACAAGAACCCACAGCTAGACATGGCAGGCAAGTAGCATTTACAGATTTAAGCCTCAAGAAAATCCATCCCTGGTGCGTCTCACCAAGCAGCAGACCAGGTTATTTTGCTCTCAGCCCTGGCTGAGCTGTGTGCAGGCTCTGTCACACCACCTGCATGCCTCTGTCATGCCCATCCAGCTGCACTTTCAGTTTGTGGAGCTCCTCGATCTCCCGGTTGTGCCGCTCCGTTTTGTGCCGCACCAAGGAGCGGTAGAAGTGGATGGTGAAGACGACAAAAATCAGACCCACAGGGACCATGATGATGGTGGACACCAGTGCTGACTGCCACCCTGCGTGGCTGCTGGGCTTCTCCACGTTGGTGGTCTCGTTTTTCAGGATGGAGCCCACTGGCAGGAATTTAATCCAGCACAGGAGCACGACTTCAGCGAGGAACAGGAGGATGCCCAGGACGGTGGAGAAGCCCCAGGCCAGCTCGATGTAGGGGTGCATGCGCTCGTGGGGGGACTCACTGATGGAGTTCAGGTTGTGGATGTTGCTCACAGCCTCCACGTTGGGCAGGATGCAGGTGCTGATGAGGAGGGCGAAGAGGTGAACGGCCACCAGCACCGTGGTGCAGGCGCTGAAGGCAATCAGCAGCATCTGGGGGTACTTGTACTGCACCTCCAGCTGCACCTCCACCATGGCCACCTGCGGAAGGAACAGAGAGCTTGTCAGCACCTGCTGGCTTTCCTTTCAAGGCTTTCAGCCAGAAAAGCATCTTGATTCAGGAAGAACAACTAAGGTCAAGTACACACTCCAGAGATTTTTTGGAATGGCAGCCCAGATGGATCACTGCTGTCACCCACGAGGACGCCTGTGCTGTGGCCCTTCTGAGAACGTGGTTTTCTCAAACAACACGTTTCTCCTTGCCACCACAGCCACAGGAACTGCCCCAAACCCAGCACACAACAGAAGGAGCTCATTAGATGCCACGTGGGGCTGAGAGTCAGCTAACAGCCTGCTATAAGGCACCATCACAGCTCTAGTGCCACTCCTTCCTTGCGGCTGCAGCACAGGAAGTTTCAACTTCAGGCGTGTAAAGAAAAGCAAAACCAAACAGATCCTCTGGCCAGTGGCCAGCCAGGTTTCACTGCCCACCATGGGAAGCACAAAAACTACAGCTTAAGTTAGCCCATAGTTAAAATAACTGCCTTCTATTCTCAGGACAGTTTGCATTTGTTTTTATAACAAATATTCCCAGATAAATAACTTTTAAGTTATTTATATCCTCAAATTTCTCCCTTGAGAGGTAATAACATGGTGATACACCCAGCAGAAGTGGTCAGCTACTGGCTTGTGGGTGTGCTCAGCAACTCAGGAGTCTCCTTCCCAAAACAAGAGCTATCCCACAGCAGGTCTCTAAAGCTATTTTTACTTTAATCAAATAAAGCTTAAGAAGCAGAATATGTGCAAGAGAGCAGGAGGCTCTTTTGAGATCAGAACTGGAGTCTGTTAACTGGTTTAGCTTAAGAATTTTTACAATTAAGCTACCTGTGAAGCAAACCAGCACTCTGTGTGGTGGCATCCCTGAAAAGAAGCACAAACTCTCTGCTAAAAGAACACACAAAAGCAATGGACAAGATTATCAAACATTTCTCTCTAGCAGCTGGCTTGCATCTGTAGCTGCACTTCATGATTGCAGAATTTAACTTTCTTGGCAGCAAGGAAAACCTCTGGTGATCCCAGCTGACCTGCTGCTCCAGCACAGCACAGCTTGCTGGAAAGAAGCCCCTCTAAAGAACATCATGAGAAGGCAAAGTTTCAAATATGCACTTGATTCTGGGACACAGAAGGATTTTGCAGAACTGACTCACAATTATGTTATCCAGACTTCACATGAGACTCCCCTGAGCAGCCATTTCATGCTCTGTATAATCACCTGCACCACTTGCTCTGGCATTACTTGTTCATAATATTATTTAAGCACTTGAAGATTAGGGGTATGCTCATGTTGTCCCTGCTGGAAGCCCTGAAAAGGATTAAAGGGAATGGAAACCAGCTGGCATGACTGCTGCCTTACCTGCATTTGCTCTGAAACCCATCAGATCACAGTCAAGTCTGAACACATTTACCAGCAAGCAAGATACAACATGTGTGGAAAATGGTCAGTCTCTGCAAGTCTGGATTTTATAGCTACATCAACTATTTAAGACATTAAAGACAGCAAAAATACTGTGACAGTCCTTGGGCATTCCCAGCCTTCTGTTCTGACCATGAGCATGTTGGGGTTTTACCTTTGTTTGTTTTTATCAGCTCCTGGCTGCAGTTTACAGTAGTAAACAATACATCAGTTCTTGTTGTATAGCAGAGAAAATCCCAACACAGGAATCCTTCACTATCAATTGCAAGGTCAATTGAAACAGAACAGATTTCACATTGCCTTGTGTATGTTCCCTTTGCAGTTCCCCTTATATTGATCTGAGAGGGAGGAGATCAGACTCATTCTCTGCTTCACTGTACAGTGAATTTGTGCAGCACTGTGCTTGCCAGTCACGCCCCATCAGCCAGGAAAAGCTGCAGGTACATTGTTCATTATGGGGTGCTGTAATACCCAGAGACACAGCTGAATGGGAATTGTACCTGCATGTCCAATTTATAGCTTTATATTAAAGCTGAAAGCCTGGCTGATGTCAACATATCAATTTCTGCTTGTTATCCTTCACATGAGCAGCACTTTTCAGCTAATTGGATGTTTCCTCCCAGACTAACCTATTCCCCAGGGCGAGCTTCAGCTGTGCAATGTGATGAATTTTTAACACTGACTGATGGCTCAGTAAGAGGTATTTTAGTGAAAAACACCAACAATCCAGATAGGGCAGCAAGGCAGAAAAGCAGCTCATTTAACCCAAACAAGCACTGAAAAGGTGAGTGAGCTCTTATTGCTCTACCCAGCACAGGCTGTCATGTCATTTCCTGACCAGGATAAGAGAAAGAGGACAAGCTGACATAACCCATTAAAAAAATCATTAAATAAGCTGTCTAGCCTGTAAAACTATTAATATGTCATGTTTGATACAATATTATACTCTTCCATGTAATAGTCCCCTTTATTTTAACCTCTTCCCAGAAGCAACTTTACAAGGCTGAGCTCTCTGCCAAGCTATGGAATATTTCAGCAAAGACTTGATTTTAAGCTTGAGAATAACCCAGCTGAACTCCAGAATTACAGGATCAGAGGCTCACAGCATTTTAGAATTAAACTGCAATTAAATTACATGCAATGATGGTGAGGTTTAGACCAGTATAGCTGAGACTGTCCACAACAAGGATGTTATTCATTTTGAGAAATTTAGACCAAGACAGATAATATCAAGCAAAAGGATGACAAATGGCTTAACATAAACCATGACACATTCACACAGATGGTTTGGCAGACTGTAAAAAACAACCACTCCAGTAGATCTGTAGGGGTTTTTGTTTTGTTTTAGTGTTTTTTTAATCAAACACACACCCTGTAGCAATTGGATAAGTATTGAGAAAATGGATTAGCAGTAATAGCTCTTATTTCCATCAGGAATATTATTAAGCAGGTTTCCTAAGCTCCCACTGAATTTCCTTTATTTGCAGCCTCCTTGGGGCAGATGCAGCTGCCTTACAGCCCACCTCCAAGCAGCCCTGGCACTGGAATGACCCACATCCTCCTGACCTGCCCCAGTGCTCTGCCAGAAATACCAGAGATGGTAACGAAGGTTTGCATTATTCTGCAGCCTGTCCAGAAGGAGCTGGATCAGAGCCATGGCCTGTTGATCAACTATCCATCAGCTCAAAATAATTTCAGCCAATATGAAGCTAGCTTGCATCAAACACACCGACAGGGAAGTAAATAAAGCAATAGCCAAGCCCTGGATGACATTTGTTTACGTAGTCAAATGCACTCCAGGCTTTGGGGAAGTTGTTTAATAGAATCACAGAATCGTTCTGACTGGAAAACACCTTTTAAAGATCACAGAGTCCAACCATTACACCAGCACTGCCAAGTCCACCACCAAACCATGTCCCCAAGTGCCACGTCTACACATATTTATCTCTAAATAACTTCTCTTCTTTCATCAATAGCCAGAGGTGTTCATATTAGAGAGTAAACATCCGTGTACGAAACTCCTGCATAGCTGTGGAGAAATAACCCAGGAGGAACAAACACCTCAGCTTTCTGATCAGCTGGAGAAATAAATAAAGAGAAATCTGTATTGCAAGAAATTCTACTTCTTAGTTACTGATTTCTATTTCTTACATTAGGCTGCTGAGCATAATCAACACTACTTACACCTGTGTATATTCAACTGCACTTTAAAGAGTTCAAAGAGAATGTAGAACCAGTGGTTAATTTTGTGTGTTTGCCAAGGACTTTCAGTAACTTTCTGCTGTAAGAGCTGAGAAAGCATGGTTTGTTTTCAGAGATGTGGTTCAGCCCTGCAGTGTGGGTGGGCAGCAAGCCCTGAGTCCCAGTGGTGCCAGTGACAGCACACCCCAGCAGGGACACTGTGGCACCATGCTGGTAGATCAGTCCCCAACAATGTTAATTTAATAATTGTGTTAAAGATGACACAGTTATTAGAACTTATTATTAGAACTCCAGTAACCAGAGGTACACAGGGCATGCAGGTGAGAGGCTTTTTAGAGTAAGAAAACTCCAGCATGAGAGAAGTCTACAGGAGAGCACCCAGTTTTTTCAAAAGAAGAGGGACTTTCTACCCCTGCAGCACACAAGTTTGGTGACAAACCAACACAGACTTTGTGAAAAGCTGTGAAGAGCATCTTTTGCACATAGCCACTGATTGGAGAGCAATGACAAAGCAACAGAGCACCCTGTCCCCACTCCAGCCTGCTCCCACTGAAACCCCCGCCTGCAGCTTTCCAGCTTCACTTTGGGTGGCCAACTTGTAATGTTATGGATGATTCATGGTCTGGGGGGCTGGGGGAGGAAAAATCAGGGGAAGAAGCTAAAATATAACTAGAGAGGAGATCTGGGAAGTTCCTGAGATCTGTCTTTCCCTCCCAGCTTCTGAGCTGCAGGATGAAACATCTCCACATCGTGTCTCACAGCACCCAGGCACTGCCCCCTGCCCCTCTGCTGCCAGACCTCGGGAGCAGCCAGACCTGCCCACTTCCTGAGCAGGAAACCTCCCCAGACTGGTTCCAACTCTCACTCACAGGGAGCAAAAGCTGAGGGGAGATAAAGGGGCTCACACAGCATGGTGGTGTTTTAATACACAGCTCAGACAGGCCTGAGCACTGGACCACTGACCGTCTCAGTGTTGTTTATTTGCTCACCCCTGACATGGTTCTGACCTATGCAAATCACTTCCAAATAACACCCAATGCTGTACAGGGGAAAGCAAGCTCCAGGGATCACTTCCAATAGGCAGCACTGACAAAAATACACCAGGTTTGGCTCCCTGCAGGCTGCAGAGCCCTCTGACACCAGGGCTGAGGCTCAGGGCCTCTTCTCACACCTCAGTGGCAGAACACGATCTCCCTGATCACGCTATGCAAACTTCACTTTGGCAGACTGTGACCAACCTCCACCTTATTTTAGACACTGTGACCTGAGAAAACACACAGAGAAATTAAAATAACGTTCAGGACCACAGCAGCCACAGGGGCCTGAAAGTGTTCCACACCCAAGAGCAGCCTTGCATGCATGAGGGCAGCAGCCTCGGGGCCAGAGGAGGTCCTGGATTGTTTAGCAATGCTGCTGGAGCCCTTAGGATCACTTGCAGTAGGGGATCAGTATTTTTAAAGGGCTGACTCGGGAGTGTGTGGGCTGGCTGTTAGACAGCTCATGTATCCCTGCTGCAGTGAGAGAGCCAGCCTCAAACTTTGCAGCAGCAGCCAAACAGAAGCCCCCAGGCAGATGCCTCCTGTTTCTTCAGGAAACAACTCCCTGCTCCTTCCCAGGAAGAAAACACTGATTAATAGTTGATCTGAGGCAACCCAAAAACCTTCACCATTCAAAAAGCTATGTAACACACATTACCTGTGAAAAATGCATATTTTATGATTGGCTTTTTGCAAATATTAAAATGAATATTATATGTGTTGTGTTAGAAAGTAAGGCTGTAATAATTCTCTTAAGTAGTGTGTTAAATATAGTTTTAGGTTATAATATAATGTTAAAATAGAAACTATGCTATGTAGGATACTTTTTTTCTAAAGAAAGGGAGATAGCTGTCACAGGACATCTAAATCCTTCAGAGAAAGGAGGATTGCCCCATTATCAGAAGAAACGAACTTCTTCCTGCCTCATTCAGGCTTGAAGGCACCGTTTAGGATTCAGAGGAAGAAGTTGACCAGAAGGAATCCTGTGTTTGAATGGAATTTATGCATAATGTATGAGATGGATGAATATGCAACAGGCTGTTGCTTTTAAGGGTTAATCCTCTGTTAAGGGTGTCCTTTTTCAGGCTTATGCTGGCCAGAAAAAGGTACCTGGACGTCCATAATTCTTTGTTTCTTTTGTCTCATATTGTCCTAATTCAAATTAGGACAATATATTAGGACAATATGAGACAATTACTCTAATTGCATTACTATTTTTATAACCATTTTATTACTATTCAACTTTTAAAAGTTTAAAACCAAGTGATTGGCGTTTTTCACATTACCATTGCAAATCCAGAGAGCAGAGCAGAGGTTCTGCTGGAGGCTTTCAGTTTGGCTCGGCTCAGGTACAGTTTTCTCCAGGACAGGGCTTGCACAGAGTGGTGGTTGGAGGTGACCAGCTCCAGGTAGCTCCTTCGGACCCAGTCCCGATAATCCATGCCCTTGGTGCCAGGCTCAGAGCAGCAGGCAGGAGTGGAAGGATCCACCGGAACGTTTAATTCAGTGCTCATGATGGGAGAAGTGCTGAGGGAACAAAAGAGTCACGTTCAGGAAGGGGGGTGGACAGGATGAGTATTAACTACTGGAAAAGCTGCAGTGGAACAAAGTTGCCCTTGGTCAGTGGAAAATGATGGACCAAATAGCATCACACTTGGAATTCAGAATGGAGAAAGGACCGCCCATAATTGCCAAAAGTGATCACGAGAACTAGGAAGGATTACAAAGGTACACTGGGCAACTATTTCAGCAGGGATTCAGGAGGGCTGCACACCATCTGGATTTTCATTTCAGAGCAGGCACCTCAACTTTGCCCTTTAATTCGTTCTCGCTCATAAAAAAATGTTTTATATAAATACACTTCACCCCCATCTTATCTTTGTTTTGATTTGACTGTTCATGTCCCAGTGCACCAAATGCACCTCCTTAGAGTATCAAACACCAGTTGAAGGAGTCACTTTTTGCTCTTTCTTTGGAAACCATTCCTCCTGGGTTACAATGTGGGGTGTAACCAAACTGAGTGTTCTATTCCCATCCACATTATTCCTGATGAACTGTTAATGGCCGCTTGCAGGAGCTGCAGGGTGCACACCCGACCCCCCAGGCTGCGAGCTGGCTGTTAGATAAGGGAAGGAGGCAAACCCTGCATTGCAGGGCGGTGTTTTATTGTGTTCACAAATTGCTTCACTCAGCCTGACAGCTACACCCAGCCCTGGGATCATCCCTGCCAATGGGCCACAATGGGCAGCTGGAAGGACCGAGGCCATGAAGGACTCCCCAGAATATCCCGTGACTCAGAGGATCAAATCATCATTCCATTGTGAAATTCCTCGCTCCGGGGGAGGTGCTGAACCTTCCTGCCTGCATCTGACAGTGTGTGATCTGGGGATATGAGCACCACCTCCACTGGACATGCAGGGGAGGATCTGAACTTCTACAGAACCAGATCATCCACAAGAACACTGCTTGTGAGAGAACTGCAACCATCACTGCAACCACTGCTTGATCAGACTACAGCCACCACCCTGACCCCCTTTGTGGGTTTAAGCCAGTTTTTCTGTAAAATTCCAATTCTGTATAATTCATCTACTGTAATCTTTCTATTAAACTGTAACTCCGACCTGAAGCCCGTCTCAAGGTATTTTTGTGGGTGATAATCTCTCCCCCTGGTTTATTTCAAACCAGCACATCAGTTTTTCTCAACTATTGCTCATCAAAGCCCAGTTTAGCTGGGCACAGTTCTCCCCTAATAATCACAGAACTGAATGCTGAGTAGAGTTAACAAATGAACTTCCCAAGCTTTTGCAGTGGGAAGTTAAATTTCCTGAGCTGCTCACACTCCGTTTATCAGGCACATCTGACCAAGAATCCTGTTCTCTTACTTCCACAGGTGGCTCTGAGCAGAGGGCAAGGAAAAGGCAATTCCAAACGGGAAAGCAAGCTGCTTCCAGGAAATTCCATCATCTTCAGATGGAAGGGATTACACTGAGAGATGTATGAAAGCAGCAAGAGTACTTCAGGTGGTGGAAGCTTTCAGCACCACGTCCCCAGGCTGCTGCCAAATGGCTCTGGTGATCCCCAGACACAGAACAACAGCCATGGAATGTTTTGTGCAAAAATTTCTCAACTCTGACACACATCTGAAACTAACTCAGCCTTCCAAGAAACAGAAACCACAATTCCTTGTCTAATCCCCTCACTCACAACTCTATCACTGAGCACTGAGGAGGTGGCAGACAAAGCAGAGCTGCACCTTCTGGCTATGAAACACTCACCAGCTCCCAGGAGGAGGAGATGCTGCCCAGAATCACACCTGGTGTGGCATTAATTAGTCCCAGCACCACCTCTCAAGGTCACAGGCACCTTGCAGCCCTGCCTGTGTCCCCCCATGTACAGGGGCCACGTGGGGACAGCTAATAAAGCCATGGCTGCTGGGAGATTGCAGAAGTGGCAAAGATCAAAAGACATCAACTGCCCACAACTCTGAATGCTGTTACTAAAAGGGAAGGAAGCTGTTTCAGGCACAATAACAAAGAATAGCAAATAAAGCACTGCAGGTCCAAGATTGTTCCTCCTGAACATGGGGGGGCTTTTAGGTTCCAATTCCCTCAGACATAACAAGGATGGCAGCACAGGAGGATTCCTGGGCAGGTTTTGACAAGGCCATTATTTCAGCCCCTGCAACACTCCAGGAAGGCTCCTGAACTGCTCAGGAATTTTCAAAATATTTAAAAGTAACAAAAAAAAAAACCCCAAACAAACAAAAAAGAAAGGCCCACTAGAATATTCATGCCATAATAAAAACAAGAAGAGAAACAATAACAGGGACAAACCTTCCTGCTTGATCTGTGTTTCCAGAAAAGGCAAGAATCACCTATTTTACAGATTAAAAAAGCCTCCTGGGAGGATTGGAGGAAGAAACAATCTGTGACCAGCAAAACTGTAAAGCTGTTTCCTGTGACAACATCCTGTGTGGGTCCTGCAATGTATAGCAGGGAGTGAATTCATCCCTTTGTCCCCAGCTGGGACACTGATGGCCTCTGCTCTGCCATTTAATTTCAGAAAATACTTAGGAACTTTCTATGTAGGAAACTTGACCCCTGGGACAAATTCCATTAAAAAGACAAATGAATTCAGAGGTTACAGAGAGAGGGCAAGAGAACCCAATCACATCTGCTTTTTCCCTTAGAAAAATAAGCTAAAAATACCACAAGGCTGAATTTTCTCTCTGGAGCGGCTCAAGAGATGTTCTCAAATAAGTAAACAGCTTCAGAATGAAATCCATAAACACAAATGTAACCCAAACAAGCAGTGCCAGGAAGTCAAACTCACCTTGCTGGCTATGGACATGGAGGGACTGGGTGGAGGGCTCCAAGGGCTGAAACACAAGACCAAAGAAGAATTTTACATGCTCTGTAGCTGGAGCAGTTTACTCTGGAAATACTTTTCAGCCTGTCATCTGCATCAGGGGAGGCTTATCCTGGAGATTTCACCTTCCTGCCTTGCAAAGTTAAAGGGTTAAGACACTTTTTCTTACAGAAATAACTATCCTACAGGGTTTGACTGCACAGGGCTGTTGAGCTCTGGATGGGGAATGAGGAATTCTCCAGGAAACCTTTTCCTGAGGCAGCCCTGACAAATTCCATCCCAGTTGTGTCTTCCCTGCACCACCGACGCATCTGACCCCACTTCATCTCGCACTGGGAGGACAGAAAGCTCTCTGTGATTGCTCCCTTATGTGGATTTTCTTAACCTGCCAAGCGCTGTCCTTTGGAAAAGGGAAAGCCTTTGCCTGCTCCCATCTCAGTGCCTGTGTGGGGATTTCTCCACAGCTGGGAATGAAGGCGACAGAGCGGGTCCCCCTCCCACCACTGCCGTGCTCAGGCACCACAGAGCGCTCTCTCTGCAGCACTGGCAGCTCCTCGGCCTGGTTTCAGATGCCAGCCCCCTGCTCAGTCCCAGCTTTCTGCCCCACACCCCCATACTGATCTGTGGGTTTGTGCCAGTCCCTTCCCTCCCATTGTTCAAGCCCCTGCAGGCCATGGCTAAGCTAAATCCCGAGCCCTGTTCCTTGACTCGGATGAGTTCCAGCCATCTTTGTCATGGGAAACCCCTTCCTATGTTCTCTTCTGGCTTGGGACTCCTCCAAGCAGCCCTGCTGGGGTGCAGAGCAGCCAGGCAGGGTGTGAACACCCCATAGGTGTGAGCACCACCCCTGTGGCAGCAGGGGATTACCTCCAGGCAGGATGGGACCCCCTGGTCCCACGGCCACAGCCGGGATCCTCCTCACAGGGCACCTCCCTCCCGCCACCCTCGGCACACGCTGGGCAGGAGGCGACCCCACACTGCCAGGATCTCCCCTCCAAAGCAGCCGCAGACAGGGCATCCCTCAGTACAGGATGAGACCCACTCCCAGCGAGGACCTTTCCCTCCAAAGGCAACCTGGACAGAGGGTCTTTCCTAGACAGGACACAACCTCCTACCACCGCATCCTGATCCAGCATCCCAAGGATCCTCCTCAGGCAGGACAGGACCCAACTCTTCAATCCCGTTCTCCAAAATCAGCCTGGCTCAGGGTCTTGTCCTGGAGGTGTCCCCCCACAGCGCTCCAGCGGGAGCATCCCTGTCCGGGTATATCCCAAAGGAACCTTCTGCATCCCACCTCCGAAGCACGGCCGGACAGGACGGACCCTTCCCGGTCACCCCGTCCCTCCAGGAGCAGGGGATTGTCCCCAGCCAGGCGGGACAAGGCGCCCACCCCAGCACCACCACCCCGCCCGGGCAGGACGGGGCGCGTCCCCCCCACACCGCCCTGGGCAGGGGAATCCCTGTTCGGGAGACTCAAACCAACTCCCCCCAGCACCCGGGCAGGACGAGACCCCTCCTCCCGGATCCCACCTCTGCAGGACGAGCCCGCCACCGCCCGAACACGCCTGAGGGGAAGCCGCCCGGTGCCCCAGAGCGCGGGCCCCGCTGGGGATGAGCTCCCTGCGGGCGGGATGCGGCCCCGGGGGCGGCGGGGGCGGGCCGTGTCTCACCGCGGTGCTGTCCGGGGGCCGTGCCGGGAGCCCCGGCAGAGGGACCGGGAGCGGAGCCGGGGCAGGATCGGGATCAGGATTGGGAGCGGGATCGGAGCCGGAGCCGCCTCCGCCGCTGCCACGGCAACGCCGGGCACCAGCCACGTGACCCGCAGGAAACGGGGGGCAGCGCCGCCACGCCCCCGCACGTGACCGATCGCTCATTGGCCCGCGGTGGGGCTGGCCACGCCCCCTCAGCGAATGGGGCGGGGCCTGGGAACGCGACCCCCGCCCTGCCGCAGCCGGCGCCCCCCGCCCCGCCCGCGGAACCGGGGCCGCGCTCGCCCCCTGCGCACACCGGGGAGCCCTTGGGGGTCTCACGAAACGGGGATGGACTGAGCGATTACAGGGAAAGAACATCCCTCCGGCACAGAGCCGTTCCCGCAGCGCTCGGGGGTCCCGCTGTGAGCATGCATCTGTAAGGGTAAAAAATGTCTGCGGTTCCCTAAGGTCGCAGTCGGGCTGAAAGCCACCCACTGGTAAAGGTGTTAGTGGGTCTGGACCTTGCGTTATCTCTAAATCTTGCCACAGAGAAGGTATTGGTGCAATGGGATGCAAATGTGCTTTTATTACAATTATTAATTATACAGCAAAAAGTCGCCACTTACATAAGTCAAAAGGCAGCGCTGCTCTGCCTCCGCCGGGCTGAGGCTCCTCCGGCTGAGCACAGGCTCCCTGCGAATCCCGACTGCTATCTCCCTGCACTCCTCCGCTATTGACTCAGCAGGAAATCCTGTATAAACCCATCAAAAGGATAGGGACAGCCTTATGGGAAAGAGAGGGAGTTCCTGCCCTGGAAATGAGATAAAGAAAATGCTGAAAGGCAGCACAATGGGTCAGCTTTATAACAGGGTAATCCCATCTTCCTGAATTCCATTCTGCCTGGGGGAGGGAACAAAGGAAAACAATTCTTAAACACCTAATAAAGAGACAGATACAAGTTATCCTGAGTGTGCTTTTCACCTCTGAGAGCAGGAACACCCCTGCTCGGTTTCAGCACAAACACTGCTGTCTCTCAGGCTCCCACATTTGCACAAACACATGTACAGAGCAACTTTAGCCCTTGAGGGTTAATCTCCACCAGAGAAAGGAGAGGGACTCCTCTAGAAAAGAACCCAGAGCACGAATTTAGTGTAAGCAGGTCAAACTCCTTGGCAGTTTCAAGCCTGTAAGTTATTACTGCTTTCTTGGTGCCCTATTTGGAATAGCAATCAGTTGTAGAGCTGTTCCTATTTTACTATGCACAGGAGCACTTCCCCTTTTCTACTCCACAGATGAGGTTTTCCCCGTTTTGAGGTCACATAGTATTTGCATTTTTATTCTAAAGGAAGAAACATCCCTTGAAACCTCCCTTTGAAGTGCTTTGTATTCTCAAACGAGCTCGTACTGCCACGAACAACCACAACAGAGTGTTTATGGGAATTCACAGCTACACCTACCAAATGCAGCTCCTACTGCTACACTCAGCCACCCCGGCGAGACAGAGCGTGAGGCAGATGCCACCTTCACCAACATGCTCCTTTTGCTGTTTATGGATTTCAAACTCAGCATTCCCAGAAAACACAGCATGAATAATTCAGCACGGGCATCTCAGGGAGGCAGGATGAGGCCACAAAACCTGAATTTGTTCAATCACCAAGACAAACTGGAGTTCACCTTCCTCATGGCTGAGGGAAGCGTGTTCTCACTCTGCTTAATGCAGAGCAGCACTCACTCAGCTCAAAGGCAGAACATTTTTATTTGTGAGACTCTCAGTTCTTTGCCCATAAAAAAACCCTTATGTTTTTGTGGCTCATCCTACAATATCCACAGGGTTTGCCTGCCCTAAGGAGGATTCATGTGAAGCAATGCTCATAACTAATCTCTCCACAGGGAAAATGGATCCTGCATCTGAATGGAACACTGCCACAACTTGCAGCACTGAGCAGAAAACAGTTCCATACAGATCTCCAACCTGGGGGGCAGCATATCCAAGTGAAGCCCTTGGATATGTACAGAGGAACTAAACACAAACACCACTTGCACTTGGTCACATCTGCTTCCCAGCCACCATGGTAATACCATGGAGAAGCCATTACATAAAGCCAGCTCAGACAAAATGCAGGATTTCTGGCAGCACTATCCAACAAAGGCGAAATCTAAAAAGAGATTCTCCCTTTTTACTGTTTTTGCTTAAAATAATTTGGCATTAACCAAGGCTTGAGAAGAAGTAGCACCGCATTCTGGATGCAAGGCTCTGGGATGAGCATGTCTGAAAGCCAGCAGGCACTTCTAATTAAAGATACACTGAAGAGACAAAAACCAGAGTTACAAGTAAAACCACCACTGCATATGCTTTAAGCACCAATAAGTAAATATATAGAGAGATGTTAAGATTCCTACCAGGGAATCCAAGGTGCAAAGCAGAGCGCTCAAGCAGAGAGAAAGGCAGCTGTCATCACAGGAAACTGAGCACAAGCAAAATGATTCCATTCCAAGCCTTTCTGACACAGGATTTGGAGGCTTTACACACAATCTTTGGGAAAAGGTATTGTTCCAATTCAAAAGCAAAAAGTAACATGCAGCTTACACCTTTTTCCATATTTTCATGTGTGCCACATCACTTGATCTCTTTGTCCCTTCCTGCAGCACTGCAGCATCTCTTTTATTTTACTGAAATCCTCTTCCAAAAAGAAAAATAGAAGACAGAACAATCCAACACATCCCTTTTATTAATTTAGAAAACATGGAAGAAAAGCAATAGGGAAAGTTTTAGCATTAAAAAAGGGATCCAGATTAAAAATCTATAGAACTTGTCTAGCAACATAAACTGATTTCTTTGGGTTAGAGATGACCCCATACAAAACCCCAAATGCAGAACACTCACAGTGCAGGAGAGTCTGGCTACAGACCACTTTTCTACTTCAGGTTAAACTCTTCCCCTAGATTCATGTATCCCACTGCTACCAGCTTCAAGATAAGTAGAATACGTAGCCTTCACAGTAATATTTCCCTTAAATGGTAATAGTTATGTTTTAGCTTTCAGACAGAAAAAACACTCTGGGCCATTTCAGAAAGAACTCTAGGGTCATAGAGACTTATGGCTGACTCTTTAGAGCAAACTTAGAGCAGACTGCACAGCAGTTATACAAGCAATTAAGAAAAAATCTCTTATTTGGCATTTCTCTATCATTTTCTCTCAGGCCTGTGACGTGAAGGCCATGCCCCGCTAAGCAGATGTAACGTACGCCAATGGGTTCTGCTTGGCTGAGATGAAAGATTTTCATGCTCCTGAATAAAAAGCAATGAACAGTGTTTCCAGCTGTCCCTGGAAGGCCTCATCCTCTTCCCATCACAAAACTTGGCTCTTCAGCATCATCTTCCTTCTCTTCCTCCTCCTTGCTATCCTCTTCTTCGTCATCCTCGCTGCTGCCTTGCTCTTGGGATTGCCCAGGTTCTACAAACACAAACAGGATGAATGGATGGATGAGCTGCTCCCACCTGGCTTCCTTGTCAAGCATTTCACAGCAAAACATTCTCAGGTGCTCAGCAAATGTGGATTAGGTCAGGCTAATTAGCACACAGGGTAACATATTCCCCTGTGTCTCCCTTGTTAAGCATCTCACAACTAAGCAGTCCCAGATACTCAGGGAACACAAATCAGGTTCTATTAATTCTACCAAGTGATGAGGAGCTCAGAATATCAAATTCTCCCTTGGGGAATTCCCTAATCTCCAGTACCAAGTCCATCATTAAACAGCTCCACCTCCTCTGGAACATTATTTCTTTCTAACAGAGGCAGTCAAACACTGAGGTGATGATTATTTCATTCCCAATCTCACCTCTGCAGGCTGGGATGAACTTTGAAGGATCCCACACAGCACTGGGAAGCCACAGTGTATTCCTACAACCTATCCAAGTTCACAGGAACTCCACGAGGTGCCATAAACTTTTACAGACTGTTTGCTATACTGTCTGTACAGAAACTCATGAAGATATGCCTAAGGTTAATAAGGGTCACAGAAAACTTGTGAAGTCTGCTAAGAAAACAGGACACATCTACTAGAAATTAAATAACCGATAACAAAAATTAGGAATGGCATAAAGGCCACTTTTCTGCTCTCTCCTGCTCCTGAAGCCCAGTCACACTCTGTGTCCTGACCAGTTCATGCAGGATTTAGGATCAGTGGTCTGATGCCACCGCGTGGTGAAGTGCTGAACTTTGAGCGTTTACTGGGAGTTTGCTCATCAACAGCTGACCTCGTTCAGTGCCAACCCTTATTCTTTATGTTTTTACTATAACAAAGATGAAACATGGCAAGTCAGAGGTTTAATTTACTCGTTCAAAAAGGAAGACAAATGTTTGCCTGCTATATCCAACAAATACATTTTAATCAATTTGGAAAAACTCTCAGATCACAACCCAGGGCACACAAAACTAAAAAAAGCTGTTCTCAGTTGACTAAAAAGGGCTAAGAGAGAACTCCTCTCCCCCTTGATATTATTATTTTACATATAGAACTCTTTTACACAGACTCTAAAGAGTTAAGAACTATTACAAAGACCAGGGAGTTTGGATTCTCTCTTTCAGGAACTTGTGCCAAACAAAACCACTCCTGGCCCACAACGGGTACAGGGCAATCCCACACCTCAGTGCCAGTCCCCGATCCAGCTCTCCTCTCTCCCAGCCACTCCCTAAGGGATGGGTATTCTGTTTGTTCACTCAAAATGAACAAATGTTGACTCATACTTAAATTCTCCTCCCAGTTACAATTCATAAACGAGTAGCTTAAAAAAATAAAATAAAATAACAAGACCAAAACAAAACACCCAAAAAATTCACTCTGCTACATTCACTTGCTGTCACAAGTAAAATTAACCTAACAATTTGTCCTCCCATGTTTACATGAGAGGCTGGCAGTGGTTCAGCTGAAACAGATCCAATTCTGAAAAGCAAAGCACAAATAAGGTAGAACTGTCAGGCAAGCCACTGTTCCAGCAGAATTACCAGAAACTGCTGTAACTTTAACATTAACCATTTGCATGCTAATTCACAAGGGACAACTGTTTAAAAGAGTAAGCCAAAATATACTCACTGAAAAGTAGCAACAAGTATGCAAAAGTTTGAGCAGTTACACTGACATTGCTGAACGTTAATGTTGCAGAAGAACAGAAGCAGTTAGGTTTTTCACCTTTATTTCAATGAAATAAAATAGTCCTGTGGAACAGATAGTACTAAGGTGGCTCAATTTCTTACACACAAAATTATAACTTTGCTGCCCAAGTTCTGCGTTTTTTCCACCTGTTTTCCCATACACATTCAAAATATACTTTAAAAAAGCACAGCCTTGAACAATCCTGCCTTTCTGAACCTCAGGTGAGGCTCTGAATCTGCAGTTCATCAGAATAGCTGGGGCAAAATATCCACAAACTCAGATTCCAGAGTTTGCTGTCCAAAATTCCCCCTAATAAATGGAAAATATTCACAAACAGCCAAGTTATTTGTAAGATTAAATCTCAACATAGATGGCTTTCAAAGAGGATTTTGAAACATCAGCTAAAATAACAAGCTTAAGGCTCAGGCTTTAATCCATGTATTGAGAATGCTTGGGATGGGGGGTGGAACAAAACCTTCTAAGCTTCAGTGAGGGAACAGAACCAAGGCCTGAGAAAAGTAAACTAAATTTCACTGACCTTTTTCCTGCTTCTTTTGTTCAAGTTTATTTTTCTTAGCTTGCAGTTTCTTCTCTTTTAACTTCTGGCTATAAAGCAAAGAGAAAAGACTCTCTGGCAAATCCAATGTTGTAAAGCTTCTGCACATTCATGCACTGATAAAGGACATATTACAGACATCCTGGAAAAGCTGATTTCAGAAGAGAAGTTCAATTTAAATTTGACCTCAACTGAAAATTCAGCAAGAGCAAATTTAGCATGTGATCAAGAGAAACTTTTCTATGTTGTTTTCAGATTAATGGATTTTTTAAAGCCTTTCATGACTCCACTGCAACCAGAACTATGATACACAAGAATCTCCAAGAACACAGATGGAACAAGAATGAAACTGCCCCCACATTTTATCTACCTAGGCTAATAAACACAAAAAGAAAATGGTGTTAAAACCCAGACTGCAGAAACTGAACACTGGGGGAAAAAACCACCAGTAATACATACTTCAATTGAAGAAAATCAAAATAGTGCAGTATGCTCTGACCTTCCTGTTTGGCTGTGCTTTCTCAGGATGTCAGGCCCTAGCAGTAGCACTGGGGGTAAGAAGGAATTTCAATTCATACAACCCAGCTCTCTTTGCCCAGCAAAGGCAACCTGGGAACTTAATGTCAGATACAGGCAGAGCACCCTGACATTCACACGCTCCTCTCTCAGCAACATAACTGAATTCTCTTTAAACAGAGAGCCAGGAACTGAACCTGTTGGGTGAGGACAGAGAAGGGTGCTGAGGGAAATGAGAGGGGCTCCTGCAGGGCAAAGTCACACCATTAGAGCATGGCAGGGGGACATGGAGGTGTTGGTGTTTAGGCAGCATCTGCTGTTGGAACAGTTGTTCTCCCTCTCAGCCAGGGAAGAGGCAGCAGGCCAGATCTGGCTTGCTGGCCATCTGTTGGACCACATTAAATTAAACTAAGATGGCAACAGTGTTTGTGTTGTGCACTTTAGTGTTAACATGGCAGTGAGCCACTTTGCACAGGCCTTTCCACAGCAACTCAGCCACAGCATGCAAAACAGCAAGGGAGAGGCTGCTCAGAGTCAGACCCTGGCAAAGAGCAGAGGCACGATTCCCTGCTTTTTCTGAAACTTAACCTGGACACAGAGAGTGGGATTTCAATTCTTGTGTCACTGCACTACAAAGGTCAGTCTATTTCTTGAGAGCATCAATCTTGTGTTTCATTTTGTCTAAAATTTAAGGGAAATGTGAATTTAATATTTTTTTAGTATTTCCACCTAACTTATTAGACTTGGCCTGCCAGACATTTCAAAGGGGTAGGCAGAAGCAGCCTACCCATGAAGCAGCACCCAGTTTTGCACTGAAAATGCTTGGTACCAAATTATTCAGACACAAACTCAAGTCAGATATAGACACAAACCTTTCCTGACACTGTTTAAACAAATATGCAGCAAGGCATGTTGCAGTCAAGACCACAGTGTCAGCAAAAGCAGCTCAACCAGTCCAAAGTTATCCTGCAAGCAATGGCACGGAAAAGAAACCACCCCAGCAAAGCCTGTCAGGTTTACAGCTACCTTTGGAAACCAAACATTGACATTGACAAATTTAATTTCCACAGCCAGACTTCCCAGCTGATAGATGCAGACACAGAATGACAGTGTTTATCCAGAGCATGCAGCTACAGATGAGGCACAGGGAGTGAGGGTTTCCATGTCAAGCCTCCTGGGAAAGATCTGCCCTTACCGCTTCCTTCTGCGTTTTGCTGTTTGCTCTTCTGCAATCATCTTATTCCTCTCCAGTTTCTTCTGGAATTCCTCATCTAGTCTTTGCTGTAATTGATCACATGTCATACTTTGGTCACAATCTAAATTAAAATACTTATTTTAAAAGTCATGTCCTTTTAGGGAGAAGTCTTTTAGCAAAATACAGAAGGGAGCTCTGCCAGATTTTGCCTGGCTTCTTTATACAAAGCCACGTTCCTAGGGATGGCTCCTGTACAGACAGCATTTTTAACCTGCAACCTGAGCCAAACATTGGAACCTTCTGAGGGAGGAATCCTCACCAGAGCAGATGAGGGAGGCTGGGCTTCTGCCCTAATTAACGTTTCAGTAAAAACAAATGAATAATTGGAGACACAAACATTAACATACGGACTCATCTCGGCCAAGAGAGAGTATATCAATAGTGTTTTCTAAAACAGGGGGCATTCTACTCAATCAGGACTTAAAAGAAACATCTGAACTCTGTGCACAGGCACTCACTTTGTTTCTATCTGTGCAAGGCAGTGTTATTAAGGATTTCTAGCTTTTAAAGCATTTTCAAGTCAGCCTGAGAACACACACATTCCCATGAGGCCTTACAGCGTGCCAGGACCCCAGGGAACACAGGAGATGGAGCACGTCTGACACAAAGCACCAAATGTTTCAGTAGTGACACAGACACCACAGATCACACACTCCTACAGACTCCTCTGACAAGGGAATTATTTGTACATGACTTTCAAAGAAAACACAGATTTGCAAAGAACAACAAATAGCTGAGGGGAGGGGGGAGTTATAAAGAGCTGTGCTGACCTTCTCAGCCATGGCATCCATGAAATCTTGCCTCTGGTACTCTCGCCGACGGAGGTGCCGGTACACGTGGAACTCCCCGCTGCCAGCCCCGGCACTGGAACCTGCAACAAGGAGAGCTCAGTCTGCAGGAAAGGAGGTAAATAAATGTTCACAAATCACTGCAGCTGTGTGAGAAATGGTGTCTAGTGCAATACAGCACAGCTGGACACTGAGGAATGGGACACAGGAATGGGCACTGCCAGATGAAAATCTACCAACAGCACACGGAGTGTGTCACCATTTTAAACTCAGCTCACAAGCAAAAGCAGAGTGAGCTGCAAACCCACACACTTACGGGTCACTGCAGGTCCTACAATTACCCCCCTGGAGAGCCCACCCTGCACATCAAGGCAGGCAAAGAACTGGAGATGAAATGCACTCCACAGTCTCTTACAGGCAGAGGTGAGCTACAATACCCTGCTGATGCTGCCTCCCACTAATTTTCAGCACTTCTCAACATAAAATAAAGGTCAACAGAAAGGTGGTAAAAGGTGATCTTGTACTTTCCCATGCAAGACACATCCACTGACAGTTTTCAACTGTTTCTTCATAAATTAAACTCCTACAGCTCTCTCAGCTTGCATGCTGAAGCTTTGCAGGAGCTTTAAGCATCGTGCTCCACTCTCTTCCCCCATCTCCCGAGCCCTTTCTCAAGGGAAAGCACAGGAATACAAACCTCAAAGAAAACACCCAATTAAAACCCAGCAGCTGGGACTGCAACAGGGGTGCTCTTGATACCAACAGAGTCCCAGCATGTCAGGTACTCCCAGAAAAACAAGACAATTCACTCAAGCACACAGCAGAACTATTTGAAAAAGCCATGGGAGAATTACTATAAGCAGATTTTATTCAGAAGCATATAAAAACTTGAGTCCAAGATCAATTATTCTGTAATAAGAACAGGTCAACCTCTAGAAAGGATGGAGGTCTCAAAGGAAGACAGAACTTCTACATGCAGGCAGTTTATACCACAGCAGCTCCATTTAATCCCTGCAGGCAGAAGTAAAGTGTACACAGAGCACTTGGGTCAGGTCCTGGCACAGCTGCCAGCTCCCTACCTGAGCACACACACTCACACCTGCTGCATGTGCCTGCTCCTCACAGCCTGAGATTCGGGCTCAAAGCAGTCCAAAGAAGGACTTCACACTGCCAATCTTCCAGAGCACTCTCAGATCCATGGAGGGGACAGATTTACTCATCATCATTTACTTGTCATCACCAGAGCAGCAGCTTATTGCACTGCAGGCAGCCCACGTGCTGCAGTGCCACAGGCTTTGTTCTCTCTGCATTCTGACAGCCAGCAAAAAAGTGGAATCAGAGAACCGAATAAAACTTGAAAAATCAACTCTCAAAGCACATTTCACACCTCTTTTCTCCAGCAAAATGAGCAGCAGAAAACCACCTCTGTCCTTCCCTGCTACACATTTTTTTAAGTTAATTTTAAGGCTGATACCAGAGTTATCTGAAGAATAGAATCTTTACCCATGACATCTCTAACGAACTCCGGGGGAGGTCGAGGCGCCCATTCATTCAGTTTTTCAGGAATTGGTACAGTCTTTTCCTGCAAGAACAAACCAAGCAGCCATCAGTATCTTCCAGGAGCAAAGTCTGCAATTTTAACACTTTGTTGAAAGGCGGGATACATCTGACAACAGCCTCTTCCACCAACTGACAGATCTCAGAAGGAGCACAGCTGCAGCAATTTCTTCATGCACAGGGATCAGGAGCAGGCAGAAGAGGAGAATCAGAAGGGATCATCTCTGTCCCTCACATTCAGGCCTGCAGGTCAACAAACCCCAGGAGGATTAGGAGTGTCTGTGCCTCTTTTCAGCACGGGAGCTAGAAGGAAGCATGTCAGCACCTCCAAGCAGTCACAGGAACTGGTGTAATGCCACTATCAGCAGTCTGGGAAATGATGAAAGGTGTCTGAGCACCTTCCATGCCAGAGCTAGAGGACAGGGAGAGCAGGGGAGGGAGAACACATGGTGCAAGGTCAGAGGAAGAACGTGCTGCAGGGAAGTCTCAGCCTGCTCCAGCACACACAGAGCAGGGGGTGAGAGCCTCCTCCTGGCAAAAACCTCCTCAGGAAAGGATCAAATCACCCAGTTAGAGGACCAGGGTCATGCTCCCACACATTAAAGGCAGTGGATAGAGGAAAGCGGATAGAGGAAAGACCACCGGGCAGAGCACCGAGGGGCCCCTGTGTTCCCAGAGAAGCATGTTTCTCCTCACAGCATCCCACAAAAGACGGGTCTTTCTCCCTTCACAGCAATACAGGGTGTGGGGGGGTCGGTCCCGCTCCCCTTGGGGACCCGGCAAGGAGCAAGGGGGCGTGTGTCGATCCCGTCATGGAACCGGGAAAGAAAAGGGGGGGTTGGCTGGTCCCTCTCTCCTCACAGACCCCCGGGAGGAGGTGGCGGTTCCTCTTCCCTCAAGGACACGGAGAGGAGAGGGGGGAGGCTGGTCCCACTCCCCCTCACGGACCCCGGAGGAAGGGAAAGGGGGTGTGAGTCCCTGTTCTCTCACAGAGCCAGAGCTCGGGTCCCGGCGTCCTTCTCCCCTCACAGACACCGAGAGGGTCTCAGTGTCCCTCTCACCTCACAGACACCGAGGGCGGCGGGTTCGGTGTCCCTCTGCCCTCACAGACCCAGGAGGTGGTTGGGGTGGGGGTCTCTGTGTCCCTCTACCCCTCACAGACACCGAGAGGACCTCGGAGTCCCTCTCACCTCACAGACACTGAGGGTGGGGGGCTCGGTGTCCCTCTGCCCTCACAGACCCAGGGGGTGGTTGGGGTGGGGGTCTCGGTGTCTGTCTCCCCTCACGGACCCCGCGGGGATCTCGGCGTCCCTTTCCTCTCCCGCCGCCCCGGGCCGTGCCCCGGCGGGTGCCCTCACCGGGTTCCTCATGAGGCGCTCGAGGCGGAGGCGCTGCTCCTCGGCCGCGCTCCTGGGGATGACGAGCGGCTGCGGCTCCTTGCGGGGCCGGGGCGGCCGCGGGGCCGAGGGCGCCGCCATGTTCCGGCCCTGGCCGCGCCCCGCCCCCCGTGACGTCACGGCGCGCGACGCGGGCGGCCCCGTCATGGCGGGTGCGGTGAGGGCCGGCTAGGGGTGGGGTTCTATGAGGGACACCCGTGTGAGGGAGCTACGGAAATGGGTCCGTGAGGGGACAGGGACACCGAGGAAACACCTCTGGGGTCATAGAACCCAACTTCTGCCCTGTCACCACCCTGTCAATCAGAGCACTGAGTGCTAAAAGTCGTTTCTGAGCACCTTCAGGGACAATGAGTTCACCACCTCACTAGGAAGCCCGTGCCAATATCTGATCCCCCTTTCTGTGAATAAATTCCCCCTCCTAATGTCCATACCCTGCAGCCTGGACGGAGGCTGAAGGCAGAGTCACCAAGCTGTATAGTTGGAAGGGCCCTCTGTAGATTACCCAGCCCAAAGCCCCTGGCAAGGCAGGGGACACAGGAATGTGTCCAGGTGGGTTTGAAATGTCTCCAGACAGGGACACTCCACCGCCTTCCTGAGCAGCTTGTCCCAGTGCTCTGCCACCCTCAATGGGATTCTTTGAAGGCGCAGAGTCACAAAACGATGGTTCAGGTTGGAAAGGACCATTGGGGTCACCCAGCCTGCCCCCCTGGTCCAGCGCGGTCCCCTGAGTGTGGCACTCAGAGCTGTGTCCAGGGGGCTTTTGGGGACACCCCACACCCTGTCTGTGCAGCCTGTGCCAGTGCTTGGTCACCCACACAGTGAAGAAGTTCTTCCTCATAGAATCACGGGATGGTTTGGGTTAGGAGGGATCTTAAAGACCTTCCTATTCCAACCCCCTGATGTGAGCAGGGATGCCACCCACTAGACCAGGCTGCTCAGAGCTCTGTCCTACCTGGCCATGGATATTTTCAGGGATGCAGCAGTCAAAGATTTTCTGGGCTATCTGTGCCGGAGCAACATCACCTTCACAGCAAAGAATTTAGTCCTAATATCTCATCTAAACCCACCCTTTCAGTTTGAAGCAGGTCCCCCATTTGTCACTATAAATTTGTGTTCAAAGTCCTTCTGCGTCTTTCTGTCCATTTGGGTACTGAAAGGCCACAATTAGATCACCCTGAAGCTTTCTCCTTTCCAGGCTGAACAATCCCAGTTCTCTCAGCCTTTCCTTGTAGGAGAGGTGCTCCACCCTGCCAATCATCTGGTTTGTCTTCTCTGGGCTCACCCCAACACTCCCCTGTTTCATTTTTGGGTGGAACTGCCTGTGCTCCATCCTCTCATGCCATGGCCCAGCGCCACTATAAATCTCCAGCCAGAGGAGGGTCTGGCTCCAGCCTCCCTCAGACACCCAAAAACTCACACACAGCTTGTTCCCTGTGTCCCAGCTGAGGCCGTGCATCCTGCCCAAGCTGTGTTTGCTGAGCTCTGCTGTCCCCTGTCCCCTCACACACCTCCTCAGGGCTGCAGGCTGTCCCCAGCAGGCCGCATTAGCGAGGCAGCTCCGGCATCTGCCGCGCTCCATCCAGGGTGAAAATTCACTGTGTGTTTTCCACTGGCGCCCTCAGCCCTGCCAAATCCCTTCCCCGTGAGGGTGTAAGCGATACAGCACTTCCTGGTGCCCCCGTGGCAGGCTGCCTGCGCCATCTGTTCGTGTCACTTTGGTCATTAACCAGCGTGGCCCGTGGTCTTTGTGTGCTGACAGTGATGAACGGCAGCACTGCTCCCCACAGCACCGTGTGGGCAGGTAGCAGGGGGGGGGGGATGCTGTGCTGTTTGTGAGAGGAATAGAGGATTTGTCTTTACAAACCAGCTGTGGGTCTGCTGGTAGATAAAACTAGCTCTGGGAGATAAAAGGAACAATGGGAAGGAATTCCATTCCAAAAAGATGTTTGCTTTTACAAATAAACTTTAGGTTTGCTGATAAATGAAATTAGACATTGAAAGATTAAAGAAACAATGGGGAAGAAAAAGCCCTAAATTCCATAAGAATTAAAAATTAAAAGGGAGGGTTATACATTAGAGGGAAATCTTTGGGAAATCTTCAGTATCAGGTGTTTTGGGAAATCTGAACCTCTCAAGTACCTCAGCCAATGGGGAAAGCGAGAAGGGAAATGTGGCTGGGAAATTGGGATAAAAAGGAGGCTGCATCCTCCAAAAATCTGAGACCCCAGGGGAATGCCCCATGGCCTCTCCCTTTATTCAAATAAAGTAAAAGGACTCCTCTGTCCCTTTTTAGACATAAACCTCTGATGTTTATGGATTAATTTTCCTAACATTTGCATCCATATTCACACCTGGGGTTTGCAGGAACAGCACTTGGATGAGCTGAGGGCTGCTACACCCAAATCCACGCTTGCCTGATGGAGGGAGCCATGGTGGGGAAGAGGAGCCAGAGCTGGCTGCAGCACAGGCCTCCACTGCAAGCCAAATTTCATTCCAAGTCGCTGTGGCCCTACAGAAATGGCATGGCATGTGCTGGGGCTGTGTGTGCGTCACAGAATGAGCCAGTAAAGGTCAGCTGCAATGGAAGAGGGGCACAAGCCTTTGTGCAGTTTATGGAGATAAGCCAGAGCTGGGAAGTTGGGCTCTGGGTTTCAGACAGCTTCGTGCTGTGCATGTGGAGAGGGTGACAGAAAGGGGAACAGAGAGGTTGGGAATGGCTCCTTCTGAGATTTATAGTTCATTTGTATGGCCTGAATTTATTAAGCCTCCATTCTCTTCCCCTTTCTGTGGAGAAAATCGGAGCTGATCCTCAGGTTCAGCCCTGTGTTTACAAAAGACTTTTCAACCTCCGATGAGGTTGCTATGGAAATCACACTAGTTTGTGTCTCGTGTTTTTCTTACCAACCTGATTTGTAAAAGAATGGTGTGAATTTAGTGCTGGCTGAGTTCCCAGCTGGCCGCTGGTCCTGGAAGGCATCCTTGCAGTCTCAGCCCTGGCTGGAGCAATGCAAACAGCTTCCTCCACGCTGTCTGCCAGCTCCCCAGCTCCTGTGCCTGCGGCTCTCCCAGCCTTGGGTCGTCTTCAGCACACCAGGACAGAAACCATCCATGCCAGGCCAGACTCAGCCCTGCCAGGGAGACCCCAGAGGCCACAGCAGGTCTCCTGTCCCCTCTCTGTCACCACATTCTGTTTTACAAAGCAGAATTGCTGCAAACCAATTGAGTTTCCTCTGCTGAGTCCTAAGCACATCTAATCCCTAACGTTTCACCCTGTTTCTTCCTCACAGCCACTTCTGCAAACACCCATCTTCCCACAGCAGGGCTGTGAATGATGAGCTGCCAGCACCTGGCCCTCCCGTGCCAGTCCCCATGGGAGGAAGGCAGAATGGCAGCCTGAGGTCTGCAGGGAGCAGCTGGACTCACTTGCCCAGAACGTGGCTTGTTCCAACCACAGCTCACAGCCCCAGGAAACAAACAGACACCTGCCTGTCATCAGGCAGAGCCCCTGCAAACTGTGGGGCAACAGACCTGGGAACATCTCACTCTCAAACTACAGGGTGTTGGTGCAGACTCTTGATGTATTCTGCATTATTTACTTTTAAAAAATCTGGGGAGTGGGGCAAGACAGTTACTTAGGTGATACAAAAATAGAAAGTATTTCATCAAAACACAAAGCCCACAAAATCAGAGTACTGGGCTGGAATCTGGGCAGGACTGGGCTTACTGGGGTCAGTGGATTTGCATTAGAACAGGGCAGTGTTTTCATAGGTCAGTGCTAACAAAACTCAGTTCCCTGCTCTTTATCCAAGAAGCTCATTTGTGTTTCTGAGGAGTTCTCTTAGCAAAGGGATCCTTCTGGAAGCACTGCAGTCCTTTGCTGAGACAGAACCTGCACGTCAGGCAGGAGCAGCCGTGGAGCTCCAACACCCACATGAAACGTGGGCAGCTGCTCTGCTGAAATCCCTTTGCATTTTTGTCCTGTTCCTGGTGTGTGCCAGGGCACAGCTCAGCACCAGCATCCCTGCAGCCCATTCCAGCATCTCTGCAGCTCATTGCAGCATCCCTGCAGCCATTGCAGCATCCCTGCAGCCCAGTCCAGCATCCCTGCAGCCCCTTCCAGCATCCCTGCAGCCATTGCAGCATCTCTGCAGCCCATTCCAGCATCCCTGCAGCCATTGCAGCATCCCTGCAGCCCCTTCCAGCATCCCTGCAGCCATTGCAGCATCTCTGCAGCCCATTCCAGCATCCCTGCAGCCATTGCAGCATCCCTGCAGCCCCTTCCAGCATCCCTGCAGCCATTGCAGTATCCCTGCAGCCCATTGCAGCATCCCTGCAGCCCATTCCAGCATCCCTGCAGCCCATTGCAGCATCCCTGCAGCCCATTGCAGCATCCGTGCAGCCATTGCAGCATCCGTGCAGCCATTCCAGCATCCCTGCAGCCATTGCAGCATCCCTGCAGCCCATTGCAGCATCCCTGCAGCCATTGCAGCATCCCTGCAGCCCATTCCAGCACCCTGCTGCCCCTTCCAGCATCCCTGCAGCCCATTGCAGCATCCCTGCAGCCATTGCAGCATCCCTGCAGCCCAATCCAGCATCCCTGCAGCCATTGCAGCATCCCTGCAGCCATTGCAGCATCTCTGCAGCCCAATCCAGCATCCCTGCAGCCATTGCAGCATCCCTGCACCCCAGTCCTTCTCCAGCCCTGGGCAGAGGGCACTGCTGGCACAGAATCCAGCCCACACGCTGCTGAGGCTGCTTTCCCCTTGTTTCACCATCAAATCTCTGCATTCGATGCTGTTTTGTCCTGCCCCTGCCCTTCCAGCCACCCTGTGAAAGGAAAGGGATGTTTTCCAGCCAGACCGATGCTGTAATTAGTCAATTTGCTAATAAGCTGAGGTGTGAATGGCTTTGTGTGAGGCAGGAGGAGCAGCTGTCCCCAGGCACAGCCCTCAGTGTCACCTCCCCAGCTGCCCAGCTCCTGATGGATGAGCTCTCCGGGCGCCGTGAAAAGGCTCTGGTGACTTTTGGGGAGGGAATGTTTTTGTGAATGGATCACGACACAAGCATGGCCTGATTACCGAGCTGAGCAGCTCCCTCCACCCCCCCAAAAGCCATGTGTTAGCTGCGTCTGTCACTGCTTAGCTGTCACAGTACAGTCTGGGACAATGCTCCAGTTTTCCCAGGGGATTCTCAGCAGAAAAGAGCACACTAGGAAGACACACAACGTCAGAGCATGAGGCACAGTCTCCCAGGAGAGATGGAGGCAGAGGAGGGGGAATGACAGGCCACGGGAGATGCTAGCACAGGCCTTTAGTGAGGGAGGGGCATTTTCACAGCCCAGCGCTGCTCATTCCCCATTATCCTGCACTACTGACAGACCAGACAAAGTAAATAACAGACTGGAAGGAGAGGAAACCCTGTCCTCTGCAGCCTGGACCCACCTTCCTCCTCCCTCTGCTCAGCAGAGAACTCTGCTCTCCCTCCCTCCTCTCTTCTCAGTGCACCCCAGCCTGGCCCCAGCTGCCCAGAGATACCAACAGGGTCTGCACACATGAGACATGACAGCATCCTCCCTCTGTTTTTCCCTTTTTTTTGGTAGCAAATCCAGCAAAGCCCAAAGCTCTTGCTCACACGCTGTTGTTTTTGCAAGTGATTTTATTTTAAAACCGGAACTCGAGTTCTCCATTTGTTTAACAAGTCCCCCTCCCATCCCCTTTCTTTTTTTAAATAAAATTAATTTATTCTACACAACAGTAAACTCTTCCAGACTCTTTCCTATTTACAAATTAACATTTTTTGCTTGCAGATCATCGCTTCCCCCTCATTTTCCTATCCTGTGCCACAGAAAGTGAGAAACAAAGCCAAAATCTGAAGGTCTGTAAGGCAGTGCTCCCATCCAGCCTTCTGGATCCCACCCTTGAGAAGAACCAGAGTGATGATGTCTCTGTCAGATCTGGAGATCTCCCCTCATCCACCATGTGTGTTAAACCATCAACCAAGAGCATCCAGCCTCTCCCTGCTCCTCTGAGCTGTGTGAGGAAGGAGAAATGCCCTCAACAGAGCAACCTGCTCCTGCTGCCCTCTGAAGGGACGTGTCTTTGGGGAGAAAGTGGCATGTGCTGCAGGAATGGGATCCACCAGGATGGTCTCACACATCCATGGCAGCTCTCGCATCACAGGAGAAGCCTTGGAGACATTTCCCCTCTCCTCTTGGAGTCAAGCAGTGGGGACATGCTGTGCTAGCTCAGGAAAGAAGGCACCTAATAAATAAAAATTTGGCCCAACCCAATTCCAGGCAAATTCAAGGGGTTTTTTTTGAGGCTGTGGCTTGGCTTGTACCTCTTTGAACTAAGTGATAACTTCTAGCAGCTAGTAGGGTCTGCTCTACCTGGAGACCTGTCCAAAGCCACCTGGCTCAGGTCCTGTGAGCACTGTCACTCCTGTCACTGTCACAGGAGCAGCCAGGAGTGCTGGTGCTGGGTAACACAACCTGTGTCAGCCAAACCAAGGGGAACATGCAAACACTTTGCAAGCAAAGCTGCCCTTCTGGAGGGTCTCCCACTCCCCATGAGGCACAAACCTGGCTTGTAAAACCATCCTCAGGGCTTCCATGACCTGTTGGAAAAGAATCAATGTAGTGTTTTTATTCCTGGGAGCCCAGCCAGGCAGGAATACCTGCTTTTACCTGCAAAGCAAAGCTGTCCCTCAGCTCTGGACACAGCCCCTGGTCTCTGCCTGACCCCCCAAAACATCCCAAATGACCAAAAACTGATGTAAAGAGGAGGTGGTGTCATGTTTTCCAAGGTTTGCCTTGAGCAATGGAAAATATTGCCCAGCTGCGCAGAGAGCAGGCAGAAGGCTGATGCCCTTGTGGAGAGCTTAGGTTTTGAAAAATCAAGGAAGAAAGGGAGGATGAAAGGGTTATCCAGGGATTCTCTGTCAGTACAGCAAGGAGAGAAAGGAAACAAAGGGACAGAAAAGGCAGGACAGCAGGACAACCCTTCCTTGAATGCAATTCATTAAGCTTTGGGCAAAAACCTTCTTCTGTCAGAGGGTAGGAAACACGTGCCCCAGAGGGAGCCCAAAAGCCAGCCCAGACAAACCCTCAGGCCCTCTCAGTGCTCCATGTGTGTGAGAAGAGTTTCTGCATGGACATCCGACACATTTCCATGCTCATCCCAACATGCCAGAGTCCCTTGGCAGCTGGTTTGCAGGGCGATGGTGCCACAAGGATGTTGGCCATGCTGGGCTCTGGCCCCAGAGGGGACATGCCAAGGTGCCTTGGCTGGAGGATGGAGCCTGGCACAGCTTCAGGTGCCATCCCACAATGGGCACAGCCAGGAGGAGCTGCAGGGAGCCCAGCTCAGCCCTGGGAAAGAAAGCTCTTGGTCCGGAGGGAAGGAGAGGAGGCTGCAAGCTCCAAAATGGCACTGACTCTGAATTTCAGCCTCCCACACTGCCAGCACTGCCCCAACGGCAGGGCTGGCACCAGGTCCAGCAGGGACATTGCCCAGTACTGGCACAGGGCATTGCCCAGCACTGGCACAGCTCCCAAAAGCAGCAGGGAGCGAGGAGCACGTCCCATCCCGGCTGGGTGGCTGGTGGTGGCAGGATGAGGTGGCGAGGCCGGTGAAGGTGAGGGGCACAGCTGCCCCGCTGTCCCCCATGCCCGGGGGGCTCAGTAGAAGGAGTACTGGTTTTCCACGGCCCGGGTGCGGCTCCGGGCGCTGTCAGCCTCGTGGTAGTCCTCGGCACCGGCGGCAGAGGGCTCCGGCCGGCGCTCGGCGCTGTCGCTGCGGCTGCGGGGGCCCAGGGCACCCTCCAGGCGGTGGTAGGGTGCGGGGGCCGGGACAGCGGGGGCCACGGGCACCCCTCCCTCGGCGGGCGGCGGCACCGGCGGGCCCGGGGGGGCTGTGCTGCAGAAGTAGTGTGGAGGTGGCAGATCGACCCGGCAGCCCGGGGGCTGCGACACCAGGGGCGGCGGGGGGCCGGTGTCTGCAAGGGAAACACGAGCTTGACTCCCTCTGTGCTGCCTGCGGGCTCGGCCCCCTCCCTGTGGTACCTTCCCACACCGCCTCTCCATCCCTGACCCTGTTCTTGTCCAATTCTCCTTCCCGCTCTCTCCTAGCACAGCAGGATGCTCCGAGCCTGCAGACATCTCTGCTCCTGTCCTGCCCGAGCCAGGGCACTGTCACCCATAGGGATCACAGGGCACTGACACCCACAGCCATGGGTCACAGGGCACTGTCACCCAGACTGGCACAGGGGTCACACCAACACAGTCCTGCTGCTGCATGAGCCACAATGCCCACCTCCATTGGGTGACACCCACCCTGGCACCCCTCCAGAGCCACACACATCAGCAGGGCGCTGCTTTAGGGAGGGAATCCCATGGACCTGTCCCTTTTTTAGGGACAATCCCCCAGTCCCCAGCAGCCTGGCACCCACCTGGCTGCGGGCTCTGTGCCACCACGTAGCTGCGCAGGGTGATGTCGGCGGCGCCGCCCGACTCCAGCGGGATGGGGTGCGTGTGGAAGTGGCGCAGCATGTCAAAGATGGTCTGGAACCAGAGGTGCTGCACGTGGCACTGCCCGCTCTCATTCAGCGACAGCCGCAGGTGCTGCAAGGGCAGGGGCACGGGGTGAGCT
Organism: Zonotrichia albicollis; assembly: GCF_047830755.1. NCBI lineage: Eukaryota > Metazoa > Chordata > Aves > Passeriformes > Passerellidae > Zonotrichia > Zonotrichia albicollis. The sequence continues at coordinate 6,477,110 of NC_133840.1, forward strand.
GGGGGTCTGAGGGTGACACTCACCCTTGCAAGCTGCACCTCCATCAGCCAAGGGAGGTGTGCTCTGAACAGGATTGTTGTTGCAGACATCTTTTTATTAAAAATCCTTTCTTAGGATTTTTCCTTCTGAGAAGCTGAGAGGCCTCAGAAACAAAATGTAAACATTGACTATCTGCTGCTGTGGAATGCAACAGGTGGATCCGTGATTGGTCCGTGTGGATGTTTAGAATTAGTGACCAGTCACGGCAGAACAGGCTCTCTCTCTCTGTCTGAGACACAGACCTTTGTTATGATTCCTTTCCTTTCTATTCTTAGCTTAGCCAGCCTTCTGAGACGAAACTTTTCCTTCTATTGTTTTTAGTATAGTTTTAATGTAATATATATATCAGAAAATAATAAATCAAGCCTTCTGAACGTGGAGTCAACATTCTCGTCTCTTCCCTCACCTGAAAACCCCTGTGACCAGCGTCACAGATTGTTGTGTTTACCCTGCTGCAGGGTGTTTCCTGTAAAACCTCACTTTTACACCCAGTGTACCTCACTTTTACCTCACTGAAGCCCCAGGAGCAGTTTGACCCCTCCTGGATGAACACCATAAAGAAACACACACAGAAGGGTGTCTGGGTATGACCAGGAGTGGCTGAAGCTCTGATCCCATGGTCACAGACAGCCTGGAGAAGCCTCTAGCCCACCTGAAGTACTTCTTGCAAGGTGACAAGAACAGGCAGCCTCTGCTAGAAAAGGGACCCAGCAAAAAACTGCTTGTGGTTGTTTTTTCATAGTGCATCAGTGTATTTCAGGGCATGGAACAGACAAGGAGAGGGCAGGGGAAGGTGTGGCAGGCTACACTGAGCCCCCATGGGTATTTATCCATATGCTCACATGACAGGCACTGATCCAGTTGGGAAAGTGTAGAAGGGGCTGGGCAGGATGCAGAGGGGTCTTGGGACACAAGGGCAGGTGCTCCTGAGGGATTCCCTGCTGGGGTGCAGCTCCCTGCAGAGCTGCTGCATTTGGGGTCACCCACAGAGCAAGAAGGAACCTGAGGTGCTGGGCAGGGCTGGCACTAACATGTTGGGGAAGATGAAACAGGAAAGCCTTATCAATATGATTGTCTGGCAAAAGATTTTGAGAATAGGGAAACTATAAGCGAGATTGAAATGAAAGCAAGCTTTGAGATACCTCAGTTACTGAACAACTGGAAAACAATGGTGTGGCTGACTGAAGGTAATCCCCTTTTGATGGAACAAGACCCTCTGCTTGCAGACAGGCCCAAGGGTCAGAGCAGACCCTGCCAGCTTGGCAGAAGGGGCCCAAAGAGGAGTTTTTAGGGTTTAAAATGTAACACAGTATGGTAATGTAGTGATTCCTATACGCTGTATTAAATGCTGTAGGATTTGTATCTTGTACTGGATTGGTTAGTGAGAATCAGAATATTCAGCACAGAAGATTTATTGTATTGTAACGTGAACTTTGCTCTCTTGCTTTTAATCTCTTATGCTTTTGCTCTCTTACCCTCTCATCCTCTCTACCCCTCTCTTCTCTGGGGCCTGCTCTGAGCTGTGTTTGGCAGCTCCCAGCAGGGCCCTGCACCCAGGCCCTTTGCAATAAACCGCAAGTTCCACGACCTGGCTGCAGAGATCTCTGCTCTCTGTCTGTCCCGACTGTGCTCCCCCCGTTGCTCCTACACTGACATTTACAGAGAAGCAGAGCAGAGGGAGAAACAGAAGAGAGGGAGGAGAAGAGGCCAGGGAGAAGCAGAGGACAGGGAGGAGCAGAGGACACCCACCTTGGCTTTGCCCTGGAAGTTGAAGGTCAGCACGTACTCGCCCGGCCGTGTCTCGCTCTGCCGGATGACGAACAGCCCGTGGCTGCGAGCGCCCCCAAACAGCACCAGCTGGGCTGCCTTGATGCGGGACAGGGTCCCGTGGAACCAGGGGAAGTCAGACAGGTTGATCTCAGCCTCGGCCTCGCTGTCCTCCCCTGCCCACAGGGACAGCAGGTTTTTAGGGAGCGCCTGAACATCACCCTCCCATCTCCTCTCCCTCTGCGCACCTCCAGAGTGAGGTGGGTGCTGCATCCTGCATCCCACCTGAGTGAGATGGGTGCTGCATCCTGCATCCCAGTACCTGTGAGGTGCCCACCAGCAGTGGGGGAGGATTCCAGCGTCTGCAGGAAGTTTTCCAGTGGGACGTGGGTGAGGAGCTCCCCCAGGGAGTCCCTGCCCCGGCCAGGGGGCACAGGGACAGAGGTGGCCATGGCAGCGTTGTGAGAGCTGGGCAGGGCACATCTGTCTGGTGGCCTGGGTGCCTCTGGAAGGGAGATTGCATGGGATGAGTGCGTGGCTCAGCATCACCCAGCATCACTGGGCAAAGATGAGGGTTGTCCTGCTTTGCAGGCAACTGTGCTGGATACTCCTGGATCTTAGAGACACCTGAGGGCTAGGTTATGGCTCTGAGGGAGTCCCAGACCTTCCCAGATGTAGTTCCTTACCATCATTCAGGAACTCGCAGCTGGACGAGGTTGTCCTGCCTGGCAGACAGGGTCCCTGTGCACAGGACACCAGCTCAATGTCGTCCCCACTGTCCCTGGAGGAGAGCACAGACAGAGACACACATGTGGCACCTCCACTCACTGGCACGGAATGGGGATTTGGCCAAACAAAATTCCAGTGTGATCCAAGAGCACATCCTATTGCCCCTGAATTCCTCCCGAGGGGTTGCACCAAGAGCACTGAGAAGCAGAGCAGCCACCAAACATGACTTTTTGGGAGTGAGAAACCAGCGTGGGAAGGATGAAACCCTTGAAAGCCCACACTGTTGGTCATGTTGGTCGGTTCCAGCTGCAGGATTGTGCTGCAGGATTTTGTGGGTTTGGAAGGAAAGCTGTTACCTTGACTCTCAGTGCTTTGCACCCACATACCTTCCCACCCGAGGGCGCTTTCACTTTCACCCTCTGCAAAGGGAATTACCCACCCACAGGAATTCCATCCCTATAAGACATAAACCACTAAGTCAGGACAGGCCTGGAGCAAGACAGCAAATGGGAATAGAGCCAGGGAGCCACTCAGAACATCCCTGTTGCCAGCCCTCCCCGTGCACTTCAGCACCCTTCTTGCACAAGCATCCGACTTGCTCCACATCCTATTTTTATCCCAGCCACCAGCAAGAGTCCAGAGCTGCCCACAGCACTCAGCAGCTCTTGCTTCACACACAGGGCCACGTGGGCACAGGCAGCAGGGGAAGCTGCTGAATTATTTAGTGGCCAGCGAGTGAATCAGCCATTGGGAGTCATTCAGCTGCAGCCAGTTAAAAACAAGAAGGGAGGAAGGAAACCAAAACCAACAGAGCTCTGCAGAAAAGCCGTGTCTGGGCACTCAGGAGGCAGCTCCAGCACGCAGCCCTTGGCAGGAGCATCGGGAGCTGATTGAGAATTCGCTCTTGGCGCCCGGCGTGTGTGGCGGTGTATTAAACAGCTCGTTATTATTTGCTCTGCAGTTCATTATTATTTGCTTTACAGTCACGTCCAGGGGCCAGAGCGGGCTGGTGCTGGGTGCTAAGCAAACAGAGAGGGCTGGGAGGCTGCCAGGGGCACAGCCAGGGCCAGAGCCAGGGGCAGAGCCAGGGGCTGGCACAGGGACATCGGCGGCTCCTGCGGTGGCTCGAGGGCAGCACGGCCGTGGTGCTCAGCTCCAGCTGGAAAACCAGCATTGAAACAAGGAGTGAGGGAAAAAAGGCCTTCTCACAGCCTCACATCAGCAGCCCAGCCTCAGCAGTGCTTCTCGAGTAAGAGAATCAAAGAATGGTTTGGGTTGGAAGGGAATTTAAAGCTCATCTCGTCCCACCCCCCTGCCATGGGTAGGGACACCTTCCACTAGCCTAGGTTGCTCCAAGACCTGTCCAACCTGGCCTTGGAAACTGTCAGGGATGGGGCAGCCTCAGCTGCTCTGGGCAATCCATGCCAATTAATTATAGATTTCAGGAAACAGCAAAAGGAGCAAAGACCTGGAGTGCACCAATGCATCCTCCTGTGAGATGCAGCCTCCATGGTGACCAAATGCCTCCCTCTAGCAGGAGGGGGCAAAGGCAGTCTGGAGGGAGCAGGAGCCTCTCCAAGCCTCTGTTCCACATCTGAGTGATGTTTTCACTACTACAAGTTTTGGTTGTTCCAAAACTGTGCCAAGAAAGGCAGTGCCAGGGTTTCCCCAAGGCTGGGCCTGTCTGAGCCAGCAGCACCAGGCACACAAACCTCCCTGACACAACTTGCTGCATGTGCTGGTGAAACAGCAGATGAGAAGTTTTGGCTGAGTTATGACTCCAATGACAACACTGATGCCACTGTGATAGAAATACAAATAACTCAATTAAACCAGCAGAATTTTAAATATATCATGGATGCTAAGCTGGAAAAAAAACATGGAAATAGCTCAAATATGGTATAAAATCTTCAGAAGGTGGGTGTTACGAGCTTCCTGCTTTGAGGCTGTGTTTCCAGGTCACCTGCCTCTGCCAGGCTGAGGGAACATGGGGCAGAGAAGGGTGAACAAGTGGCCTGTGCTCTGCACCCCTGGCAGACACAAGCTGCTAACTCTGCCTCCAGACCTCTGCTGCTGTGAGCTGGGCACTTCCTGTGACAAGCCAAGCAGCAAAAATTGCATCTGGGTAACAGCCCATGCTCAGGCAGCAGAGCCCAGCCCCACAGAGCCCCTCCCCAGCAATCCTTACCCAGGGTCGATGCAGTCCTGGATATCAGCCACCCACGAGTGCTTCTGCAGGGAGTCGATGGTCTCCAGGATGTACTCGGCCCCATTCTCCACCTGCAGCCAGGTGGGATGGAGTCAGCTGTGCCAGGCTGCTGCCCACACCCCGAGGCAAAACACAGCCCAGAGCCCAGCCAGAGCCATGAACAGCACCTCAGCTCAGCAGCAGAGGATGTTCCACCCCATCCCAGCACAGGGGTGACCCAGAGGATCAGCATCCCCTCCTTCCCAGCACAGGGGTGACCCAGAGGATCACTGTCCCACCCAGCACACAGGTGACCCACAGGATCAGTGTCCCACCCCAGGACCGGAGTGCTGAGGGCTGACTCATAAAAATGCATCCAATCTGACTCCTGACCAAATCTAGCACTCAGAGGAAAACCCCACTGCACCACTATCAGCAAATACAAGTTTTTTACAAGGTTTTTACAGCCTCCAAGGAAAAACACACCTGGCTGGCAGCATCAGGGTATGTGGCACTGTGCCCAAGCACAGACAGCGTCCCTCACTCCTGGGGCACCTCTGTGTCCCCCCAGAACTAGCTCTGCACAGCTGTAGCAGAAGCCACACTGCTCTCTGCCCCAAAACCCTGCCAGACCCCAAGAGTTTTAAACCTCTCCTACATTATCTCTTCTGCCCGCTGGTCCATGAGGCTTCTGATTGCAACAGAGTGGGAGAGAAACCCCCCTTCACAGGGAAAAAAATAATAAATAAAAATTAGGACACAAAAGAGCCTCCAAACTGTCCAGCCCAAAGGAGCTGTGCCATTCTGGGGCTGGGCAGAACCAGAAGCTCCACATCAGTGGACTCAGATGCCATGGGATGCTCTGTGCCTCTGGCAGCTTTCCCTGCATCCCTCATGGAGCCTTAAACATTGTGTTCCCAAGGTGGCAGAGCAGCCCTGACTCTGGGAGAGTGTCACATCGCCAGCTGAGACAACCTCCAAGCAAATTCAATTAATCATAAACAACTGAATCACCACCCTGAAAATAAGCAGGGAGGGCAGGGAGCAGAGCCCTGGCTGGGGCTGAGCAGTGACCTGGACCCTGTCCTGAGCAGAGGTGGAGGGGAACAGCAAAGATCCCCTTCCCCAGTTAGTTTAACTTAAGAAAGGATCTTCTCAGGCTTTTTGAGGGCAAGGCATGAAGCTGACGTGGGAGATGGGGCTGCTCACTCATGCAGAGCATGACAGCAAGCAAAGCACGTGCAGGGCTTGGGTATTTTGCAAGCACCTGCTTGTGCAATGGAAAAAACTGCATGTGCTGGATGTCTGACGGGCTCTGGGGACACACTGGCTGCTCATTTTTAGGCAATCTGGCAGGAACTATTTCAGTATGGACTCCCCAAGCAAGGCAGGGGCTTTTCCAGCCATAGTAGCATCCCTAAATGAGGCAGGGGCTTTTCCACCCATCATAACCTGTGTGTTGTGTGTGAAGGTTGAGATTGGGCTCCACATCACACAGAAAGGGAAACCACAGCACCCAGCTTGCCCACCTAACCTGCTAAACTGAGGGTGCTTCACCCCCTCTGCAAATCCAGCCAGCAAAGGGGGAATGGGAGAGCAAAAAGATGTCCCAGCAAGAAGGAGCCAGGCAGAAAATGAACCACAAATAAAGGATGTGAGAAAAGGGGAGCAGCATCCTGTGCCAGCAGCTGGGAGGGGAGAGCAAAGCCTGGCTGGAGGGCTCCATCCTGTGCTTGCTGGCTCTGCTCACTCAAAGGATCAATTGTGATCAATTCCCCCGGGCAGGGTGAGAGCCAGGACAGGGCAGGAGCAGAAGGTACCTGGCAGAGCAGGTATTTTCCAGCTGGCAGGGTTTGGAGCATTCCAGAAGTGCATTAAAGGAATGGCTGGAGCAGTCACCAAACTGTTCGCAGTGGGAGAGGAGAGACCATGTCTGACTTCAGAATATGGGAAGAGGGCAAGCACAGAATTTTCCTGCAGCAGCCAGAGAAACCATCCCTCACAGGCACCCAGGAGGCTGAAACTCCTAGAAGGGATCTGTCATGACCAAGCCCATCTGCTCACGCTCGTGACAGCTCCAAGGATAGGGAGAAGCAGTGGCACCTCCTGGGTGTTGAACACGCTTTGGACACTGATGTGACACATTTGAGGTGGGGCTTGTAAGGACATCTAGAAAATGTGACAAAAACGTGATGAGCCATGTTCCACGAGCAGAGATCAATGGCTGATGAGTTGTCAATGGTCAGTGGTCAAAGCTGAGGGATGTTCTCCTTCCCATCAAAGGCTCTCTGTGTGTGCTCCTCAGTGATGAGCACAAAAGAATGTGAGGATACCTGATCAATTCATGGATGACATCACACTGAAAATGTGTTGGAGGACCAGGCAAGAATTCAAAGGGACTTGTCAAAGCTGAAGTGGAAGAAGAAGCTGAAACCAGCCCTGAGCTGAAGGACAGGGTGAGCCCTGGGCTCAGAGTGATCGCTGTGGGGAACCACGGCATGGGAGCAGTTCTGCAGAAACCATCCCAGAGTTACACCAGCCCACAGGCTGCTTGTGAGTCAACATCATCATCATCATGGCGTGAGGAAAGCACTGCATCAGCTTGGGCTGGACAGAGAGGAAGAAGAAAGGAGAAGCAATCCTTCCCATCTGCTCTGGGCCACAGCCTCATGTACACTTTGGGGCGTGCCATCTCCAGAGCCTGCAGGGAAAGCAAGGAGGAGCTTGGGCTGGTCAGTCTGGAAAATAGGAGACACTTGAGGCTGGCCTCTGAGGCACAGAAAACAACAGCTGAATGAGCCTCTGTGCCCATGGTGGGCACTGACCATTGCTGAGGCTGAACAGCAAGAAGGCCTTGGAGAGGGAAGGTGCCAGAAGAAGTTGTGTGACCTTGACAAGGAGCTGGATTTGATGGAAAGAAATTTCTCCTGGGAATGTGTGCTGGGGCCAGGTGGATTTCAAGGCCTGGGAGCTCTCACAAAGCCAGGCTCAATTTTCCCCCTCTTTTCCTTTCATAGTTTTCTAAGCTCTCAAGCAGGTTCATTCAGCTGGGATGCCTCTCTGTTCTGCATTGCTACACACTCTGGGGGAGAAGCATCAGGGAGAGAGGTGCTTGTTTAGAAGAGGTGGAACACAGAAATGCTCAAAATCTAATGGTCCATCACTGTCATGGTGTCCAAGATCCTGCAAAATTCAGCCCTGCCATGACAGGCTGTTGTCTTCCAGCAGAGCAGGAGACAGCATTGAGCTAATTATTTGCATGATATGGAAAATTCTGAAGAAAGAGACTTTCACTCTCTGCTCGTGCCCCCAGACTCATGTGTGGTTGATCCCCAGGGTCTCATTTGCCCCACAGAGCTGCTCCCACAGAATCCCTAAGGCTGGAAGAGACCTCCAAAACCATCAAGTACAACCTTTGATCAGATGCAACCTCATCAACCAGACCACAGCACGAAGGGCCATCACAGTGTGTCAATGAAACAGCCACCACATGTCACCGATCCGGGACAGCAGCAGCCACAAAACCACAAGCAGCTGCAGCAAGGAGCATTTTCCCTTGCAGATTGTCTCAGATCACTGATTTAACCCATCTCCTGGTGACACAGAGAAGCCAAACCCCATGGTGAAAGCCAAACTTGATCCCAAAACACCCTGGTGTCAGCTGGAGCAGGCAGGGATCCTCTGGGGAGCATTGGTGCTGTTGGCATCTCAGCTCTGAAAGCCAAGGCAACAATCCCTTTGGGGTCTGAGCCTCCTGCACTGCAGAGTGCAGGTGCAGAGGGGGTTCCTGTAGGGATCCACGCCCTGCTCTCACCTTTAGGACAAAGGTGTTGTCTTTGTCAGGCATCTCCAGGGGCATGGTGGTGCGCACCTCGATGATGGCCGACAGCGGGATGCTCACCTTGGGTTTGGAAGCCTGAGAAAAGGAAAAAAAAAAAAAGCAAAGAAAATAAATGAAAAGAAATCAATGAATTAAAAAAAAAAAAAAAAGAAGTCACTCAATTGAATCAAACTGTCCCTGGGGACAATGCAGCAGGGCTCTCAGAGGCAAGATCAGCTCAGCCTGTGTGGTTATTACAGAGGGGGAATAAACAGCATTGATTTCCCTCCTGTGCCTGATAACTCTGAGCTCTGTGAATTAAACCAAGAGGAGGCCCAGTGGAAGACAAGGGAGGTGCTTTTAACTGCCAAACCACCCTTCTTGCTTCAGCGCAGGCTGATGTGCCAGCTCTGCCAACACCACTTAATTTCTCTCCATTTTCAACCTTCTCCCGATGGAGAGAGCTGTGCTATCTGATGGGGGATGCTTCCCATGCAGAAAGCAGCCCCGTTTCTCCAGCACAGGAGCAGCATTTCAACCAGGCAGCTACAACACAGCAGCCTCAGCCATGCAGGGAATTTTAATTACATTAAAATCAAGAAAAATGAATTTCCCCCAGGGCCCCTGGCACCCGCCGGAGCCTCGGTGGGGAGGCAAGACCCGGTGCCTCCCACTCCGAGTGTTTGCTGAGCAACAAATTCCCCAGATATTTGTTTTAATTATAACAAATCCCCACAAAGGAGCTCGTGGAGCTGCTCTCCAGGGCTGGTCCCCTCCAGGGCTCTGGGATTTGGAGCACTGCAGCTGCAGGAAGCAGAGATGAGATTTAGTCACCAGAACCTGCGCCTGGTGCCGTGGATGGAGTGGGTGGGATGAGGCCAGCAAGGAGCTCCAGGCTGCAAGTTACCAATAACGGGCTCAGTTCCCATTTTTATTGGGAAATAAAAATAAATAAATCCAAGACAGAACAGAAACTGCTTTTTCCCTTGCAGGATGTTTCGTTTCTGCCAGCCCCAGAGCCCCAGTGCTGCCTGCAGACACGTCTCAGCCGTGCAAGGCTCTGCCCATCCCTGGGGAATTTTTCCATCTCGGTGTTTGCACAGCAGAAGGTCAGAAAGGAAGCAGCAGCTGCTTTGAAAGGAAAGGAAACAAGGTGATAATTCACCCCTGAGCCAGAGAAGGGTCTTAGAATCACAGGATGGTTTGGGTTGGAAGGGACCTTAAAGATCATCTCATTCCAACCCTCTCCTCTCCAGGAGGGTTCTTCCCTTTAAAGGTTTACAGACATGGCCATAGTTTTTGTAGGGTCTGTGTAAAAACAAAGCTGTGGGCTGCTGAAGCAAAAAGCAGTTTTCTTCCAGCTGTGCCAGACTGGTGCCACTTTTACATTTGCCAGATGGAAAGCAAGATGGGATGAGAGGAGAAAGCTGTAAACCAAAGTGGGGTGTGATTATAACAGAAGAGCAGACAATGTTCATAAAAGTTGCCATAAAATAATTTCAAAATTGATTTTTAGAGGCAAATCAAGATACGCTAAAAAAGGAATCTCTCTATGAGTTCTCTCTTAAATGTTTTAAGAGCAGCAGTTGTTCCATTTTAACTCAAGTTTATTTTCTCTTTGGTGCAGCTGACACACCAGGCTTCATCAGATCCTCTATCCACAGAATGGGTTGGAAGGAATCCTTTTCCACCCCCTGCCATGGGCAGGACACCTTCCACTAGCCCAGGTTGCTCCAAGCCCCATCCAACCTTGCCTTGGGCACAGCTGGGGCAGCCACAGCTTCTCTGGGCACCCTGTGCCAGAGCCTCCCCACCCTCACAAGGAACAACTTCTCCCAAATGTCCCACCTATCCCTACTCTCTTTCAATTTAAAGCCATTTCCCCTTGTCCTGTCACTCCATGCCTTTGTTAGATGTCCCTCTCCAGCTCTCCCACAGGCTCCCTAGTGGGCACCATGGACATTGGGGTTGTTTCCTTCCAGCCAGACCCCATTCCTGGGCTGAGGAAGCCCCCAGTCCAGCCCAGAGCAATGCCCACCATCCGTACCCATGCTGAGCTGCTCTCCAGAGAGATGCATTTGAGTTCAAACTCATGTTTTATATTTTCTCAAAAGGTGAGAGGCACAGGCCAACACCAAGAGTGCAAGGTTCATTTTGGCCTGCAGGTTGGATGGGTTTCAAGCACATTTTCCAATCCATTTGCACCTCAGCCACACAGCACCAGCTCTCCCTCTGGACCAGAGCTGGACTTCAGCCCAGCTCAGCAGTGGAAACAAAAAAAAGCCCCAAAAGCAAAGCCCAACTGCTGCTTGAATTTCTCATAAAAACAACAGAGAAGTTGGACAGAAGTCAGGGCTTACCTTTGGAGGGACATAAAACTCCAGGAGGAACCTCTCCCCTTCCACCTTCACCGCTTTGCGCAGCAGGAGGCGGCACTTCTGCCACTGCGAGCTGCCCACACAGTTCGTGTCATCGGCCACCATGTAGCGCAGCGTCCCCTCCCTCTGGATGTCCACCAGCTCCACCTTGGACGAGGGCACCTTGGACAGGCGCAGTTTGTGTGTCCATTTCTCCCGAGGGTCCCCAGGCTCCTTGCCCCCGGCCGGCCACGGCTCCCTCTCAGCTCTGCGCCCGCCCAGGGCGGCCTCGGCGCCCGGCTCCGGAGAGGATTTGCGGTGCCACATCTCCTTCATGCCATCCACCACGCACAGGCTCATGTTCCTCAGGGAGAAACCTTTCTTGAACTTGGGCTTGGCAGCAGCGTGGATGGAGACGTCCTCCGAGCTGCGGGACTGCCCGTAGGAGGAGACTTTGTGAGCCTGCACCTGCTGGGCCGGGGTCAGGTAGCGGCTGGCGCCCAGAGGGGCGTCCATGCTGTCCAGAGACTCCGTGGAGGTCTCCTCCTTCCTGGGGGTGACCTCCCGCCCGTAGGGGACGTGGCAGTTCTGCAGCCCCACGAAGGGCACGATGTTGTACTTGGTGGGCGAGTCAGACACGAACACCCTGCTGACCTCCAGGCTGAAGATGTCCAGGAAGTTGGCGGTGAAGTGGTGGGAGAAGGAGGTCTCTGCCCCGGGGGTGTCGTAGTGGGGGTTCTCCTTCAGGAACTGGCAGAACTTCTGGGCGAAGTCCACGGCGGCTGCCTGGGCGTGCAGCTTGCAGAACTCCCTCCAGTCGGGGAGCGGGGAGGAGGGCTCCTGGCACAGGGCATCGCCGTTCATGGCTGCCCCATTCCACCTGCCGGCGGGCTGGGGATGAGGACATGGACTGAGTGTGGTGTGGACAGGGACACAGACTGGCCTCCAAAAACAGGGACATGGACAACCCAGCCTATCCCCCAAAAACAGGGACATGGACACAGACTGTTCCCCAAAAACACAGACATGGACACAGACTGTCCCCCAAAAACAGGGACATGACATCCCATCCTGTTCCCAAAAACAGGGACATGGACACAGACTGTCCCCCAAAACCAGGGATACGGACAACCCACCTGTCCCCCCAAAACAGGGACACAGCCAACCCAGCCTTTTCACCAAAAACATGGACATGGACAACCCAGCCTATCCTCCAAAACAAGGACACAGACAACCAGCCCTGCCCTCCCAACTAGGGACATGGACAATCCATCCTGTCCCCCCAAAACAGGGACACGGCCAACCCAGCCTGTTCCCCAAAAACAGGGACATGGACAACCCAGCCTATCTCCCAAAAACAGGGACACAGACAACCAAGCCCGTCTCCCAAAAACATGGACATGGACACAGACTGTCCTCCAAACACAGGGACATGGACATCTCATCCTGTCCCCCCAAAACAGGGACACAGCCAACCCAGCCTGTTCCCCAAAAACAGAGACATGGATATCCCATCCTGTCCCCCAAAACAGGGACACAGACAACCCAGCCTGCCCTCCCAACCAGGGACATGGACAACCCACTCTGTCTTCCCTCACACGGGGACACAAACAACCCACCCTGCACCCCCAAACAAGGGCATGGACATGGACAACAACCCTGACCCCAAAATGGAGGTCACCCTTTGCCATGATGCCAGAGCTGATCTGCAGCTCCAATGCAAAGGAAAATGCTGTGGGAAAGTGTCTGTGTGTCGCTCTCTCTCCACCTCATCCACTAGGAAAGAATCTTGGCGCTGGCAGCAGCCATAAATTGTACTTATTTCACGATTATGACCATGCAAAAGCATTATTGATTTCTCATGAAACCGCTAAGGAGTCCCCAAGTGTTTGCCTGCAGGATTCCTCTCACTCCGTGTCTGCCTGGCCATGGCACAGCTCTCCACAGGGGGAGGGAGCACTGGGAGTCCTGGAAGCATCCACCCAGGGCAGCACCCTCCCCTCTGCACCCCACAGCTGGTCCTTCTCTTTCTCTCTAGTCTCTATTTCTGCCCTCATCCTTTGCCACATCAATTTTGGGATTTTGCTCTCCCTGCTGAGCATCAGCTGACAGAGAAGCCAGGACAGGTTCTCAGCAGAGGCCCATGAGTAGGTGGAGTGCAGGGGGAAAAGGAACAGAAGCCAGAGCCAGGAGCACACCAGAAGTTGACAGGAGCTGCAGAGCAGACCTGGGAGCCCTTGGGAGAAGCATCACTTTGCCCAAACCCCACACTGGTCCTTCTCCCAGTGGCTGTGAGACTGTGTACAGTCCAGGTTGGTGCTCATATTGCACTTCCCAAATCTCTACCTGACTCTGGGCAGCATGAGCAGCCTTCCCTGAGGGACCCCAGCAGTGACTGCATCTCCAAAATCACCTCCTAGTGCCAAAACTGCTCATGGCTGCTGGTGCTGGTGGGCCTTGGCTGGGGCACTGCTGAGCCCATGACCCCAAACATCTGGTCCCTGTGTCCAGACACCTTCCTTCCTTCACTCCAAGGGCAGCAGTTTGGCAAATCCATCTCAGCTGCTCAAACACTGGGTGCCTGTGGGATCCAGTTCTGGAAGGGCAGGACAGTTCCCCCGGGTTTTGCTACTCCCCATTCACACAGCAGCCCTTTCCCTGGATTTTGCTGTTCTCCATTCACAGAGCAGCCCCTTCCCTGGATTTTGCTGCTCTCCATTCACAGAGCAGCCCTTTCCCTGGATTTTGCTGTTCTCCATTGACAGAGCAGCCCTTTCCCTGGGTTTTGCTGCTCTCCATTCACAGAGCAGCCCTTTTGCTGGCGAGGGATTACTCCTGCTAATAAATCACGCGCTGGATCCCGCCACAGCTTACACGGCCAGTAATTAATTACTGCTCTGACGAACGGCACCAGCCACGGATCAGGGCGGGCACTGGGGACTGGCATAACCCACTCCTTATCCTCCAGACCCCAGGCAGGGCTGAGCCCTGAAGGCTGGGATTCAGAGCAGCAGCTGTGGCCAGGAGCTGGTTGCCATATCCCCAGCACATCCCTATGGAGATGAGTTCTCTGGGAACACCTCCATCCCAGAAAAGGGCTCTCAACCCCCCCCCAGACACTGAGAAATCCACACAGGCAACAAAATCCCACCAGAAACATGATACATGTGGCATTTCCTCACTGTTAAGGCAGGGATGCCACTCAGTGCCCTGGCTGTGCCAAGGAGGTGCTGAGGACAGGCTACACATGGGCCTGCACTGGCTCCTCACATCCCACAACACCAGCAGAGCTCCAGCTCCTGCAGAAATCCCTGGCAAAGCTCTCCCCAGCATCACAGGGATTTCCCGGAGACCTGAGCAGGGAGCCATGCCAGCTGGGAAAAAACCCATCCCTGCAGTTTAGGAGCAGCCTCTGAATTTCCCCGAGAGACATCAGCACAGCAGCAGAAAATGCAAAGCTGTTTGTTACCCGCCCAGCAAATGAAATTCCTAATTATCCATCCATCACCAAGCAGAGGATTTAAAGACTCTGCCCTTTGAATTGAAAATTCACAACCCCAGCTCTGCCATGGCCCAGGAGCTGCCGTGGCACCAAGCCATGGGCCGGGAGTATTTGGGCTCAGGGAGAAAAGGGAGATGAAAAGGAATCTCCTGCTGCCAATCCAAGCAGTCAGAGCCAGAGCAAGGGAGAGGGTGCAAAGGGAAAAGAGCAGGAAGGGGCTTGTGGGGGAAAGGGAAAGCCCCTTGGTGATGGGTTTATTTGCATCTGCTGGTTTCCCCCCCATGAATTTGGGTGAAAACACAGTTCCCTATCCCTGTCTCCAGGAGGGACTGGTGCTCAAGGCCTGCCTGTCTGAAACCAAGGGACAGCAAGCTAACAGACTCTGAGGGGTTAAGGGGAAAAAAAAAGAATAAAAAAAAAAAAGGCACTTCAAAAAAGATAAAGCCCCAAACAAAAAGCCTCAAGGAGATCCAGGCATGGCAGCCGGGCTCCGGCTCGGAGACGCGCACACAGAGGCATCACAGCATCTTCCTTTCATCTGCACGGGGATGACAGACTTTAAAAGGCCAATTTATAAAAATGAAGCCTAGAGGAGAGACATCTGGCAGGTCTGAGGAGGCGGTGGCGGGGATTACTAACCCTGTGTCACATATCCAGGATATCCAACCCCCCTGCCCGGAGCACAGCCAGGATCCAACAGTACAGGCTGGGACTCTGTGGGGTGGTTTAAGGGCAGCCCCAGAGCCATCCCTGCCCCTGATTCACCTGATTTCTGCAGGAAGCAGGCTCCCAATTATCTGTGTAGATTTACCTTTAATCTGGATGCCTGCACTCCCCTCCATACCAACAGCTCTGCCCCACTTCTTGAAATAACTTATCATGCCACAGACAGCATCCCCGGGCAGAGCGGTGGAAGCGGAGACCAAAATAAGCTCACGATGAAAATAAGCAGCAAATCTGCAATTGCTTTTTGGAAAGGGCCATCCCCTGCCAGCCCAGCTTCCTGAGGGCTGCAGCACACTCCAGCACCTTTCTAAAGAGCCAGATCCCTCTGGAAGTGCCCTCAGCCCACTCCAGAACTGCCTCAGGGGCCATAGCATTAAGTCCCTGAGTCCCTGGCCTGGGTGACACAAGAGGACAGAAAAATAAATATATAAAATGGGGTGGTTTGTTGTCATGAAGAAGCCATGGAGTGGCAACCACAGCATCAGGCTGGTGACAAGCACCTAACCCACCTGCAAACTCCTCCAGGGCAGAGCTGTGCCTGCTGCCCCTGTCATTGGGAAACTGAGTCAAAACTTAAGAAGATAAAAATAAGGAACTTCTGGGGTTTGGCAAGTGGAAACCCAGGCTGGGATGACAGGTGAGAGCCAGCTGCTGGCAGTGATTTGGGTCTCCTCTCCCACCAAGGTGTGCTGAGCCATCCCCTGCTCTGGGGTGGGGGGCACATAGAATACTCTGGAAGTGGAAGCAAAGCTACTGACCTCAAGAAGAAATGAAATTTAAGCTGTCAGCAGAAGCGCAGGAGACCATAAAAAAACAACTCCCCGGTGAAGCAGGAGTCAGGGAGCAACAACAAAGCCACTGGGATTTGCTGAACCAGAGGCGTGGGGAGGAACCAGCATCTAATGAGGTGTTAATAACCCGAATGCGCAACGCCGGTCATGGGATGGCCAGCACAGCCTGCCCAGCACGGCTGGCTCTGATGGCTTTATTTAAGGAAACAACCCTAATAAAGAGATGTTTCCCTTCCTCCCAGAGCGGCACAGCCAGGCTGGGACAAAGTGATCCGAAACTGAGAGGGGGAAAAGCACGATCTGCCGTGAGCAGCGACCTGAATCCATCCATCCCTCCACTTCCAAGCTGAATCCCTCCATCCATCCCTCCACCTCCAGCCGTGCGGGGAAACCGCCAGACAGCAACGGGAAAGGAAAAGGCAGCTCAGGAGGCAAAGCCTGGCTCCAGGACAAGGAGATGCCAGCCCAGCCCCGGCTGTCCCGCTCCTGCTCGGTTTCCAGCAAGATCGATGCCACTCAAAGCCCCAGCTGGTCACGGCGATCCCGCGGGAATGTCATGAGGAAACCCAGGCACCTGCTGCCCCAGAAAAGCGCCTGACCTAAGCGTGCCGTGCCAGAGGAGATCCCCGAGTCACGAGCAGGGCGCAGAGCAAGGCGATACCCCCGGCCCCCCCGGGGATGCTGCTGGCAGCGGCTCCGACACACGGGCAGCTCCTGGAGCCTGCCTGCACAAAGCCCAGGCACTGCCTGCCCTGGGCACACGGGACAAAGAGGGTCGTTTCTTGCCTGTTTTCTCTTTTCAAGATGTGTCCTATCAGCATCTCCACCCCAAAACCTTGTCCTGGGGAAGGGGAGAGCAGGGCAGAGCGAGCAGGCTCAGACTGATGGCAGGATATCACACCAAGGGGATACCCTTATGTCCAAGAGGAGGAAAGGTTCATTTCTTGTCCATTTTCTCTTTTGAAGATGTGTCCCATCAGCATCTCCACCCCAAAACCTCATCCTGGGGAAGGGGACAGTGGGGCAGAATGAGCAGCCTCAGATTTCACAGTATCACACAGAGCTGTGGGGAAACCCTTATGTGCAAGAAGAGGAAAGGTTCATTTCTTGCCCATTTTCTCTTTTCAAGATGTGTCCCATCAGCACCTGCACCCCAAAACCTTGTCCTGGCCACCCAGCACTACTGAGTGCTTTGGGGCATCCTTTTTGAGAGCTGGGCTGGCCAGTGGGGACCCCTCACTGGGCAGAAAGAAAGGCTCAAGGAGCCTTTTCACTCCAGAAAAATCTTTTTTCTGGGGTGAGGGATGAGGGATGCCAGGAGCTGATCTCCCCCCATTCCACTGCTGAGACCTGAAGGCTGCGACCAAGTGACCTCCTCCCTTTGTCACCTCAAGGACCCTCCCCAGCCCTCGAGACCCAGCAGAGCTTTAGGGGCATGCAGAGGCTGAGCTGAGGAAGAGAAAACCATAGGGGACAAAAGCAGAAGTCACCTTTTGCTTTCACACCCCTCTGGACCCCTGACCACAGCCCTGGTGTGGGAGAACTGATTTCTCTCCATGCTCCTCAGTACTCCATGCACTATTTATACTATTGTGATCTTAAATCAGACTGCCTGTCTGAACCAGATAGAAATGGAAACATTCCTTGTTCCTCTCATTTACTGGCCATCCCACTAAAATATTAATTGAACAGCATCTTGGCCTTAAATTTTATAGTCAAACCACCTGCCTTGAACCAATCCTTCAGCAGGAGCAGGCTTTAACTCCCTGCTCAGATGCACTTCAGGGTCCACCTGTCATCTGCAGCTTAGAAAAGATTTTTCTGGGATGAAAAGGCTCCTTGTGCCTTTTCTGCTGCCCAGCCAGCTCTCAAAAAGGATGCCCCAAAGCACTCAGTAGTGCTGGGTGGCCAGGACAAGGTTTTGGGGTGGAGGTGCTGATGTGACACCTCTTCAAAAGAAAAAAATGGGCAAGAAATGAACCTTTCTTCCACACATAAGGGTGTCCCCACAGCTCTGTGTGATATCCTGATTCCAGCCCCACAGGAACTGGGGGGCTCCTGGAAATGAGCAGATGGGCCCATGAGAGCCCCCAATAAAACCTGAGATTTTCTCCATCTCCCATTACTCTGACCATACCACAGGGTTGTTCCTCTCCCTCCCCTCCAAAATCCCCCGCAGTGGATGTTGTACTTCCTGTGCTGACAGCTGCTGGAAAATAAAGACAAGTTCATAGATAAGATCCACTGGATCTTAGATAATCTTTTCTCTGAGTAATTCCATCCAGCTTGCATTGAGCCACTCTGCCAGCCCACTCAGGGGCTGGAGCATCACCCAGGCCAACCAATCTGCTGGTGTTGGGGGACCTGGGGGACACCTCAGGGTCCCCAGGGTGCAGAGACAATGATCAGCAAAGCTTTGGTGCATCATGAATGCAGCTTAGTGCTTGGAGGCTGTGTGTGGGAATAAAGCAGAGACACCCCCTCAATGCCCCAAAGGAAAAACTATTGGAAAAAGGAAATAAATGAAAATCCCAGAGCTTTGGGTGAAGGAGGTCAGAGGCTGTTGTCCATTCCCCCCTCAGTCGGGTGCCACCTCACGTGCCTGTCTCCAGCCAGAGAGCTTCCCACAGAAAACCACCCAGTCCAAAGTCTATTTTTAACCACCACAATAGCAGAGCCTCCCCTGAGGAGCAGCACAAGCCCTGTCCCAACCAAGCAATCTCACATTTCCCTCGCTAAGCCTCGATTTCCTTCCGCCTCTCAGCCCACAACAAAACCCTTCTCCTCCTCCTCCTCTCACCTTCCCATCCTCAGAAAACTATTTGCACATCCCTCCATGCCCCTGCAGGCTGGTGTGCTGTGGGTGCAGAGTGTCCTGCACACCTGTTACACATTAACCACTGACCTGGCACCTGTGGGCAGACCCTTCCTGCACTCAGAAATGCCAAATTGGAGCGGCAGGTTCACCTGCTCAGCCCCCTCCCCTGGGTGCACCCCAAAACTCTGGGGATTTACAGAAAAAGCCCTGCAACATCAACCCAGCTGCACTTCCCAAAGTGAGTGCAAACTCTTTAAAAGAGATCATTCTTACCCTGGGGATTGCTGTGCCATGGAGGAGCTCTTTGGGGGTTTTTGGGGAGAGAGCTGAGTGGGTGCTCAACAAAGCAAATCCTGATGGATACAGCACTGTCATCACTGGGGTTCCCCCACCATTAGGTCAGAGAAACCCCTTAGATTGTTTTTCAATTACAGCACATAATAAACATGAGATAAAGTTACACAGTTCTGTAGGAAATTTTCTTATTATGTTTTTTTTTATGTTGCAGATCCAATTCCCCACACGCATCACTGTCTCATACCCGCCTGCAAACAGCCTTAAACTGCTGCCTAATGCTATCTGAGCTGGGGAAATTCAATTCTACCCAGCGCCTCACCCAGGACTGCTACAATCACTGCTAATTGCTTAAGTGGTGTATTAAGCAAAATAAAAATTCCAGTGGGCTTTGAACTCCCCCCCTCCTCAACGAGATGATGCCAAAACACCCTGTTACAGCTGCCAGCCCTGGCTGGAGAGCCAACCTCAAATATCCTTCTTCTCTTCACTGTGCAGGGATGCTCCTGGGCAGGCAGAGCTTCGTACCCAGCATGGCCATGACCACACCAGAGGGATCCACAGGCAGTGTTTGACTTTGCCACCCCTCTTGCCAGGGTTCTGGGGTGCCATTGCAGCCCCAGGGTCCAAATGCTGCCAGGAGCCAGTGAAGCAGGGCACAAACATCTGCCCAGTGGGACCCTGGGGTGGATGCTCTCACACTGTCCTCTCCTGTCCCCCCACCTGTGGGTGTGGATGGAATATGGGGCTTCTGTCAAGTCTCATCCCAAATTCAAACCCTGCACGAGAGCAAGCAGATTCTCCAAGCCCTTCTGGTTTTCCCTTTAGCAAAAATCAGGTGTGGGATGCAGTTTTAGGCATGTTCTCTCCTCCTCTCCACCATGATGGAGCCAGCTGGAATTGAATTTCTGGGAGCACCCAGGTTCCCTCTGCCTGCACAAGGATGGGAATCACTGGCCAGGGACAAGTCCCCAACCCTATCCCAGCACCTCACTGGCACCCACAGGCAGGGAAAGCAGCTGAGGTCAAGTGAGGGCAGCCCCAGGCAGGAGGGGAGTGATGCAAGAACCTCAGGGCTGGACGGACTGCCCTGGGGCATCCCAGGCAGCCTGAGTCAGCAGGGCCAGCAGATGGGCAACCATCCTCTGGTTCCTCTGCTTCTGCTGGGAAGAAGAGAAGGAGGAAGAGGAAAGGCATCAGCCAGCAACATCCTCATGCTGAAGAGATGGGTGTTCTGCCTCCAAGGAGGAAGAGCAAAAGGAGGCTGGACAGGACCTCGCTGCCATGAGGGTGCTCACAGTCCAGGAGAAGAGGGGACAGACGTCAGATCAGCCAGAAGAGGTGGCCCTGCAGTCAAACAGCCACTGCAGCCCTGAACCAACTGAGGAATGAGGGGATTTTAACCCCAAAGCCTTGACCAGGCAGGGCTGACTCACCCTCCTCGATGGTACAGGGTCACTGAGATGGGTGAGACACCAGGCAGGGCTGGCAAACCTGTGTGCTCCCCAAGCTGCAGCAGAGAGGATTATGCAGCCTTTTAAAGGAAACACTCAGCCCTGAGCTCCTGCGTTGCAGTGATGGTGAGACACTGGGAAATACCACAGAAGAACACAGAGAGAAGGTCCAAGGGCACTTGCCATCCCATCTGAGCAGATCTCCTGGCAGCACACACCCACCTGTCTGTACAAATGTGCCCTCCCCCAGGGAAGGGGGGCTGAGCAGTTCAGAACTGCCTGTGTGCTTTAGGGGGATGATTCCTATTTAGAAAGGCATCCCCAGAAATCCATAGTCCTTCTCCACTCTCCCAACAAACCAAACCAAAAATCCTCATGGAGGGCAGTTCTGAGTAATCATAGAATTGTTTAGTTTGGAAAAGACATGCAAGATCACCTAGTCCAACCATTTCCCCATGTCCCCTAGTGCCACATCCACACCTTGGCTAAATCCTCCAGGGATGGTGACTACACCACTGCCCTGGGCAGCCTGACAACCCTTTCAGCAGAGATTTTTCCTAATATCCAACTAAACCTCCCCTGGCATAACTTGAGGCCATTTCCTCTTGTCTAGTCAGCTGTACCTGGCTACAATTTCCTTTCAGGCAGTTGTAGAAAGAGAGAAGTTCCCTCCTGAGCCTCCTTTCCTCCAGGCTGAGCTCCCCCAGCTGCTCCTCATGCACTCAAAGCCACAGGAGCAGGGTCTGTGGGGGTTTTGGGCAAGGTGCAGGGGGGGACAGGGAGGTTTTACCTCCTTTCCCGTTCCAGTTCACAAGATCCCCGAAGCACCGGCAGCGTGGCTCTTGCAGGTCAAACACATAACTCCAACCGATCAATTTCCACACTGGAAGGAAGTACCAGAGCGACTGGGAGAGAGGGAGGGACCTGGAAGGCAAAGGTTTAGGCTGTCAATGCCTGGAGCCACAGCAATATCCCCAGGCACATCTCACCTCCCCCAGGCCACAGTCCAGCAGGGCTCGGGCCTGACTTCACCAAAAGCAGAAACAAGCAGGAGGGCCGGGCAGAAAGTCCCTGGAGCCTCTCAAGGGCCTTCCCGCGGTGCTGCCCACAGAGCAGGGCTGGCTGGAGGCAGCAGCCGCCCCTCGCTGTGCCCGCGGCGATGCAGGGCTGAGCCCCCCTCCGGAGCCCCCGCACCCCTCACGCAACGCCAGGCACACAATACAGACTGAAAATAAGGGAGCATCCGTGCGGGGGGCTGCGTGTTGTGTGTGCCCCCCTTCGGGTCTGCCATCCCCAAACCCCGGGGGAAAACAACCCATGGCTGCAGCCCCAGGGAAAACCCCATCCCCAGAGCAGCCCCCAGGGCCGGGGGAGCCCAAACCAAGGCAGCAGCCCCATCCCTGGAGCAGCCCTCAAAGCCGGGTGAACCCAAGCCAAGGCTGCAGCCCCTCTCCCACGGGGCAGCCCCCATCCCCTGAGCAGCCCCCAGGGCCGGGGGCAGCCCCCACGGCCGGAGGAGCCCAAACCAAGGCTGCAGCCCCCATCCCCGGAGCAGCCCTCGGGCCGGGAGCAGCCCCCATTCCCAGGGGAGCCCCAGCCAAGGCTGCAGCCCCCATCCCCAGAGCAGCCCCCAGGGCCGGGAGCAGCCCCACTCGCCTGGAGCAGCCCCCAGGGTCGGAAGCAGCCCCCATCCCCGGAGCAGCCCCTATCCCCGGCGGAGCCCCAGCCAAGGCTGCAGTCCCGCTCCCCCGGGCCGAGCCGGGTCTGCCCCATCACCGCCCCCCGCCCCCGCGGGCCCGGGGCCGCCCCGATGCTCACCGGGGAGCGGGGCTGGCCCGGCCCCGCCGTGCGAGGGGAGGGGGCGGCTCGGGGACCCTCCCGAACGCTCCGCGCCGCAGCGGCGGGGGGCGGGAGCCTCCCCCGGCCGGGGGAGCCGCTGCTGAACGGGGGAGCGGGGGGAAGAACCGCGAATAAATCCCCGCCTAAATCCCCGCCCGCCGCTGCGGTGCCGGTACCGGTGTCGGTACCGGAGGATGCGCTCACCCGGCCCCGCTCGCTGCTCGGTTCGCGGCACGGCTCGGCTCGGCTCGGCTCGGCTCCGGCCGGCCCGGCCGCCCCCCGCCCCGCCGGCAGCGCCGCCCCCCGCACCGCCCCCGCCGCCTTAAAGGGCCCCGCCCGGCCCGCCGCCCCCGCCCGGCGCTGCGCGAGGGGACCCCGGGGACACCGAGACACCCCCGGCCAATGAGCGGACACCGGGGACACCGAGACACCGCTGCCAAATGAGGGGACACCGGGGACACCGAGACACCCCTGCCCCTCACGGGCTGGCCTGGGGCCGTGCCTGTGAGAGCGCCCCGGATAACACAGGGCACCCCAAATCCTCAGGAAAAGCCTTAATCCTCAGACGGGCTCCCCAGCCCTCCTGGGAGCACTGCAAATCTTTGGGCAGCACCCTAAATTTTCAAGGCGCCGAGTCTTCAGGTTCCCAAGATCCTAAGGATGTACAAATGATGGCAGGGTACCCCCGTGCTCTGAAGAGGGGCCGCAGCCTTTGCTCACTGCTCACCCCATCTGTCACCCAGCATTTGTCCTTGCAGTGCCCAGGGGAGGGGATTGGGGTGATCCCCCCACACCCACATTCCCAGGGGGTGTGACTGGAGGGGCTCCAGGGGGAGTTTTGGGGTCTGGACCCACTGCCCACCTGATGCATTTTGGGCACATCCCAGAGCACTTTCCCTGCCAGGGGGTTCAGGACAGACTGAACCCCAGGACAGGGTGGGTCAGGATGGATCAAGCCCCAGGACAGGGGAACTGAAGCCCAGAGGGGTTTAAGGGACGGATTTGGGGGTCACACTGCCTCTGGGACCCTGCACACCCCCCCAGCCTCCCCATGGCGTGTCCATGCATGGATAGGGATGAGTCACCATAAAAAAAAAAAAAAAAAAAAAAAAGGAAAAAGGATTTGCAGGAGGAACAAATCCTTTTTACTTCTGTGAAGCACCTGTAGGATTAAGACAATGCTGGTTATATAAGAAGTGGAGAAGGGTGGATTTCAGCATTAGTGTTATTATTAATATTTATTTATTATGCTTCCTCACCATCCCATTATCCTGACAAGTGTATTCTGGGGAGATTTGGGGAGAGGCTGGTTAGGGGGAGAAGGAGGAGATTTGTTGTAGGGCTGGTGCAGAGTGATGCACCATTTGCCTTTTCTTCCCCCAAAGCAGCAGGGGCCAAAATGGACAGTGCAAAAGCACAACTGGGACAGGGATGTTTGATCTTCTCCATTACGGCTCATTTGTGATGATTTTGGGTGGATTATCTCCCTCCTGCTTCTGGCTGGTCACATTTTCAAGGCCAGGTTGGGCAGGGCTTGGAGCAACAAGGTTCCCTGCCCATGGCAGGGGCTGGAATGAGATGAGCTTTCAGTTTCCTCCCAACCCAAACCATTAAATATTTCTGCCATGCTGTGATTCCCTTCCCAGGGGCATTCTGGGGGTGGATGGACGCTCACAGAGGGGCTGGATCCCTCTGCTGAGTGCAGGTGACCCTGGGCCACTCACCTTCACCCACCTCCCACAGCAGCTGACAACGCGTTTCCACTCCCCTCCCTTCCCCTGCTGCCTCCTCTGGAAAGCCTCTCTCCCATTCATATCCATTTTTAAAGAAAACACACAATCAATACTCTCTCAGGCTGGAATTTCATTAAGGTTTTCATTGCACTTGCTATCGATTGGCAGCAGGGCCGGGAGCTGCACGGAGCTGATGCTGAGCCCTGCCTGCTCTGGGACACCCCAGACCATCCTAAAGGGAAGGGACCATGCAGAGAGGGTCTGGCTGCTCCCATGCAGGCAGCAGAAAGCTCAGCATCCCAGATTTTACTGGATTTTACCATCACTCACAGCAAAACCAGGAGCCCAGGGAAGGGCTGGGATGCTGGGGTTTCTTTCATGAATCAAAACAAAGGCTTTGGTACACAACAGGCTCTCTCCTGCCTCCCCTCCATGGGATGCTGCTTGTTCCAGGATGTGTAAAACCAGGCTGGAATGCTTGGCCTTGCTTCCATCAAACACGGGGGCTGCAAGTAAAGAACACCCAGAGCTCTGAGTGTGGAAGGGCACGCTTTGCTCCGCTGCCGGTCGGTCACTTGGAAAATCAAGTGAAAAATCCCAACCTCTAAAAGGGCTCTGTGGGCTAATTTTAGGTCTGGGCCTTGACCAGAGAGATTTACAATAATTGCCAGGGTGAAAGTTTAACTTCTCCCACGACTTTTCTCAGCAATCCCCAAGGAGCCGCGTTCTGCTGTGCAAGGAGCATCCCCGGGTCAGCTCCCCAAATTGCCTTTTTAAGGCTTTATTTTAAAGCCAAACCCACAAGCTGCTTAAACAGGACAAAAATCCTTCACCAGTCCCAGTCTGGAGCTGGTGGGAGCTCCTGTGGATGGGGATGAGCTTTGCCTCAAATCCTTGTCCCCATTTTTTGGTTGTGCCAACCCCTCAGACACCGAGCAGAGCCCCCATGACCACCCCTATTCCCACTCAGCCCTAAACCCTTTTAACAGGACCCACGAGAGGACCAAACCTTGTAGAACAACAGCCTTTCTGCCATGCTAAATGATTTAAAACTGGTGGTGAATTAACCGAATATCTGCCTGCTCTTGCCAATTCTCATTACTCCGGGACTCCCTCGGAGCGATTAGCTGCCTTAACACAAAAAAAAAAAAAAAAAAAAATTGCTGGAAGGAATCGAGCGAGTGGCTGAGCCAGCGCTGGGGAGGGCTGCTGGCAGGGCAGCATCCCGGCTGGAGCGTGGCGTGCCCTTGAAATCCTGAAATCCTGCGCCCGGAGGCATCCGGCATCTGAGTGGAGCCAGCCCGGAGCTCCGGCTCCATCCTCACCATGTCCCGGGGGGCTGGGGGGGATCCGGGGAGCTGGCACCGCCGTGCTGTGCCTGATTATCCACCAAACCCTGGTGCTGTGAGGCCACAACAGCCCGGTGGAGAGGGGAGGCTTGTGAGCATCCCGGGAAAAGCCTGGAGGGCAGTGCCAGCCCGGCCGTGAAGCCATTCCGGGCACGGCAAAGCCGGGTGTGTGTGCGAGCTGTCAGGCAGGCAGACAGCCCCCAGGCACCTCCCGGGCTGTCACAGCTGCAAATTGTCCAGGAGCAATCCCTAATGGGATGTAAGGGGAGGATTTGTTGGAGGAAGATGTCACAGGGATGAAAGGGGGAAAGAGAGGAAACCTGGAGAAACAGCGGTTTGGGTTTGTGTTTATTTGCGGAGGAGAAATTGTTTTAAAATGTCCTTTGGTGTGCTGGAGAAGGCAAACAGGCAGTGACAGCCCAGCCACGGGGCTGGAGGAGCCTTCACTGATGGGAAGAGCTTGATGTGCAAATTCCCTGCTCCTCCTCACCCTGCAACTCAGGATTTACCTTCGAGAGGGAGCAAAGCCCTTTCCTTTCAACACAAAATCTGTGTTTAGTATTTCCTCTGTGACCTGAGCTTTTCTTCCCCAGAGTGTTTGTGCAGCCCTGGATGAGTGTTGCTCTCCCAGGATGACCTCAGAGATGGACAAGCCCAACCACAGACCAGAACAAAGCCTGAAATTCCTTGGGGGAGGATGCACAAACTGAAAGGGATGCAAAACCAGCACCAAAACCCATCCTCATCTTTCTGTGGGATAACCAGTGGCGTTTGGATGGAGATGGACAGCACCAGCTGAGGCAGGAGGTGGTGAGCGAGCTCCCAGCATCAGCTCACCCCACATCCCTTCTGTGTGCACACAGCCTGTCCCTCACCACATGATGGCTATTCTGTGCTCCAAACATCTGTCCAAGGTTGTGCTCAGTGACCTCTCAGTGTCTGATTCAGATGGGAGGGAGAAATATTTGGGGCTGATGAGTGGGGAGGGAATGCAGTCTCACTGTCAGGTGGAAAAGGGTTCAGGGCTTGATCCTTCTGCATCCCTGATGGTGCTGGGGAAGAATCAGGAGCACAAAGGGGTGTTCAGCTCTGTATCAGCAGACACAATGCAGCATTTCCAATCTTACAGTGGTTTGTTCTGCCTGATCTTGGTGCCTCCAAGATGGACAAGCCTCTCCTGCTGCTGGGATGGAGCTCTCTGGGCCCCTCGGAATGCACCAGCAGGATCTGTTTGTGTCCCCTGTGTCTCCTGGGAGCACGTCTGAAAGGAAATGGGTGCATCCCAACTTTCTCAACTGACACCATGTTGTCCTGTAATTCTATTTTATTTATGTTTTTTTCCTGCTACAAAATCCCAGAAAAAGCTGAGTTGGGCAGGATCCACAAGGATCGTTGAGTCCAACTCCTACCCTTGCACAGGACCATCCCATAGCGTCCCCTCCCTGTACCTGAGAGAGGATTGTCCAAACAGCACCACCTCCGAGGGCACCTCCTTCCCTCCCTCGGGGAAGGCACCGGAGTCTGGCCGTGCTGCTGCTGCTGCTCTTCCTCCTCCTCCTCCTCCTCCTGCTGCAAACGACAGGCGATGCTGTGGCTGAGCTCCAGCCCCCTCCCGGCACCTGCTGGCGGATCTCAGGTGCGGAGCTGCCGAGCGTGCAGCGCTGTGAGCACAGCCCCGTGTCGGGGCAGGCACTCCCACACCATTCCCTGCGCTGGGGGATGTGAGCTGCGGCTGCAGAACTGAAACTTGAGCAAAAAAACCACCCCAAACCACAGCGTGTTTGCTGCTGTCTCACCCAGGGCTGTGCCGGCCCTGCCGGGTCACCGGGGCTGGGTCTGTCCCAGGGGAAGGAACAGGCTCCTTGTGCACCTTCTCTTCCCAGCCACCTCCTGTTCCTGCAGGCAGAGGTCAGAGTTTATCAGCTGCTCGTGGGTTGTCTCTTAAATGTCCCTTTTCTTTGTGCAGCTCTGCTCTGCTGGGGCTGTGCCTGGGCGATGCTGTCACAGGCTTTGTTCTGCCTGCACACAGGGAAAGGCTTCAAAATCCTCCCCACACCCTCCGTGGCTGGGCTGCCCTGGCCAGGGGGGTTCCAGGAGCATCACCCACCTCCTGCAGCTGCTGCTGTGTGTCCCCCTGCCTGGGGACAGCCTGGGGACAGCCTGGCACTCCTGTCCTGACCCAGCATGGGGGAGCTGGGCACCTCAGGACCACATCCCCAGTGCTGTGCCAGGTCAGATCCTTCCCCTTTGCTCTCTCTGGGTGTCACAGAGCTGTGCACTCTCTCAATGCTGCTGCTGCTCCAGGATCTCATTGTGCCAGAGGTCCCTCTGCAGCCTCCAGCCAGCAGGAGCCAAACCCTGGAGATTTCAGGCACAGAGAAAAGGGTTTCACCTCTCCCACGTGCAAACACTCCAGCAACAGCAGCTCCTTGCACCTGGAAACCTTGGGGAGAACTGCTGCTCTTGCTGGCAAAGGGCTGATCTCTGCTGTGCAGGATCCTCTCCCCAGCATTTCTTGCTCTGCTGGTCCAAGTGGCATTTTCACTGCAGTTTTCCAGGGTTTTGCTTTTCCTACAGGCTGGAAAATGCCCTTCTGGCAACCTTGGCTTTGAGGCAGCCTCACGCTGCTGGGTCAGGCTGGCCATGGTGTTCCTGCAGTGCCCAGCTCCCTGCAGCAGCTCTGAACGCTCCCTTGCACGTGTGTTCAATAAAAAAAGGAGAGAAAAAAATAAGCATTAAATATTAAAGGAAAAACCATCGTTGCCTGGACTCAGAGCAGCTCTTAAAAATGTTAGCAGCTCCAAAATCCCAACCTTCCCTTGGCTTTGAAAGCTTCCATCTTTGCAGCAGCCTGTGGAGAGCTGTGCAAGGTGTGAGAGGCAAAGTGCCCCTAAAGAAGGTTCCAAAATGAAGCCACATGGCCCAAAGCAGCAGCCAGGGAAATTCCATAACCCTGTGAACCTGCAGGGGCTGATGTGTGGAGGGGAACTGGGAAAAAGCCCTGGAAAATCCCAGTTCAGTGCCAGGGCACTGGGAGGTGCAGATTGTGCCACCCCAGAGGAGGGGACACCAGGGGACAGGACAGGAGCCATCCCACCCCAGGCACTCAGGATCTGCTCCTGGGGGAGCTGTTGGGGCTTTTTCTCTGCAGGGAAAGGCAAAGCCTTTCCTGCTCCCATCCCAATCCCAAACCCAATCCCTGCCTCACAGGGAATAAGGCTTTTGGGGCAGGAGGGGAAGATCCCTCCCTTCCCTTCCCCTGGGAGCTGGAAAAGCCTGAGCATCTCCAGGGAGACTCTGTAAACAAGGAGCAGGGGAGGGAGCAGGGGGGCTCCATCTGCTGCACCAGCTCTCGGCCCCGGCCTGCCCTCAGATGTCTCACACAACAGGAAGCAATAAAACACAAATTACCAGCACGGGGGAGCCTCTTTCCCCTGCTGGAGAGTGGGGTTTGCCCAGAATCCCACTTGGGGGTGGTTATTAACAGGGTTAGGAGGCTCAGGTGTTGTCAGAGCTCGTGGCAGGGGTGCCCAGCTCTGCTGCAGCAGGGGATGGTGCCAGCCCCTCGCTGGGATAACCCACTGTGATTCCCACATTGTCCCCATCCCTCTGCTGGCTGCTGTCCCCTCTCCCACTGGACTGGGTGTTCCTGCTTCTATCTAATCCCACAGGAGCTGTGTCTGTGCCTGTATGGAGATACCCAAACTGTTTCAATCTCATCCTGCATGGGCTGTGTCCATGCCTATATGGGAATATCCAAACTTCTGCTATCCCATTCTGTGTGAGCTGTGTCTGTGCCTTTATGGAAATACCCAAACCCCTTCTATTCCATCCTGCATGGGCTGTGTCCATGCCTTTATGGAAATACCCAAACAGCTTCTATCTAATCCCACAGGAGCTGTGCCCATGCTTTTACGGGGATACCCAAACCTCTGCTATCCCATCCTGTGTGAGCTGTGTCTATCCTTCTATCTCATCCTGTATGGGCTGTGTCCATGCCTTTGTGGAGACACCCAAACTGCTTCTATCCCATCCTGCATGGGCTGTTCCATGCCTTTGTGGAGCCACCCAAATCCCTTCTATTCCATCTTGCATGGGCTGTGTCTGTGCCTGTATGGAGATACCCAAACTGCTTCTGTTTCATTCTGTGTGAGCTGTGCCCATGCCCTTATGGAGACACCCAAACCAAACCCAAATCCCATCCTGTGTGAGCTGTATCCATGCTCTGCCCCTGCCCCATTCTCTGTTTACCCACCAGGCTCCCTGGGTCCCCCCTGAACTGGAATCCCCCGGGCTGGCTCTGCCGTGTTTGTGTCTGACTCCCGTCCTTTCCTGCCGGATCTCTCTGGCATCCAGCCCCGCTCGGAGCCATCGATCTCCCTCCCTCCCACCCCCGTCCGGTGCCAGCCCTGCCACAGCCAGGAAACCTTTCGGAAATGGCATTATTGCTGTTTTATAGCGCTGCAATGATCGCTGCCGCAGCCTGCTCTGCGCACAGAGCTGCTCTCTGCATTCAGCATCCTGAATCCCATCCTGGAGCGGGATCAGCCCCCCAGCCCCACATCACCACACATTGGCCACATCCTGGCACGGATTTCTCTCTCTCGTCTCCTTTGCCCACGGCAAAAACTGAACTTGTGACCCAGATGTGAGCAGCCTGTTATCTCGTTAGCCAGCCCAGCTTCCCCAGCAGCCTTTTATCAGCAGATAAACCCCCGAAATTCAGCCTGGGTCCCGGAGATGGGCTGGGAGATTCGCAGGTTAAACAGATATAAGAAGCACAGGTTTGCCCATAATTATTTTCCTGAATATCTGTCGATACTAATTAAAATTGTTCCCCATAATTAAATTTAAAACAGCAAGGGAGAGCAAGGGGTCGCTGAAATCTTTTTCTTTTGAATCACTCAGGGATAAAAGGGGTTTTCAAATCAGATTAGTAAAAAAAACAATTCCCATTTTCTCCCCCTGGGTCCAAGAGAGGGACAGATTGTGGGGTGCTTTGGGGCTGCCCTCTGGGCCTGGCTGGAAATGGGGTTTAGGGGGGCTTAGGGGCTCAGGGCTGTGGCTCTGTAGGTGGCTCTAAGGAGAATTCAGCGTGTCCCCCAAACCCAGTGACACCCCAGAGCTGGATCAGGCAGGGAATGAGGAACTGGCAGTGCCCAAATCCCACCCGTGCCAGGACAGCAAGGACAGTGCTGCTCCCCTCCAGGCAAACCCTGCCAGGCTGAGCTGCTTTGGGGCTCTTACCTGAAACTGGGGCTCCTGCTTGCTTTAATTGATGCCCAATGCCATTTTTCTGGAGGAAAGGGGTTTGGATACAGCACTGCCAAGCCTGGCTGGAGATGCCAGGAGGTGCTGAGGGCTGGAGGAGCCATCCCCTGTGCCTGGCCACTGCAGGACACCCCCCACATGCAGGGCATCTTCCCAGGCGCCAAAACTGCAGGGTTTTGTTTTGTCCTGAGCAGGAACATCCCACTGTCCTGGCACACTCTGCCTGGAGTCACCAGCATCCCCTGCAGCCCAGTACAGCTCCAGCTCAGCTCTGAACACTTGGCTGAGGCTCTGGGCAGTGACCTGAGAGCCCTTCCCAGCTCAGGACACAGGGTTTGGCAGGGCTGGGCCATTGGAGTGGCTTTGGGGACATCCCTGGGCTGCTGCAAGGTCCCCAGGGCTGGGTGAGCCAGCCGAGGGGAGCAGGGCCATGCCATGGCAGTGGGAGCTGCTGGAAGCTGCAAAACTGAGAGAGCAGGAGAGGAAACAACAACCCACATCCACCTCCTGCCCTCCCTGGGAGGGATTCTGGGACAAATCAGTGAGCTTGTCATGGTTATTTTGGATGGAAGGAGGTGACAGCTGTGCCTGAGGGACAAGATTCAGCAGCTCCAGGGGACTGGCAAGACCCAGGTAAAAACACCTCGTGTTGGGGGAACAGCTCCTGGCTCTCCCCTTGCACAAAGGAAGCTGTGCCTAAAGCCCAAAGCAGCCCAGCTCTGCCAGCCTGGGGTCTCCCAGGGCTGGAAAAGCCAGGAGAAATGAGGCTGAGGAAGAGGAGGATCATGAGCAGCTCACCAAAATTAGCCAGGCAAGCTGACACCGTCCAGCTGGGGCGGCTGTGCCAGCAGCCACGTGGGGACATCCAGAATATCTCAGGGTTTGGAGCTGCCTGGGCCCAATTCCCGCGGTGCCTCCATCCCCAGGGGCTTCCTGAGGCCCCAGGGATGCTGCTGTTGGTGGCAGCTGGGACGTGGCTGCAGCACATGGGGACAGAGGTCCTGCCCTCTGCGGCGCTGCGAGACATCGCTGCCTTTAGCTGCTGTAATGGGTTTCTAAAATTAGCTGCACACTCTGCCCTTGCACTGGAGCAGGACATTTCTCAGTTGTTTAATATCAAAAGTCCAAAAAAAAAAAAAAAAAAAAGAAAAAAAAAAGGAAACAGAGCACAAAAGCCAGCCCAGTCAATGCAAGGCTAAGTTTATTTTATCACTTGTCCAACAGAACTCGACATCTATTTTAAGTCATTTATGAGGAGTACAAGTGTGAATAGCTGCAGAAGTTTTGCAATTCCAAGACACCACATACAGCTGCTAAAAAAAGCAAATTTTAACCTTCCCAACAAAGCCTCAAAAAGCAGCCCACCCTTCCCTAGATCATGTTTCCCATCTACTGATTTCAGGCAGCTAAAGCTCATCTCCCCCAGACCTGAAGTGGATTGGTTTGTGCAGAGAGCCCCGGCCATGGCAGCATCACCCCCTCACTGCTTCCCCTCCACTGGGGCTCAGTTTTCCCTGTGCTGAGCAGGACAGGTGCAGGTTGGTCCCTCAGGGTTGATCCCTCCCTTCAGTTTAGGAGTATTTTACATTTTGCCATTGGCCACAGCTCCTATAAATAAACCCTGGCTGCCCGTGGCAGATGTGAGGCCTTTCCCTGCACACTGTGTTAGAGGCCCTGGCTCCCAGCAACTGGAATGGGGATGGATGGGAGTCTGCAATGAAATATTAATTGGGAGCAATGCTGCTCTCCTGTCTACAGAGGGGAATTTTAATTGAGAGCCACGTTAACAAGCCAATACCTTCCCTCACCATGTGGTCACAGCAGGAAGGAGAGATTGCTGGGACCTGCTCTTTTTAATTGGAGCTTCTCCAATCCCCTCTGTCTCCCCAAATCAACCCAAATTAGCAGCCCAGTGCTCATCACCCAGCAAACCCCATCACCAGCAATTGCTTGATTTGACTTGTGGTTTCCTAAGAGGCAGAAACATCTCAGCAAGGAGAGTCTGGAGCATCCCTGTGAGGTCAGGCCTGACCAGCAGCACCTCCCTTCATGCCCTTTGAGTCCTAGATATTCCTAATTATTCCCAGACTGAGGGCTCCAGGTCAAGAAGGGCACTTGTGAGTGCCCAGCAGGATGGGCAGGAGATGCCCAGGGCTGGAGCAAAGCAGGAATTCTCAAACAGCACAACACCTGACAATGCAAGCTCAGGAGGCTGTCTCTCCTCCCCATTTCTGGCTGGATTTAGCCCACCCAGTGCTGCACTGGGCTTCAAACAGGATGGAGAGAGATGTGGGTCTGGCAGGAGGGGAACCTCTGCTCTTGCATTTTCCACGTGTTCTGCTAAGGACTGAGCTCTCTGAGGAAAGCACGGGAACTGCTGCAGCTCTCAGGGCTGGGAAATGATTCTCTCTTATGGCTGAGGTTTTTAATTTCGCAGGGAGGAGTGGGGGGGATCACTGCCTTCATCCTACAAAGCAGAAAGCAAAGCACAGCACAGCAGCAGGGACAGCTCCGGCATCGTGTCCAGCTGTCACTGCCACATCCCAGCCACGTCCCCGTTCCTGTGGAACTCGTGCAGGTGGTCAGCATACCTGGGGAGAGGGCAGAGCCACGTTAACCTGCAGCCAGCCCCAGGTGCTCTGGCAGTGCCCCAGGGTCCTCGGGCAGCCCAGCACCGATTCCAAGGGGTCGTTCCCTGAGGATAAGCACTGTGCTCTGCTCCAGCCATGGCCAGCAGGGAACTGGAGTCATGGCACCCCCCAGGTCTCCAGAGTCATGCTTATAAACCTTGATTATAAACCTTTATCAGGATTCCTCCTGGGCAGGAGAGGCTTTGGAGAGCACCCAACCGAACACAAGCGGTTGCCCTGTTCTGTGAGCTCTTCCTCTCCCCTCCCTCACTGGGTTTAAAGCCCAATTAACTGGCCTTGTTTCCAGCACTGGGGTGCCCAAAAAAATCTGCTGCAGACCACCAAGCCCCCCACCAAGCAAGCCGTGTCCTCACTCACTTCTTAGCACAGAAGGCAGAGCAGTCCCGGCCCACGCTCTCGCTCCAGGCGGTTTTGTAGAGCACCTGCAAGGGAAGGAATGGGATCAGCTCTGCTCCCATCTCCATCCCAGCCCCTCCTCACTGCAGCCTGTGCCAGCCCAGCCCTGCCAGCCCACCCTGAGAGGCACTTGGGACATGGGTGTGCAGTGACAGCACAAAGGAATGGCTTCAGACTGATAGCGAGCAGGTTTGGATGGGATATCAGGGAGGAATTCCTCCCAGGTTTAGATGGGATATCAGGGAGGAACTCTTCCCTGGGAGGGTGGGCAGGCCCTGGCACTGGGTGCCCAGAGCAGCTGTGGCTGCCCCTGGATCCCTGGCAGTGCCCAAGGCCAGGCTGGACAGGGTTTGGAGCAGTCTGGGACAGTGGAAGGTGTCCCTGCCATGGCACTGGAGGATTTTCAATGTCCCTTCCCACCCACACTGTGACTCTGTGGTCATCAGCGTGGGGAACCCCAGTGTGCTGTAGGGGCTGCCCTCAGGATGGTCAGGATGACCTTTCCCAGTGGGTTATTTTTACTGGGACAGTGCTGCTGTGGCTGGGGTGGCTTGGGAAAAGGCTCAGGGCTGCATATGGATGGAGATGTATTTTTGGAACAGGCTTAAGGAAGGTCAGTGCTTGGCTGGGCTCCTTTTTACCTCGGTGTCTCCGTGTTCCCACTGCAGAGCTGGGGCTTGGGAGGAGGGAGAAGCTCTCCCATGCCCAAATGACTGATTCAAGCCTTGGGGATTTGTAAGCTGTTATCACCAGGGAATCCCTCTAACCACACAAACACCACCAGCAAACCCAAACCAGGGTTAATTGAGTTAATTGAAGTCTCCCAGGATCAGTGGCAGGGATGTCACTCCCACTGTGGGGATGGAGGAGCAGGGGCTCCCTGCAGTCCCCTGTGGCACACACAGCTCATCCCCAGCCAGGCAGTGCTGGATTTCAGGCTCTTTTGTGTCTAGATGATGTAAGATCATTCCAGCCATGTAATATTTATGAATTTTCCTTTTTTTTTTTTTTTTGGGTTGGAGCTTTAAAGTTTAATGATGTTTAACTTTTTATTTCCTTTGCTCCTTTCCTCACCAAAATAACTTTGAGAGCAGGACAGAAATATTGTTCTGATTTGGCTTTGATCTCACTTCCTCGTTTAATTATTGATGATTTGTTTGGCTTTTTTTTCCTCCCTGAAATGACAAATAAACTCCCAGAAACTGTGCAAGGATACAGGAGGGGTTTGCACTATGACAAACTCCCAGGAGATTTGGGCTGACTAAAGCCTCCATTCCTCCCAAACCTCTCTGCTTTCAACCCTGATGGGAAAACTTGAAAACCAGAGAAAAACGGAGCCACAGGGCATGTCAGGAGCATGGGGAGAGCCAGAGACTCTCATCCCTGGAGAGACAGAAAATGAATTCCACTGGGCAGGAGGTGAAGGATGCACCCAGGAATAGAATCCACATGGTCTAGAACCAGGTAGTGTGGGCTCAGGGGTGTTTATTTTATTCCTAAAATCACCTATGGTATTAGATTCATAGTAATTAACCCAAATTTTGCTCCCCACTGAGCAGAGGCTTGCTTGGCAACACATTGAACTCAGTGTGAGCTCCTGGCCTGGCACCACCACGACCCCATGGCTCACCCCAGGAACAACCTGAGCGCACAGACAGCTCCCAGCTCCTCCCTTGGGTAAGCCTGTGCCCACCCAGGGTGGGATTTTGCAATTTTTCAATTGAAAGATGTTTTCCATTACCATCTGTGTGGCAGATTATCTTTGTCAGGTGGGCAGTTTGCCTTATCTCTCTCTTTGAGTGACCACAGTCACTCCTCCCTGGGAGGGGACATCTACTGATAACAGCTATTGAATGTCCCTGCATGGCTGATCAGAGCTATAACATCCCATTGGGAGATGCTCCGCCCAGAGGGAGGAGCCAAGCATTCCTACATGGATATAATCTGGAGGTTCTGGAACACCAGCACGGCTTCTCCACTGGATTCCCCAGAGGAACAGCAGCTGCCTCTTCTCCCACTGGATCTTCAGAGGAAGAATCCATCCTTCTCTACAGGATCCCTGCTCCAACAGAACCACCCCTGACACTGCAGGAGGGCTGAGCCACAATTCCAATGGGACTGCCACCAACACCCTGACCCACAGGGTGTCAGGTTGGGTTCTGACTCTGTCAGTGTTGTTCTGCTGTACTGCATTGTTTATTTCATCCTTTTATTTTTTCTTTTCCCTATTAAAGAACTATTATTTCCTGCTCCCATATTTTTGCCTGAGAGCCCCTTAATTTAAAATTTATAGCAATTGGGAGGGGTGGGGAGGTTTTACATTCTCCATTTCAGGGGAGGCTCCTGCCTTCCTTAGCAGACTCCCGTTTTTCCAAACCAAGACACCTGTGAAGCCAAGGGGACATCCCTTGGCCTGTCCCTGTCCCCCTCTGTGCCTGCAGAGCCACCAACACAACAGCTGCAGGGCTCTGGCTTGGGACAGCATCTCAACCCAGCTCAAACTCCCCCTGGAGGGGAGCACAGGCTGTTTTATCTCAGTGCCCACCCCTGTGGGCCATTTCCTCACCAGGAACACGAGGCAGTGCAGGAGTAGGGTGTAGAAGAAGGCCACGGTCCGAGCGGTCTTGTTGGACAGGATGAGCCGTCCCTGTGGGAGAGCAGAATGGAAAATCCCAGTTTAATGTGGCTCACTGGGAACCAGCTCCCCCAAACAGCCCTGGAGAGCCCTGGCCAGCACTGGGAGCCTGTTCCTGCCGACCCTGCAGGGAGGGGGTGTTTGCCACCCCCCTGTGCCCAGCTCTGAGCAGTGATGCTCCTGCAGAGTGGCTGCACAAGTGCCTCAGCCCTCAGCCCAGATGTGCCCAAACCAAGGTGGGTTCAGTGTGGGCTTTCCCCCACTGGAAACCCTTCTGGGGGTTGATTCTGAGCTCCTTCAGCCCAGCTCTCTCCAGCAGCTCTCCCTGCTGCTGCTGTGCCAGCCCTGCCTCGGTGCCTGCTCCTCAGAGAAGCCCTGGCAGTAATTAAGCTTTGCACGTTTTTAATTCACGAGCTCAAACAACTTTGTGATTTGCAGCATCCCCTCGTCGCCTCCTGAGCAGGACACTGGAGCCAAGGCTGTGCTGGTGCTCCCAGAGCTGGGCCCTGCTGTCCCCTGGCTGTGGCTCTGCAAGCTCTGTCCCCAGAGCTTTGCTCTGCACCCTTGCAGGAGGCTGGAAACCTGTGGAAACCAGGATGAATCTCCCTCCACTCCTCATTTTGGAGAGGTCACTGAGCACAGACAGACCCTGATGGTGCCTCAGCCCTTTTGGCACCCCACACCAAATCCCAGTGGCAAAACCTTTGTGCCCATCCCTCCAAAAGCACCAAAATCAGGAGCAGCAGAGGAGTGGCTGGCACAGGATGGGTCCTGCCCTCCTCCACAGCCTCTCTTTATTCCTGCTGTAACCCAGGGACTCATTATGGACATAAGTACATTCCCCAAACACCAGGCAGGCTTTCCAGAGCTGGCATTAAAACCCACAGATCTCCCACCAAACCCATTCCGGGCTGGAATCGTCTTTGCTATTCACGGCCACGGCGGAGGCTGCTGGAACAAACAAGATTATGTTCTTAAATATTCCCAAGGAAGAACTCCCCTAAGTCAGTTTTTTTTTTGTGTGAATGCCTTTCATTAATTCTCCGTGGTGCTGGCACGCCACACAATCCATATTCATGTTGGCATTTGCTTGGTTTTTATGCAAATTGCAGCTCTGCCTTTATTACAGCATATCTCTGTGTTCTCTGCAGCCCCACGTTCACCTCCCTTGTGCTGGAGAGCTGGGGGTTAACTCAGCCAAAACCCCATCCTGAGCCTGCTGCTAATGCCACAAATTCCACTAGAAGTCAGATTTCCTCAATAATTTCCACATTTTTAGCTCAGGAAGTTCTACCCTAAGAGATGGCAGCCTGCAGGGGCAGCAGTCACCTCTGGGGCTCAGACAAGGACCCTCTGCTGCTGCAGACACCGCAGCTCCCCCAGGATTTCCCCTGATGCTTTTTTGGAAGGAAGAGCCAGAGCAGGAAGGATCAGGGCTTGGGAAGGGGTTTTTAAGGAGAACGCAATGAGAAGCCAATGTGTGGAGCAGAGATTTTCCCTGGACCCTCTGCAGCCCCTCACTCTCCTCCTCCCCACATGTGTGGGGTGCTGGGGCTCTCTGGGGTGTCTCCTATGCAGGAGGCTTTGCCCTGGCTGGGGGTGCAGCCCTGAGCCCCACAGCATGTCACAAACCAGAGGAGAGGTGCTGGGAATCATAGAATAGAATCACAATTGTCTAACTTGGAAATAGCTCAGAAATCCTTGAGTCCAACCAGCACTGCCAAGCCCACCATAAAATCACATCCCCAGGTGCCACACGTCCCTGTCCTTGAAATGCCCCATGGATGGTGATGCCACCACTGCCCTGGGCAGCAAGGGAGGGAAGGGATTGCTCCCAACCCAAATTCCAGCATGGCCAGCATGCTCTGCACCCTGCCCAGGACAGCAGGGATGCTTCCCCTGCCCCAGAACCCCATTCCCCTGCAGGCACTGGGCTGAAACCCCCTGAGCTCCCACAGTGCTGGCACAGCAGCCACTCACCATGCTCAGCGTGGCTTTATCCCAGGGACTGAGGCTCAGGTACTTCCTCTGGCGTTCCTACAAGGAAACCATCCAAGATTTTGAGGCTCAGAGGGCAAATTTGCGGTTTGCAAAACATGGAAGGAGCTGTGTGCCCCAGGATGGTCCTATTTTCCCCTTACCCCCATGTCACAGTCATCTTTTATGAAAAATCCTTTACTTAGGAGTTTTCCTCCTGAGAAACTGAGAGGCCTCAGGAACAAAATGTAAACAATGGTTATCTGCTGCTGTGGAATGCAACAGGTGCATCTGTGATTGGTCTCATGTGGTTGTTTCTAATTAATGGCCAATCACAGTCAGCTGGCTTGGACAGAGTCTCCAAGCCACAAGCCTTTGTTAGCATTTCTTCCTATTCTATTCTTACCTTAGGATTTCATCAGAAGGCTAGCTTTCTTCTATTCTTTTAGTATAGTTTTAATATAATATATATAATAAAATAATAAATCAAGCCTTCTGAAACATGGAGTCAGATCCTTGTCTCTTCCCTCATCCTCAGACCCCTGTGAACACTGTCACACCCTCAGCCACCATTAGGGCACAGTAACTTTTATTTATTTGATTTTGCTTTTGAAAGCAAAGGACATGTGAGTGTGTTTCATTCTGTCAGAGCTCCCCAGAGTTCACGTGGCCATGACAGAGGGGCTGGTGCAGAGGGAGGTGCTGGGAGCCTCTCATACCTTCCTGCTGAAGGAGGAGAAGGGGTCCAGGCGCTCCTCGTACTGGGAGGAGTAGCGCTGCTCCGTGTCATCCCTGCTGCTGCCCTGGGGGAGCAAAGGCAGGGTCAGAGCCACAGGGACACCCAGCACAAGCACAGAGCCCTGAGCCACCCCATTTGGGAGAAAACACCCCCAAAGGATGGAGCAGCACAGCCCAGACCTGACCCAAGGGGCTGACAGCATCAGAAAGGAGAAGCCCAACAGGAGCTGTAGAATAAAATCCTTTCTTCACAGGATTGTGAAATGGATTTAGGTTGGTTTGTCTCAGTATTTTGGGCCCTTTCCATGAGATAATTGTTGCCTGTGTCATCCTCACAGAGCTGCAAATCCCACCCTGAATTCCTCTGCTGCTGGGCCAGGCAGGAGGGAGACAGAGGTTTAGGAGGAGGAAATCATTGCTCAAACACAGAGCTGTTAAAGGTTGGGAAAAGGGCAAGGAAAATGAAGAAAAGCCCTTGAAAGAAGGGAAAGATTTGGGTGGATCCAGACAGGATGGATTTTATACTTCTCCTGTATAATTCCCCTTACACAGCCTCAGCTGCAGCGAGCCCAAGGATGCTCCTGCAGCCTCCCTGAGTATATCTCAAGAGTTCTATTATCATTATAGTGCAAGGATTCCATATCACCAGAGTTTCATACCTCTTCAATGTTTCTTGTAGGCAGCTCCTCAGACCACTGACTGTTCCTAGTCCTTGCAGCAGCCATCTGCCACCAGCTCCCACCAATCCACTCTTTTACACCACTGTTCTTACTGGCTACAGGTGTGGCCTGTTAACATCAGGCTTGTTCCTAATCTTTAGTAATTGGTTCAGCTGCAACTCTTTAGGGGATAAGATTACACTCTATACCACCTTCATTTACCCATACTGTATCCCCCTACACTCTCATTGTGGAATTTGCTCCTCCAGCTCTGCAGGAGCTGCAGATTCCACAACATTCCTGCCCAAACCCAGCCTGGGAAGAGCCCGTGCTGCAGGCTCTGTCTCCTTGCTCTAGTGCTGATTCCCTGTGCCAGCACAGCACCACTTGCTCTGCACTCCCCGAGGCCTTTCTGGACCAGCTCCTCCTGCAGAGAGCCCTGCCTGCTCCCATTGCTGGTTGTTACACCTCTGTGTAAACCTTTAGTAAGGCCTCACACGCTGCAACCCGACCCTGGGGTCAGTGTGATGAGCCCAGAGCCCGATTTAGGGGCGAGGAGCTGCCCCAGCCTGGCCAGCGCAGTGATCTCTGCTGAGTATTTTTAACGTGTCACATGTCCCATTAGGGGGTGAATTATGCAATCCCCTGCCACACTGCCACGGAGGGCTTTGCTCTTTAGCTCATGGCAATGGCATTCAGGGGTTGCCTTGTGGCAGAGGATAAACATGGAGATGATATTCCACAGGAGAAAGAGGAAAAAAATGTCAGAGGGGATGACCTGGCGTCATCACGGGCACATAAAGAGAGGCACCAAATAAGGTCCCTTGAGCTGCAGGAGTTTCCCAGCACCAAACGCTATTAAAATATCCCTCAACAAAACAGATCAGTGCAGGCAGCACGGAAAGGGGGGAAGGATGGCAGGGAATGGGTGTCCCCTGTGTGAGTGGCATTTCCAAGGAAAGCCTGAGGCCAGCAGAGCCTGGCTCTGACAGGGAAGGGCTGGCAGTGGAAATGAGCCTGAGCCTCCTGCAAACCCCAGGGAGGAACCCCTGAGGGACACAGCACGAGCAGAGCAGGCTGCAGCAAAGTCTGGTCCCCTTTCCCTGCCTTCCCCTGGCATTACCGGGATGATTTTGGGCTGGTTTCTTCTCTTCTGTCTTCTGGCTGCTCAGGGAGCAGCTCTCTCTGCTGGATACAAGAAGCTCAGGAATGAGCACAAGTGGGACAGGATGAATTATTTTCCAGGCTCTGCTGCAGGGGTTTGTTGCAGGAGGTCCCAATTTTTTGGTCAGGCAGAATTATCCCCATCTGCCAGCAGTGAGCATCAGAGGGGGGTGTAGCAGCTCACTTAGGGAGGAAAATCAGCTTTGAAGATGTCATAAGATGCCCCAGCACTGCTCTAAACTGCCCTCCTGGCAGGGAGAACCTTTCCCACCCCAATTATCTCCAACTCCCATGCGAGCTGCACATTGGAAATGTGCAATTTCTGTGTCTGGGGGCTGCCTGCTGTGTGAGCCCAGCCCCAGCAGAGAGGGACGGACAGACAGACAGGGGGACACTCACCCGGCCAGGGTAGCTCTGCAGGAACTTGATCTTCTCATAGAGCTTGATGTTGTCAGCTCTGAGGGTGTCCAGCTCGCTCTGCAGGGCGTGCACTGTGTGCTGCAGCATCCTGTTCTCCTGCAGGGTGAGGGGACAATGGGACCCTGACAGGGGATCTGGGGCACCCTGACAGGGGGGACAATGGCATCCTGACAGGGCTCAGTACCCTTCACCCCAGGAACCAAACCCCCCTGGCTTTGAACTCAAACTGCTCCCTAATTAGAACTGCCCCAGTGTGGCAGGAGGGGGCTCCCAGTCCTGCCCAAGAAGGGCTGGGGCAGCCAAGGTGGCTGAGGGGGGCTTTGGGGATGCGCTGTGGCACCCACAGGAGGTGCAGACACAGCCAGACAGCTTGCAAAAGGTTATTTTGTGCTCTAGTTCAATGTGTTACCCCAGAATGTATTCTCTGTGTGCTTTTTCCATGGCACCCCCAAACACTGCCAGGAGCACAGGGACAGAGGGATAAATGGGTTTGGGTTTGGAGCTGTCCTGGAGCTGCAGCAGCAGGGAAGGGCTGGGGCAGGCTTTGCTGCTGCCCACAGCAGGATGTGTTTTCCTTTTGCCTGGCACAGAGCTCCCTGCAGGCCAGCAGAGCCTCCAGGCCGGCTGGGCCCCTGCAGCCCCCCAGCCAGCTCCTCACCCCCTCCAGCTCCTGGTTCTTGGCCCTGAAGCGTTCCCTCTGGCTGGAGATGATGGAGAGCAGCGAGTCCACCTGGCCCTCAGGGAACGGGGTGCCAGGGGGTGCAGGGTGACCTGTGAATGAGGTTTGGTGTGAGACATGACCTGGCAGATGCCCACCACCCACCCCAGGGGTGTGCTCAAGGTCCACATGCTGTGGGACTTTGGGGGCACCCAAATCAACCCCAGTTATTACAGCATGGACTGCTATTTATCTATTTATTTATTTAAATTTATTTTTGAGGACTCATCCTCAAAGTGGACAGGAAAACCAATTGCATTGTTTGGTGCAACCCACGGCTGCCTTTCCCTGACTCCAACCCTCCCCATCCCTGCCAGACTCTCTCCTCTGGCCTCTGCAGCAGCTGCAGCATTAAAATAAAACCCCAGAGCCACAATCCTCTCTCCCCTGCCCTGACCCCTCATCCACCACCAGCTTGCTATGCCCAGGACCCCATTTCTATGCCCAGGACCCCATTTTTTGGGTGTTCCACATGGGCTGCCCCCCTTGATGGGACTCTGTGGGGCTGTGGCCATTCCCCCCCCCTGCTCTTCCTTCCTGGCAGTGGCATTGACAGCCAAGCAGAAATGTGTCCCCAAGGCCATGACTCAACCAGCTGCACTGAACAGTTATTCACAGAGCAGGATGGGTGGCTGCAGGTTGTTTAGCTTGGTGGGGCTGTTGCTGTGATAATGTTTATCTTGTGTTTTCAAAACCGTTCAAAACAAACAAACAAAAAAAGCCAAAACCAAGCAAAAAATAGGAAAAAAAAAGGAAAGGATTTTTTTTTCCCCCAGAGGAGCAAGGAGTTGTTATTTTTTTTTTGATTCATTTTCTCCTGATGCTGATGTACAGGAAATGTTTCACTCTCTGGCTCTGGAGGGGTTTGGTGTGGGAAGAGCAGAGCACAGAGCTGAGGGTGTTGGGTTCAGCCTGGGCTCACCAGGCCTGGCAGTGCCTGCTGCACCCCAGGAGGACACAACACATGGGCAAACCCTGGGAGGACACAAAAGATGGGCA
Organism: Zonotrichia albicollis; assembly: GCF_047830755.1. Classification (NCBI taxonomy): domain Eukaryota; kingdom Metazoa; phylum Chordata; class Aves; order Passeriformes; family Passerellidae; genus Zonotrichia; species Zonotrichia albicollis. The sequence continues at coordinate 6,520,144 of NC_133840.1, forward strand.
AACCTTGCCCAGCATGGAGAATGTCCCAGTGGGAGCCACCATGAGCAGGGATGGCTCACGAGCTGCCATCCCTGGAGGGGTGTCCCTGTTGTCATTACATTTATTACAAAGGTTCCATATTGTTGTCTCCTTATTGTAAGAGCCTCATACCTTCTTGGTGTTTCTCATGGGCATCTCCTCAGAGCACTGACTCTTCCTTCTTCATAAAGCAGCCAAATGACCCCAGTTCCCTTCCCAACACCACCCCACTCTTTCATAGCATCTTCTTCTCATTAATTACAGCTGTGGCCTGTTCAAGCCAGGCCTGCTCCTAATCTTTGCTCGTTGGCCCAGCTGCAGCTCTTTAGGGGTGAGATCACTTTCTACACCACCTTTATTTCCTTACATTCCATCCCCCTGCACGTCCCAGCCCAGCCCGGCTGCCCCCTCACCGTAGAACTGCGCCGTGGCCTCCTTGATGGGCTCGGGGATCCGCTCCAGCCCCGGGGTTGGGGCACCCTGGGCGGCACAAACAGCAGAAATTCAACATTCCCCACCCTGCCAAAGGGGCCTGGGCAGAGCAGCCCCTCCTGGGCCCTGCTGCAGCCTCACCCCTGCTGGGCAGGCTCTCTGCAGGGACGAGGGGCTGGGGCTCCTCCTCAAACCCCAGCCCTGGGAAGGGAAAGGCCTGGAGGGTCCCTGGGTGCTCCTGGTGCCACCCCCTCCCATGCCAGCACCTCCCCATGGCACCCATCTCTGCTGGGCGAATTGTCAGAAAGAAAATAAATAAATAAATAATTAATAATAATAATAATAACAACAACAATAATAATAATAAATAACAACATTCAGAATCATTAATAAAGATAAAAATAATAAGAAATTGGTAATGATAATAATAGTAATAATTGATGAATAATACTAATTTTAAAATAACTAATAATGAAATTCTACTATAATAATAATAATGATAATAGTAATAAAGAAGTAGTAATGAAGAGGATATAAATAATTATAATAATAAATATCAATAATAATGAATAACAATATAGTAATTAAGAATAAATAATGATAATAAATATATACTACCACTACTACTACTACTGCTACTGATAATACTAACCACCAAAAATCCCCCAGAAACTGAAAACAAGAGGAGGTGAACACTCTCCCATGCCCCCATGGGGCGGAGGGGAGATGCACCCATCTCTGCTGGGTGAATTATCAGTAAGAAAAGGAAGGGAATTAATTAAAAATAGTAAAATTAGTAATTAAGCATAAATAATTATTATGATGAATATTAATAATCATTAATAATGATAAATGATAAATATAGGAGTAAGTAAGAAATAATAATAATAATAATAATAATAATAATAATAATAATAATAATAATAATAATAATAATAATATAACAACCACCACCACCCCCCAAAAAGTGAGACCAAGAGGAGGTGGGCGCTGTCCCCTGCCCCTGGGGATGCTCAGAGCCCTGTGCCAGCTCAGGGGCAGCCCGGGGCCGTGGTACCTCAGCCTCGGGGCGTGGCACAGCAGACAGGGCCTGGATGGTGCTCAGGTCGTGCTCCAGCTTGGCCACGAGCTCCTTCTGGGCAGCCAGGCCGGCCACGGCCTCGGTCAGCTGGATCTGCAGCTCGGCACAGCGCACTGCAAAACAGAGCGGGGCTGTCACCAACCCCGAGTGTGCCAGGGGACACCAAGGGGCTGAGAAACCCCACCTGAGGAGCTCAGGGCAGCTCAGGGCAGCACCCCTGCTCTGTGCTCATGGCTGGGACCACAGCAGCAGTGCCTGCTCACTCATGAGCTTCATTGTTTGATTTCACAGAATCACAGAATTTCTAGGTTGGAAGAGACCTTTAAGATCATGGAGTCCAACCCATGTTCTAACACCAATCATGTTCTAACACCTCAATTAGATCATGGCATCCAGTGCCACATCCAGTCTTCTTTTAAACACATCGAGGGATGGTGACTGCACCACCTCCCTGGGTAGATGATTCCAGTATTTGACCACTCTTTCTGTGAAAAGATTTCATTTTTTTGAGGGGTATTATGCTTTTAAAGGACTTGTTTTTTAAGGCTTAGGGTGGTGTTATGGGTAGCAGGATGAGACACAGGGTAGGTTTTTATCTATCTTGGGGTGGCTTTTACTGCTGTGAGCATGTAGGGCTGGCCCACATCAACAGTTGGACTAGTTATTAAAGAGAAGGGGAAAAATAAAAAGTGTTAAACCATGAAGCTTTCCATCCTGTGGAACAACCTGTCAGATGCTTCAAAATGAGCAAATGCACATTTACCATGAAATGAAGGCATTCAGTAGCATTTTTAATATGTGTCTGGGGTAGTGGGATGTTATTAATTTAATCTGGGGATGCCTGGGGTGGGCACAGTCCCAGTGCCACCTGCCAGTGCCAGAGGCGGCTGCCAGCACTGGCACAGCTGTTCAGAGGCATCACCAAGGTGCTTTTGGTGCCCTGGGAGGCAGAGTGGGGGCACTGGAGAGGGTTCAGGGAGCTGAGCCCATGAGCTGATCCCGGCCTGGTGTGCCCAGGAAAGGGGAGGGAAGAGGGGATGGAAGAGCTGCCCTGGGGCTGGCAGAGGCTCTCACAGGGCAGGTGGTGGAACAGGGGCCTGGGGCAGGGTGGGGACACCCCAGAGGGGCTCGGGGGGATCAGTCCTGCCCCGGGCACAGGCTGGGCTCTGCAGCCCCCGGCGTTCCCGCCCTGCCAAGCTTGTACAAAGGCTCCCTCTCTGTTCCCAGCTGCCCCCCAGAGTAAAACCCACACCCTAAACCACAACAGGCACTGCTGGAATGCTCCAGGAGCAAAACAAAAACCTCTTGTTCCCCTCACATAACCCCAGAGGAGCCCAGATGTGGAGCGGTGAAGCTGCAGCCCTGCAGGGCAGGCCCTGTGTTCCATTGGCAAATCCATCCCAAAACTGTCCTGCAGCAGAACTCGACCTGGTTCACCTTTCCCCTGGCTGCCAGCAGTGTCTGGGCTCTCCCTGGCTGCCAAACCTGCTCAGCTCCAGGTTCAGAGCTGGCGTTTTGCACTGCCAGCTCCTCCACTGTGGGGATGCAGGATCCATCCCTCTGTGCCTGCATCTCCAGGTGGGTCAGAGCTCAGGTCCCATCTGTTCCAGTCCCTCCCTGATAATTCTGTTGTAATTATTCCCCTAATTTCCAGACAGCTGGAAGGCAAAAAGATTTCCTCATTTATCAACAGCCAGAGAGCAAGAAGTGCAGGGGTTGGCTGGGGAGCAGCAAGGGCAGGCTGTCCTCAGGGCTCCTGCCCTCTGTGAGCCTTCAGACAAGGGGTGTAACAGCTCAATTCCAGCCCTCCCAGTCCTGCCAGGCTGGGAAATGCTCCACACACCCTGAAAACAGCTGTGGAGGGAGCTCCTTGCACAGGGAGGGATGCCCTGGCCACAGTGATGGAGGCACAAAGTGATGCCCACAGTGACACTGCTTTCCCAGGAATCAGGGGCTTGGCTGGTGCAAATCCCCCTTTTTTTTTGGTAGATGTGGCACCTGGGGACATGGCAGTGATGGAGTAAGGGTGATATTAAAGGTCTTTTTAAGCTAAACAGTAAGAAAGACAATTACTGTGTTGGTGTAATGGAATCTCAGAGCCCCTTTCATTTCACCCCCTGCCATGGCAGGGACACCTCCCACCGTCCCAGGGTGCTCCAAGCCCTGTCCAGCCTGGCCTTGGGCTCTGCCAGGGATCCAGGGGCAGCCACAGCTGCTTTGGGTCTCCCCACCCTCAGAGGGAATAATTCCTTTCCAATCTAAACTTAGATTGGATAAATTTCTTTCACTTTAAAGCCATTCCTCTCCCCATGTTATTCAGAAGCACCAAGCCTCACTGCAGGGAAAGAGAGATGGCACATGCTTTGAACACAACACATGGATTTATTTTTTCCCCCTCTGCATATTTACATTTTAGAGCCCCCAATAAAAGGATCGAGCAGTAGTTGTGCTAAAGGCACATCCCACTGGAGGTCAGTGTTTCTCCAGGAATGGGGAATCCCTGCCTGCTCCAAAACATGGGTGGCCTGATGCAAAATATTTGCATCAACAAGATTTGGAAAGGAGAAAACCTCTTCCCTACGGTTAATTATTCACTTGGCTGTCTTTTAAAATGGCATTAAAATGTAATTGGGAAGCTATTGCTGCCCAAACATGGGCTGGGGGCTCAATTCTGCACGAGGCACTGCTGAGCATCCTGCCCAAGGTTGAGCCCACCAGGAGCTTACCTGGGGCAGGAATTGTTCCCTGGCCCCCCACCCTGCCCAAAATCCTCTGCAGAGCTGAGCTTTGGGGCCTGCAGGAGACCCAGCTCCTGCACCTCCCTCTTAAATGATCCTTTTGGCTTCTGAGTTACATGGACTGAGTTTTTTCAATTTAAGAGAAAAAAGGGTCACCAAAGCTCTCAGTTTTAAAGGGATTTCCCTTCCTCCTTTCCTTTCCTTTCCTTTCCTTTCCTTTCCTTTCCTTTCCTTTCCTTTCCTTTCCTTTCCTTTCCTTTCCTTTCCTTTCCTTTCCTTTCCTTTCCTTTCCTTTCCTTTCCTTTCCTTTCCTTTCCTTTCCTTTCCTTTCCTTTCCTTTCCTTTCCTTTCCTTTCCTTTCCTTTCCTTTCCTTTCCTTTCCTTTCCTTTCCTTTCCTTTCCTTTCCTTTCTCCAGTTTCACTTGGCCTTGGCCCCGGAACCATCCATGGAAACAGAAAAGGCTGGAACTGTGTCTGACACTGAAAGCAACCAACCAGAGCTTCCCTCTCATCTCCCTGTCCGTGTCACTCCTCACAGCTGGATTTTGGGGTTTTATTTTTAATCATAACTTTCCCCTTTCACAGGGGCCGTAGCCACCCGCGGGCTCAGCACTTCTGTGCCAGCGACTCTTCACCTGCAGCAGCAGGAGCAGGGCTGTGCCAGAGCAGGGCAGCTCAGGCACTGGATCCAGCAAAAGGAACCTGCCTTTGTGCTCCCCGAGCTGCTGAGCCCTGCTCTGACCCCTCTGATGTGCAAATAACACAAAGGGAAGAGAAGAGCGACTGCAGAAGGCAATGGGACAAAGAAGGTGAAGTCCTGGGGAAAATGGGTTTTAAAGCAAGTAGCTTTAGCCTCAAGATCTGCCAGCTCTGGGTGTTGAAAGCCAGGCCTGGCATTGCCATGGCCTTGTGAAGAACAGAGCAGAAGGGCAGGGATGGGGCAGCCCCGCTCTGGCAGAGGCTCTGGTGCCACCCTGGCACAGACAGGGCTGGTTCCCTTTGTGATGCACAGAAAATCAGAAGCTGGGACTGGACTATTCCCATTCCTGGGAGTGCTCAGGGCTGGAAGGGGCTCTGAGCAACCTGGTCCAGTGGGAGTTGTCCCTGCCCATGGCAAGGGGTTGGGCCTGGTGATGTTCCCTTCCAACCCAAACCATTTAATAATTCTATGATACCCTGCCAAACACTGAATGAATCCTCAGAAAGAGCCTCTGCTCAAAGAAAATGCTCTACAGAAATGCCTTTTCTGGGAATTCTGTGTGCCCAAGGGGGGGATGAATATTTCAGGAAATAACATCAAGGACCTGTATGCACAGGCCATGTGGTGGGACACACAGTGAAGAAACAAAACCCAAAATGAGAATAAAACATTGACATGAGTCTTACACTTGTGAACAGCCCAGTCAGTCCCTTGCCATTCCAAAGCTGCAGGTTAAACCCTTGAAGTGATTATGAAGAGAACATTCCTGGAGTGCCCAGGCTGGTGGGGCAGAGCCTGGCAGATGCAGGAGCTCATCAGGGGTGCCCAGAGCCAGAGCTGCCACACAGCAACAGCAACTCTGACTCCTGGAACAGGCCCCAGCAACTGGGTTCCCCTGGCAAATCATCCAAAATAAACAGCATCTGTTTTCACAGATGGAGAGAATTAAGACATACTAGCAACTTAGTTTGAAGTTATAAGGCCAGACATAAATAAATGAGAGGCAATCTTTCCATAAGATGGTGGCTTGATTACTGAGGATACAGACAGATGAATAAATCACCTTGGGGTGAGATAGGCTGGAACTTGCTGCACATCCATGGGACCAGGGTAACTGCTCATGTGGATCCTCAGAGCCCTGAGGAGATGAGAGGTGAGTGCTGTAGCTGAAGGGATAGGGGTAGGAGCACACACATGGGCAGCTATGGCAAATTAGCTGATGCTCTGCAAGTTCACACCCTGATTTGCCTCGTGGAACTGTTTAATCTCCCTCCATTTACTGTCTGGCCTCCCTGAATTTACATAACTGTAAAAAAAAAAAGAAAAAGAAAAAGAAAACAAGCTGAGAAGTGATGTGGCAAGCTCTCTTTGAAAAGTCAACTGAAGTGCATTGAAAGCCACTACTTCAAAGGTTTGAAGTCTATTTTATTGACTGGAAGGAAGATGATGGTGAGATAAGTAAACCTTGGCACCAAGGCTCAAAGCTCACTCAACACAAACAGGGGTGTCTGAGAGCGCCAGGGTGAGGAGCAGGAGCCAAAGGAAGGAGCAGGAAACTGGGTCTGCCATGGACCCTTTGCTTTTCCCAGCTCTTTCACCTTTCCCCATGCTGGACAGCTACATCTGAGTTGAAATCACTGCTCTTCCCCATGAACAAAGCGTGCCAAGACTTCTTGGCACTCCTCTGCAGGAGCCTTTCCAAGCCAACAAAGTCTTACCTCCGGCTCTGCCTGATGCCAGAGCTCCCAAGGTTTACACATAAACCCAGGCCCAATTTCAGGCTCTTGAAACACTTGGCATTTGGCTTTTAAGGAAGTCTGGAAAAGGCTGTTATTGCCCAAAGTCCTGCTTTGAATCAAGGGAGATGACTCGACCTTGACCCTGCTCTTTGTAGCTGCAGGGATGAGGAGCACTCGATCCAAAGGCTGCAGATTCAGCCCTGCATGCACAAAGTGATTTTCTCTGTCTTCTTTTTTTGCTCTGTGAAGATGCCAAGGCAGAAAGGTCTGAGCCAAAACCCTTCCTGCAACAGCGAGGTTGTCAGAGGCCTTTCACCATTGCACAGCTTGATGGCTCCAGCTCTGTCTTGACCTTTTCATGGTCAACATTTGAGGGACATTTCTGCCTGGCCAGGGTGTGTGGGAGTCACTCAACCCACCTCAGCTTCATGCAAAGCCTTTTCCTTGGGGCCACCACTGCTGAGGAACAGGACAGGGAGCAAGGAATGATGGAAGATTTCTTTCTACAAGTCACCAAAACCATGTCTGTGGGCTCTGAGGTGCAAACCTGCTCAGAAGGAAAGGCTGAAGAGGAGGTTGTAATGCAAAAGCCCAGCTGAATATCTCCCCTCCCATCAGACAAAGAAAAATCAGTCAAAAAAACATTCAAAGGGACTGCACTGCTCCAAAAATGTTCCCAGAGTAAATAAAGACCAAGTGCTCCAGAGATCTCACCAATGCAACAGAAACACAAAGGAATTGGGATTTTGGGACTTTTTAAAGCAACTTTTGTCGAAATCTCCAGGGAGGGAGGAAAGGTCAGGCAGCTCCAAGAGTTCCTGAGTAGCCAGAATTCCTGGATTATTAACCTGGGAATCATCTCAGGCTGCAATGTTGCTTCTGGGCTGTCCTGGTCCATCTGTACCTGCCAGGAGGGCATTCCCTGATCAGACCCTCTGCAGATAAAGCAAGGAGAGGATGGAAAGAGAGGAATGATGACAACTCTAAAAGCCATCTGTAAGTTCTAGCACTTCTCCCTGTCTCCAGGCACAGGTACCAGGCCTGGAAAAGCTCCAGGAGTGCAGAGATGAGGTTCCTCTGCAGATACAGAGTTGTAAGAGAAGACATCAGGACCATCAGTGAGGTCCCTTCTGAAGGAAGGACCTTCAGAAGATGAGCAGCTCCAGACAGCAAAGGATGGCACTGGCACCAGTGAGGGCAGCAAGAACAGCCCTGCTCAGTTTTACTTCCATGTGCTGCCAGAGACAAGAGAAAACAGGGACAAGGACAGAGCAGACAACGTCCAACACCCTGAGAACAACATTTGAGACTTATCTGCCCAAGTGCCAAAAGAAGCACAAGGAAAAGCCCCAGCTGCCAAGCTCATCCCAACATCAGCATCATTCTGAGCTCCTGCTGCCCTCTCCTCAGTGCCAGCTTGGAAAATGCCCTTGGGGAAGAGAGAAGGAGCCACCAAAGTGCAGCATGGCAGGACAAGAGGGGATGGTTTTCAACTAAAAGAGAGCAGATTCAGGTGAGTTCTAAGGAAGTTGGGTTTTTTATGATGAGGGTGGGCAGGCCCTGGCACAGTGGCTGCCCCTGGATCCCTGGAATGTCCAAGGCCAGGCTGGATGGGGTTTGGAGCAGCCTGGGACAGTGGGAAATGTCCTTTAAAGGTCCCTCCCAACCCAAACCATTCCATGACTCTCTGGGGGCTCCCTCCTGTCACAGACATCTTTTATTGAAAAATCCTTTCTTTAGGATTTTTCCTCCTGAGAAGCTGAGAGGCCTCAGGAACAAAATGTAAACATTGATTATCTGCTGCTGTGGAATGCAACAGGTGCATCTGGGATTGGTCTCATGTGGTTGTTTCTAATTAATGGCCAATCACAGTCAGCTGGCTCAGACTCTGTCCAAGCCACAAGTCTTTATCATTCCTTCTTTTTCTATTCTCAGCTGGCCTTCTGATGAAATCCTTTCTTCTATTCTTTTAGTATAGTTGTAATGTAATATATCTAATAAAATAATAACTCAGTCTTCTGAAACATGGAGTCAGATCCTCATCTCCTCTCTCATCTTCAGACCCTGTGAACACCATCACACCCTCCCACCTCTCTGGGTTTCTCTTCCAGGTGAGATTTCTTCTCTCTCCCCTGCTTTTCCCCCTTTTCTTTTCACATTTTGAGGGCCTGCTGGGAAGGGAAGGTTTGAAGGATTTCTCCTTCCCCTTCCTCCTGGCCCAGCCACTCCAAAATAAAGAGCTGCCAGCAAAGAAACCCAGCACTGCTTAATAAATTCACCCTGTAAGGAGAGAGATTTCATACAAGAAGGGATTATTTCCAAGGGTACTAAGATAATTACATGGGTAACTTGGAAGAGTTCAAGAAAACAGTTTGAATTTTCTTATCAGTTTCCCATAGCTTGGAGCAAAAAGAAAATAAAATGCTGTGCTGTAATCAAATCATGTTTTCTGAAGCCCTCTGTTGGCAAGTACACAATTCCTCCACCACTTCCATTAAAACAGAAATGCTGAGGAGAAAATGACAGCATTTCCAGATGGAGAGAAGTGGGGCTCAGAAGCACCCACAGCTCCTTACCTGGTGGGAACGTGTGAAAAATATCCCTTTTCCCACTGAAACTCAACCTGGCTCTCACTGTGGTGGAGCAGAACCTTGGCACTGAGGTGTGAACTTCCTCCTGCACTAAGAATGCCACAGACAAGGACTTTTCCCATCAATCCAGCAAATCCCTCCAACATTTCCTATGCAAACCTCACCCATCCAGCCCCAGCAGGAGCTCCCACTGATGTCCCAGTTCAAACCAGTAAAGGTCTATGGGAACACACAACATAAAATTTTTCAAAAAAAGAGAATTTTGACATCCTTTTGAAGCATAAAGTTATGGTGGGAGATCCAACTATCTATATGGGAGGCCATAAATACCCGCTCCTGACCTCTCAATGCTTCCTTGTGGTTTCCTTCCTTCCTAATTTCCCAGAATTAACTTTTTGAGATTTAGGCTTGAGAGAACCACCTGGCTTTATCCCAAGATGCAAAATTGTGAGCTGCTGTGAGCCTTCTCCAGCTCAGTGCTGTCTCGAGTTTAACACACCCTTTGCCTATGACCACCTGTGATATTTTGGAGTTTCATGCTGATACCACCTGAAGGAAAGTGCAGGTTACAAATACACAAATTAACCTACCTGAGGCATGGCATTTTAAAAGTCTAGCTGTTTAGCATCAGGTTTTAAAAAAATTATGGTCAAATTATACACAATATTACCATTTATAGCAATCAACAGTTGGACTAGTTATTAAAGGGGAAAAAATAAAAAGTGTTAAACCATGAAGCTTTCCATCCTGTGGAACAACCTGTCAGATGCTTCAAAATGAGAAAATGCACATTTGTCATGAAATGAAGGCATTCAGTAGCAACTTTAATACATTTTGAGAATTGCCCCACAACTGCAGAACTGAAGATGGCAAAGACACAACTGGACACCAAGATGGAGCAAAGTGGGGTGGGAAATCCCAGCCTGACTCTGCTCTCCAGCACAGAACCACAGCAAATATCCCACCTGGCCCCCCAAAACTCCTGTTCCACAGGAGACTCCAAATGGGGGCTCAGGAGAGCCTGGTAGGAGAAATGTGTCAGGGATGTTCTGCAGGAGATGGTGGAAATCAAGGTTATTGCCCCAAAATAAACTTCAATTCACAAAAACCAGACATGAGCAGGGGAAAGAGAGCACCCAGGTAAGCACAGACACACACACACATCCTCTGCCTGACACCCAGAGCATCCAAAAATGATTTCTTCCACTACTTTTGAAAACATAATCCCACCGACAGATTCCAGCATCTGTTCCTTACCAAGCTCCTCACTCTGTAAATACTGAGAGTATTTATAGGAACATCCCATAAGGCACTAAATGAGGAATTTATTTTCCTGTAAAGGACCTGTAAAAATAAACAGTGAGCCGAATATCCGGGAAAATTCTTTGACATTTTCATTTCTGAATCTAAAGCATTTCCAACCTCAGGTAACTGACTTTTTTTTCCTTTTTAATTAGTTGATATGTTGCTGTGGTGCTCAAAACAATCCCCCTTGGCAGTCTCAGACCCCAAATATGTATTTTCTGTCTGTAACGCTGGGTGCCCACCTCACACTGACTGGATTTCACTGAGCATTTTGCACATCTAACAGTTCAATATTTAAGACACTGGAACCACACACATGCTCCCCATAGGAACTGATACACAAAAAGTAAATTTTCCTCCCCTGGCCAAACTCAAATCCCACCAAAGCATCCCTGTGATCATCACCAAAACCAGAAGCACAATGTAAATGTTTGCTGCTTGGACTCAGGTCTCACCTCAATAAAAGACAGCCCACACGGAATTGTGTTTGTATAAAAGATATTTACTTCAATTATCACACCTAGGGTGCTAGTGAATAATAATAATAATACATCGTGTGAGTTTCATACAGTGATATTGCTTCTCCATATCATATAGGGACCGTTGTACAGTGCTGAGAACAAACATTTTATGGCTAAACCAAACAAAGACAGAAACAATGCCTCTGCTGACGAGGGAGCGCTGCCCTGCACTGCCAGCCAGATAAACTCTTACTTTTTTATGTTTAAACAAATACCAAGAAATAAAATGTTACAAAAGATGAGTCACAGCAACACAATGTGGGCTTCTCAAAGCTACTTGTACAAAAAAAATGACACTTTTTTTCTTTTTTTTGGTCAATTGGGTCTTTGTGAGGATCTTTTTTTTTTTTTTCTTTTTTCTTTTTTAAAATCCGTGATTGTGAATATAACAAACAAGCTCTAAAAACATCTAAGACTTAGTGCGTTACAGAAAAAATATAAAATACTGCTAAAAATGTAAGACACCACAATACACTGGGGTAAAAACTGAGCTTATTATTAAAAAAAAAAAAAAAAAAAGTTCTCAGGAAAAAGTACACCACTTTCTGTTCGAGTTCATCTTGTGCTGTGTTAGTAGTCGGGGCATTTCCAAGGTCTGCCCATTCTCATGGCAAGTAGTTATTGCACAAATGCAAAGAGTTAATTTTTTAATTAAAAACAAAATAAAAATGAAAAGGGACATGAGGGAAACAATTAAAAAAAAAAAAAGAAAAAAAAAGAACAAAAAAGAACATCCCCCCCTCCCCAGCCTCCATCTGCTTTGGGATCAATGTCCAAATTTGTACGTGTGACATTCTCACAGCATTTCTAGCAAGGAATGGGAGAAAATGCTTTTCACCACAGAAATGCATAGAGTATTCCAAGAGGAACAACCTTTTGTTTGGCAGAGCTGATCCAACACTACACTAGGGCCTTCTTTATTCTCATTTTTAGTTTCTTTTTGGACTACACCAGAAGGAAAAAGAACCTGATGCGGGAAATTCGATGGATGGTTTTTTCATTTTTAAGTGGGACACCCTCGAAAGGCAAAGTGCAAATTTGCTTCCCAAGCCACAGAAGTGTCCTGCAGCTGATCCAGCACCTTCCCTCTGCCCATGCCAGGGGGGAATGGCACAGCTGGAGCCTGCCCATCCTTACCCTGCCCATGCCAGGGGGGAATGGCACAGCTGGAGCCTGCCCATCCTTCCCCTGCCCATGTCAGGGGGGAATGGCACAGCTGGAGCCTGCCCATCCTTCCCTCTGCCCATGCCAGGGGAATGGCACAGCTGGAGCCTGCCCATCCTTCTCCTGCCCATGCCAGGGGAATGGCACAGCTGGAGCCTGCCCATCCTTACCCTGCCCATGCCAGGGGAATGGCACAGCTGGAGCCTGCCCATCCTTATCCTGCCCATGCCAGGGGAATGGCACAGCTGGAGCCTGCCCATCCTTCTCCTGCCCATGCCAGGGGAATGGCACAGCTGGAGCCTGCCCATCCTTACCCTGCCCATGCCAGGGGAATGGCACACCTGGAGCCTGCCCATCCTTCTCCTGCCTGGATCTGGGGCTGCTCTGCTGCTCCCCAGGGCCACCTGGCCAGGGAAAAGCCTGTCTGGACACAGCAGCACAACTGAGCCACCCCTGTGTGCCACACATAAAGCACAAGGTGGATTTCCAGAGCTCACACCAGCAAAAGTTGCTGCTGCACAAGTTTGCCTTTTTTTTTTTTTCTAAATATTTTTTTTTTCCTTGACCAGCTTTTGAATGAGAAGGAAATCAGCTCTGAATTCAGAAAGTCAAACATATGCCAACAAAGATGAACATCACAGGAAACCAGTCTCTCATTTTAAATGAACACTTGTGAGTTAATTGCAATGTGCTCTGACCAGGGGCTCTGTGTCTTTAGCAAATTCTCAGTAGAGGCTCTAGGAGGCTCAGGGTATTTTCTCTCTCTGTATATTTTAAGTCTCTTCTCTCTGAGGCTTCTTTATTCTCAGTCCTAAATTATTTTTAAAACTATTTAAATAATATTATTTATTAGGCATTTAGATAAAATACTTTTTTTCTTAAAAAAAAAAACGAAAAAAGATTGCTCTAAAAACACAACTGGGGCACAATGATATGGATACTATGAGCCAACACCACCTGCTCCATCTCTAGGAAATCCCAAGCTTTCTCCAACATCCATTTAGGGGACAGCAACCTGGTCTAGTGGGGAATCCCTGCCCATGGCAGGGGGTTGGAACAGGATGAGCTTTAAGTTCCCTTCCAACCCAAACCAATGATATGTAAATATTCCTGCTGTGGTTCTATCCAACAAAAAAACCAAACCTTAAAAAAGAAACTGTTACAAATGAATCTCATCAATAGGAAATCTTGGATTGTTGTCCTAATCCCAAAGCACCTCTGTGTATTTCACCTTCTGATGCTGCAGAGAGAGCGAGCTCGGGGAGGGAGGGAGGGCTGGGGGTGCCTGCAGTGCACACCCCAAATCAATCCCAGCTGGAATGACGGGACAGCCTCAGCCAGAGCCAGCAGGGCCCTGGGAGGGGACAGCAGCTGTGACTGATGGCACACAGGAGCTGCCACGGGGGTTTCCTGGACACTCACAGCCCTGTGAGAGCACAAGGTGAACATCAACCTCTGTGAGCATCAACCTCTGTGAGCATCAACCTCTGTGAGCATCAGCTGCTGGCTGACGGCTCAGTCCTGTCCCAGGAGCTGCTGGAAGGAACCCACAGGGATTTTCTTTCCCCCCAGGAGTGTGAATTGCCCTGAAGGAGAGCTCACCCTCCCTGGCTGAGGGACAGGAACCCCCCAGGCACAGCCCCAGAGTTTCTATTGCACAAACACTCCTCACACAGTGCCTGGGGCCAAGCACCTGCCAGTGCTGGGACACTGGGATGCTCCATCAGTGTTTGCTCCCCCCAAAAATAAATGAAAAGAGTCTGGGAATGCTGCAAGCCAGATCACTGTGCTTTAGATTATTCTCCACGAAGAGATTAGGAAATAAGGCACATAGCTTTCCAAGTAGAGAAAGTGAAAGAGTCAAATTCAGGAAGCAAATCCTAAAGACTTAATGGGAAACGTGGCAACATACAGGATTTTGATGATATGCCTATGGAGTGAAAATAAAATCATTTCAAGCTCAACTAAAATCTTTCTCCCACAGAAAAAAAAAAGGAATGACCCATGAACTCCATCTCTCTAGAGAAGGTGAGAAGGAAATGGAAGCCCTGATCAAGGAAAAGCAAAAGTACAATGCAGATGTGACCTTGCCTATTCCCCACGCTTCTCCTTTCCAAACCAGATGCTCAAGTACTCCCTGTATCACCTGTACCAGCATCCAGAGGTAACCAGGTCCTTTGGAAACACTTTTAAAGCTAGTAATAACTTACCCACATATAAATAACACATCAAAACAGCACAAAGGGTCCAACACAAGCTAATAAAAGCCAGGGAAGTCTGATTGAAAGACTGATTGCAAAAATATTTTTCCTAGTTACTTGGAGACAAGATTGTACTTCAGAGCAAGTCAAGTGCCAAGTTTTATTTATTCTCTTGAAAGCACAGACACTCACCTTCCAAGAGGAGCTGCCTAACAGAAAATTTCTACCTCATTCCTACAAATACTTGAATTTTCAGCTAAGGGAGAGCAAGGCTGAGTTGCTTGCTTTAATCCTATACTTGGCTTGAATTTATTTCATCAGCTGGTTTTGTGATTGTTTTAAATATGTCTTTACTGTCCACTGTACATTGATAAAGGAGAGAGCACTACAGGTGTGCAAATATTTGGGATATGAACTTCCTGCAGGAGGACAAACCTACAGACAAGGTTTGACCCCTCCTTTCCCATTCCTTGGCTCTTGCACATCTCAGCCCCTTGGGATCATTTTTATGTATTCTGAGCATGATCTCCCCTGTCCTCATTAGCTAAACCCATGCATCTCCAGCAGCCTGGTCTCTCCAGTGGCTAATCCCCTCTTTACAGCAGGGAATGGATCTGACAAGTGGGGAATGGCATCCCCTGCCCATTAAAATACATCTTCGTTTTAAGCCTTTGCTCACCTACATCCCAAATGATTTCACAAATTTGGCTGCAGTGATTCTGCTGCACCATTAAGACCAAGCACACAAATGCTAAATACACAGAGGGGCTTTTCCACCCTGGAATGATGCACAGAGACACATTTCCCAACTCCCAAAAATGCATATTAATTATCCTCACAGACAGAAGAGAACACAACTCTTCTCCTTGCTGCTAAGAGAGAGGCTGTGCTGATGTGACACTACCAGGAATTACACAGAACTGTGCAAAAATCAGGTGTGGCACCACAACAGCAGGAAATTCCAGGCATGATTCTCCATTTGCAAAGAACTCTGGATGAAGATTGTACCATGTATTACAAATATCTCTGGAATTCAAACAGAAGGCCAAAGGCATCACAGGGGTATTCACTTTGCTGTTTTGTTATGGTAAAGGATTCAGCTGCTCTCTGCACTCAGCTGGTTCAAAGTCCAAAGGAACTGAACTGATGTGATCAAACCAACAGATTTAATAAGAAGAAATCTACAGAACTGTGGCTAAAATCTCCCAACACCACTGTGAGTAAAGCAAGCTTGAAACTGGCAGAATTGACCTTTATAGAAGAGCTGGACAAGGACAAAATACAATAATCTTAGTTTTTTAAAAGGAGGCTTTTCCTTTTAATGCACTTAGTGCCAGAAGATATTTGTGAATAGCAATGACAACGAAGTCCAGGAATCCCATCAGGGTTTTTTCCATTCACAAGAGTTGCAGAAACACAGATTTCACAGAGAGCCAAGGATTTTGGGATGGATATGGATGCCCAGGTTTGGGAAAAGCAGGTGGATTGTACCAGAGGATGCTGGCCAGGGACTCGCTAATAAAGTTCAATGAATGACTTTCTTCAACTGGAAAATGACCTTATAACTAATAACTGCTATTAAATATGCCACAGTACCACTTGGCTGGGGGGGAATCATCCCTGAGGACAGAGATGGCACCACTTACACACCTGTTTTAAGGCTTTCTGAAAACTTAAGTGCACAGGCCTAACGCTAATCTTCTCCAAAAGGATAAATTTCACGTTCAGAGCATAAAACCATTTTATCCTTGCATATTAATAGGGAAGGGTATAGTCCATGACCTGGTCATGTAGGACAAATCCGTCCCTAGGCATGGTTTAAAGAGCTTTTCTTGCTATAAAGTCCATTATTAACTATACTTTATATATGGCATAGTCAATATATCCTATAAAAGAGATGGGGAGGAAAGAAGAAATTGGTGAAATGATATTTCTACATTTTAGAGCTCAAATATATGTGAAGGAGACAGGGACTGCTACACCCCTTTTGAACTACAAAGGTTACATCAGAAAGGAAATTCAGATCTTGTACTTCTCATGCCAGTGATTCTCCTTACAATTTAAAAGCAGACTTTAAACTGCTGGGGGGGTGTGGTGGGGGGAAGTCTTTCCTTTGCACAGAATTTTTAAATTCTCAGAAAAGTTGATTGTATATGCAACACAAGGAAAATGTTGATGTTCACAGAGCAGAAAGGGGACGGCAGAACAACACAGGAATCGACCCAGTCCAATGTTTTATGTGAGTTAAATTCAGGGATGAGAGGCCACAACCAGCTGGTCACACCAGGGCAGAACTGCCACACACTCACAGGAAAGCCCTGACTCGGTTTAGGGAATGTTCAATCCAGTCCCCACCTAAGAACCAACTTTCCTCCTTCTCCTCTTGTTCCTGAGTCTCCAAGAGGAGCTCAGCCACACTCAAGGCTGAAGACAGAGAAAATCCCCTGGGTGAAGAGGACATCAGAGAATTTCAGGAACTCCTTTGTAGGAAGAGACACAAATGGAGCAAAAATAGTGCCCTCCATGTGCAGGTAAAAATGTCAACACTCCACTTTCAGTCTGCAACAAACTGCCAAGCTACTGATCTCTCACAGCCCTGCTGAAGGCACAGATTACTGTGGCATTTCAACTAAAATAAAACATTTTGGATGCAAGTGCAAAGTGTCCAAACCCAATTACTTTTTTTTGTGTACTCTCATAATTTCAAAATGCGATTTTTTCCCCTTGTTTCTAACCTGCCCTGTTTTTGCCAGGAGCATTCTTATTCATAAAAGCCTTAAGAATACTGGAAATTATTAATTTTAAAATGGAAGATTACAGACTTCTGACAGCAGCTGTGCTTGTAGGGACTGCAACCACTGTTAGCATTTTCCATTATTTCATCACATTAATTTGTCACATTTCCCTCAATTCTATTTTATGTCAATTTATCAGCTTTGCAGTTTGAATTACCACCAGCATTATGCACTTCTCTAACTTACTATTTCTCCTGTTAAAGGATTGAAAAATAGGAACTTTTAAGTAATTGGATTGGAAAACATTGCATAGAATTCTGTGGTGTTCATGGTCCCCCTGCTCTACACCAATCCCATATCAACAAGTTACATAAAAATAATGCAGAGATCTTTTAGCTAATGAGAAAGGCACATACTTCTTTTTCTTTTTAACTGTAATATAGATATTTCCTATTACAGCAAGGAGTTTATTACTAAAGAACTCACCAATTCATGATATGGGCAGAGTGCACTGATATGGATTCCTTTAAAGGGTGGCTCTATTCATAGGCATTTCACTGATGAATAAATAAAATGGTCAAATTTTATGGCATCAAAAGCAACTGTAATTAAATGCATTTCTGCCAATAAACATCTACAATGCTCTTGTCTGAAATCTATATCCTGAAAAATGGAAGTGTATTGACAATTCCATTGCATGACCCTTCAGCCAGGGGATACTCTTTCCTGGCTTTTAGCAAACAAAGCACTGCGCTCTTTTTCCTTCTCTAATCATCCAGAGAGAAAAATCAACAATTTAACTGCAATATAAATGTTATTTCTATTAAAACAGCCCTGGCCCTTCATGCACAGCATTGGTAAGAGCATGGAACTGGAAACAGAGAGAGAAAATAAAATGCTTTTAAAGAACCTCAGGAAAAACAGAATCTGGCATGATGGATTTCCTGAACACTGCCTGTGCTTTTATCCATCAGGAAAAGAAACGTCAGCAAGGAGGGCTCTGCTGCCCTGGGAGATGAGCTCCATGTCATCCTTTCACACATTCCTTTCCCCTGGAATCAGCACCCAAGGGATGACAGCCACTGTGCTGCTCTTTGGCACTTCTTCTCCTTCAACTTTTTATCCTTTGAATTACAATAAAAAAAAAAAAAGTTATTCCAAAGCACATTTTCCTCCTAAGGGTGAGTTCCAAATTGATCCCAACTATCTCTCACACCCTGCAGTGTAAGTTCAGCCTCTAAACTGGGGGGCCTTGGCCAGAAACACCAGCAGGTAACTCATGTCCAACCCGAGAACATCAGCAGTAGTTCAACTACCCATCCTACTTTCCACTGGAACAGAAAAGCAGCTGTGACCTTGGCTAAGCACGGGGACAAAGCCCAGGAGCATCTCTGAGCTCCAGGTCTGAGGGTGCTCCTGGGCAGGAGATCACCCCAACAGCATCTCAGCAGGCTAATCCACATTCAACACAGATCATTAAATATGAAACAGCAAAAGGAGCTAAGCCATTAATAAAGTGCCAAAAATATAGGAAATACTGACAGCATTTTATTTGATTAATTTTATAATAGATCCCAATGATAACGCTTGGCAGGATGGAGTGACTTCTGACTTCTGAACGCTGTCTTTAACCAGCGAAATTACATGACTCAAATGGAATAATGGAGCTTAGAATTAACAGTTAGTGTTATGAAAGAAAGATTTCCTCTAGGGCAAGCTACAGATATGCTTTTTAAAAATCATTACAGCATTAAAAACTGGGCAGATGCTAAAGAATCCTAAAGAACTAGTGGAAACCTGAAAAGCAAACCAAAAATAAACAGGAAAAAGAAAAAAAAACCAAAAAAAAAAGAAGATATGTTTCAAGGCACTTACGTATTGCTTATTAAGAAGAGAGATTGACCTTAAATGCTGCATTTGTGTGCGACCTGTGAATACAGTTCTGCTGTCGTACAATGCAGCCAGAGCTCTCAGTAAGCATCATGGAATGCAATCAGATAGACACAGGCACAAGAACAGTTTGGGGAATATTAACTTAAAAAACAAAATAAAATCATCAAACAGAAAAAAAAAACCCCTCACTATGGAGAAAGCTGAGAGTAACCACTTGACTGCATCCAGCACCTGGGTCTCAAATCAGCAGACAAGGACAGTAGGAACAGACTGGCAAGTGTATTGCCTAGAATTAATTAAAAAACCCAACCTGAACCAAACAACAACGAAGAAAAAAATTAAAAACAATTAAAGAACCTAAGAAAATATCTGCATCCTCTGGGCAGAAGTTTTGCTCTTGGCTGGAGACGCAGTTCGTTGTGACTTGTACTAAGGTACGTGAACTCCTACCAGGACGTGCTTCTCCACGGAGCTGTGCTTTGGAAGTCACACCAGGACACTGGACAGGCACAGAGAGGTCACCCTTGGCTTCACCCCGCTCCCAGCAGCGCTGCCACTCCCTGGTGTCTGGCACTGCCACTGTCCCTCAGCTCAGCACAGAAAGGGGCAGCTGCTCTCTCTCCCTTCCTCAGCTTCAGTTTCGCACCACGAGTCCCCAGTTACCCAAGGAGGAATCCTGAAACAGCTAGCAGTGAAAATCAGAAATAAATCCCTGCCTTTCAGCCTCCTAGAGCCTTCTTTCCTTAGTCATGAGAAGGATGGATTTTAGTGTACTGATTCTTAAATTTGTGAAAACTTGCGCTAAGTGCTGCTGTCGCATGTTAAGAGACTGTAAATGAAATACATAAGTTCTAAAACATCATGCAAGAAATGTGGTTTCACATCTTACAGTCAAAAATCCTACTAATGAATTAATACAAGCACACTGAGGTGTAATATTGGGAACATACCTTTAAAGTCGGAACTCCTCTCCCCATCCCTCCCTCCCCCAAAATCAGAAAAGTAATATTAATTAAACTTAAGAAGTAATGAATGCACCATTAAAGTGTCATCAAAAAGATGCTGACCTAAGACAAAAGTTCAATGATACACAATACGGTCAAAAAAGTCTTCAATCAATAATATACAGTATGACAACTACATCTTGTAAATTATACCCAATACTGCCGGCAGTCTATCCCTCTAAAGAATATTTGCCCCCTTTCATCCCTTCCTAACAATCAGATAATAAAATACAGCACCTATAAATAAGCAAAAAAAAATTATATATATATATATTTATATATATATATATATTCCGAAATCATCTATTGTTAGTTTTAAAGATATGGCAATAAAGGAGTCTAAATTAGCAAACTTGTAGAAGCCATAACTGATAAAACAGCTTATTGAAAAAAGGTGGCAGTAATGCACTCTATGTGTGCACAAGTACGTAAGAAAATACACAGACGTATAAAATTGCACGCACACACCCACGCACACACATCCTTCCACACACCTCTATGCTCACGCATATACATATAGACAACAGGAGGAGTTAGAGACAAGTTAGAATTGGATTTGTACTTTGATCAGCCCTAACCTGTGCATAAAGTAATGGGAAAAGGCTGTATTTCTGCAGGGCAGAACGGGCTGCACTGGGACTCGAGAGCACGAAGGTTTTGGTTTCGAGCTTGGGCTGCTTCCACCCCGGTGAGAGCCCGTCTGGTCATTGCCATGTACTCTTTATCCACACAAAAAAGGAGCTTCCCACAACTAAAACATATTTAAAATCAGTGCTCGTGGTGGGAAGAGAGTCAGTAAATGGCCACCAACAGCAGGAAAAGGGCTGGGTCTGCGGCAGCTCCAGTCCCTCTTAGTGGTGTGTGACAGCAATCGGACACGTGAATGCATTCCCAAGGATTCCAGGTAAGCTGAATGTTGGGGATACGGGCTGGGCCCCCAAGTAGCAGGCTGAAATGTTACTGGCCAACGTTTTTGGAGCGATCTGTCTTTGCTGAAAGGAAATCCTGTACACTACGAACCAAGTGAAATGATCAAGTACATGCTGCTTCTAAGTTGTCTCCTAAACCTCCCAGATATGAGGTCTGATCAGCGTGCTCTGTGGTTAGAGGTTAAAAAGCAGATTATAAAATACCTAGATTCAGATTTTTTTTTTTTGTCCTGATTTGGCCTAAAATGGAGTGTATTAAACAAATTCTGGGCTGCAAAAGACCAGAATCAGTTAAAGCTATGAAACAATGTGCACTACGTGTCAATATTCTATTTCACTTACAAGAAAACACTAAGTCAGCTACCACAAATTAAGATATTTTCCTGATGTGACTTTTTTTTTGTTTTGTTAAAAAATATGTGGAGTAAATGTGTTTTTTTTTTTTAATTCAAAGTTTCAAACAACAAGATTCTTTTCTTTTCTTGAAAATATGTAGGAATCCAAACTAGTGTGTTTAGAGTCGGTTGACTGTGCAATCTCTTAGTGGCAACTGAACAGCTACAAAAAACTTTCTTTTTTTTTCTTTTTCTTGAAAAATCTCCCCTTTTTTCCTGGTTTAAGAAGATAATAGTGTATTATCGCTCTGTAGCCATTAGATGGCAGATAAAAAGCCCCCTTTTAATATGTGGGTTTGATTTTTTTTTAAGGATTTTTTTTTTTAGTTTTTTTTTTTTCCTGTTTTTCATTTTTTTAAAGCCCCACACCAAAGAGGAGGGCACAAGGCAAAGCTGTATGAGTTATTCCAGAAATTGTGGAAATCACTTAGGGCAATAATAAAAACACTTCAGGGTACAAAAAAGCTTGACTACACATTTCAGTTTTCTTCCTCGAAAACACAAACATAAATTGGGCTTAACGCTCCTTTTTTTCTTTTTTTTTTTTTGTTTTTTTTTTTTCGATTTCTATATGCACCTTGGCCTATGGCGTTTTTGCCCTGTGGCCCGCAGGGCGGTTAAGTGCGAACACAATAAAACCAGTAGAGGTCCAGTTTGACTTCCCAGCTCTCCCGAGTTGGGCCAGTTTAATCTCAAAACTCCCACTCGACGGCCTCTTCCCGACTGGCGGCCTTCTCCAAGCGATGGATGATGTTGTTCAAGTTGGCCGCTTTCTTTTTCCTCAGGGAGCTGTCTCGCGTGTTCCTGGAGCTCGCCGCCTCCGAGAAGCCGAACAAGCTCTGCAGAGAGTTGGATTTCTGCGAGCCTGCGCCCGGCGTCGAGCTCGTACTTGGCACACTGGAGATTTTCTCTGAACTTTCTTTTGACTTGTAGGAGCTCTCCCCCGTAAGGACTGAGGTGGAGGCAGCTGAGGTAGAGGCATCCCCTTCCGTGGCAGAGTTTGGCAGTGTCTCCAGAGCGTCTCCCTGGCGCTGCTGCGGTGCCGGCGGGGAGCTCTGGCGCGGCGCCGCTCTGGGCCGGCCCTCGTCGTCGGTGTCCTCCAGGCTCTCGGGCTCCGCTCTCTCCGAGGGCCTGGCTCCTCGCAGTGCCTCTTCCCCCGCCTCGAAAGCCGCCTCGGCGGGCCCTCCCTGAGACTTGGCGGCCGCATTGCTGAACTCGTCCGCCTCCGGGCCGCTCGGCTTCCCCTCGGGAGGGCCCTCCGCGTCCACGCCGTCGCAGCTGTCCCCCTCGGAGCTGTGCGCCGCCCTGCTGCTTCTGGCCGAAGGGGAATCGCTCGACCCGGCCTGGCTCTGGCTCCCGGCTTGGATCTCCTCGATGAACAGCTCCCGGCGGATGCGGGACCTGCGAGAGAGGGACAGGGGGTGAGTTCAGAGTTCAGAGGAGGCAGCGAGGCTGTTGCGGGTCTGTGTACAAATCACCAACGGGACGGGACTGCTGGGAACGTGCCTTGAGCTGTTTGATTTTCCAGCATCAGCCTCATTACATGGTTATGACAATGGGAAGATGCTATCAGCTCACATCCCAGGCAGCAGACAAAGAACTCAATGTTACAACTTACTTTATAAGTTTTTTGACCAATCACACAAAGCAAAAGCACACTGACAGTAGTTCTGTCCACATACCTTTGGCTAAAACAATGCTTGCTTATTTCAAATGCAATACCTTCAAACACAATGCACAGAGCTCCATTATTAAGCCTAGAACTTCCTAATACCTCTCTAGATAAACTTTTCTGCAGGTTAGGGAGTTATTCTAGACTATTCTATTCTCTGTCCTGTTACATCCATAGGAGAAGTGATGAAGACCATTTAATTCCTAGTTTATAACCAAGAGGGAGCTCCAACGATCCATGTTAAGGGATGGGACCACAGGCCTGGGGAGAGTTTACCAGAACTTACTATTTTTCAGAGTGAAATAAAAACCTCTTGGTTTCAGGCCCAGGGAACTGCCAAGGGGCTGCAAACCACAAGTGACACGCTGTCCCAGCACTGATGGCTGTAAGGATTTTCTATTTTCCCTTAACTATGCTGTGGAAGACAGCACACAATGGAAAAAAACATTCACCTAAATGGAGAACACCACCTGAATACTGCTTTTGAAGCTATTGATCTTATTGACTTACTTGAAATGCAACAGAGTATTTCAGCAGTACTCGCTGACTCCACACTTCTGAAGGATTTAGGGAGTCTGTAATTTTCCCTAGGAGAATATTACTCACCTAACAGAAGCCCACAGGTGCTAACATTAATTTTCTATTACCATTAACTGCAGGCATCCTGCAACATTGATTATCAGGCTCTATTTATGCCTAAAATCTCCCTGCATGGACATTGATCCAGAACATGGTGCTTCTGTAACATTCCCCAAGCCTGAGAGGAGGCTGTAAGAGCTCTGTGCCTGCATGGCATTTAAAATACCTCAGCTCCAGCAGGTACTGAACCTCACTGAGAATCTGACCACAGCCCTGCAAACATCAAACCCATGTCTGTGGAAATCCCTGGAATTCACACCCAATATACTGCTGCTGGAATCTGGTCTGGCTCCTGATTAACATGGTAATTAAATTCTTATGGTAAAGATGACCTGGTGGCAGCAGCTAGAGGATTGCAGAGAGCATTCCTCTTGGGAAGGCGTTGGCCTTGACATCCATACACCCTGCTGGATTTCAGCCGTGGAACAAAAAACATCAGAGATCTCCTGGGTGTTTGCTGCAGCTCCCCAGACAAACCTTCATGCAACATCAGAACCAGCACTGTGTAGAGTTCATTGAAAAAGACACTCAGAATTTAGGGTCCAGGAGTGCTGGATTACAATTCTAGAAAGTCTGGTTTCATTCCTGATGTGTCTATAGTATAATTTCTGTGGCATACTGAGTTTATGTGCCAGTTTCCACAGGTGAAGTGGGATAGAAATTCCTCCCTCCTGCTTTTTTGTACCATTCTTGAGACATCAGAGCCTCTGATGTGTCCTGTATGTGCTTCACTAGTGCAAAGCAAGGGATATTCATTGTATATTCTGAGAGCTCTGTGACTGGTATGAATGCAAAGCCATAGACTTGGAGAAGCTTGCAGACATGTCAAAATCCTTTATACCCATTTATATTCTGAAGTGAATTATTTCTTTGCCTGCTGAGGATATTTTTTCCAGCGTTTCTTTTTGCTGTAGGAAATAAATGCTAATGCTGACTTTCCATCTGGTGGATATAAAGGTAGATCCTGCTATAGCAACCACCTTTGGAAAGTGAGATTTGGGCTGAATCTGAAAGGAAAGGCATCACTACAGCAGGATTCCCAAGACACAGCAAGACAAACTTGTCCAAATCTGTGCCCTCCCTTATCTAAAGCTACAGAAAAATGAGTATTAAAGCACAAGCAGATGGTGAGAGATGTGGAACTGCTTCTGTATAAAAAACAATTCAGTTTGGAAAAGAAATGGCTGAGGGAGAGTATGAAAGAGATAAATAAAGTTAAGTGTGGCCTAGAGAAGACTGAAATAAAGACCACCCATTTCTTGTAACGTATGATCAGCACAACAGTCAGGCCCTGCTCCCCTCACAGAACATGGAACCTGTCCCTTTACTGCAACACCCTCCACATGATTTCACAGAAATCCATGCATGACAGCTAAGAAAATTATTGTCAAGGGGAACAAAAACCAGGTTTGTGTTTTGAGTTTTCATTGCTCAGGGCACCCAGGGCTCCAGACAGGCTTGAAACAGCTTCTGAAAGCCCTGGAGTGTCCCAGCAGCACATCCGGGAGAGGCCCAGAGCCCTCAGAGCTCAGCCCTGTGCTGCCCCAGTGTGCAGGGCTGGGCTTGTGCCGGCTGTCAGCGCCTCCTCTGGGGAAGGTGCGGCTGGAGCTGGGCTGGATCTGCTAACGAGGGAGGTGACACTGCCACCAGGGGAAGGTGACACTGCCACCAGGGAGAGGTGACGCTGCCACCAGGGGGAGGCGACACTGCCACCAGGGGGAGGTGACACTGCCACCAGGGGATGTGACACTGCCACCACGGGGAGGTGACACTGCCACCAGGGGAGGTGACACTGCCACCAGGGGGAGGCGACACTGCCACCACGGGGAGGTGACACTGCCACCAGGGGGAGGCGACACTGCTACCACAGGGAGGTGGCACTGCCACCAGAGGGAGTGGCACTGCCACCAGGGGGAGGTGACATTGCCACCAGGGGGAGGTGACATTGCCACCAGGGGGAGGTGATGCCTGCCACCACGGGGAGGTGACACTGCCACCAGGGGGAGTGGCACTGCCACCAGGGGGAGTGGCACTGCCACCACGGGGAGTTGACACTGCCACCAGGGGGAGGTGACACTGCCACCAGGGGGAGGTGATGCCTGCCACCAGGGGGAGTGGTACTGCCACCAGGGGGAGTGGCACTGCCACCAGGGGGATGTGACACTGCCACCAGGGAAAGGTGACACTGCCACCACAGGGAGGCGACACTGCCACCAGGGGGAGGTGACACTGCCACAAGGGGGAGGTGACACTGCCACCAGCACATTTTGCTGTCAGGACGAAAGGAACATATTTTCATAGGCATCCCTCCAACTTGTGTATAATTGCCTGCAAGTGGGAATTGGAAGAGGCCTGCATTTGGAGAACTCTGAGCAGTGAAAAGAGTCTGCATCTGTACTGAATTCAAGGCAGTGAAATCCAGTGGAAATATGATTACTTGATTTTTTAAAAATTTTTTATTGTTTACTATAAACATTATTTAACTATTGTGTGTAATATTTCTGAGATAGCTCATTAAACTCTGCTGCTTTTGCTTCAGCAACTTCTCTGGTAAAAGCTGAGAAGGGCTAAAGTGAAAAACTACCCTTTAAATGTTAGCAGTTTTTAAAAACAAACAAGTTTAGCAATCTGGACTAATTAGGAACATTACTGGCTCCAAGTGAAGGAGCAGAATAGTATTAAATCTGGTAGCTTAACTATACCTGTTCAATATTCATTAGCACAAATTTCTTGGAGAAAAGTCTGCTGCATTAATTAGGACTTCCAATCCCAAGCACAGTTGATAATATGTTTATTCAAATCCCTATAATTCTTATGTGCTATTCCAGCCTTGTCTCTTTTTATCACTGTCTCTAGGCCAAAACCTGCTTCAGGGGCTCAGATGTGGAAAAGGTTTCTCCTCAAATGAGAGAGGAACTGAACAGACCAACATTTTGTTTGAGTGGGAGTCAATGATTTAATCATACTAATGAAATAAATCATAGAATTTTGGAGTGGTTTGGGTTGGAAAGGACCTAAAAGCTCACCTTGTTCCACCCCCTGCCATGGGCAGGACACCTTCCACTGTCCCAAGGTGCTCCCAGCCCTGCCCAGCCTGGCCTTGGGCACTGCCAGGGATCCAGGGGTGGGCATCCTGTGCCAGGGCCTGCCCACCCTCACAGGGAACAATTCCTTCCCAATATCCCATCTATCCCTGTTCTCTGTCTGTTTAAAGGCATTTCCCCTTGTCTTGGCACTCCAGGCCCTTCCTTGTAAGAAGTCCCTCTCTGTGGCCACATCTGACTTCAGGGTTATTGGTTCTGTGTCCTTCAGGACTCCATGAAGCTTCCCAGAAACACAGCACAAACACCTTGCCTATTTTCAGAGCTGGGTGACTCAAGACCTAAAAGAAAATCCTTTTTTTCCTTCTGATGCATAAAAATGACACAATGAAAGCAGGGCAATTCTGATGGCATCCAATAAAGGACATTTCCAAGTCCCCCCCACCCAGTGACCCAGGGACAACACCCACCACACACCCCACACGTGTCTGTGCGTGTGCACATGTGAGTCAGACAGAGCAGCCTGGCCTGCTGCAGTGCCTTTATAAATATTCATCAGTGGACATCTCTACATCCACGCCCACCCCAAAAGCCAGACTTTCTGTTTAAAAGCACCACTCACATCAATATGTGAGTACAGCTGCTCCTCAGGGATGACTTAAAATTAGTCTGGAGCATTAGCACTGTGTTAGTGAGAACCTCCCTGCTGTCAGAGCTGCTTGTTTTGCACAAGCACCCAGCACAGTCTGCTGAGGCAGAGCAGCACCTGCCAAAGCCAAGCCCAGCCCTCCCTGAGGAGCAGAGGTCACTCACCTGTAATTGTGGAACCAGTTGATCACGGTGCTGGTTTTCAAGTTGAGCTGCGTGGCGAGTTCCTCAATGGTTTTTGGTGATGGGTATGGCTTTTGCTGGTAGGCTCGTTTGAGAGCTTCTTTCTCCTCTGGTGCCAGCACCACCCTGGGCTTCTTGAGCTGGTGCTGGGGCTGGGGGCTGGCACCCTGGCTGTAGTCGATGCCAGCGGACGAGGACTCGCAGGACTGGCTGTCGCTGACCGAGCTGTGCCGCCGCTTCATGTAGGCTGAAAGAGAGGCACAGGGGGCTAAATACAAATGCAGAATCAATGGATTCTTATCTATCAGGGTCTTTTTTAACTTGGGTGGAAACTTGCTGCTGTGAGAGGGAAAGATGAGGGATAAACATGGAGACGGCAGGTGGGTGTCACAGACATATTTTATGAAAAATCCTTTTGTTAGGATCTTTTCTCTTGAGGAGCTGAGAGGCCTCAGAAACAAAATGTAAACAATAATTATCTGCTGCTATGGAATGCAACAGGTGCATCTTTGATTGGTCTCATGTGGTTGTTTTTAATTAATGGCCAGTCACAGTCCAGCTTAACTCCAAGATTAACTTAACACTTAACTCCAAGATTCCCCTCCTCTTTCTCTTTAAAAACATCCCAAGATTTTTGCCCTAGTGGGGTTTTTTTGCCTTTATGGGGAGAGGAGGGAATATGGGACCAGTCAGAAGCTGCAGAACATCCCACTCAGGTGTGTGGGGCAGGTGGGTCTGCAGAGCTTTCAGAGGAAGCAGCTGTCTTGGACTTTTTGGTCAATCACAAGATTTTACTATCATTCTTTTCTATTCTTTGCTAGCCTTCTGATGAAATTATTTTTCTATTCTTTTAGTATAGTTTTAATATATGATTTTCATATAATATAATATAATATAATATAATATAATATAATATAATATAATATAATATAATATAATATAATATAATATAATATAATATAATATAATATAATATAATATAATATATATATTCTAATATAGTATATATACTTTAATATAATATATGATATAACAAATATATATAATATATACCACATATGTTTTTCTTTTAATATAATATATATAATATATATTATATATAATACTTTAAATATAATATAATAAAATAATATTTCTTTTAATATAATATATATAATAAAATAATAAATCAGCCTTCTGAACATGGAGTCAAGATTCTCATCTCTTCCCTCATCCTGGGACCCCTGTGAACACTGCCACACCACAGGTGGGGATGCAGGGATGGGCTGCTGGGAGGGGATGGGAAGGATGAGGTGCCACCAGAGACCAAATGAGGGGAGGATGCAGGAGGCAGAAAGAGAAGAAAAGAGGGTAAGTCAGCTGGAAACCTGCCAGAGTTTCCTGCCTTTACAATGAACGTGGGACATGAATGACAGGGTTCAGTTCACACGACTCATTTCACATTCACTCCTCCAAGAGGAGCGAACGCCCACGCAGGGCCCTGACTGGGACAGTTGTGCCTGGTTTTGACTGAAAGGGGTTTGGTGGTTGAAACACTTGAGGTGCACACGGAGGTGTCTCTGACATGAAGGCAAACACGACTGTGGCAGCGGAGCTGCAGCATTCCCAGCCTTCCCAGCCACCTCCAACACACGATGGCGCCTGCAGCCCGGAGATGCCAGCGATGGCTGAACCACCATCAGGCGTTTGCTGCCTTTCCCTACAGCTCTCTGCTGAGGCAGGGACAGGTTATGAAAGAAAACCAGCCCCCAGCACCCTCCTCCCCTACACAAAGCTCCTTCCAAAACACAGACACTTTTAGGAAAGCTCTGCCTGCACTGATGGGCTCGGTGAGGCTGATGGCAGGAGCCTGTGATCCTGCCACTGACCTTCCTCCCTGACTGGGAATGAATTATCCTGGCAAATTCCACAAGGAAGGAGTCCCAGCAAAGGCTGTCACTGACTTGATTGATTTACACTGGGCATGGGGAGGTGGGATTTACTGCACCTGGCAGTATCATGCACAAGCATTGCTAATGAGGGGGCTGAAAACAGCAAATATAGATGAATCTTGTCAATAAAATATTTAATGGCTGTTAAATACCTTCCAGATATTTAAGAGTTTACGTATTCAAGAGCTAAAATTTGATAACCTTGGATATTAAATTCCAGATTACACCAGTCTGACATCAATCCAGGAGGCATTAAATCTCCAGGAGCCAGGAGCTCTGGTTGGAGCCAGGGACACTGTGGGGCCAGTTACAATGGTCAGCAACCAAATTCTTCAAAAATTCAATTTTTCTCTCCCCATAGCTCTGCCTTCAGGCTGAGGCTGCACAGTGAATAAAAAATCAGTGCAACCAAATAAACTGCAGTGTTCAAACCCCAGCCAGTGCCTCCTGGCAGGGCTCCCTCCAGGCCTGGCTGGCTTTTCTGGCTCCAGTGGTTCCAGCTCCTGCCCTCTCCATGGTGCCTCCAGTGGGACCTTTGGCACCGTGGCTTTGCTATCATGGCAGTGAATTCTGAACACACACTCTAACCTTTGGGGGTATCTGCATGGCCCACATTTTGTTTTTCCTGAATATGACAGATTACCTGAGGATTGCCTACTGTGTAAGATCACTGATATGGAACACAACATGAGCTGCTCGTGATCCATCACTCTGACATGATACAGTCCTGCACACGTTTGAAATAACCATAAAAAACAAAGTGGGTTTTTTAAAATAAATCTCCTTTAAAAATCCACCTATTTAAGTTGTTCCAACCATATGTAAAACTGCAAAATTCTGCATTATTTCAAGATGACCCATTGGCCTTATTATTGCAGTCTTCAAGGAACTGTTCCAATCTTCAACCATGGAATTAATAATTCCAGCAAGATAATCTCATATTCCTATAAGGTGTTTAATCTCAAAACTCCTTCCTGGGTGTTATTTCCAACTTGCATTGACCTGCAAACTACAGCCAAAGCTCCCTTGGTTCCTTGCATAGCAGAACCAAGAGGCTGGAGGACAACATCCATCACCTCAGCAATGGAAGCAGCTTCAAGGAGGCCACAAGACAAACCAGAACCTGGCATGGGAGATGTGACAGGGGCTCAGACCACCTCCGACTGGAGTTTCTGGAATTTGGCCAGGTCACTGAGTCAGCAGGAGATCAGCATGGGCTGGATCTCCCTTTGTCTGCTCTCCACAGGATGGGATTTCTGGCAGGGCAAACTCCTGTCTAAAGCAGCAAAGGACAATCTGGAGCTGTGAGAGCTTGGGAAAAATGTCATTCCTTCCTCTGCTCCTGTAACCTCACACTGGCATCACACAAGGTGCACTGGCTCAGCTGGGATGCTCTCATGTGAATGGAACAAATGATATATAAGCACATATTTCATTAAAATACAAATAAAGAGGAGGATTCCCACTGTTCTGTCAGAGCAATTGTTTTCTGGAGGACAATCTACTATCACGAAAAACTTCCACTGGGCCAAAGGCAGAACTAGGACTCAGACTTTTGGCTTTAATGCTGGTCACTGGAAACTTAGATGACATTTTTAAAAGCTTTTCCATTTTTATTTTTATTTTTAAACATATGTGCTACGTGCAGACAATGTAAGGAGATCATTCAGCACATCTGCAGTGACAGCAACGCTCAAACTGGAATCCAAGCTGCAAACACACTTTATTTTTGGAGAAGTTTGATTTTTGTCTGTGACCAGTCTCCATTTCTCAGGAGACAGATGAAAAAAAGGAAACCCAGCTGTAATTTGGGCAAAGGTCTGGATCTGGGTCTGAGGCTGCATGAATTCCACCTTTCCTCCCTCAATCCATGTGTGCCCAGCTATGGATGCCACAGACACCACTGCACAGCTGCCCACTGAGATAAAACAGAGCCCCTTTTAATATAATTTCTACCTTATGTGGTATTGAACAAGATTATTAAAAAGTGAAATAATGGGGAAATAAAGGGAATTCAATTTTCTCCTGACAGCAGTGCTGTTCTGTGAGGAGTGTGATGCTCCAGCAGCCCAACACCCCCGAGGTTATGAGAGGAATGAACATTTCCAAGGCAGGAAAGGTGTGCAAATGTCTCAGCCTGGTGAGCACGAAGCCCCAGCTCCCTCCAAAGAGGTTGGTTAGTGTACATTGCAAATTTTCAGAACCTCTTAAAAGGGACATTTATAGCACAAACTTCAGACTGGCGGAACAGGAAAAAAAAAAGAGATATGCAGTTCACCTTTATCATAATTATTAATTTACTCCCTTAATAAAATGTGGCAGAGAAATAATTGATAATAATGTTTCACTGGAAGCAGACCCAGTCGGATTGTTCTTTAACTGACATTAGCTGAAGGGAAAGTTAAATTCTTAATGTGGCTCTGGAGCAATTTAAAAGGTTAAATCACAGGATCCTTACCTGCATGAAAGGATTTTGTAGAAAATACAGGGCTGAATTCACTTTAGACTGCTCTGAGGACAGTACTTGCACAGTTCAGGAGCTCAGAGCAGAGTCTCAATGATTTATGGCCTTATCTCTATTCAGATGCCATCTACAGGCCATATGTATTGCTCACTATTTGATAAGAATCCAGTTTAGAAAATCGTTTTGAAAGGATATTGTCAGTACCACTTTTAAATTATTTTTATTTTATTTTGCTGCATTATGGGCAATATTCTCTGTGAGGCTATAAAAATCCAGCTAGTTGACAATTTTATTCCTGCCATGTTTCTAATGCAGCAAAACTCCTCATGATTCCCTTTGGTTTACAGTTGTAAGTGGGAAACCCAAGTGGATTTTACTCCCCATGGAAGATCATCCACGTGCTAAGATACTGCACTGCTTTATTTTATACTGGTTACTGTCACAAGGGCTTGAATTTCTTCTAAAAAGCCTGCAAGAGTGTAATTTTCCCAGAAGCTCCCTCACTGCAATTTTAAATATAATCACCAAGTTCTTGATCAAATGTGTAAATGCTTTCAGAACATCAGTCAACAGCAGAGCTTGCAGTGTACACGATTAATGATGTCTGTGCTAATATCATTAAGGGCTAGCTCCAGAGATGTATATATCATTAATTAGTTAACTGCTGATAATGGCAGCCCACGAGTCTCTCTTGTAAAATCACATGAACATACTAAAAACAGAGCTTTGCATAACCACTGGGTTTTAGTGATGAATTTAAAATGGAGAGAATTGGATAAATTTGCAGGATGTACTTCCTACTAAGACACCCAGTAACAACTCAGAGCACTCACAGATCCATCCCCATGACCCTGTTTTATGTGAGCATAACACAGATTTTATTTTATTAACACAATCACCTTACCCCTCCCTATAAAGGCTTCAAATATCATTATTCTGCAACAGCCTTTTATAAAGGCTGCATTTTTCTCTCCTCCCAGCAGCCATCAGTGCAGGACTGGCAAGGAGCTTTCCCAGGAATCAATGCTCAGCTCTTCCAGCCCAACATCTGTGACCAGCTGCAGCACTATTAACTAATAACCCAAACCCACATTTCTCATTTGGTAAGGCAAGTTATCAGTGATACACCAGGGCCTCAGTAATTAATCTATAGGAGAAAGCAGCAATGATTCCCCAGCAGCTGGTGAATATTTAGGGTTTGGGGTTGGCTTTTTGTTGTGTGTCACAGACATCTTTTATGAAAAATCCTTTCCTTAAGATTTTTCTTCCTGAGAAGCTGAGAAGCCTCAAGAACAAAGTGTAAACAATGGTTATCTGCTGCTGTGGAATGCAACAGGTAGAATTTTGATTAACTCATGTAGGTTGATTCTAATTAATGGCTAATCACAGTAAGCTAGCTTGGACAGAGAGTCCGAGCCACAAGCCTTTGTTATCATTCTTTTTTATTCTATTCTTAGCTAGCTTTCTGATGAAATCTTTTTTTCTATTCTTTTGGTATAGCTTTAATGTAATATATATAATAAAATAATAAATCAAGCCTTCTGAAACATGGAGTCAGATCCTCGTCTCTTCCCTCATCCTCAGACCCCTGTGAACACCGTCACAGTTGTGTGTTTGTTTTCCTTTTATTTTGAGATGTATCTGCTTGAGCAAGCATCAAATAAAAGCTCAAAAAAAAAAACCTGTGCTGAAGTCCTTTTGCATAAGCCTCATACCAGTGGATCAATGCTGCCTCTCCACTATTTCTGGAGGGTTCTAAAGCCAGGCTGAAGAGGGGAAGGTGTGAGTCAGCACTCTGCTCTTTTACCTTTTTTCTCCATGCGTTTCATATCCATCAGCTTCTCCACGTTGTTGGGATCGTTGAGCCACAGCTGCATGCGGACAAAGGGCTCCCTTCCCTTCAGACTCAGCTTGTGCCAGGGCTTGGGGCGAGCCAGCAGGTCTGACACAGAGCCTTGGGTCAGCCCCAGGATTGTCTCCCCAAACAAACGCTGACCTGGTGGGAAATTGAGAAGAGCATGAATGCGCTCAGCTGAGACGCGGCAAAGAACACGAGATCATTCCTCAATTATTCTTACTTCAGAACTGCTTCAAAAACCCAGAAGAAACATTTAGGAGAATAAATGCTCTGCCCCCCACTAGAAGGGTAAATATTGAGCTTTAGTTTAATCCTCAGGATCTGCCTGGGATAAAGGGAGGAGCTCGACACATTTGGGGAGCGGGACCTTACAGTGAAACAGTGTGCAAAAAATAAAATTAGGAGAGGAAAAATAAACTGAACTTCTAGCTAAGCAGGCAGCTCGTGACAGCAGTGAGGTTACTTAGCTCTTATGCAGGAGGGCAGTGCCCCAGCTTTGTTCCAACAGGGCAATCCAAGCATTTCCAGCAATCAGTGAACCAAGAGCAATGCAACCTCCCCCTTCAGCAGTGGCCATATATAAATGTCCTCACAGAAACACGTATGGAATTTCTGTGCTGTGCTCTCTGTGGGGATCTAACTGTGCCTTACCCACTAGAGATAATCACAATTTGCAATACAACTTTTGTTTTACAATCTCTACAGTATTTCTAATTAAGAATAGTTAATTTTAGTTCTCTTACAAAATGCTGTCATCTGGCAGGGTAAAATCTGCAAATGCTTGACAGTGTACAGTGTTCATATGTGCATTGCTGACAATGATTTTATATGGGAAAAGCCTAACTTATAAGGGACTGGGGAAAATGCCTGTGCAGCTCAAACCCAACCACAGAGCTGATTTTCTAACCCCCTTCACTTCAGTGTTCTTCCCCAGCTGCCCTGCCTTGATACCAACTTCTGCTGCAGGAGAGCCTGGAGTCATCTGAGTCACCAGGATTTAAGATACAAGTGCTGCTGCCATGGCATTTCAAGGTAACCCAAAGATCTTTCCATAACCCTCAAATTTGGGGCTCAGGGATCTGCAGCTTTTGAGTTTCCTCACTAAGCCACAACAGAACATTCTCCCACCACATCCCAGCACTTGCAGCCAGTGGTAACCAACAGATCCCTAAGGGACAATGGGGTGAGTGGGGATTCTGACCCCACAGCTCTGCAGGACAAGCCCACACCTGTGAAAGCACCACCAGCTCTTCACAGCCTTCCCTGATCCTGACACAGACAGCTCATGGCAAATATCTGCTCTACAGACCCATCCCCTGCACCTAACACCATGATTCCCCTCATCTTTCTCTTTAAAGACATCCCAAAATTTGCCCTGCTGGTGTTTTTTGGCCTGTATGGGGATAGGAGGGAATATGGGATCAGTCAGAAGGGCAGAACATCCCACTCAGGTGTGTGGGGCAGGTGGGTTCTGCAAAGCTTTCAGAGGAAGCAGCTGAGATAATGAGAGGCAGAGAGGGGAAAGGAGAACAGGGCTTAATATGACACTCTGCTAATAAGCTCCAAACTAGCCCTGAAAACAGCTCCTACATTCAGAATTCACTCAAGGTCCTGAGTAATAAGTGATTTTCCACTACCCTCAATATCAGGAAAATCAGACAAAAGAGGTAATTCAGGGGAAATTTTATCAATTTTATCTTTATGTTTTTTATCACATATCTTGCTGGGGTAACCTGCTCCCTGTTTGTATTTAAAAACATCAGCAAGGCCTCATCCATTTCCCTGTAAACCTGCCAGCTACTAACAAGATAACACAGCCACTTTAAAAATCTGCTATTGTGTTGCCACATGAACAAGAGTATGGGCACAGATTTGCAAAAGGGTTGGGAATGAGCAGTGCTGGCAGTGCTGCTGAAGGAAATGAACCTTTAAACTACAGCCTAAAAATTAAAAATGCAAATGTGGAAGGAGGTAACATCGTGTTCTCTAGGTGTTAAGAACAAAGCTAAAGATGTTTGTGTTGTTTATTTCATGTCAGGATATGGCAGGACAGGAGAAAACACCTGAAAGACTCCCAAGCTAAGGGGGAAGGTGTCAGAAATCCTCCCTGGGAGGGAGCAGGTGTAACATGCTCCATATTCAGCACAGCACCAGCAATAACAGCAATATTTTTAAGCACAGTTTTCCTAAAACTCCTCCCCAGCTTTCATATCCATTCCCACTGATGTGGATCCTACTGGATCTTTCATGGAAAGTCCTGACCCTCCCTACAAAATGCCCCATATGCCCTATCCTCAAACAGCTGAGTGCATCTGCTTCCCCCTGTGAGCTCCTGCAGCCAGCAGGGAACCCCTGAGGATACCCTGACTTTTGGGGCTCAGAACATCAGCAGTGAACAGTGTGCTGAAGGCACAGAACCTTCAGAGAATGGTTGGGTTGGAAAGGACCCTAAAGGAACACCTTCCATTGTCCCAGGCTGCTCCAAGCCCTGTCCAACCTGGCCTTGGGCACTGCCAGGGATGGGGCAGCTGCTCTGGGCACCCTGTGTGGGACCTCCCCACCCTCACAGGGAAGAATTCCATATCCTAACATCCCACCTGAACCTACTCTGCTTCCCTTTGGAGCCACTCCCCTGACTGGTGAGGGGAGGACAGACCCACCCAGCTCAGTGTGAATTGCTCTGAACAACTGTGGCCTTTACTGGCTGGTGACACTGGGACACCTCAGCCACACCAGCTGCCTGTGACAGGCTCACAGGGCCCAGTGGCCTAAAGCAGAGAAACCTGTGCACCAGAAAACCTGGAGCACCAGCACACTGAGGGCACAAAAGGAGACATTGAAACTGGTTCCACACCTAATGCAGAGTTTGGGGCACATTTCCTGGCTCTTCTGCTGCTTTTTAGGCTTGTCAGCCACACTGTAGGAAAACAAAAAATCATGGGAAATAAAAAAGACTAAGTAAAAATGGCATCAAAGCAAATGTAAACAAAAATACTTTTTTTTTTTTTTTTCAAACCTCTCTGGAACACCAGAGCAGGTACAGCACTCAACAGCATTTTGCCCAAAAACCAGGGGCTTGGATCTGCAAACCCTTACCATGATTTAGGGCTTTATCTCTACCTTATCTCCACTGAACAAGCAACAAGCATTCCATGGGCAAGGAATTCTGCTGGGCTCAGTAGCAGGGTCTGTCAGTGATCAGGGCCATTTCCTTTTTTCCCCCAAATTATGTTAAATAAGAACTTGGGACCTCCTCCATCCCAGTATTTTTCCCCCTTAAAAATATTTTAAGGAAATAACACATTATTCTGTGTCTAGATGAAAAGAGGCTTCCTCACATACTAAAATAGAGGAGTTTTTACTTTCACAGTCATCACATTCAGATGATATGGATAAAATTCTGCTCACATAAGTAACACCATCAGTCTAAATCTAAACTTTTGGTTCTATTTGTAGTGAAGAAGAGAAACTTCTGGGGAGCAGCAGCCATTCCCCTGAACAGCTACTGCAGGTGGGATGAATCCTTTGCTCAGACCCAGAAGCAGAGCAGGTAACTCTGGGACAGCCCTACTGCCCTCCTGCCTGAGCCCTCAAAGCATCCCACAAACATTCCCCAAAGCCTTGAGGGGCAAACAAAGGTTAAAGACATGAAGAATCAGAGATTTAGAGGCACAGTGACAGAATTAATGAGGATTTCCCATACTAACATCAGGTTATTCCTTGTGACTATTCCAAACAGTCATGGCAATAAAGGCAACAGCCAAAAACCCATCTGCAGGCAAAAGCAGCCTGAGTTTTGCACATCTCTAAGCACAAGAACTGAGTGGCCCTGCACACTTATCTCAGCCCATCTAAACCTCAGCTGAGTGTGGATTTTCCCTCCCAGCTCTGCAGGGACACTGTGCTCCTGCTTGTGGTGCACCTTCCTCTCCAACCATGCTGGCCTCCTCTACTTCACCCAAAATGGGCCTGGGATTTGCAAGTGTGGGGAAAAAAGCCTCTCCTAAGGGATGATCTCCCTGGCTCTGGGGTTCTGGGGGTGCTGACAGCCTGCTGGACTCTGCTTTGGGAAGTGGGAGCAGAACCTGCCTGCTGAGCCAGGAACAACAAAGGTGTGATGGGATTTGAAGCAGAGTGTGACAATCTGAAAAGAGTTTTCCACCAGTTTAAATAGATTAGGTATCGTTTCAGCAAATTAAAGCTTAGGCCAGAGTCAAACACATCTAGTGTAGCTAACAATAAAAACATGAACACTTTCACACAATTTTGGACCAGAAATGAAAATAAAGAGATTTACCAAGATTGTTGTCCGTGAGCACTTCCTTGACCCTCTTGGTGATGCCATAGGTGTCCAGCTCAGGGGACATGGCCACCAGTTCTTGGATGCTGAGTGCAGAGTGGCCTGAGAGCGGCAGAGGGGTCGTGGATTGGGATTCAGATGCAGGTGGCTCACTGGATTCCTGGGATTTGCCATCCTTACTCGTCTCTATGGCAGGGCAGGGCTGCTGTACCAGCTCAGTCAGGCTTTTCACTGATTCACTGGAACTCATGGGAGATTCAGGAGCAGGACTGCAACTGGCAGAAGTCTTTGGAGTACTTTCTGTAAGTAAAAAAAGAGAAAAAAGTCCCCACTTTAGCAAAATTGTAATGTTTTGATTGCAGGATATTTAACTTTCCTCCTCATTTATATTCTACCTACTTAAAGAAATGCCTAAGTATGCAAAATGCTATTTGCTACGACTTGGGTACTAAAAAGGCTCTTTTTAAAAACAAGAATTATTTTCTAATTTTATCTTGAGTTGTCTCTGATTTCTTCTAAAGACAAGATGTACAAATACAAATAAAAATCAGGAAAAACTGAAGTGCAATAGTCTGTAAGTTTGCACGCAATTTCCTTGGTCAGGAAATCTCAGTTTTGCTTGTCACAACATTTTTATATAAGGATGGTTTTAAAGCTTCCATTCTAGACTGGTTTAAACTTCCTTCTGTGACTTGTAAGAAACTCACTCAGCCACTATTTTGTTCTGTCAATGAGGGATTTTCTACAACTGATACAACTCTCTATCTTGAAAGTGTTATTGATTTCATTTTGTTTCTTATCACACACATCACATTTCTGCAATTCTCTTTGTCCAGAAATAACAAGATTAAAATACAGTTTGTAATTATGCTGTATTAATTAAAGTATTTGAGAACCCAACATAAAGATATTGAGTGGATCAGGAGACACCCGAATCTGTTATTGTGACACTTGGTTTAACAAAAAGATTTCCCAATCTGTTAATTTGCCAACAACAATAGGTTCTGTACAAAACGTTGTTTTCCCCCCAATAAATTTATCTCTCACAGAACGTACTGACTGAGCTTATTCAGAGATTCCAGACATCTGAGGGTACAGCCTGAACCTTTTTTAAAGCAACATCACAGAGGCACTGTGGTTTACAAGAACCATTCAGGAGATAAGGAGCACGGGTGATTTCTCCATCCACAGCTTTTCCCATTTCTGTGGGGCTGATTCCTCCTCCTTGCTGCCTCCCACCCATTACCAAGGTTTATGGCATGGATTCCATCCTCACACATCCCTGGCATGGATTCCATCCTCACACCTCCCTGGCTTTGGCTCCAGCTGCCTGCAGGAGGCTGACAGAGCTCTCAGCTGCTCAAGGAGGAGCCCAGAGCCCGGAGTTTTCTGAGCCCTCTGGTGCCACCACAGAGGCTTCTCAGGTCCCATCACCTCTCTGGTTTTTGAATTTGTTATCCAGAATATTGTCAGATCATTCCAGAGCATGCAGCCTGTGCAGCATGGAAACACATCCCAAATGCTGAAGGAAAAGTCAGGCCCAAACAGGGCAGAGTGCAGAGGATAATGGTGTTTGTTGTTCAGGGTCCTGGGACCTTCCCCATGCTGCATTCAGGAAGTTGCTCTCTCTCTTCCCCCTGACACATTCACTTGAAGTTGCTCTCTCAAACCTAAAAATCTGACTTTTTTCTTAGTGCTTTATGTGAGATGCAAAAGAGGAAGACAGCAAGCGAGGTGCATGTAAATCTTAAAGGTAAAGGGGATCCTACAAATCCTATTTCTTCTCTCTGCTCACCCTGGGTCATCATACAACTGAAGAGAAACCCTGGGAAATGTTATTTCTGTATCAGGAGCAGCAGAGGAATTGTACTGTAAATTTGCCCTGATTCACCCATGCGAGGGACCAATTTGGCAGATCATCCATCTTGTTCACTGTACACTGTCAGGGATGGCATGAATTCCCCACATGATAAACAGATTTCTTCTCAGGTCTGTGTCCTTTAACCCACAGCAAGGTCAAAATTATGGCTGCCTAGCTAATAAACTGCACAGCACTCGTTCAACTTCCCTCTAATTTTGTCCCTTGTGCCAGCTTATACAAATCTTACTGAATAACTGGAGCAGCTGCAAATTTCCTATACAATTCCTCATCTGTGCACGGTGAGCCACACACACACAGAGGGGGAAAAACGGACAAAATAATAAAAAAAACCCAAAAACCAAACCAAACCCAACCACACAGGACTAAACAAAAGCATTTCCTAATGCCTCCTTCTCCCTTCTCCTTTCCCTGCCCAGCCTAATTATGAACACAACAAAGGTAATCTGTGTTATCATCTATCACTGAGATGCTCTCTGTTGCTCACATATTAGCTTATTTATTTTTTATATCACTCACCAAGAGCTTACTTGAATTTCATTTTTAAGACCAATCTGCTGCTCATTTACTCCAAAAGGTGGGATTATCTGAATCTAATTTTGGAAGGCAGTACAGATGACAAACTGCTTTTTTTCCCCACCAAAAGGCAAGTGTACAGTGATTTCAGGCGAGGCATTATGTACATGTACTACAAATAACTCAAAA
This sequence comes from Zonotrichia albicollis, assembly GCF_047830755.1. NCBI lineage: Eukaryota > Metazoa > Chordata > Aves > Passeriformes > Passerellidae > Zonotrichia > Zonotrichia albicollis. The sequence goes on from NC_133840.1 coordinate 6,560,910, forward strand.
TATGTTCCCTATTCATTTTTAGCATTTTTCCCTTCTGGAAAAACATTTTCAAGATCACATAAATATTTGAGGAAAAGATCCATTATTTGGGACAGTAAATTCAATAATCAAATAATGCAAACATTTCCCGTTAATCTACTTAAAAAATTAAATAGACATTTAGAGTACAAGTGACTGCTGACAGAACAAAGGGGAAAATTGACTGTATTCACTATTCCAGATTTAACTGTCAATCCACAGCCATTTCACATGGTTTATGAAATAATTTGTCTGTATTCATTTCTCTCAAGTTCCTCACAAGACAAAGACACAAATTCAGGATATCTGAAAAATATACATTAAGATTTCCAAAGCAGCAATTGAACATTTCCAATGAAAACAATACATTGAAAGCTTATTTCTTTAAAACTTGCTTTGCTTTTTTAACCCCAGACTGCTCTGAAGAATAACACTAACTTAAAAGCAATCCAGTTTCTTAAAAGTAATATTCACTGGATGTTTTCACATTTGTGTTTAAAGAGGAAAAGACCATTTTGTCCATATAAATATAAAGCTGTATTACAGAACATCCTGCAAACTCCATGGCCACTATTTATTGATGAAATTATTTCAATAAATTCCAGGTAAACTTTGCTATACTAAAAGGGTTTGTTTTCTAACAGCCTGCATCCAATATAAGATGTGAAATAAAAGCTCCAAAGCTTCAAAAATGAAGTAACAGAAGAGCTGGAGAGATCAAGAGCATCACCAGTGATAAGGTCATTGCAGAACCCTATATACAGATATATTAAAAATATTTATATAAAAAAATATATAAAATATATATAAAATTGCTACTTGAATGGCAATCTAATGGCAACAAAACCCCAAACCATCATCACAGCTTGCCCTTTCTCCCTACCCCTTAGTAGCTCTCTGGTAAGAAGCTAAACTCACTTTGCAAACAATTCAGCAAATAGATCTGAGGTCTGAGTATTTTACAAACCTGGTTGAGAACCATAATAGATCAACCCTGCCTTAATTACACAAACACAGAAAATCTTTTGTGGTCTTGCATTCCTTGGCACAGTGGATGAATCCAAATGCTGCTCTGGTCCCATCCATCCCCTGCACCTTCCCCACAGCATCTGCCATGAAAGTGTTTTGGAAAATGTCAGCAAGTCTAAAATTGGAGTTCTTGTCTCAGTTCATTGATCACAGGTGATTTTTCTGAACTCCAGATTTTCTTATTCTTCTCCAAGACCTCCCAACCCATCTTGGGGTGAGGTCCCCAGTACTGGATCCTGGGACCTCATATTAATTATCCTACTGATATCCTGCACATCAGCTGAAAACCTCCCCCAGCACAGTCTCAGCCTGGCATCTCCCTCTGCTCTGCTGTGCCATGGTCATGGGCAGAGTCCTGCAGTGTGTGAGGAACCCCAGGCTGTGCAGGCTCCTCTCCTGAGCATCTGCAGGAGTCAGGGGCATTAGGAACTGCAGGGCACTGCTCAAGGGGCACCATTTCTGTGATGTCCAGGAACTCCTCCCAAGCCCACAGCACACATCCAACAGGTGAAGCACAGCTCAGATCCACAGCACCCTCCAGCTGGAGGCTCCTTCTGAAGCTCAGGACATCTCAGATGCAAAGACCTGCAGGTGCCACCTGCTCCAAGCTCCCCAGAAGATCTGAGACATCTACAGGACGTGACACCAGCGCTGCTGTATCCCCTCCAAGGAGGCATCAGTGACAGAGCAGTGTTGAGACACAGATAAGGTTTCACCAGTCCCAGAGGCAGCACATCTGCCAGCACACGCAGATTGCTCCACTGCAACTTCTCCTGCTCATTTTGAGAGCTGCAGGTTTGCTGCTTTTGCTCAGAACCTGCCTCACCTCTGACAGCAAACAAATCCAGAGATTTGAGCTAGAGCATCTGAATGTGTGAGCACAAAGCACAAGCCCACTCTCAGTCTGTCCTCCCAGCACATCTGTCCATCCACAGAGACACCCTGTCCTCCTGGAGCTGCTGGGACAGTAACCTGTCCAACCTTTGCTGCTAACACAGGTTCAGCCAATAAACTGCAAAAGGACTCATGAGAAACGAGGTACAGAACATGGGGAAGTTGAGGAAGACCATGCAAAACACAGAAGGTATTCAGGGCCCTCTAAAAGGATTATGAAAAATATTATATTCCAAAGACAGCAGGCAGACAACAGCTGCCTTAAGTTTCAGAGGGAAGTGGATTGAAAAAATGGATCCACTATAATTTTCAGAGACAAATCTCTGTAGTTTATCTGATCCACTATTTAAATTTCAATACACAGTTCTCTATCTGCAGTAATAATAACCTAAATTCCATTTAGTGTTCATTTGAGCAGTCAGGATAAAGTCATTTCTTATTATCTCCCCACTGTGTAAAAAACAGCTTGAAGGTAGGAAGTCAGCAAGCATTTTCACCAAAAAGTAATTATTGTAAGTGACATTTTTACTGCTGGCATGCCATAAGGCGAACTGCGCATTTGGAAGGACAAGTTGCTAAAACAAAATGACAGGGTACTCTGTGACATTCCAACGAGAACCCAAACATGATTTCACTGCTGCTTGCTTTGATGCACCACTTTTCCCACTGTCCAAAGCTCAGGTTTGTGCCAGCCCAGCCCCAGTTGGCTCCTGAGGAGTTGGGGGAATGGGCACATCCCATGGGACTGGGGGCATCCCGGGCTCTGCCCGCTCCCAAACCAGCACATCAGTGGGCAGGATGAAAGCAGACAAATGTGGACAGCAGATTTCTCAGCAACCTCTTAAAAGAGCATTTGCTACTTCAGGGCTGCATTTACCTCCTCGTGCAGATGAGTTAATGGACAACAACAGGCCTGGCAGGTTGCCTGAGATCAAAGTGTCTCACACTGGGACTGGATTAGTTTCTGTTTCCCGATGATGAGGCTGCTGCCCATTCTATCCAATTTGTGGACCAAAACCTGGTGAATGCTGCCCTGAGAATCAGGGCCTGGTCACACACAGCTGAGCAACATCCCCAGGACAACCCTGGTACTCGGCTTCCCAGGGTGTGAGAATTTCAGGGAGAGATTTCTTCCCTCCAGCCTTATATTTGATTTTACCCTTAGCTATGTCTGCCCTTGCAGGGTCTTATCAGAGAATCACACAATTATTTGGGTTGGGAGTGACCTTAAATCTCACCCAGTTCCACCCCTGCCATGAGCAGGAACACCTTCCACTATCCCAGGTTGCTCCAAGCACTGTCCAACCTGGCCTTGGACACTTCCAGGGATGAGAAAAAATCAGCAATCTAAAATTAATCTTTTAAAGCACCATAACAGCAACCCTCCTCACTAACAGTGGGTGCAGCACAAGCCTGAACTAGGCAATAAAGCTGAGCAGCACTTGTGGGAGAGCCCTGCAACACATCCCTCTTCTGACTAATTAAAGAAAATACCCGTGAAAGCGCCTTCTCCCAGGTAGTGCTTTTGGTGGATTTACTCTGAGTGAGTGAACCTTGCCTAGTCACAATTTGCAAATTGATGTGGCTCATGAAAATGTGATCCTCCCTACAGTTATAAACTCCCCCAGTTCTGTGTAGGGAGTGCACAAAGCAGTTTGCATCTCCAATGATGTCAAGTATGTAGGTTGGTGCAGTTAGAGTTGTGAGCACTCACTGGAGTTGCCACCCCTCTGACTGTGGAGAATTTGTTTGTTTGTTTGCTTCACAAATGTTGTAACTTTGGGGAAAATGTTATTTTGGGCCTTGGCTCAGAGGGAAATTTTATGTGGACGGGGGGAGGGATCAAAGGAAAAACCCCTTTAGGAGAGTGTGCAGATGTATGTGTGTGTGTCTGCACGGAACGGGGAGGAACCAGCCTTGGTTAACTCTGCAATTACTGGGGTAATTTAAAAATAAAGGTTCCCACTCTCCATATATGTTAAGTGTCAGGTGGACATAAAACTGAATAATCAGGGTGGATGTTAGAATTACCTGAAAAAACTTGCTTTTGACTATTGCTGAAGGATTGCTGCAGTTTAAGTTGTATTTTCAATCATTGTTTTAGCTTTGTGCCTCTATTAGAAAAATGTGTTTTCAGCTCTGGGAAGCAGAAGGAGCTGGAGAAACCAGATGAAGTTGAGAAAAAAGAGCACATAAGATGGGAGCTGGTGATGGACTCATGAGGAGAGATTTACAGCTGGATGTTTAAAACTTGGAGAAGTTGGGCAACCAATTCTCCCTTCACCAAACCTGCAGTCACAAACACCTCTGAGTTTTAGAAATCCCAGTGTTGTGCCCAAAGCTACACCAAGACCTATTTTAATGCTACATAAAGTGAAACCATCAGACTTTTACTGAGTCAGGAGGAGTGGGGAGCAGAGATTGCTCTGGAGGATGCCTGGAATTCTGTGCAGGAAGATACAACTGGAGTCAGACAATTCCAGTGGAATTTATCCTGAGATCTGACTTTGGAGCAAACACACCAAGCCCTGACACAGCAACACCCCTGGAGAAAACCCTCAGAGGAGAAGAATTAAAGGACATTTTTTGCAATAGCCCGGGGGGAAAATGAGGCCTCTCTAAGCATTACTTACAATAAAACACAGGGAGAGAAAAAAAAAAAAAAAAAAGGGGAAACTTGAGAATTTTTTAGCTAGATTTAGACACACAGTTGAAAACATCAGAGCAATGCCCAAGGTTAGGCCAACAGCCCCAAATGATCCTATGATTCTGTGATTCCTGAGCAAAAAGTGGGATCTTGGCATTGAAAAGTGAATTATGATTTTTTGTTTTTAGAGATGACTCTTAACCAATAAAAAACCCTTTCTAAAAATACACTATATTTTAAATTAGGTGATTAATGGCAGAATCATGGCTGCTTTAAAAGACAGTGCTCTACTCTGCCAACTTTTACTTAATATTCAGATTTTTCTGTTTTTCTGTAACTTAGCTAGAAATCAATATTTAGAAATAACTGCTAGAAAATATTTTCAATAACCTTATTATTAAAGCAGCTTGTGTGCAGACGCTTTATTAAGGATTTTCTGAATACTAAAACAAATATGTCATGGAAGCAATCAATCAAGATGCCACAACCCCACAGCGTTATATTTTTAGTATAATCAAGACAAACGTGTGCACAATACCTTTTGGAAAACAGAGGGAGAGCCAGAGGGAAAACAAGGAGATTCTGCTGCATTTTATGGTGCCTTTGCTGACTTGCTGACCTCGTGATTTGATGTGTTAAACCAACTTGCTTGAATGGGGCACCAATTTTATGACTGTTTGTTGTCCTCCTGTGTCAGGAGCCTGAGTGTGAAGGTATTTCCACACCCTCCTCTGAGATTTGAGCCTCGTGTGTGCTCTGGAGCAGAGGCTGCAGCAGGATGCATATGTGCTCTGTGCACTGCATTTAGAGAGATCTCCCCCACTAAACAATGTGGACAGTCCCTTGCCACAGGCAATGTCCACATGGGATGGATCCCAGGCTAATGACTGCCCTCCCTCCTTCTTTTTTTCTTCCTTCCCTTTCCTTTTCTTTCCTTTTTCCCCCTTCCCTTTCCTTTTTCCCCCTTCCCTTTCCTTTTTCCCCCTTCCCTTTCCTTTTTCTTCCTTCCCTTTCCTTTTCTTTCCTTTTTCCCCCTTCCCTTTCCTTTCCTTTTTCCCCCTTCCCTTCCCTTTTTCCCCTTTCCTTTCCTTTCCTTTTTTTTTTGGAGGAGTGCTGGGGAAAGTGCTGAAACAAAATGACATTTACATTGCACGCAACAATATTATAAAAGCTATTAAGGTACATTATTTTACACATCCTCATAATCTCTCCATACTGCTTTACTTAATTTGTGATAAAATTGTTGAGAAAGGGTACTTAATGTAGGACAGTCAGTAAAAGTAATTTATCATCTTCCCGCTTCGGTGCTCACGTTATCAGCGAACTCATTTTCTGCATTCATCATGCAATCAGCCTATTATTTGCATATTAATCAGGCAGTGGACCATGAAAGAGCTGCATCCCAGCCAAATGCTGCACTATCTCAGGAGGAACACTCAGTAATTATCATACATCAGTGTTATGATGTGGTAATTGATTATAACATCTTTCTGTTGCCCCTGGGGAGTCCCACTGCTAACCCAGCTTCAGGCATTCTGTGCAGATTTTTCTCTGAAAATTACAGAAACCATTGCTGTCCTTTTATTAATGTTTTTTACCTTTACAATAGACAGCTCTCAGAGCATTTCCCAGGTACTTTCGCCTTTTTTTTTTTCTTTTTATTTAATGAAACCTTCATTAGGGAAAACACCTGTCCTGGATCAAAAAAAGTAAAAAAACCTCCAACCAATCATCCCAATCAGTTTCCCCCAGAAAACCCAGTTGGGCTTGTTGATATTTGTCCTCCCTCTCAAGGTCTGGTAGTTTTTAGGTGCTGCTGTTGCTTATATAATGCCCTTCCCCATCAAACACAACAAAATGTTGCAACTTCAATAGACAGTAATTGCAAAGTTCGCATAAAGGCAGTTAAGTTGCTTTATTTAGGTGCCAAATGAGAGGCTAATTTTGGTCCTCTCATAAAGGACAAATGAAACATCTGCCAGTTCAAACTTGCACTATTTTTAGGACCCGAGTTCCAGAGGGGTAAACCAGAGAAACAAACACTAACCACAGCTGTGGTTACACCGTGGTGCATCTCACACCTCCTTGGGGTGGGAACCATCCCAGGATCCCTCGGAAAGCAGCAAGGAAAGCGGAGATGGCTCTCAGAAGGGAGCACCTCATGCCAGAAAACAGACAGGGATGCTTTGACAAGGGCATGGAGAGACAGGACACAGGGAATGGCTTCCCACTGCCAGAGGGCAGGGATGGATGGGATATTGGGGAGGAATTGTTCCTTGTGAGGGTGCTGAGCCTGGCACAGGGTGCCCAGAGCAGCTGAGGCTGCTCCTGGATCCCTGGAAATGCCCCAGGTCAGGTTGGACGGGGCTTGGAGCAACCTGGGATAGGGAAAGTGTCCCTGCCATGGTAGGGGTGGGACTGGATGGGCTTTAAGGTCCCTCCCAACCCAAATCATTCAGTGATTCTGTGACAAGGTGCCATCAGCAATATCTTTGACTAGTATAAATACTGAACATGTACTATCAGGCCTTTCTTACCTTGTTTTAATTGCATTTTCTCCTTTCATTGGCTTTTTAATTGGCTGTCTTTCTCTTTTCACTTTTATTTAAATTTGATCTCAAATCCACTTTGCTTTGCTTTCAATGCAAGTTGCATTTCTCATCAGATTTAAAATAATCACTGGATTCTTTCATTTGCTGTTTCTCTGGAAGGTTGTTGGCAAGTTAAAAAACCCTACAACCCTACATGCATTAAATGAGGGGAGACAAATTCCTAAGTTTCTCTCACACCCTTAATGTAAAGGACAGGCTGGAAAGTAACTTAGAAAACATTAATTTTCTGGTAATATTATTTTTTTTCATCTTGGGAATGATTTGCTATCAAGCAATATGTAACTCTATAATCAGAACAGCCTGTTTATCTCCCTGTTTCAGAGCTGCTGGGTGAGGAGGATTTCCATCCCCATTAGAAGATGGAAATAACAACCTGCACATTTGGTGCTCACACACCTTTTCCCTGGTATTTTGGGAAGAAAATAGCCCATTATCTGTTCTTTGAATTGAAAGCGAGGTAATTTCCATCCAGTGGAGGAGCATTTGGTAATTTGCTGTTGCCCAGGGAGGGCTGAGGGTACCGTGGCCATCTCCACCCCACAGGGCTGGACCTGCAGCCCCCCTCCTTTCACCACCAGCAGCCAAAAGACCAACATGAACTTCTGCCAGCTGCCAGAGTCTTCTATCCCCACCAGAAAATCATCTGCTCCCTTTGGAGAAGTGCCTTTCCAAGCTCTTGTGCAGCTGCCAGCCCAGGGGGGACAGAGCCCGGCCGCCACCGCGGCTCCTGACCCTGCCTGGAGCTGCGGAGCCCCGGCCTCTCTGGGTGTCTGTGCTGCTCCACTCAGGCTGCAATTCGCTTTTCCCATCTCTCAGCTCCTCGTTTTCCACCCAGCCCCTCCGTGGTTTGAGGTTGGCAGCGGGGAGGGGGTGAGGGTCCCTCCCCAGGGGAGGATGCGCGTCTCCGAATGCGCACGCAGAGGGGAAGGAAAATGCTGGTAATTAACGAAGTGAAGTAATAAGTAATGAAATTAACAACAGTGGAATTTACAGAGCTCGGCTACTCAATGGCCATGGTTTCTCTCCCTAACTACATCTCCTTTTTAGCAGCTCTCAGGCTAACTGCTACTCTGTGAACTACCTGAGAAGCCTGAGGCAATAATGGTCAGGAAAGTTTCTTTTTTTTTCAGACAGCTTAAAAAACATCTTCATTTATTAATTCTGCTCTTTGAAAAGAAAGACTTTAAGGGTAAGGCATTGCTGTGCTGCTGCAGAGGCACACTTGAACTTGCTTGGGGATCTCACAGTAAGGGGGAGTGAGTGTCAAGGACCCACATTCCCAAATTAACCACAGAAATAAAACCTAGCTGCAACCTGACTGGGAAACTTCTCCAAAAAAAAATGCTAGGAGTCCATAACTGCACTTAGGAGTGAATTAAATTTGCCTTCAGAATCCAGCACAGGTCTCCTCTTTGCTGTATTAACAGGAACATTGTAATTGAGTCACAAGGAGTATCAGCCTAGAAAACAGTGTTCACTCCCTGATTTTGTGCTTTATTTTAGCCCTTCTAAAAGCCCTTTAGCCCTTTTTACAGCAAAGCTGTGACCACAGTAAGCATGAAGTCATCTTCTGCAATTTTAACCACTGGGTGGTTCCATGGACAGAGAAGAATACAACCAGGAGAGCAATTTCTCCACCAATACTGACTATTTGCAAACATCAGTGATGGAAAAGGAGCAGGGCTGTGGGAGGCAGCCTGGGCAGCACAGGTTTCAGAAGGAAGCAGGAATGCCCAGGTGATGGCCAGGAATCACAGCCAATGCTGTGCTCAGAATCAACGTGAGGCACTGACTGACTTCATGCTGCATTCCCAGGTCCCACTGAGGTGCCTTGACAGCAATTCTCCTCTTTTATTGATACCAGAAAGGCTGCCAGGGAGCTTTTCATGGTCCAAATGTCAGGGAAGTGGCACAGAGGATGATCACACACGTTACAGACAGACTACAACAGCTGCCCTTATGAGGGGCCAACTGATACCCTATGGTTTGAAATCAGCACAGCCACAGACAACTGCTCCTGAGCCCCATCCCAAACCACACAGAAAGAATGTGGAAACTTCACCAGGACTGCCAGGGTGCTCCAGGGATGAGCATGAAGGTAATTCTTTGGCTGATGTAACAGTTCACCTTTGAACTTCAAAATCACATTCGCACCTAGCACAAGAGGCCACAACTTTCCCAAGTCCAAGACTCAGTAATTGGTCATCAAACACAAAACATCTCTGCAAGAATTCCTGCAGTCTGCTGTCTGAGCCATGTGATCTCCCTTCTCTTCCATTTCACAGACTACATTAACCACAAACATTTCATGTCATACATTTTTATTAACCTGGAATGCCAGCAAATGACTACAAAACCATCTTTCTCTCTTTTTTTTTTTTTGATTCAACAACAAAAACCAGCTCCAATTTGGGAAGGTCTGTCAGCAGCACTGCACCAATCACTTTGGTGATGCCACAGTGAAAGGGTTCAGCTCTTGCTGTGCTAATCCCAGCTGTGCTCTGGAGCACCATTGCACAGCTCTGCCCACCCAAACAAGCCAGAGCAATGCAAGAAAAGATGATAAAGCACAGGGAGATGGGGTAAGGGCTTCTCCTTTGCCACCACAAGGCTACTGAGCTCTTCCCAGAAGTACATCAGGATGGTGTTCCCAAATTTGGGCTGCCAGCCTGAAACATGCTCTCTTCCCTACTTTGTTTCTCCATTGTGACAGAATTCTCCTGGTACCAGGAAAACGGGAATATCCACCCAGCACACAGTTAACCACCTGCCCACCCAGCAGCTTCTGTACTGGCCAATGTTACAGGAATCTGTGTTACATAAATGAAAATACAATGGATACCTGGCTCTGCCATCACACCCCAACCTCTCTGTTAATACCATAACAACACAAAATCATCCTGAGGTTTTTCTGATTTGTGTTCCCAAGGGATGGTAAGAAGTAATCTCCCCGTTGTTATTTTGAAAAGAAAGCTTTTATGCATATTTGAGTTGATCTAAACACAGTAGATCTCGGGTTTTTAAACCACCAGATAATACGCAATTATCTCAAGCTAGATTCTGATTTTGAAACAAGCTCTAATTAGCTCCCCATTTTATGCTGCTATAATCCTTTCTTCAACTCCCATGAGTGTTACTATTGCTAAGCAGCATGAGGTTAGGAATGATGGATGATACCCAGAAAGGAAGACAAACAAAAGGGAAATTCAAAATCCCCTGAGATCACCCGCAGCTGTATCGGCAAATGAAGATTTCCACATTAGGTCATAAGACGACCCTTACAGAAACACACACCAAAAAAGCACGGCTTCCTCCCACTGAGTATTTGCAAGCCTTTAATGTAGTATAGACAGAGTAGATGTCCTTCACAGAGGATAAAGAAAAAAAGTGAATGTAAAAATTCAGCTTTCCTGAGAGCAGCCACGGACGGAATCAACGGCACCAAAAAGGAAACTGTGTCTCAATCTCCTATAGACACGCAGCACAAACCCCCAAAATAAAACCAACTAATAAAAGCTGTGCACAGTACAAGTATTTAGAGAAATATCTGAGCCTTCTCCTGGCACATGGCAACTGTTCAAACCCACCCCTGCTCCCATCAGCAGTAATGCAACTAAATAAGGGCCAAATTCATCAGGAAAAAATGCTGATGCAGTTGGGTGACACTAATTCAACTTTTTTTTCCATGTGATTTGGTCCATGCTTTTGACACATAAATCATTAAAAAGGCAGATTTACCCAAGGGCATTAGAGCATTTAGGTGGAAAGAAATACACAGAAAAAATGTTAGAAAAGGCACAGCAATACTATTTTTGACCACCTAGGGTACAAACACCATTTTTGTGTAAAACATGTTCCCTGAAACTTGCACAAAATCACCAAGCCTTGAGGGAAGCTCACAGGGAGAGAATACAGGTATATACCTGGCAGTCATTTTGGTACGGCTGTTTTTTATAAAATCCATTATTACAGCTTCCAAAGAAAACCAAGCTTGGCTTCCCTTTGCAATCTCAACATATATATAAATATATAAGATATATATATATATATGTTTATCCGTTCATTATATGAAACACTGATGGGCCCATCTGTCTACACGTGAAAATAGAAAATTACTGCACAAAAGGTGAGATTTTCATGAATGAGGTGTTAACCAAAACTTCATGATCTAGAAGTGTAACTAACTGGGCCAGAAATCCAGAAAATCTTGCTAGCTTGATAGAATAGAGCCAAACAGTAATGAAAATATCCCAGCTAATGAAAGTTTGAGTCGTTACTATGCATGTTGACACTCTGTACACTGAAGACCTTCTTGGCAAAGCACTCAGGAGCCACTGAGTGTATTAGTTTAATTTCACTTCTTTCCCTTCATGCATTCAACAAGTTCCCAGCCAATTATATTACAGGGAATAGGCTCCAGACCTTTCCTCGTTTCAAAATTGTTCTGATTAATTTCTGTTTTAAAATTACAAGTATGCAACCTTCTCTGCCTTGATTTTCCTGGAAAACGTCTCAGAAGACCAGAAAATTGGAGCTTTCTCTCTCTCTTTTTTTTTCCTCCCTGCCCTGGAGTGATGGATCTTTCACAAATGCATAATTATTATTACCTTTTCCAAACTGTTTGCTGCATTTTTAATTACAGAACAGCTGCTAATAAAAGGAAATTACCAAACTGCCCTTCCTCATTCAAATAACTTGGTTTTTTGCTCTTTTGTTCTGCCTGGTGTCACAACCTCCCTTATTCCTTCACACAGAGAAAGGCACCAAGAAAAGAACATTTTGTACAACAATTCTATTTTTAATCCTCCGAGAGGAGGTAGAAAAGGGCACGAGCCCATTTTCTCATTTGTAAGTCGGCTTTAAGGAATGAAGGAGGACAATCATCAATAACATGATTTTATTAGCTGATAGGAACGTGTCACCTCACAAAATATTAGCTCAAGGGCAGGAACTGACAAATGACACTGGGAGTGTGGGAGGGAACAAAATATCCCAGCAGCAAAACTGAACTTCCTGAAGGAAATCACTTTCAGCTCCCAGCGATCCCCCCGGGAATCCAGAGGGTGGCTGGATTTTAATACTATGGGCTTGTCTTTCCATCTTTTATAATTAGAGCTAGTCATAAATATGAAGATTAGCAATAACAATGCAGCATTTCCCAGCTCCTCTGATTTCAAATTCCCCCTAAAATGGCTACAATTAATTACTCATATTTTCCACGCCGTCTCAGGCATTTGTGACTGTGACACTCTTGCACGGCATTGATGCCACAAAAAAAGTACTCAATGGCATGTTTTTAATGAACCATCACAGGAAATTTCCATGTTCCCTAAATGCTTGGCTATAAGTAACAATAGCCCTATGATTGCAAATAATTTTCTCCCATTTTGGTTTTGTTTTCATGGCTTGTTTTTACTGGGGGCATTTTTTCCCCCTTTCTTTTATGTATTTATTTTCAACTGTTCTCCTCAAGAAAAACGTGGACTGAATATCATCACGAATTTTCTTCTAGTAAAATCTTTTAGAATGCTAAATAGTTTCCCCAGTAGAGAGAAAAAAAACCACTTTAGCTGGGATATTTAGAGTAAAGCCAGCAAGCTGCAGAAAAAAAAGAGTATTTCAGAATAGCAGAAAGGTGGAAGAAGAGCACAACCCTTCCCTGTCTGTGCCCTGAAATGCAGCAGTTCTCCAGCACAGGGCACTGGCTGTAAGCACAGAGCAGGGCACGGGTATTTTTCTCGAGTGTTTTACGTCAGTGCAGCGTTTCATTGGTAAGAGGCTGTGTGGGTAGAGTTTGGTATCCAACAGCAGGAACACAGCTGCTCTCTCCTGTCCCAGCCTCCCTCCTGTCCTGTGACCATCTCTAAAGCCTTCAGCCACTCACTTCCCTGACACTCAGCTTTGCTGCATCTGCTTTTTAATTTATTTTTAGTTTTTGAAAATGGAAAAGAGAAAAAAATAAGGTCAGCTGGGAATATTTAACGAAGCTCGAAACAGACGTAACGTGGTCTGTTCCCCACCTTTGGATTAACAAAGCAGATTTTGTGCAAAGGAGAGTGGAAAAAAACCTACCAGCAAGTGAGGCAGCTGCAGTATGTGGATCACATTACAAACCAAGGGCTTGTTTTACAGCCATTGTCACATGTCACATTGATAAGCTGAACTATGGCAAAAAAAACCCCCTTACAGAGCCAATGATCTCTAAGATCAGACAGAGTCTCTTTACCTAATATATGCAGCTAAATATGTGTGCTCCCTACATCTGCCATAGCAACAAGGAGAGAAGGAGGAATTAACTGCATTAATAAAAAAAACTGAAGGGACTCCTGTATGATACAACAAAATGTGAGAAACCTCTCAGCATCAAAGCAAACGCAACAAAAGCACAGAGAATTATTTCAGAGCAAATCATTGAAACCAGCTGATTACCTGAGCTTGCACATCCCTGCTGTAGGGAATCCTGTAATGATGTCACAGAGTGAAGGACTAGATAAGAGAGGAGAGGAAAATCAGGGAACAATAAAAGGAGATGCCAAACCACAAACTAAACAGTAAGCAGGCTCAACAAATAGCAAAGTGCTGATCTCGGCAAGGGCTCGCTGCTCAGTTAACTGATGGCACAGAGAGGTGCAGCCAGGCCAGGCTCCAGCCTGGCTTTTCTGGGTCAATAGGTACTGGGGAAGAGACAGCCACAATAAAAGTGTCATTGCAACCCAGCATTCCCCCTTTAAAGCTCAGTTTTCCAGCTCACCTCCTGAGACAGCAATCGATATTCTCCCTGGAACAATCCAAATCCCCTGTGCAACCCTAGGAAACAGTGCACAACATTTTCCAGCTCTTTGGCCAAAATTTTTGGGATTGTGTGTCATATTCATGCCTAGATAATATCACCCTAACGAGGAACTTGATAACTGCTGCTTATCAATTACACATAAACGTTCATAAACATTCCCAGCACGGCCCCTTAGGGACTGGCTGGGCTGCCAGGGTGGGATGGTGCCACTTCCAGAACGCCTGGACCAGCACTGCTGCAAGGCTGGCTTACTGCAAATTTAAAAAAAAAGTAAAAAAATACAGAAAATAGAAAAAGAAAAAAAAATCTCCTCCTCCTCAACTCAAACAACATAGTGGAATTTTAATTACCTTGTCCTTGTTGCTGCCCTTGTGCAGGCAGGACACACTGTCCCAGCTCACCATTCAACCAGAGCTGCATACGAATAAATGGTTCTCGGCCTTTTTGGGTCAATTTGCTCCATGGCTTTGGCCTGGAGAGCATGTCACTGACACTTCCTTGGGACAGCCCCAATACCTGAAGTGAAGCAACCAAGAATGGCACGTTAACACACTGGCAGTGGAAACGGGGGGAATTTAAATCATTTTGGTTTCCTTTACTGTATCGCTCAAATTGTTTGTAAATGGACAATTATAAAAGCTGTAAAAATTGGACAATTATAAAAACTGTTTTCTGTGGATGCTCAGATGGAAATGCTTTTCTTGCTGCCATGTTGCCTTCTGAAGGAAGGTGGGTTTTTCCTGTAGGATCTGGGTGGCAGCAGCCTGGTGAGGGATTTGCATGCTTTTCATATTTTGTGTCAAACAGTTTCATCAGTTTTAACAGGAAAAACACCGAGTCCAGGCACACACAGGCAGATGAAACAGGCAATGACTGGCATGTATTTTGTTCTCAAACAAAAATAATTGGGACTTTTGAGACTAGGCCTATATTTGGTTGATTTTTGGGGGATGAATTATAACGATGAGTGTTTTCACCTGTAGCAGCAGCTGCTCCACATAAGTAAATATTTAAGAATACAGCTGAATGCAGGGGGAAGGGGGGAGAATTTCAGACAGGCAGAATGCAATTACTTGCCTGGTATTCAGCACAGGTACAAGAGTTAAAAATCATACTTAATGAAAGCTGCCATGGGATCTTTAATGACCCCGAGAGGTCAGACTTTTCATTTTACATCTTAGTGAGAAGGTAATAGTGCGATGCCAGCTCCTATTACACTTTTATATTGATTCAATTCTTTATAGGGAGAAGAAACAACAAATGTCCAACACTTTTTACAGCCTGGGAGTGGTTTCCTGGTGGTTAGGGACCCTCAAAATCCCACGTGCTCAGTGCTTAGGGCTCACAACGTGAGAACTTCAGGGAGCTTTATCTGTAATCAAACATTGCTCTAAAACATTTCAGAGCACGCTGAGGTACTGAGCACCAGGTATTAGAAATGACTTGGAATTCTTAACTTCAGACTAAGGAGAGTTAGGGATTTTCCATGTGTTTGTTTTAATGCCCTTGTGCACATTTCCAAATAGTAACGAAAGAGGAAAAATGCTCTCGTGTCCATAATCTTTGCTTATAACAAAGTTAAGACTCTCCAGTCATGACAATGGCATTACTCAAATATTCCACGAATTCATTACATTAAGCATGAAATATTGAGTCTCAGCAACGTTTGCTTCAGCTTTCAAGGTTTCTAAACTCGGGGCCCCATTCCTAATTCCAAGTGGCTGAAGCCAATCCCTGGATAAAAACCCTTGCAATTCCTACCACACAGAGGGAAACTAACACTTTGTGAGTTTTGAAATACTTCACACACGGAGCAAAACCATTTTTCCACAGAACCCCTCTGGCTCTGTAAGGAGCAGAGGGCACAATCACAACACTGGTGAAACAAGAGAGAACCACTTCTTTACCTTTTCCCCAAAGATCCTTTGGCAGATGCCATTCTTTGCTAGCTTTTCCTTGACCTGCCGCGTTAGCTCTATGGTATCCACCTCCTGGTACATATAAATCTCATACTGCTCGGGTGTCAGTGGAGGAACCGAAGGTTTGGATGGCTTGGACAAGGACACGATAGGGGATGAAGGGAGGGGGCTATTCTGTGGTGTCTCACTGCGACTCGCCCCAGTCATGCTCAATTCAGAACTCTGCGAGTACGGAGATTCCGCGTTTGGCCACTCTTTCCAATACTCGGAAGAAGACGGTCCTTGGAGCTGGCTACGATCTGGCCTAGTCTGATTGCTGACCTTTTCTTTTCCACCACTGGCTTCCTCAACTTTTATATCTTCAGGAAGAGCTGCATTTCTTCTCTCATGCTGCACAGTATTCCACCAATGGTCCTTCCAAACACCACCACGTCCCAACTCATTTTTAACATGCCTCAACATACCCTGGGCAGAATCACTTATTCCATGAAGCTCTAAAACAGGCGCCTCCTGAGGCTCCTTTTTGAGCCCAGAGAGGTTCTGCAATGCAGAGATACTGGAATCAGTGACAGATGAATGTTTCTTCAGGGATATGGCCAAAGGAGAATAGCTGGAAACCGAAGACATTGCAGGTGTAGACACTAGTTTGGGGGACAGGATAGAAATGTCAGCTTGAGATAGAGGTGGTGTTTTTAAGGCAGGTTCAAGGGCAGCCTGCTGTGCCTCCATTTCCCGTCGGGCTTGTTGCAGAATGGATCGAATTGCATCATCAGAATTGCCACTGCTAGAGGCAGAAGGCGGCTGAGCCGGCTCAGCTATGAAAAACAACCAAAAGACTAAATGCAACAGAGGAAAATGCTTTATATTCAACACGTGCTACTGTAAACATTTCCCTGACAGGGGAAAAAAAAAAAAAAAAACAAACCCAAAAACGGGGCTGAAATACATTTCTGGATGGGAGGGAGGAGTTTTCACTAAGCAAAGATTTGCACTTTTCAAACTAATGTAAGATTTCCAAAGTCCTTCACTGGAAAATTTTGAGAGTTGCCAAAGTGCTGGATGTTTGCACGCACAGACTCAGCTGCACAAGTCTGGGATCACTTGCCCTTCCACCATTGTAAAAATTTTCAAATAAATGCCTTTGAAAATCAACCCTTCACTTCTTCTTCCCCCACCCCCACGTGGTCAATAACATTTTATAGCTGCATTTACAAAGTTATTTAACCTTTCACTTCACTCTTTTCTCCACAAATGAATTTAACACGCACTCAGAGCTGAACACAGCTGCATTCACCTGGACAGACTATTACAGTATAAATAAGGTGAGACCTTTTAACTTCAAAAGCACAACACACAAATTACAGCAAAGACAGAACTTTAGGAAGAGATGATCATCATTATTTCACTTGACAAACTAAATATGCTCCTGCTTCCTGATTTCTTGTACCATAGTCCCAACCACTGAAATAAACAGCTCTACCAGAGCCAGGCTGACACCTGGGCATCACCCTCTCCCTTATCTGAAGCTCTAGGATGGAGTCCCAGGTGCTTTCAGCAGAGATAACCCCAAATGCAGCATTCCAGTGAGGAACCAGGATTTGGGTGGCTGTGCTGCAGCAGTCGGGGGTGAGCAGAGACTGGAACGTGGGTGGGAATTATCTCTGCAGAGCCAGGAGGTTTTGCAATGGCTCTGCTTCTATTTCAGTCTGCACTGAGGTCCCCAGTGCTTGGGAACCAGTTCCTCTGAAAGCTGCTCTGCAGAGAACAGGCAAAGTGAGGCACCAGGTGGGAGCAGGGAACTCCACAGTGCAAGGAGCGGCCCCAAAGTGAAATAAGATTTCCAACACATTGTATATTGCTCCAGTAATACTAAAACTCATCTGAATGCATTTCTGAATTTGCGTCCCTACACTCCTTCCTGTCACACACTGTAAAATACATGAAAAGCTAAGAAATAGGAAAAAAAGACAGTGAGACTATCTCTGTTGTTTTATCTGCTGGTTTCACAGGGAGTTTTGAGGCCAAATTAATATTTGAAAGGAAGTCTGAGACTCTCGGATGAAACATGCTACTGAGTAACATTCTTGCAGTTTCCTGCACAAAGCCCATATTTTTCTCTATGTAATAATTTCCTGCCTAAAGTCATATTATTTAGATCATATATTAACTAGTGTTTTATACTCTGCCACGAGATTAACTTAGTTTTCATTTGAAAGACAACTATCCAAAACTGTAAACCAGTATTTACTTTAAAAAATGAAACAGAATTATTGCACAGTAATTTCTACTTCAGCCCAATAGCACAACTGGGAACTCTTAAAGCTGAGAGGGTCATGGACTAGACAGAGATGTTAATTACATGACAGCATATAATGAGAAATTAGACTTATCTCAGGCTAAGAGGGATTTTTTGGGAAAGGGAATGCGTTTTGGATTTGCCAGCTCATTCACTGAATACGTTCTGTAACCAAAAATAAAATCATCTAAGAGTCAGGACTGAGTGTGCCTATCTGAGTACAGGATGTACCACGGTGCTGGGACTGGTAATTGCTGCCTGGACTGTGACCTTCACCCCAACAAATCCATCCAGCCCCTCTCCCATGCAGTCGTGTCCCTGGGGCCTGAGTGAGACAGAAGGGAAGAGAAAGCAGGAGCTGTTCCCTTTCCAAGGAGCAAACCGGGAGAAGAAAGGATTCTGCAGGTTGCTCTCAGTGACTCTTGCAGGTCTGGAGGGCAGCCAGGAGCTCAGAGCTCTCTCTATCCCAGGGATAAAGGTGTTCAGAAATCCCACAGGGAGCAGGGCAGAGCAGAGACCCCACCATGCCATGAGTGACCTTAACTTGGGACGTCTCAGAGACAGAAACAACTCCGCTAAATAACAATAAAAACCTCCAAAAAACCTCTTCAAACCTACACTGAATCTTTTAAGAATATAATTAACTGACCAGAAAGCTCATGGCAATTGTTTTAATTAAATTCTGCAGTAAAAGCAGGCAGAGACAAAATGAGGCTGTACCTGTTTTCTGTACTTGCAGCTCCCTTTTGGCTTGTTCCAGGATGGATTTGATGGCTTCATCAGAGCCAGACTCTGCGGTTCGGATTCGTGTGGTTATGTTACCTGGGGAGGGAAAAAAACACAACTAATGACACCAGGAAAACTCTTATTTGGCTGTTTTTGTAACACAAACACACACTGGATGTGAGACATGGCCAGCACAACCTGAGGACAACTTGCACAGGACCTTTACTAACATTTACATCACATAAAAAAAGTACTGAACATAATAAAAGCAAAATATCCTCGTTGTGCCTGTCTCTAGCTGCCCCAGAATGGTGAGAACACCAGAGGAAGAACTAGGTGGTCACATATTCCTTTTCTATGGTAACATATAGATCTATTCTTTTTTCCTTTTCCTTTTGTGTTTTTTTTTTTTTTTTTTTTTTTTTTTTTTTGGAGGGGAAGAGGAAATAGAAAGTGAAAAGAACCGGAGGGGAAAGGAAGAAAGCTAAAAAAATAAGCCCAGGAATCAACTTAAAAACGGCATCAGCTGCTAGGCAAAGTAGGATGAGTATACATTCAGCCCAAAACAGAATTAAAAAGTAACTAGATAAAAATAATTTTTAACTTTCTAGAGGTTAATACATTAAGAGAAAGAGTCATTTAAATGCAGATACCATTTAAGTACTCTCCAGCTAAGAGCTATTACTTGGTTGTTTGGTTTTGCTTCTTTTTTTTTTTTTGTTTTGCTTTTTGTTTTTTAACCTCTAAGGGGAAGGAAAGGAGGGAAAACTGTGAGTGCTACTGCACTTAACTGCATTTTCCATTATGAGATTATTGTTTGTAAGCAATTGAGGTAATTTGTGACTGGAGTCAAAATAACTACAGACTTTTGATGTACCTGCCTTTGTTTTTCCTTCTTCCTGGTCTCACTAAAAGAAAATTTCTGGAACTAATCTATGACAAAAATGTGCAGACTTCCTGTTCAGTGGTAATTTATGGATCTGATGTTCACTTATCTTGTTGCCTTTTTCATATGTAATACTGAACTAAGCATCACACTAATTTAGCAGTGTATTAAAGTGGAATTTGTCAGCATAAGCCCCATGAGAAGAAAGAAGTCAGCCTAGAGCAGCAGAAGCAGTATGCAATTGATATTATAACTGTGCAACTTTCTCCCTCCAAAACCATAAAAATAGCAAAGAGAGCATTTCAATAGATCTGATGACTTAATAAAGCCACTTCCATCACTTCTCTCTCTATCTGTTTTGCAGGGGGGATGGAAGAACTATCTAAACAGGGTTACGTTAGTACAGCAGCAGCAGAATTAGAAAAAGCAAAGTGTTCATCTAACCCATGGTTTGTTTTATACTTACTGTCTGTTTTTCTATCAGATTCCAGGCCAGAATCAAACTGCACAGTTTTAAGGAAACACACAACTAAAGCACACTCCACTTCCTAGGGATTGACTGCAAAGAAAAACACCTGCCTGTGACGTACCTTCAGCCCCATTTCTTCGTTTCGGTACTTCCTGAAATAGTCTGTTCAGGTTCTGGCCTGGATTCTCTGTTGAAAAACAAGTTTGGTAAGAACAAAACAATCAGGGGATGGTTGCTCTGACATCACTGTGTGACATGAGGAGCTGGCAGCCTGGCCCTGAGCTCTCCTGGCCCCTCGGGCCCCTGAGCAGGAGGAACTGGCTACTTGGGAAGAAGCAAGGCTGGCTGATTTGTTAATAAAGATTACAGCTATGTTCGGAAAGGAGATTAGACAGATATAAATAAATGTCTAGAGATACCAAAAATGAAGAGGTTAAAGATGGGCAGATAATCCCCTCAAGTACAATCATCAAAAAGAAGAACAGATTATAAATCTAACAGTGTGTGCTTCCAATTAAACAAAATCTAGGAAAACCCTGCCTGTCCTTTCCAATATTTCTTGACTATAAACAACTTACTTTTCTGTTTCTTGAAATGTAAATCTCAGCCTTAAGATGAATCACAATGAAATGCATGTTACTTCTTAAAATCGCTGCCTTAAATATGCAAAGCTGCTTTAAAACTGGGATTGTGTTTTAATTACTCATCTCATGCATCACCTACCCTATTTTGTCAGAACACTTTGGGGAAAAAAACATAATCACACAAGACACAACAAAAGCCTGGTCTCAGTAAATAACCTCAAATAAAAACCCCCAAGTATTTCTGAGGGCTGATAGCCCGAGTAGCTGCTGACCCTTCTGGCTCTGTGCTGAGCTGTGGCACGGAGGGGGTGACAAGTGAGGGCTGTGAGTGTCCCTGCTGCTCACTCCTGCTGACAGGCACCAACCAGTGGCTAAAAAAAGCACAAGCACACATACGAACCTGCCTGAGTGCTGCAGAGCTGAACTTGCTGCACCTGGCACCTGACCTGGGTGAGAGCAGCAGCAGCAGCGCACAAACAGCCCCGGATGGAGAAGCTCCTGGTTTGGAATGTTTGGAGCTAAGAGGAGCAGGGGAGCTGGGGAGCTCTTACCTCTCTGTCTGCCCTGGATGCTGCGAAGAGCCAGGATGTTCTGCTCGTCCGACAGGAACTGCTTCATCTTATGAAATGGCTCCTTGCCTCTCACAGTCAGTTTATTCCATGGCTTTGGCCGGGCCAGGATCTCACTCACAGACCCTTGTGACAGTCCCAACACATAATGTCCAAATATCCGCTGTCCAATATTGTGCTTGATCAACTGCTCTTTCACCTGACGTGCAATTTCGGCCGTGTCTATCTCCTCGCCTTCGGAGATGCTCCCAGCACTTTCTGACTGGCTGGGAGATGGGGCCATGCCATTTACATCCGGGCTTTGTTGTAATGGACTTTGGGAAGATATGGAGTTTGTGCTGTATGGACCTGTTGGAAAAATCATGCTTGTGCTTCCTGCTTCCTGCATTGCCTTGGAGTAGAAGGACTGCATTAGCTGTCGCTGGAGGAGAGAGTTTAGTGCAAATTTTCCTGTGGAGGCCAGGGGTAAGCTGGGGCTCGCCAGGGATGAGCTGAAAAAGTCTTGACTTAAACCCGTTGGTGAGAACTGGTGTGTACCATTAGTATTGGAAGCCTGCTCCCCCGCGTTGCGGAGCAACTGGGAAGGAGGGGAGGCCGGCAAGGTTGCAGGACGCTGACTCTCAGGCTGGTCTTTCCCTTTTCTCCTGGCTGACCCTACAAGGAAGGTCAAACATAATGCATTATGGGGGGTCAAAGAGGGAAAAACCAAGATAAAAAAATGCAAAGTTTGCCCCGCAAAGGGAAAAAGTGCAGATTGACACGGGCCAATGGAGTGGCGGTGGGAGTTTTGGTTTTGTTTGTTTTCATTTGTTGGGTTAATTTTTTTTTTTTAATTTTTATTTTAATTTTTTTTTCCAGGATTGTAAATTTTTAAGCCAAACAAGGCCCCCAAAACAAACAACATGCATTTCATGTTTGCACCTTTCTTGTATGTTGCAGCCTGGAGAATCCCCCTTACAGACATTAACACTAGAACAGTTACATGAAGTGCAGCGATACAGTTAAATAAATCCATTTACAGACAGCAAGTCTCTCTGTTGTCTCTCATTCAAGATATGACTC
This sequence comes from Zonotrichia albicollis, assembly GCF_047830755.1. Taxonomy (NCBI): domain Eukaryota; kingdom Metazoa; phylum Chordata; class Aves; order Passeriformes; family Passerellidae; genus Zonotrichia; species Zonotrichia albicollis. The sequence continues at coordinate 6,583,414 of NC_133840.1, forward strand.
ATTGGACCTGACTGAACCCAAATGCAGCAAACATTTACATTTTGGAACAAACCAATTTGAATAAAGGAATAACCATTAGGTGGATGCACCAAGATCACTCAGTTAAAAGTCATAAAACACTTCAGAATTCAGTAATCCCAGGGCCAGTGGCAACTTTTAACTTTCTTCCAGCTGCAAAAACCATCATTCAAGAATCTGGAAATTCCATGACTTGCCATTTAAAAAATGTGCACACAAGATGTAAAAGCCCACATTAGGAAAGCCAAACAGCAAACACACTTCGCTGGGAAGAAAGGATTTTGCTTTCCCAAGCTGACCTGCTGGTGGTATATCCAAGTGTATCAGACAGGGAGACTGTGATCTACATGCACAACACTGTGTGTGGGGGAAAGAGATGGATTTGTTCCCAAAACACAAGACAGCCTCAAACACTGGTACAGCCTGGAATGCCTCTTCCTTAACCTCTATAGACTAACTTTTACTCCATTATCCAGCCTACAAACCTACAGCAATCCAACGTTCCGCAGTGCTCCTGTTGCTCCTCAATCCTCCTGCCATGCATGAGCTCAGCCACTCAGCTCTCACTCAGCCCTCCCTCCCACCACAGGCCAGCAGAGGCACCCAGAGGAGGCAGGATTTGGGTGACCTACCGCTCAGGTCGCTGTTGGTGATGCGCAGCGTGGCGTTCTCCGACTGCAGCGAGCGGTTCTTCTCCAGCAGCAGCACCTCCAGCGGCTTGGATGCATCCTAAAGGAAACCAAAGGGGGAGGTTTGTTTCTCAAAGCACTGAGAATATCACTCAGGCACTCAAAAGGATTTCAGAGGGAAAAAAAATTAACAAAAAACCAAATGTTTGACTGGTTTCTGATGGCAGTGAGGGAATTTGCTGGGCACAGAGCAGCAGGAATCACTGCGGGCGCTGGTGGGAACCACGGAACAGATTCACTGTTTAATTTTCATTGTAAATCATTCATCAATTCTGCATTATTTTGAGATGTGTAACGGAATGTTTTCTTAATCCTACTTATTTTTAAATGGTCCTGGCACACTTTCAGTTTGACTTCTTTTAATCTGATTAAACCAAGAGTTAAGATTATATTATTCCTTCTAGGTCAACTGACCCAAGCTAAGCATTTCCTTGACATGCTGCATTTCAGCAGAAACAGTTTGTTCAAAATAACATCAGTCAGAGAAACCTGCTATTTACTCTCCCCTAAATATCTAACCCTTGATCATTAAAAAACCCATTGAAAATTAATCCCAGGATATCAATATTCAGTTTGGATTTCAGAAACAGGAATTTAATTCATAACCTTTAAACTGAAGTAAGATTAATTAGCTGGAACAGCAGAGCTCTCTCACTACTCCAAGGTTTGTTTTCTTTTGTGAAAAGAAATTTTCAAGGCTAACAAATACTTAAAAATGCTGAAGTCCTTGCACAGTGTGCTGCCCGTACAACAACTCCAATATCTTTAAATGACTCAACTTCACAACATTCTGGTTTACCCACTCCAGCACAGCTGAAATGTCACTTTGTCCTTGACCACTTAAATGAAATTAACAGGCAAAAAAAAAAAGTCCAGTTCAGCTTTTTACATAAGAAAACATCAGGGAAAACAAGGATGGACCCAGAAGCCTCAACATCAACAGGAAACTGTCAATGTCAACAACATGGAATTGCAAGACAAAATTTTTGTTAATCAACTAAGCTACTGAATAGGTAAGAAAACAAAAGTAAGTTCAGTACCTGCGCACCAGAGCTTTCAGATGGTGCAAACTCCATGGATTTCAATATACTGTAGAAGGCAGAAAAAAGAAATTATTTTCTATTTCTTCCTTTCATAACAACTCCACTAATGAGCATTAACATTATCATGTCCTGTTCTCCAGTAACACCACAAGTGATGACAACCTTCCTTGCAGTAACACAATCTCCTAATGAATACAGAATAACTCCTCAAACCAGTTATTGGATAAGAAAATTTTCTCGAGCACCATCTAAATCATTCCATATGCAATTCCACCAGGCCAGTTTAAAGTGTAAATTTAAAGGTTAATAAGGATATAACATTTTAAGCTGTCAGAAACAATATAAATTTATCTGTGAAGCTGGAAGGGAATGAGGAAATTGCAGCAAAGCAGCAAAACAGGGGAATCACCACTACAGTACAGCACTTTACAGAATAAACTCCAGCTCACCAGCAAGGAAAATATGCACAAATAATCCTCCCAACCAAGGCACTACAGGCTAAAAGGCAGTTTTTCATTTTAATAACCCCCTCATTCTATGGCAAAGGGAAGACAAAATGGCCCAGTATTTCTTAAGAAATATGAAAGATCCAAATATTTATAAGTACATTAGGAGCAGAATCTGATAGTCTCATTGTCAATATTTTATACAAATAGCGAGCGGTCAGAGGATGTCTCCCTTCAGAGGCTCTCAGTTAGAGCTGTGTCATCTGGCAAACCAGAATCTTACAGGAATCCAGACTTATTACTGTACTTTGGTGGATAATTTTTTTTAAAACCAGCCTGCTGCAGGCAGGACATGAACTTGCTCAGACTGAAGCAATAAATGATTTCAGCTTCTTACTGTTCAAAGACAACATTCATTTGGTGAAGAAAAACACATAAACACATATAGATGGTGTTTACACAGCATTTGTCATGTGTAAAACACCAAGAACTCTGTCAGCAGGAACAATCTGGTTAATCATGTATTAAATTGCATTAAATGCTGTGGATCATGTATTAAAGGTTTTGGAATTGCCCCTGGATCTCTGGAAGTGTCCAAGGCCAGGCTGGATGGAGCTGGGAATAACCTGGGGTAGTGCAGGGGTCCCTGCCCATGGCAGGGAGTGGCACTGGATGAACTTTAAGGTCCCTTCCAGCCCAAAACATTCAGTGATTCCATGAAATGTGGAAACTGAGAGGAAAAAAGGGCAGAAGTTCAGTGTTTAGACACAGGAACTGGTTCTGGATGCCATGAGGAGTTAGCCAGGCACTCATTAACTGCCTGAACCTGTCCCTGCATTAATCCAGAGTTAGATGTGCATTAAGTGACACTCTGGAAATCAGGTCTCTGGGCCATTCAAGATCACCCAAAGTCACAGCAAACCCAAAGGAAAAAAAAGTCATTCTGAGAAAGAGACCTGATGTATCTTGCATCTGTGCATACTCACTGCACACAGGGTTAATTCTGACAGCATCCCTAAAATATAGTAATTAATGAAACCACAAATTTCTGGCAATCACTTTCATTACATGGCATCACTCAGTGTCACCTCTTGCCTGGCTGTAGGGTGGAGCCATCACCCCATACACAGCACATAAAGTGATGTTGTGAAGACTATGTGGGCACAACAGCTCAGCCACATGCAAAATCAACTCTTTTGTGCTACCAGAGGATTTGTGCCAGTCAAGGAAACAGGATATGGACTAATGGTAAGTTCTCAGAGATCCTGACACCACTTTGACATCACAGGTGTGTGACTCAGGTGGCAAAAGCCCAAAAGCCAAAGTGTTTCTAGGCACAGCTCTGCGTCCCAGGACTCCAAGGTGCTGGGGGAGATAAATGCACAGAGACTCATCCAGGCAAAACCCCAGCCAGGTCTCTGTTCCCATGAATTCTGCAGGGAATGGCCTCTGCAGGGACAGCCAGTCCTAATGCACATCCTCACGATGCCCAAATGAGGAGACTCATCTGAATTTCAAACCCAGTTTGAACAGTAAATTATCAGGTGGCAAACATCCCATGGGAAATCCCATTTCAGCTCAGAGCAGTTGTGACCCCACTTACCACATGTGGGTTTGCCATGGGGAGCAATCCAGCAGCATTCCAAACACCTTCCTTCCTCCTGGATGAGGCTAAACCAGAAAAAGCTGCTCTCTCCCAAAGGAGCAGATGGGAGAGGTGCCCTGACCACACAGTGCTGCCCCCAGAACCAGGCTGACAATGGTTGGAAGCATGAACCTGGTTATGGTTATATTTGGTTCTCCACACCAAAAATCTGCCTGTAAAGCCCTGATCCTGTCATCCCTCTCCTTGCACAGGCTGATGCATTTTGGTTCTGAGCACCTGCTGCCAGCTGGGACCTTCAGGGAGGATCCTGAGTTTCCAGTAAGATTGGTGCAGGAAATGTGTATTCAAACCTTGGCTGGAAACCTACTGACCTCTGCCTGCCTGAAGGGGATTCTTTGCTAACTGAATTAACTTTCTGACAATTTCACAGGTAATTTCCTACATAGTTGAAACACAAAATATACTAAAAATCAAGCTGATGGCACCTCTAATTGCCCTAAGAGGAATATTCACTCCAGCAGGTTCATTTTTAAAAGAATGTAAAAGTTAAACATGTCAAAAATGACTCTCCAAATGTGTCACAAAAGACACATTCTCCTCAGGAAAATGAGGAAGCACAACGTTTCTTCTTTGGATTCCACGAATATCTTTGCCCATGAGATCTTGACTCAATCTGTGGCTCAAGATCAGTTACCTGCTTTTTAAAGAAATGATCTTGTGACTTGAATCTGCACATCTAAGAAGACTTGAAAGATCTGACTGTAAAGCAAAGTGTGCATTGGGACAGCTCGACTTTCTGTTCGTCTGATCCCGACTGCAAAGGCAGCAGGGTCAGCCCTGTCGCGCTACTTGAGAGGGAGCTGAAGGCACACACAGAGCTCTCAGATCTCAAAAATAGGTTTAGAAGCCATTGGGCACAAAAGGCAAGGCAGAAAGTGAAGAATTCTCCCATCCCAGATCTTGACATGGGCCCAGCTAAGTTCCTCCAGTCAGGAGTTGGGCTGATATTGAGACCCTCAGCCCAGCTTGCCTTTAACACCCCAGAAAGGGTTAAAGAAAATATATCAGTGCCAAAACACCTTAAAAATTCATTCTATTCCTGCTGCACTGACAAGATCTCTTTTCTCTAGGTGCAAATGCTACAAGCAGCTCATTTCTGTCAGTGTTGCAAGGCACAAGGCAGGTGCAGCAAGATTCAGTGTGAGGGCTGCAGATTTACAGCAACAGACTTCTCCAGCCTCATTTACAGCAGGTCTCAGTTCAGATCAGACTGTCAGTGCCACAGGATGCACACTGAGCCCTCAGCACAGCACCTGGATTGGATGGAGCATGGGAATGCTGTGAAGCAGCTGCTTGGTGGATGCAGCATTGCAAACATCCTCAGTGCTCCCTCAGAGGGTCTCAACCCTCATCCTGTGGGATGGACCCCAGGGCCTTTACAAGCCAGCTATCAATTCACAAATTAGGGATATAAAAGCTGGAACAGCTGGGAAAACAGGGTTAATTTACTGGCACCCAACCAGGGCCACTTCCAGCAGAGTCTCCCATCTATTTATCTGCAGGCTCATCCTCAGCAGAAGCACCATGTGAAGCCTCCTGTCACAATTTCTCTGATCTGCCTTACCACCCCTGCTCTCATGTAAGTCAGTGTTGTAAAAAAAAAAAAAAAAATTAAAATATTGGTATCATCACCAGGAATACAGGGTTTGTATTTAAAGTACAAATACAAAGTAAATGAGTATATTCAATGAATATATTGAGTTCTTGGCACCTTAAGTCTGGCTTTAAAGTCCTGGTCCTGTTGTATTAAACCTCTGCAATAAAGCAGGTAAGATTCAAAACTCATTTGTTGTTTCAGCACATTTACATGTAATATCTTATGCAAGAAGCTGGAAGGTTGTAGCCTTATTCCCATTCACTGCTTCACAAATGAGGACATAAACTGGCTAAAACCTGAAGCTGTTCTCTTAACTCAGGAGAGGACGTGGATGTATTTACCCCTAAATCACTAAATGATGATGCTATTTTGAGCCCAGGTAATAATCAGGTAAAATGACCAAATAAATGGTCAATTCATTTAATTCCAGTGAAAATTATACCCCTGCATCAGGGTGTGCTGCAGCTGGTGGTGAACCAGAACCTCAGCCAGCGTGGCTTGAATAAATCAGCACCAGGGGCTGGGCAGTTGTGGGGCTTGCAAATCCAAATCTGCTTTCCATATTCTCCAGGGATGTGTAAACAAAAGCACATGACTACCAGCCTCATCTGAAATACCTCATTAAACCAGGGAATGGGTTATTTCAGCCTTTTTAAAACACACACAGAAATGCCAGAATGATGAAAGAAGAGATGGGAGTTTCTCGCAGTTATTTAAACCTTGACACTAAACATATTTCCAGTCAGAAAAGTTCTCTTCTGAACCTGACAGCTTATCTTGTTATAGTTTAAAATGAGGCTCTTTTAAGTCTCTTAAGAAAATCCCTTGAAATAGGAAGAAGCTGTTTGTGGCTTTAGTTTAAAACCACAATATATTAGCAAAAATATACAGTGAAACAAGCCCAGCATTAAACTGGAAAATGCTGAGCACTGGGTGGCAGGAGCAGAGCAAACGTACCATGGCCAAAGGCTCTGCATGTCATTTTTGGTCCACATGACCCTCAGCTGTTGGCTGGAGACTTTTAAAGACTGGTCCACCTAAAATACCACATATTTTGAAACTTTTTTCCTTTCTGGACAATAGTTTCAGTGGCTTTTCTTCATGGACATGTGTTTTATTTGCTATTGGGATCCTCTGCTGCAACAAAAAGGAGCACTCTCAGATATAGCAGTTCCACTGGTTCTGGATGCAATTTCTGCCAATATTCCCAATTTCCTCGTCTTTGTGGTTTTGACTGAATTTTTTATTGTTCCAAGAACACAGATTTGTGGCTTCATTTAACAAGCACTGTTCAACCAGAGTTTGTGAAAAAATTATGTAAGCATTTAACACTTACTTTAATTCTTTCTTAACCTCTTCATAATCAGCCTGTCCTTTCAGTTTTTCTTCCAGTTGCTTTAAAAGAGAGAACATGGATTTAATTATTTACATTGTTTTTTTTTCTGCAGGCTTTGAAAATCATCTTCAAATTATTCCATATATACAGCAGCGCACAAGTGAGGGTTAATGACTCATACCTAATTTACATATATTAGAAAACAAACTATAACCAATTAAACGTAAACACAATTATACCTCGCTCATCCTTTGTTTACAGAGTGCCAAGCATGACAGAATTCAGTGGGTCCCAATTTGGCTGCTTGCAATGTCACTGTCATGTGCTCAGGGAAGAGATTGGGGATGAAGGTATTAAAAAAAAAAAATAAAAATAAAAATGGGGCAGCTGAAATTTTCAGGGAGATTGAATAAACAAGCAGGATGCTTTGGCACACACTGTATTCTTAATAGGACAGTTCTTGATAACCTTATCTCCATGATAAAAAGAGCAGACTGAAGAAGCTGTTGTTGATTGGAAGGCTCCTACAGCACCTCAACAGCTGTACCAGAGGTTTCACAAGCATTACTGAGCAGAGAGGGAGCATCGAGGCCACCCCAGCTGCTCTGCCCCACCCAGGGTGGCCCCAAAGGCTGAACCAAACCCCCTGCCACCATCCAGAACGCAATGTCACACACTTGGACCTTACCCAGCTCCCACCAAAGTGCTCATCACTACGGGGTAAATGCTTCAGGAGGCCTAAAACATATTGATACATAATTGATGCAGTTATGGTGCTTGCAGAAGCCACATTAATTGCAATAATTTCTTTGCTTAGTGCAGGCACACCTGATCTAAGCAAAGAACAGAACTTATTGGCTTGCAACTTCCATGGATAAATTCAGGCTAACTCTGCTTCAGTTCATTTTTGGTGTTAAAATTGGCAGAGAATCCCAAAGGTCACGGGAAACAGAAATAACACAAGGACGCATCACCTCAAAGACAGAGAATCTACTTTGAAAAGGAAAGGAATAGATGACATGAAAAAGAAAAATAGGGCTTTATGTCCAGGAGAGGCTGCCTTCAGGGGAGAAGGGAATTCAAGATCTTACACCCACTCTGGGGCTGCTCTGGATGCAGGAGGAGGGCAGGGGAGGGTTGCTGGAACTTGGATAATTTTAGCAAAGCTGTTTAAAATGCAGCAGCCCAGCTGTGGGGCATGGAGGCAGGGCTGGGGAAACACAATTGGGAACCTGCTCCCTGTGCTGCCTTCCCTATAAAGTCAGTGTGTGGGTATCACAGAGCTGTACAAACCCCAAAATGATGCAGCACAGCAAATCCATGGAATCCATGGGCTGAGTCATCTCAGTAATTTAAATGAGGCTTCTTCAGATGCCAACAGCAGCATGGTGGGGTTCTGTGGGACTTTATTCTGCCATTTTTTAAAGGATTTCCTACCCAGCCCTGTGCAGCTCTCACACTGCTGACATGTCAGCCCTGCCACAGCGCTGCTGTTAAGGAGCAGTGACAAAGTGGACAGCCAGGTTACCAACCCACAGCCCTCTCAAGGCCCTGTTCCTGCTCTCTGCCACCACAGCCCAGCACCCTCAGCACTGCTGAGACACGAATCTCCTGCAGGAACAGCCAGGCTCAAGGAGCAGCTCTTAATGGATCCCAGGAGCTGCTGCTCAGTGTGGAATTTGCACTCTGGGACCCTGATGGAACAAGTGGCATCCTAGAAAGGTCTAGTGTCTTTTGTCATCACTGGCTGTGCAGTCATTCAGTTGTGTTAAAAATAAAAATGAAATGCCTGTTTTAGCTACAAGCATTTTTTTTCCACCTGGAATAGATACAGGGCAAGTTTTAGTAGTTTTTTTCTGGCGTGTCCTGCCTTGCCAAATTCCAATTACTGTCTGGAACTATAGGAAGCACTGACTTTGCTTTAGATAGCAGACAGTGCTTCAGGAAAATCCTGCTTGATGTCACCAGGAAAATCCTACAAATACTAAAGATATTGGAGGTTTTGATAATTTACAACACATGTTGAAATCTCATTATGGGGATGTACTACATAGTCCCAGGGCCTGAAGTTTCACATTTTGAGGAGGGTCAGCTACAACAGGCCAGGAGCTCCAGCAGCTTTCCAAGCTGCAGCTCAACACTGAGCAAAACACAGTGACTCCAAGGAGGTGGAATTTTTAGTGCATCAGGTCAGGCTGGAGAGGGATCTCTAAATGAAAGCAGTGAGCCAAAGAGCCCTTGGTGCTGGGAGGAGACTCAGCATCAGAGCTGAGAGTTTTCCAAGTGGTCACAGACAAGGGAAGGAGCTGCCAAACCCCAAGACGTCCTTCTGCTCTCCTTGGTCTTGTCACTTTGTCCTTCTGTCTCTGCAAATCCACTGCAATTCACCTTTCCTTAACTCTGTGACTGGTAACATTTTGGGTCTGGAGCACAGGAGCTTGTACAGCAGGAATAGCTGGCAATTTACACCAGTTCTCAGTATAAAAAGGACCAGAAGAAATTTAAAACAAGCAATACCCTGGATTAATATGTTAGTTACTTATGCAAGGGTAAGCTAAGAAAACAGCCTTTTGTAGAAACAGAGTAAACCACAAAAAAGCTAAAGATTCCCATTTTAATGGAATCTGTATTAAATGTAATTCTGTGCAGGGAAGTGCTACACCCTGGAATATTTAGATACAAAGCACAGGTAGAAAAATAAAGAAAAATAAGAGATATTGACAAAATGCAGCTGGTTTGGACTCTCAGGTACTTGCTACAGCAGTATGACAACCAGCAATATTTTACTTTGGATTGTATAAAAAACACACACATCCATCATTCCCAAGTACCTCATACAGAGATTGTTGCCATGGAAAACCTGCACCTAAACATCTCCTTCAGTAAACAATATAAACTAACAACTGAGGATGCAGTGCCTGTGTAGAAACAGAACATTTAGGCACTTGGCATCTTCCCAGTCAATGACTGTTTTAAAATGTATTAGTATGGTAATTGTCTCCAAGAACCCTGTAAAATGCACAGAACATGGGATAACAAAGGTTCAAGCTGTGAGACAATCTGGAGGAACTAATATCTTGCACTAAATATCAACCTGGTTAATTCAGACAAAATATATTCCAATGACCTCCAACACACAAAAATGCAGGAGCCAGAGGGCAGAAGGAATGGACTGGTGGCTTTCCTGCATATTACATTTGCAAATATCCCATGTTAAAGAATCATCTTGCATCTGTGGTGTGAATAAACCCATGTCAGAGCATGCAGAGATTGGGTCCCTCCTCATGTTATTTAGAAAATACAATCACTACTGTATTATTAACTAAACTGGCACAGGTAAATAGCAGGGGCTGCGTTGAGGGGCTTAAAACATTTCAATAACCATTAGATTAACATTGTAGTTCAGTTTAGAGTGATCAACTACATTACTGAATTTTAACTGGGTAGCAGAGACATTCCAGCACCCAGCCACAAAGGGTTAATACAATTAGAGTGAGAAAAGTCTTGTTACTAGAGGACATGTTTTGATTATTAGATCAGATGAAGATAAAGAAGCAATAATTTTGAAAGTATTTCTGTATTGTTTCATTAAGTCATAGAGTATTAAACAATTCCCCCAAGATACAGGTTGAGAACATTGCTTTAATTTGTGAAACTGCGAGTTGTTTTCTGTGGAGGCAACCATTAAAATCTCTGTTATTTCAGAAGCAATTCCTCCATAATCAAACAGGAGATCAGCACATTATCACTGAGATTTGGTGCTTTGTACAACCTGTGCCTGGCACAGGCTTTCCCAGCACTTTGGGGTCAAAGTGAGTGTTTGGAAATATTTTTATAGTTGCAATAAATAAGGTTAAAGAGGGTTGAAATGACTAAAACTTTATCAATAGAGGCACTACATCAGCCACTATCACTAGAAAGCTAAATACAGAGCATTAGCCAGGCAAGGCTATGAGAAAATGGAAGGAGATTACTGAAATGAAAATCAAAGACTTGCTCTGTCATTTCTATGATCCTACTCCCTTTGAAGTTAATGGCTAAACTAATACTGACCTCACCAGGAACATGCTTTATTCCAAGAAAATCTGTCAAGTGCAAGGATTCAAGATATTTTCTATCAGGTTTTATGAAAAAGTAAAATTTAAAAAAAAAATCCCCTGAACATGGGTGTAGCCAGCAGAATGTGTCCCTCAAAACCAGGGCAGCTCCTTTTTCCCTCAATAAATGTGCCCACATGGTGACAGGTGGGCAGGGAGTGATACTGTCAATGGAGTTACATAATAAGTGTCCTTTGCTCCACTGGATTTTCATAAAAATTCTGCAGAGCTAGCTTAAAGTATGCAGAAAACATTGACTACAACACTTCAGCTTCCATTCCATACAGGTCTCTCTCCATGTGAATTATGCTCCACCACAGCAAAACCAGTAACTGCTAAAAAATGTCAGAATTAGAGCAATTTGTAAGAGTTTCAATTGAACATTAAATCATTCTGATAGAGCAAAGCTGCCCACGCCACACTCAGAGCTGAGTGGGAACTATCAGCCTCCTGCTCTCAGAAAACTCTCAGACTATCAAACCTGCACAACTACCAAGTCTTTAATGGAATAGATAAATTTATCTTGTTTACACTTTGGAGCTCATAGATGGTGGAACAATGAAGGAGACAGGAGTTACAGGAAACTGATTCATACCCCACGTCAGGAATCATTTCTCATGCTCACTCAGAGATCAGAACTGTGTGGGCTCAGCACAGGGAAAGTGAAACTGCCCAAGAGAGAGGTAAAAGGGTCACTCAGAGAATTCTTAGCTGTTCCTTCTGGTTTTAGTGCAGTGCTGCTCCTTTGCAAATGAGTACAGGGCCAGACTGCTAATTATAAATGGTAATTATTGTGCAGCAAATACACAGTTAAAAAAAATGAAATGAAAAAATTATTGGTAATAATAAATATTATTTAAATAATTAAATGGTTATTATATAAAAACCTTCTCCATGTCCTGATTTTACTTGTTTCTATGCCCTAAATGATAAACTAAAATCTAAATTATACACTTCCCATTTCCAGTGGAGAGAACTGGAGGGGGTAGCAGGCACATTGAAGGATATACCAATTCCTTGCAAAATCTTCAATATGTATAACTGCAATGGGAATTAAAAGTTTGAAAATCTAAGAGGGATTTTCTGTGCTTTTTCAGTTTAACTGCTTCATTACATATCCATGCTCAGTGTCTGCTGGGGCTTGGTGGTGAAAACTAAAAGGTATCCTAAAGGTAGTTTTGTCCAATGTGCAAGAATACATTTCAAAACAGTGAGGACTGAGTCATTTAGAACTTCAAAAACCTGTGATCCCTTAAAACCCATATATTCAGGTGGTGGAATGGGATGGGTTTGAAGGTCCCTTCTAACTCAAACCATTCTGTGATTCCATGAATGCCACAGAAACCAGAACTCAGCTACACCCTGAAGGAGCCAACAGCTCAGGACCACAGGAAACCCCAATATCATCATCTCTGAGATGTTCTTTGGGCAGAAGCAAGCCTTACTTTGAGTGTGCTGTTCTTGGCTGTCAGCTGCTGCTCCAGCTGGGAGATTTGGCTGCTGGAGTTCTCCCTCAGCTTGGTGAGGCTGCCCTGGAGCCTCTGCACGTCCTCGACGAGCTGCGCAATCTCGCGCTCCTTTGCCGCCAGCTCCACTTCCAGGCTGGAGCGGGTCAGCACCTCGATGGCCTGCTCCTGCAGGGAAAACACCATCAGGCCACAGAAAGGAAGGAAACTGGCAATTCCCCAACCTGGCACTCCTCTGATTGACATTGGGAATGTGGAAGATGGAATTTCCTACACCCCAGGACAGCTCTCTGGGAAAGCAGGGATAACAGAGGGAATAAATTTCCCTATTTGGTAAGTGCACTGGAAAGATGCAGCAGTGAAAGTCAAAGGATTCTATTTAGATCTATTTATTATTAATAGCCCAAGTGCTTTGACAACTATGAAAATCTGTGCTTACAAAATACTAATCAGATAAAATATTCTGAAGTAATGGAGCAGAATTTCTTAATCAGGAACGGCAGAGCCATGTGCCTGTGGGCTCTCTGCATGCACACTGCACGTTTCAGGCAAAATTGTCAAAAATTGCCCCAAACTGCTACTTCCAATGAACTTGATCCTTGCATGAAAATTGTTCATGTTAACATTATTGCAAGCATCCCTCCATGGGGAAGAAGAGAGATGTGACAGCTCTAAGACAAGGCCATTCTCCCTTTGGTCACCACTTTCAGAAATTCCCTTTCCTAAATCTTCCCTCTTCCAGTTTCCCACAGCTGTAAAATCTGTCCTCAAGTCTGGAACTGACTTCCTGGGAGGACAAGGAATCAGAGTGGTCCAGAAGGAGGCAGATCCATTCAGGAAAGATAATGGAGACTAACTGCACCATCTCTCTCTTTCTGTGCTGGGAGATTACAGCTGGGATGCACTGGGGAGCTCTGAGCCTCCTCCATGGATAAAGTGAGGGAAGCCTTGTGCCTGTGTGGGGGACAGGAGGCAGCCCAAGGAGGGGCACACATTCCATTACAGAGCCCAAAATGCATCTGACAAAGGTTAATGGCTGTTCCTCAGAAGCTCCAGTGAAGGAGGAGAGAATCCATTCAGCAAGAGGCAGATGAAGATGGTGAGCACTAAACCAAAGATCTGTGGTGAAAGAGCTGAGAATTCACCCCAGTGACACCCTGCCAGCTGAAGGTGACACTGCAGCAGATTGAAATATACTCCATACCCTCTTTTCTGGGAATACAGGAACAACAAAATCCCCTTTCCCATATCTTCTAAACATTCAGCTTGATTCTCAGTGACTACACCCTGCTGCACTCACAGAAAGCTGCATGTACTAACAGCAGTTAACAACACTCTCCTATTACACTGAATTATACTTTTAACTTGAAAAAACCTCTAATTTGCTTGCATGAAACATCACAAGTTGTATAATCATCTGCTGCTTGTGCCTATTGAGACTAGAACGTAGAGTCTGAAATAAGATAGATAATGATCATTTTCATCCTGCAGTAGTTGTCATATTAAATATAAATGAAGTGCAGAAGTACTATTAAATACAAGAAAGACCTAATGTTAAAATAATGATAAGACTAGGACACGAGATAGGAAGAGGCAGGTAATTCAGAGTTACAAGTGATATTCAGGCTTTTTTATTTTTTGTTTTGCAGCCTACTTGCCTATCTTTTGACTTCTCTGAGAAAATACTGGGTTGTATTAATAGACAACCAAACAGATCTGGAGGACTTATGGTTTGTTACTCATTCTCTGCAAATGATTTTTAAAGGCAGCCATGTGTTCCTCTGCTATCAGTGTCAAGCACGTATAAGGCTTGCAAAGAAAAAAGAAAGCAATGATTTCTTTTGTTTCTTAAATCTGCTGCTTAGAAGTAGACTAAATTTCACTTAATTGCATATTTACATTTAAATACTCCTATTTCTCCTTCGGCAAACAAAAATCAAAATAATCTGGCTGCTCATCTGTGATACCTGCTCAGCCAGGGCCAGCTGGAGCCCTGGAACAGCCCCTGTGCCTGCAGGTCCCATCAGCAGCCTTGGCTTCATTCACAACCACACAGGGGAGGAAACAAGCAGGAGTGCAGGATATCTTCTCAATTTCCAGGGATTTATAGGAGTAATTCTCAGTTTAGATACAGCCAGTGAAAACTGGAGTGGTATTAAGTTTACTTCCAGTTTTTCTGACAGCACAGACGTGGAGTTAGGAGAGGCAGGAGCTTTGGGATGGAGCCCCACCTCAGGGCCCCATGTGCTGATGGCCACCAAGGCTCTCCTGCTGCCTCCATTTCTCCTCTGCTGATGCTGTCAGCCACGTGAAATGATTTCTGAGAGCTGTGCTGCCCACCTGGGGCAGGGAGTGATGGATCACCCCAGAGCCAGGTGACCTCTGTCCTTCCCCTGCCCTCCTCCAGCCACCAACCCCTCAGAAGCTGAACCCCACCACAATCCCAGAGGAACTCCGTTCCCTTTCACTTAAAATATGACTTCAAACAGCTGTTTTCATAGCTGTGGGCATCAACTGAAGGAGCTGTACTGCAGGAATGTCAGAAACCTGTAAGAGTCAGTAAATATTTTCTCTCACCACATCAGGTGCCTTCTGGATCTGTGTTGCAAGTTGGAGAGATTTGTTAGCTGATGAGAGCTGCTCCCTTAAGGTCTCTGCCTCTCTCTGAGCCACCTCTGCCCTCTGAAGGAAATGAAAAGGGGTGAAAAGAGAAAGTACATTCAGTTTAACAACTGACAATTATTACAAGAACATTCATCAATTCATGCCTGACTGAATATAATTGATTTTCCTAAACACTCAACCTAATAAATGTTAGAAAAAAACATAGAATGTGATGGATTTTTATTTTAAACAGTACAAGGAAGAAATAATTGAGCGATTATGACAGTAATTTAACGCTAGGAGCAAGGAATCCCCTGCTGATACTAATGCTGCGGCCCACTGAATTTCCCAGACTGAATAAATACAAGTGGAAATGGAGTCTTTTTATTCAATTTCTTTCTATTCTCATAGACCAAGCAGATTTTATTGCAAGGCTCCTCATGGGAATAATTCTCACGGGTAAATGCTGAATTAAAAGATATTCTGACCACTCTCTCAAACACACATACAATGTTGTGGGCTGTCTTTCTGCAGTAATTATTCCCTAAAACATGAATTGTTAGATTCTTTTCTTTCAGCAGGTCTATTTATTCAACAATATTTAACCCTAAAGTGACAATTTTGCACAGCTCAGTTATCAGCTGCTGAGGATTTATGCAATAGTTGGTAAGCCTCTGACTTGGCCACTGGTCAAAATTCCCATCTAAATATTGAATAGTGATAGAAAGGAGAAAGAATGATGAGGAAAAATTGTCTGTATGAGAGTTTGGGCAGAGACAGATGGATCAGTAACTTCAGGCAATAAATAGCAGCAAAGTCCTTTTCATAACTGTCTGTAAGCTTCTGTTAGAAATGGAACAAAACCTGCTTCTTTTACAATATACACTCCTCCTGGCAAGGCTGTCTTCTCTCTTTTTAAAAAATGTATTTTATTGTTATAAAACCACACTGCTTTCCTCCTTGAGTAATCACTGCTTTTTGCCTGGGCTACACCACGCAGATCATGCTGTGCTTTCAGAAAACAGCCAAAATAATTTTCTCTCTCCACTTCCAAGAGCTCTCACCAATTCTACCAAAACCATCAGCTGCCACCAGAGAAGGTCACAACTTTTCTTGACCAGCTGATGGATCCCTTCCTTCATGGAATGATAAATTCCCACTGCCATTTTTGAGCCACCCAAACTTCCACAGACTCCTGGCTAATCCTTTGGAAAACCTAGGTCTAAAATCTAAATATAAATCTAAAATAGTGAATATAGAGCATACAGTAAATATAAAACCTGCAGTGAATATAAAATTATAGTGAATATAGAAGCTATAGCAAATATACAACCTATAGTAGTAAAAAACATATAATGAATATAAAATCTATAGCAAATATAAAATCTATAGAAAATATGAATCCTACAATGAATTTAAGCCCTACAGCCCTGTGTGTGTGTGGTCTCTGACTTCCTCCCCAGTCAAAGCATTCTCTGCATGTTTAATCAATGAGTAAACTAACAGCAATCAAATCCTAAATGCATCATCTGTGCTATTTGCTCACAACATTGTATTAAATGATTTTGCATAGGTTCTACAGCTGTAATTAAAATGTGATTGTAAAAAGTACAGTGACGTGGCTCCAATAATCAGAGCAGGGGACACAGCCTATTGTGTGCTTAGAAAACGTGGAAACAGCAGCAAAAAAAGGCACAAAAAGAGGGATTTATGTGGTTTATGTGGCTGATAATATTAGGATAAATACTGAGCTAACAATACACATTGAGATAAATTATTTTCTGGTACTTTATTAGATGTGCAGCTACATATATTGATCTAATAACTGCAGAACAACTCCAGCAAAGCAGGACAAGTTACTACACTGTGGCACTTGCTCTTCCATCTACTGCTGGATAAGTAATGGGTTTTGCAGCCTTGAGCAATTCTGCTGATGGCTTCCATTCAGTGCAGCATTGTTTGGAGAATCTATTCAGCTTGCATGCAAGCAAACCACAGAGGATATTGCTAATAGGTGCTACATCTGCATATACAGTGAGCTGTCAGCTGCCCTTTCTGCACAGCCTCCCCAGCCAATTCCCAACACCTGTTGTGATCCTCAGAATAATACCAGACAAGATTTCATACCAGGCATTGTTAAAAATACATCAGCACAAACTCTGGGCAATTCTATTTGGGAAATACTGGTCAATTCCCCTCTTTTTCCCCCCCCTCTCACAGAATGGAAGCTTTTTAGAGGCAGAATTACAGATGCGTTCAGTGTCTGGAAAGCACTTTTGGGTGCTATTGCAATATAAATTATAAATGACACACAAAACTCTGTTAAAAGAATGCTAGTTTCACATGTGAGCACTTACAAGTTTGGAAAAGCCAAGCCTGAGGCTGGTGCTCGGATGGCACCACACAGGACCTGCTGGGGCTTTTCCAATGAGATTTTCCCAATGAGGTGCCCTGGTCCATCAGCTCTGAGAGGAACATGGCTTGGTGAGCGATCTCCTCTTTGTCCTCTTGTTCCCTGTGTGATCTTCATTTGCTCTCAGCTAATCCCACTCCCCTTTTCCAATGGCATTAACCCTTTCCTCATGGGAGCTCTGCTGCACCACCACAGTGCTCCAGGACATTACGGACTGCACTGGCAAAGCCCTGGCTGGAGCTGGGTGGGTTCCTGGCACATTTCCCTGCACAGCAGCCCTGGCTGGAGGCTCCCAGCCCGGCAGGAGCTGCCCCTGCCCAGTGGCTGAGGTGCTGCTCCCCTGCCACACCCTCTGGGTTTGCCTCTTCCACTGCCACCCCTCTCTGCTTGTCACTCTGTCCCCTTCCTAATTCATTTAGGAGCCCCATCTCTGTCCCCTCTGTGCTCCAGGGAGCCTCTAGCTCCAGGCAGGCAAACCTAAAGAACATCCACAAACTTCCACAATGAGCCTTACCCCCACGATTTCCTCTTTCCTCTTCTCCTCGTTGCTTCTTCTCACAAAAGGTCCTCCAAGTGTCCCGGTGTCTGTCCCCATTCCTTGCTCACCACGAGCCTCTCTCCCCGTCCTGCACCCATGCTGATGTCTCCACTCATGGCAGGGGCAGCCTGGGGAGTGTCTCCCCTCCTTGTGCCCTCACAAAATCTCACATCACACCCAAAAAAGCAGAACCTGCCTGGTGTGCGCTCACCCAGCCAGAGCAGTGACTGCAGTGTGCCTGGGACAGCAGCAAAGCCCAAACAAATTCAATCCAGATTCTGCTGAGTTTCTGTGAACTCTTTTTTCCAGACTCTTATAGGCTGGCCAAACTTGAGGCTGTTTTTTAATTATTATTTTTTTTATTTTTTTCTACTTGAAGCAACAGAAGATACAACCCTGAGAAAAAAGGGAACCATCTCTCATCAAACCCCTTCTATTAAATCCGGGCACAGCAGGCTCCTCACCAAAACAGCGAGAAAAACTCGTAACATCTGAGAGAAAATGGATTTCTTTTTTCCTAATCTTGTTCTTAAAAATGGTTGAACAATTTTTCCTGAAGTGAGAAAAAAGAGAGCAGCCAGAGACGGGAGCCCAGTATGGAAAATGGCTAAATCTGAGGAATCTTGCACAACTTGGAGCCTCTGCAAAATTCACAAAACCTTCTGTTTGTGTGGAACTGTCCCACTTCAGCTGAGAAACACAGAGATTCATTGAATTACAGAAAGGGTTTGGAAGGGAGCTTAAAGCCCATCCCATTCCACCCCTGCCATGGCAGGGACACCTTCCACTGTCCCAGGCTGCCTTGATGAAGCTCAGGCAAATCTAACACTGCCCAAAATCCTATTTTTCAGCATAGTTCAGTTGTCCAATTCCTCCTAATTCCTCCACCACTGTTTTCTAGTACAGAACTACCTCCCTGGTAACAAAATATTTCAAAATAGTTCCATTTTCCTTCATAGAGCAGGTAAATATTGTACTGCTCACAGTGGAGCCAGGAGGTCATGATTGTAACGCTGCCGTGTGCTTTCCAATTAAAAATAGAAAAAAAAAAGCCTTACACAATATATCCAGTTTAAATTATTCTCCTTGTTTCCTGACAAGATAATGAATAGCATGAACTGAGTGCTCTTCTACTTACAGTAAAATGTTAATTTGATCAAAGACCAGTGGTGTGAACAGCAAAATGAGATACTAATGTGAAAAAAAATGTATAACCTTTCCCTTAAAGTTCCACCAACCCAACTCTATCTCCTTATTCCATGCTAAATTCAGTGCTGTATGTGGGAAAATCTTCCTATGGGCGAGGAGGGGGTATTATCACAAGTAATTCTGCTGCAGTTAATGAGCCTGGTTATGGCAGCAATCACCACGCTTGGAGCTGACATTCAGACTTGCAAGCTGCTGCAAAAGCTGTGTTTCTTGGAGTACAACATCAATTAAAACACACTGCTTCAATGTGTTTTAATTTCCTAACTTTTCAGATATAAAAATTTGCTTTAAAACCTTTAGATGGCCCTAACTTGCACAGAACAGCAGCAAGGTTAGCAGAACATCAGGGACATGAAAGATTTTTCAGGGCTTTGGCACCTATTTTTTCCAACAATGGAGAAATACACGAAAAAAAGAAAAAACGCCACCAACCAGAAGAGGCTGGGCTGTCTTCATTCTTGTCTTCAGGCTATTGCACTTTCCTCTGTGTGCTGAAAGGCTGCCAGATAAATGTATTCCCAACTGATAGCCAGGCATTTTCAGGAAGCCCATGTTTGCATGAAAATAATATTAACCATATTTTGCCTTTATACAGAACTTCTCCGTGCAAGGATTTCAAATGCCCTTTGCAGAGGAAATGTTTTTATTCCCATTTTACAGACAGCGAAATCCCAGGATTAAGTGAATGCCTTCATCTGCCATAACTGGATCCATGGATGTGGGCTGGGAGGGACCTTAAAATTCATCTCATTCCCTTCCTGCCAGGGCAGGGACAACTTCACTACCCCAGGGTGCTCCAAGCCCTGTCCAGCCTGGACTGGGGCACTTCCAGACATGGGGGCACTTCCAAGGATGGAGGAATTCCAGGGATGGGGCAATTCCCAAGGGGATGGCACACAAAGAAAGCCCCCAGGCCACTGCCAAGGGAGTCAAAAATGAAAGCAAAACCTGTGGCAGGGTCTGTGCCTTTGATTTTTGACCCATGGAGCAAATTACCACCTTTATATGAAGAATTACAAGTCAAGAGAGTTTAATAGAATAATAGTTAGTTTGTCACAGGGTGAGAAATAGATTTTTGGGGTTTTAGAATGGGGGCTCAAGGTCCCAAGATGGAGGAATTTGGGCGTACCCTGTCCTCCTTCTTTCTTCTTCCCAGCCTCCATGTTCTGGGTGATGTTGGCATTTTTAGATTGGTTTAAGGTAGAAGCTCACTGTCTAACACAGGTGATAGGTATTAGGAAGTTATGGTAAATATTGTACATGTAGTTTTTAGTATAAAAGATAACACCTGTGTGCCTCAACCCAACCTGCCAGAGAGACCTCAGTGGGTCAGAGAAAGAATTTTATAGATAAGAAACAATAAACAACCTTGAGAATGAGAACAGAAGAATCCTGACTCCTTCTTTGACTGCTGGGCTGGGAAAAGAGATTTGTACCTATCTCAGAGTCACTCTGACCAGCAGAGATTCTGAGAAAATTCCCTTCATGATTCCTTCCCACCCCTGCAAACCCAGGGATGCCTCATCAGGGCTGTGGTGGTCACAGCAAACCCTCCCCCTGAGCACCAGCACCACCTGTATTGTGCTGCACTTGTGCTGCTGAGTGAAAAGGGGAATTTATTCCATCTGCTGCTCAAAACCATACATATTTTATGGCAATCTCACTTAGCAGGAATATCTTTTCGAACCATTTTCCAATGTGATTTGTTGGAGACAGGAAGGTGCCACACACAAGGAAATAAAAAATAATCTTGAGAGCAGCATTTCTGCTAAAACACCCTGGTGAGGTTTTCTTTCTACTTTTATAGCAGACACTGTTTTATGTATTTTAGTGGCAGTTTGGCTCCAAAAATTGCTTAAATTCACTAACTCTTCCTCTACAGACTTTAAAACCCAACACTACATTTCTGTGGAATAAATGATATTGATCCAGTCTAGATTCTTTAATAAAAGCTGCTATATTTTAGAAAGCACACTTTTCTTGATTTATTGGTATTAGAAGTTTCTATATTTGACTTTCTTTCCCCAGAAAAAATAAGAACTAGAAATCTGGGAGCACTATCAGCACTGTGAAGACGGAAAGAAAACCAATGGAAACATCTGGCTTTTCCAAAGGGATAACAGAAGAAAAAAAATAAATTAATTCTTCTTCTATAGCTTATACAACATAATCCACACACACACACAAAAAGTCTCATGATTTCTTTCTCTTACCACTCTCAGAATCTAAGGATACCTATACTTGAATCTGCTTTTCAAATCAATTTCCTCCTCTTTCAGATTTAAATACAATAACCCAGGAGCAACAACCCTAAACAAAGTTCTTCTCTTTTTGTTTTAAAAGTGAAAAAGCACCTTCTTCTTTGCAGGAAGCTCAAATTACAAAGCCCATTAGATTTTATTTTTTAAACTATGTGATCAATGTGTAAAGGCAGAAAAGAGATCTGGACACATCAATGACATGAAACCACAAATTCAGACTCAGTATTAAAACTTTAAAATGAGCCCAGCTGTAATTTAAAAAAATTAAATATATTTATATTAAATATATTTAAATATTCAAATATATTTAAATATTTCTGTTTTCACAGCCTAGGAATTATTCTTCCCAACAAACCCTCTGTTTTTCTCAGGCACAACTGGATGATTCCAGGTTCCTGGATGAAGTACAGAAACAGAACAATAATTCATTTGAATAAATCTGTAGTCCAAAAAGATTCCTGACTTTGCTGCCATAAACACTGGAAAGGTGTAAACTTGAAAAGGTACAGGAAAGTGCTAACCATAAATATTTGTCTAAAATAAACAATCACACAACCGTAACTGCTGTGAATGCAGAAATGTATACTGGAGCTTCATTAACTTCCCTGATTGGAAATTAGAATATTCTGGGAATCAAACAATAAAAAATTCAAAGATGCTGTATCCCAAACTATGATAAATCATTTATTTTGACAAGTACGGGTAGTTTAGTTTTAATTATTTATTCTTATACTTCGTAGCATATCAGAAAATATGCAGTGATTTATTGTGCAAAATGAAATCTTAATAAAACGAGTCCCTTCACCAAACTACAGCATTATTAAATCTTCATGGAAATGCAGGGGGAACTCTGGGTTATGTTATCAAGTTTTGTCATTGAGCTGCTGGGTTAATAAAGTGAAAAGGAGCCCTTCCTATTGTATTTGATTTATTGTGCCCTCAGTAGGAACTGAGCCACAGGGTGCTACAGGCCTGGGGATGAGCAGGGGATGGACAGGGATGGACAGAAAGGGACAGGGAGGGACAGAAAGGGACAGGGAGGGACAGAAAGGGACAGGGATTCTGCACCATGGCTCTCCTGAGCCTGGACATGATGGAATTGCACCTCTCACCATGAATCCAAAGGGGGTTCTGGCTTCTGATCCCACATCCTCCCTAAAGCCCCATGGCAGGAGCCAACAGCTCCTCCCTCCAGGCAGCTGCAGCTGGACCAGACATTCAATGCACCATTCTTGTCTTTTTTATATAAAAACCCTCTCAGGACTTCCCAAGGGAAGGGTTACACCCACATCACCCTCACAGGGGGTGCAGCTTGGTGGCCTCTGATCTCTGCCAGCCCTGCCACAAAACCCCACTCAAGATTGTGGATTAATGGCACTGAGCACCTGGATGAGCAGCTGAGAAAAAAGGAGCTGTCACCTCCCCTCATCTGCAGCACCCAGTGAGGGATTCGTTTCTCTCACTGTGATGTTTTGTGGGAAAATTCAGTTTACACCTTGTGTTAATGGCACAATGGAGAGGGAGGGAGCTTTGTGGTCACTACACCTCCCTCTCTCTGAGCAGAAAATTGCAAAGCTCACTGGCATTTAAAGGCAATTATTCTGATGAGGCAGTAATTTGTTCTGGGGTTGGTATTAAGCAAAGTAGCCCAGAAAGCTCCTGCATGAAAAAACTTGAGGATCCAAATGAGAAAAAAACATTGGGAGAAGAGAGGTGATGAAGATGAAGATAAGAATGGTCCCTGCTTCACCCCACAGGACACAGGGCTGGGAGCCACAACATCAGCTCTGTCCCTGTGGATTTGATCATTTTTATGGACACCTGGACCAAAGTCAGGGGGCACACCCTATTCCCTGGAGAGGGAAATGCATTCCCCACCTCCCAGGAGCCAGAGAGGAACAGCAAAGGAAGTTCTGAAGTGCCAGCTCTGGATTTAAAAAGAGAAAGGCATTTTCAAGAAGTGTCAGATATATGAAAATCTACATAAATTTCTTTTTCCCATTATTTTTAGTGGAAATCTGTGCTCTGAATCCCAGTCATCTGGGTCAGTGCTAATTCCAGAGCAGCAAAACATTACATCCACAGCAGCAAGGCAGTCCCTGAGCAGAGCAGGAGTCGTGCTGAGCACTACTCTTTAAAGGTAGCCTTAATAATGGGGAATGAGCACTTACTGAAATGGTAAAAGGAAATGTTAATTTAACTATTAAATACATAATTAGGTTAAGTACTTGTTTCTGCAATTGTAACACTTCAGCCTGATGCAAACTCACTTTCTGGCCTGTGCAATAGATTTAATTTCTCCCAGTAATTTTTATTTTTTTTCAACTGTGAAGAGGTAAAACACAGGAATTGCTGCTACAAAGATGAGATAGAATCCATCACAGTGCTTTATAAAGGTAAAGCATCACACAAGGCAGGGACTCTATGGGCAGCAAATGAGCTGAGCCTGCAGCAGCTCCTGCTCCTCTCCAGGATCCTGCCCTGCCCTTCTGCAGCTCCTCCAAGGCCACAGGGTCCCTTTGGGTCCCTCTTGGGGACACAAGGACAGCACAGCAAAGACATGGAGCTGTTGGAGCAATTTCATGGAGCTGCTCCAGGGCTGGAGCTGGGCTGGGAGATGCTCATCTGGAAAGAAGCTCCTGGCAGGGCCTGAAGGGGCTCCAGGAGAGCTGCAGAGGGACTGGGGACAAGGCATGGAGGGACAGCACACAGGGAATGGCTCCCACTGCCAGAGGGCAGGGCTGGGTGGGATATTGGGAATTGGGAATTTTTGGCTGGGAGGGTGCTGAGCCCTGGCACAGGTGCCCAGAGCAGCTGTGGCTGCCCCCAAGGCCAGGCTGGGCAGGGCTTGGAGCAGCCTGGGACAGTGGGAGGTGTCCCTGCCATGGCAGGGGTGGCCCTGGATGGGCTTTAAGGTCCCTTCCAACCCAAACCATTCCATGATTCTGTGATTTGGGTGCTGTGGCTTCTCCCATGTTTTTTTGAGCTGCCTCAAGCTGCTAAACCCCCAGAGAACAAACCCTTCATCCCAAATCCAGGCTTTCCTGCACCTGCTGAGCTCAGTGAACCCCCAGTGAAGGGACCCCCAGGTGCCAGAGCTGCTGCTTGGGAGGGGATGGGCCCTCAGCAGCCAGAGGGGGAGGAGGAGGAGAGGAAGATGAGGGAAAGTGAGACAGAATCCCCATCTCTGGCCCTCCAACAGCTCAGCTGAACAGCATGCTGGTTTTATGTACAGGCAGATTTTGCAGAATAATAACCAAACTAAGGGTTATGCACACAAGCAGTTGTAAATTTTACCTAATTACAAGAAAAGCACCACAATGAAGTAAAAAAACCAACCTACATTGCAGCTTTGTATCAGTTAGATAGAAAAATAGCACTTCTAGATAAATAGGTATAATCCATTTTTGGAGACAATAAGGAATTTAGAAATACTGCTCTTTAACTACAGCCCCCTTTAGACTAAGGGAAAAGAAATCAACTACTGGGTAAATCATTGCAAAGTGTACTGCCTTTGCAAAAATCACAAAATAATTCTACCAAAACATTTTTAACACCTATATAATTTCTAAAAAGTCTACAGATTTCCAAATAATTACTAGCACTTTCATAAATATTTAATGCTGTCTACAAAAGTTCTTTGACAGAACTAAAAACCCACTGTACAAACAGCAGCTTGCTTTTACTGACTAAATAATCAACTCAACAACTCACAAACATCATTTTGGCTTCATTAAAACATTAAGATGCTGGAGTGTGTCCAGGGAAGGGAATGGAGCTGGGGAAGGGTCTGGGGCACCAGGAGTAGGGAAAAATAGGCTCAGGGGGTCCTTTCTTCTTACAACTCCTTGAAAGGAGGCCTCAGGTGAGGGTTGGGCTCTGCTCCCAGGTTACAAGTGATAGGACATGAGGAAACAGCCTCAGGATGCTCCAAGGGAGGTTTAGGTTGGATATCAGGGAAAATCTTTTCACTGAAAGGGTTGTCCTGCCCAGGGCAGTGGTGGAGTCCCCATCCCTGGAGGGATTTCAATCCCTGTGGATGTGGCACTTGGGGACATGGGTTAGTGGTGGCCTTGGTGATGGTTGGACTGGGAGATCTTGGAGGGCTTTTCCAGTGGAAATGATTCTGTGATTTGTATTTTTCCAGTTTTCCAAGAACTAATATAAAAGCCAACAGCCTTGACAGCTGCAGCAGGGGAGTGTGGGGGCTGAAAGCTGATCTGGCAAAAGGGAAAAGACAAAACAAAGCAGCAGCTGGAGCAGGGGTACATTTTCAACAGGATCAGTGACCTGGCCTGGCTCACACAAGCACTGCTGACAGCAGGACCCAGGCAGGGGAAGGAGCTGCTCTAAGGCAAACTCCAGCTGGATTATAAATCCATAGCCTGGGAGACTGGAGACTGCAATCTCTGGTGGAACCTGGCAGAGGGATTAATGAAGATCACTGATAAGCAAACCCTGGCTGAGGTTTTCCCTCTGTGAAACCAGCAGCCAGGGGTTTGTGGAATTTCCATTATCATGGAATCCATACACATCTCCTCCTCCACCTCACGCACTCAGAAGGGTTCTCTGCATGGCTGGTGGGATTTGGTTTGTTAAAACTCAGTGTTTCTGCCACTCATGCCAGGAGTGTGTGACCAGGGAGACATTTCACAGCCCAAATTAATATCTGCAGGAACAAACGGTAATTTCTATGTGGTCCTGCACAGAAAGAACAGTCTGATCCAACCCTTGCTAAAAATTAATATGCCAATAAAACACAGTAGAAAAGGAAGGGGAAAAAAGTCTGGAGAAGTCCCCAAACCTGCAGCCCTGCCACAGCCACAGGGCAGAGGCTCTTTAATTTGGGCAAATCATTCACCAGCATGTCTGAGCAGGGGCCAACATGACGGATTTAGAAACATAAAGCCAAGAATAACTACAGTGGGAAACTTAAATTATTAGAAGGTAAATATATGGCAAGCACTGCTCTACTGTGCACACAATCCTTTCAGAGCATCCCTGAAGAGCTGTATTTTGCTCAAAATTTGCATATTTTCTTACTCCACACAGTTATGACTGCAAAATGCACATAAAAGAACTGTCGTGAAATCCAAAAGAGAATTAAAAAAGAATAATCAAAGTCACACTTAGAATTTTATGGCGGATTCATTTCAAATCCTACCTGATTTGCTCTTTCAAGGTCTGTCATGATCATCTCGATTTCATCAGCCCTGGGAGGAGAAGAGAGCAGAAGTTTTGTTATCACACAGAGAATGGCTGCTGCACAAGCTCAGGCACACAAACACCAATATTTACTGTCAATATTGATTTGTAAAAGGACACAGAAGCACTGAGTTCATCTCCTGACTGGGGAGACCCTCTGCAGTTTTCTGGATCACTCTGCAACTCTAATTCCTTTGCCTGTCCCCCCTTTTCAATGCAATAGGAAAATTGATATTTGAGCATATTCATTGGATCTTTGAAGGTTTTACACCCCAAAATTCCAGGCAGTGTCATCTTCCTACATGTAAAGGTGCTTCCCAAGTGATAATTATGGAGTAGTCAAAGACTGCAGTTCTTCAGTCAACACCCCACATATACAAAAGCAACCAGCTGCTCTTCTGTTTCAGTGTGCCCAGAAGTCTGGTTCTTAATTTGGCTAAAAAAAAAAAAAGAAAAGAATATCAAGAGGTCAAAGAGACCAAGAAATTCAATTTTAAATTACGTGAAAAGGAGGGGTTTTTTGACATGAATTTATCAAACTCTAAATTTAGACCCCTAATGCACTTTGCAAAGCTGAACTGGAAAGTCAAAGGGTTGAAAACTATAAAAATATTCGAGGAAAAAAAGAGATCCTTCAGATCCCTGTGTTAGGGAGCAGCTCCCAGACCTGTCCCTTTAAAAAATCAGCATTTTCTAATACTTCACACAAATGGAGCCAATCCTTAAGCAATCTTTTCTTATCTTCATGCTCAATCATGGGCAAATATTTCCCACTCAGGCTCACCTGGGAAAGGTACCAGGAGAAAGGGCTGACAGCCCTGAAGAATGTTCTGTATCAATATAATAAGACAGATTATTCTCCCCAGACATTTTGCCTGTCTTGTATGCCTGAACCATATGGAAGCAATAAACACTGTCCTCATCTCCTATGAACAGCAGCTTTACCAGCAAGTCCTTTTGCAATCTGCCAACACCATAATGTCTGGTTTTTGTTTTTAATCTGTAGCAGATCATTATCAGTAAAAGCTGTGAAATACTGGAATTCCCTTCCTCTGCCCATGCAGAAAAGTTAGGGTTTGTTTTTCTGCTGATTCTCACAGAAGATCCATTTCCCTGTGCAGGTGTTTGTTAGGAAAGATGGTTAATTGAAGTACATCAGGGTTCTGGCACACTCCACACTGGATCATTACAGGGAATATTGACTTATGCCTCAACAGCATTTGAGGCTTTTGGGTGTACACTTAGGGAAATGCAGCAAAAGATCATAATAAGTAAATGTGCATGTATATAAATTAATGGAAAATTATTTTTAATTACAGCCTTTAATGTTGTTGGGGCAACATGAACTGCCTTCTGAAAAGATCTTTTGGAAAATAATGGAAAACAGATTAACATGTGTTTTCTTGTGCAGGAGAAGCTAATGTGCTCTCACACTGGGCAGAAATCCTGCACACCATGTTTTGAATTAATAATAAATAATGGTCATTACTTACTGAACTGAACAGCCACTGCCTGGGCAAAAAAATGATTCAGGGGAGAAGCCACAAGACTGACCCAGGCACATTAACATCAGCCTGCAATAACACTTTCCATCTCTTCAGCCTCTGCAGTTGTGAAACATCTTTTGTTTTAGACTCCAGGCCCAAAAAAACTTATTAACCCACTTATAGAAATGACAATATTTCATGTGAAAAAGATGCCCCAAAGCCCATGCAAGTGACCCCACTGTGTATCTGTAAGAGAGAAAAAGGAAGAGAGCATCCCAACACACCAAAAAGATGCTTCCCAGCATTTCACAAATATTTCTAGCCAGGATAGTTTAAGGATCCTCTTTATACAAGCTTCTGCATTCGGGCTCAATTTATGTGTGGATGCCTCAGGTTATATGGAGCCAGTAAATGATGTCTGGGTTCTGTCAGAGAGCTGAGCTGGGAATGTCCCACCCCATGCAGAAGCCAATGCAGCTTCCTCTCCTTCTCTGGAGGCTGGGGAGAACACTCAAATCCCTGCATTTCCACCCAAATAGAGGGGCAGGTATCAGCCAAAGGTCTGGAACAACACAGCACCTGCGAGGAGTGAAAGATTTGGAAGCAAAAACTCCAGAGATTGAGAGAGGGAGATTGCAAACTCTTTTTTTCTGGCAGAAAGGAAGATGTCTCTGATGGAGAAAAGATGAGTGGGAAGGGGGGAAAGTGTGAGGGTGTCTGCACAAACCAAGCACTTTCAGCCACCTTGAAAGGGGCAAGGTAAGGGGAGCCAAAAGTTGGGAGACTGGAGAAGACAGAGGAGCAAGGCAGGAACAGAGGGATATCAAAGGCCATTGGACCAAGGGGAGAGGGGCTCAAAAGAGCACCAAACTCAAAAGCACCCTGAGCCAGAGGAAGGGTGGGTGGCTGCCAGGGAAACACAAGATGGTGATGGAAAAATAAGGTAAAAAGACTCAACACTGCATTTGAAATGGAGAGAAATATTAATACTGGTATTTGTGTCCCATTTTGGCCGGGGTCAGGATTTAAGAGCTCTATTACAGCACTGGGATACACAGCCAATTACCAAAAAAAAAGCAACTGAGGATATAGAATGCCATAAAAATGACATTTGTGCCCTTCAGCGTGCGCAGATAATTCTGACTGAATCCAGTAAAGTGTCAAACTGTAGCCAAAGGCAAAATTGTCCCTTTGTCCTTGTATCCAGACACACCAGCTGACTGATCCTCAACTCCCCTTTCCCTCCTACATTTTTTTCCTCCCAAGCTTTCCAGCACACCTAATAAAAGGATGCAACATCTCCAAAAAAATTCAAGTAAACACCTCCAGCCTAGAGTCTGCACACGGATGGAGGGTAATGCTGCAACCATAAATGCTATCTTTAAGTAAAGTAATGAATTAAATTACTCTGTATTCTTTCCTAACACAAGTGTCAACAGCATTCAGGAGACTCTTCAAAAGGAATTCAGGCTTTTCATTTTAAAAGCTTGACTACCACATCAGTAGCTGGCACTCGGCAGCCTAAAATCACTTATTTGAGAAAGTCTCTAATAGCTGCATTCACTGTTTGCTTAGCACAAGTATTTATTATAAAATAAATTACAGTTCTCACACCTTTTATGCACTCACAGAAACAACCTGCATTGATTTATTGTTTACAAAAGGACTGTGTCAAATTCAGACCTGTCAGGATGAGGCAGCTCTGCTTGGCTCACTGAGTGAGTCCCACACAGGTCATTTCTGATGTGTTCACCCTCTGCTACATTTGCTCATTTTCAGCCCTTCCTATTTCAATATTCCTCTTTATTTCAATGGAACAACTTGGCAGGCAAAGCATCACCCAGCTCTGGGCTTGTCCTGCAGGCTTGCACTGAAAATCTGATGGCAATCTTGAAGGGAACTTGGAAAATCACTTTGTTCCACCCCTGCCATGGGCAGGAACCTTCCACTGTCCCCGGGTGTTCCAAGCCCCAATGTCCAGCCTGGCCTTGGGCACTGCCAGGGATCCAGGGGCAGCCACAGCTGCTGTGGGCACCTGTGCCAGGGCCTGCCCACCCTCACAGGGAACAACTCCTTCACCTAATCAACAAATTTGTGGAATCTATCTGTAACCAAAGTCACCTCATGTGAACTAAGCTGACTTTTAGGAAACAGGGATCTAATTATTTCACTTTTTACTTTCTTCATTCCAACACACACCTTGGCCCCTCATGAGTGTCTCAATTTCCCCATCACCCCAAGAGATGAAGGCAAGGAGAAAAGTTCTTTCTTCAGACAGATACAGAGAATGAGGGTAATTAATAACAAGGAGATATTTTGCTACACTGACACTTATGGTGGTTTACACCAGATTTCCACATTGCAACCCAACATCAATCAGAGTTTGGTCAAGGGTGATACTTTGTAAACATTAACACAGCTCATGAGAAAAGGAGTGGGGAAAATCTGTTTTCAGGAATAAATGTTATCTACCCAGTGTTTTTGCATTCCACAGATAATATAATCATTTATCTGATCCAGTTTCTTGTAATCTCTGTGGTAGAGGAAAAGCAACCATGTAAGCAAGACAGTTCTTCAGGGTGTATTACAGCCTGTTCTAAGTTTCAACATTTTCAGACGAAGGAATTTAGGAAATCAAATTTTAAGCCCAAGCATTTGGAGCTACAAAATCAGCATCACCATGTAAAAAGAATCTGAACTGTTGGAACAGCATGACCATGAAATATTCTATTATTTCTTCTCTCAGTACTCTGTTTGAAGTGAGAAACAAAATGCATTAAAAGCTATGGATTTTACAAGGTATAAGCTTTTACCAGTCATGAAACAGCCCTCAAAGCTAACATGCCATCTATAAAAAACAACTTAAGGAGCTGGGAAAAAAACCCAAAACACCCCACTTTTCAATTCAATTGCTTTGGGGAAATAAAATGTGCAGAAAGGCTCGATTTTCATTTTAAGATCAAGAAAACCGATTAGGTTTGAAGAGCATAACAAGTCAGCAAATTCAAGGGTTGGTAAGAGGGAAGAAGCTCAGTTCCTCTTCTAAATAAAATTAAATCAGATGAAAACCCTCAACACCACAAAGTTATTCACGTGCAAGCAAGAAGAATCTGGACTTCATGATTAAAACCCAGTTGATCCAAGCCCTTCATTTAGCTACTAGCTTAAAGAGGCAGAAACAATTCCTTTTTTATTAACATGACAAGTGAATGGTTTGCCAAATCTTGTGGCTACAGCCCCCTAAACATTCAAACTTACTCAACCTTGAAGGAAACTGCTGTTGGATTCTTTATACATGGAAGGACTGAAAAATACAGATGACACTTTGGAAATTGCAGTCAGTGGCGTGGCCAAGAAACTTCCCTACCAGGGCAGATTAATACTTTGGTTTGGCAAAAAACAAACAACATTTTTTTCCCACACATTTGTTTTCTTTAAAAACATGTAAAAGTTTACTAGTCAGAGCAAACGGTATATGGAGCCAGTGGGGCTTGTTAAAATGTTCTAATTACCCAAACATTTACGCAGGCAATTTCAAACTAAAAGCAGACATTATCAACTAATGTGCATTTATGTTTAATTAAGGGAAAAAAAAAGAAAAAAAAATCCTCCTTGTAACATATATCTGTGATCAGCATAGAGCAGATTTTGGCCAAATTAGGTAAACAGCTCAGCCTCTTAAAATTACAGGCAGTGTAACCCAGCACTTGGCCAGCACAAGGCAAAAAATGTGAGGTTATTTGGGATATTTGGGAAGGGAAGAAAAGAAGAACAGGGGCCAAAGCGTTTAAAGAAAGACAAAAAAAAAGAGCAAGAAGCAGTGCACTGAATTTTTTTCAGGTTTCAATGAAATTTTTATCAGGGAAGGTTCCTGGTTCTAGGAAGCAATTTCGGATCACTAAACAATGGCAGAATTGCCTGCAGCCCAATGATCACAGCATTCACTCAGGGCACAGGAGCATTCCAGCATTTGAATATTCAATTTTAGTTTTTCTTTAAGCAAAGCGGAGGGAAGACAAATTCCCTGCCCACATTCAAACCACTTCCTTAGCTGTGCTGTGGATGCCCTCATCTAATCCCTGCTCCTCAGTGACCTGCCCAGGTGCCCAGGATTTGTTGCCTAATTTCTAGGAAAGAAAAAAACAACAAACATTTTCCTAGAAAGTTTCCAAAGAAAGATAATATAAAAAACCCACTAATTTTATTTTTTGGCATTTTATGAGCATCACTGTACACACATTTGCATGGTTTTTTTTAGAATTCAAAATTATTCCAATCCAACAAACATCCACAGAGGATGAATTCACCTTTCCTGCCAGTACAAGATGGAATAATAGGCAGAAGGGTTGTACAAAGAACAAAATAAAAAGTGATTTCAGCATAACATGTCAAAGGGGAAGATGTCACACACCTTTTAGTGCTAAGTTCTCAAATCTACTTTTCAAACTGCAAGAGCTATAGGTTAATATTTTCTTTCAGAGCAACCCCCTAAGGATCTTCAGATCAGATAATCCTTTTTCCAGTGTCATATAAATCCAGGCCTCTTGTAAAAGAATTTCTCTGTTCAGGGATTCATAAATCCACCAAGTTTAGTAATGAACTGGGTGTTTCCTTTCCTAGGAACTCAGTTGAAGGAAAAAATCCCCTCTCTGCTAAGCAGGGAGAGAGTGGAGGCTTTAAATGGAGAGATCAAAGGCAGGCTGGGCTCAGGTGCTCTGGTGATTACACCCAACGTCATCTGCACTGATCTGGGAGTGGGAAATGTCCACTGGACACTGCCCAGACCCTCTGTGCAGACACCCTGCACTAAATCAAGTTCCTCCCTTGGCTAAAAGCAGAGGGAGCCAAGGTTTTTCCCATCCTTTTTTGTTGTTTTATTAGAATCCAGCCTGGTTTCCTCTCGCCGCCCCCACACACAGACCCAGGCTGGGGAAATAAATCCCAGGGAAAGATTCCTCATCAAGCACACCAGGATCAATCTGCAGGTATGATCTCCAAATAATCCAGGAGAAGTTGTCAAATATTCAATATCAAATATTGAAAAAGGTTAAAGAAACTGCTTATAAAGTCCAAGATATTGAGCAGTATGCCAACAAAACAAGAATCTTCTCAATCACTAGAGAGAAAAGACCCTATAGAATAAAAAATCTTTCACTCCATATGGGAAGTGCTTTCCAAGAACCTGCACAGCACTTTGTTTTCTCTTCATGCTTTAAGTCAGGATTTCAAGGATAAGACAATCATGTTTGCAATTAGAAAGTTTTAAAGACAACAGAAATCAGCTTTATTCCAGTGATACACATGGGAGCAGTTTCTAAAGATCATCAGTGTTTTCTTAATCATTTCTGGAGAGAAATTGATATGACTGACATTAATTGATATGCTCAGTAAAAGGCAAAGAGGAAAAATAAGAATTATATGTAACAGACAACACCAACTCCCAGCACCCCAGAGCTGTAATTCCCACAGTGTCACACACACACAACCTTGGCACACTTGGCAAACCAGAGAACACTTAATGTAAGCAGCTGGAAGAAAGAACAGATGTATTGCTTGGATTAAAAAAAACCCCAATATATAAACACATGATCCATCTTTTTTATTTGATGGCAATACTATTTTCTCATGTGGCACATATTTGCACATGTTGCACCATGGCCAGTACGAATTTTGGCTTCTCAGACTGTTCAACCCTTCATTTAAAAAACTCTTACTCAGCTCTCATTGTGTTATTCTCTCCCTAAGAACAGATCTCTTGTGAACTCCATGACCAGCAGTCATGCTGCCCATCATAAAAAGGAAAAGAAATGCA
This sequence comes from Zonotrichia albicollis, assembly GCF_047830755.1. Taxonomy (NCBI): domain Eukaryota; kingdom Metazoa; phylum Chordata; class Aves; order Passeriformes; family Passerellidae; genus Zonotrichia; species Zonotrichia albicollis. The sequence continues at coordinate 6,617,301 of NC_133840.1, forward strand.
ATAAATCCTTTTTTTTCTGATCAGATATTTTTCTTTTACAGAAAGAAAAATATGTCTTTTACGTCTGCTTTTGCTTCACACTGCAAAGCCCTTGTGAGTAGCACTAAAGTCAGAAATCAGGAATGTCCAGATTTGGATCATTCTGAGTTTCCTCCTATCTCAGAGCAGCGGTCCCAATCTGTTGTCTTATATCTCAAGAGTTCTATTGTCATTATAGCGCAAGGATTCCATATCACCAGAGTTTTGTACCTCCTCAGTGTTTCTCACAGGCAGCTCCTCAGAGCACTGACTGTTCCTGGTCCTTGCAGCAGCCATCTGCCTCCAGCTCCTACCAATCCACTCTTTTATACCACTGTTCTTACTGGCTGCAGGTGTGGCCTGTTAACATCAGGCTGCCCTAATCTCTAGCAATTAGCTCAGCTGCAACTCTTTGGGGGATAAGATTACATTCTACACCACCCTCATATTGTATCCCCCTTCACCAATCCTTTGGGCCACAGAGGAGTTCGAAGGAGGTGCTGAAACTCAGGACAATTTTTGCACCTGAAATTTGCAGAAAGAAATAATCTTGTCTCAAAGTCTATTTCCAACAAGTCCTGAGGGAGCTGGTGGGAAATGTGGAACGCCTGGAGCTGTGGGCAGGTTCTCCTGCAGGTGCTGCACTGGACACAAGCAGAGACCCTGGAATTCCACCCTGCTGTGACCCTTCCTTTATGGACATGGAGAACAGCAACGAAGAGCATTCTGATCTCTAATTTTTCATATATTTATGCCAGAATCCCACCCTCGCTGAGGCCCTGAGGTTGAGGTGCTGCAGCAGCACCAGCCCAGCAGATTTGCAGGATGGAGTCCTCAGGGTGAGGAACAAAACCTGCAGGTTGTGCCAGGTGCTTGTGCTCAGATCCAGACAAACATTCCCAGCACTGCCAGCCTGCCCTGGGAAGCAGGAGCCACTCCTGATGTGACAGAATGTCCTGAGATGCCATGGATGCAGCAAACTCCCAATTTCCTCGTGCCTCATGGTACAAATTGAAAGAGCTTTCTGCAATTCCCCTCTCCTGACTTCAGCTGATTCAATAACACAGCAGAATTTAAACACAGGCACCCTTCCCTCTCCCCTCCTTGCACACACAGCATATCAAACCCATGGAATTACTCCTGACTTGGCCTTGAGCAGCCAACACGATGTCAATTTTACATGTTTTATAAAGCAACAGCATGTAGAAAGCAACTCAAATGCAGGTCATATCAAGCATGTGACCCACAGAGCAATCAAAGACTGCCTGAAACTGTCATTCAAGGTTCAATCAGCTTCTTGCAGGAAAAATGAAACATCTGTGGCCCAGAGAATTAAGTTATGTATTGCATAATTCATCTGGTGTCTGCCACAGCAGCCATTTTAATGCTCTAGTGATAAACATGTTTGATTATTTTTGTTTTGTTTCCTGTCGCCTCCATGGTATTTCTATTTATCCACCCATACCACAATGCAGAATGGAGATAACAAATATACAAACCAGTGTTACAGTCAGCTGATAAGATGTGGGAAATCAGCAGCCTTATTAATCACATCAAGGCAAGAGCACAGTTAAACCTTGTGTTGCCTGCAACTGTCCTCATTTGGGGTCTTCTGGGTACACTCTGTAGTTAGATTTGCTGATGAAATCATTGTTTCCCAAGGATCCAAACATTTGGATTGAGCTTTAGAGGTTTTTCCATTAGGAAAGCTGCTCTCTTCATACACAAAGCAAGTTCCTTGCTGGTTCCCAGGTTTTTCCTCCCCTCAGTTCTTTCTGATCCTGACACACACAGAACAAATGTGCATCTCTCACCAGACACTGGATCCTTCTCCATTCACTTATTCCACTGGTGGGATTGTGGTCCACACTGGCAGAAACCCTCGTTCATCCTTTGCAAGTCATTTTGGGATGTGATTGTTTTATTAATGGTAACTTTGTAATTTGGTTCGCTTTACTCCCAAATCTGTAAATCCTGACACTTTCCCAGCTGCCTTGCACCTCCCTGACTTCCAGAACACCTCTCCCTGACTTCCTCCCTGATTTCCAGAACACCTCCCTGATTTCCTGACACGTTTCTGCAGGGCAGGTGGGGATTTGGAGGCCCTGGGTCCATACTCTGCTCTCTGGGGGTTTATTCCCCTTGCCAGGAGTTGAGCACTTGAGCAGTCTGCTCACAGAGCTTCAGCTGGCAGTTTATTTGTTCCCCAATTAAACATCATCTGAGGGAGATTTAATAGACTTGGGTGATTTACTCCAAAAAGCAGCTTTGAACTGGCTGCTGTAAGAAACCAAGGAGCAGCCTCTGCAGCGGGGGGTCAGGTGGGTTCTGCCCCATTTCTGTGACGGAGTCTGTGGATTCCTGCAGGGAGGAAATCCTCCCTGCACAGAGCAGCTCTGCTGGAGCAGTTTCACCTGGCAGCCAGAGCTGCTGCTGGAGGTGAGTCAGGGATAACAAACATCCTCCCCAAGCCCCAAACAAAGCCCTGCTTCCCATTGATTGTTCCCATCAAGTTGTTTAGACAGCATCTGCTGTACCAATATCAGCTGTGCCATCTGGGCTTTCTTAGCTGCCCCCCATTGCTGCTTCCTCCCTTCTTCATGTCCCCTCTTCACCTCCCGCCCACAAATTGTAGAAAACACAGATTAAAGCCACTCTCCAGCCATGGCTGATCAACCTGCAGCCCTCAAATGGGTTCTTTTGCCTGCCTTATTTTTCCTCCCATTCCCAGCTCCACCAGAGCTCCCCGTGCCGGGGATTTCTAATGCTGTTAATTACTGCCGAAGTCAATCAGCAGCTTCCAAGTTAATTTAGGAGGGGAACTGATGAGCTCCAAGCAGGCTGGCAGTAAAACAGAGCACAGGCTCCTGGAAGCTCCATTTCCTTTGGAAACTGGGATAAACCCTGTAGTCCTGCAGGGCTGTGGATGCTGCTCTGCTCCCAGGGCACACAGCACAACCTGCCAGGTTTTCAGGACTTGTCCCTTTTCTTTTTTAATTTTACTTGAAAAAAAAGTATAACAAAGTATAAAACAAAAACTTCCTAAAAGAGCAAATCTTATTAATTCTGCTTCTACAAGCTATTTTATAATTGTTTCTCCAACTAACAAAATAAACAGAATTTCTTTTAATATACAATATTAATACTATTAATAGTATATTAATAATATAGTATATTAATAGTAGTATAGTATATAGTATATTAATATTAATAATATTTAATAATGTTAATAGTATAAGTAGTAATAATATTAGTAGAAGTAGTAGTAGTTTGATATTTGGAAAATAAAGACCCTGCAATAATTTACCTATTTTTACTTATGGAGTTAAAATAGATGATTTAGCCAAAATTAGAAATCTTAATTGCAGACATCTTAAGTGTCATTCTCTTTTATTGGAATGGCAATATTTTAGATTGAAGAATCAGCAGGAGGAATTGTCTGTGCTTTGATTAAAGATCCTCTAAAAATACACACAAATATTTAAATTTACTTAATAATATCACTGCAGTTTCAATGTGTAAAATAAGCACAAATATCTTGTCAAGGATATGGGAAGGACTACTGGCTTTGTTTTTGCTTGTTTGCTTTCTTTTTATTAGAATCACCATGTCACATTTGAAAAATCCCTTTAGGTTTTGAGCAGTTACAACCCCAAAATGAACAATCTTCCCTCATACTATACCACTGCCAAAATCACAGATTTCTGTATGTTTGTTTTCTTTAGAGCACAAACAACCTCAAAAAATTGGAGACTGATCAGAATTTTTACTGTATCAACATTCATATTCCAGATTAATCTTTAGGAGCTTCTTTCCAGAGACACTCAGCATCTCCTCCTTAACCACAGAGAGAGCTGAGCAGCTCAGTAATTTGGAAAAATTAGGTATTGATTGATTTCTGCCCTTATTCCCCTTATTTATTCTGTGTCTTTGTCCACCACTGTAAGAACCCATAAAAGCTTTTCTCTAACTCCCTCCTGTTTATATTCAGTAGAACAGCTTTAAGTCAGTTAGAAAATGAGAGCACAGGCAGAATTCAGTGTACAGGTGTCACTGCCCAGGCACAGATCAAAGGGAAATTCCTGGATCCCAGCAGAGCAGGGACAGACCCCAGGAGCTGAGCAGGGATCAGGGGAAATACCCCAGCCCAAAGCAGGGAAAGGCAGAACTGCTCCAGTCCCAGCCCAAATGCTCAAGTTCACTGAATTACCTGTGCCTTTACCCAGCCTGACCTGGAACTGGTGCTGTGCAGTGTAAGACAACATCCTGCACGGCCTTTTGAAGGATTTATTGCCAGGAAACACAATGAATGTGTCCACCAGGCCAATAATCTCCAATTTACTATTTCTCCCCAAGCTGCTGATGTATGCCTCCAAGCACATGAACCAACAGGCACTCAAACACAACAATATCCTGCCTTCATTGTCAAACCACCTGTAGCACCTGGACAGTGGTTTATGGCATTACTTAGGGATGGAATCTGCATTAAAATGCAACCTTTTGCCTTTCTCAGTGTAAAGGACATGCATGTTGTGCAAAAGAAAAGCTCTTCAGTAACACAGCATTAAACTGGGAGATGCATTTGGAGAATGCTTTAGATGCTCTTGGCTCAGAAGTGAACACAGGTGATGTGCCCATTCTCTGTTAACTCCTCAACAAGTTATTTCCTTCTGGCTACTGAAAACAGCATTACATGGTCTTTGATAAAGGCAGCTGATGTCCCTCTATTCAATAAAGGCAATGAAAATTGCAAAAAGCATGATAGAGATGTGTTTATTCTATATTTTGAGTAGGTTTTACTTTTCCCAGGAGCTATGCTGAAGATTAACAGCCAAGATGATTGCTGTCTTTATTATAATGTATTCAATTACCAATATGATTTTTTCTCTTCCCAATTTGTTCCAGCTTTGCTCTGAGTGGAGACACCACTCCTGTCAAATGGCAATCATGTCAGCACTTTGCAGCTTCACTTCAGAGCTATCAACAGCATCAATCTTGCTGACCCCACTGACAAAGCAGCAAAAAAACCCCCAAAAAACAGGCAGAAAGAAACAAAGGAGGGAATGTGTGACTACAGAGCAGGGAAAACAAACCAGGGTAAGGAGAACAGGCAGGTGTTGTCCAAACCCGCACAAGTTCATGATCACTCCATGTGGGCAGGCCCTGAGACACACAACAACCTCCTGGGCTTCAGAGGAAGGATTTGCCTCCTTCCCTCTCCTTTCCCTTCACTCTGTGGGACCCCCAAAAAGCAGGCTCAGCCCCCAGGAGCTGGTCAAGGAGCTGGATGACAATTTGGCACTGACCTCTTGCGGTGCTGGAGCTTCCCTCCAGCCTCCTGTGCCAACAGGTTTTATTCTCACATCTCTGCTGAATATTTAACTCTGCTCATTTTTTTCCTCAACTTTAGCATCCAGTTGTACTGGATTGTGAGGGATGCTCACTAATATGACTGACAGATTGCCTGTCTACACAGAATCCAAACTAGACAGCAAAATTACTTTAAATAGTTCTCCATGGCAAACCCCAACAACACCAGGTATGACTGCAAGCCCTGGGAGGACAACAGAGCAGGATTTTCTAATTTAACCTTTTAAAATGTTATTTGCAAAAATACTTTTCAAATTCTTTATTTCCCTTTCAACAGTTGTTGAGACTTTAAAATGCTGCTGAAATAAAACAGCTTCAGGCTTGACTAATGCTGTACTCCATGGTAAGGAACGATTTGATTATTCTGTTCTGACAGTTAATAGAACAGATTTAGTATTTCTATAGAAGGGGAGTTCGAACTGGAAATATTAGTTTTGTGTTGCTAATGACAATTCCTCAACATTTCTACTACAGCAGAATCCTTGAGTGGATGAAAAAACATCTTTCCTATAAAAACAAACAGCTGTAGAGAGAAGGGAAGTAAGGAAATGCCAACCAACCTTTTGCATAGACCTGGTGCTGCAACCAACAGGTCTCAGAGCCACAAACCCAGCATTTGCTCACTGAGTAATTTCACTCTGCTCAGACCCTGTTACACACTGTCCCTGCTGCTCCTGGAGCTGGGGAGGTGCGAAGGTGACCCTGTCACCCTGTCTGCTGTCCCACCTGCACCCAAACTCCTCAGGTGTGGCTCCTCTGCCCAGCTGTGGAGCCCCAGGACTGAGCCATGGGTTCAGCTCCTGGAGCAGGAGGCTGGAACCAGGCACAGCCATGGAGCAGGACAATCCCCCCTTCTCTTCCCACAGCACACAGGTTGTGCCAGTACCCCTGTGCTCTGTGAGTAAAACCTTGGAACTTCCCAAAATGAGCTGGTTTAGTCTTGGCTCAGCTCCTTTCATGGCACTGGGCAGTAAATCATTATTCCAGGGAACCTCACTTTGCTTCTCCAGTGTTCTGCAAACACTGAGGATGGGATTCTCTGGCTCTGTGTCCTTGCTCATCACCTTTCCTGGTGGCTGCAGCACCTTCCCAAGCCATGGGCTGAAGCTTTCAGCAGGAGTTGATCTGATGTTATAACACAAATAAAAGGTGTGGGAGGAGAGGTCTGTATGGGCAGGATGCACAAATACATTGTAAGGCTCATTAATTTAATCCAGGGATGCTTTTTATTAAATTTGTTCCAAGAAATGGTCAATAATTAAGTCTTCCACAGGCCCCTGTAGGTTATTTAAGGGTACTGAACACAGCTAAACTTACTCAGTCCCACTCCTATGGAGGTAGAAGGTGGAAGGCATCAGGAATTAGCTAGAGACAAAGTGAGTGTAAATGATAAATAATAAAAGTTTAGCTCACACAGACACCAGACAATATGTTGACTGAAAAACAGCAACAAAAAGTGTTAAGTTGATGCACCATACACTGCACAGAAGGATTGTTAAACACTGCCCTGGGTGAGGACAGGCACGTGCCTGGCAGGTCCCACCACTGCCAGCTCCCTTGATGGCAAGGCAGTGACAGAAATCAATCCAACAGGCAGCAAGACAAATAAGTCATCTGTATCACAGCTAAAATATGGTGTTGATCAATAACAGAAAATGAACTCGCACTCCTTTGCCAAGAAAATAGATTATTTAATCAGAGTACAGACAGATAGAGATGTTACATAATCAAAAATAGCTCGTGCTGCTATACTTAGTGGCCACTGTCTTTTAGAGAGGAGGGCAAAAGTACAGCCATTATCAGCTAGCAGCCCTCTGCTGAAATGGTTTTCTGATGAGTTAAGCTGGTCAGACATGTTTAACACCATGATATTGTGTATTTAAAACTGCAACAACTATGACAGTACAAAGGCAACAAACAGGAAAAAGACAAGGGAGTCACTGCTGTCCTATGGACAGAAATCCTCGTGGTTAAAAGGATCAAGTCCCAGCCAGAGCTTATACACCAGGGGATCTCCAGCAGCCATTTCTAACTTGCACACTACCTGGAGTTTCCCATCAAAGGATGGAACATTAGTACAGCACATTTGCAGTTTATGACTGGCTGCCTTTCACAGTTACTGCTGTGATTTCTTAGCAATAACCAGTGGAATTGCAGGAATTTGCAGAACACACAGAAAATCACTGATCAGGACCATCAGCACAGAGCTCACTTGATAGCACTGCAGCCTGCCTGGCCATGGCACAGCTGAGAGAGAGCCTTCCTCCACCCCTGACATCCACAGGGTCTTCATCAGAAGCTCAAAGGAAAGTCTGGCCATGGATATTCCCCCAGATGGGAACAACATCACCATCAACAGGATCATCCCTCCCCCAACAATAAACACTGGGAAAAACAGTGCCATTAATGCTGAAGCCAAGCACCTCTAGTTTTTATGGTTTCAGGTACAGAAAAATTCAAGAAAGGCACCAGAAAAACCAATAGTTAAACTAAGGGCTTGCACCCTTTTACATAAAAGTGGAAGAAAACTCCCTGTTCTGAACTGAAACATGGATAAAAAGAATATTTAGTAGAATAGCCAGTGATTGAACTTGGTAACCACCATTTATTTTATTGTTTTAGGGATCAAACCAACAAGGAATTACAGAAATTTGGATTTGTTTGAGGTTTATAGAGCTGCTTCACCCTGGAAGGTGGTGACCCTGCAGGACCAAAGCTTTGCCATGCATTTTTCCCTGGGATATCCATTTTGACATCCAAAGGAAGTAAAAACTTCATGAACGCAAGAGATTCTTGGTGAGCATTTTAGAGAGATAAGAAAACAAACTGTCTAAACATGGATCAAAGATGCTGCTTCAGTGTAAGATACATTAAAGGCCCCTCAAATGCTCAGGAAAGCCAGAGAGGAAAGAAAGCACTATGCCCATTAATACTACCACTAATAAAAGATAATTATAGCTGGCTCCAAATGTTAACAATTTAATAGTTACAGGATCTAAGTACTGTAAATGACTAATGCAGGCAGCAAATGTATTTGCAGCAGTGTGCAAAACAAAGCCCTTAAAAGTAGATAGCTCTGGGAAAGGAAGGATAAACTGCTTTATAACATCAGCTCTGAGCACATGACATGAAGAAGGGCTCTGTAATATCTTCCTTTGGTGAGTGGTGACAAGAACATGTCCTTGATTTACCAAGAAAACCCAATAATGCCCAATTTGGCAGTGCCAGACACCTGCAAGATTCCAGCAGCAATGCTGGATCTTTACTGTTCTTATCAGAATGATACACGATGGGTGATTTTTTTGTATTTGCACAAGAAGTCACAGCACACTTCCAGACTTCATCCATACGAAAAGCCAAGGAAAGACTGCTGATGAATTTAAGTGACTACAAACTGGAATAAGCAACAAAACTGCTGATTATTTACTACCTAAAACTTCCAGGTTACATTCTGCTGCCAGAAATTGTGTTGAGTAATGCTTTCATTCGATTTGCTCACTATGTTCTCTGTTGATGAATATATCTGATTTCATGTAAATGTGATTAAATAAATCAGACAGGGGAAGGCTGTATTGAGTCTCAAGAGGCTCTAATTCAAGATGTGCAATACTTGCCCCAATAAGCACAACTGAGCTAAACCTTGTGCTTTATTACCTTCTTAACCTCAAAAACCCTCTGGTTGCCTCATTGTTGTTAACAAGGGTGTAACATCAAATTTGGCATAAATTGCCCACCCTGATTCCAAGGTATGTGAGGGCTGAAAAGGAAGGGATGGGAAATGAAAAGGAGAAATAAAGAAGGTGGGAAAATTCCTTCAAAACATCTTTACTTCCCTGGAGCTCCCAGCTCCTGGCACTCAGAGGGAGCAGGTAACATGGAGTGAGTGCTGGGGCTGACATTTGCAGGTAGCAGAAATCCAAGGGAACAGCTCTGAAACCAAGGCTGTTGATAATCAGCTGTCTACATGTGATGCTACAAGTCTGATCTCACACAGTACAAGTGTTAGACCCTCACCTGCCACACAGAGCTCAGGTCACACCAATCTCTGAGCAAGGAACATCAGCCAAGGAATACAGTGAGCTCATGCCACATATTCCTCACCAATTAAAAAAGGCTTTTTGGAAAGGTATTAGATGCATGATTCAGAACAGGAGCTGTGTCTGCAAGTGGCAATGCTGCCTTGTTCTGTTAATCCTCACCAAACTTGTACTCTGCCACCTGCAAAATTATCCTGAGGGTGACAAGGTTGTAACTTCCAGCACAGATATCCTACAAAACTGGGTTTCCAGGCTCTAGGGAATGAAGGATGTGGGGGCTTTTTCTGACTTACTCTCAAGTTCAGACCAAAGCCCTCACTCCTCCTACAGCAGCTCAGCACAGAATCAATCACAGCATGGCTGGGGTTGGAAGGTCCTTAGGGATCACCTCATTCCCACCCCCTGCCATGGGCAGGGAACCTTCCATGTGCTCAGGGCCCTGTCCAACCCAGCCTTGAACACTTGGGTCACTTTTTGTCCATGCCAGGTACACCCTCTGCCAGGAGACAGGAATTTTACCCCATTGAGTCAGTCCCTAGACCTCTCCTAGAGTTTGGCAGAGAGGCTGTCCTGGTTTAAAAAGGAAGTGAGTTTTTTGGGATGCTGTGGTCAATGAAGGATCCCACAGCCTACACACTCTGTGGGAACCACCCCTGGAACTGCAGCCCTTGGCTGGAGCTCTTCCCACCCAAGGCAAGGCTGAGTTTGCATTTAACCAATGGATCAGGGCTCATCCATACCCCAAAAGGGTTTGTTTGCTCTGCTGCAGACAAGTTCTGATATGAACTGGCAGACAATGCACGGGCTGAATGCTGGAACAAAGAGGCTGCTGGTGTCTCCAGCAAGTTAGGGACAACACTAAACAACTCCACTTGTAAGCAGAACATTATTTTCCCTGATATCATACACAGAAGCTGCTGTTTAATTAAAACTAAGCTGCTTAAGCCATTAAACTGGCAAATGGCTGTACCAAATGACTTGTCATTGTTAGCATTCCAGCAGCAGGAGTTGTTTGTTGTCACTCAGATGGCAACTTCCAATGCTAATGCACATTTCCCAACTGGCTCCACAGATCTAAACCAGCCCAGGACAGGGAAGTTATTAAAAGTGCTGCTGCACATTACCAAGGAGTACTTTCTTCAAAGACACCCACATTGTGTACTCTGCTGCAATTTAATTATTTCAAACTTCTGCCCTAGAAATATGAGCCATTCCAGGCACTCAGTTGCATTTTAAAAAGTAGAACAATCACTTCTGTATCAATTCTGGCTTTGAGCCCTAAGTTTAAGCAAGTCCAGATACAGCCTCCTGATTTAGATCTTGCAGATCTCAGCATCAAAATCTATAATAAAAAGCATAACCTACTACAACAGCTACTTTATTCTGATTACATGCAACTAAAAAAATTAAATTTTGAAACATCAACATTTTATCTTGGGTCAGTAACAAAAAATATAAAAAAGGTTATGCAGACAACCTTCAAAGCCATGGACAGTGATCATCCAGGAATCCAAGTGGAGACATTCCAAAGGACTCTGTTTGCTTATCACTTGGATTTGGGTCAAGACTGGAAGCACCAGGCAGAGGTGTCTCTGGAATCCATGGTAGGACACTCTGCCTCTTCTCTGCAATCTTCCTTCCCTTCCTCACCACAGGGAAGGTCTGTGGTGAGGAACAGCAATGGTTAAATTGAATTTGTCCATCTTTTACTTCCTATGAGTCAAGTTCCTCAACTCTACCAGTCTGCAGATAAAAATCTGCTACAACAATAAATAAATATTTCCACTTTGTCTCAGTAAAAGCAGAGGAGTCCCACAGTAAAGCACCACACAGGTAAAACAATGAAAAAAGGGTAAAATGATTAAAACTGCCCATCCCAATGCCCTGAGATAGGGCAGTCAGTGGTAACACAGCATTAATATTAGGGTAAATGCCATTTGCATTCTCTTCCTTTGGTGTGGTCTCCAGGAAAAGAGAATATTTCCATTCACCACAGAATGACCTAATGGATGTCCAAATGAATGATCAGCAAATGCATTTTATGTGCTTCTATTTATGTACCTTTATTTTCACAGCTACAATGCAAGCACCAGAGCAGCACTTCCACTTTGCTACCCAAGGGCTCAAAGACTGCCCACATTACTGAAGTCTGGCCTTACCCTGAGTGCCCTTTGCACATATGGCACAACTGAGTCATCCCTTGGTTTGGGTAGTGTGCTTGACACAACAAAAGTGAGATGTAGAGCTAATTACCACTACAGCAATAAAAACAGGAGTGTCCTTTTTATAAACCAGTCTCAAACTGAATTCCTATCAAAATCCAGAGGTTTTTTTATAGAAATGAAGTTAATAGATACCTAGAACTACTGAATGAACCAACAGGATCTCTCTGCATTTAGCAACAAACCTTGAAAACCTTAATCTTGTGAGTCAGTAATAACAGTGGAAGAAGCCAAGCCAATCTTAGGTCTATAATAATAAGACAAGCTGTTTAAAAGACCTCCTCTGAAACAAATGTGTAAATGTCTCACTAAGGCTGAGATGCTGATTTAAGATTAGACAGTGAAAATGTACTTATTTTGGTATCAGTTAAGAACAAGTTGTGTTTCTCATTCACAAAGGTTTAAGGCAAATGGTTTAACAGCACTTGAGAGCACAAACTCCTTTCTCCAAATGCCACTGACACCTCTGCCTGTCCTGTGCCCCAGCCAATTCTCTCTGTTTTATCCTATCTCTCTGTTCTATTCTCTCACCTATTCTATCACAATTTAAATACATCAGGCTCCTTCTTCATTATCAAAATCAAACCTACAAATACAAATTTTCCCTTGACAAAATCCTGCTGAGGTCCCCAATGAGGCCAGTCCTGGCTGTGACACTGCGGCCAAAAAGAACCAGCCAGGAAAAACCCCAAGGCTACACAGAGAGACAGGGGAGGATTTTGAGAGCAATATTCCTCCAGATAAGGCATTAGGAGTGGTGTTGTTTCAGAAGTGAAGGACTGATACAGCAAAGCTGATGACCAGCACTGCAGCAGTAACTGAGGAAAAGCAGAATTATTATTGCCACAACTACAGAAGAGTAAAAAGTCCAGACATTAAACCAAGTCAGGTGAAGAGGCAGCTTTAGAGCAGATGAAATTCAACACTGCTAAACATGTGCTAATGCCCTGAAGAATATTTGGGCTACTTTTCTCCACCTCTGGGCCCTCCACTTCTCACTAGGTAAATCAGGAGATGGACTAATAGAACATCCACATCTAGTTAAGATCACATTCCAAACAGAGCAAAATCCCCTTGGATGGACTATCATGATTCACTGCATGAACAGCTAAATGATCCAATCTGGAAGAGCAGGAACCTATGGCAAATTCATCTCCATGATGCATTACAGAGCTGATTTAATCTTTTTTCCCTCTCTGGCCATGGAGCCTGGGTTGTTATCAGAGCCCAGACAGTGGGCAAGACAGGGTCCTTTTATCCACTACAGAATGACTGCAGCGTTGTTGAGCCCAGGAAAAGGGAACAGCCTCAAAAATTCCCATTTTTAAAAGAGGAAAAAGATATCCTAAATAATTTTGGGAGTCAAAATCCCAGCTGTGTGGGTGCATCTGGAACCTTCATCCCATGTGTGTTAATCTACAGGGAAAAGAAGTGCTACACCCTGGGTAAGGCAGGGGTTAATTCCAACTGCTGTCGAATGCCCCAAGTCTGTGCTCTGTTCATCAGAGCATTAAATCTGAAAGCTCAAGAGAGTAGTGCAGCCGTGCTGCAAGGGCTATGTTATAAAGTTCTGCATTAAAAATTCATATCCTAGGCTTGCCACAGTACTCTGCTCTGGCTGAAAGGAGAGCTGGCGGGGAAATATTAGACACCCCACTGTCTTTCTGGCAATTGGAGACATTCCTCAACAAACAGCACCTCAGGAAGGGAATGAAAGGGCAAACAAACCGTGAAACAAATCAATGAGTTCAATTATCTCTCTCTCTCTCGGAAAGGAAACTTTTCATTTTTAAGGCTGTTTCATGAAATCTTTTAATGACGGCCCTGCACACGGGTGCTGAGCACTCTGGCTGCAGAGCTGGCTGCTTGGCAGGGCTTTTTATTTGTTTTACATGAGACACACATTCCCAAACACAGAGGGTGAAACAGAGAGCAGGGTACAGGGATCTCTCTGCAGAACAAGAACTCTGCTTACCCTTTACATTACCACGACCACGTGGGATAAGAGCCTGTAGAAATTGTTCCCACCTTCCCTGAAGTGTCTCCAGGAAAGAGTGAATTTAGATTTATTAAGATGGTTAGTTACTCCATGGTTAAGTTATGTGCTCCTCACTACTGGTTAAGGCTCTGTGCATTTCACAGGGATTTATGGCAGCCCAACTGGTGGATGACACAGTTCACAGTGATGGAAATGGGTGGTATACTTTTATGAAAGCCATATGTGCCCCTCAGGTTATCAGTCTGATGTATTCCGGCAGGTTAATAATCCCCATCCCATAAATGAGGAAATACATAGGAAATGAAACATCAGTAAATACAATTTCTTGAGGAAACCATGCAAAAAAAAAAGTTATCTGCTCACAATCCTCCCCTGCCACTCTGCTTAGCACCAATTGTAATAGAAAGATTCCCTTTCCCCAAAGCTGAATTTTGACTCAAAAGAAGAAAATAGAAACCATTGGACAAAAGTTGCCATGGCACTTCATCTGTATTTTTATATATATGTGAATATTTCTGGTTGTTAGTACAGCTGAAAACCCAAGTGACTTCAGCCCAGCAATGTGGGTTTTGAGGGGCTCAGCCCCATGAGGAGGGGCAGGAGGGCAGAAATTCATCCAGAGGGTGCAGTCCCCAGGGAACCCAGGAGATTTATGCCCAGCACAAAACAAATCAACACCAGACTAGCCTAAAGCCCCTCACTAATAAAAACCTGCGTGGGGGAGGGAATAAACCCCCACTATTCAGCTGAAAGTTCATTAGTTCCATGAAGGAATGAAGACAGGCTGGAGAGCTGGTGATCACCAGTAACCAAAGATCAGCTATTAAAAGGCACTGAAAATCTGCTACAAAAGGTTAATAACCCCAAGGCAGTGCTTCAGTCAAATTTAATTTTTGCTCAAAATTTCTTGCAAACAGGCATTTAGAGCTTGCAAGCAAGACTTGATCAGCTGGGGTTTATTCTGGGTTTCAAGCAGCTGCATCCAAGCAAAACAGGGGAACCAGAAATCCTTTCCTGTGTGTACTGCCTTGATTTCCCAGTTGTGATCCCTGCTGGTTCCCTTCCAGTGCTCCAGCCCCTGAGTAATCTCCCTGTGACTCAGTTTCTCAAGGTGTTAAAACTCTGGCAGGCAAAGCACAAAATCACAGCTCTGCTCTGTTCTGCTCCTGCAGAAACACCAGAGAAGCATTAAGGGTTAATAATCTCAGGCTTACAGGATTTGTGTATTATGCATTTGTTTATTTAATGCTTTACATGAATGCTAATGAAGTTATTAACAGGCCTGCATGTTGTCTATTGTTTTTCTTGGGTTTAGTGTCTGCACCATCCTGCCTTATCCCTTCTGTTCCACGAGCTGGCCAACACCCAGCTCTTCCAAATCCCTGAATCAGTGTTCTACCCTGGATTCTCAGCTTCCTGATCACAGACAGTATTTTTTAAAAACTCATTTGTTAAAATATTATCTTTTAAAAAAATCTCATCGAGATAAAGGAATTTTATTTCCCCCATGCCAGATACCTTCTGTGACACAAAACTGCAATCCCACGTGGCCTTATTGTCTTTTAATTAGATCAGAGATATGCAAATGAGACAATATTTCTTAGGACCCATTAAGTGATGTCTCCAGGAGGATCAGAGGGGGCTGAACCAGGCAGGACACACTTCTCTGACATCCTCACACTAACCTGCCCCAGGCTCCAGCTGCTCCTCAGCAAAGTCTGATTTACTGGAAATGCCACTGTTTTGTGGCCTTATTACTGCCCCAAACCTGCAGATCAAAACCCCTTTTCTCCTGCAACCAAAGCATGGGGTAAATGCAGGGGTGCAGGTGCTGGGGTGATTCCTGCATGTCCAGTGCAGACACCTCCCTCCCAGCCCTGCCTCTGCCACAGACATGAGGAAAAGGGCTCAAGGGAACGCAGAGAATGATATGGGAGTGGGCAGGAGAAATAATTGGGAGTTTTAGAGCAGGGATGAGCTGTACAGCAGGGCAGGCACAGCACTCCACTGTGTAGCCTTTACCCGGAGAAATGGGAAGAGCCCTGAGCTCCCAACATCAACAGGATGAGCTGATGAAACACATCAGAAATACTTTTTGTTTTTAAAGCAGCTGTGGAAGGGGCAACATCCTTCTGCAGTCAGGTGCCTGATAGCTGGGGCATCACAGCAACTTTTTAAGGCAGGGATGGGTTCAGACCTACCCACATTTAGGTGTAGGTTTAATGAGATGCTGAAAAACCCTGCTAATGAGGAAACAGCATAGGGATACTTGCATAAGGCAAGCTGTGCCAGCTGCAGCCTCTGACAGTGATGGCTCACACCTTCCTGTTCTTGGAAAAGGCAAACAAAAAACCCAACTGAAAGCACTGGGGGAATGTGCAAGTTGTCTGGATGAGGCAATGTGGGACTGGGGAGCAGGGCTGCCAGCTCTCACAGCAAACACCTGGCTCTCCAAAGGGACAGAGGATCCAGGCAGAAGAAGAGGCTGTTTGCCAGGACACAGAGTTTCAGTGCCTGGGATCTCAGTGAGTTTCCTGAAGTTCCCCTCTTGTTCAGGACGTTCTCTCTCTCAATAAATGAGGGAGCACACTGCACTTTCCTGACTCATTTCTCTGCCTGCGTGGGAGTGGGAAAAGCAGCTGGAATCCATCCCTGGAGCACAAGGAGAGTTTGCAGTACACACCAGGGCAGGAAATCACCCATTAAACACGTGGCCAGGTAGGGACCAGCACTGCAGCACCTGCAGAGCTCTGCTGTGGGGTGGGAATGGGTAACCCCGCAGGGCAGGGCCCCATTTGTTTTTGATGGTCCCAGGGTTTCTGTGCTCCCCCTGCCATCCAGCCTGCAGGAGCTGGAGCAGGCACAGCCACGTGCCCTCCTGCTGTCACAGACAAGGCCCCTCCAGGAAGCAGTTCTGCACCAAAATAACTCTGTTGATTTGCTACTTTGCATTGAAAAGAAAAATTAAAAAAAGAGGCTGTTGTAATTTGCAGACACACATGAAAGAGCTGTGTGGAATCCAGGCTCAGCTGACTGGCAGATGCAAGCCCAAGGACACAATGTGCCTCTGCCAGGTTTTCCATCCTCTTCCTCACACAGCCCTCCCAGGCACCTACAAAGTTCAGCCACAGGTAAAAGGACCTGCTGTGGTGAGATGGCTCAAAAAGCTGCAATGTCCTTTGGCTGGCCTCACAGGAAAGCCAGTCCCTGCTGGAGGTTGGGACTGCAGGACACACTCGTGGTCCCTCTGTTCCTGGACCCTGCCTGGAGAGGTCTGGCTGCACAAGAGCACGTGGGGACAGACAGCACAGGGACACAGGGACACTCCTGCCCCTGTCACTTCACCCAGATCCTCTCCATGGCTGCATTCCCTGGCTGCACCCATGGCTGGGCTGACCCCCAGCCTGGCTGGCACAGGAGCCAAAGTGCTTTGCATTTATTTAAAGATTTCCATCTAAGGATCTCATGTCAAGCCAAGGTTACAGATAACAGGGTGATGACTAGAATATGCTGGAATACCCTAAGGCTATGTTTTTCTACTTTGGGTTGTTAAATAACACCAGCTTTTAGGCTATACTAGAAAAAGGAACTGAACAGCCTCACTGGAGGTTGGAACACAAACAAAATAAAAGCCCTGAGAGGACCTGGGGCACTTTGGTGCTGTCAGACAGTTACATTAACTAATTTGCAAGCATTACAAGTCTAACAAAAGAGGCAAGAGAGCCCAGCTACAGCACGAACTCCTACTGACTCCAATGGCTCCATTTATATGGAGTTCTCAGAAATGCAGCCTTAGAAATGAAAAATGGAAATAAATAACCCTTTTGTCAGTTTGTGGTCTATCATTTGCATGTCTGCATATTTCTAGACTCCAGCCAAGGCCTGACTGTTGCCTTTGGGCATTAACCACACTCCTTGTGCCTCAGTTTCCCTATCCAAAATTAAAGGTTAATGCCAAGTGTTTTACAGGAACCCTGAATTCTCATCCCATACAACTTTGCAGCTTTTCTGGTGTCCCTGCAGGCTGAACCAAAAATGTGACAAAAAAGGGCTGGTTTGCACACGGGCTCTCAATCCCTCTTTCACACCAAAGCTTTTGGTCAAAATAAGAAGCAGATCTCCAAAGTGTTTCCATTCATCTTCACTTGTAGTTTTTAAAGCAAATATTAATGTTGTAATGGTGACTTTCAGCCTGGTGAGTTTTACATAAGGCACAGTTAAAAGTTTGAACCTCAAATGTTACATGCAACAGAGCTTTCTGTAAGATTCGAAACATTCCATTTCTCTTCACGTTTTTTTTTTTAATTTGTTCTCTGTAACACCTTCCCTAGTTTTTAATCTTCTCCTGGCCACCAATCCTAGGGTTTCACTGGTGGCAGCAGGACTAGGAAACTGAGGGAAAAACTCTGAAAAGAGACATGGCCTATGAAGTTCTCCACCTCCTGTTTTTAGGGAAATCACTTTAAATACAGCAATAATTCCAGAGCTGAGCATTAGAAGTTAATGACTCATCAAAGGAACAGGAAATAGGGAACTTTAAGACCTTAAAGGCACAGCAAATAGAAGTTATTTCATGTCATGTCCAACATCACCACCCTAACTACAGTACTTCAGGCTCAATGGGGGGAAGCAGCATTGAGACCATTTATCACAGTAATTATGTGATGCTGGAGGGAGCACAACTTTATTTTTTATTCAGTTTGACCCCGAGCACCATCAAAATGGAAGACTACAAACATCTGAGAAGTGATATATTGGCACCAGCCAGCACTTAAACATGAAAGATTTGTTTAAAAAAAAGTAAATAATTCAATTCTCACTGTATATTGGGAATTATTCCCCTGAAGTCCAAGTTAACTCAGATTTGAAGATTTCATATGAATACTTCAACTCCACCATGTAACTCCAGGCAGAAATAACTCTTCAGGAATTCTCTACAACTTCTGGTCCCATCTCCTAATCCTGCACTCCTTCCATGCTGAACAGCACATCTGCAGAACTTTATTTTACCCTGCTGCCTGAAGGACAGCTCTGTTTGATGATGTGGAGGAAAAGCAGAGTTTACCCCAAAGAGGCAAAAACCACAGGCATCTCCTCCTGTTGCCATTGTCCTCCTGTGTCATCCTTAGCTGTGCTGCCAAAATAAACAATAATCAGTCTGATCTATGGAAGGACAACAATTCTCTGCCCATATACTGGAGGCAAAATGTTTTTCTACAAGTTATTGAAAGTAGCTGTGTTTGGATGACTGCTTCAGTAAATATGAAAAGCTCCTTCTCCACTGCATTCCTGTGCTACTTTTAGAAGGACAAAAAGTCTGAATCTTACAGAAAATCCACTGGTAGTGACTGACAACCTTAACCTAAACATTTTTCTGGTTTGTGTTGTTTATGAAGGTTTTTTACTGCAGAACTGGGGGAGGGGGAAGGGAGAGTGGGCAGTACCAGAAATCCTCACAAGACTACTTAAAGCTGGCTGGTGAAAATGGAGCATTTCAGTGAAATTCGATATTTTCTTTCATCAAAGGCAGGGAGCCTCAACCCACATGTTAACAGTAATGTAACAAGCCTACTGTATGTGCTGCAACCCAAGGTCCTTTTCCAATTAGAATTCATTTAGGTTGGGGGAGAGCAGGGGTCAGAGCAAAGAGGTGGCTCTGGAATTGATCTAAAACTGGAATCCAACCATTCCAGCTGGGAATCCCAAGCACTTGCTTGGATTCTGCAGCAAAGCAGAAGTGAAAGAGCACTGTTAGAGAGAACAGTTTGTCCCTGGAAAACTGAGGAAATGTATACAGAATGTTTCTTTTTCCACAAAGAAAGAAAGTAAAAGGAAAGTCTGTTGCACTAGAAACAAACCAAACAACCCCAATATTCTTTAATTTTGCTGAAACTCAAGCCAGAGTTTGCTTTTCAGTTCCAGGTCTGATAGAATCTCCAGATCAAACTCATTAGTGCTGGTTAAACCCAGTTTTGCTGATAGAAACGTGTGGGACAGCAAACAAAATCAGTGTCAGGCCTCAAGAGAGAGGATGTGCCTCTTTAATTGAAAAAGGCAGAGTAATCATTCATTTATTTAACCCAGAGATGATTATAATCTGAAAACCTTGAAATCCTCTTACACAACAACTGTTTTGGCAAGCCCCTCTGTGTTCCAACAAATATTAAACTGTGCTTGCCATTTGTCTAAGGAATCTTGTATTAATAAACATGAAGAAGAACACTTTTACCTCCCACACTCAATGACAGAAGAAAACAAAGACCAGCTGTATTCATCAATGGATCCTTGTTCTGCACATAAAGGCTAATTACATTTTACTTCAAGCCTACACATGGAAAACTTTGCTCCTGCCATCTTGTCAAAGGCAGCTTCTGATATTCCAGCTGACAGACTGCAATGACTGCACATAATAAACTTCTTTTTGTCATTAACACCTTCAGTGCCCGGCCCGGGGCTGTGCTGGGGCTCAGGGAAGGGCAGGGGCAGCCCACACCCACCTGCTGGGAATTCTGTCTGTAGGAATGACAGAATTGCCCTGGAAATTCTCATTCCAGCCACTGATCTCACTGGAAGGTGCCTGCCTGTGCCTCTGTCCCTCCCTTTGCACGTACAGTACTTTGAATGGGACATTGTGAAAAGATAAAACAAACAAGTTGACATAATGATTCCCAACTTTTCAGATCACCACAACTGGGCTCCAGGATAAAATCCAGACTCCTTAATGCTGATAATGAAGACTTCTCACTCTGTATTTCTTCTGCTTCTTGGGGTTTTTTTGCCTTGCTTGAAAGATTTTCAAAGTTTCAAGTAGTTGAAAGACAGCTTTATTCTGAGACTGAAAATCTTAAAAGCACTGTTAGCTTTTAAATATTGACAATTATCTGGTTTTTTCCTGAAGGCACTCCAATTCATCTGCATCAAATAAGTGTCTGTAAAACTAACAATTCTGGCCCAAGATAAAAATCACATGTTTTTAAAACATAAAATTAAAATTGGCAATACAAGTAGCTTTTCAGACTTAGATCAAAAGAGGGCTTCTTTTAAGAAAAGAATCAAACTGTCTTTCACCCTTTTTATTGGTGTTTTTTCAGCCTTTCTCCCAGTTTTTACAATTAAAATAGATGACTCAATTTCACTGTCTACATTCAGTTCCCTTTTCATGTTCTTCTAGATTTCCATATTGCAAAATTTGGGCTCCAAACACCACAGACAACTGTTGTTATGCAAGAACTATTCCTGCCATAAATATCCAAAACAATGATAAAATATTTCTGCTGTTATTAGGACCTACAAGTTTGTTTTCACAGTACATTAGTCTGGGAGATAAAGTACAAGCTTTAATGTCTGCTTCAGGATTCTGCTCCACGACCACTCTATTCCAGACCCAGTCTCCATAATCATCCTGCTACAGAACACAATAAACATCTTGTTACTGCAGATGCTACTAATTCTATGTAATTCTATATGAATTAGGTAAGAGTCACTCTCAAGATCATATAAAAACCAAATATTTCTGTGTGAATCTCCCCCAAAAAAATGAGATTAGAAATGCAAACAAATATTTTAGAGAACAGATTTTGCTCAGTGCAAGATAAATTACAGCACTTAGGGAAACAGTATTAAAAAATGAAGCACTCTGCAAATAAACACATTAAAAAGGGTGAGAGGTTATTAGGTTCAGTGCCTACAACCACTGATCTCTGCCTGCTCTCCCAGAAGTGACTGCAACATGAAATAACAACAACAATATCAGCTATGTGCAGGAAAAAACAAAGTCAATCTGCAGGAATTTAAGGCTCCATCTGAACCAGCTTTTGTTTACATCCCTCAGAGAGGGAATGAATCAATGAAGGAACAAAAATATTTTTGATCCCTGTGCATGGAACTCATCTTACATGGAGCTCAAAGGAAACTGGACTTCCAGAGCCAGACAAAATTCACCTGAAAGATTATCCTGAAGGACAGAAAAGGTGTTTAAACTCCAAGTGCTGACGGTTAAAACTACCATGGGCTGAATTTTGTGAACTACATCCTCAGTGGGGAATCAGATCCTCAACAGCCACAGAACCAGAGGGTAACAAATTTAAAATTGGTGCCAGTTTGACTGGTTTCTAACACTGGGCAGTGGGCACAGGGAGGTGACTTTGAGTCCCAGCCCTTCCCCTGAGTGTCCCAACCATCTGAAATGGCTGCTTCATTCCCATCCCATTTCCAGACACTGAAATGACTCTTTGTGCTTAATCCCACTGATCATGAGAATTCCTTCTCATTATTAACTTTCCTTAAATATGAAGGGTTCAAAGGAAACCAGCAGCAGTCTGTCTCTTTTGTTGTTCCCTGCCCTGATGGTTAATAAAACCACAGGATAATTGGAAACAGTAGCTATTAACAAGACAAGAATATATATTTTTAAGACTACCTTCATGTTCTACTTGAAAACAAGGAAAATCTGCCCAAAATTCTGCTCTCTGTAATTAGGGGTGAACCTGGCAGAGCAAGGACTATTACCCCAAAAGCAGAAAGAACCAGGGTGCCTAAGAATCAAACAGAAACCCTTTACTAAATGAAGCTTTGTTTTCACCAAGATGGGAAGATCATAATGAATACCTTATTTCTGAAACTGCTCTATTCCTAAATAAAATACAGGAGATACAGAGGGTAAGAGATACACAGATGAAGCACCTGAGAATGAAACCAGGAATGCAGCAGTGTGTGTGCCAGGAGAAGTGTCTTGTTGGGGAGAAGAAAATATAAAAACTAATAATCTCTCCATAGGAGGCCAAATTATGACCATGTTTTCCAAAAACTTGGATGCCTGAGCCTCCCTCATCTCATCTGTCTCCAACAGACAGATGCAAAACAAAAAAAAAAAAAAAAATCAGTGATACCCTGAAGGAAGACACAGAAAGAAAACAGGGAAATCTTACTTTGCAGTAGTTTCTTCATCATATTTTGTTTTCAGATCAAATAGTTCTGTCCTGGTTTTTTCCAAGGCTAAAAGGCATAAACATGAAGCATTACAGTACTGAAATAGCAGTATTCAGTCATAAATAAGGCTGTACATCTCCTGATTAAAAAAAAAATAAAGCTTTATCCTTCTACCTAGGCAAACCATTATGGCTTAGGAAAAAACCATAGGGTTTTGATTTTTTTTCAAAATTTCTTACAGTATTTCTGTTACATTGCAAAAATTTCCAGTTTCTGCTTAACCAAGCTGGACATTATTAATTTCTTATTAAGCTGGCTAAACTGCTTATTCCTTTGAAATACTTATTGCAGTAGTTGAGGGAATAAAATTTCTTCTGTTCTCATAGTAAACAAAGCCAAATGTGCCCAGATCTGGAATTTTGAAGTGTGCAGGGATAAAAATTAATGGCAAGTCATGGCAACAGGCAAGAAATGGGGTTCATACAGATATTTATCACAGTTTGGACATGTGTGGAAGCAGAACACACATGGAGGGTAAATTCCATGGCCTGCTGTAATTCCAGGGATGCTCTGTGTGTGCTCCATGGCTTTGTCCCTGTTTTTTGCCAACGACAGCTCCAACAGGAGTGTTTGCTGTGATTCACACAGCACATCTGAGCTCTGCTGGACCTCCCTGCACACCAAGAGCTGCTTCACTCCCAGTCCTGACAAACCCTGTCCTGTCACCTCACCCTGATCCCCAGGAAAAGGTCACTAAAGCCATGCCAAACCTGTTTGCAGAGCTTGAACTTTGTGTTCGGCCTCCTCCAGCTTCGAGGCTGTCGACATCTGGGTCTCCTGCAATTTTCTGTCAAGGGGAGAGGAGAGGTGAGAGCAGAGCAAAGAAACTCATCTGTGCCTTGCAGATTTGGGGGATGGAGCCATTAAATGTCTCAACTGGAATGAGACAACTGCCAACACCACACGGGCTCTGAGGTGCTTCTGTGGGACCCACAAATGCTGTCACAATTGTGAGATGCTGCTCCTACTTTGTGGTCCCACTTATTAAAATTTTAACAGTGTAGCCACCTCATAACATAAGCTGTGAATGTTATAAAGAGTTGACTGCTATATAAATGACAACTTCAGTGGAAGGTTTTCTTGAGCATAATTTGTTTTGGAAATGTCACACACATTGAGAAAATTGTCACCAAGCACCCTCTGTTGTACAAAGTTAGTACAAGAAGAATGATACATTTCCATTTTAGTGTCATAATGAAGGAATTTGTTGCCATAACTGATAGAGTGAATAGATGCAGCAGCTGTTTCATCAGAGCTGTAATGGGTGCCAAATGCAGCAATATTATTAGCTACTCTTTAAGAAAACACACATATTTCAAAACAAATCTCACTGTGGTATTTTCTATAGAACAGGAGCAAAACTTTAATATGCTCACATTTCTTACGTCCACAGGCAACGTTTTCTTGTTTGTGTCAGTTAAATTCATTTTTACATCATGTGGCCAGGCAGCCACTGCACTCCTTGCTAAGGGCCAGGCTGCAGGAGTTATAAAACTCATCTTTGAAAGGAGCTGCTCCAACATCTCCCAGGAGCCGTGCTTTTTACAACACTGCTTTTAGGATATTCTGCAGATCTCAGAATTGTGAAATGGCTTATGAAACTACCAGCATCCTGCCTGCACTCCATAGGGTGCACAAATTTCTCCTCCAACACTGCTGACCAGGTTAATAACTATTTATAGCCAGAATCATGTGTCAGTTCCCTTCATACTGAACCATATACTCTGAGACTCAAAACCTTTCTTACACACGCTTTTATTTTCATTCCACGACCTGCCATTTTGTTTTATTTTTAAGTACATTGAAATTGCAGTTTGCTTACAAGCTGCTTATCAAATAGCAGCCACAGGTATTGATGAATCAAAAAAGAAGCTTTGCATTCACTGGTACATTCTCCTCATTCAGCCCTGAATTTAAACAAGCAACCCTCCAAGTAAAAAGCTCACGTGAACTGAAGGTTTTCCACGCTGTGTTGAACACATTATAGCCTCAGTGTTATTGCTCCATGGGAGAAATAAATTCTCCAGGCAGGGAATGCAGCCTGAAAGAACTCCCTCTTTAGCCCCTTGGTTTTCTCCTGCCTGATTTATTTGCCCACCAACCTAAAGATTCAAACACTCCCTGCTCATTTGCAAAAGATCAGAAATGCATCCAAAATGTTTTGGGTTTTTTAAATTGATAATAAATAATGAAAATCCTTCTTAATTTTGGCAGGTAGGAAAATGCAAATCTTCCCAGGATAATTCAGGATAATCCCCTGTCTCAGGCATTGCCAGGGGAGCAGGGGTGGTGCATCCCTGGCCCTGGCTGTGTGACACACAGGAATTGCCCTGGTAATGGAGACAGGTGGGTGTCACAGAGCCAGGGAGGAATAAAAGCAGGTGTGACACCCACCACCACATCACAGAGACAATCTGTCCCAGTTTCACTTCCACACTCTCCTGAATGCTTTCCTGGGCAAAGCTGAGGATCAAATGATCCTGTGTCAAACACATAAATCCCAGAATCACTCACTGGATCAGCTCTCTCCAGCCACCAGTCCTGGCTGGGAAGATTGAACAGAAAAACACCTCTCTGCTCCTCCCCAACACCCAGATACACACAGACCCACACTCACCTCTCCTTCTCTGCAAAATCATTTTGTAACTTTTGTTCCTTTTCAAGGGCTATGTTCTCTGCTTGGTTCTTCAGGGTCTGTTCATATTCTCGGATTTTCTCCTTAAGTGCTTTTATTGTAACCTCTGCAGGAAAACAATAGGGGAAGAATGAGTTTACACAGCTCCACGTGGTTCCACAACACAAGGCTTGCTTTACCCTGTAGGCTCAGTGTGTTTTAAACTTTAGCTCTTCAACTCTGACACAAAATCAATGGATATGAGTCCCTTTGGAGACCTTTTACTCCCTAAATGTTAAATTGAACTTTAAGTGTTTAGGTTGAGAAGGATCAATGGAGTTTGCTGGAAAGCAGAGTGAAGAAGGTTCCTCTAACATGAATTTTTTTTTTAAAAAAGAAGAAAAAAAATCAATTGTAAAATATAATATCACCTTATTGACTAGCCTAAAATTAGCTGAGTGCTGAGAGAAGATTAATAAAGTCCCAGTGCAGGTTTAAGTATGCATTTACACACAGGACACTTCATTCACCTGACTGTGCTCATGCCCTATGAGGCAGTTCCACCATGGTTCATGCACAGATGCAATCTCACACTAACTGAGCACATCTCTGGGACACAGCTCTCACACTGAACACATCTCTGGGATACAGCTCTCACACTGAACACAGCTCTGGGACACAGCTCTCACACTGAACACATCCCTGGGACACAGCTCTCACTCCAACTGAACACATCTCTGGGATACAGCTCTCACACTGAACACAGCTCTGGGACACAGCTCTCATTCTAACTGAACACATCTCTGGGACACAGCTCTCACACTGAACACATCCCTGGGACACAGCTCTCACTCCAACTGAACACATCTCTGGGATACAGCTCTCACACTGAACACAGCTCTGGGACACAGCTCTCACACTGAACACATCCCTGGGACACAGCTCTCACTCCAACTGAACACATCTCTGGGATACAGCTCTCACTCTAACTGAACACAGCTCTGGGACACAGCTCTCACACTCACTGGACACATCTCTGGGACACAGCTCTCACACTGAGCACATCTCTGGGACACAGCTCTCACACTGAGCACATCTCTGGGACACAGCTCTCACACTGAGCACATCTCTGGGACACAGCTCTCACACTGAACACATCTCTGGGACACAGCTCTCACACTAACTGGACACATCTCTGGGACACAGCTCTGGGACACAGCTCTCACACTAACTGGACACAGCTCTGGGATACAGCTCTCTAACTGAACACATCTCTGGGATACAGCTCTGGGACACAGCTCTCACACTAACTGGACACAGCTCTGCTGGGATCCAACTGCTGCACTCACAGCAGGCACTGGAGCTCTGCATGTCCCAATTGCTGTTGCTGTCTCATCCTCCATCCCATGGTTTACACACAAACATTGACAATTTTAACTTTCTGAGACACTTGAAAGTTAAAGCAGGGAATTTGCAGAACTCTTCCTTAGGATAAAGGAGCTCTCCTGCATTTCTCCATGCTCAGCAGTGGATGGGAGCAGATGCAGAAACCTGCAGAGCTCCAGCTCAGCATCTCCTTACTGTTCCTACGTGGAAGCCCTGTGATCCCACCCACAGGAAAGGACTGAATCCTTATAGGGCTCACAAGAGGAAAAGCAGCACATCCACCAGAGTATGCTTTGTAACAATAATGGAATTTGGAAAAAGCCTTGGACTGCCAGAAGACTCACAGCAGCAACACAGTTCAGAGTATTCACACCAGGATGCAGGGGGGGGTTAAAGACATCAGCTTATTAACAGATACCATTAATAATACTTGAGGAAAAAATAAAAACTTTTGGATGTGAAAAGTTTTATATTCTGCAGAAAAACCTTAGGAAGACAAACCCTGATATGAAAAATAAATCCTATGGGCTTGGGAGAAAAAACCCTCAATAATACCACACAAACCCACACATCATCTTTTCAAAATCCTGATGCAGAGAGTTGAGCAGGGAGCTGTGAAGCAGACAGGAGGTAGCTGGTGACATGATCTGCTGTCTGGGCACTACCAAAGGCAGCTTGAGCCACTGTGACCACAAAAAAGGGGAAAGAGTGGTAAAAATGCCTGCCAGCAAAGCAGCTGCCTCTGCCTGAAGGAGCAGGGTTTTGCTGGCTGTGCAGAAATCAGCTGAGGCTCATTACTGAGTAACAGGCCGTGAAAAGGACACGTCACCTCTTTTTTTTTTCTTCAGCAAAGGGAAATTCTTCCCTGAGATCTGGGAAGTCGTACAAATCCTGAGCTCTTCCTGAATAGGCAAAGGATGCTCCTTGGCACTGACAGGAGGATGCTGCTCCTGTGGGCAAAGGGGGCTGCACTCCCTCCTGGGCCACCTCTGCTCCAGGTGTTTGTATTTTATATAAACACCTTTATATTCTTCAGATATAAATCTGCAAAAATATTCTGGTATATGGAGAAGATGAGAGCAAAATAATCTTACAAAAATGCACCTTGACTAAATTTCAATATCTGATTTTAAAAGAAAACAAAACAACGAACACAAGAAGTGCACGAAGATGGGGGAAAATTCAACTTTTGTAATAAAATCTGTTTTTACCTTTAAGCACCTAACAATAGAGGTGCTGGACAAGAACAGCTGAATCCTCTACATTGCTTGAAGCACTAAGTACCTTCTTCAGTGCTCAGGTCAGCCACAGCTTGTCAGGCACTGCCATTTATACCAGTTTTGGAAGAAGTTCTTACAGGCACAGTAGAGCTCATACCAACCCTCCAAACAAAGAGATTAACTGATCAAAGCACCCTCAGCTAACAACAGCCTTTTCCCTGGATAGCTTATTAATCCCTGTTTGAAACTGAGAGTAAAACCACTGCACTGGAGTGAAAAACAACAAAATTACAAAGGCTACAGTGAGGAAATGGAGAGGAAGTTCCAGCACACCAGGGAAAATCAAAAATGTCAGTTATGAGTGGTTGTAGCAAAAAACTCTACAAGTCAAGAGCTTTTCCACTTTGTGGGATGAACCCCTATGTCATGCTTGGATGTACTGGATGCACAGCCTCAGGAAAACTCTGCACAGTGAACTGCAATGATTGTACATTTCCAGCAGAAAATACAGTTTTGCTTAGAGCATTACAGTTCCAACATGACATCTCCTGCAGTCCAGCCCAAATCCTGGCATGCTGATACCTGTCCTCTCCAGGGGTCACACCCTCTGCATTAAAAAAATAAATATATATCAAAAGATATAAATGCATAGATGTTCTCTCAGCAAAAAATGAGATTTAACAAAATGAACTTAGTTGCTAACGCAGCTTTCAAATGCTGTTGCTGTGGGTGCAACAGTTTCACAATATAAAAAATAAATTAAAATCTCCATTTTTCCAAATGGCAAGACAATTTACCTTACTACCATCCAGAACTAGGCATTAAAGATGGAAATCTTCATGGATGGGAAACAAAGTGTATGGCTGAGAAATTTTTTTCCTGATGCAGGAAAGTGAATCACAAGAAAACTTAAGCAGTCTAAAAGTCAACAGGCTTTAAATCTCATTGAGATTTTCATGTATTTTCATGTACTTTAGACTCATTAAAACTTAAATAATTTAACAGTAATAGCTTGTATTTACATTGCTCTGTGGATGGTCTCCAGAGTAAAAATAAAGAGTATATGCTGAATGCACTCCAGTAGTACATTTAGATAAGTAAAAACAGCACAGAAAAAGTTCCATTTTGTACAGATTCATATGTAGATACCAAATACTGAATTTTTGTGTTTGTCTGTGCAAGCTGCACATCCTGCAAGTACCAACACCCACGTTCAGCCTGATGTCAGTACCAGCACTGCCTCTCACAAAATGTCACAAATAACGTCAGTCAGGTGTAATTTTCAGTGCTGAAGGCTACAACCAAATATGCAGAATAACAACTCCATCCTCTGACTTGCTGCTACAGTAAATGGAACTTTCAAGAAATCCAAAGTCTGCCCAAAGCCCAGCTCCACACACAATACAGAAGTGGCCCTAATAGGCTATTGCACTTTCTCTACTGAATTTCAACACTACTGTCACCTCTACCTTTAAGAAATAAAACTGAATTCAATCCTTGCCTTCAAATTTCAGTGTGCATTAAGAGCTGATAATGTGGTTGCAACCTACCCTGATTTTTCACCTCGGCGAATTCTTTGTTGTATTCCTCCAGAGTTTCCCTCAGTTTCTGGTTTTCTGTTTCAATATCGTGCATGCGTTGGACCTTCAGCTGAAGCTGCTGCCCCAAATCCAAGGCTGGAACTGGATCTGAAAAAGAAACAGTAAAATAAAATTAAACAAAACAAAAGAAACAGTAAAATAAAATGAAAAATAAAATAAGAAAATTAGAAAAAAGGAACATTTCTGTGACCCAAGCAGTTCAGAGCACAATTGTCCTTTTTTCTCCATTTTGGTGCCAGCAGGGCCTTTCTCTGAGTTATTAGTCCTATACATTCCTCACATCATATATCCTGCAAACTTAAAAAACCAGAAATACTTCATTCTATCTATGATCCCTTTAAATACAGAGCCAGGCTGAGAGGCTGGGGGTGTTCAGCCAGAAGAAAAAAAGCTCTGGGGAGACCTTAAAGCTCCTCCTAGTACCTCAAAGGGGCTCCAAGAGAGCTGGAGAGGGACTTGGGACAAGGACCTGGAGTGACAGGACAAGGGGGAATGGCTTCCCACTGCCAGAGGGCAGGCATGGATGGGATATTGGGGAAAAATTCGTG
Source organism: Zonotrichia albicollis (assembly GCF_047830755.1). NCBI lineage: Eukaryota > Metazoa > Chordata > Aves > Passeriformes > Passerellidae > Zonotrichia > Zonotrichia albicollis. Next base: position 6,647,304 of record NC_133840.1, read on the forward strand.
GCTGTGAGGGTGTTGAGGTCCCAGCACAACCTGTCCTGGTTGTAGCTGCCCCTGGAGCAGCCTGGGATAGTGGAAGGTGTCCTTGCCCAAAGCAGGGGGTGGAACTGGATGAGCTTTAAGGTCCCTTCCAACCCAAACCATTCTGTGAGTCCATGAAATTTTGACACAGCTTCTCCATCCCGGCACTAACCCCCAGGACAGCGTTCCTGGGTGCAGACAATCATGATATAAAGGCACGTGAGAGTTTTAAGTTTCACATTTTTTATTGCAAAATGAGAATTTTGGGGTGAAAAGCAATCAAAATGCACAGCTCACTGACAGCTACTGTCCCTCATTCTGCTGTGCAGGAGTGAATTTCTGAAGCAAACCGTGCCCTCCTGCACAGCAGAGCTCAAACAGGTTCTGTGACCATGGAGATCTGAGTGGTACTTTTTCTAATTGACAGATCAATAATAATCAGAAATGTTGTGTGGATGTAATCAATTCCATGAACCTTGGGTTTGGATCTCTCTTTCTCTTACACTATTAATCAAATGTCCTCTCAGTATTAATTCTCTGACATTCATCCCCTTCTGGTAAAGAGAGTTCTCAGCACACACCTGACATGTACAAGTGTGATTTATTCTGGGATTTCTTCCCAGTCAGGATAGGAAAACTCTGGAGTGTGATGGACTTATAAAAGATTATTGAATATATTTCTGCTATGGGCGCCAGCATCTCTTGTGAAATGGCTGCAAAGATTTAGTCTCCTGTTGAGGAATGCTAAACACCAAACTCAGTGGATCAACAACAGTATATATTAGGGAGTTCACTTAATTTTCAACCACCACAGTCATTAATTTTTCAGACCACCCTCAGTTCCAGTCTCTGGAAACACATAATAAGTCTATTGTACCTCTGTTAACACATTAAGCATGAGCCTGTGTGTTTTTTCAATATGCCAGCGTTGTTGCATAGTTTATAAAAGAATAGCACTGGGTTATGTTGAACTCAGAGACATTCTAAGTAGCAGCCTGCTGCATTTTGTTACTTGGGTTCTTCAACAGCTTATGGCATTACCCTGTTCATAATACAAAATCTAGGTTGCTTGTCATCTGTTCTCTGTACATACATAGTTTATGACTACATAGCTTTTTCATTTATGCTTTTTAGGCCAAATACTTTTCGTTATTATTATCTGTATTAAAATATTTATAATAAATCAAACTTAAAATGTTATTGTGGCAGAGACAGGGGGGTACAGGTAAGGAATTAAATAGAGAGCTGAAGTGGCAGCAGTAGCACGAGCTGCAGTATTTATGGATGGTCCTGTTACGGTGTGGGCTGTCACAACATTCCCCTGCTCCCATGGAGGTCCCTGACCTCCCTCTGCAAGGAGCATTTTGTCACACTCCTGCAGCTCAGCATCCCCCAAAGAGCCAGCCTGGGACATTCATCTGCTGAGCACAAAGAAAGGCTGGATTGTCTCTCCCTGGCCACGGCTGAAATTGTTACAGAAACCACGGATCCTATCGGGCCTGCGATCTTAAGCTTCAGCCGTGGGTATTTCTGTGAAATAGTGATGAAAGAAACTGAACTGGACAAAATTGTGGGTGCACTTTCCCCAACCCTCATTTTAACATTGTAAAAAGCCAGGACACGCACAAGAGGTATTTTGCTCCTAATACACAGGGCTTTTTATATTGAAATCAGCAAAGAATTAAAAGACAAAAATAACATGGGCATTATAAAGTGAATAATGACTAAATCTTTAGTCAAATTTGCAATCCCTGAGAAGCTCTGTGTACAAAATGAAAATGCTTGCAATCTCATAATTATTCATCAGGACATGTATATTTAATTTAGCTCTATTAAAGGTTAATGTTCAAGTAGCAAAACAGCGGCAGAACAAACAAAATGTAAAAAAGTCTCTGTGCATTAAACTTCAAACTCCACTTGAGCCTATTTGAAGGACTAATGGCCTGTAGCCACCAAATACTGCTGGAGGACATGTAAAAAACCCCATGGGTGAAGCACCTCTTAGACTTAATTTTTATAAACGGCATGAAAGAAAACTAATCGTTGTACGACAATAAAATGACCAACCAAGATATTTCGGGCGGAGAGAAAAATCGTTTCTCATGGCAAGCTCCAACGTGCTCTTTTACCTTGAAAAGCCTAAAAACCTGTTATTTCTGGAGTATTTATAAACACCAATTAACCTGAAACAAGTATAAACCTTAGAGTCACAATAGCTTTTTTCCTACCTGAGTGGAGCGGATTAAAAATAAATAAAAATACTCTCCTTTTCCCAACACATGCATGCATGGAAAAGCATACCTTTTTATATTAACCAGGTTTGCAAAGTATGTTTCATGTCATTTAACAGGAGGTCACTGAATTTTTAAACAAGCAATGGACCAAAACTTTCGTTTCATTACACAAACAACAGGCATGCACAGCTCAAAAAAATCAGCTGGCCCTGGCTTATGGAGAGAGGCAGCAAAGGAAATGCCCTTTCTGTGGTCTGTAAGAGAGAAAAATCACCTCGCTGAACACTGAAATATGGAAACCTCATCATACATTATTCCCTTGCTTTGAATTTTCTCTTGTGAAATTCCAGAATCCCTGCTGGGCACAGGATAAATAAAATTTTAAAATAGGAGAAAATTAGTAAAAGGGATCCGATCATCCAGAACTTGAAAAAGCGTTTTGCAAGATCATTACTGCCTAAGAGTAGATTGAGATGTCTATTTTTACACTAAATTCAGTGCATTTTTTCCTCCTGCTTCCTATTCTGCTCGTTTTTCCTAATCCACTTGTTGCACGCCATACCCACAGCGAAGCCCCCTGCATCCTGCGCTTGCAGGCAGCCCAGCACATCTGGATCCGATCCCTGCTGAGGTTTCCTCCACGCCACCACAGTAAAACAGAAACTGCCGAATTTCCAACCCTGCATTTCCCACCCTGCAGAGCCCGTTCCTGCCTCTCCTTCCCCAGGACTGCAGAGCTCTGGGCACATCCCTGCTCACTGCTGGCACACACCTCACCGCCCCCTGGCAGAGGAGCCTCTGTCCCCATGAAGGAGGAGGATGGACACGTCTCAGTGGACGCAGACATGAAAACAATTAATGTTACAAATGCGAAGTGATTTTTATAGTTGTTAATACTTCACATCAAACGAGCTGGTGCGACACAGCCACAGCAACACCTCTCAGGCTGTTCTCACACCACGCACATGCCCTGACGATCAATCTTTTTTCAGCAGCAGGGCAAGGGAATCTTTTTTTTCTTTTTTTTGCTGTTTAGGTAAGGAAAGTACTGACTTCACAAACAATTTTAAAATAAACACTAAGAATTGATTTTGCCCGAATTACGCATTACACAAGGCAGCCCCTCAGCACCCTGGGTGCAGTTTTGAGTGTCACAATGTAAGAAAGATATAAAGCTGTTAGAGTATCCAAAGGAGGGACAGCAGACAACGAAGCATCAGGAGGGGCTGTACAAGGAGCAGCTGAGGGCACTTGATTTGTTCAGCTGGAGGAGACTGAGGAGAGACTCACTGGGGTCTGCAGCTCTGATCTCGGCTCTCTGTGACCAGGGAGGGCAGGAGGGAATGGCTGGAGCTGTGTATGGGGAGGTTCAGGTTGGATATCAAGAGAAAGTTCTTCACCCCGAGGGTGGTGGGCACTGCCCAGGCTCTGCAGCGAATGGGCACAGCTAGAGGCTGCCAGAGCTCCAGGAGCCTCTGGACAATGCTCTCAGGGACGCCCAGGGTGGGATAATTGGGACCAGTTGGACTGATGATCCTTGTGGGCCCTTTCCAGCCCAGGATATTCAATGACTCTCCACTCCAACCCCCGACATCGCTCATCCCAAACCCACCCTCAATCCCCGAGTTACAACAGGGCCATCGCTGACTGCCTAAACTTCCCAAGTGAATTTTGCTGAAGAACCCCATTCCTCGCTCATCCTGCCAGCTGAGGAAGGCACAGCTCCCAGTGCCAGCGATCCCATCCCGTGTTTACACCGCGGGGCTCTCCCCGATCATTACGGCCCAAATGGCCACGGCTGCCCCCGTGCCCCTCGCCCGCTGCCATCCCACTCCCGCCCGCCTTCCTTTTCGCCAGGGCACTCTGGGCTAATGTAATCATACGATTACATAATTAACCCAGCTGTCTCATTAAGAAAATCAACTGGAATTCAGGGCATAATTAGTCATACAGCAATTAGCATGCTGATGAGCAACTGATGAAAAGCTGTCTCGATATAGAGTATGCTGGGACCACCCTCGTTATTTAAGGAGAGGGGGGAAAAGCCCACCTCGGCTCATGGAAAAGGAGCTCCTGCGGGACAGGGAATGTTTAAAGTTTATATTTAACCCTTCGGCCGTGGTCGTTGCTGCTGTGAGGGGTGAGGACCCGGGGGTCCTCAACACCGAGGGGTTTGCCAAACGGAGTGGAAAAACCGTGTCATTGTTTAAATGTACAACTTGCAGCGCGCAGGGCCAAATTACCCTCTCTTCCCTATATATTTATATAAATATATATATTTAACCCCAGGGCTGCGGAGCACTGCTGGATGGGAGCAGTCATGAGGAACGGGCTCCGACAGCCCCGCCGGGAGGGAGCACCGGGACCCCTGAGGGACTGCCCGGAGCCCCGGAGGAGCCGCCGGAGGAACGGCCCGGAGCCCCGGAGGTGCTGCCCGCGTCCCGGGAGGGAACGCAGGGACGCCCAAAGGGACTGTCCGGAACCCTAAGGGGGTTGTCGGGACCCCGGAGTGACCGCCCGGAGCCCGGAGGAACCCCCGGCACCCTCGGCCGGCCCCGGCCCGGAGCGCGACGGGGAGAGCGGCAAAGCCCGGCCTGGATCGCGGAGCGGGCGGCGGCCGCGGGTGCCGGTGCGGTGCCGGGGGCTCCTCACGCGCTGTAAAATCACCACAAATGGGGTCTTTCCCTGCGGTGAGATCCCCACGGATGGGCCAGGGGGCTGCCTAAGAGTGCAGCGCTCTGCTGTGCACTGCCCGAGGTTCGTTCTCGGCTTCTTAGCAAAATACACTCATAGAAAGCAGAGAATCAGAACGGTTTGGGTTGGAAGGGACCTTAAAGCTCATCTCGTTCCATCCCCTGCTATGGGCAGCGACACTTTCCACTATCCCAGGCTGATCCAAGCCCTGTCCAGCCTGGCCTTGGGTACTTCCAGGGTCAGCCACAGCTTCCCCGTGCCAGGGCCTCAGCACCCTCACACGGAACAATTCCTTCCTAATATCTAAATTAAACTGCTTCTCTTTTCCTTTGAATTTATTCCTTTGGTATCATAACATGGAGCTCCTAAAGAGCCTCTTCCAAAACAAAGGACTTGCCTTTTAATAACCCCCCCTCTTCCCTCTTCATTTACAGGCCTGTAACACTGGAAACGATAAGAAAGCAAGTTATGAAACAGTGCCAGAACTACAGGGGCAATTAATAATTTATATCACTGGAAATGTGTTTCCTAAGGTTGGGATCTAAAAATAATTCAAGGAAGGCAACGCGTCTCTTTCAACGCGACTGAATTTCTGCTGCCCAAACCCCGCTGTAAGCAAAGCTTTCTGATCGCTCACCAGAAACGCCCACATGAAACGATAAAGGAGGGGAAAAAATAATAATCCTCCTAAAACACAACTTTATTAACGCGATTTAACTTTTTCAAAGAGCCACGAGTTCAGCCCTGCTGTCACAATACTTCGGTCATGAAGTAAAAGAAGTTTTTTTCCCCATTCCTAAATGCAACTGTTCCTTGCAGGGAATGTTCCTGCCAGAGAAGGATCCCTGGATTACAGACACGGAGAAGCTCCACGAGCTTCTGCTGCAGTAACTGCTTTCGTGGGAGACTGCATGTCTGAAAATAATCTGAAAATGTGTTTTAGAAAAAATAATAATTACATTGTAGCTTTTGAATATTCAAACACCTCACAGCATACTTAATTAATTCATTAATTATTCCCCAGAAATTTCAGGGGTAAATTGAAATAGCCTAGAGAGACTGAGACAAAGATTTCACGGAATAAATGATAGCTTTGCTCCCGTTCCCCTATGACTCCGGTAGCCCAGGGACAGAAGAGTTATAGCCGTAATTCCATTTGAAACAAAGCTCATCATCTCTCCAACTCCTCACTTCATAAAAACCATGAAAAGGTTCTACCTTCAATCAAGAATTATACATATTTTCTTACTCTCCCATCCCACAGGGCTGGGATCTGTGACTTCCTTTTATTTTTTTCCCCACTTTTTAACAGCATTCTCCTCACCCTCCGGCTGTCAGAGCGTTCTGTGCAGGCTGAACCGGGGAATTCAAAGTGCCCACAAGAGGGTGAGTGACTCTCATTTTCCTTACCAGAAAAAAAGGAAAAAAAGCGGAATCCCAAATTGTGCCGACCTCTGGAAGCAGCACAGGCAGAGTGATGGGACCCCCCTGCGTGGGGCTGGGGGAGTGGCAGCAGACCGGCGCCTTTCCTCCCCATTAATCACGGCACGGGCTCCCCAAAGCGCGCAGGGTTAAACGAAACAGCACGGGATGGTGTGCCGGCAATGTAACCGCAATCATACAGATCCCTCCCGGAGTGTGCTCCCTACGTCTTGTGGGCTCTTATTTAAAAACATTCTTTATTTATCTCCCAGCTCGGGAATGGTTACTGCCAGAAAGATGCCCCACATTGAGATGCATCACTATCCTAGAGTCAAATAAAATCACGTAAGGCAGAGTAAATGATCGACTCCTTCACGAACTGCACTGCAGTTCCCCCTATTTTCAAAGGAGTAAGCAAAGTAAATCCTCAGAAAAGTTTTAAATATTAAACGTGGGGTTTGCATAATAGGTAGGGCAGTATTTGATGGCGCTCTGTCAGCTGAAACAGAACCTAATGAGTTACAAGAGAAGCCACTGCAACTGAAAAGGCTCCGATTTGATTGTTAATATTCTAGTAATGGCCCAGGACACTGGAATTTCTGCTCACACTTCGAGCTCAGTGCAAAGGACAGTTACAGAAAAACACTTGAACTTCGAGTTTCGCTTCTCCTACTTTGAGATTATAAAAGAAAAAAGAGCCTTCTCCTATGTTTGAAAGCATTTCTGCTACATTCATCCCTTCTTTCTCCTAAAAGCTTCTGAACAGACTTAGCAATAAACCCTCCAAAAGCTGGGGTTTATTCTAATTCCAGTTCACATTCCTGCAACAGAGAAAGTCCAATACTCCCCCCTCCCTAGCACGCTGTGCCTTTTGCTCCAGCCAGGGCCCTTGGGGCTGCAGCACCACCTTCCCAAGGGCTGCAGGTGAGCACAGCCCCTTCCCGCAGGGATATCTGCTGGGATATCTCCTCCTGCCCAACATTCTTCCTGCCCCTATTCACTGCATCCTTCCCCTTATCTGCACCTCCCCTCTTTCCTTCCGTGCCTCCAGCCTATCAAGTAAAATAGGGCTTGACAACCACACAATAAATTTTTTAAAGTGAATGCTTTAGGGATATTTCTTCCTCTGAATATTTATTCTGGCTTTTACAAAGGAATTTATCCAATTATTAATTCAACGAGAAAAACTAGAGGAAAAAAAAAAAAGCATGTGATCAGACAAGCCCAACTTCAAGCCATGTATTCAGGTAACAGAAATATTTTCAGCTGTTTTGACATGGGATTCAAAAAACAAGGATAAAGTGAATGAGTTCTAAAGATGGGAACTGGCCAGGACTTTGTGCTCCCTCTGAAAATAGCTGTGTAACACTAACAGTGCTGCCCTACCAGCGTGCACACATCCCAAAGTGCACGCTGTGCTGTGGCTCGGGATTCCAGCCCCTCGGGGAAGGAGGCTGAAGTGATTTTCAGCTACTTGCACGTTCCTCAGCACTGGACTGCAGAGGCTGGAGCAGCATCCCGGGAGATTCGGGATATTCAGGAAAACCAAACGGTGGCAGCTCTGCCCCTCTGAGAACTCTGCTCAAATCTCCCCTCTGCAGTCCTTTAAACTCTCACTGCCACTCCTTGCAGATTTGCAGAACAGTTTGGGGAGAATCACTAAATTTCTTCAGTCCACAATTTTTTACAGTACAGATCAGACTCCAGATTTTCCTGTTTGTGCAACTTTCTTTTTACCTGTTCTAAACATGCAGGTGAAAGCATCAAGGATTTTGGTTTCAGATGGGATCCACTCAGCAGCTAAATCACTGCCTGCAGCCACGGGGGTTTATGGCTTTTCACTCTTTCAAGTATAACAATGCTCAATTTTCTGCTTAATTTTATCAGATTTTCAAGTGTGTTTAGAAAGACACCCGACTGCTGCGTTTGAGGGGTGTCTGAGCCACTTCTGTGTCTGTGAGCAAGTTCATTTTGCTTCCTTCCCCCCTGAGAGTACTCACTGTAATATTGTTTTCCTTTCCCTCGAAGGCTGAGAAAAGGCACATTATGAATATGCATTTCCCTTGTACAGTCTGGGGCAGCAAAACTATAAACTTGTTCATTTTATGGGTCTGTCCTTTGTTTTATTCTAACATATTTTATTAGGAAAGAGGTGACAGTTTTGACATGTATTATTAACAAATGAGGAACTGCCTAAAATTTTTCACACTGCAACGATACCAAACATTTCTCAAAAATGGTCTGTGCTGTTCAGCCTCGATGTAGCACAAACTCAGGGTTTACTACGACCTGATCTTGCTCTTTAGACAGTTTTGCCAACCAATTAACCATTATCTCAGACAAGAGTACTCTAAGTATTAACTTTTTCAAACTCTTTTTTGTATTCCACTCTGGGATGTGCTTAAACAGTCCCTCAGAGTGAACCTCTTTTCCCTCACCTCTCTTAATTATCCCCTAAATTTACATTCACCCAGCTCTCCCTACAGGCAGAAAAGGCTGAGGGTACCCAGGTTGAAATTTTAGCACATCATGAGTCATCTGGGTCTGTAAAAGTCTTTATTATACAGACTTTCTTGCCATTAACCTTTCTGCTTAACATTACACTTTCCCAAAAAATCCAAACATGTCACAGGATGTACATAAACACAACAACTTCATACACATTTATCACCTCCAACATAAGCAGCAGATAATTTTTCAGGGGGAAAAAAACCCCAACGAAATCCAAAATCAAACCTGTTTTTCTCTTGCATCACCTTTAACCTCAGGACATTGATCAAATAGGCTTTAAATGAAATTTTCTCACAGCCCAAACAGCAGAGCAAGTCTGAAGAGGGTTGTGAGTTATAAATAATCAAAAGGCAAAGGCTGATAAATGTCTGATTATTTGCAAGCACTGCAAATAAATGTCTTTTCTGCCTTTAGAAGTAATTCCCTTGCACTTTTTTAGTGCTTTACTGATCATTTATTCAAAAAGAACTTTGTGCTTTCTCAGGTAAAGCATTCCTTGAAAAAAGAACACCCTATGCAGGGCAGTTGGAATTTGCAAGGCTGAACTGGGGCTGTGTGTGGACTAAAACACAGCATGTAGTGAGAGGTGAGTGGAAAACTCCTTTGGAAGGAGCCTGCTCCTCCTTTGTGAGACACAGCCCCTACGGCTGGGTGTGCAATTTATGATGGCAAGGAGCAAGGGAAAGATAAAATTTCCACTTCAGCCATCTTTCACTGTTATTGCTTTTGATTGTTTTGACAGGGCACATTAAAAAAAAAAAAATCTTATTTTTACCTTCTCTGTTTTTTGTTATATTTCCCTTGGATAGCAGGTCCTCTGAGCTAAACCCACAGCACACACATTATTTAGCACCCAATCTGGGAAGAGTCTCCAATAAAACCACACTCACATCCCCTTTTACACCCCCTGAGTCCTTTGGTTTCCTGACCAATTTTCTCATTCCCATTAAGGAGAAACGAAACCCATTTCTGGCTGAGCCCTGGAAGGCAGCACAGCCCCTCCAAACCAAGAACAAACAGTTTGCATTAACCTTCCCTCACTCTCAAATGTCCATATGCTGAAAAAACTCTGTGTTTTCCTGTTCTCCAGACTGAACCCAACTGGGTTTAATTGTGCCACATCCAGAGAGCAGATTTGTGTTTAAAGGCAGAATTGTTTCTTTGCCTACACAGGAGCAATACTGAGACAAAGTACTGAGCAAATGCAGCGTGGCACTGGGCTGTAACTGCAGTGATCCCTTGCAGAAAGAACACTCTATTAACCAATTTATCCAGACACTGACACCTGGCATTCCCTTGGTCTCCACATTTGAACTTTTACTTGAAAATTACACCCAAGTTTTGTTTTAAAAAAAATAAAGTAGTGATCACAGTTCCTTTTTGAAATAAAAATATTTAGTGTTTTCAATGCTTACTATTTTTTCCTTTAAAGATTTAGGAGGGGAAAAAAACCCGAATTTTGAATATAACTGTTTCTGCAAGGCAACACCACTTCTCCAAACACACAACAAGGCTCCAATTTCACTTTAAGTGCTTGCAAGATTAAGACCCTAAAAGCCAAGGGTGTTAACATAATACATTTATTTTTTAAAACTGGAGACAAAGGAATCCTGAACAGATGGAAGAAGGTTTCCTCAAAACACAGACCCAACCTCCCTTTACTTCAAAATAAATATATTCACATTATTTTTAAAGGTAAGTTGTGACAACCTTGTTGATTAGTGCAATTCATGTGGCAGGATTCGCTTTTCCCTTGCTCTGTACTGCATACTGAAAATAAGGCAATTAAATGAGAAAATTAATTCCATTAATTAAAAATGTTCAGTCTCGAGCAAGACAGAATGATCTGAGCTGTATAAATGTACATAAACCAAAATGTTTTCCTTGACATGTGCTTTCCTTTAAGAAGGATAAATTTCACAGCACAAAGCAAGGATAATGCTATTTTAACAGCATCATAAAGCTGGAGAGAGATATATAAAAGGTCTGTTTTATCTTTTAAAGAGAAACCCCCTGATGTACATAGGAAAATTTACAAGTAAAATACCACCCTTCCCACAAATTCCTCACTGGTGAGCCTGAGTGAAAACTCTGGTCAGGTCAGGAAAGAAAATCATTAAACTTTCCTGAATCCATAAAGCACTGTAGCTGGAGTTTCAATACAGATCATTTTATAGTAAAATTAAAATAGAAGCCCTTTTTAATTATATAAAGTGTGCACATTATTACTGAGGAGAGAAATACACGCTTTCCTCAAGAACCATAAAATTGGCTGCTGGGAATTAGACTTCAGCTGCAATTATTATATGGTCCTATAAAGGATATTGAAAGTCTGATAAAATTGCACCCTTGTCATGTAACAGCGATGTTTAATGCTAAATAACCACTCTGCAGCATTCCAGGCATAGCTTCCCCCAAACATCATCCTCCCTTCTCACACCAAAAAGAAAACACAGCAGCATTGGGGAGCTAAAAGTGTACCTAAATATTTGAAATACCAAATGAACAGGTCAAAAGATATGTAAAGCCACACGGAGGCAAAGCAGCACATGTGATAAATGAGTAGTGATGGCTGTTTATAAAGGAGAGCTCTCCATGGATACCCACCCAACCCTCCATGGACACTGCCCAACCCAGCAGACTACACAGGATGAGAAGGAATAAAAAAAAAAAAAGAGCAACACAATGAAGCAGAGTGACAAAGAGCAGTGCCATACATTCCTAATGGCTGCTCTCCTTCTCCTTGCAGCATGTGTTGTAAACTGTGAGTATTTGTTACGTGCACGCAGCTACAGGAGACTGATGGAGAACCTGGAATTTACTTCTACCTCAGACCTCCAGGTAAGAGCATGGGCATAAAACCTGGAGATATTTCTCACCCCACAGACTCCACTGCACTCCCAAGTCAGCCAGGCTGAAGATTTTATGTATATTAGGAATATCAAAGAAATATTTCTGTGACAGGTGACATAAGGCACGCGCAGGGACAGCGGGACAGCACAGAAGCTGTGGGTGTGAGAGCAGGGCTGTAAATTTTGCAAATGAAAGAGAAAATTTTTTCTCCTACAAGGAAATCCTGACAAAGTCCCTCACCATTTCATCTAAATCCCGGTGGGTGGGATATAAATCCTACCTTCTCCTCAAGGCTCGGTCTGATCTGCAGCTCAGATCCCAGCACCTGTGATGTGCCAGGCTTCAGCAAGAAGCCTCTGCACAAGAGCACACCAAGGATCCCACACAGCTCTTGTTTGACACCACTTCTCAGTCCTGAAAAAAGCCAGACTGTTCCAACTCAAACCTACTCAGCTTCCTACCAAATTATGGCAGGAAGCTGCAGGGAGCGTTAGTGTGGAGATGCAGGGGCTGCAGTGCCTCTCCCCAGCGCTCATGCCGGACTCCCAGGCTGCAGATATTTGGGAAATATCCAAGATATTTGGGAAAGTTTCCATGGAGGGGTTTCTTTCCAAGCCAGAGCTCCGGGTGCCCATCCCAGGCCCACACTGCTCGTGCCAAGCAATGAGGTCAGGGCCCTCGCTGAGTTACCCACTCCTCCCATGGCATGAGGTGGGCAAAGGGAGCTGTTCTGTGCTCAGCACAATGTTACTGAGAGTCTGAGCAGGACATAAGTGAAGGAAAACTCACAGACCACAGCTGACTAACCTAAAAACAACATTTCCAAGGCATTTCCATTTTTTTGTGGCCCAGGAAGAGCGTGGTGAGTCCCTGCATCCCTACACTGGGCACTGCTCAATTATGAATGGGACAGCATAAAAAGCCACATTTGTTAGCTCACACTGAGCATCTGAAAACACTGACCTTTCAACTAGTTAATCATTAAACTAAAACATTAAAAATTTAATTTTTATTTGAAGCATGCATGAAATGCACTCCTTAAATGGTAAAATCAGTACCAGGGTACTATGAAGCCTTAAAAGTATTGATTACACCTCAAAATCCCTCTTGAGGTATTTTGATTATTATATATATATATAATGTTAATGTTTTGTAAAACTATAAAATGAGACAGAGTCATGTGCCAACAGCTCAGTCAGGCCAAGATGTGGCAGTGGAGACTTGGGCTCCTCACCCCCTCTCAGCTGTGGGTACAGCTGCAAAATGAAAAATCTGCTCAGGCAGTTATTTATTTACCACTGGGGAAAACAAAAAAAATCAGCTCCCAAAATGTAAAAAGAAATGAACTGAAACCAAATGCCAAACAAAGAAAATTCGTTTGCCAAACAAAAGGGAAGTTGAAAACACATACAATAAAGGCCTCTGAATAAAATTTATGATCACACTTACACTGCAGAGAACTGAAATTTGGTAGTGATTTACTTTTCAGTAAGGCTTTTTCTTTTGTTTTTCTTGGAGGGGATGAAAAGTTTTTTCTATCCTTTCTAAGTACAAATATTGCTTTTTCTTGGTGAAGCTTCGAGATGCTTTGTTTTTGTTGTTAAAATTGTCTGAACCCTCTAACGAACAAAATACTGAGGATCACAGAGTACCATAATATAAATTGATTAATAGAAACATTGACATGTAGATGCAATGAGAAATCCTGAAATGTGCCACAGTTACAGTTCTCTCTATTAGAAACAATACAGGAGTCTGTCAGTTCCAGAACAAAGCCATTGCTTGTATTTACCTTATTAAAGGTAGGAAAAATGGCCAGTAGCATTCACACAAACATGAACCATTAGTTTCTCAGAATAAGGGAATAATTAGCTTACCTGGAACATCAATTAATCTCTTATAAACATTCAAGAAGGCTGCCTCTGCTTCTTTGCTTCGTTTACCCAATGCATCAATCTAAAAGGGGAGATGAGAAAAGCAGCTTTAAGGCTTGTTCCAATACAACTCTCACACTCAGAGCTATAAATATAAATTAATAATTTCATGTAAAGCTAGTAAGTACATAAAAAGTGAACCCATGTCTCCTGTGTACATCTCCTATAGAAGCAGTCTTAAAAGACTGTTCCTGCTACATTTGTACTGACTATAAAGTCCATTTTTCAGCCCGATAACAAGCATCAATATTTTCATGACCACTCCTGCCTGTTGTGATTCTTTACTTTAAATCTTTATAAAAAGCCTGGTACTTGCCAGGCAGATTCTCTCCTCTACAACTGTTTTCCTTTACCACTTATTGAGATCTAGCACAGCAAACAGAACTGTGGCCACTTCTGATGCCCCACTCTGCCTTTATTGTGGTAAACAGATTTTTCTATCATTTCCAATAAGCCTGTGAGGAGATGGAAAAATGAACTTGTTGAGCACCCTGTGATACTTAACCCTAAATAACTGTGAATCTTCTACATGCAAAGAAGTTTTCTAATACAGCTCAGGCACAGTCTGCACTCCTGAGCTCCTCTGACCAGCTTCTCCTTGTGTTCTGTAACACACACAATACTCATCTAAGAATTTATTTTTATCATTTTATTATGTTCCCCCTACATCTGTATTTTCATCTAAAACTCCATTGTACAAGGAGAGGCAGCTTAACAGCTCCAAGAATAAAATACCTATTCCACAGCAATTTTTTTCTGTAAACATGTATTTTCCTATTGTAGTGGAAAGCAGAGGATTTTCTATTGCTTCATATTGACAATAAACAACCAAAGTGACTCAGGATCAGATCCAGTGAATTAATACTCCAAAGCAGAGGGACAGAAAGGGAAACAGGAAAGCCTGACACAGCTCTGTGGCAGCTTACCCAAATCAGGAAACCAAAGGCATGGAGATTATCGTTCCCATATTTTAATAAAAGGCAAGGAAGGATCTGAAGAACTGCGGATACAAAGGCCTGATATCAATTCTTCTGTGTATTTGAAAGGCAGTGAATATTATGGAACCATTTAAAGGTGCGGACGTCACCGCGGCCTAAAAAAAGGAAGGCCCTGTCTGAAAAACGTCCTTGAATTCTTTCTCTACATTATTGATTCATAGATAAGGCAGAAACAATGGCCAGAGTTTACTGTATCTGTATTTCAGGAAAGTATCTGATATTTTGTTCTGCAGGAGGGGGATTTGCAGCACTGGGAAGCGTGTGACCAAGCCAGGGCTTTGCCAGCGCCCGGGCTCGGGAAGCGCCGCGTGCCCGGGAGAGGAAGAGGAGGGGAGATAAAGCAGGAGGGTGCTGTGGGGTCAGCCCTGGTGCCACTTGTGTTTGCTTTGTCCTGAAACGCCTCTGTGAGGAGAAGGGAAAGATTTGGGAAGGGAGAGGGGATGATGAAATAAAGCAGGGAGCGGGAGCGCAGCGCGGGACAGCGCGCGGCTGGTGCGGATCACCTCATGGCTGGAAAGGGACTTGTCGGGATCATCACGGGCAGGATTGAGGCCACAAAACCAAAGGACAATCGTAGAAATCACACAGAAGCACAATGCACAAGGTATAAGCCAAGAAAAGGCCTGGAGGGGAGGAGGGGTCAAGGAGGGAAATAAGGACACGGCAGCGTTTGGCAGCAGCAGCGAGGAAATCTTGGGAGATACGGGAGAGGCTGGGAAGAGACGAGTTCTGGCACCACAATGCAAGGCTGTACTTAAAGAAATAAACCAAATTCCTATTCCACTTACATCCCCCCAGGATCTGCATTAATTTATGGAGACGGGTGGAGGTGTGGTGTAACTGACACCTGACCTATTTAGAGCTTATCAAAGGGTATTGGAAAAGTGATAAATGAGCATCAGATGTTGAAGTGATGGAGGATGTGGAGAGCAGATATAAATTCTCAAGAAAAGCTGGCCATGCTGCTCTTTCAGAGTTTATCAACAAAGACCACAGAAAGGCACTGGAATCTCCCAGGGCATCTGACCTGCCACAGAGCAAGGGATTGATGGTTGTGAATAACCCACTTAATAATCTGCATTTGAGCAATCCCAGATGGACTGATGCTCATTAGGGAAGGAGAACAGAAGCAATTGGGAGAGAACATTTTCACACGAGGAGAAGCTGCAATGAGCCTGTGGAACGAAGTGCCAAAGGCAGGGAGGCCCTGGGATGTGCAAATCCATGCTGGGGAGTGTCAGGCACCGCTCGGGGATGGGGTGAGAAGGAAGGGGCACCACCAGGGACGCTTGTGCCGTTGAGCTGTTTCATGGGTGCACAGAGACTCTCTGAAGGCCAAAGCACACCATATGTTACACTTCTGGACTTCAACGTTTCCCACATACAATTTTCGCTCGCTGCTGCTAGGCAGAGAGCAGCCAAATTTAAATTACTATTATTAAATACAATTAGCATTACAGCACTGATTCTGTACTGTATTTTGAAAAATTCATTTGCCCCTTTTATGAAAAGGAAAGCACTTAAAATGCTTCCATTTCTGGGAAATAACAGGATGGATTTGTTTTCCTATTACAGTTTTTCCACATTTTAATAAAGAGCATTTGTACTTTTATTCTCTCTAAGTATTATAGAAGGTATGGTTTATTTGCTTCTTACCAGTTATAGAGTGATGGAAATATAAACCAGATTTGAAACAACATCTTGCAAGGAGATCAGAGACTTTCCAAAGGAAGCAGTTTGTAAATCACAGGTATTTTACACCTTTTTTCACCCTCAAATTCAAAACCAGAATTCCAAACAATCCCACTAGGCAGAAATATGGTTTTATGTTTTAGTAGTTAAAAAAAATAAATCAACCTGTCTGGTTTAAAGTTTTACTAAAAATGAGCACTGCAACTATTTCACATCTTAAAATAAAATTTAGAAAAAGCACTGTGACAACTTTAACTGGAATAAAAAAATAATTAGGCATGCCAACACCCAAGTGCATAAGGAAATATGGGAGGAAAAAGACATCAAAAATCGCAAAATATAAATGAAGTCCAGAGAGAGAGGAAACAGAGCACTGAAATGACATGGAAATATTTGGAAGTTCACTGAAAATTTTTCAAATCAAAGTAAAATTGTTTCAGGAGCCAGCAAGGCTGAGCTGCAATCAGCTCACATTAAAACTGTTCAACTACATTATAAAACTCTTGCTGAACATTTTTATTTGACTCTAAAAACTTCAGGGACCCTGAAAGAAGTCAACTTATAATTACACTCGCGTTGTCTTGACACGAGCTTAGCTCCAAATCTTAATTTATCTAAACCAGGCCCCATTATGTCTTCTCTGAGCAGAAAGAAACAACAGTGACCTCTGTATTCCCCACCACCCCCATAAACATATGTTCACTTTTAAGTTTTGGCATCCTATTTGTCTTGATAATACCACTGGCGCTGCAGTGAGATAACAGAACTGAGACACCAGGAATCCTCCCTGCTCAGCACAGCCTTCATCTCCCTCCTCATCCCTAAAACACCACCAGAGCTCCGTGGAGGAGCTGCAGCCAGACTGGGCTGAGACCTGTCCTCCCTTTGTCCACCTTGTTTTTCCAGGTCAAGAGCTCTCCTAAGTTGATGCTCAGGGTACCTAAGAGATTGAGTGTCTCCCCTTCCCCTCCAGAATCATCTCCCTCCAACCTGCCACAAAGATCTCCATGGTCTGATCCCACTCTCCCTGTGCTGTCTGACTCTTGATCCCCCAAAAGCATGGACAGCCCAGTTCAGGAGTACTTGCTCCCAGTCTCACACCCACTGCACCTGGCTGAAATCAAAATATCAGCAATGAACTGCATGGATTTATCTCCACATTTACTGAAGCACCACAAATCTGGCAGCCAGGCCAGGGAAGGTGCTGAACTCAGGTTTGTGTGAATGTTGCCTCTTTCTGTCGAGCCAAGCTCAGAAGGACAGAAGCCAAGCCTGTAGCTTTAGTTTGGGATCTGTCAGTTTTGATGCAGGAGGAGGTTTCAGCACTAACTCAAGTGTGATGTTTAGTGCCCCACAATCTCCTGAGCAGGGTTTGCAGGGCTGGGATGCTCTGGGCTGTATGAACCTGGTATTGCCTCATGGGCTGCAGTCAGACTGAAGGGTGCACAGGAGCACACCTCTGCTCCTGAATTTAAAGATGGAACACGATGCAAGGAAGCTGGACTGGAAGCCAGATGCCAGCACATCCTGCACTGACACTTGAATTCTCTGAACTGAGGGGTATCAGCACTTGAACACGTCTCCGAGCAGGAGACTGGCACATGTGCTCCTCCCCTTGGATCATCCAGCACAGCTGGGATGCTGCACCCAGCACCCCAAAACAGCTCCTTTGTGAGGGTTCCCAGTTCTGTGTCTGTCTGGCATTACCAAAGCACTGGTGATTTACTCTCAGTGCCACAAATATTCACACAACTGTGATAAATATGAATTCTGCAGTCCCTGCTCTTCCACTTATCCTCATAGCTCTCCACGTTAGTTCCCACTGTTGTTAACTACCTTAACACGTCTTTTACTGTCCTGTACACAGTCTGGAACTAATTTATCAAGCAAAAATAAATTATCTAAAAGAAGATATTTTTCTGTTATGATTTTTAATAAATGGATGCCTTAAGGAGACACCCATCCCTTTTCCCTTACACGTCTTCTGTCGTATTGTTTTGCATCACGAAGTTTTTCCATTTGTCTTCAATTACTACAAGTTACCAAAATACCATTAAGAACTGAAGAACCATATGAAAACAAAGGGAAAAGCACGAGAATAACTCATTAAAGCACCACTCTTTTAAGCCATGCTGTATTCTTGAATAACTGCCTTGGAATCAAATGGCGGCTATAGCAGGAATATTAAAGCATCAGTTTTGCTTTGAAGCCTTTAAATACAGTTGGCTTAATTTCCCTTTCTTAATACCAAGAGATGCCTATATTAATAAATAAATTTATAAAAATAACATTGTAATTTACAAATTAATAAAAATTTATTCACTGTGCCTGTAAGTTCATTTTGCCACTGACAAAAGAAAAAGTAAAAAAATTCTTATTTTTAGTTTTGTTGCAATTAAAACTGTTTTGAAGCAAAATTATAAAGAATTTATTTCTGTGCAGTTGCTTAAGGCATATGGCGTGGATTTTAGCTGGGCTATAAATTCTTTAACAGAATTAAGGACTTCACAGTGGATCCAACACCAATCTGTTTAACAAAGCTGCTTGGGTTGGGACAGAGGTACCAGGAAAGAGCCTGGGAAGGGCACGCCCGCCTCACCAGCTTGTTGGTTTAACCTCGAGTTAAGCAGAGAGCTTTAGGAAGGACTCAAACACCTCAACTTTTCAATTCTGCCGCCTCCACTGTGAAACAGCTGCAACCTTGAACCCTTAAAACCTCCTTTTCCTTTCATGCCCAGATAAATCCTGATTTTCCCAGACAAACAAGGCTGCCATCCCCTGAGGAATGCTCTCCCAGGACAGCTTCTTGCTGCTTTTCCAATCTTTGATCTTCCTTCCCAGTAAAGCAGGCCAGCCCAACATGTGCCTGCAGATATTGAGAGCAGAGCCACAGCTCTGATTCAATCCTGTCTGCCACCCTGCCTTTGGAGCAGCAGCTGTGCTGCCCCTGCTGGACCTCTCCTGGAGCCTCGGATAACCCACCTGGCCTCCCTCTGCCTTTCAGAGCAGCTTTCCCAGCTCCCAGCCCATCCGTGGGGCAGCAGGGAGCAGCCCTGCTCCCTCCTCCTCCTCCTGCTGGGGTGTGATTCAGCTCAGTGGCTCGGTGAGCAACTAAGGAAGGAGAGGAAGAATTTATTTTCCATTGTGCTGGCAAACTGAAGTGACTCACGCTGTGCATTTGCTGGGCTCAGCACGAGGGAGGAGGTGGGACCAGAGCTGGGGCAAGGACACCCCATGGCACGGGTCCCTCATCTCTGCACACATCAGCAGGAACAGCACAAAACCACTGACGGGAATGGATGGCACAGGGGGGCTCAGAGTGCCAAATGTTACCAAAAATCTCTTTATTGATCAATCTTTACAGTAGGAAAGTGGATTAACTTTGTTTTCATGTCTATATGAGTTCATTTTATACACTCTGATGTAATAACACATTACAATTTTCCTGGAGGCTTTGGTGTTTTTCATGCTCAAGTAAAACAAATCAAAGGACAGCCTGCTCCTGGAAATAAGGACTTTGCTCATGGAAGGATAAAGGATACTCCTGAACACCAAGCCACTGCCAACATCCCAGCCCCTCTGACACTTTATTCAAACCCTCACAGTGTTTTCTGTTGTCACAAACCAGTAACTCCAGCAACCAGGGATCCCTAGATCCTATTTCTGTGGAAATAGGGTTGATTTGCAGTATTTTACTCCAATTTGTAAATGTGGGTGCTAGTGAGTAGTCAAATTGTGTTGTACCTGAATTTTAAGGGGTGCAAAAACCTTGTGTGAAACCAGATATGGGATGCCCCAATTTGGCTGCACAATAAATAATTATTTACCTTTGTAATTCTACATTTTGCATCCCAGCCTCTCTCCTTAAGTCAGCACAGGCCAGTCGTGAATTTTCTTAATGCCAAAAAGGTAAAACAAAGAGGTGACCTCTGAACAGGGGACACATCCTTCCCCCAAAACTGAAGGGAGATCTTTCTAGTGAATAAACCAATAAATCATTTGTTCTGTCACCAAAGAGGGAGATGTCAGAGCTTGCCAGTTCTCATCCTCGAGGTTCTGGGAGAGCACAAGGATGGAGAACAACTCTGGCCATGGCAGCCCAGTCGTGTTTGGGAAATGGGGCAGGGAGGAAGGGGAGAAAGCCGGGACAGAGCAGCCTGGGCCACCCCACATCACCCCCAGGTTCCCAGCAGCAGGAGCTAAATGTGAGTGGTGCCCTCAGCTGCCCATGCACCTGCAAGCTCTGACCTGGAACCCACAATCCTCCTCTCCCTCATGGATGATCCAAACTTCTGTTTAGGTATTTTAAAAAAAATTAGGTCAGAGAAATCTGTTCAATAAGGAGCTCATTAACCACTTTTGTGCAATAAATACCAAGATGCACCCTTTTCTTGGTATTTTGTACTGAAATCACCCTCTTGCCTCTCTTTTTTTGACAAAGCAAGACCAGACACCAGCTTATATAGAGCCTCATAGTAATAAAAATAAAATAGTGATAAAAACCTGCAATAAACAGAGGTAATTCTGTAATAAATACAGAGATAATTCTGTATTTGGAGAAACAGGGACTCAGCAGAATACCTCACCCAGCCCAGCCCTCCCATCCCCATTCCTTCCAGCACACTTCAAGCTCTCTTTTTTTTCTCTCCTGAGGATGAGAAGACACTCCTGACCCTGTGAGCTGCACCAGTGCTGCCTGTCGGAATCCTGAATAAACTGAATTTCCCACCACTGTTCCCGTTGCCCCCGAGCGCGTGGCAGCGGCACAGACAGCCCACCAGCTGCCAACAGGAATTTCAGCACTTTGTCAATTATGTAAAAATAAGAGGATTTGGGCTGATCCTCCCCAAAGTTACTCTGGTAGTCTCTGCTGTCTTGGTACAACTTGCCTGCAGGAACCTGCAAGAACTCTGGGGAAGGAGCACGGTGCCTGTCACTGCCTCTGGTGGGATTTGTAAGGTTTGGGACTTTGCCTGTTATCCCCAGAGCTCAGAGCTGTCCCAGCAAGGGAAAGGGGATTATTGATATAATATTGATATAAAGGAAAAGGATATTATTGATATGATAAGAGAGGCTCTGTATTTGAGAGTCTCTGCTGTTCTGTCCCTCCCCTGCAGGTCAGTGTCTCTCCTGGGGATGTTTTGGCCCTGCAGCAGCCACCCCATGTGCTCAGCAGGGAGAGCTCATCTGCTTGGGAGATGCTGGAGTATATTTAAATCACCTTCCTCAGGAAAGATGTTGTTTAAACTGCAATCAAGCCAGCCAAAAATAAATAAATAATCATTTACACACTTCTGTAAACAAAGAAATGAAAGCACTGTGGAGCTGCCGTTACCCCAAGAGCGGGTCACGACCTCTCCCTGCTTTGGGGAACAGAACTGAGATGAAAAGTGGACTTTAAAAGAGAATTAACTGCCAAAAACATTCACTTTTGGTAAATAGAAGGGTTTGATGATACTTCCATTGGAAAGCAGGGAGGCTGTGGGCCCAAACACGAGCGCTGGATTTTGATGTATGCTGTTGACTTCCCCAACACAGAGCAATTTGTAATAGCTTTGCCACGCTGTTGTTTTCAAAGCTCCTGCTACATCACAAGCATTTATTTCTGACCACAAAATTACATTTATTCAACAGAAAGCAGCTCAGGGTCTTTAAGAGGTTAACTTCTGGAGTGCTTGGCTGCTCTCCAGCCTCCCTACGAGCATCAGTGCTAACGCAAGGCACACAACAGCACCCAGGCTGGCCGTGATTAATAGAGTGCTGAACACGCTGCTTTCCACATACACACACTTTTCATTCCCTTGCTTCCATAGATCATGGACTTATCCTCAAAATATCTGACTGAAATTGAATTTGGCTTCTCTCTCAACCGTTCATTTCCTATGTTATGCAAGGTTATATCCTTTTCTGCATGAGCAGAACCAAACCAGCTGCAGCTTTTGAGAAGAAAATGTGTTTTCAATTATGAAGTTGGCCTGAATATTGAACCACAGTTCTACTGCTGCTCTAATTGAGCCATCATGGAGTGAATGTACAGGAAAGAAATTGTATTAATTAGGTTTGGAAATTTAACATAAGGAAATTAAAGGGGGTAAAATAGAAAAAATATGAGTATCAGCTCAGGAATAATCTCTCAAAATGCAGAAGGAACGTAGGTCTGAAGTGGTTTAGGCACACACATTATTAGAGTACTTCTTCAAAGACATGATTAGTAGTTCCAGCACATCAAACTGATTTTCAGCTTCTGTTGTCTGCATATGGAAAATTATTAAATTACTGACTGACCAAATTAATAGTTTAAAGAGCAATTCAGCTGAGTGGGGAGCCAGAGTGGTCTCATCAGAATGGCAATACCCTTAAAAGTACTTGCTCTGGGAGAAGAATATGAGAAATGGCTTTCACAGACATCAAGTCCAGCACGTTGTTTTGGAGTCTGTGCCTTAGAGGGTTCTCCAAATGAGGGATTACTGCATTACTGTTGGACAGTGCTCTTATGCCACATGAAAAGAATGCTAATGACCTCAGGAAATCCTTTCCCAGCCTTAAAATATCTGTCTGATGACTTCACAAATACAGATTCCAACATTAGACTTCCATACCACAACTTCAGTTCTGTAAATTAACATAGCCCAAGAACATCCTTTATTTTTTTAATTTTTTTTCAGATTTCATGTACAAATACCCATCCACTGATGTACCCATGGTAAAGCACAGTGACCTACCCAATACACAGCTTATTCAGACAGCTGATGGCAGGGATGCCTTGCTAATTATATATAATAATCATGTCATGATTGCATGGTGAAGCTCTTTAACCTTTCCTGATTCTGTCCTGTATTTAGCCCAGCACAGGGAGAGGGAACCATTAATAAGTTGCATCCTCAAGTTAATGGCAAGGAAAAGGAAAAGCCAGACAGAGATTTAAGATCAAAATGACAGGAATTTTACACTTCTGAAATTAATGACTTTTAACTGTCTTGCTCACAATAGCATATTTACACCACCAGACCTTAAATCTTCCAGGGAAGGCAGAGAAGTTACCCACAGATTTCAAAAGAACAGTACCATCAGCTCTGAAGCAGACACAACATTCTGTTAAATTAGAAAACTGCCTTCAAATTTCCATTAAGATCCTAAATAAGGAAAAAGTACTATAATAAAACTATTCTCCAGTGATGAATTAATAGGGGCTCATGCTGAACCAGGAATGCATTTGAAAATTTGTAGTATGCTAAATTCCATTTCATAGTGCTTTTACTTTAACTCTTATCATAAAAAATCCAGTTACTTAACGCACTCAGATCTATACAAAAAAAGTTATTTCCAAGTACTAATGGCAACTGAATATTTGATAACTGGAACAGTTGTTATCTGAATGGATGAGATAAATAACCAAGGAATACAGAATGTTCTGCTGTGTCCGGTATTTATAAATTCATATGATATAAAGGGAAAATACTGGGGGGGGGGGAAGTATCAACATTCCATGCTCAAACTGAAGAGAAAAATTGACTAAAATGACCCGTGGGTTTGTTTAAAAAAGCCAACTGGCCCCAGGTTTACCAGCAGCTCCCATAAATCGTGTTTGGGAGGGGACATAAATACCTGAGCTTAACTTCCCCTCTCTCCAAGTCACGTCAGGCTCACCCAGGCACAGTTCAAGGACAGTTTAAGTCAACCTGAGCTGACACATTTGTGCTGCTCCTGCCTTTGCTCTCCTGGCCTCTCCCCTGCCCTGAGCTGCTGCTCTGAACCCACCTGGTGGGAAACTAAGCCAGCAAAAAGAGGGGAAAAACCCCAACTTTGTGCTGAATGTGGGCTCAGAGCAGAAAAAGAGCTGAGGAAAGGCAGGGGTGGGGAGCAGGAACACAGCAATACCCATGGAAAGCTGCTTAAACACCTGGGCTTACCTGGGCTGCCTCCATGCTCTGACCTGCTGGCCCTCCCTGGAGCCCAGAGCCCATGGACAGCTCAGCCCACATGGGATTGGCAAAAGCCCATTTCCCTTCTGATGGGGAGTCCAGTTTGTTATTCCATGCCAAAAGCTCCTAATTCTGTCTAAAAGCAGAGTTTGGGCAAAGGATGAGGCAGCAGCAGCGGTGGGGGTGGAGAGAGGAGTCAGAGGGAGACTCTCCCACAGGGAAATGGGGAATTTGCATCAGGCAAGAACCTTTATCCTCAGTCCTGAGGGAGCAGCTGGTGGTGCCCCAAAGCTCCACATTCCCACCCACCATGCCTGTGGAGGCTGCTCCTACAGCATGCCCCACTCCAGGTCCAGGACATTGGTCCTCCAGCAGAAAGGACCCTAAAAAACATTTACTCCCACCACTTCACTGACCTCTGTTTTATTTATTCACTGGTGTTGATCTTAAAAAAAAAAAAAAATCACTGAAAGATTTGGGTTGGAAGGGATCTTAAAGCCCATCCTGTTCCAGCTCCCTTGTGCACCTTCCACCAGAGCAGGTTACTGACAATCCCATCCAGCCTGGCCTTGGACACTTCCAGGGACAAATCTGGGGCTGAAAACTGATGTGTGTGTAGCAAAATAGGGGAACCTCTTGCTCTACTCCTCCTCCCTGCTCACATCCCATCCCACAGGTACTGTGTGACACAAAGGTCCCTTTGCCAGCTCCTCTCAGGACATTAAATATCACCTGCCAGATAATAAATTATTGCCAGGTAATAAATTATTGCCAGGCAATCCCAGGGGGCTGCTGAGGTCAGTGGCTGTTCCCAGCAGTGCTGCTCCCTGAGCCTCTCAAGGGACAGCAATTGAGGCATCTCCTGGGGATTTGAAATGGAGAGAAGCCTATTTGCTCAACAAAACCTGTTTTTGAGATACCCAGAGCAGTTATCTCCTGATGTTTCAGAAAGTCAGCCTTAACAACAACCAGAAACCAGATCTATATCCTGAACAATCAAATATAACTCAACAGAACAGGCTCATCTCCTTGGTATTTTGATTTGTCTCCAAAACAAGATACAGTAATTACATCTATAATCAAATACCATAATTCACAGTTTAATGTGGTGCATTTATGTAGTCAATCATGATTAGTTCAGGTTTTTTAGGTTTCTGAAACCCTCTCTCGATTAGGGAGACTGGAATCACCAGCTCAGAGATTCAGCAGCACAATCTTTTCATGTATTTGTGCTTCATTTACGTAACAGGGGATTACAACAACAAATTTTACTCTGGCGGGGTTGAATTTATACCAAAATAAACTTCACTTTTATATCAGAGAAGCAAAACTACAGGAGAGGAGCGTGTGTGAGCCATGCCAAGGTAACAGGGAGCTGTCTCCACCAGGGAAGATCTAATGGAAGAATCTCCTTCACGGTAGCCAAATTTAAATTTATGCTTTTTACTTGATCCTCAGACATTCCCTTCATTAAAGAACAGTGCTGAAAGCACACATGCACTTTTCAGTCAGTGCATTGCAAGCTTGAAACTGAAGTGAAAAGGTTCTGAGAGCACTGCAATGCACTCAGAGCAATTTTAAAGTGTAAATTTCCATTGGCAAACGGACTCACACAAGTCATTCTTTGTTCTCACAAATGTCTGTTGGATGTATCAAGGACAAAGTCATCCTGTTTATTTATTTATTTCTAGCAATACTTGGGAAATCAGGTTGTAAAACAAAAAGTACCATGCTGCCTTTAAATGAGGGATTATTCCTGCTTAGGACACAGATTTAGCAGGATGTAGAAGTGATCAGGATTGCAAGCCTCCCCAAGGGGAGTTGAGCACTTAAATCCCTATCCTGCAAACATGCTCTGAACTTCCCTGTGCTGATGGAACTGCCACAATCTAAACTCAGTGAACAGCTCATGGGCTGAGGAAGTGCTGGAACACAATTCTTGAGGGGCAGAGCTGTGTAATGTGTACCAGTGTGAGCTCAAGCCTCCATCCAGCACCTCAGGCAGGCACGGAGCTTTACAAGGACAAATTTAATTTCCACCCTCCTTCCCTGATGCTTTCTGAGCAGCACAACCACGGCTCCCATCTGGCCACAGCAAAAATGGAAAAGTCTAATTGGCCCAGCTGCCTTTGCCTGTAGAAACCCTTCAGAATAACAACAGTTGGCTTTTAAACTCATGAGCTCTCTGCTGGTGTGTGCTGTGAGGAGAAACCCAAGTGGGAGTCACCAGTGGGGCTGGAGCCTCTGCAGCCTCTCACAAAAACCCCTGCCAACCCAAGGCTTTCCCTCAGCCCTCTGCAATACAATGTTTTACAGCTGAAATGCCTTGTAAGGAGAACAATTTGCAGTATTTCAGTGTTTTATGAGGGCACTACACTGCATTCTTTAACAGCTCAAACTGTAGGGTCAGTGAGGCCCAGTGAGCTGGATAGGCCACAGTGACAGAGGCTCAGGGGACTCAGAGCAAAATCACCAGTTTAGATTGTCCAGCACAAACCCTGAATCACAGAATGGCCTGGGTTGGAAGGGACCTTAAGGACCATCTTGTTCCA
Source organism: Zonotrichia albicollis (assembly GCF_047830755.1). Taxonomy (NCBI): domain Eukaryota; kingdom Metazoa; phylum Chordata; class Aves; order Passeriformes; family Passerellidae; genus Zonotrichia; species Zonotrichia albicollis. Next base: position 6,674,134 of record NC_133840.1, read on the forward strand.
CACCACTGCCACGGGAAGGGACATTTTCCTCTATCCCAGGTTGCTCAGTGTTGTCAGCCCATCGCAGGGGTTCCACACTGTTGTCTCCTATCACAAAAGTTTCATACCTTCTTGGTGTTTCTTGTGGGCATCTCCTCAGAGCACTGACTCTTTCTTCTTCACAAAGCAGCCAACCCCAGTTCACTTCCCAACCACCCACCCCACTCTTTTATAGCATCTTCTTCTCATTGAGTACAGCTGTGGCCTGTTCAAGTCAGGCCTGCTCCTAATCTTTGATAATTGACCCAGCTGCAACTCCTTAGGGGTAAGATTACTTTCTACACTATCTTTATTTTGTTATATCCTATCCCCCTGTAGCTCAGAGCCCCATCCAGCCTGGTTTTACACACTCTCAGGGATGAGGCAGCCACAGCTTGTCTGGACAACATGTGCCAGGGCCTCCCCACCCTCACAGGAACAAATTTCTTCCCAATATCCAATCTCACCCTCACAAGAAGGAATTTCTTCCCAATATCCAATCTAAACCTATTCTCTGTCAGTTTGAAGCCACCCTCCTTGTCCTGTCACTTTGTGCTCTTGTAAAACCTCCCTCTCCATCTTCAGGCTCCCTTCGGGTGCTGCCATTCCCTGCACACACAGAATGCAAAGGGCTGAGCCCTGAGGGCTCTGTGGCCACACCAGGCTCATGTGAAGCAGCACTGAAGACATGATAAGAAGCAGAAGCAGCTCTTACCTCTCCCTGGAAACTCTTCAGCAATGGAGCTACCTGTTTGCGCAGGTCCTGGAAGACACAAGCAGGAAATGCCATCAGAAACACTGGAAGGGACAAGTCAGCATTGTGTTTCTCTGATGTTATTTTCAGTTCTCAAGTGTTACTTCAATTCTGTGTTTTGTGGGAGATTTGATGAAAATAGAATTATACCTGGAGTTCAGTTTGAGCAGGTGTGAATTTCTAGTTTGACACACACCTGCACGTGCTGCAAATGGTAATAATTATCCAAACTGTGTGGGGCTGGCTAAGCACTTCACAATCAGTGGTCTGAATGCCTTCAGTCCCCTAATTCAGCTGAAACATTAATCAGATTAGCAGTAAATGTCTCTATCTACCTCCACAGCAGCAACACCTCTGAATTTATGCCAAGGAAATTCCCACAAATGGAAGCCAGGCTCAAAGGAAGATGATTCTGGACCATCATTTCAACTACAAGTGTTGCCATTTTGAAAAATCTCTGGTTTATTTATTATTTTCCCCAGAGTGCTCTGGCTTTAGTCATCAGAGAACTGGAGCTCATTGAAGATGACAAGTATTATTTGTTGGTTTCTGTATAACTCAACATTTCTTCTTCCAAATTACAACACACTCAGTGCTACAAAATTCATTAAAATACTGCCCACAAAATCACTCTAAAGGTTTATAACATGTTATTACTTAGCAGCAGAGATAATTTAGGACAAAAAATGTACATTGTACATAAAATTTTCTATGGCTTCACCTCTAAGCTGGTTTGGGTCTAATTCACTTACAAATTCAAGAATTCTTATTATGTGTGTGCCTGAAGAATAAAATCCAGTAACTTTGCAGAGGCCACTGTTAGTCATGCACAGCCAAGATGCTGCATTCCTGCTTTTGCCACTGACAAGGCACAAGCAGCCACTTCGTGGTGCACTTCCAGCTGGAAATGAATCTGGAAGAGGATTAAAGCAGTAACCTGAAGCTGCATCACCTGGGAGGGCAGCACTGGGGGGATTTCCCATTGGTGGAGATTTCCAAGGCTCAGCTGAACAGAACTGTGTTAAATGAGTGCTAAACACCCATTTTTTAAGGCCAGGTGAGATTTGGTCAGACTGTGGACTACTCCATATACTGCCCACAACTGGAACAGTCACCATGAAATCTTCCTCCCTGCACCCAGGCCAAAGTCCCTGAGCTGCCTGAACCTCATGCAAGGGGTCACAAAGACATCTATGAAGCATTTTTTCTATATACAAAAGGGTCTGTTGAGGCCTCAAGCTTTTCAGAAAAGAAGGTGACCTTAAAAAGTTGGGAATTCTCTTTTCCAACGCATTTACTTACACATCTACAGTCATGCAACATATTGGATGTTAAACCACTCACCAAAACACTCTGAGCCTTGGGTTTAATCTGATTTTCCTGAAGGAAAAGTAGGCTTTTGAGAGAAGTGATTTTTGTCATTTAAATGACAAGTCATGCAGAGAGTTGGAGTATCAGGAGTTCTCCCACTCCCTGAGAAATGGCTTAGGGGGCCCAAGGCAAATGAAGCTATCAAAGACAAATGATCAGTCAAATTTCACTTGTGACATGGTTATTGCACTAAAATACAGCTTAATCCCCATCAAGTCAAGGATAATATTGCAGCTTTCTGAGCTGCCTCTTTGGGCTGAACCAAACTGTGCTTCTGTTCTTAGGCCAAGCCAAGTCACCCCAATGTGTCCTGATAAATCCTGCTGCCTGTTTTGGGACACAAGAAGGTTGGACACTGTCCTTGTGGATCAGAAACATCCACAAATTACACTTCTACCAAAGCAAACTGGCAGGTTGAGCAGCTTTTCCCCACTCCCTGCCTTCCCAGGGAGACCTGAGGGGTGTGCACGATTTGGAACATGTTTTCTTTGTAACCTGATGATGCTGACATTGAAAAAAGTAACAATAACCACTGATGGCAAAATAAATGCCCACATTCAAGGCCAAAATCTGGCAGAGGCAGTTTTAGTGCCCAGTGAAATTACAAACAGAATTAGATTTACAGCCTCGATACTGGCACCCTTTATAAAATCAGGAAAAATTATATCATCCAAGCAAAGCAACTTTTCTTGAAATAAAAATCTCAGCTGGTTGAAAATCACTTGGTTTAGGGCTTTTGTCCCTGATATTGCCTCTGAATTTACTGACTTGTTTGGCACCAGCCAGAAAAGTGATGTCAGAAGTGAAGGCAGAAATAGAGGAGATGTAATCCCAGATCCAGAGGCAGGAGAATGTCATCCTTGCTCCTGTGGCCATGGCAAGCTCTAGCCAAGATCCTGCTATTTAATTGCCTCCTCTGGCACATCCTGACTTCTGAAAGACAGGATTTGCAGCACTTTTTATTTCAGGATATAAACTATGTCAGGACTTCACCTTCATATTCATCTTGAATAATGAGGGATGTTGTTGTTGGCTGTTTGTAGCAGCACAGAGGGAGAGAAGCAGGGTGGAGAGGAACAGGAGCATCCCAAAGCCATAAAAACAGAAATAAAAAGGGAGAAAACTTTTGAAGTGAATTGATTTAGCAAATTCAGGATGCTAAACACTAATCCCAGCAATCAGAAGGTTACCAAGCAAAATTCATGCCATTATGTGAAAACATGTGCTTGATTCAGACAGCAGCTTGTGCTGGGGGTAAAACTGATTTTAAAATATTTCCTGATGGAGGACTGGGGTAAAACTACTTCTAAAATATTTTCTGATGGAGGAGAAGGCAGCTCAGGGTGATTCAACTCCATTGGCAAGCAATGGTTTATCCCACTGCAATCCATTTGGGGCAACCCCAGGACACATCAGAGCACACACCTGAATGGGGTAAATGCTTTGACAACTCAAAATCCTCACAATAAGCTGAAATTTGTTGCAGCTGAACAATTGAGACAGAGCATCCCACTGCCATTCCCTTGGCAGAGCAAACAGGCCAGGAAAGGGAACTGCAGCAATGTGAGGCAGTGTTTTACACTCAGCCCCATGCAGGTGAGTGGATAAATGGCACACACCACAGCAAATGGCATAAACACCTTTTTCACACCAGTTTTTCTTTTCTCCCCTCTTTTCCTGCTTGCCCTTGGAAAGAGTTTATAGGAAAGAGTTTATAGGGTACTTTTATAATTCCTTCCTCAGCAAAACAACATCAAAACTTGAGACAGATCACAACCAAAGGGAAATAAAAATAAACAGACAGAAGTCAAGAATACATATGCCTCGAGTCACAGCTCTGCTGGGGAGATTTATTTTTGGCAGTTTGGAAAAATTTCTCATCAGACTTTGTCTCAAAATATTACACTGAACTTCAAACAGAATTTTACCTTCTTTACACTAAATTGAACAGGAAGAAGGACGTTCAGCTCAGACCCAGGGGAATCTGCAGTGTTGGTTAGCAAGGACACTGGGTGATTTATTATCTGTTTAAAGTGTAGTGGCCTTTACTGCCTGGGCTGTGATCAAAACAGGAAAAGCATCCAGGCTCCAGCCCTCACAGAGCTACCAAAACACTGCAGCCAAGCTGAACAGCTGAAAAGGGTCCATGCAACTGAGCATTAAAACAAATTGTAATTTATCAGCACAAACACACTGAAATATTTGAGTATAGGAATACAATCCCATTATTAGCCTACTTTTCTGTGCCATCTAAATACATGCATTCTTTCTCTGTGGATGATTTATCAGGGGTAGAGCAGTTTTCTGAAAAGGGCTCTATCAGAGACAAACTCAGTATCTGATGAAGAGCCCATGAATGAGGATGCTGTATCATTATCTGAATCAAATCTGATGGCTGAAAGCTAATATAGCATTTCCTCTTTACAAGAGTAAAAACAATGAGTTTATATTTTGATCAAGTAGCTAAACAATGAAATCTGAATCCACATAATTTTTAACTCCCTTTCCATTCTCATTAAAAATAACTCCACGGAAAATAAACCAAGAATAAATCTGTGTTACAATCCTGGGCAACAAATGTGTCTTTCTGACAACTAAACTACATTATTTATCTAGATCTTAATACCCTGTGTACAGTACAAAGGACACAGCAATGGCCAGGCTACCAATGCTGTATTTGTAATTTACTTGAGGTCTGAAGCTGCACAAGCACCCTCTGATCTCCTCACAGGCTGCTCCATCTCATTTCCCTCCCAAATGCTTATCTCTAAATGTCACAACAAGAGCCCTCTGACCCCAGTTTGATAAATTGGCCCAGCAGAGCTGAGCTTGACCCACACACCTTTATCATCTGCACCAGCACTGTGCTCCTGGGAAAGAGCCCAGCCCAAACCCTGGGTGAACATTCCAGCGTGGGGCTCCCTGGCCACATTTCCCACCAATTGTTGTGCATTTTGTCTGCTGGAGCCAGGCAGGGGCTGGGGAATGTCCCTGTGTCTGGCACAGGGATCCTAATGAGGAACAGCCCGTGGGTGACATCACCAGTTCAGCTGTCACAAACCATTCTGGAGCAGCCTCATCATGGGAGATGCTGTGGATTCCCCTTCCCCTCTGTGTCCCTTTCCCTGTCTGCCCACGTGGAATAAAGCACTGAACAGGCAGGGGCTGGACAGCCTGACCCCACATTCTTTCTTGTGAGAACTTTAGAAATGAAAGAAAAATAAAAAACCCAACACAGAATAACCTCCAGACAGCCCCCAGGGTGTACTGGCTGTGCAGGGGGGTGTTTGTAATTCCATCAACACCGAACACTTCCCGTTCCTGCTCATGTTCAAGGCCAGGCTGGATGGAGTTGGAGCAGTCTGGGCTAGTGGAAGGTGTCCCTACACATGGCAGGGGTGGAGTGAGATGAGATTTAAGGTCCCCTCCCCCCCAAATCATTCCATGACAAGAAACAGCACAGCTGAGGGGGAGCTCTGCTGTCACAATCTGTGCCAGGTTTATGCCCCTCTCCCCTCAGACAGCGTGCTGGGAGGGTGGATGTCTGTTCCTAGGGATTGGGAGGATGTTTATCCCTCACAGCCAGGGCTCTGCACACTCCATCCACCCCACTATTATCTCCAGAATGTTGCTGAGCTTCCCATAAATGCAGCTGAAAGGGGGAGAGGTGAGAGGCAGCCAAGCACGAAGGATTTGGGAAGAACGCTGGCATCAACTTCTGAGGTGTGTTTGATTGTTGTGTACTTCAAGGACACAACTTGTCACCATGAAACACACAAATCAGCAAGTTAACTATAATTAGGAGTAAGCAGTTCTGCTGGTTAATTAGAGAGAGGCAGCAAGCACAGATGCTTCACCCTGCTATGGGGAAATGGGTGAAGGGGTCGGGATCACTCAGACACCAACCAGTGCAAAATACCAGGTTTAAACATTATTTCTTTGTGTTATGAAAAAATACAGAGTATTCCAATTTTTTTTCCCACCAGAAATCCTGAGCACATGTGACTGGGGGTGTACTAAAGGAAACATTTAAGTCTTTATATTTAATTAGTTCCAGCAAGTTCGACTTTGCTTTAATCTACAAGAGATGAAACTCAAATCCCAGCTAGTTGTTCAAACAGGTATTATACAGTAGCTTAGATGACTTACTTAATTCCTAAAATATAAGGCAAAGTAAATCATATGAGTAAACAATTTGTTGCTCAATTTACACTTTGATTTAATGAGATATAAAACCTCTCATTGCTTAAGGCTGCTGAAGTATTTACTTGAAATCCAATCATTAAAGAATGAATCACAATCATATCAATCTTCTGAGATATTTTTAGTTATTTCAATACACTAACATGCCGGTGTTTTCTCTGTACAAAAAAACCACCCTTTTTAAGTCACATTTATAGATATGTTTCAAGCTAGCACAATGATAAATAAAAAATCTTGATTTACAGTAGCAAAACGTACACCACAGTACTTTCAGAAATATTTCAAGCTCACAGATCTTGTGCAAATTCCATTAGCTTTAATTATTTATTAGCAGTAGATTTAGATTACTGTTCTTGACCTATTTTTCAGTGTATGGACCCACCCAGCAAGAAGTGAAAAAATATTCCATTTGTGAAGGGCTGATTTAGTGAGCGCAGATTTCATCTTGGAGCGAACACTGAGCAAAACCCTGGGCACTGCAATTCAGAGAGGCTCCAAAGCAGGGCCTGCAGAACAAACACTGATAGAGGCTCCTTGAAAAGAGACACAATTTTTGCTGTTTGACCACTTCAGACAATTTTGCAAGAGTTGCAGCCATGTGACAATCCCAAGGGAAGGGACAGCAGACCCCATGGAGAAATTCCAAGAGTTTCTTTGTGGAAAATCCCTACTCAGCCATGGGGAAAGGGGTGAAGAGGGGGAATTCTGAGGCTGGTGCTGCGACCCCTTGCAGTGGTGGCAAGGTGCAAAGTGTGTTCATCCCAAGCTGGGGAAAACAGAGATTCTCCTCACTGGGCTGGGACTTTGCTTTCAGTGGAATTTGCCTGAGTCTTAATGCAATCCTCTTATGGTTTCTTCCAAGTTCAAATAAACAAAAAGCTCACAGGTTTACTCTGGGCCTGTGCAGCCACATCCAAACAGCCTGGGGACCTTCACAACTGTTTAAAAAGAGAGGAACTGTTGCACCATATATATGTATGGAAGTGTGTGTGTATATATACACATACACTGTGCAGAATAGAAGGATTTTTTTAACTAACTTTACAAATTAACATGGTGAACTAAGCTTTTCTGCATCATGTGACAACCCTGGTGTCATTTATAAACCAGTGAGTTAACAGTGGCTAGGAAAGACATTGAACAGGAACTATGCAGAACTTTAAAAAGCAGAGTTGCAAGGAAACAAAAAAATTAGTTCAAACAAAAATGATTCAGGTGGAGCTTTGGAAGGAGGTAACTCTAATGAAATGAAAGCCTGGTCACTAAAATTCCAGAAGGGAAAAAAAGGAAGGATGACTTGTGTAACAGTTCACTAATACACACAGAAAATCAAGCACCACTTTTAACAAAGATTAATTTAGAAAGCTTCCCACTGGACAGTGGCTCCACAGAGATTGTCCCTCCTGCTCTCATGTTAAACCCAATGCTGAAGGCTTGAGGTGACACCAAACATGCCATGACAAACCCTTGTCAGGAGAAAAACCATGTCTGCATCATCCCGGGCCAGCAGAACTCCTTATTTATGTAATAAAACCCCATCTGATACACTAAATAAATATTTCAGACCCTCTGAGGTGCACTGTTCTTGCCAGCAGGACAACCACATGGCAAAACCAGGAATGGCCATTCCTAGCTTAGCCAGGATCCCTACACAGAGCAAAGATAATTGCAGCTTCATTAAGTACCTGCAGATGTTATCAGATGAGCCCACCTGTACAAAAAAAAATGGGAAATAAACAAACTGACTTCTTAGTTGTGCATCCCAATATAGTTTTACATCCCCAAAAAATAGCCTCACCTACACTTGTCATATTTTAACCAGACCTTCTGTGCCCCTCCATAAATTCCATGTTGTTCCACAAGTTCTCTGTCCCTGTGATTTGTGTTTTTCAGTGAAAAAGATCCTGAACACTCCTCCCAAATCACATCCTGCAGGATTTCATCCTCCACCCACTATATTTCCCACTCTGAAAGTCTATAGAGAAAGTATTCCTAACTCTCCCCTGGTTACCCAGAATTACAGCCTGAACATCAGAGGTTTCTCTGCAGTGTAAAATGGGGAACTTCTGAAAAAAGTTTAATTGTTATGAGCCCTAAAAAATTAACGTGTCTAATGAGAGGCTAATGACAGGGGCCTGACTGCAGAAGAGGCACCTAAGTGCTGTGGTCCAATTAACAACACCAGTTCAAACACAGCCTAATGCTTCACATGGTGGATTTAGACAGAAGAATATTTAATGTGAAACCATAATTGCAGCTGTAATTTTCCATATTCCCTCCCTACAAGCAGGGCTGGAAGCAGAGTGCATCCTTCTGGGATGGTGGGGCAGGAGCTGGAGCTGTCTGCCAGCACTGGGCTCCTGGGACTGGGATTTCTCCTCAGTTTCAAGGAAAAGATGGGTACAACCATTCAGAAATCATGAATCCCAATGTACTGCTTCATTTAGGAAAAGTGAGATTACTAAAAACCACTCATGTTTTAAAACCTGTTATTGATTTAAGGATCTTGCTTTGAAGTTTCCAAGAAGAATAATTCTGTGTTAAATATAATAATGAGGAGCCAGGCTCATCCTCAGGGATCCTTACAGGATGTGGACTGGGGAGGAGGCACTGTGGGACATCAGCTATTGCAAAATTGTTTTCCTTACTTATCTTTTGCCCAGAGATTACAAATGTAGCTGTGAGCAGCCCTGCATTAATCACACTCTGACATACCTGCATGTAAGAACACAGGTGTATTTACTGATTTCTATCATTGCAGTCAGCCTTTTGCTTTGATTTCAATGCATGAAAATCCAATACTATGCAATCCTCTACTAATCTTTTTATAAGATTTTCTTCTTAATCTTGATCCTGACCATGCAGTTTTATTCCAAAGCCAGTTGCTCCTACAGGAAACAAGTTGTTTCATGAGGACTTGAGTAAAAAGCCTCTTGTCCTGCAAATACATGTCCTATATTTGTTAAAACTCTCATGACCATCATCTCTGCTGTCTTTCTGGTTTTTGTGACTTTTCCCATGCAGGGAGTGACTGGCTGTGGGTTCAGTGCAGCTAACTGTGATAGTGATAACTTCAGATTCCAACAAAGATGAGAAATTCAAAGGGAAAAAAAAAAATTGACAACCTCAAAAACATCAGGATACAGACCCAAAGGTTTTTACTACATCTAATTTAGCATACCTGGTAAAAACACCTTGAAATTAATCTAACTGTCATCCTGCTGACCTAAATAAAAAAAAACACAGCACAGAGCTTTTCATGTTGCTTCAGTGAGTGAAGCAATTTGGAGAAAACAAACTTTTGCTGCCTTTACACTTCCTGGCAAAACTCCTATGGAAACAGGCCCATAATGCACATGCCTTGGGAGCACACAGTAGATAAAAATGAATCATCCAGATGAAAGAAAGCAAGAGCTCACTACAGCCTTATTCAATACATTTACTGTTTGTTAGTTGAACTTCAGAAATAAAAAACCCACATAAAGCTTTGGAGCAGCAGCATCCCCTCACAAGTGTGATATAAACTCTCAGCTGGGATTAATTCCCAAATTCATGTGCTGAACTGTTCCAGTGCTCAGAGGGGGTGGGGAGAGAAAGGAGATAAAAAGAGCAGGAAAAGGAGCCCAGAGGATGGGAGATGAGGAAGGGAGACACGGGGAGCTGGAGCACAATCAGCTCCATGGCAGATTAAAATGAGGCACACTTGTATAATAATAAATCAGCAGAATTAATACAGGCTTATCTTCTACCAACTTAGAAGGGGGAGGTGACAAATTGCACTTGAGGACAAACAGTTTGACTGTTGCCAGCATAAGCTGAGTGTCTATAGGAAATGGCTAAATTTAGACAGCCAGCTTTTGATGAGAGCAACGGAAATTAATTCAAGTTTTTTGTCTGTGGTTTGTGTTTTGTTTTGTTTTTTTTTTAAAGAGCTCTAGAATGTTACTCATCTCTTGAAACTCTTACCAAAAGAAGAGACTTCATAATGCACCATCCTCCCTGCCTACTCCCTCCTACTCTTCCCCCTATAAAAGGAAGAATTGCTCCTTTGGGCTACAGCAATTTAGGAACTTAATGCAGTTTAACAAATTCCCTATCTCTTGGCTGGAGCTGTTTGGCTCTGACAGATGAATCAGAGAAGTCCATAAACGTCTGGAGGATTCCTACAGACTTTTTCTTGCATGACTATATATGGCAACTACAGATCCAGTTATCTGCCATCGCTTGAACCTAAGCTTCAAACTTTTTACCTTTGTAGCAAACTTCCCTCAGCAGCAGCACTGCTAAATTAGACATAAACTGATAACTACTTTTCTCCAAAGCGTTTTCCCTCTCATTTCAAGGCAGTAAAAAACCTGAATTAAGATACACTTAAGTAAAATTTCACTTTTGTCAGTGCCTCTTGCCCTCAGCAATGCATTTTGTGAGGAGTGACCCAGAGTGTGATGCTGTGGGGTCATGTTCTCATTCACGCTGTCCTGCTGTCACTGAAGGTGCACCTCACCAAACAGCAGATGTTTTCCATCACTTATTGCCTGAAATACCAAGTAACACCAAGTGCCATGAGAAGTCAAGCACCAAAATCCACACTAAAAAAAAAAGGTCAAAACTGCCCAACTGATGTACAGAGGGACTTACAAAAGAATTCCAGAAATGCCTGCAACACCCTTTATCCAGAGAAATACTCAATAAACTTCTCCCTATCACCATCTTTTATGCATCTGATCATTTTTACAAGATGCTGAAGTGTGCACATCAAAGCCAGCACGTGATACAACACCAAAGGCTTTTAGCTGCATCCAAAGCAAAGGGTACCTCAAGTTCAAGCACCTTCTTTAAGCTGAATATTCCTAACAACCTCAAAAAGGACATCCAGGGCCACTGAGGGCTCAGGACAGGAGTGAAACAGGGTGAGCAAACTTGAAACACTGGAAGCCAACACTGAGTTTTGGATGCAAAAACCACTACAGGGCTCACTTTAAAATGACATTTTAAGCAAATATCCAAACCCAGCCTCTTCCTGGGCAAGAGGATTTGTATTTGTACAAATTTTGAAACCTCAGCAGATGATGGAGGCTGCTCTGAGCAGTGGGGCAGAGGCACAGAGGGCTGAGAGCTGCCAACATAAAATATAAGCACGGTCATGCTCTGTCTGCTGAAACACTCCTAGGAAATGCAGACAAAATAGTGAAAGAAAAAGCTCCTGTTCAGAGGAGATGGTATCTTACCCAGCTGCTCATTAACACCGTGCAGTTCAAACAAGTTATTTTAAATTCCTGAAGGCACGCCGTGTCTGGAAATGCAGTGTTTGAATAAGCACTCCTAAGACCCAAAGCATATCAGGTTTTCCCACCTGACTACAGCCTTAGTGCTGATATTTCTGAACCAGGAGCTCCCTCTCAGCCAGGTCAGGACAGACACTGAGGACCACCATGAGGGGGGCAAAAAAGGTAAAATGGGGCAAGTGACATCAGAGAATCTCTGAACTGGTATTGATTATCTAACAACTTATTTGATTTTATGAGTTCTATTTATTGGATCCTGATAAATCAATTATAAAAATATGTAATTGCTCATTTTAAAAATTGATTTTGGAATGGCTTGTGCAGCATTTGATGGTCAGGGTCTCAGACCTGAGGACTGAGATATTCACCCATGCCAGTGATCCATCAAAACAGACAAGATCGTTTCTGACGCTGCTCCCGAAGTTAGTACATGAACAAGGAAACATTTTGGTGCCATCATCAGATAGGGGAAGCATAAACAACTGTTAGCACCTCTGGGGAGGGAGCAGGTACCACCCAGCTGCATTCCACGAGTGGTTTTTCCTTAGGGCAGCGCAGGGAAAGCACAGCAGGCAGAAACCCCAGCTGTGAGTGTGGCTGCACAGACCAGCTCCCTGCGCTGGCTCCTGATTGTTCCCAGCCATGTCAGACCCAGAATGTGAATTTTTAGGGTGGTTTTCCCTGCTGAGCAGGGATTCCTGAGCCTTGCTGGCCACTCAGGACCCTCCTGCTCCCTGTTCCCCCAACGCCAGGCTCAGCACCCTCCTTCTGACCAGGAGTTCACTTTTGGGATAAAGAGCCCATTAGTGGGACCTAAACCAGCCAAGGTCATTCCCCCCATAAACAACTTGTCCAGTATTTCCTCAAGGACTTTGCTCTCTCTCTCATTTTTCTGCCCAATTTTTTAAACTGATGCTTAGGAGCATTTCCCACTGAAGTGTGTAATATGTCCCTAAAACATAAATATTTGCCAGATTGTCATACAGAAATACTTCATAATCTTTTCAGTAAATGGGTAAAATGCAAAAACTTAGTTTGCAACAGCATGAAACACTCCTGAAAGTGTGAAAATTATTGCTTATTTTCATGTAAGCTGAAGTATTAAAGTATAAATCACACTGTTTACATTAACTGATCAGAAGAATTCCCGTTGATTCGAGTAGGAAGCCGGAATTATTCACATTTTTTTCTCAACCCGGGTCTGTTAACTAATAGCTTTTTCACCCCTTATCAGCTGCACAAACAACAATGGATTTTAAATCAATTAAATGAGCTGTGAACTTCTCCTAATGGGGGGCACATAATTTAAGGCAGCCCAGAAAGTTTTGCAGGAGTCAGGAGGGCTGCTCAGAGGGGCACATGTGGAGAGAGTTAAAGCTCCAAACCTCTGTTTTCTCCCCCCTTACTCAAGTGTCAGCTGTGATAAGCCAAAATTAACAACCCTACACTGAACCACTTCAAATGAAGGGGAAAAAAATTTTCTTCTTGCTATTCTAGGTATTTTAAGTTGCATATGAGCACGGTGGCTAAATATAGACAGTGACAACAAGAGACAGCATTGTCCCTTTGGGCACATTGAATATTATCTCAGAATTCCCATCTTCCTGGGCTGAGCCTCCAGTGTTGGGCTGGGGCTTTTTTTTTTTTTTTTTTTTTGGTTGTTTTTCTTAGTTAGCAAAATGTGTATTAACCCCTACTTCGTTTTAGATGGAGCAGTTTAACAAAAAGTGTATTTAAGAGGGGGAAAAAAAGGAAATCCTGATTCTGCAAAAGCACTAGAAAGCTTTCCAATAATTTCCCCGTGTTAGTGCACTTAGAGCAGATGCCTCTCTTTCAGAGAGGACTGTCACTCTGTTTTTAAAGCTAGGAGGGCATCAATATGAAGCTTTTACAGCTTATAAACCACGAAGCCAAGCTGGTACCTTTGGACATAAAATTGTCTTTTTCTCCATAAGTCATGTGCTTCACTTCCAGGTTTCAATCAGAAGTGTAAGGGACAAAATCAATAATTACTCGTTTCAAAACACTTCCTAGGAGTGCAGCTACATCATCTGGAAAGCAGCAGACTCACATGAGCCTTTAATATTGAACAGGAGCAGACTTTCAGAGGACACAGCTGCTCCTGACTTCTGCAGTATTTAAATACCACTGAGTGACACCAACGTTTCTGCTTAATGTACCCAGTGCACTCAGAACATTGACAACACTTCATTTTTAAGCCAGCTTCTATATAAAGTTTAATTTTTAAAGCCATCTATAAATTATCAATGACATCTGTTCTGAAAAATGTCAATTCCTATTCCTTAGGCTGGCAGAATCCATCTATTTTGTGTAACGTCCTCTTCATATTTGAGCAATTTTAAAGCTCTATTGACATATGGTTTTCAGGGGAGATATTCCTCTTGTAGGATTTCGTTATTAAGACAAGTCTTGCTCTAATGTAAGGATGACAATAAATACACAGAGCTCTGACTACATCCCCTTGCTCTGACTCCCAAAGGTTTGAGGAGTGACAGCCCCAAACACCCCGTAAATACCCCAGTCAAGGCTCCCCTTCCACATCACACAAACCCACGGTGACAAGAGCCAGCAGCTGCAGAAACCAGTTTGTATTTCATCTCCTGATCAATAAAGTGTGGGGGCATCATCATCACTAATTCCTGTAACTCATTTATTCCTGCAACTCATTTACTGTGACAATGTACAAGCACAGGGCTGTCACCACGGACCCATCCCCTCAGCCAAACCCTGATTTTGGTTTTTCCACTCCACCTAATTGTACAACACAGGCACAATTTAGCACATCCGTCCTTCATTTCTTCAGCTGTTGGGCACTACCACCATGGCTTGTTAAAATGCAGTTAGGGTTGTTTTTTGTAACATCCTTATGATGTTACAAAAGGAGGGATAAAAAAAAAATTCAAATGTCCAGTGTCATCTTCCAAACCTTATATAATACACACTGCTTCCACTTTTTAAAGAATACACACATTAAACATCTTTGTTTTCAAGTCTAATACATTCTTTTTGCTTCTAATACACTCTTTTTGCCAAATTTCATTCCCTCACCAGTAACTTCCCGAGTCCCTGTCTCAGAGGCATCCCCTAAAATCAAAAATGGGTTTCAAGAAAGTCTAATCTTGAAGAAACAATTGCACCACGTGCTTTGGTTCTATATGAACACATAAACTGTCACCAAATCCTCTGACAATATTTGTCATTCAGCAGCAAAACAGCCACTGCCTGCTTGTGACTCTGTAATTGTGGAGCAGCGTCTGCTGGATGCTGAAATCCTGCTTTCTGGTCATGGCAAACATAAATCAAGGAAAAAAACCTGCTCTATTAAATCTATTTGCTCTGGGAGAACAGGGATTTATCATCCTGTAAAACAAGTGGTCAATAAGATTCAGAAGTGCTTAGAACAGATCTTGATGAATCAGGATGCCACAGGTGACGCTGAAATTGTGTTTGAAAGCAGAAAGGTGAATGCTCTATTTATTTCAGTCTATAGACAGGCTGGGGATTAAAAGCATCACAAACACAGTAGGATTTTCCCTCTGTATCCCCTCGGGGAGGATCCTTAACAGACTGTCCCAAGGGGCAAAAGCAGTAAGAGAGGACACAGGGCTGCTTTAAGTAAATCTAAAATGGATATTCTTTAGAGAGCCATCACAGAAGAAACGGTTTGCAGGAGTTTTTCAACACCACAGAAACCTTGAGCAAGTGCAAAAACCAAGTTTCAGCAGGAACAGGAGCAGGTCAGGTCCAGGGGCCCGCAGGGAAGCCCTGAGTCGGAGACAATTCCCAGGGAATCCCATTAATGACTCGGGAATAATCCCTGCTCACATCACATGATGATCCCCAACACAAAAGAGAGCTTGGTTTCTCACCCAGGACAAGAATTTGGTCCCAAAGGACAGAAAGGAAGCTTAAATAGCACAACCACATAATTAATAAGGAAATGAATATAGGTGTATTGTAATGGCAACTTTGGGAGTTGTTAATTTAACCACAGACTAATCCCTTTTTTTTTTACTGTTTTTCAACAGAGGAATCCAATTCCGCTGCTTTATATATTTGAATGTTGTTCCAGCAACTTATTGTGGGGAATCAACATCCTTCCCTAGCACAATGAGCAGCTTTAGTGCAGACACAGAACACTCCCCAAATGATAAAAACTCGGATCTGCCACGGCACGAAGCCAGCCAGAGGCTGGGCTTGGATGGCCAAGCTGCATCTGGTTTCACTTTCCAGTAACAAAACAAAACTCACAGGCACCATTCATTATCTACGAGGTCCAACAGCAAGGCTTTCAAATACACTTTCAGAACTAATTAAATGCTTGTTTAAAGCTGAAGTGAATGTAAATACTAAAGTGAAAGTGAACTGATTAACTTGCAGCGTTTTGTGCCTGATTATCTCGGTGAAGAATGAGCTCCTGGCACTCCGGCCTTGTGCTGGAGGATCAATTTCCTGTTCACATCAAGGCTGCTGAGCAAACCTTCCCCACATTTGATTCGACTCAAATTCAAGTGTCTGCTTTGCCTTGGACACAGAGAATGTTTTCTGACTGGGCAGGATATTTTGAATTTAGGGGCTAAACGCTGTCACCTTTGCCATTAGGCTTGAGCCAAAATTCAAGGATGTTCAAGGCAGCCAGACCTCCCTCCCTGTCACCTTTGCCATTAGACATTAGGTTCCACAACACCTCCTTTGGGTTTAACTCACACTGCTCAGATCTCATCCTCTCTGTTCAATGTGGCTGAGGAGGGAAATGAGATTCATAAGCTGCAGCCTTCATTCAGTTCCAAAGTATTATCTAGTAGCTAAAAAAAGACATCATTTGCTCCTACTACTGTTCCTTTTGCCAGTTCCTTATAAAGCCAGCCTGTCTTGCATCTTTGATGTCAGGAACTCTGTATTTTAAGTCCTGTAACAATCATATATTGTTTATTTTTGTGCTTCTTTCACGCAAAGGTGAAAATTCCTAAATTTTGTAAACTCCTGTTATAAAAACACAAAGAAAAATGCAGAGGACACTCGAGCTCTCTCTGTGCTGGCCTGTGCCAGGCGAGGATGCGGCCTTGTATCAGACAGGATAGAAGAGCCCAGACAGATGCAGTCTGAGGGAGAGGTACAACCACAGAGCATTCAAAGGGAAAGCAGGAGAGGCCGCCTCTCCCCAGAGCCAGGAGACATTTTTACACAGCATTCTTCACTGGGAACATCACGGGATAAAAAAATAAATGAGTCCAGTATTTGCACTTCCATAGATATCCAGTTTCAGGCTGTGACAGAAGAGGCAGCACAACCCAAATTCAAAGCACTGCTAACAGCACCCGCTGCTCTTTTACTGTGATTGTTACAAGTCACATTAGTATAAATTTGTGAAGTGTTTTAACACTTTTTCATTTGAGCTTAATTAATTTTCATAGGAGTTTCAGCTTAATTAATTTTCATAGAAGTTTGAGCTTACTTAATTTTCATAGAAGTTTGCCAATTTTCTCATTTGTTGTTGAAATCACAACACGACTTTTCCATATGCAAGGCAAATATAATAATATCAGCTCAAAAAGTCATTTTTGGACTTGTTTTTGTATTTCACAACCAAAAATACTTCCAGTGTAAACTGTTAACCGAAGCTCTGACAAGTTTTATTATAAATATTCCCAGCTTTAAAGAGAAATTTGAATATATTCACTTAGTGTATGTTCAAGACAGTTTAGGTCTGACAGCTTCAGATTATGCCTCATTTATATGGAGCAGTGATCAAATTCGTTAATATGTGAGAGAACTGAAGAGGCAGAGGATTGTGAATCAAACAGCATGAGCAAAGTTGTCGAGGAACATGAATAGCTTATGAGGATTTACTTAAGGTGATGGTTTTCATGGTCCCCCGTGCCAAGGGCTGTGGGGGAGATGAAGGAGCAGGGAGGAGGAGGAGGAGGGAGCAGCGCTGCCTTAAGGCGAGGAGGAAGCTCTTAATCTGCCCATAATTCACCCCAGGTGCTGCCAGAGATAGGACCCTCTCCCCTCAGCCAGGGTGAGCCATTTGACAGGACAGGTAAAGCCTGCTCACAACCTTCTCCTCTCCAAGTGTTGTCTGTGCCACAACGGCTCAATGATTTAAGAAGCATTCGTGCAGGGGAAAATCAAATCTCACTGTGAAGCAGCATCTCCTTAAGATTCATTTAATCTTCTGATAACACAAGCTGTGCACACACAATCACTGAAGATGATAATCTCCTGTATGTAACACTAAGTCTGCTATTATTCCATTTATTAAAAAGTGCTATAATAATGTTTTGTGCATACATGTACTAAAAAGACAAGTGGATTAGGAGATGGAAATTCAGGGTGCTTCCTCCTTACGGAGGATGGCTGCCTAATATCTCCACTTGCTTATGTACAGACATGGTTTAGCATGTTTTGCATGAGAGCTCTGCCAACAGCAGCTCCTCCAGCAAGAGCCAAGGCCCCCAAAACCTCTGATTTTTGGGGAAGGATAACCTCAGATCACAGACAGGCTCAACTTGTTATCAGTTGTTCTTTTTCCTAAGTAAATAAATCATCAGCAGATCCAACTATTGGGGGAAGGGAAGAAAGAGAGAAAGAGAGAAAGAGAGAAAGAGAGAAAGAGAGAAAGAGAGGAAGGAAGGAAGGAAGGAAGGAAGGAAGGAAGGAAGGAAGGAAGGAAGGAAGGAAGGAAGGAAGGAAGGAAGGAAGGAAGGAAGGAAGGAAGGAAGGAAGGAAGGAAGGAAGGAAGGAAGGAAGGAAGGAAGGAAGGAAGGAAGGAAGGAAGGAAGGAAGGAAGGAAGGAAGGGAGAGAAGATTTTTTTTTTTCTAAGTGGGAGAACAGAACACCAGGCTTATTTTAGCACCAAAAATATCTGTTTATTTCTTTATGTCATCTCTGTGAACTTTGAGGAACCAGAGTTGTAGTTAAGGACAACACACGCCCAAGTGCAAGTTCCTTCTGTTCTGTCTGTGTGCAGATCTCCTGATCCTCCCCTGCTTTCTCTCCCACTATTCCCTCAGCTGAAGTTAACCCTGGCTGCATTAGCACAATATTCCTCGGGGCAAGAGCCAGTAAATAAAGTTTATTAACATCCCTCAGCACTGACTTCAAACCACTGTGGGCTCTGCTCCCCCTTGGGCTGATCCCACTCCTGCAGCTGCTGATGCAGAAATCTCCACGTGACCACTCTTTTCTACCAAAAAAGTCATGGCTATCACATCTTGAATTTTTCGGACAAGTCATGCTTAGAACCTACTGACAAAATGCCACTTCTGAATTACTCTGATGGCAGCTTTCTCATTACACAAGCTGTGTAAAGCTGGTCCCAGCAGGTTCTTTTAACCACACTTACTGGTGACAGGTTTTCTGCTGAATTTTCCTGCTCAAGCTCCACAGTACAAACTGCTGGAAACTGGTTCCAGGTAACTTATTAAACACCCCAGTTGATATATGTGAAATGGCTTTCCCAACCATCTTAACCTTTTCTGACCTTTCCCGTCCTTGTCAATGGCCACACTGAGTTCCAGCCCTGCTCTCTGGGTGTTCTCAGTGCTTTATCTCTCTTAGCAGTGCTGCAGGGCCACACAAATTGCTGTAATGTGCCATTTCCTGACATTAAACCAAAAGGGGAAAAGAAAAGGGCAGAAATTCTGATGCATTTCTTCACTGTTTTGAATACAAGCTATCAGCAGGACAACCAGAAAAATTAGGGTACTATTAAATTAGGGTACTATTAAATTAACCAACTCCGATTTTTAACCTGGTATTTCATTCCAGCAACCTCACTGCTTTATAAAAATATACTTCATTAGTAGTCTACAGTCAAGGTATGCAATATATAGAATATTATACTGCATAATATTTATACATATAAATTATTATATATATAATATATAACTATTAATATATTACTATATAAAATACTCTATAATATACATATCAATATATAATATATAATATATATATAATATATAATATATAATATATAATATATCTAGATATTATATTGCATATTATATATGTATATACACATGAATATAAATATAAATATATAAATAAATATAAATATATAAATATATATATATATGTAGTAGGATATAGAGAACTTTAAGGACACCAAGACTGAGTAAGTAGCAATCTCTCATGCTTCCAAGGAAAAAAAGGGTTTTGAAAGCATGACATCATTTTTTAGAGTAAGAGTTCTTTTGAAAGTTAGTACTAAAAATTTAATCCTATGATCTACACAATTTGGTTTTGATCAATTTGTGTCTCTTATGAAATAGCTGCTGTTTTGAGCTTGTAGCCCATGTATTTTAACTGTGTGTCAGTAACATGATTTATCATACAAGGATTGTGAAAAGCCAGATACTCATTCTGCCAATAGCAGCAGCATTTTGAAGTCCAGCAATGGCCTCACACCCACAGCTGTGGAGGACAGACCTGGCTGTGATCCCTCCTTTTAGCCTCCTGTTTTCTTCCTCTTTCTGCTTTTAAATGGAGCTTAGCGTGACTCTTGATCCAAATATTACATGTAAACCTTAGCAGAGAACATTTAGAAGTGGTAATTACTAACCATTTCCCTCAATAATTAGCTTATAAAAAGGTGTATTTTTAATGCAGACTGCCAAACTCTCCACTAATCATCTCACACCACTTCCCCACAGTAACAATTATTGAAAAACAGTTTAAAAACGCATAAACAAGAGCGTTTAGCACTCATTTACTTCAGACCAAATGTCAATAAAACCTCAAGACGCTGCGGACTGGCTGTGTTCAGAAACCCAGAGCAAAGGAACAGCTGGGGCTGGGCTGGAGCTGCCTGTTGAACTTCCCACCATTGCTGCTTTCCCCAGTGCCACCACTCTTCCCGTCCTTCCAGGACTTCACCTCCAGCAGCACCAGGGAAGGAAGCCCAGGCTGCCAGAGCACGCTGGGACAGCAGGAAGAGCCAAGAACTTCTGTGTTTATCCTGCTCAGTTATTCCCAGAGTTTCTGCAGCCTTTTCCCATCTCCAGCACACCTGGAAAAATAGGTTTGGGTTTCCTCCAGCTCTGGCTCTGTCCTGGGAAGAGCAGCAGTGCTGCCTGTGCTGGGGCTGAGCAGGGGAAGGTGGAGGGAGCTGAAAGGCAGCTCTATATCCAGTACACACACAGCAATTTGTTACTGTGAAAAACCATCTGTTTCTCGGTATTACAATCCTCAGAGGGGAAATTATAGCTAGCGTTCAACATAAAACATCAATTTAAACCATCAACTATTCATAATTTCAATTCTTTATTGGAAACCAAGGACATAAATGTCAGGGAATAAAGCAATATTTCTTTTATTAACTGTTCCATTCATCTGGCTATTAAATAAAACCAGGACCTTAATAAATAGCATTAGCCTTTGTACTGACAGCCACCCCAACTAGCACCATAATTCTAAATAAAATGCATTATATTTCTAGTTTCAAAGTAAAAATCAGGATTAAAAAGCATTTCAAAACATATGCAAAGAGTATTTTTGCAGTGTTGCTGCTCCTGTGTGGTTAAATGCTTTAAGAAACAATGCTGACCAAATAACCCCCCCACATTTATCTGCAAGTTTCCAGTCAGCCACCTCCCCCCGATGATATTCTACAACATTAATATTACTAAAGAACAGACAGGATTCCAGTACTGATGCTGCCTGCCTGTTGCCAAATGGAATGATTCATTTAATCCCCTGCTCCCAGATACGATGCCTGCTACAAAAAAAATAATAACAATAGTAATAACATTAAAAGGAGTGGGTGGGTGGAGAGTGGGAGAAAGGAAGAATGGCAGAGACAGGGAATGTGTTCTTCATACAGCCTGTCATCACCCTTTACTAATGGCACAAAAGTCTGCATTTATGTTGACAGTTATAGAGTATTTCTGCAGTTTGGTATTTAAGAGTTACACACAAAAATCCTGCAGTCCAACAGCCTGGGACAGGGAGTGCAGAATCTGTTTGTAATTCTGTTTGTGGAAATGGAGACAGAGCTGCATTTGCTTGATGGAGAGCTGCAAAATTGAACTTTGTGTGATTAGATAAGGCTATTGGGGAGCTCCCCTGCACCTTCGAGGAAAAGGAGAATTCTCTGAGAGCTGAGGAGTCCTGAGAAGTCCACAGACTCACTATTAATGTTCAGATAATTGTCCATTATTCCTCCTTAAGAATAGCTCCCCTGCTCTTAACACGACCAGCATGGGGTACTCAAGAACACCATTACAGGGGAAAGGAAGCACAACTGTAATCAAAACAATGATTACTATCACCTTCATTTAAATGCAGAGTGAGAAATGAATACAAAAATATTCACTTGAAAGTGAAAGCTAAGAAATTAACTTTTTCCCCATGGACATCAGAAACCTAACCTCAAAACCAGGAATTACTTGTAAATTTTTTACATCCCTTTAGAGCACACATTAGTTTCTCCTTCTGCATTTAAATGAAGGCAATGGTAATCATTGTTTTGATTACAACTGTGTTTCCTTCCACCCAAAATGGGGTTCTTAAGGACCCCATGCTGGCAGTTTTAAGAGCAGGAGAGCTGTTCTTAAGAAGTAGTAATGGACAATTATTGCAAGTGTTAGCAGTGAATCCATGGACTCTATTGGTCCCCCCATCTACTTAATGCAGCATTTCCCTACAATTCCTCCCAACTCCACACACAATAAAACCCATCATGCCAACATTAAGAAAAAACCCAGCGTGATTAAAATACACTTGTCATTGTGATAGGATAAAAACATCTTTCTGCTTCTTGTAAGGTTTATTTATGAAGATGGAACCAGGAGTGTAAAGTCAGAATTGGAGCGTAACAATGAAGTTTATACTGAGTTTTCATAAATGAAAACTGATAAATGCCTGAACTCATCTCACATCCTAACTTCAGCACATCTTCTTTTGTCTTCAGTCATTTCCACCAGCCTTAAATCACTTAAAGTCATCCTTATTCTGTGTCCTGGCAAATGGCCACCTCCTCCTCAGTTTCACCACCTTTTTCTACTCCTAGCCCTGAAGTCTGTTCCAGTTCACTGTGCCTGGGCACACTAAAACTTCCTTACATGTGGAAAGCTGCCTTCCAAATACCTGTCTGCTGTTTCTGATGCCTCCTCAGCTGCCCACAGCAGGACTGAGTTCTGCTGAGGAGGGATTTCCAGCATTATCCTGGTTTGGGGATGATGCTCAGACTCTTAAAGCCTTTTTTTTAACCAACCTTAATTCCACCTCCTTCCCAACACAATTGGGCAGCACCAATTGCAGCAGGTATTCCTATTCTACATCCCCAAACAGTCAGAAATTGGGTTATTGAGGGCAGGTAATGCTCAGGCTTATTAGCCAGGGTTAAACCAGAATATTACAATCCAAGGAATTGCTGTGGTGCTGTCCCAGGGAGAACTGACACCTACCAGAGCTGGGCTTTTCCTCCAGGTACCTCCTCCAAGCTCTGTGATATCTGATTATCAAATGTCACCTCCTAACAACACCTTTCCTGTAAGCACTGGGCAGCAAATGATACTTCAGGAATTGTCAGCATGTCTAGTTAACCCAGTTTAATAAGAGACTTCATTTCCTTACAGTACCTACTGCTAGCATTCCCCAGAAAGTTATCAATTCTGCCCTCCCACCCCCTGTCTTCATCAATTATGATCAACCAGCTCCTGAATAAATGCAAACACATCCACAGTCCAAGCAGGGCTGCAATCCACACAGTCAGGATGGATTTACATCAGTGAATTCAGTAAATCCAATCACAGTGTCAGTAGCACCACCACAGACTTGACTCTGCACATTTTTAAGGAGTAAAAATCAGGGCAATCAAGTTCTGTCACACCTTGTTACTGCTGCTTTCAGGTTTCCTGGCATGTATTGAGCACAGAGCTGGGCAGAGCCCTGGGATGCTGCTCACAGTGGAGATGCTTTGTGCAAAATGCACAGAGAGATGGACACAGGGGAAAAGGGGCCAAAAAAGGGGGAAGGATTGTGTCAAACATCAAGGATTGTAAAAATTTACTTCAAAATTTAGATACCTGTAGGGGGAAAAAAAGCCTTTAGTCATAGCTAAAAGCAGAGAACAAATATGGGAGCTTTTATGATGGGAATTTATTCTGAACTCCAAATGAGGAAGGTTGGGGAGAGGGGTTTGTGACACACCAGAACTCAAAACAACAGAGCAACAAATTCACAAAACTTGTAGATCACAAACCTAAGGGAGAGAGAAGTTAAGCAAGAGCTTACCAGAATCTTAAATAGCAGCAATTAAAGACAGGTCCAAACCTAAAGAGAAGGAGTGTGAAAAGGGCCCAGTGGCTGAAGCAAAGCTCTTCCCTGACCTCAAATGAAAGGGATGAAGCACTTGGGTGAGACTGCCAAAGGCAAGAATAAACATACAGCATAAACATTTGGAAATGAAATCAGAAGTGTTCCAGCACAGAATGGGAGAAAACCAGCAAGAAATCCAATAAGCAGCAAGAAACACCTTTTATAAATAAAGGAACGGTGGAATGACAAGGAAAGGGACCCCTGGCAGATCACAGAGTGGAAAAGGGACATCAAGAGCACAAGGGATGTCTTCTTGCATCAGCTTTTACTACAAGACCTGTCAGTAGATGGATAGCATGAGGAGAGAAGAGGGGAGGGTTTCAAACTTTATCTGGAACAGATTACAAAGATGTCAATTAAAGGGTTTAGGTATTTTCAGACTGGCTTGGCTTCATAAACTTTGTCACTGTGCATGCTGAAAAACTGGCAAATCATTCAAGACATTTGTTGTTACCTTTAAAAGGACCTAAAAAGGCCAAACATACAGCATATTTTTAAAGTGGCAGAAAAAGTAGCAGAGGACAGGGAGGGCTGGGCAATTCCTCAGAAATCAAGGAAAACTAACATGAATCACCACCTGCTCATAAGCACCTAGAGGATACCCCATAGGTGGCTCTAAGTTGTCAAAAAATCAAGTTGTTAAAGCAAGTTAAAACTGATTCCTTCTTTGATATGCAAAGGAGCTTGAAGGACTGAGGAAAAACCAGGGAATGCCACAATTGGAGCTGAGGGAGGCTTCAGTGAAGTCCTGCTGAGCACACCCTGCAGGAAGGTGAGGAAACCTGCTCTGGACCCCAAAGCAGCACAGTGAGAAGTTACCAGCAGGAGTTTATCAAACCCTTTGGGGGGTAGGGACAGATGTTCCAGATTGCAATGCAAGATGTTTTCCATTACCATCTGTGACAGATTATCTTTGTCAAGTGGGCAGTTTGCCTTATCTCTCTCTCTGAGTGACCACAATCACACCTCCCTGGGAGGGGACATCTGCTGATAACAGCTATTGAATGTCCCTGCATGGCTGATAAGAACTACAGCATCCCATTGGGAGATGCTCCGCCCAGAGGGAGGAGCCAAGCATTCCTACATGGATATAATCTGGAGGTTCTGGAACACCAGCACGGCTTCTCCACTGGATTCTCCAGAGGAACAGCAGCTGCCTCTCCTTCCACTGGATCTTCAGAGGAAGAATCCATCCTTCTCTACAGGATCCCTGCTCCAGCAGAGCCACCCCTGACACTGCAGGAGGGCTGAGCCACAATTCCAATGGGGCTGCCACCAACACCCTGACCCACAGGGTGTCAGGTTGGGTTCTGACTCTGTCAGTGCTGTTCTAGTGTACCTGCATTGTTTATTTCATCATTTTATTTTTCTTCCCTATTAAAGAACTGTTATTTCCTGCTCCCATATTTTTGCCTGAGAGCCCCTTAATTTAGCAATTGGGAGGGGTGGGGAGGGTTTACATTCTCCATTTCAGGGGAGGCTCCTGCCTTCCTTAGCAGACTCCTGTCTTTCCAAACCAAGACAGAGGTTCTTGCCTGGATCTGCCCCACTCCACTGTCCCCAGTAACCCTGTGACAGATAAAGTTATTTAATCTGCAGAGAACAGGAGCCTGGTGTGTACAACAGTGACATGAGGGGATTACAGTTCCAAGGAAACTTCACAAATTGAAATAATCAACACAGACCCCAAGAACCACAAAAACCCTTAAACCCTAAAATTCAATATAAATGAACTAATGTAAAAGACTGCACTTGAATTAATGTAAAAGACTGCATTTAATGTAAAAGACTGCACTTAATGTAAAAGATTGCACTTGAGCAGAACAACTGGGTACTCTGCAGTTAAAAATAAAAAGAAAAGTAGTGATAATGCTGGATCACAAGTTGAACATGACTCAACAGTGTCCTTCTGTTTCAAAGGAGGGAGATATCGTTCTGAGAAGAGCAAACCCACACAGAAAGCCAATAAGATGTGAAATAATTCTTCTGCTCTAGTGAGTGTTGGACAAAATCTTCCAGCTGAGGCTTTGCTGGCTTTGGGTATTGCATTTCAAAACTGATATAGCTCAATTTGAGAACTTCCAGAGCAGTGGAAATGATCAGAGAGGCCCAGGAAGCTTCATCTGCAGGCAAGGCAAGGCAGGAGGGCAGCTCAGCCTGCTCAGGAATCAGGAAAGTAAAACCAGCTTCTCTGGCATCAGCACAAACCAGGCCAGGAAGGAACAGGGGCAGTTCTGGGATGCAGGAGAAACTGGATAACAAAGCACAGGATGCTTCAAAATAATCCCTCATTAAGTTAATCAAAAGAATGCTGGATGGGGAAAGAGAAAATGATGGAGAAAACAGGATTTCAAATATAAGACACTGCTCCAAATAGACAGGTGGCAACATGAATTCCATGTTACAGACAGAGCACAGAGAAAAGTGATGGCTTGTGAAGGCTGGCCTACAACAGAGGCTGGACAGAGTTAAATAATAAAGTTTATTTATTAAAAGGCCTCCATGGATCCACCTTGGGCAGCACAAGAGCCCAGCCAGGGCTGCACCCAAGATGAACCAAAATGGTCACAAAACTCACAACCAGGCACAGGGTCTCTCACTTTTATAAGTTCTGCTCCATTTGCATACTGGAGTTAATTGTCCAATTACAGCTCCAGCCCACGCAGTCCCATCCTGCTTGTTTTTATCTCTTCAATTCACCATTATTTATTATATTATACTATTATCACCATTACTTAAGAGCATTATTTATGCTTTTGGGCCCAAGATTTGGATCCTTTGTCCTTGGTCCCCAGCTAGAGCAGGAATTGTTTTGTCTCCCTGCTCTGTGCACAGAGCTCACCATCCCCTAATGTGAAGCTCAGAACTACACACTAAAGCAGCACAGAATCTGAAAAATATAAAAGCTAAAACTTAAGGCATCAAAGGAACTAAAGGAACTAAAAGAACTAACTAACACATCACTAAGGCTCAGGAACAAGGCTGTTCTGTCATGGAACATAAAAGCACCAGAAACAACTGTGTGTGACCCTCCATCAGCATGGGAATTAACAGGTTAAGCAGATATCTATCTGCCAGGTACAGCTGATGGACCATGGAACCTGAGTTCTGTCCACCTTTTCTCCAAAAACATCAAGCTGAGCCTCCATTTAACACATGTGGTAATGCAAGGTGCTGATTCCTCTCTGCTCCACCCCAAGCATGTTCTGCACACCCTGAACATCCCTGGCAGGTCATTGAAGATAAACACTAAACCAAGCAGCCCAAAATTATAGAGACCTTTTTTCCTGGACTTGGCTAAAAAGTCTTGCAGAAAAGTCCAATAGAAAGATGAACTTAACTTCCCCACCTTCTCCACAGAAACTGAAATAAATGCTTAAATACCTGGAATTATGGAGCAAAATCCTCTTTTCTCTACTTGATTCCTACTCACTCCCTATATTGGTGTTTCCAATTTCTACCACTAAAGTGGAAGTTAATTTCTCAAGCACAAGATGAAGCTCATTTATTTTCTCCCAAATGCTCCTTTTTAAAAGCATTTCACATTGCTTGGAGGAAGGCTTTATAACCTAAAATTCATCACCGTGATGGGAGGGTTGCAATTTCTCATGCCTTGCTCAAACAGGAATGACTTCTTTTTTTAATTGGAAGAAAAAAATGAATTTATTTGTTTTGAAAGCATTAATGTTTTAAATCTGGCAAGGAAAACTGCCTGAACCTATTTGCTCTCAGCTAAGCAACAAATAATTTGGACTTGGACCTGCAGTCACGTACGGGGAAGATGCAGGGGAAGAATATGCACTTTTGGCAGGAATCAAGGCCATTAAGGAGTGGGAAGCTTCATGCTTCTTTGATACTTTCTATTTAATAAACCTGAAGTAAAGTTCAAACAATTGCTTCAGTCATACAGGAAGAAAATCAAGACTAATGGTGCATTGAATTCTAGGCACTTTTTTTTTTGGAATATTCCATTCAGAGTAATAGGAATATGTTCTAAAATAAAAAAAGAGGGGGGGAACCCACCAGGACTGTTTTAAAGGTGGTTTTGTTGTTGATTTGTGTTGTTTTTCTTTTAAAGTAGAAGCAGAAAAACACCTCTAATCTTCTCCATTACATAAAACATGGTTTTCCACTCTGGTGTGGACAATGCATTTCCTCCTAGAGTCTGGGGACATCCTAAACAGCAAAAATCTCATTTTCCTTTGCTTCCAACCTAAACCTTTCCAGTCCGTGTTCATATCTCCCAGGACCAGCATTAGGAATAACCACATTTGCACAAAGGGCTTCTTTGGTCACTTTTTGTTTTCATTACCTTGATCTGACCTGAAGCTGCATGGCCAGAATTCACCTTTTGTCCTGCTTTGGTAAATCTGGGTGCCAGGCTATAAACCCCTCCTGCAGATAATTCTCATTGTGTGGATGGAAAATTGAATATTTTTAGAGACAACTGAAGTGAAACTTTTAGAGAAACAACATGTTTAGTACTAAAAAGCATTTCAACACGATTTGATTGCACAACTGAAAAGGCTGTGAAAAATTAAACAAGAAGCTGACTCATGCACCTGTATAATGACAAGAAGAAGCTCCTGTTTGATTCCTGCATTTTGAGCCAAAGCATATGAAGCCATAAAAACAAAGCAGCTCCTTGCAACAGGCTCATAATGAAGCTGGGACTGTCCTCCCCTCTCACTTTGCAAAGCTGCTTTCACAACGAAGCCTTTGGGATTCTGGCACACAACTTGCTCTGAACTATAAAATTCTGAGCATGATTTAACATGAAAATCTGAGGACATCATGGCTTTTGGAAGCTTCCTATATGAAGCTGTAATTTCCTACCAGCTCTTTGTTGGGAAAAGAGAGGCTGTGACTCCACTCCTGCTCGTAGGACAAGAGGAATGGCCACGTTACTGTGTATTAATTCTCTCCACTTCCCCTTCCTCTCTCCCCTGCTGCTGGTTATTGTCATCACTGACTGAGATAATACATGCTGGCATTTTTAGGAACATAAAAATATTTATAAAATCTGCCCCAATTACAGCCTCCCAGAACTACCTGCCTTCCCTCCTTTCTCTCAAGACCTCTGTGCTAACTGGGTTTTCTGCATTTTCTGCATTTTCCAGGACCTTGTTCAGCCCCTCTGGTGGCACTGCTAATGCTGCTGTGAAGAAAACTAATTTACCTGCTTTTTCCTTCTAAGAAAAAAAGCATTCAAGTCTCTTTTAAATGCCAGAATAACAAGAGCTGCTTTGTGATCTTCAGATGAGCATGAGAGATCCATGTAGCTCCCTGCAATAAAGCAGGAAGGCATAGATACCCCTACAAACTAACCAGCAGGTTAAAAGACAGGAATTTGAAGTTTTTGCTAACATACCAGCTTTGATCCTGAACAACAAAAAAAACCTGGTTTACAGAATATTAATAGATGCATCTTCCATGTGTGCAGGGAAGTGTTTTACTTGCCAGCACAACACAGGCAAGCCTGTAACATGAATATCTATAACCATGTCAAATGTAACATGCAAAGAGCTTTTTAGGCAGTGAATTAATAGTCAAGGAGAGAAACTGAAGACTCCATTCACTTAGAAAATTCAAAGAATCTAGAGAGAAAAAGCTTGGAGAAAAATAACCCCACGACATGTCTTAGCCAAGCTGAGCAGTAAAGGCACAGCAAACTTAACTCCAAGAGATCAGCACTTCTGCTGTAGGTTTTCCACATAAACCAAAACTATGGTTTTCCACATAAACCAAACTCTAACAGATCAGAAACTACTGCTGACATAATGAGTCTATCCCCAAAATCAGAAAAAAACTCCTTCCTTGAAATCATGCCCATTTTTGTGAAGCTCCTTCAAAGCAATTAAACCCATCCTAATTTGAGACCCACACAGGATGGGACTGTAAAATGCCGTTTCAGAGCAGAATATAGATAATATTTCTAAAAGGAGATAAGCTGTTAATAAAAGGAGTTGTGAGTGCTTTCTAAACTTTCACTCTCTCCATAATCAGAATCAAGAATAAGTGAAATCAGAGGTGGGGTCAGTGCTCCAAGGAAGCCCCTTCCCAAAAAGAAAGCTATCCCAGAGTACATAATGCAGGAAAAAACCTCGTGTGACACCTCCAGCAATGCCTACAACCCCCTTCTACCTCAGTCTTTTTATGACAAGAGGATCCATTTAACAGAACATACCTACTATTCCTGAGCCACTCCAATTCCAAAAGGAAAAATAACACATTAATCTGCCATGCATGTGGTAGGAGCTGGGAGGCCATTTAGGAATCTTTCCTGAAGAAAAGTGCTCTATAAATATAAAATATGGAATTGACACCTCAATGACCCTATCATGGGGAGCTGTTGTGGGGAAGTCTCTTCTCCAGCTGCATGGAAGCAGTTTCCATCATCCTTCTTGGTGCAGAAAGAATAAGTTTTCATCATCATTGAAAATAATGTACTTTTTAGGGACATCAATTCATAAATCTGCTTGATGACCTTTAAATTTTGATTATAATAGCCTTTTTGTAATTATATATACATTTTTATTGGAGTATTTAAAATGCTATTGAAGGTGAGATGAACAGCAGTTAAAAGAGAATGAAATCAATATGGTTATCTATGCAGGTAATCAGACAACTTTTTTTAACACTTCTTTTTTTAACTATAAGGATTTGGAGTGATTTTTTGTGGGTTTTTTTTTTATTTTGCATGAGGTAAAATTTCTGTTCTGCTACCTAATGTCATAAAATTTCCTGAATAGCACAGCTCTGTATCACATAACAGAGAAGTATTTTATAAAACAGAACTGAAGAAGACACCAGAAAAATAATTAATCTCATTAAAAGACCTTAGAAATGAGGCCCCTAGCAAACTGAAAAAGGAAGTGATGTTCAAACACAGGTTTCTTCAGTAATAACAAAATAATGTGCAAGTAATTAGGATTTTGGTGTTTATTGCTGTATGTCAGGATGTTAAGTACTCCCACTATAAATGCTCTCAGAATCACTAAAAGGATCTTTTCCACAAATGAAACACATTTTTAAGTGAGCCTCAATATCACTGCTGGAAAAAATCTGCTTGGCACAAGGACTGGGATTATACAGAAAGAGGAAAACTCCTACAAATTTCAACTGACAAAGAAACATGATTTTAATAAAAAGGGGATTTGCTTGAGAAATTGTCCTTTTATCAGCAGTAAAAGTGCTGCAATTTTAAGATGTTGCTCAATCATTTTAAGATTTTAGGAAACTGTTTGAAAGTACTCTCTAATAAAAATATAACCAATAATAGAAGGATGTTGTAGCAACTAAAAGGGTATTAAAATTGTGCTTTTGTTAGTTCTGAGTTAAGGAACAATGGCAGGATTAGCAGGAAACTATTACGAAATTAATCTGATTAATGCCTTATAAATAATGAAGCTGTACTTAAAAGGGTCCACAAGCTCCACCATGTCAGAACATGGGTCTAACCCATGATGCAAGACTAAAAAGGAGGATATTTTCCCTACTAATTAAACAGCAAAAACTGAATCCTCCCAAAAATCAAGTAAGAACAAACAGGGAAGGGAAAATAACAGTATGACTTGTAAAAACACAATAAAATTAACTGCAACCAACTCCACCCTCCTCATAATCAGTCTCGGAGGAAAGAGCAAGGCTTTATTCTTGTTGTGTTGCACACTATCACAATTTCTCCTCACACAAATACCTTTTCCCTCTGATTTTTTTTTTGTTTTTGTTAGAAGGATGCAAAACCCTTCTGAGCAGGGTATCAGCATGGGCAGGAGAAGGACACAAGGGACAGCACAACCTTCATCCAGCTCTCTTCAAAACCACAGACAAAAATCCATTTTAGTCATTTCAGGTCCATTTTAGGGACCATGGTAAAACCCAGTTCAATGTTGTTCATGTCTTCCTTGCTAAAATAAGTCTAAAATCAGTGATTACAGTGATCATTCCAACTCCAGAGAAATGAGCTGGGATAAAGCTGGCAGACCAGTTTCCAGTCTGAATGCTGGAAATTCAGATCTGGTCCCAGTGCTGAATGAATCTTGGTGCTGCTATTCAGTTTGGCCCTGGCTCTAAAAAACCTACATTGGGACTAAAAAAAAAACAAAAACACCTAAACCCAAACCACCCCAACAACCTTTTCTTTATTAAAAACGTAAAGCAAGATTTGTTGTGAAGAGTAAAATCAGAATCACAGATGGTTTGGGTTTGAAACCATCTTGTTTCACCCCCTTCCGGTCCCACCTGGCCTTTCCCCTCCTGCTCCATTACTACCAAAATTATATTTTGCATTGTAACTGCTATTGAGGATCCTAAAAATAAGGCTGATTTTGAACAACACATAATAAATGACACCTACCCAAACTCACTTTCTGAATAAAGCAAAATCAAGGAAGAGAAAACAATTTAAAAGTTCCCACTACTGTAATCCCATTTAAACCCAGACCTTTGACAGCACTGGTCTAAATTTGCTTGGAAGGAATTGGGATTTTACAACAAGAAATTACTCTGAGTCATGGAAGGCAAAAATTGCAGAATTCCACTTACCAGAAAAAATCCATCCTGGTACCACATTGCTGCCTCTTTGGGCATGGGCCAGATGCAAAAAGGAGGAGGTGTAAAGGGGGTGGGTGTATATATATATATATAAAGACTATTTCTTTATAGGGTATTGCTGTTGTGCCAATCAAGAAAAGTGCAAGTATTTAATTTTGGAAAGTTTTGCAGAGTAAGAATTTTGCATTTCATGCCCCTGGAATTCATCAGCCCTGGCTAAGGACAGGGTGAAAATCCATGGCAGTTACAGTAGTTATGGCAGGTTCATGAATGACAGTTTCAAGTCATAATCAAAGTACAAAATTTATTTTTTGCAGTTGGAATTAAACCAAAGATGTTACCTGGGAACTCAAAGTAAAGCTACAACTATAAAAACCCATCAGCAAATGTGTTTCAATGAACTCCTAACATAACCAATCTTCTTGTCAAAACCACTATCTACCACTGAATTAAAATACCCAATGATCTGGCCCTGGAGCAAATGTTTGGAGAAATCCAGGGGAACACATTAATTCACTTCTCCATATCAGATTATTAATAGGTGACAAACCAGGAACTCATTATGGCAGTGAAACAAGTTTAGGAAGAGATAATCACATTAGCTGAATACTCAGAGATAAAAAAGCTGGATCAGATTGGCTGGGCAGGATCTCAGGAGCCCAGAGGATGGAAATGCCTCCTGTCAGAGCCCTCATCCCAGTCAAGGTGCTCCAGAGCACATCCAAAACCTAAAAATCCCAAACTACAGATCCAAAAACTAAAATTCCAAAACTAAAAATCCAAAAACCTAAAAATCCAAAACTACAGATCCAAAAATGCCACAGGTTACCCAGGCTGTGTCTCTGCCACCTGCACTACAGCACAGAAAGCTGAGAAATAATTGGAAATGCATTATTCTGTCATGTAGATTAACTCAGAAATTTCTTGTCTCAATTGCCTTTAACTCCCTGAATTTGGTTGTGGAATGTCTGAGAAAACTGATTCAAGAGAAGGCAAAAAAAGAAATTAACTATTTAAATTTGGAACCAGGACAGCAAATGCAGCAGTCTGAAAGGTCCCATAAGCCAAGTGATGGAGAAGAAGAAAAAGCTGGAATGTTTGAAGATATTTTAATTTGCAGCACCTACTTAATCCCTCACAAGAACTTTAATTTAAGTGCAGACAGAGTTTTGATCAATCTAAAGATGATCTTTGTGGGTTTTGCCCCCTTTGATCTATATTAAATTATATTAAAACCAAAAGAAACATGTTTTCTTTTTCCATTTAGGCTTATTCTATAACAGATTTTTCCTCATAAAAGTTACAACTGGTACAGCTCCTCTCAAGTTTGAAAAGCAAAACTTTTGAAATAAATAGGACTCAATTCATGTGGCTGAGCACCACAGATCCTTCAAGCGACACAAGGAATGAAACTTTGGTGTGGTAGAAAATGGGCATTTCATACTCCAGACCTCCTCTATTTCCATGGTATCCCAGCAAAAATCAGATGAGAATTTTCCAGGATGATCCTTTACTCTCCTCACAACAGCAATTTAGCAAAAAAAAAAACAGAATAAGAGACAGAAATGACAGAATAAGAAGCAGAAAAACAAAAAACAGTGATTTTGCTATGGGAAGTTGGGACTTGCCACCTCAAATTAGTGGGAGCTGTGAAGTGGCATTGGTGACAAGGGGAATGCAGTGATTGGGGTTGATTTCCTGGAGCTGAGCCAGAGCTCTGTGAGTAAATTACAGCTCTGGAGGGAGCAGGGACACTTCCAGTGGGGCAGGGACACTTCCCAATGGAGCAGGGACACTTCCCAGTGGAGCAGGGACACTTCCCAGTGGTGCAGGGACACTTCCCAATGGAGCAGGGACACTTCCAGTGGGGCAGGGACACTTCCCAATGGAGCAGGGACACTTCCCAACAGAGCAGGGACACTTCCCAGTGGAGCAGGGACACTTCCAGTGGGGCAGGGACACTTCCCAATGGAGCAGGGACACTTCCCAATGGAGCAGGGACACTTCCAGTGGGGCAGGGACACTTCCCAACGGAGCAGGGACACTTCCCAGTGGGGCAGGGACACTTCCCAATGGAGCAGGGACACTTCCCAATGGGGCAGGGACACTTCCAGTGGAGCAGGGACACTTCCCAATGGGGCAGGGACACTTCCAGTGGGGCAGGGACACTTCCAGTGGAGCAGGGACACTTCCCAATGGGGCAGGGACACTTCCCAATGGTGCAGGGACACTTCCCAATGGGGCAGGGACACTTCCCAATGGTGCAGGGACACTTCCCAATGGGGCAGGGACACTTCCCAGTGGGGCAGGGACACTTCCCAACAGAGCAGGGACACTTCCAATGGGGCAGGGACACTTCCCAATGGGGCAGGGACACTTCCCAACAGAGCAGGGACACTTCCAATGGGGCAGGGACACTTCCCAATGGAGCAGGGACACTTCCCAACAGAGCAGGGACACTTCCAATGGAGCAGGGACACTTCCAGTGGTGCAGGGACACTTCCCAATGGAGCAGGGACACTTCCAATGTGGCAGGGACACTTCCAGTGGTGCAGGGACACTTCCCAGTGGGGCAGGGACACTTCCAATGGAGCAGGGACACTTCCAGTGGTGCAGGGACACTTCCCAATGATGCAGGGACACTTCCAGTGGAGCAGGGACACATCCAACAGAGCAGGGACACTTCCAGTAGGGCAGGGACACTTCCTGATAGTGCAGGGACACTTCCCAGTGGGGCAGGGACACTTCCCAGAGGTGCAAGGACAGTTCCCAATGGAGCAGGGACATTTCCCAATGGTGCAGGGACATTCCCAGTGGTGCAGGGACACCAAGGAGCAGTGACCTGCAGGAATTCTGTGAGAGAGGAGAGGCAGTAGGACTTTCCTGCTCAGCCCATTACAGGAAATCCACATGGAAATTTGGAGTTAAAAGGGACAGGAGGGAGGAGAATACTCAGCCTGACAGGAAATAAAAAGGGTCATCATTCACCCACTAAACCAAGTCACTTGTAGCCCAAATTCAACAAGATTCTTATCACTAACCCTTGATTTTAACCAGTAGTATTTAATTAATTTGGCAGAGCTACACAATGCCTTCCTGAGTGATATCCAGCTCCCCTCTTGGGTTCCTTCTGTAATCATTTCCTTTGATTAACTTGACTGTATTTACTCAAATTAACCCATGTATTTCATACATGTTGCAACAAATTAGAAGAGAAGAATTAAAAAGCAGCCTGCCAACTTAAAATCTGAGTAAGTGGAACTCCTTGAATTAAAGCAGACAGAGTTATTAGCTGATTATTATATGGAGAATGTTCAGAAGAAAGAACATGCCCTTTCCATTTTCATTTTGTATTACTAGTGATTACATGATATATCTTAAATTATAATTTGAGGTAAAACTATGATTAAAAATAATTTAAATATTGCACAACAAGTTAATTGCTCTGGAATTTCTTCATCTTTGTTCCTGTTCTTTGATTCAAAGATCCTGTGTTCAGGGTATCTGATCCAGGAGTCTCACTGAGGTGGGGGGCCAGGACCCTCAAGCACTTTCCTTTGTGGCCTTCACCACAACAGGGGACAAGGGGACACCATCAGGTGTCACTTTTACATATCCCACATTTGCTGCAAAGCAAATTCCTGTGTGCTCTGGGGCAGAGCTGCATGGCAGCTCTCCTTTCCCACAAAACTTTTCAGAATTAGAAAGGAAAAACAGAATAAAGGAAATGACCAACCCTCTCCCAGCCATCAAAACTGGGTGAAGTACAAAGAGGGAGAGGTGGAAACCAGAGCCTGCTTGGTCACTGCCACAAACCAAATGGGCTTGATCACAAATCCTTGTGTTTTCAGGGTTACACTGACTTTCTGAAAGAGTCCAAAAACGTCTTCATAACTTAAGTTATAATTCAGGAGATGTTCATGTTAATGCCATGATCTCCCTTTGCCCTGCAAGTGGAAAAGCTTTTCCAAAGGAAAGCATCTCCTGATCAGAGTTAACCCTCTGTGCAGGGCATGGAGAGCTCTTGTGTAATTCCACAGCATCACTTCAGCAAAGGGATCCTGAGCCAGACCCTCAGGAAAATCCAGATCCTCAACCCAGACCTCTTCTCAGGCAAT
This sequence comes from Zonotrichia albicollis, assembly GCF_047830755.1. Taxonomy (NCBI): domain Eukaryota; kingdom Metazoa; phylum Chordata; class Aves; order Passeriformes; family Passerellidae; genus Zonotrichia; species Zonotrichia albicollis. The sequence continues at coordinate 6,710,788 of NC_133840.1, forward strand.
TTCCTTCACTGTTTACCATTCCCAGTTAAATCCAGAACATCTTCCTGTGAAAAGCCATTTTGGTCACCTGGAACTTCAAGACAGCTCTTTTATGAGAACCTTTCCCCAAAACCTCTGCTTGGGGAACACTGCACTTCCAGTTGGAGGCCAGTAACAGGCTTGCACACGATAAGATGGAGCCAACCCAGAATAAAGCAGTTGGTGAAATTCAGGAGTCCTGTCAGGACCTGCTCGCTGCAGTCGATGAGAAAAGCAAGAACTTCAGGCAACTTTCTGCAGCTGGGGTCAAATCAGGGGAAGGGAGAAGCTGAGAGCTTGGCTGAGTTTTTCAGTGCAACCACAGAGAATTGGTCTCCTCAGAAAGAAGGAATAAAGACAGTGAGGGGAGAAACCATCACAGCCCAGGAGCTCTACTGAAAGTTCTGCTCAATTTTTATCCTGCAGGATCTGGCTCTTGAGAAACACGTTACACAAGCACGTGCAAATAATCCCACACAGCATTCCCTTTGCCAGTCTTTAACTAAATATCTGACTTTTAAGTACAAACAGGTATAAAACTATCTGCAAGCAAGAGGGGAGGGTACATGGGCAGTGCAGGGTGAGAGCATCCCCTGCAGCAGCACTGCAGCTTGATCTGCCTAACCCAGCACAGAGGTTCTACCCAGAGCTTTCTTTTTCCAGTTTTTCCTCTGCTGTGCCTTTCCACTTTGCTACTTTAATTGGATTTAAGAGAACCAGCCAGAATAAGTACAAACTGGAGTATTATAAACTAACTTCTTGTATAAATAAGCCACCAAAATTACTCAGAACTACCGACCTGACAGAAGCAATACTGAAACTTCAACCATCTCCATGGAAAGAAAACACCACCATTAACCTTGCAAACAACAAAACAAAACAAAAAACAAAAATAAAAGCTTAAGCTGTTAAATCTCTGGTAAGAGACAAACCCATTAGAGATTCATGATGATGCTGATCTGATTAGCTGGAATCACTAAAGAGTTGAAGAAAGAGATGGACAAAAAAGAGAGGCCAGGCCAGGACAGGAGGAAGTGCTCCACTTCCATGAGAAACAGATTTTCTGTGCCCACTTGGTTCTCAAACCTCTCCTCATCCTCACTCACCATTCTTAAGAGAGAAGGAATTACCTTGTCCTGCAAACCATGGAAAATTCCACATCTTTGTAGATGAAATCTCTCTTGGAACTGGCAGTCAGTGCTGCAGTCTTTGGCAGGGGAAGGGTTAATTACCACTGATGGTCAGCAAATCAAAGTTTCATCCTCCAGGCATTTGCAGTCCACATTAATGACAGTGCTTCTTGCAGGCAGGCTCTTAGAAAGTCCTGTGTGACCCTTCCTGCTCCTCAGCAAAGGGAGGAGAAGGAAACAAAAGGAGTTGGACTGAGAGCTCCTGCCTGGTTCTCACAATGCCAGAATTAAACACATGGAACTGCACCCTGTAATAATTCTAACAGGACACTAAACACAGGCAATAAACATTCAGCATCACACAAAACTTGTGCTGTCATCCCTGGCGGAATTTCCCCAGCACAGAAATGTCCTGGATGTGACCTCTTCCTCACAGAAAGTTCCCTTTTGATCCCACTGCCATCTCAACCCCTGCTCAATAATCAGGAAAATCCAGCTCCTCTAAACATTCCTCCTTCACAGGGAAGGTTTTTTGGGAATTCCTTGGTTTCCTCTATTGCCAGGTCCAACCTAAGGACCAGAATAAACACAATATTGAGAGACTGTTCAGTAGTCCCAGCAGAAGAGTTTGTTCTTAAAGTCCAAACAAGATTTTCATGATATAGATTCAGAGATTTCTTCCTCCAAGAGAAAGTGTCAGAGGATATGGGGCAGAAAGCATTTTATTGGCATCACTGAGGATGGATTTGAAACAAATCCAGGTAAGTGGGCAAGAATCTACCATCAGCCATTAATATAAAAAGAGTGAATTCAAAGTAAACAACAAACCAGCAAATTCTGTACAACAAAACACCAAATTTATACAACTACAAAATTTCCTCAAAGTAATTAAGATGCTTTCCACAATAAAAAGGATTTAATATTTTTGGTAAATTCCAGATTTTATACATTATCAACCCTAAGAATTTAATTTTGAAGAGAATAACTGATATTATGTGGACAACAACCTGGTTTTTACTGTTCTCACCAACTTACCATGAACTACCTCCTAATTAGCTCATGCATAACAAACACAATAGAAAGGTGCAGCTGAAATTTTAAAGATTTACTGATGGCAAGACCAGAGCTTTCCAACAATCTGTTCTGTCTGGAAAGTGTTTCTCTACAAAGCATTTTAGTGTTTATCTAGAAAGCATTTTACAAATATTAAAGCAATAGCTACTGCTCTCTCCTCCTTCAGACAGACTCACTGTGCCACGTTCTACATAAAAATCTGACATTTACCCCCCACTGCAGCAGAAAATACAACACTCCACAAGAGTTACTGAAGAATCAAGATACTCATACTGAAAAAGGTAGTTTTGTTATCTCAGTATGTCACCAAATGCAATTTTACACTGAACAGAAGTACAAAAAAAGGAAAATATACACTTAAAAAAAAAAAACTTAAATGTTTAGACTGTTTGACCTTTCTCAGTCTTTCCTCACAGGAAGCAGTTTGTGTTGCAGTACACCTAATTTAATTTTCTGTTTCTTCCTTTCTGCTCTTTAATACTAAAGAAAAGGCAAAAAGCATCATTGCTGAACAAGCATGACACACCTGCCCCAGTAAAAACAACTCCTGTTCCTCAGAATTCTGGGAAACTGTTCAGGATATTTTTAGGGTATTGATAAGTGAATAATCTTTGGGTGAAAGAATTCCAATTACAGAGCAATTGTTTTCCTTTCTGGGAATTTGCTGGTGCCAGTCTAGGAACTCCACCCAGGGGCTTTGGGAGTTGTTTTTTCTTACTTAGTCATCCATCTTTGGAAAGTCTCCAACCAAAGATCCCAACCTCAAAGACCCTGATTTTAAAAATATACATTTCATTATATTTATCTGCTAAGCCCCTTCATTTTTTTTTAAAATCCACTCACTGCTATTAAGAAAAGCCACTAGAACTCTCAGAAATAGCTCTGTTTCAAATATTTAAATCCCTTTCTCTTATTTTGGCTCCGGAATGTTCAGCTCATAAATGACTGCACTGGAGACCGAACCAAGGTGTCTTTTTACTCAATCTTTTATTAAACAAACACCATTCTGCTGCTGGCACCAGTGATTGCAGATCACTGTATAAAATCCTTCCTACAAACACAGGATTTGTTCCTAAACAAGAAGGGGGGAAGAGAAGCAGCAGCAGAACAGTTCCAAATAAACCTCCTTGCCATTTGGAATCCAGGTTGCACTGACATTTTCAAGCCAATCTTTCAGTTTTTAGCTGTCAGCACAGGAGAAAACGTGCAAGTTTTACTAATAGACACTTCAATATTGTGTCCAAGAGTCTTAAATAATTGAATTAAACCCCAGGATGGTTCAAGCACAACATATCTACCAGTTATCCCTTCATTATCTTCTCTAGTCAATAAATGCAGCTGTTGAATGTTCTGAACTTTAATTCCAACATTAGATTCTGATTCCTGGCACAAATTTTAAATGATTGAACAATATTAAAGCATGGAACACACTAGGTTTTATGTAATATATAAATTATAACATATCTAACAACAGGCAAATCTTTCCATAAGACTGGGTTATTGGAATACTAATTGCCAATTTTCCTACTCTGAGAGCAAGAAGAAAATCAGTACACTGGTAAAATTAAATTATTAGTTTCGATAAAAAATACTTTATTTCTTAACAGCACAGATTTGGCAATAAGATTTTATATAACATCATTTACACCTGATTGTATTTCACTTCCAATTTTTTTAATCCTGCAAGGTACAAAGCAAATACTTATGAAAGGGACATGCAGCCAATGCCAAAGTTTCAATTATAGCCTTTCCTCTTTGGCAGCAGCAAGTCAGGACTTGTGGGCCTTGTTCTCTTCTCTCAGATCATTGCTGAGGGAAGAAAGAAACCTGGAGATGCTGCTGGCACTCCAACATCTACTTATCCTTAAATGCTGCAGATGATGCTGTGGATGATGCCAAGCATCAACAGGGGAAAATCCCCACTTTTTCACCCTCTTTTACAGAACTGAAAATAACACAAACCATCAAAGAACTACTAACTGGGAAAAGTCAACTTACAAGCGTTCAAATTTTATCTGGGTTTTCATGTTGCTCTCCCCATCCCCATCTTCCAGGGTCATATGTGCAGGTATAAAGTAGGGGAGTGTTTTAAAAGGTTACACTCTAAAAGGATTGTGTGATTTAAAGTGCAGAAAACAGACAACAATGCCCCTAAATCCCCCAAAATATCAACTTTCATCTGTGCTTTAAAGCAGGAAGGTTTTGAAAAAATAAACAGAATGTGCCTAAAAACTCTGTGTGTGATAATTGCAGTAATAGAGGGATTTTTGGAAAAGTTATACATGTATTTCATCCAAGGTTTGTGACTAGACAATCTCTGTTTTAAGGTCACAGAAATGAGTGTTTTATCAGATTTATTAAAATGCTGCTACCCAACGAAAACTGCTACTGTTCCTGAACAGCAGTCCAACAACATGCACTCTGCCAACTCCTCTGTCTCCCCAAAATATTTCTAATATTTCAAAAGCTCACAGACAAAATATGTTCTCTCTTTCATCTTTTATGAAAAAAAAAAAAAGGTATGCAGAAATCTTTTCTTTCCTTGTTCCATAATTACACTGACTTGGAAAACAGAACAATATTTAATTTTAGACCAGCAACAGGTTTTAAGAGTCAATACCCCACAAGACATGCCATCTACTCTTACATATTTTACCCAGTTACTGCTCACTTAAAAATTCCTTGCCAGTTGCTATTTTCTAAGACTTATTTATACATATTCACACTTCTAAATATGTGCCAACACTATTGTTGAGACAGAATTCAGTGGAAAAGCTTGTCCATTGGAGGGATTCTGTAGCCCACTTGCTCCAAGACACTACCACCAATTTCATCCTTGAGCAGAGCTCCTTTTATTGTGTGTACATACACATAAATATCTACATGCAAATATACACACAGAGAACATCTGAGTGCCTTTTTGCCAGCTCACAGTTGGAGAATTCCAACAGAAATTTAAAGAAACAACATGAATTCACAGATTACTTTCTTTAATAAGTAATCCTGAAGGCTGGCTTTGGGGTTTTTTTAGAGCAAGTTATCACTTCTGGGAGATGTGCAAGCAGCATCCCCCACAGCAGATGGGGTGAGGGGAGAAGCTGAGGAGATGCAGCTGAGCATCCAACGGCGTGGTGCTCACACCCCTCGCTCCTCACACCCTGTGCTGACCCAGGACAAAGGGCTCTGGCACCACAGAGCCACTATTTTAAGTGTAAAGACACTCCTTTTTGGCAAGCACTCAGTGATCATGGAGTTTGCCTCTCTGTGGCACCATGCATGGGGAAGGAGCCCTCCTGCACTAATCTCGCTAATCTGCGGAGCAGGGGGAATTTATTAAAAATGCTATTTAGACAGACAGGCTTCTCTGCAAGTCTGCCACACAGGCTCATCAAACTCATTAAACCCAGCTTTGAATCCCAGGCTTGGGAGTGTAATCCCTTTTAAGAAGCCTGCTAGACTAGGCTGAGAGAATAAAAATATGGGAGCTACTGAACTGAGAGGGGCTGGAGCAGCGCTCAGCTCGTGGTCAGTGTGGGAGATGGACACCCCAACCTGGGCAGCACCAGTGCCAGGCTGCTGCCAGCACTGGGCAGGGAACAATGTCCTTGGAAACTACAAACAGAAGTTGTATCTTCTACCTCAGTAGCAGGAAGGATGCTGACCTGCAGCAGCACCAACCCTTCAGCCTCTCCCAGCTCCCTGCCCTTGTCATCTGTATGGTATGAAGGTGAAAATGCTGCTGCAGCTGGCACAGCACAGAATTGGTGACTGTCCTTCATGGAGGAACAGGACATGGCTGGAGAGCTCTCAGGATCTTTTCCTGGTCGTCGTGACACCGAGAAATGTAAAAGTCTCTTTTCCCAGCCTGGCACTTGAAGAAGGAGTCAGGGCTCTTCAATTCTCAGTCTCAAGGTTGTTTATTGTATCTTATCTGTAAAAATCTTTTCCTGCCCTGCTGAGGTCCATCCAGCAGGACAGTCCAGGCATTCTGCCTGCCCCCAGGGCAGTGTTATGTCTTTATACCAAAATCTACCTGTACAATATTTACAATTACTTCCCAATGCCTATCACCTATGTTAGACAGTGAGCTTCTACTCTAAACCAATCTAAAAGTGCCACCATCACAGCAGAAGACGGAGGCCAAGAAGAAGAAGGAGAAAGGCTGGACATGCCCAGTTCCCTCCACCTTGCCTCCTGAATCCCTGTACCAAAAACCCCAAAATCTACTTTTTCCACCCTGCGATAACTTCACTATTATTCTACTTAAACTGTTGTGGCTTGCTGATCTTTATATAAGGTTGATAATTTGCTCCACAGGTCATAATCAAACCCACGGGCATCTTGGGCTCTGTGCCAGGGATCTTGGCAGTCCAGGACAGCCAGAGGGATGCCCTGGGTTCCCACAGAGTGCCACCTCCTACTGGCAGTGTTGGGTGGGCAAGGTGAGCCCTCAAACCATTCCACACTGCCTTGGAAAAATCCTCCCTGGAAGCTCAAAAAATCTGTGTCTCCTTTGGATACCCCAATACCCAACCTTCATCTCCATGCACAGGTGTAAAGCAGCTGATTTCCAGGTTTCCTGCTGCCTACAAAGCCTGGAAAAACCCAGAGTGAGTGCTGAGGCTGCGAGGAGACAACGAGCAACACCAAAGGCATTGTGTCCAGAGAGAGAGAGAAGCAAAACTGCAACTTGAAAAGGCTGCAAGATGCAGGAGATGCAGAGAGAGGTTCTCTGCACAGCACAGCCCAGCAGCCTTGGGGAATTGTGCTCAGGAAATCGTGGCATTGGGATGTTTTTAACATGTTGTGCTCAGGAAATCATGGCATTGGGATGTTTTTAACATGTTGTGCTCAGGAAATCATGGCATTGGGATGTTTTTAACATGTTGTGCTCAGGAAATCATGGCATTGGGATGTTTTTAACATGTTGTGCTCAGGAAATCATGGCATTGGGATGTTTTTAACCACCCCAGGCCTGGGCAGAGTGCAGGAACTGCTGGGTGTCCCCTGAACTGACCATCAGCTGAAGGACTGCAAGAGAAAAGCCATGGCACTGAACTGCAGCCTCCTGATTGCAGTGTGTTTAGCTAAATACAGCCTGTAACTTCAAGATGTCACCAGGAGACTGGATACAAAGCTTCCTAGCACAGTGACTAGACAAAATGTAAAATAAAATGAAATTAGAAGGTTCCCTATGGGGTCAGAGCAGTAAAACTGATTCTGATTAAGTTGCATTACCAGATAGAAGCAGGATCTCAATAATTTACAGCCAGAGACAGGATAAGTGTCCATTAGCATTAGTGTCTATGGATGTACACTTTCTATTTTTCCACATTTTTAAGGCCTCTGAGACCATGTCTGGGCCTCCAGCTCTCCCTCTTCCTGGCTCCAAACCATTGAAGTAAAACCCTTTCCCCCCAGGCAGAAGAGGAGCCTTCCTCATTAGCATCCTCTCCACCCCCAAAGGGTGGGTGAGGAAGAATGCAGAATTATTTGAAATCAATCTGGACACAGTAAATGGTCTCTAATGGTATCTAGAACACAAAATTCAGGATAATTTGAAAAAGTTATGAGGTTGGACATGATCCAAATTCAGATGAGCACAGCACAGCAGGATGTTCTGCACATGTGTCAGTGACTCTTAAGTTTAGCAGTCCCTGATTTTTATTTATTTTGTTAATTTTTCATATTCCTTTCAGCACCAGCAATCTTGGGAAGGGCCCACTTGAAGCCAAACCAAGAAGTACTAAAGGAAATAAAAAAAAAAAAAAAAGCCAGATCAATGCTTAGAGAAACCTGGGCTCATTATATTAATTGTGTCTAAACCTCCATCAGTGTGTTCTTGGCCATTTTCCCTTGGAGAACCAGTGCAGAGTGGCTGCTCTCACTTTGTGCCTCCCCCACTAATGAGCAGCCTCACGCCACTTCAATGCCTCTTCCCTCCCAGGAATCATTACCTCAAGAGTTACAACTAATTTGACAAAAATCTGTTCTGCACCATCATCCCCAGGTTCTGGAGGTTTAAAGAAACCATTGAAGGCACTTGCTGACAGGTCACAACAGCTCTCCATCAGTCTCCAACAAAAACAGATGAGTAAGAACATCTGGGTAGAGGTTTGGACTCTTTTTTTATTAATAACTGCTTTATATTCAAGGTACCTGCACTTTCCCATGTACATTTTTGAAGGGATGGTACAAAGTTACTCCTCTTGCTCCCTCAAATTCCAGCTACAGGGATTTTTCAGGCTGTGAGTACAATGAAATAACAAATAAATCATCAGAAAACAAACCAGCAAGGCTGCAGTGATGCTTGCTCTTTGCTGTGTCCCCAGTTTTGGGGCGGGCAGGACATCCCAGCAGTGGCTCTGATCCCCTTGGGATGCACTGGGATCATCTCCTTGCATTTTACCCCTCCCTGGAGCTTTCAGGGAGTGAGGATGGAGGGAAAGGAGCTGCCAGACACCCCTGCAGCTGATGAGCAGCAGCCACCCAAGAGGTGCCTGCATGATTTTGTGTATAGAGAGCTTGTAAAGCACTTTGGGAAGCTGAGGGATGAAAAGGACTATATAAATGTAAGATATTATTATTATTAAACCAGTGATCTGACAAGAAGAGACAGCTCTTCAAATCTCTACAACAGCTTGAGCTGAAGAGATCAGGGAGTCCAATTTGAAAAAATAATAATTTGAAACGAATTGGAGGATTAGAAGTGGCAGCTCTTTTGTGGATTCTCCATGGCAGGTAAATTTAGTAGGCTACTTTAATTTTGCATCGTTTTAACTCCTGGCAATGTCCTGTGCATTGAATCTGACAGAGAGACAGAGTGTTTGAAGCTGTCGTGGCTACATTTTAGTCTCCCAATTTTACAATCAGTGTTTGAATCTGCTACTACAACTCTGGGTACAGAGATCAGAGGCTTATCAAAGAGGCATCCATTTCAAAGACAAGCAGCAGCTTTGACTTCATTCCTTCAATGCTTAAAATTCCTGAAAAAGCAGATGAGCATACCACAAAACAGGTCTGAAGGAAATCTCTCTATCGGCTCTAAACCTATTTCAGTATTAATTTTTTAAGGATCTATTTTGGTCTCAAGTAAAATGAGTGTGTTTAGCAGAGATAATCCTCTCAACAGGTGAGCTTAATATATGCCTTTTCCTGTGACTGACTGAAAGAACATTTTAAACTTATTGCTTTTTCAAGCATTAATTGAAGAACTACTTCAACCAGTTAGCTGATTTTGTTGAAATCTTTTTTTAGACTAATAATGTCTTCCCTTTCCTAACAAAGCAGCACTTCATTTCTTTATTGCTGCCCTCATTTTACCTGCATGGATGAACCAAGGGCACTGTGGGAAGCAACATATGCACTTTGCAATAAGATGCCAGGGCTTAAAGGTGCATCACACACTGGAGTGCTGCTCTCCACATCCAGCTCTTGGTTTGAAGCTGAGTTGCAGCGTTCCCATGAGTGATGATATGGAAGTGATATGGAAGCTGGGTGATTTTCTACCTTCTGATCTCACACACGCTGCCTATCACTCCCTGGAACCAAGTGCCTGGATGAGTTTTGCTAGAAAGCAAAAAAAGTGATTTGGGAATCTGATGCCAGTTCCTGCAGCTCAGCACTGCCCAGCCCAGGGAGGCCCTGAAAAGCTCATGAGGGAGCAGGGGATGGTTCCTCACAGCCAATGGACAATTTCCCAAAAAGCAGTGGATATATTTTCAATGGATAGAGCTTCCCAAGGAGCAAGGGATGATGTTTGCAGACAGTCAAACATCCAGGCATTGCAGGCAGGATAACCTGGTTCTGCCAGGTGTGGGAACCCAGAACATCCCTCTGGGTGTCCAGGATGGCCAAGATCACTGCCAGGGGCTCAGAGCCCAAAACACCCGTGGGTTTGATTATGACCCGTGGAGCAAATTACCAACCTTAAATGAAGATTAGCAAGCCACAACAGTTTAAGTAGAATAATAGTGAAGTTATCACAGGGTGGAAAAGTAGATTTTGGGGTTTTTGGTATGGGGGTTCAGGAGGCAAGATGGAGGGAACTGGGCATGTCCAGCCTTTCTCCTTCTTCTTCTTGGCCTCCATCTTCTGCTGTGATGGTGGCACTTACAGATTGGTTTAGAGTAGAAGCTCACTGTCTAACATAGGTGATAGGTATTGGGAAGGAACTGTAAATATTGCACACCTAGTTTTTAGTATAAAGACATAACACCGCCCTGGGGCAGGCAGAGTGCCTGAACTGTCCTGCTGGACAGACCTCAGCAGGGCAGCAGAAAAACTTTTATAGATAAGATTCAATAAACAACCTTGAGACTGAGAAATGAAGAGCTCTGACTCCTTCAAGTGCCAGGCTGGGAAAAGAGACTTTTAACATTTCTTGGGGGTCACTCTGACGAGCTAAAGATTCCCACAGCCAGGCAGGGCAGGTGAGGGCAGCCCCAAACCCACCTCTGGCTTCTTGTTTTCACTCAGTGCTGCTGCCTGACCCACCCCAGCCCTTCAGCACCTCATCAGCAGGAATTAGGGGCAAAAGGGATAATCAGCAACAGGTTAATTTGTCTGCTGAAGGCCTGGGAGATGTGGCACTGGGTGCAGCACAATCCCAGCTTGAAAGGAGCCGCTGTGGTGCCAGGGAAGGCATTAAAGCTGCCTTTGAAAGCCATGGCTGTGCCAGCAGCCTCGGCACAGCTCCCCTGCAGGTGTGGACATGCCCCAAAGTGCACACAAAGTGCTCAAGAGTTGGGCTCAAATGGCTTCTGCCAAACAGGACTCGGGGTTTGAACACTTTGGGGCGTTTTTGAGAGCGCTCCCAGCACCCTCCTGCCCAGGATGAAAGGTTTGGATTAAAAGCAGCTTTGGACCTGCAGAATGTTTGCAGGATGGTTTCCTCAGAGCAGCTCATCTATCAGCATTCAGCCCAGCAACACAAGTTTCTTTTGCAATATTTTATTAAAAGGTCCTTAGTGCCCACACACACACAAACACTGACAAACCTGAGATATGCTTCAAAACAATTTAAATTACTGGTTTTACCCAGTAGGAAACAAAGCACATAGAAAACCACAGGAAAAGCTTTTTAAGAGATGTGATGGTGCTGGATCTACCATCCAATTCCACACTGCTTTCACTTAGGAACTGAACATTTTTCACTGCTTTCTCCATTTCAGAGAACCACAAGAAAACCATTTTGGGGCAGAAGTGTCTCAAGTTTGGGTCCTTTAACAGCTTTAATCTGAATAAGTAATAATATCAGAATCATGGGATGGGTTGGGTTGTAAGGGACATAAAAACTCATCCAGTTTCAGAGAAACCTTCCATTATCTAGGTTGTTCCAACCCATCAAACCTTGGACACCTCCAGGGATGGGAACACAGCCCCAGTGTCCCTGGGTGACAAGAATGAAGAATTCTGTCCCAGGGTATCCCCAGAGCTCACTCCCAACTCCTCATCCTTCCTGCTCAACACTGCCCTAGTGCTGCTGCTTCTGCACAAAAACTTCCTTTTTAAAAAGTCACGGGGTGTTCAATAGATAAATAACCACCTCTGTACTTAAAAAGTGCAGAACTGTGGCCATAAATAAGCATTAGTGCTTCAAAAATTGTGAAACCACAGCTTTATGGTTTTAAACAGAGACAAGGTGGAATCCTGAATAGCGGCAATGTATTTCAGATGAAAGCTTTCAAGGAGATGAGGAATAGTTACAGGAGCTGGAACCTGAGTAACTACAGTTGCATTAAATTATTCCATCTGCAAGTCCATTAAAAATTGTTAATGGTTTTGTATGGCTTTTATATTTATTGGGTGGGTTTATTCCTATGTGAGTCATACATATTTATTACCACAGGCCAGATAATGGTTATTAATAAAACTTCTTTTATTTGCATACTGTCTTGATGCTGCCCTAAATATTTACAGCTGGTCTATAAAATATAAAGAATCCTCAAAAATTCTAAATAGCACCAGAGATGCATCACAACTTTGCTTTTTGTACTTTATTACTTTTTCTGTGTTTTGCTTTTTCAAAACTGGAAAAAAACCCTCAGCCTGGTAAATCCATTTCTTTTCTCAAGTCAAAAAAAGCACTAATTCTTTCAAAGCTTTAAAGCAGTATTTGTGTGGAGGAAGTGAGAAAAGATCCAAAGTTAAAGCAGGCTGGTTTTTTTATAATTAAGAAAATACATATATTTCTACACATAATTATGAACAGTAACAAAAGCTCAGTATTAAAATAGGTCCACTGAATCCCTGGAATTGTGCCTGCCAACTAAAACACCTACTATGAATTTAGTAATGGGTTATGCAAACATAAATTACAAGGCCAGACGTTTTAAAAGGAAAAAAAGGTGATTTATTGTCACACTGGAGACACGGCAGGATAGAAGCACAATTTCATTTTTCCATATATTCATCAACACTGCAGATGTGTTAATGCAAAAAGAATTCCAAAATAAAAATGACTCTCAACTGCTCTAATTCTCATCTGTCATTTAATTTACTTTAAAATTGTTACCAGGAAGCATTTTTTTTTTGTTTTAAGCAAGCAAAACACACTCAAAATTCCTGGAAGAAAATAGGTTTTAAGAGAATTTTATAGACATTTCTCCCCTTAAAAATCAACTTCATCTAAAACTGACAACAACAGACTGGCCCTGCAGAAACTTGGGGCAATTGGGAGGGTGTTTAATAGAAAAATAGAAAAGCTTCAAACTATCACTTGTACTTTGAGGATTTGGTTTGTGAGTATTTTTACTCCCCATATTAATAGTTTCTGGTTTTCTTTCAAGCAGATCCAACTATTCACTTATCCACTGTCAGAGCAGCAAGAATCTCTCCTAACTGGCAACTCCTAACTCTGTTAACAGAGTTATTTGTGACAATGTTGTGATTTTAATGGGAACAACATGTTCCTTTAATTACACCTGAGTCACTTTGAGGTGGTGCAGATGAGCTGAGGCTTACAGACAAAACAAAAAAAATAAAAATACTAATTGAAGACGTTTAATTATTTCTTCGCTTGGTAAATACACATAGGAAGGAAGAGCAGAGATACTGATGCCTGTTATTTTTATAACTCTTGAAAATAAGGCAAAGTACTGAAAATAAGGCAAAGTATTGAAAATAAGGCAAAGTATTTTTATAAATCTTGAAAATAAGGCAAACTTATTGAGTTATCATTGTTCAGAGGAAATTTAGGAACTGAAGTTCAGAGTTGCTTTGTGATCTCCATTTAAATTCTAAGTTTTACCTAAAATAGAAAGTAAGAATGGCTGGTAATTGTTGGTACCATAGTGAGAAAAGTTTCCAGTATTTCAATTATTTTTATAACTCTTGAAAATAAATCAAACTTAATGACTTATTATTGTTCAGAGGAAATTTAGGAACTGAACTTCAGATTTGCTCTGTGAGTGATCTCCATATAAATTCCAAGTTTTATACTTAGTTTACCTAAAATAGACAGTAAGAATAGCTGGTAATTGTTGGTACCACAGTGAGAAAACTCTCCATTATTTCAGCTAAAAAAATGACAATATTTTCCCTTAAAAGCCAGTCAATGATACATCAATAAATCAGGTTATATCTTAATGCACACCACACAAAGTCCAGCCATCCTGCAGGAGGAAGGATGACAGATGCTTTGTCAGACACAGGTTTTTTTCCTTGAGTTGTGACCTTGGAAAGGTTTCTCCTCTTCCAGCCCCCCAAGCCTCCCCTGCTCTGGCCACTTTCCAGCTGGGTCAGCCCTGCACGGTTCAGGCACGGGCGAGAACAGCCAGGAGAAAGAAAAAGAAAAAACAAACTGTTTGCTTTGCCTCCTTTCAGCCCCGGCGACGGCAGAACCTCACTGCAGCATCAAAGGCTTAACAAGAGAGATCAGCTTGTAAATATTTGCTTACAAGTGTGTCCCTTTGTAAACCACAGTAATGCCCCAAATATCCCTTTTTTCTCCTTTTCTGCAATGGAAAATGCTGCACCCTTGGCATTGCTGAAATCCAGTACCTGCAGCCAAGGCTGGGAGAAGAAAAGTGAATTTTTCAGCCCTCAAGAATGCTCAAATGAAAGAAATCTGCATTACTAACAGCAAGTGACTTCAGAGGAATTAATTTGCTCAATTACTCCAATGAGTTTGGTTGCATCAGATGTGTCCCCCTCTTGAGTATTTTTGGAGCTCCTGAATTAAGTAATTGCCTATATATTTTCAGATTTACAAAAAGACTTTTGAGGTAAATGTGTTGCAGAAAATTGATTTAAGGGTATCTTGAAAGCAAATGGAGTAAGAGTAACTCAAAGTGGTCTAGGTCATGTGGCTTCAGAAAATGCTTTAAATTAAACTTCTCTGCCTAAAAACACAACACAATCATGACTTCTGCAGGTCAGGGAAACTCCTTTCCTGGGCTTCAGACCTTTCCAAATGGAGTCTGAAAAATCAAACTGTGAAATCCTACGTAGCAATAATCCCCAAAATATGGCCTCATTTGCTAAAAGGACTTCCTCAAGCCATGTTATTCCAAAATAAATTGCACAGATTCTGCTGCCACCCTGCCCTGCTGGGAACAGCACAAGTTAAGACAATAAAGACAATTATTAAAAAAAAAATAAATTAATGAAGTTTACTGAGTGTAAAATGTAAGAATGGTCAATGGAGGTCAGTTTTAGAAGAATCCTAGAAAAATACAACTGTGAATTTTATTTTAGTGTCCTCTCACTTCCAATAAAAAGGTAGCAAGAGATCATAATATAGAAATAGATGTTAGAAACAGTGATGGGTTTCCTGTGAACAAAGAGATTATGCTAAAGTGAAATATGTATTAAATAATCCATCCAGGATAAGGCCGGACCTGATTTAACCCCTCTGACTCCACAAGACTGGTGTTTAGATCACATTTAAAGATATGGAAATAGATTTTATTACTTTTCTGGAGAAGTCACACAATAATAATGATATATTTCTCCATTTAGCTTTTGAAATACCAAGCCCATGTAGTACAAATTATCATAAAAAGAATTTACCTGGCAAACAAAGCTCTTAAGAATAAAAATGTGAGTAGGAAGGACATGGCACCTAAATATTATCCTAAAAGAGAGGAATTCATCAAAGGGGGAAAAAAGAGAACACTGGGAAAATAAGGGGGAAAAAAAGAATAAAATGGAAAGAAGGAAAAAAAAAACAAGAGGAGGAAAGTGGGAAAAGGAAAAAGGAGGGGGGGAAGGAAAAAAGAAAACAATAAAAGGAGTGGAACAACCCAGCTGTAGATGGCAGCAAATCAATATTCACCCCCTGTACACAGACACTGAGAACATCAATTATCCTCAGACAGACTGTGTGTTTTCAGTAGATTTTGTTATCATTTCCACTTTGTCACACAGACTAGACCAAAGTTGACTGAGCAAAGTCTCTGGGAATCAACATTACCCACAATTCTGAACATCCTGCTCTCATTTCAGAAACTAATTCAAGCAGCAGAATTATTTAAATTTTTTTTTACCCTTAATTATATTATATTTTGCTGTAGAGACTGGCTGTTTCAATAGAATAGTCTAGAAACACTGAGGACAAAGAATTTAAGAATTTTGCACTTTGAAAATCTGAGCCCTTCCATAATAACTAATTTCCTTTAGTTCTTTATGACTTATAATTATAATTTTTTAGAAGCTTGTGGATCTTAAAGATATGCATTGCTTTGATACACAACATGATGAATAAAACCATTATTTGTGTAACAGGAGACTTCACAGGCATCTTTCTTTCTCTTTGGGGTACTGCAGAGCTGTGATGGAGCAGGATGGGGATGGTTTGGGTGACACTGATGGAAAACAGCTTTGATGCAGGCAGGTAAATGTCATTTATTTGAGGTTAACCAATGGCTTGGGTCAGCAGGTTGCCCCTCCACACAGTCAGTGTCCAGGTATTATTTTGTTTTCTAGCACTTTGCCATATTCCATTTTCCAGAGCATCTTTGTTTGAGAATTTATGTTTCTGTGCTTAGAGGTTCTCCCATATCCCTCCCTAACTCTGCCCACTGAACTTTTCATCAGCTTTACAGGATTCAGGTGGGAATTTGGGCATTTAAAGGTAATCTTGACTTTCTCAATCTCACCAGCTGAATTAATTTACAACCCAGAAACTGCAAAGGGCAAAACCAGTGAGGAATCACCTGTCCAATTTATTATTTTATCCATCAGGATAAAAACCAGAGCCCACAGCAACAGGGCAAGCTCCTGTCTCTAATTCTGGCACCTCACACCTGCCTGATTTTGTACAACTCATCATCTCCCATTACAAAATGAGTTGCTTATTTCATTTCCCAAGAGCAGCTGACCCCAGGCTGAGCTTTTGTCTTGTGACCCCTGTAATAACCCCACAGCTCAATATTACCTGGCTTACCTGGCCAAATCCTAGAGAAAAGCAAGAGTTGGAGAGTTACAGCTTAAACAGGCTTAAAAGTGAAAGTATCAGATAAGCTTTTCAGTGTTTAAAACAGAAATAAGTAAGCAAAAAGTGGTTACTGAACTAAGAATCTGGGTAAAAACAAGCAACATTAGGAACTACCTACACTTCATGCTAAAAATTATTAACCTGTGCACCTGGAATTATTTAGAGACTAAAAAAACCCCAATTCTCAAAGATGGTAATTCAAACATTCTGTTATTCACACCAGAATTGACATATGAGGACAGGATTAAATAAAACAAGAATTTCACAGAGGTTAAAATACCCCAGAAATACCACAGTTGGTCACAACAGTTCAGGATTTGTCACTGTAAGAAAATAATCATCTGATGGAGGCTGGCAATTCACATGATATATTTGGAGATGTCTTCCAAGTAACAGTCATGTAAAATTGATGTTTCAAGTAATCTCCTGACCAGACTCAGCCTTCCACAGTAGCTGCTCAGGGGGAAACAAATTGAGACTGAAAATACTCCAAAACATCTACGAGCAGCAGGTCTGACGTGACCTCCTAAAAGGTGTGAGGAGGTAAAGAGCATTTTTGCAATAACAGGTTAAGAACCCTTTCAGAAAAAGTTTCTGCACAACCACTGCTGAATTTTCTGTTCATGTAAAGTTCCCAAAAAACATGAGATCCTTCTTCCCAGAGTCATCTCCCAGTATGCCAAGACAGAAATAGTATTTTAACATTTTTAAATACCAAAAGCCCTAGGGACATTCCTCCAAACATGAAAACATTGTATTGCTTTTTTTGCAGCAATTTGATAATTTGCAAAGAAGGCAGAAATGACCCAAAAAGATCTGTCACAACTTTTAAAGGAAAAAGAAACAGAAGTATCCTCAACTTCATTAGGGATTTTTGGAATCCTTTTGTGCTGCACAGGAGATAACTTTCAAGGGGATATTATGGAAAATCTAGAGGCAACAATAAATAGGAAAGTCAAGGCAATCCACACTTGTCTCCTGATTTATGGTGGGACTGGCAAGGGCAGAGGAAAAGAGATGCTGGCACAGCCCAAACCAGGGATGCAGGCAGGGTGAAACACAAAATGGAAAGTACATTTCTGAAACAAATTGCTACATTGAACAATTCCATCTTTGTGGCTTTGTTTCTTCTTTTAATGCCAAGAAAGTTGTTACTTCATTGTGGAAGCTGAAATTGAGCTGTACACTGGGTTTTTTATCTATCTGAAGAACATTCTGCATCCAGGCTGGTTTTCTCCCACAGAACTCTTTCGTTATGGCAAAGAGCACATTGGATGTTTTAGGAAGTTAAATGTATCAGTTTGGAGATGCCAGTGTCCCCCCCGTGCATTCCCTGCCCACCTCAAGGATGTTTCCAGACAAAGCTGCAGTTCCCCATCCCTCCTCCTGATTTCCAACTGCCCCCAAAACTGCTGAAGTTTTGAGAAATGTTCACAGACCTCTCTGCTTTTGGGGAGTGCAAAACACAGCTGAAGGTGAACACACACTGCCCAAGCTGTGAGTTTTGTGTGGGGAGGAAATCCAGGGCAGTTTTCCAGCTGGACACCCCCATCCACCACAGCAAATCCCTTGGACAGGACAGACCTTCACATCTGAGCTCCCTCCATACCCTTGGGGACAAAATCTACATCTCAGGTTGGCTGCAGCTGCCTGTTCCTACAGCTCAGATACTTCCTTCTAATTCTTTGATCCCTTTTTCACTCTTAGTCAGAGGAAGCAGAAGTTGTTCTTGAGAAACAAAGCTGCAGAAGAGCACCATGGCAGGGAAGGCAGACAAAGAACCCAAAAAATTCATGCAAGGTTCTAAAGGAATGTGGTTTCATAGGGGTCCCAGGACAAAGATGAGGATGTAGAACCTAGCAGAGATCCCAATTTCCTCAAACACTGGGAATGTTCAGTGTTGTTTCTGAATAAATAAAGCTCATGTATTCTGGAAGAGAATAGAGGCTACAAAATTGTATTTTGTAAAATAATATTTAAAATCTTCCCATCAAATGATTTAACTTCTGTATCTTCCTTACTAGAAAGGACTAATTGCTTATCATTTCCCACTATATCTCTTAAAGTAATTACAAGAGGATCTGTTTGAGTCTGTACATTCATCTCCCACTGAGTTACCAGTGTTCTCTCACAATGCACTTTAAAGTGTAGGGTCTTGGGGGCTTTTGTCTGTTGCTCCCCTTGTGCTCCACAGAAACAAAACTGGCTTAAAGAAATTCTCCTGAAACCTGTAACATGCCATTGGATGGGGACTGGCAGCTACAGTGAAGAATTTGTCATTTTACTTATAGGAAAAAAAAGAAAGCAGCAGGAAACAAGTTAGGTTTTGCAGTATGAACTTAAGCTTCTAGCAAACAATTGAAAATATGGCCCCAGAACTCCGCATATTTTCTGGATTCTGTACAATTTCCTATACTCTCCATATTCTTTCACTTCTCTCCTTCCTTTCCAACAGTTTGCAAAGGGAATCTCACCCTCTCGCAGCCCCCGAACTCATCTTCAAATTCTTTTACATCTTTTAAAAAGTCCTGTACTCCCCAAATTCTCTTTTCTTCAAAAAGAACTGATTTCTGCCCTATAAAACCTCCTCAGGGCACCAAATAAACAACACTAACTCTTCCCTAGGAGTCCCTCCTGCTCCCCCCATCTGGGTCAGCACCCCCAGGATGTTCAGTGATGGAATGGAGATTGTGCTGAGATGTAATGGACATGAGATGAGGAGGGAGGAGTGAGGGAAGGAGCAGCCCTGGTTTGAAGAAGCCTTTCCATGGCCACAGCCTCAAACCATGAGGGCCTTGGGGGGTTAAAGCTGATTTCTGCAGAGCCTCCTGCCCTCCAGGGACTGCCCAGAGCCTGGGGGAGCCCTGCACCCAAAGCCCTGCTCCAACACCAAACCATCCACGTTTTCCCTGCCAGGCTCTCACCCTGCTGGTACTTTCCCTTCTCCCCTCAGATCCCACACAAATGCACTTCCACTCCTTGCCAGGCTCTACAAGCCTTTTCCAAAGCACAGCTGTCCACTCTCCTTAAATCCCCACAAGTCCTGGCACTTTCACCTTCTCAGCCTTAAGATGAATGAGAATCTGAGGTGCCAAGGGATTTGCAGACAAGTCCTGCTCTGCTCTCTGGGGTGTTTATGTAAGCCCAGAGAAATGCCCTGGGTGTGACAGAGCCATCACCAAGAAAAACCCTGGGGCCTGCCACAGAGAGGCAGAGCAGGACAGACCCCAAAGAGCTGGATCTCAGTGAGCAAGACAGACCCCAAAAAACCTCTGGATCCCAGGGATCAGTGTCTGTGAGCAGATAAACCCTAAACAACTGGATCCCAGTGAGCAGGACAGACCCCAAACAGACCCCTAGACCCAGGGATCAGTGTCTGTGAGCAGATAAACCCCAAACAACTGGATCCCAATGAGCAGGACAGACCCCAAAAAAAACCCTGGATCCCAAGGATCAGTGTCTGTGAGCAGATAAATTGCAAACAACTGGATCCCAATGAGCAGGACAGACCCCAAAAAACCTCTGGATCCCAGGGATCAGTGTCTCTGAGCAGATAAACCCCAAAGAGCTGGATCCCAGTGAGCAGGAAAAACCCCTGGATCCCAGGGATCAGTGTTTGTGAGCAGATAAACCCCAAAGATCTGGATCCCAATGAGCAGGACAGACCCCAAAGATCTGCACCCCCAGGATGCAGGGCAGCATCTGCTGCTGGAGAAGCAGCACTGAAGGTTGGGAGAGCTGCCTGCTGCTTCCCTCCCAGGAAGAGCCTTGGAAGGAGTTGGTGCTGGCAGATCAGTTTATCTGGAACTGGCTTTGAAATGCCACAACATTCCTGGATGAACAGATTGCTGGCAATCAGCAGGGGAAAAAAATACCCAAATCCACAAAACAAACAGAGGAGGCAGCCAGCCCTGAGCACTGCTCTGCTTTCAGCAGGGAACCAAGTGAGATTATCTGTGGGTTTGAGGTGGCTGCTCATGAGGAGCTGAAGCACTCCCAGTTTCTCACAGATCACATTCAGCTCTCCCAGTTTCCCCACTGGTTTTGCCCCACACCTGTGCTCCATGCACGTCCTCCCAGGGGAGCTTGGCTCAGCCCTGACCTTGTTGTGTTTCCAGTGAAATCAACAGTGAAACTTAATGTGATTTTTGATGGAAAAATGAGCATCTTTGAAGTTATGCCCTTGATATAGATTTATTTAGGCAGCAAAATGTCACTTTCTACATCCAAGTGCTCCGAGAGTTTGGATTGGTGAACAATTTTTTTTTGCAATTCTCCAGGTTTTACATTATTATATAATTTAGAGCAAGCCTGCTTGAAGGCCAGTGCTGATGCTTCCTCTAAAAACATCAATCCACATTTCATTATTTGCAGAATGCAAAAGCTCCCTGATGAGGAAAACATCAGATATAAGCAGATAAGGCCCTGGCAATAAATACAAGAAAATTATAGAAATAAATCATTAAGAAATCATCACTTGCACATAACTAAGCCCACCTACTACTACAGCAAGAGACTGGGACAGATTTTCTCCTTACCTCTGGAGTGTTTTTCTTGAACTCACGACTTTGCTCAATGAGTTTTTTCCTGGACTGCTCACTTTCATCTTGCCGGTTCGCCAATATTGTTGCTGTGGTATCGAGCTCCCTCTGTAAAGGAAAAATAAACAAACAAAATAAACAAAACACCAAAAAAACTCCCAAACAAACAAAAAAAAAAAGAAAAAAAAAAAGAAATTCAGTCAGAGCTCTGCTTGTTACAGAAATAAAAAAAAAAAATCCCAAAAGCCCTCATACATACACCATGTTATTGGGAATTTGGAGATGGAAAGGCTGGGGAGCAGCACAGAACAAGCACCAAGCTTCCAGAGATCTGACCTCATGAACAACAGCAAATAAAGGGCTACAGCCATCTGGATTCCATCTTGCAACCAAACATCACCCTTTTTCTCAAAACTGTTCATGGCTCCACCCCAGCATCACACAGCACAGGAGCAATGGCACACAATGCACACCTCCTAATAAATGCCCAAGTCCAGTGAAGATTACACATCTTGGACATATTCAAACCAGGTTTATTTTCACCTGCCTGCTCTTTTTAAAGACACTGATTTTTCCTATTTTGAGTTATTCTACTATAAAAATTTATTAATTGAAATATTGGTTAACCTTATACTTAAATCTGGACTGGTTACACCTCAGTCACTCTTAATTTCCTATGACATGCTGTATATAATTCCATATATTCCATTGTGTGTGTATATATATATATATTCTCCACTGCCACTGCAGTGCCCTTTTCCATTTAAGTCTTGTCTTATTTGAATACAAAATTATCTTTTTGCAATCTATTCCTCCAAGGCATTAGCAGGTATGTCCATTTCTTCTCCAAAACATATCTTTTTTTAAGATGAATGCCAGAGTATTTTCCAACAGTTTCTGCTGAGCTGAAGCACAGCTCCCACTGCTTTCCAGCTTTTTCCAAGTGTTTTATCCCCATCCCAATTCCTCCACTCAGTGCTGTGCCTCCAAATGTCACCAGAATAGATTGAACGGGTCACTTATCAGTGCATAAACCAACAACACTCAATCCTCAGTGTCACTCTGTGCCTCTTCTGCAGTATTTCCACATAAAATGAGAAAAAAAAGGCAAACCTCTCCATTCAGCCACAGACATTGTTCCCCAAGTCACTGGGAGAATCAAGATTTCATAAAAGAAATTTGGCACTGTTTTATCCTCTTATTAATTCAAAAAGAGAAAAACCTGGCTGTGAGAAAAGTTCATGGAAAGTGAGAACATGTTAGAGCACGAGTACCTTCACCTCATCCCTCCAACCTGCCTGCAGAACTCCCAATATTCTCCAGTTTTCTACCAGAAACTTGCCATATTTCTGAAAAAACTCATGTTTCTGTTCATAACTCAACCACCTGTAAGGGACCAACAGCACAAGCCTGGGACCTCCTGTCAGCTCTAACACCACACTAGGTGGGCAAGTTGCTGACTTGTTACTTGATACAAATACTACTGTCTAAATATTCTGAAAAAGCCTAATTCCTAATTTTGGATACATTTTTGAATGGGTAAATCCTGGATGGATGGACGTCTCTTACGGAACTCCACAGTTTGACCTTTGGATGGAAAATAATAAACCTTTTGAGCTCCCAACTCAAGAGGACCAATATTTTTTCCCCCTTTAGGTTTATTAGCAAAAAATTAACATTTTTTTAATAAATATGTGGACCATAGTTATCCTAATCCTTGGAAACCAGCTCAATATGACAAATGGATTTGAAGCCAAGCAGCGTGCTGGAACCAGTGACCTAAATATTGTCACTGAAATGCTTAAAAATCCTTCTTTATCTGACTTTGGGTAAAGAAACAGGGCAATATGTCCACCAGATCTTGGTTTGGAATTCTGTAACATATGTGAAATCTATTGCAGAAAAGTGGGAAATACTTAACAGTTGGATAAACCACATTTGAAATTCATCCCAGCTAAGTTTATGCAAGAAAAAAGAGCAACAGAAACCAATGTGGTTAAGCAGAACTATAAAGAGCAATATAACGGCTAAGCAGAAGGCTTTTAAAAAATATAAACAATCTGGTACGGCCAGAAACTTGGAAAACTATATTTAAAAAGGAAGCACACATTTAGAGCCAAGCAAAGAAAACACAAATCATGAAGTAAGAGGGAATTTCAGTGGAGCAAAGAACGAAGCGTTTGGTTTCTGATATCAATCCCTAGCAAGGAACCTGAGCAATGGAGGTTTTAAAGACCTGTGCTTCCAAGTTTAGAGACAAGAAAGAAAAAGAACTGGATAAAAAAGGAATAAATTCCGTGTTTTGTGCTACCATGAAGAGTCAGGGAGCAAATGACAAAGGGCTTTCTCACCTCACTGCCTGACTGATGCCAGAGCCACAGTGCACTTGCGCCAGGCTCCTTCCTTTACCCTCTGAATTCCTTCTGGGACAGGGCTGATCATTCCTCCCCACAGAACATTTCCTCCTGAGCCATATCAGGCACAGCTCACACTGCACTGAGCTCATTCTGGAGCTCCACATCTTGCACTGATGAGAAACTGAGAGTGGGAGATGCAATTGCAGCTGAGGAGCAGCAGGTATCCAACCCCATGGTCTGATACAAAAGAAGGTATTAAATCTTCAAGCCATGTCATAGGTAATAAGACCCAAATCAAAACTGTTTGGAAAATTGCTAATCTTTTCTTCCTTACTTTATCTGAACAGCCCACAATGCAAGTTTCATTTATTTAAACCTAATAATAGATACAGGATTAGCACCCACAAGGACTAATGGCAGATTTTTCATACTTTTGTGATTTAATCTTTAAAAAAAAATTAATGTGGCCAATGCATTATTTCTGCAAACAAGCTCATTTTAAGGAGCAAATAGTAGTAATATCAATATTTTAGACCTGAGTACATTGTAACACTCACACATAAACACTTCCCCAAGCCTTGCAATCACTCCCTAAGTAGAAAACAAGTAAAAGGAGACATAATTCTGTACAGAGAGTCAAAAAGAGGAGCCCATGTCTCAGTATCATCCTTCCCTTTGAAATCCAAAGGGCTCCAATGAAAAGCAAACAAAAACCAGGGCTCAAAGGTGTTGCAGCAGTGACCTGGCTGTGGAAAGGATTCAAAGCCTGGAAATTCAGTTCTGAAGCTGATGATTCAACACTGGCTGATGAACTTTGTGGCCCAAAAGAGCCACCTGCAGAAAGGGAGCCACTGCTTGGAGCACATTTGAGAGAACAAGCAAGACCATTATCCCTCCCCCTGCCCCAAAGTGCCATCGATTCAGGGCAGGCACAGTTCAGAGAGAACTAAAGAACTCTCTCCAGGGTTTCTACTTTGACCCATTTCAGTAAATTTACTGGGGGTGGGAGGGAGGCAGTGGGAGGAGAGGAGACAAGAAAGTCTTATGCTCCTAAGAGTGGGAGTCATTAGAAACAGTCCCCAGAAAACAAACATGAAAAGCTTTCTTTCAGGCAGTATAGAAATTAAAAAAACCTAAAACTAGGATCAATCCACTATGCAGCGTAACAACAATCACCTTGGAGTGAATTTATGTTCTCCTAACTCAGGTGTTCCCAGACCCTGTTGGGCTCCCTGCCCATCCTGCCTCTGTCACCCCAGGGTGCTGTGGCTGCATGGGACCCTGCTGAAATCATCTCATCCTTCCCTTCCCACCTTCAGCCAGCTCCCAGTGCAGGGCCAGCTGGGCCCACAGGAGAGGCACCACTGCAGCGGGAGCTGGGAAAGCCCAGCTGCAGTGAGGGGGCTGTGGAATCCCCCTTTGGGCACCAGCCTGCAATTAGCATCGCCCCAAGTAATTATGAAACTGCAGGCTCACTGCAGGCCAGTTTCAAGGTTGTTTTCCTTTGCTGCTGACACGTCTTTGCCTACCAGATGCATTCTCTGATAATCACCCAGCAGCAGGGCTGCACCACTGACCAGTTAAACACAACAAGGCCTTTCCTTCCCATAATAAGAAGATTCAAGTCAGCTCTTCCATGCTGAGCCCTGGGAGCTGCTGGGGGGCTGCTCTCAAAGGTGAATCCTAAAAATTACTCACTTAGGAAAACAATTTTGGAAAGAAACTGAAATTGTTTGGCTATCTATGAAGTTTCTGTTCCCTCACCCACTTCTAACAGTTACTGGCACTGCCCTGCCATGGGCATTTCACAACCAAAGAAACCACCACACATCAGCAGCCCAATTCCCCCAAAAGCTGCTCCAACAACCAGAACTAGTCCTCAGTCTCTGCTTTGAATCAATATTCCCATGGCCTACATGGACGAAGTGATAAAATAATAACCTGTAATAACCATCTATAAGTACTGTGACATAACTGTATCCCAAACTTTTGTAACTCTCCCATATTTAAATGTTTAATCCTTGCTGCATTTACCACAAAGCTCCTACAGTGGAGCAAGAAAAACCTATCACAACTTGAAGACAAACTGATTATTTATTGATATGGAATGCAAAGCCTAAGCTGTGCCTTTGAAAGCCTTCAGCATGGCTGCAGAGATTAACAGGACACCAAAAAGAATTTTTTCATAGAAAAGGTGGTCAAGCATTGGAATGGGCTGCCCAGGGAGGTGGTGGAGTCCCCACTCCTGGAAAGGTTCAAGAAACAACTGGACATGGCACTCAGTGCTCTGGTTTAGTTGGATTTGATGATCTCAGAGGTCTTTTCCAACCTTAATGATTCTGGGATTCACGATAAACTCATTTTACTTATTACAATGACCAATACAAACCATAACTTCATGTAGATTAGGAATTTTCTACCAGTAAATGTAGCATTAACCACTTCCCCTGAAATCCTGTTCCTGTGTACTTGAGGTATTTCCCTTTATCACCAGTTCAATCAGCTCCCCTGTCTACTGATAATCTGCTACTGAAAGGAATTTTCAGAAGTTTCATTTCTGTTTTCATCCTCTCACAGGAGTGCATTTGTCAGATCTATCAAAGCTCACAATGTAGCTTTTTGCAATTTTTAATTTCCTATTAAAGGAAAATTTCCTGGTGCCAGGATGACACCAATGTAGAAGCATCTGGCACAACTCTGCACATTCACAGCCTACTTGTCTTGGGGAAATTCTACGTTTCCCTGACTGCTCCATGAGGCAATCCACCCTTCAGTCTCAAAACCCCATCATTTGCACCTGTCCAGAAATCAACATATCAATTATAAAAGTATTTCAAAATATTTCAGAAATTATAAACTGCGTTGCAAGCTTGGTGTGTTACTCTGGAAAAACAAAGCCACGTTCACCTGATAAAGCTCTAGATTATGACTGGGGGAGAAACCACAGAGCTGACACTGGGAATTTTTATTAATGCCTGTTTTGACTGTAAAAGGCCAGCCCCAGTTCTGAGCTGAAAGTGCTTAGAAAGGTAAAACTTTGTAAGGATTCTGTGAGGGGAGTTTGTGCCAGTCTTGCTGTAAAGGCCCTTCTAAAACAAGCCAAAGGAAAGACCAAACAGTTCAACAAGAGCACAACATCTCAAGAACCACGATCCCATCTTACACCTCAGCAGTGACTGCTGGAGAAATAACAAAGAGCAGAATACCTGTAATTTACACTCCCAGAGAAAGGGAACAAAACCAGTAAAAACCCACAAGCATTAAAACACATTTCTTAGGAAGCATTTTGCCACTTGGCAAACTGATGCGAGTACCTTTCAGATGCAGAATTAGTCAGAAAATTTCAATAAACACATTTTATTCTGCACACTGAAGTAATTTGACTCCAAAGCTTTAACTGGAACAAATTTAGGGCTCTACTCAATGCTTTTGGGGACAGGGAGTCAACGTGTGTGGTGGCCACTGCAGAGAACAAAGAGGGCAAGAACAGAGGTGCCAATGGAGACATCAATAAAATTATCTTAATTAGCAGGCTACTAAAAAAAACCACCACAAAAAAAGAAAAAGTAATAAGAAAGGGTGTTGTGGCTTTGTCTGCTCACAAGAACAGCCAGTGCCACAAATGTAGGCAAAACTCATCAAGCTATTTTGCAAGAGGGGAAAGGTAGCACTGGCTTTTCAAAAGGAGCTGCAATCAGCAGAAAGAAGCCACAGAGATATTGATGCCAGCAATAAATGCACTGTGAGAGGAAAAGCTTGGCAGTGCCAGAGTTGAGATGATTATTCCTGTCTTTTCTTCTACACCTTGAATTCAAAACTTTTTAGAAAATGCAAAGAACTGGAGACAATCCAATGCCAAAGGTCTGTACTGAACAAACCTTTTCTCTCACTCAAGAAAATAATGAAACATTGCATATTTGTTTCAAAAGGTTGTTTTTCTTCTTCCAGCATTATTTATTCTCTTTCCATCCTCCTCAAACCCAGGTGCAGAATGACTGCACAAGTCCCAGCTACAAGGGTCTGCTCACAGGGGCAGCAGGTGGGTGATGTGAAATAAGAAATAATAACAGAGCCTTCTAATAAGAAGGCTCAGGCTTCATTCACAGCACCCTCAACCTTCACCCCAAAGCTTCTCTCCTCCTCCTGTTGCCCAGTTTCTACCCCAGAGCATCACTAATCCCTTTGCTCCTCACCTCAGCCCTACAGCACATTTACCTTGAGCACTGGGTGAGCTAAAACCCACCTGGAAGGGGGATTTTTCCAGAGGCAGCAGCATTCCCTGCCCTCTGCATCCCCCAGGAATTCCACAGTGGGAAACCACCAACTTCCATCACCTCACCCAAAGCCCCACAGTTGGGGCTCAATACCCAGCAGGAATCTGTCACCAAACCCACCCCACAGTTCCTTAAAATTCTGCTTGATTTTGCATTGCAGTTCATCACACTTTGGACATAAATTTCCTAAAAAAGTGAAATTTGTGAGTGTAAAAAGTGAGTGTTTGCTGGGGAGAGGGCTCCCTTGGTTTTGCAAGCACAGCACATCCCCAGCCAGCCACAGCTCCCATCCTGCTGGGGAGCTGCCTACAGCTTCACCCACTTCCCACAGCACCATTTCACACTCTTCCACTGAAAAACTAAAGTTCAGACCCGTTGCTTCAATACCCACAACAGAAAAAAACCAAAAAGTAATGAGTTAATTTAAGTGTTGCTGCAGTGAGGCTCCCCAGAAGGGAGGATTTCAGATGGATATAGCAAGGGGACAGTGGGAAGTGCTGAGGGCCGCTCCAGCTTGGAGCAATCTGCTCACCCACCATGCACTGGCTGTGGTGTAAAATCACAATACAACCCTGTGAACACCTGCTCAACTGCCCTGTGCTGGCTTTCTACAGCTAAAATTAAGTTCATCATGTACATGCTGGGTAATCACTGTGAAAGAAACAAAAAAAAAATGCCTTAGGTTAATATGTGTGACTTTGAGGGCAGCTACAGGGTGGTGGGGATTCAAACTGCATCCTCTTTTGCCAAATGAAATAAATTATGGGAAACCAAAGGAAAAACTCACTGCTGCTTGCACAACCCAGTGCCAAGTCCATCTGCTTGGTCTCCTGTCTGGCTGGTTGATCAGAGGCTGACCAAAGCACAAAGCCTGTGGCCATGCTGACCACACCACAGCAGCCAACTACCCATGGCTGAAATGGCCACAGAGAACATAAAAACCAGCCTGGAGATGATGGTGATGGTCCCAGCAGGCCAGGCTGTCCTCCCCACCCCTCCACGTCTGTCACAGGCAGCAGGGACAGGAGGAATGTCCCCTGTCTCTTCCTCAGCCCTCTGCACACACAGGGAATGGAGAAAGACACTGAGGGACAACAGACAGCTCCACCATGTTGTCATCTTATTGAAAAAGTTCCATACCTTCTTAGTGATTTCTCATGGGCACCTCCTCACAGCACTGACTCCCTCTTCTTCCTCACAGCCCAGCCAACAAACCCCAACTCCATCCTCACCCAGCTAACCCACTCTTTTTAGCACTCATCCTCATTGCACACAGCTGTGGCCTGTTAAGGGCAGGCCTGTTGCTAATCTTTGCTAATTAGTGCAGCTGCAACTCCTCAGGGGTGAGATTACCTTCTGCACCATCTTTATTTTCTTACATTCTATCCCTCCACACCACCACGTTTGTGATCCCAGCAAACTGGGAGCCAGGAGATGCACAGGATCCATAACCCATAAAAAACCTTCACTGTGCTCCTGATCCCAGCAGACCACACAGGAGGTGCACAGCACCCATGAACCACAAATGAAATTTTTGGTAGACAATTTTAAAAAGAGTTTTGGCCCTTAAATTGGAAACACATATAAAATAAAAGGCAATTAAACTACTAAATGCAGTATTCTTGCCATTTTTCTGAAGCCCAAATGCAGCAGCCCATGCTCAGGAGGAAGGAGATTATGCTGCCATTTTGTAATAACACACCTTCAGCAAATGTCTTACTTCCAAGAAAGATCAGATTCATGAGCTACATTAAATAATTCTTTTGACCACAGATCAAAGTTAAACCTAGTCTTAAAGGAATGGTTTAAGTATCAGAAAGTTCAACTCTTTAACTAAGCTCTGTTACATCATTTAAAGGATTGGGTTACTCTGGTTTCCAGCCTGAGCTGTGCTGGTAAATGAAGCATGACCAGGCTTTAAGCAGGACACGTCCTGTAACACAGCCCAGGATTTATAACTTGCTATACAGGTTGCCACCAATAAATCAATAATATATATACACACACAGGTGTGTTTCAGGGGGAGTTCTGGGAACTTGCTGTTTGAAAAAGAAAAAATAAACAAACTCAAGATTTTTTATTTTTATTCTAAATGAAAACGAACTTGTTGCTCAGCTTTTAGTCTACTTCTCCCAACTCCTAACTATGCTGTCTTCTAGAACAAAAATTCACAATTTTTATTTGATTAAATGTGTTATTAGTTTTAATTTTTTTAACAAGGTTAACCATTACAGACTGAGTCCATCCCAGCCACCACTCAATAATCCTTCAGTCTACAAATGCAATTTCCAATCTCAAAGCTACTTTAGCTGTTTCCTAACATTGGGATATAAAATATTTACCAACAAAAGTATAAATACACACTGAAAAAGCAACCTAAAAATACTTTTAAAACCACATTTCAACAAAGTAATTCCTTCAGGGATGGGAAAAATTTACCACGGACTTGAACTAATCACCTCGTGTTTTGCTCCCTTTTCATGTTTTTGGGCATTGCAGAAATGGGATAATGGATGAATAAACTATCCTACAATGACAAATATGGTTTGGAAAGATGGGGCTAGGCATAACTTGGAATTTTTTGTTGTTATAAGTTTAAAATCTTAAACCACAGGCATGTGCACTAGGGAAAACCTATAAAATATATAATGGAAACGCTTCCCTTCTAGCAGGCCCAATTGCACCTCCCCTTTTACTGCTGATCCAGGGACACATTGAAATTCTGATTTTTTTCCTTCCCTGGAGGTCTTTGCTCCCTGCTCAGCAGCCCCACGGAGCAGTGGGCACGGGACAGCGACACAGAGGAAGCTGGATGGGGAACTTGCGTTAAGAAATCAGTAGTAACAAAAACAAGATCAGAAGAAAATTACTGGCAAATGAAATTGCTGTTTGATAAACAATTTAAGCAGGAAGAGTATTTGGCAGAGGGTTTCCAGGGAACGGTCCTTGACTCCTGACTAACATGCTTCCTCCCTTGCTCTGAGTTTGTTGACTTTCTGGGCACTGCTGTAAGGTTTAGGCAGTTTCCCATGATGGGAAAAAATACAGCTTTTTTTTTTTTTTTGAGAAATTGCCTGTGAATGCAATTGGTGGATGTTTTCTAAAAAATTATAGATATAAATAGGAAACAAGAAAGCAACAATTTCTTTATTTAGGCTTTTCCTACTACTAAAAAGTCCCATTTAGGCATCTTAGTGTCCTTTCTGATTTAAATCCCAAATATTGACTCAGTTTGGCATGACAACACACAATGAGAAACGTCTATCTGGCATTAAATGCCAATAGCAAAGGTGACATATTTTGGACAATTAAAAAGACCAGATTTTGAAACCTTTCAGAGATTTTTTTACAGCTTTTTCTGTTTAATCTGGATGACTACAGTCCAGCATAAATAGATACCAAGCCCACTTCACACTGAAGTGAAATCAAGAGGCAGAGGCGGTGGAATGCAGAATGCCTTTTCTAGGTGTTTCCCAACAACATATTGCAGTACTTAGTTAAGCTCATTTTCTGTGACATGAAAAGGAAAATAGCAGAATTGACTCATGAAGTAAAATTAGCTGGTGTGCAGTCACAAGGAGGCTGGATCGGAGCTGACAGCAGCCAGAACTGCATTTAACAAAAACTAACATGCTTCATGCTAATAATGGTGCTGGTTCAGAGCCACAAGGACTATTCTCTGTATTTTTAACATGGACTGACTGTTTTTAAACCAACATTTCTAATAGCATAGCCTAAACTGTACATCAGGAAATATTTAAAGCCCTTCCAGAAGTGATGCATTAAGAAAGGCATTTATAAAATAGTTTTTAAACATTGTAAATTTGGCATTTCCAATCAGGAGATGCCTCCAAGCCATGGACAGCCAATATCTATTTGCTCCAAGACCACAACTAAGGTAGACAGGACAGCTAAAACACTTTTTAAACCAGGCAAAAAAATGTTTGGGGATAATTTACAGAATTCCTCCACTATTCACTGTAACAAATCACCCCAGAATGAAAACAACAGATTTAGCTGCAGTGGCACTGTCAACCTCGCTATGATACACTGGCACTAAAAAGTCCTTAATTTTGGCTATCAAATACAATTTCAATTTCTTGCACTTTAGGGCAGTAAAAACAATTCTGTGAAGACTCTGTGTTTACAATCCCGCAGTAAAGAATGCAGCTGTCTCAATCAGTGCTGATTGTCTGTTAATTAGCTCAGTTTTACAAGCTGATGGAACAGATTACTTCATTCCCTCCCCACGCTCAGAAAGAAACTACAAATACAGTTCTCTCCAATACAGTAATTTTTGCTTCCCATCAGTTTGGGGAGGGAGATGATGTACCAGGGACACAAGTGATCTCGTTACCAAGAAATCATTTATGTTTGTGTCTTTGCCAGGCACTCTGTCATACAGCAATTTTCAGTCCATATATAAATACACACACATCTCTCTATCCTCTATGAAAACTGAAATAAAGAGCACCATTTCCGGATAAAATGGAAATACCTCCCCTCTCTTTTGCTGTGGGTGAAACCAAGTAGATGATCTTCAAGGTGCCTTCCAACCCAACTGTTTTATGATTCTAGGATTATCAGATCCTTTAGGAACAAAAGTCATGTTCTCATGAACAATCCCCTATCTATATTATGTATTTAATCAGAAACACATCTCTGACCCCAAACCAGCACTGAATTTTGTGACCTAGAGCAGCAAACTGCAGGTTTTTAGTGAAGACCCTGAAGTTGCTGCTGCCATTCTCCATCCCCATGTGCTTTTTCAGCAAACCACAAATAAATAACTGGATTACCTCTGAGCTGCTCTCTCAGATTCACTGCCTCTAGTACCTCCATCATTTATCTAGACACTCTTGAAGAGAAGCCAAATTTTAGCTTTCAAATATGCAGACAAGAGGTTGGACACCCTCATGCAAATGCCAGCAAACACTTCTGCTGAGAAAACTGATGGAACACTATAAAGCCCCAGGCCTGACAAGATGAAACTGATCCAAAAATGCCTTTTTTGAGATGACACAACATGCTACACATTGTATCAAACAACCGAGGTTTCACTTTGAAACTGATTTTCTTTCTTGCTCAGTTTAGATCCTTCATGATTAGGAAAAGATGAAAAAAAAAGATGTAGCTAAAGAACATTTATGTATTTAAAAGAAAACTCATTTCTGGGTGTACATGTAGCTACTAAGCTTATTGCAAAAGCAGCAAGTGAACAAATATGAAACTCCACAAAACCATGGAATTATCAGACCACCAGAGCTGGGTTTTGGCAGTGTATCTGGGTGATAAGTACAAAGGATAATCTTAATAAAAGAGTAATTTTTTCTATATCTGTAGACATCTGCTCTAACAGCAGCATCCCAGAGAGCCTAAAACCTCTTAAGGATTTTCAGATTTCAGTACACAAAAAATGTGAGAATTTAATTTTTGCATTATGGACAGGTATCCAAAGCAGATGAGTGAGAACACCTTGCAGAAAATTCTCTGGATCACAGAACCAGCACTGGGGGAAGAGAAAGCCTGAAATGCAGCAGTCACCTCAGGTTAGAGATGTAAACCTGGGCAATGAGGGAACCAAGATAAACAACCACCAATGCCTGAGTATTTCTTCAGCTACAGTTTTTCACTTAAGTTTAGCTAAATCATATTTCTCAACCCTATAAACACTTCTTTCACAATACCTAGGAAAAAGACATTTAGAACATGATCCTGGCTTCCCAAAGTTCTTCTGCAGACCAGAATAAAAATGGAGGGGAGGGGTGTGTTATGTTTTGCTGGGAGGTTGGTTGGTTGTGTATTTTCTAAATAAAGGTTTAATTCTGGTATTTCTTTGGTTTGTTTTGTTGTCTGTCCCATCCTGAGAGCTGCCTTACCTTAGACCTGAGGACACCTTGGCTTTGCCTCCAAACACCAAACAAAACACCCTGGCTGAACATGCAGCATCAAGCGCTGCATTTACATCCCTGACTCCTGCTGCCACTCCAACGCTTCCTTGGCTCTGCCGTGCCAGGGCACAGACATTTACAGCCCTGGGAAGTTTCAGCTGAGTTCCTCTTGAACTGCTGCCATCCCCCTGGCTGCCTGGCATTGCGACATCCCAGTTGCATCCCATCCCTTCCCACACGGGGAGGAGGCAGAGGTGTGAGAACTGGGGACCAGGGCTTGGGGCTCCAGGGGAATCCAGCCAGGCACCCACAGGAATGCTCAATTCCTGCTAGAAAACAGCAATTTGGGGAGGGAGAGCTGGCTGCTGTTTGATGTCAACACAGCACTGCTGGTGATTCCTCAGCATCATCTCTGGGTGTACAAGTAAATCAATCTTTAATCTTTGTGCTCCATGTGCAGCCATCCACCTGCAACTGCAGACAAAAAATCCCCAAAGGACTTGGGTCCATCCCAAACATTTCCCAGCCTTTCCTTGCCAGCCTTTCCTCAATCTCCCTCAGCAGGACACTGTTTAGGGTTGATGTGGCTCAGGTTTGCTGTGGGATGGACCCTGAAAGGCTGGGAAATGTTTGGGAAGGAGCAAAGCTTGTTACCTCAGCTACTTCTCCAGGGCACCACCATTACAGAAGCTACAAGGCAAAACAAACACCTACACACACTTTCCTATTTTTGTGTAAAGCCTCACTTGATCTGCTGCTCTATCCTCCATGCTTTGTATTTGATACATTTCCAGACAGATAGATTATGCTTTAAAAAACTGTCCATGATAAAAGGGGAGAGGGTGAGGTTGGGAATTATGCTTTCAAAGCAGTACAGTTTCTTCTGTGTCTCTGCCCAGACAATAACAGAGATAGCAAAAATCACCAACTAGATGAGAAATAGACTCCTCCTTGCCCATCTATCCACTGCCCTGCACTGCTGGTGCTGCTCCCCCATCACCATGGGTAGAGGATATTTAGAGAAATGATGCAAAATGCTTTTCCTTCATTTGACACTCCTGCAGTGTGCCCTAATCTTGTGCTTTAATCCAGCCCTTTGTGGGTAAGGAATAAAGCTACTGCTGCACTTTTATACTGCACATCAGTCAAAAAAACCAAACATACAAATATACAAAGCCCTAAATAGTCAGTCAAAACAGAATGACAAAATTACAGATTACTTCTGCCATTACATGCTCTCCTTTACCATATGTCTAAGGTAAGCAAATGCCACCTACATAATGGATTCAGCCCTGGAGTAAGGCTGGACTGCAAAGGCTGCTGAACCTGAGGTAACACTCCATCACTTATTTACTGCATCTCTAAAGCATTTCAGATTCTAAGCTGAATATATATTTCACACAGTACCAAAACTTTTAAATATCCACAGGAAGATTTCATTTTTATAGGCAATAAACATTAAATCTAAAGGACTGGAACATAAAAAGTGTTTTAATACCATATAAATCACCTTTCCCTAGACAGAATAAATCTCTGAAGGTTTTAAGGACTGCAATATAAATTTTTATGGCAAATTATCTACATAGGAATTACTTGCACGAGATGCACTTTCACTTCTCCCTCTCATTTGCATAGTGCTGACAATCTTTTCAATCAAAACCTTCAATCCAGTTTGGGAAGTCCAGAACACAATGTGCACCAAGCTGGGCTAAATACTGGGTGGTGGTTCCTCCTCCTTTTCAACAGTAGTTTGGCAGCTGCTGCTCCCTCAAATTTTGCACAGGTAACAACAGCAATAGGTAAAAATTAAGGCTCAGATGAGTGGCTATGTCCTTGTGCAAAGCATTTGTTGACTTAACTAACATGGGGACTTCTGTGAGGCCTGGCAACTAAGAGCTCATGTCACACTGCAAGCAACGCTCTGCTAAAGCAAAAAGTGGCAGAGTCTGAACTGGGAGGGCTGAATTAAGGAGGAACAGCCAAAATCATTCTTTGGGATGCTCAGAAGGAGCATTTTCATTGCAAAGGTGGTGCAGCACTGAGAGGTCATGATGGGGGAACTTCACGTCTCTGCTAGGACAGGGACACTGTGGGTGCCAGGCCCTCCTCAGGCAGGACACTGAGCATCCTGCTGGAGATTCCTCCCATCCATCGCCCCACAATGGCTGGATCTCTCCTCTGGATGCCTCCAAAGGAACCCAAACCCAAGGAGATGACACCTTCAGTCAGGTTTCACAGCTCTGATTTCCAGCTAACCAATTAATAACCACACAAGGTGAGAGGCTGAGTATTTTTCCTGGTGAAACAATAAAAGCTCACTCCCCAGAGATTCTGTCCTGGCCTGTTGGCACAAACACTTCCTCATGACTGAAGCACAAACATGCACAAGATGTGCAATTCCTGAGTCTCCAAGCACACCCATCCTCAAAGGACAGGCTCCCTAGAGGTGCGGTGTACCACTGTTACCAAAAATACCTGGGTTTATTCACCATTACAGCAAAAAATGTGCTGACAAGGACTCTCACAGAAACAGCCAGAATTAGTTCTTGGAAAACCTCCTGCTGCCTTGGAGTCAGGTCTGAAACGTGCTCAGGACTTCACCAAATCCTCCCCTCAGGGGAAATCAGGGCACAGACAAAGTTAAAGCGCCTGAAGAACAGCAAAGTCACAAGGGGGGAAAAAAAGAAAAGTTAAAAAAAAGTTTTTAAAAAGTAGGAAGTCTGCAAAGAGATCTAAGAATAGCACTGCTTTATTTCCAATGTATATTTCCCTTAGAAAATATTTTCAGGACTTCTGTCCTACCAATCAAATTAAGATAACAGAGCAGAGGAAGAAACACAAGTCAGTTCCCAGACGGCTTCCTATGCTTCAAAGGTATTTATTTAATAAGTACCATGTATGGATAAAATGAGATCATCAGCCCAGTCATAAGATGGTTCTCCAAATTTTTAATGAAGCCCTGCAGTGTGTGATTTACAGAGTGGTGGTTGGTGCACACTGACTGCAGAGAGCAGCAGCTCTGAGTGCCAAAGGGTGGGAGATTCCTGCTCCAGGAGGGGAGGGAAGACACCACTGAAATCCACGAAAATCAGGGACTTGCAAAATAAAAAATGACAGGGTCATTTCCAACACACAGAGTCCTGGCCAATGAAATGAGGTATTTGCTGTCTATCTGATGAAGGAGTGAAGTGACATAAAGCTTTGCTCCATATGATTTCACAAGCTTTTATTACTTTCCTGAATTATCTTTGAATCTAGAGGATGGAATATTATTTTCTTTTGAAATATCAGGTTGTTGCTAGTCTTCCCACTTGTACAATCCACAAAACCTATTAACATTTTCAGTAATTAATGCTAATACTTGAGAAAAAAAGCCATTGTGTTAAGAAATGCTTTAACAAGATCAAGAAAGAAAACAAGTGCTTCTCAGACTCTACATAATTTATTTTGCTACATAATTATTTTTTCCCACAAAAAACCAAGCAAAGACCACGTATCACTGTGTTCAGCACTCATCTCTTTTCTCTCTTTCCCCACAAGTGCAAATTTTACAAAAACATTTATTTTCTTCACCACAGAAAACTAAACACTAACACAGACCAGTTCCTCTCCAAACTTCCCTTTTGGGGGCAGGGAAAAAAAAGGGGGGAAAGAGATTTTGGGCTTTTCCCGGCCATGCTCCTAAACAGTTTGATAACCAGATTTTTCTTTTTAATACTTTGAATCCAGGCTTAATTTATTTAATTTGGCCCTGTAAGGATGAGTTTCAGATGCTTCAGGATCACAAATATTTTTATTTAAGGCCCAGAGTGACGCAGCTTTGCCAGGGGGGTATCAAGGCTGGCTCTACAAACAGTGCAAGGGCACTGGGATGAGTTCAGCACACAGGAGCAAGAACCAGGACTTCACTTTCAGTCAGGCTGATGAATTTAATCATACTGGAACCAAGACATACTGAACTGGAAAGTCTGACTCAAGTTGTGGCTTCTTTCCCAAACAGATCATGAAAGAATATTCAGCCCTAAACTTAGAGCAGCTCAACTATGTATTTTATAGGATATTTATCTATGAATCAGCAGATCACAGACTCAAAGGCCAGACATTCTTCCCACTCCAGCCTTTAGTCATTTGATCAGGAGAGCCAAGAAAGAACATGCTGAAGAAGTTTATACCAGTTCTTTTCAGAGGGGAAAAAAAATAAAGGGTTAAAAAAATTAAATAAATAAGGAAATCAGCAAGCCTGAAGCTAGCAAATAGAGAAATTCCAACAGGAAGAAGCAGGGATCTGGAATGCCAAGGCAAACCACGCTTGCTGCTTTGGGGTGGGGTGGAGGGCACCTCTAAAATAATTCCCTTTTAAGTAGGTTGAGCTCACTGTCAAACCCCCTGGCTAAAGCACACAACCAAAAGGCAAGTAATTCCTTGGAAAATGAATAATTTTCAGTATGAAATGAAAGTTGCACAGAGGTTGGGTGCATGGGTCAGAAGGGGCCCTTTAGAGCCCACAGAATTCACAAGAATTGCAGAGCACAAGCTGCACTTGACAGATGTGCCTCTGTTCCTCCAGCCCCTCTCCTCACATAAAATCACTGCATTCCTTCACCACAGTGAGGATTTTCCCTCACAGTAGAAAAAAAAAATAAAATCCACACACCATTGTATATCCTGCTATAATTTGGCAACAGAAGGTGGCACAGACCATTCAGCATTTTGGGAAGTAAGCTGTTTCTGTCCACTAAAATATGATTTTAGTCTTGCAAATTAGAGCCATTTGAACTTAAACATTGCTGAAAATGAATGCAAACCTAAGGCTGCCCACAGGCACCCCCAGCAGCTGGGAAGTGGCTCCTGAGTGTGGCTGAAGAAAGGCAGCACTTGGTGTGTGCGTGGGGATTGTGCCCAAGCGTCCCCAGCAGCACCACAACTGCACTTTGGGCACAGAAGGACAGGACACAACTCCAACACTGGCACCTTCCTCAGTTCCTTACCCTAAAATAATGTGGGTGTTTGTGGAAAAGTGCAATCCAAAGCCTAAACCACAAGGCCTTTCTGGATGGTGCTGACAAGACCAGAGCATCTGCTGGCAAAGCTTAATGAGTTCCCCCAAAGCTACACACAAACCTCATCTGTAAAACAAAATTTTTTCCCCTTCTGGGTCAGTTTTGCAGCTGATTTTTCCACAGACTTTGCCCCTAAGGAATGCCTCAGCTGCAAGCAGGAGGGATGGAGATGCATGGCATAAACATGAATGTGCTGTCAGAGGACTCTGCTGCTCTGAACTTCAAACATGTTGCCCTGTGGAAAGGATGAAATTTTTAATTCCAATCCCACCTCTGAAAAAGATAAGGTTTGCAGTGCCATCAAAACCCAGACAGGAGACCCAGTGACTTCTGGGCAACTCATCTGCTGTGGGTAGGTGTGCTCAACCCTGTGATCAAACTCCATTATATTGCTTTCAAATCCACGCAGTAACTTTTCCTCAAGCAGAATTTCTCCCACATGCAGCAGCCTGAAGGTAACATCCCCTGGTTCTAAAGAACAGCCCAAATACTTCATCCCTCCCTACACACCATGGAACACCCCAGACTTCATGTAACAGACCCAGGAAAAACAACCTGAAGTCTCCCTAGCACAGGTATGTATTTTGGATATAACAAGAGGATTAGAAGCTGTGCTGTTCAGAACTTTTAAAATACATATTATCATCTAAAGCAAGCCATATTTCTGAGTGAGTAATGACACACTCTGCCCTTGGACACCTTCCAGCGCTGGGCTGGGGCTCTGAGGATGAGCTCCTGGCCAGGCTCAACCCTAGATGGCACTGCTTATCAGTGCCTGGCACGCTCCTGCCGCCCGTGCCCTGCCAAGGAACGCGCTCATCACAGCCACAGCAGGCACCAGAGGTACCCTCTGGCACCTCAGCACCTGCAGGGCACTGTCCTGGCAGAGGGACACTGTCACTGACACCTCCTCATGGCTGTGCCTGTGACTGGGGACACGGCTCGGCCCAGCAGAGCCCACTGAGATCTGCTCCTCATACCTGCCTTTAGCACAAATATCAAAGGGGATGGATTTTCTAGCAAGTCCATGAATAAACTCCCAAATTATTTCTTAAATATTCCACTGCTAAAAATTACCATCACAAAATATAAGAACTCTGATATTACACACACCCCAACACTGCTCTGTTCTGTACAGCAGAAGGTGCCAGAGAAATATTATTTTCAATATATTTTACTCAAATACATGCCACAATTATCCTATCTAAACCACTGTGAAAAATTAAAACCAGATTTGATCACAGCTATTTTCAGAATACCCCACGAGTATTCTGGGGTATACTGAATATACCCAATATTCAGTATTCTGGGGTGTATTCTGGGGTATCCTGGTGCTTTTCAGGTAACACAGTTACAGTCTCCATGCTAATCCCTCCTCCTCCCCCCTCTTCCTTTTTTAAATAGTTGTTCACTTTTCTACAGAAGCAAAGGATTTTGTCATTTCAGGACAGACTCTAGGGTTCTCATTATTTTCTGCAGAAAACTCTGAAGTAGGAACAAACAAATCCTCTCCTGTTGCTGCCCTGAAAGGATCTCAACTCCAGCTGACAGCACAGGGCTCTGCCCTCCAATTTGAAAACGTCCCCTCATCCCTGGTGTGCAGCACCAGCAGCACTGGGCACCATCTGAGGAAAAAGGGAATTTGTTGCTCCCCCATCACGTGCAAAATTTGAGAAAAGGAACTTACTGTGGTGCTTTTTATAACCCATGATGTTGTTAAACTGTCAGAGATTATTATAATTTCAGATAGATTTGATAATAGTTTTGACACACAAACACAGGTACTTTTTTGTTTTCAGGAGATTTGAAATGACAAATCCACCCACTGTCAGTTCATGGTCTTGCCTCTCTACTCTGATTTATTTACTTATTTCTGCTGTCAGTGAGCCAAGCACAGGGGAACAACTGTAAGGGTGACCCTGGAAATAGGGGGGGACTGGGGCTGGCTGGAAAACAAATCAGGAATGCTCAGTGCTCCCTTCACATGTATTTTGGATATAATATTCATCACCATCCTCCCCTCTGCACTTCAACATTACCCTTCAGCAAGGGGGTTTTGTCACAAGCAAAGAAATCTGGTAAGGAAAAGGAGTTCATTACACTCTGGTTCAATATCAGGTTCAGCACCAAGATGCTGACAGGGAACTCTGTGCAGTTGAAACTGGGAATTGTCACTCAAATTTGTCACTTAAAACAGAGTCCTTTTAAGATTTGCTAAAGGTGGCCCTCAAATAGTTAAACCAATCCTCAAATATGGCAGGGAAGTATTCCCAAAGGTTGATAACTGAAGTTTGAGAATTACAGTGAAGTTTTAAGCAGCTGATTTCTGTTCTTCTCCATAAAACCAGAAAAGTGGATTGAGTTAAAGTCCTTCCAGAGAGCAGCGTGAATTCACAACCAAGTCAATATCCCTCTTCCTCAGAAAAACTAATTAAAAGATGAATTGGCACTACTGAGCTCTAGGGAGAGGTTTAATGATCCAACTTAAAATATCTGGTTAAAGGAGATATTCTGTTTACAGAAAGATCCCAGGGTTTCTTAGTTTTTTTTTTTAAGAGTCTCACACCTACATTAAAACATAACATGATCTCCCTTCATAATTAACACTGGAGTGACTAAGTCAGAATTTACTTCATTCAAAGCAGGCACTGTTTTTTAAGGCCTGTTTACAAGAAAGGTCACTGGATTTATCTGGTAGATTGCTAGTGACCCATACCCTCACAACACCATGGAGCAACCCATGGCCAAATATAAATGGAAAATATGAAACAGTGTGGAATATCTCCTACTGCTTGTATCTAAATCAAGAAATATAGAAAAATCAAGCAACAAAGGACAAGTTTTTCATTTGACTAGAGCACAGACAAAAAAGGCATCGTTAAAACAAAAGAAAAAAATGGCACTAGATACACATCACCTAGCAGGAAATCCTGCCAGATAGCATCTGCTATACAAAACTGGGATTTTTCACTGCAACTACATCATTTGCATAGGTTGTCTTCAAAAAAGAAGATCTTTGAAGAAAAATAATGTTATCCTACCTGGCCCAGTGCACTGCACATTGCAGGGCAAAGAAAAAAAGGACTCCTCAGACAATTTAAAAAAAAATAGGGTTTCTTTTTTTAATCCCTAATGCTCTATATTTCAGTACAAGAATGTGCTCAGTTTAACTACAAAGATAAGGAGAAGTTGAGAAACCTGTTTACATTTTTGCCTTTGCACAACCCTGTGCATGAGCAGCCCAGCAATAGTAAGGAAAGTAACTCGTCACAAACAGCTCGAGCCTGCCAGCAACGAAAATTAATGGGAAGGCAAGGATTTTCTTTTGATGTTGGAAAGACTCCAGTAAAAACTGGTTTGTACATGGGAACATGGTGTCAGACTAGAAGAGAATCAGCTTGTCTGACTTGTGGTTTTCTTGACAACATTCATCTTCTCTTGGCCTGATAGAGAGCAATTAGTGCTTGTCAGTTGAATCATGTGTTATTAAGATCATTCAGGCATTTTTTAATTATGATTACCTAAACAGACAGCAAAAGAAATTCTCAAGCAACTCTAACAATCCACTTCCTTTTCAGATGCTTCCAAGTCTTTTCTCC
Source organism: Zonotrichia albicollis (assembly GCF_047830755.1). NCBI lineage: Eukaryota > Metazoa > Chordata > Aves > Passeriformes > Passerellidae > Zonotrichia > Zonotrichia albicollis. The sequence goes on from NC_133840.1 coordinate 6,753,172, forward strand.
TTTAATGTTTTAGAGTATGGTGTTGGATTTTACCTGCAAAGACCTCGGTACCATTTCCATTTCAAATATATTTTTAGAAAAGGCACTGTAGCCTAAAATCCGTGCATTATCACTTTACCAGATGCTATGAGTAATGATTTTTTTCCAGTTAAAAAGTAGACCGGTCTTCTCTAAACCCAGTAATCTGCTCTATATGCCAAGACTCGTTTTAGAACACCTAAAACAATGCCTAGTAAGTTTATAAAGACAGAGCATTCCTAATACAAATTCCTGCTTTCTTTCACCATTGCAGATTTCCAATCAGGATATGAACAGTGTCAGGAATGACATCATTCTTGGGTGGTGTTTCAAACTCCTCCCCAAAGAAAATGGTTCCTTATCACTGACTTGGACAGTTTTTCCCACTGTAAAGAAAGCTAAAAGCAAGACAAGACTAGACACAGAGTTTCTAGTTATTTAAATTCCAGCTATCAGAGTAATTGGATTTTATAGATTTTGCACAGATGAGATCAGGACAGCTTCCGTCCTAGGTTTGAGCTTAGAACACCACTTTTAGAGCAACACTATTGTTTCTTCCCTTTGGCATTTCTCCCTTCTCTTTATCAGGGGATTTTTTAAGTTCCTAAATTAACATTTCCTTTTTTTTTTTTTTTCCCTGCTTGCTGCAAGCCTTGGCCCCCAGAACTCGCGAGCTCTTCTTGCTGTACCATCTGCTCCTGCACGAGGCCAGCCAAGGCCTGCACAGCATCCTTTGGGAATTGGGAAATTAAGGTCCCAATTCAGTGGAAACCCTGATATCCCTGTGAAACACTGCTCAGTGCTCTGGTGAGTTGTGCATTTCCTCTGCATGAGAGGCTGTGTTAAAAGGAACACACATTTCCAAACAAACAGGGTAAATATTTAGTGTGTACCTTGATTTTAATAGGCATCAAAATCCTGCTCCTAAAATGAATGATATTCAAGTATCTATTACCAATTCCCAGGAGTACATCTAATGAAGGATCCTTGAGGATTTTTCTTTTTGGAAAGATTCTTCACATTTGTTTGCAGCAACAGCAGGAAAACAGAACAGGCACAAGATGACTCTGCCTGCATCAACACCATATTTAATACTGTATTTAAGGGGGTAGAGTCTCATACAGGGAATAGCCAATATTTTGGGAAGAAAACAGATGATAACAGCCAATTTCCTGGAGTGGAACAGATGCAAGGTAATGGCACATATTCTAATAAACACCTAAAAGCTTATTAAATGGCAACTGGGCAGATGAAGGATGAAGGGACTGCTCTGCACATGTAGAAAAAAACCCAATCTGTAATTCTTAGGATTATTTGAATTTAATTTTGGTTCTCTTATGAGCCCTGGTTCCAGTATATTACATGTCTCATTCTTCCATTGGGGAGAATCTTACAGACCAGTTCTGAGGTACTGGGGAGAAAAAAGGAAATTACTCATTTTTGGCTCAGCTCAGAGCAGACCATTATTTGCAGGTTTATGAACTATTATGGAAATATAAAGGCTGAAAAAGGTAATGCTGACCAAACCACTTAAATCCCCAAGTACTATTGCTGAGCCCTGGGAAAGCAGATAGAAGAATACAAAACATCCAAGACTTCCATCATCTTGGTTTCTGTTTGCTGGCCAAGTTTATAAAAAAATCAGCATTCTGCTTCCTAAATTAAAAAGCTGAGTGAATCCTTTTGCTGCAACAGCTGATCATTATCCACAGTAACTACCATCATCAACATCAGATTGGATATATTCAAGTCATCGTTAAATAGGTTTGAAAAAGCTAGAAATGAGAAGAAACAGGAGTTTTTACCTTGGATTCAGCATCCCTTAGTAACAGGCTATTCTGAGGAACCTGATGTCCCCATTTCATTACTCAGCCTGTGCCTACCTTTAATAACTTCTCCTACTCATGGGTGATATAGTATTTTTATACAAGGTTTGTCTTTTGCATAGACCTGAAATATTTATATGTTTAAAAAAAAATCATAGGAATAGAAATTTCCTGCAACATGCTGCTTTATGGTTTAAATAATTTAGGCCTATGATAACTACACCTAGAAACAGTGCACATATGAAAGTTACAGAATTATTTTTTTTTTTTAGGAAGAAACTGCTCCTGGAATGACACCTTCTACCAAAGCCGTCAGAAACGTGCACTCAGGATACTCAAGTCACTTAAATTCTTATTTCTAGAACCAAGCGTAACATTAAATATGAACAGCAAGACAACAATTCAGCTGCTGCAGGGAGTTTCTGGATCAAAATGTCTTGTAATTTTTGGTTAAGATCTTTCTGCTCTCTGCAAGAGGGCTAAATGACAAAGAAACACGCTGCCATGGTTTAAACACTGAGCTTGGCAGACAAACACACACACAACGCTCTCACTCAGTGCTGCCAAACCTACTTTGAGTCAAAACCTCAAGCTCTCTGCAATGCTGTCCAGTAATGCCACCTTTGAGCAAACTGGTTCTTAATACAGTGGTGGGGTTTGATTATGGGATAAAATTCCTCCCCCTGCCTTTTCCTGTAAATATTCACTCCCTTTGGCTACCAGTAAAACACTTGAGCAAACCAATTCTTGCTAAAACAAATTACATTGCTCAGAAATTCTTCATTTGCAAGACAGAAAGAGCTGTGCCTGATGTTACCACCCCCAGTGGTAAACCCAGCTCACCTTCTGTTAATTAGACCCAGCTGTAACAAATACTTCAACTCCCTGCTCAAAACTATTTCTGTTCTCCAGAAAATTGCCTAATATTTGCTGTCATCCCTCCAGTAGCTTCTCCCAATCTTTCTCAGAGAAATTACCAAAAGGATGTCAAGTATACAACAACTGTGAACCCTACAGTCTATAATTCTACTTTTCCTGTTCATTAGGCACTTTTAGTTGGTTGTTTAGTAAGTTATTCATCCTTGTTCCCAGTCCTCCTCCTCCTGCTGCTGCAGATAATCCAGTGATGTTGATATAATACACAAATACCATCAGTCACATCAGTCTGTGCTGCTGCCCTGAGTGCTGCAGCAGAACTCTCCAGGATGCCACTTGGATTAGCCCAGGACTATTAATGCACACAAATTCATCCCTCATTTCAACAAAATGCACCCAAGTCAGAATATCTGTAATAAAGTGCACTCTAAGAAAAAAAAGTGAATTTGATACCGTGTGCTGATTTATCTGGAACAACACAGGACCTTAGAGTACAGCAGAATATTTCCATTTACAAATAAAAAGTCACCCCTTGAGCACTATTTCTATGATTTTCACTCGATTCATTTGGCAGCAATGTGTTCCTAAGGTGGCAACCAACCCCCAAAAAGAGTGAGGTAAGCAGAGATAACGGAAAAAGATAAGAAACATTTTTCTCCTCTTACTTTACACTCGCAGGAGCTGCAGCACAGGCACAGCTCCCTGCCTTGAAACTCCTCTGCACCACAACAGTGGAGAGAACTGCATTGAAGAAAATGTAATTACAAGACCACAGAGAACAAAAGAACTGACTAAAAAGCAAAATTCTCAACACTGGAGATGTTTGTGTTCCTTGTGTGAAGCAGAGTTGGGCTCTCGGGTCAGGACAGACACTGGACAGAACTGAGGGTGAAGGAAAAGTTTCACTGATGCTGCCATAAATGCATAAACATGCAAAAGCATCTGCTAATCCCATGTTCGTTCAAAAATATATTCAGATTATTCACAATTTTAAGCTGCCATTTTTACATACATTATTATTTTAAATATTTAATTTAATCTTTTATGTAATATTTATATTACATTTTGTTTACTAATTTATTTAATATTTTTACTTAATCTTTAAAAATTATTTAATCATTTTTAAATTAGTGTTTTTTAAGAGTCCAGACAGATCGTTCTCAATAATCGATACGATTCACTAAAAAAGCACAATTATTCGAGCATTCCTCAAGAATTTTAAAGTATACTTTCATAGAAAAAGAGAAATTTATACAAGCAAATTTCTGAGAAAGTACTGAAATAGACTTGGGGTTTTTTCCCCCCTTCCTTCCTCTTTGTAAAGGGCAGAAAGGAGAATTTGTGCATTGTGCTTGTCTGAAAATTTGACACCAAATTTGGAAGAGGTTCAAATTCACCTGTTAACCAGCTAGAGCACGAGATGTATGAACACACAGAGAAGCCTTGTCCCAATTTAAAAACTACTGCTTTCAAAATAATTTGCTTACATATATAATTTATTTGCAGTGCCATCAAGAGCAGCTAAGTTGAGGCAGGCACGCAGAGCTCACTCTGCAGCCTTCTGGTAGGTATAATTTAGCAGTCTGAAAGGAGTCCTCTAACTAATTTTGAAATGTTAAGCACAACCTCTTGAAATCTAAAGAAAACAGTGAAGCAAAGATAATCAACATGAGTATTTCTTTCACAGTGAGGATCAGTCAGCTCTGCATCAGCCCCATAAGAAAACTCCACTGTATTTTACAGAAAACCCAGAAATTTGAGCAGTATAGAATAAATGGATGGTCTTACTGCCTATAATGAATGACACCAAACATACCCACCAGCTAAAAATACAGTAAGTCATCTGAAAATATATGCCAAGAATCTTCACAGTACCCTGCCCTCCACGCTAATCCATCCCCTCCTCCCATGTTACTGTAAAAATTTAGGCACTTTTTAGGGTCTGGGATCCTTCCCTGGCTTTGTTAGGATCCACAGATGTTCCTAAAATGTGTTAAAAAAAGAAATCCAAGTAATTAAATATCTGACTCTGTGTTTTCTTTAATAATAAATGCTTCTGCCGAAACCAGAATTAATTCTAAGGATGACTAAAAGCCTTAAATATTAAGGGCATGAAGCCTGTCACTTTACTGTATTTATATTTAAAGACTGAATCACCAAAATTAAAATATTACTGAGTTTATGGGAAGAAGCTATTACTTATTCTTACCTAGAAAATATCAACCAACAAATCCACATCTCCCACTGCCAAAGAAAAACCATCCAATGACTGGGAGTATCATTTTATTCACTACAAGACATTACTATTTGAAAACATTTATTCCTGCATTGCAAAACACAGAACTTAACTCACTCATCACTTGATAAAACTACTCTAAATCTGTTCTAAAAGGGCCCTACAATGAAAAATCTAAGCATGCAGCCAGCTGAGCTGTAAGGACAGGCACGAAGGGTTGGAAATTTTATTCCTTGGTATGGGACAATAGTTGGGCAGATATCCAACAGCCAGATCAGCTCTGCAATTTATTTTTATGAAGGGGGCGAAAAAATAGCAAGGCAGAAGACTAAGGGGGAAAAAAATGTTTTAGGGCTTTGCTTCAGAAATAGCAAAGATCAAGACCAAAGAAATCCAAAGTTTGGCAGGGAGAAGGGGACAGGTGGTGGAACATGCAATGCATTGAAGGACCTCAGCAGCAAAACCAATTTTCTATCAAACAGAGGCACAGCAGAAAAACCCCTGTGATTTCCAACCTTAGGAGAAAGAGGGAAAATACCTTCTTGTGCTGTGAACAGAGTGAGTTTAAAATTAATGCACAGTTCCCAGGGAAATTACAGATTTCCAGAAGAACTGATCACTTTTATGTAAACAAGTGGCAGTATAAAAGTCTGAACTGACCTGCATCACCATTACTCATTTGCCATGGAGGAAATGGTGTTTTCCTTACTGGAAAGGGAGAAAAAGAAAAGAAAAAGACAGCACATCCTGAGGGGGAAAAAAAAAGGAAAGGGCACCTCTTGTGCTAAGTATTATTAGAAAATAGATAAACATTAAAGTGAGTTACAGTTGGAAAAAATATGCAAAGAATACCTTTAAAGGCTGCACAGCATCACAATTCTATAAACAAGTAAGGAGAAAGAAACAGCTGATTTCTGAAAACCAGGCAGTTGTTCTCAGAAGCAGACTTTATTTTTCACTTCCTAAGCACGCTCCAAATCACACAAACTCTCAGATTCTTCAATACTTCTTTCAAAAGCAGTTTGCTGTAAGAATCATTAACCCTAATTCTTTACACCAGTTCTGTCTGAGACAAAACCAGCAAAATGCTTGGAAATGGCAAAGAGTGGGAGAATGGGGCAGTACCTGCTGGATGTGATGCAAAGCTGATTATTAGAGTTTTTCAGCTGGAAATCAGCTGGGGGGGAGTTCCAGCACATCTGGGCACTGCATGGCCCTGCAGCTGCAGGCCATCAGGAGCTGCCAGGGGATCCCACAGGGACCCAGGAGGCCTCTGAGTGCTGCTGGATCTGCAGGCAGCAGCACAGCCATGGTGTCCATGTCTGAGCAGGGCAAACACAGCATTAAACAAGACACAAAAATTTAATGGATCAGGGAAGAGGAGAGCAGAGCCCTCCTTTCCCAAGCTGCCTCTCTGCACTTTGCAAATGTCTTTTTGTGGTCAAGTCGAGGGTAAAGGCTCCACCATGTGGGAGAAGCTTAGCACTAGCCCAGGTGAATGAAGGTGGTGCTGCCTCCAGGGAGCATCCAGGGAGCATTGTCCTGGCAGGTGGCACCAGGACAGGGCCACCAGGACACCCCCAGCCCCTGCAGAGCCAGGGGAGGCTCCCCAGCCATAAACACCCCCTGACATTCATTAATTTACAGCACATTGTCACTGCTCTGGGTACCCACACGACATTAATACCTGTCAATTATAAAAATGAGGGAGGCTCAGAACACTTCCTATGCTTTTGTTTTGTGAAGGAGTAACTTTTTCCAGGGCCATGAATAATACTTGGTGCTGTATGACTGAAAACAGTGAATAATAGCAAAAAAAGGAACTGTTCCATGTTCCAGTGAAGAGACAGGCTGCCAAAACAAACATATTATGGCTGCAAAGGAAAGTAATGTGTCTGTAATTTTAAACTCTGTCCACTTTAGTAGTTCAAAAAGTTTTTATCTCACCCAAACAACAGAAGCAGTAACACAGCACAGAACCTGCATGAACGGACCTGTATTGTGTGTGTGGTGGTGGGGAGCAGCAAACAATTCAAATAAAATGATACCTGTGAAATTCCAATATAAATCTACCTTCAAAGCCCAATAAAGTTATGCTACACAAGCAGGATATTAATTCTAAGCAATTAGGAAAAGTATTTTAACAGGAATACTACCAGCAATTTATTCTCACAAGTAGTCACATAATTCATTAGTAAGCCCCCTCCCAAAAAATACATCCAATAATAATCTTGAAAAAAATATTAGAAAAACTGACAATGTTTCAGGATTGCATTTATACACCAGTAAGAGGGAAGAAGCATTAAGTATTCTTCAGCATCGGAGCAACCAATCTTAAAAGTGTATTTTAAAAGAAAATAATTAGGGAAAATATCTTAGTTGCAGAATTTAAACATATTCACTACAAGTTTTTTAAAAACAAGAGCCTAATCAGCATACAGGGACTGGGGTTTCAGCAGTGACTACAGATTTTGCAGGTGCTTTTCAGTAGCTCCATTTGAACAGCTCCTCTATTTATCCAGTTGATTAAGCACATGTTGGGAGCAAGGCAGTGCTGCTGTCAGGGTGTGCATTTGGGAGATGCTTCCCAACACTGCCCAGATCCAGAAATTCCCATTTTCCAGCCCCACTATTTAAGCACACACATGGGATCACCAGAGAGGGGTCACACATGGTGGGGCCCCAATGTACTGAGCAGAGCATGGAATGGTCATTCCTGAACAGCCAGAGCTCCAGGAAATGCTGCATTTGATCTCTATTTGATTTTGGTTTTATAAATGCGGGTACCAAGATCTGGGAGATGGCATCCTGAGGGGGCTGTGACCCTGGGGACCAGTGGCAGGTCCCACCTTGCTCTGCAGCAGCCACAGCCTTTTCCTGACCCTTTCCAGCATCCCAGCTCCCCGTCCATGCCTCCCCTTCTCCCAGGGAGCAGAGCAGGCACAGAGATCTCCCCTGCCTGGCACCTGCTTGTCCTGGCCACACCAGCAGCTCCTCTGTCCCCCAGCACAGCCTGGGCCGTCCAGGGCAGGTGGATGAGGCAGCCCAGCCCCGAGGAGCTGGTCAGTCATGGCCAGGAGGCAGCAGAGCCAGGAGCCATCCTGCCCTGCGTGTGCGGCTCGCGGAGGCACCGCGGTTAGCGGGCAGATCGAGACAGGTTCCAGCCCTTGGAGAGGTGCTCTGCAGTTTTCAACACTGACATGACAAGCTGGCCTGGAGCCACCAGCAGCAAACCTCGCTGGGGAATCACGTAATGCAGAGCTCAGGGTGCTGGGGCAGACATGCAGGCACCCAGCAGGGACAAACACCCCTGCTGTCCCCTGTCTGCTGGACACCCTCACAGTGAGATCCCCGTCTGTGACACCACCCCAACGCGCCCTCCCTCCCCAAACCTCCTCCCTGGGCCTGCTCCAGGCTGCTAAGTAGGTTGATTTTCAAGTATTTAATATCCAGTTGGATATTCAGCACTCTGGGTGGGAAAGTGGGGGGGTGGGAGGGAGGGAGGGAGGGATAAAAATCAGGCTCTGTCATCGCTCCCAAGAGCGACTCTTATACCCACACAGGCAGTTGGCACCAGCCAACCGTATCTCTGAATTTATGCTAATTCTGTCACTCATCATTACCAGTCAGTCACTCCGAAACCAGCTCTCTGGGAAACACCCCAGTTAGGCTCTATCCTTCCTGAGGAAGGATGAAGATAAATTTTAAGAACTATTTTTTCTTCAATAAGGCTGAAACAGAGCCGAAGTTCTTGAGGCTGGTAGAAAAGGACTGTTCCGGTAAACACATCACACAAGCACCTGGTTTTTTTCAAAGACAAACTATCTTTTCAAAAGTAACTGAAACATTTTAAATGTCTATGAGCTAAGGCCACTTTCACCAGACATATCCCTCTCATCCATCTGACTTTTAGAGTCAAATCACCTCAGCTGGCTGCTCCAGAAGCATTAATTTGGAGGACTGCACTCTGAGGTCAGCTAATGGCCCTGCCTCATCCACGTAGAATTTAGGTGTCTTTGTTTTCACAGTGCAGAGGATCATTTCATCAAAGCTCTTACACAGCCATGCTCCATTTTAAATTCATGTTTCCCTTTCATCTACACATCCCTCCAGCAAGCTCCTTCTCTAGACATGAGTGTCCCCACTGCATTCCCTGGTAAATGCTGCTTCCCACAACATCCCACCTGCCCCTACTGCTTTTATTTGCCCAGAGAACAGTTATGCAGCACTTCACTCTTGCTAAGTTTATCACCATGGACAGCCCTCATCTATCTCTTATCAACAGGGGTGGAACTGTCCTGCTCCACAGCAGCCATGGGATGGGCAATGCCTCTCGTGCCCAAGGGAACAGAGTTCCAGTGCCCCATCCCAGGGCTGGAGGTGATGGACACAGCTGGCAGCTCCATCACAAGGGCACTCTTGTGAAATTTCCTTCCTGTTTAGAAACACGGGGACTTCTCTGTATTAAGAATATGAATTGTATAAAGAGTATTAACTAAAGCATTGATGAAATACATGGGGAAAAGCCTGCAAAACGAACTATTTGCACATAGAAAAAACTGTGTGGCTATCTGGATTAAAAGCCTCCATGCACATGGAATAGGACACATTCAGAGATATATAAACCTATTTTATTTCTTATCTCAAGAATTACCATCATGCCAGCATCTGCAGTGGAACTGGAGCAAACTCAAGAGACATACATGTTGAAATCACCATCAGTACCTCCTACATCAGCGAAATACTCATTGAAGATTTGCCATCTAAATACTGACTGGCACTGATCACACTTAACTTGTCAGATGTCTGATGATCCCAGAACAAGGCAATATATCCATAATCACTGATTTCAGTGGTCTCTAAGTTTTGGACTCGATACACCAAGCACTGGGGCATGTTTTATTTATTTGTTCAGTGGCTACAGAGCAGAATCATGTCATTGTTCAAACTGCTTAATCTCAGCATTTAAAATTAAAGTTGAAAAGAACCACTAGTGCTTTTAACTGTCCTTAAATTACATTAATTGCGTTGTTAAGCACTTTAACAACCTTATGAAGGCAGCTAAGTAAATCACTGCTCAAAAGTAAGCCTGTGCAAGCACCTCCCCAGCTCCACACAAAGGACAGAGCTGTTGATGCCCCAACCTGAAGAATGAGGATCTCCCATTCATGAGAAATCAAAGCAGAGGCTACTTTTACCCTTAGCCCAGAAATCTGTGTCAGCATCCACTGCTGGAACATTAATATGTTGTGTGCACAGACAGCACTCAAGTTATGCTGTCATGATTCTATTTACACCCTGTCCTGCCAGCAGGCAACTGATGTCATACACCTGTATACAACAGAAAAATTCCCAACCTAGAAATTTCTGCTGGCAAGAGATCAACAGGCTGTAATGAGCACTGAAAACAAACTATCCAGCCTTCAGCCTTCAGAGCTCGCTGATCTCTGCCTGAACTATTGCACTGGGCTAAAACTTCACTGCTCCAAGAGCAAAGATGTCACTGTCAGGGTCAGCAACAGACTGAACCAAGTTAGTGCTGGTGGTGACCACAAACTTTGGATTTTAGATCTACAGGTTCCCTCTTTGGGATGTGCTTTCTATGTCCCGTGTAACTGGAGAATGTACAGGTGTGGTGGTCAAACAACTCGACAGAAGTATTTTTGTGCATTATAAATAAGCACACCTGTACTGACATGCAGAACGTGGAACTTGCACAAAATAGCAGCCAAATTCTTACAGCAATGACAGGCACAAGCTGAACCAAATACAGATCAGATTGTTTTAAAAATTGCAATGGTATATATATCTCTCACATATATATATATATATATATCCAGAGATACTTGATATACCGAGAAGAAACAATGGAATTAAATAAAGCAATGTGAAAGTTTTGAGCCATCTGTATATATCCATGCTGAGTATCAAACCATCTGTATTATATTCTTAGATCAGCTAAAGCAAACCACTGGCACCAGTGCCAAGATTGGCAGCAGAGACGATTTGGACCGCCACCAAGGAGAACGAGCTACCATGCCTTTTAGAATAAATTTTATAGCAAACACCAAAAGGGTTGATCAACACAGATTATCACAGCTACAACAAGCCAACTAGTTTAAAAAACAGCCTTTGCCATCCCACAGTGTTTGATTTTATGCTCTATGATAAACTCTACGCCTAAAAAGGAAATTGAGCTTCTCACTGTCCCGGTCCCGCAGGGAAATGGCTCCAACCACTCCAGCAGGTTTTGCACCAGAACACCAAGCACCTGCACAAGGTGACACCAAGCCCATACCCCACACCAGCGACTGCAGGAGCTCAGATTCAAGGACACCAGAACCCCACAGGAGTCAGGGGAGAGGCAACTGCACCCCAAACTGAACCCCCAGCAGCATTTTCTGAGGCTCATCTTTGGAAGGTCTCCTGCTCCAGTGTGGGACAAAGCTTGGCTTCCTTCATTTGAGAGACACCAGCAGCACCAAGAGACCCAAACTCATTTACTTCATCTTCTCCAAGCCCAGTCTCCAGCATTCTACAGCACCCCACTCGTCCCAGGAAATTTCATCGATCCTTTGAAGTCTAGCCAAAATTTCACAGGCAAAAATGCCAAAATATCCTTGAGGATCAAGCTGCTGATGTAAAGAACATTGGCTAACCCCAATAATTTTATTTTCATATTTTAAAAGAGCCCAAAAATAACTATTCACCACCTTTTCCTCTGCTTGAGATTTTGAGAACAACCCGCCTACCAAAGAGTGTAATTCTCTTAGCACTAAGAATTTTGCATGGGTGGAACTCTTTAGCTAAAAGTGATGATAAATAACACCTCCTCAATCCTGCAATCTCCAGAAACAGTTTACAAGAACTAATACATTAGGCTGATTTGCAATGTTAAACTAGAATTCCCCAACCCTCTGATGTCCACCTGAAGGATGCCAGGGGAGACATCAAGATCAAGGGAGCACAACACGAAGTTCAACTGTCTGAGGATCTTCCCTCCTCTCTGCCTTTGCTCTTGTGGGAATATCCAACTCGGTGACAAGTTTGTGTGTGGAGAATTAGCAGATATAACACATTGCCACATCCTGAAAGCTCATCCATCACCCCTCCAACAGCCTCACAGGACCCTCGCTCTGCTGGGAAGCACAACACCAGCCTGAAGCTGAAGGTACAACCCTCTAATGACAGATTTTTTTTCTTCAGCATTCACACAGCACTTAGGTGTTAAATCAGCAAAATTAAGCAGCATTTTTTCAACCTAGTGTACAGTTTATGTGCAAATGTTGCTAATTGATAAAAAAACTGTGTACACAGGTTCAAGAACTCGCCTGCACGTTCTTGTTACCTCTAGACCTGCCATACAAAGGCCCACACACGCTTCCATCAATGAAATGGGTCACATATGATTTTCTTTTAAAACTTATGCATACACTCAATGCAAAGCACCTTCTGAAGTGTCCAATAAAGGTATCAAAGAACAGCAGAATAATATCCTTTCCCCAATAAAACATATTTGCACTTTGAACTATGCATATTGTTTAACTCCATTTGGAATCCTATTATGAGAAACTTATTTTATGAGTCTGCCAAAAAGCCTGGTTACCAGAAGCGTAATCACAGTAAGCAATAAAGGCTGACATGGAGGATATTTCTAGGCAATTACAGCAGGTGTTTTAAAGGCATAAAGCTGCAGAGTTATAAATCTATTTAGAGCCACAAACACAGAGAAAGTAAAAGGCAACCAGAAGGTTCAAACTCGCACAGCAGACAAATATTGTTCCTCTTCCCCTACAGAATATAGAGGCTGCAGGAACAAGCCCACAGTGAATTTCAGCAAGTCAGAAGAAAACAATATAAAATGCTGAGGTACAACAATCACTGCAAAATGAATGTAGTGTCTTCAAAGGAGGATGCAGCATACATATATATATATATATATATACACACACATCCATATATACACATAAAAGATACAAAGCTCAAAAAAGTTATCATTTAAGGACTGCTAGATTGCTTTTAAAATGTTGGTTTTTTTCAACTCAATTAAGCAGGGTGTAATGTCTTCTGTTACATGAAGTAGTTTGAAAAGACAGTCTAATGGGGGTGCCTACAAAAAGTAAAGTTGTAGATGTGACAAATCTTATTTAAAAACTTGTACATGAGCCATATCTACAATGCAGAATTGGTGGAGGGAATTCAGGGAGAGCTGACTTGCCAACACAACACGTAACTTTACAGAATGATTGCTGGTTATCAAAGTTGCATAAGCCAAGAGACAACACCAACTATAAATATGACTACCAGCTATTCCACACAACCCCAAGCGTCCTGCCAAGCCCTCCTTCATGTTCTCTCTCACACAGACAAAGGCCTCAAAGCCATGGGACATCTGCCAGGGAAACAAATGAAGTTAAAAAACCAGAAGAACATGAACATGTACTAACCTAAACTTGTGTGTTCTTTCTTCCCAATTCCTCCCCCTACAAAGACGATGTCTCAGTTTACTGTACTCTTTTCCTTCTCCCAACCAGTCTTAACTCTTGGACCAATGTTTTAAAGTTTCCCTGCCTTTGAAAAAATAATGTTCAGTTCTTAAATGTTTTGCCAGATCTGGACCACACCCTGCCCTCTCCCAAAATCTTGGTTGTTTGTCTCCTATTGCACATAATCAATTATAGCCCTTTCAGGTTTGTATTTTGCATGGTGGAAGCTGATCCAGAGAGGAGATTGTGCTTGTGTGAGCTTGTGTGTTTACACAAACACTCACACACACGTACACACACCTTGACAGAACTGTTTTGTCTCTGTAGAACTCAAGGGGATTTTCCTGAAACTGAGTTTTTCACTTGTAAGCAGATAAGCACTTGATAGAAAAAAAGCAGCTGAAAATTTGACTCTTACCAGGTCATACAAATCACTTAAAACACAAAAGGCAAGAGCAGAACCCCCTTCATTCTATCACCACAAGAAGTGGGAATCAATCATAAGCAATGAGTACAGAAAAATGCACAGAGACACCCAGCAGACCTCTGGAGCTGTGCTGTACATTTCCCTGTCCCCGCTGTTCCTCCCGGATTCAGTGTCAGGCACCAGCTCGGATGTTTGACAAAAAAGGGATGCGGCAGATTGCCCACCAGCCGCAGCGTGTGCTGCCAAGTGAGAAATACAAGCTTGGAAACAGGCTGGAGATTCCAGCCAGGACAGCAAGGCTCAGAGCATCACACAGTGACATAACTGAGCGTGGTGGGGAGAGGCTGGAGGGGACGTGGGAAGTTATTGCATGAAATAACTCTGCAGAGCATGCAAAGGAGCTGTTCTCAGTACCCAGCAAGGCAACTACATCATTTAGGATTGCCAAGAAATAGCTGCAGTTTTCTTCTTTCTGATTTTTCTTTTTTCACTAAGTCAAACAGCTAAATCTCCTTTACTATTCAAATGTGAATTTTCCAGCATAACTTCCCTGTGGATGTTCTGTACCTAAATTTTCTTTATTAGCTACAGTAAAGTGACAATCAGCTTTCAGAGCACTTGGCAGAACAAGGATCACCCTGGGTCTAGTTCACAACAAATTTGGGCTCCTACAACATTAGAAAAGAAAGTTTACATCCCAGAAAAGACAAGAATCATCTTGTTAATTTGTTTGGTACAACAGTGTGAACAGCACATGTAGACAAATACTCAATTTGTCTTCAGACACTTTTTAGAAGACAGACATTTTATCAGCGGATCTGTTAACACTTTCCTTCAGAAAATATGTTTCGCCTGCCAGCAAACAAACAACAAAATAATGTGTCATATCTGTAAAATGAGGGAGAGAAATAATCAAGATTAGCTTCAAAGTGTTGCAATAAAACAACAATAATCAAAGGCTGCAACACGGAACTCGTGTTTCAGCCGTGTGCTCACAGCCTCACATTTGCTCTTTTGCTCTGCAGTACCTGCAGCCACGGTGCCATTACACGGTGATTTTCCCCAGTTCTGCTGTTTAACAATAACCAGGGCAATGTGATGCTCACGAACCCAGCGTGCCGTGGGCTGGAAGGCACTGCTGGAAACCAAAGCACCTCACACAGGCTGTGCTACACCCAGATGATCCCAAAAGGCAAATCAGCTCCACGCTGGGAAAGGCACCCTGAGATGGTGCTGCTTGTTCAACCCTTCTCGGGTCAAGAAGCACCACTGCAACTGACTTACCCACTAGCTTAAACTACAGGAAAAAAACTGCAAAATTCTGTTATCTCTCTGTTTAACTTGACATAATAACTGCTAAGAAGTTCTCTATTTTGAATTCAGGGGTACACAGGAAACTTTAACCAATGAAAACACTTTTGAGTGAGGCTTCCAAAAACCTAAAAACATTTTTAGTAAGCTCCATAAATTGTGGTTCTAATTAAGGATTAAATTTGGAGACTAAACACCTCTTTATTTGAGGGCAGGGAGGCTTAAATCTTTTTGTATTAATGCTGAGCTATACCATCTGATATTTTTGCTATGACCAACCTATAAAACCTGTCAGCTTCACTCAGTTTACACAGGGCTTTAATTATGTTTAACTAGAATCTGAATGATCTAATTACTTAACATCTTACAGCACAAACTACTGAGGACATCTGGTTGAGCAACTGGCAAAGGAGTTGGGGAAATAAAACCACTCTTGTGTACCCTGCTCAGGACCCCTGCAAACAGCTCTCCCTCCAGACAGCTTCTTTCTTCCATCTCACCTGAAAACAGCTCTGTGAGAACAAATCATCCACCAGCTCAAAGAAAATAGTCAGGTGAAGAAAAACTCTTAGCGCCATGAGCAGGATTATGGGACTTAGTAGCAGTTTTTTATTTTGCTTTGTTCATCATCGGGTGAAAATCCAGATCATGCTCTTGGCCTCTCTGGGCTCCTTCTCCCGCCATTCTCCAGGAACTGAGACACGGGGGATCACCCTGAGCACAAAACCACTAAAACTGGTGTCAGCTCACCTACATCATGAAGCTCTCACACCTGCAAGCCTTGAAGATTTTGAAGTGTTTAACCTCTAAGGGAGCAGATCTTAGTAAAACCAGGGAAAACTCCACTGGGGGACTATGAAGTCACACAGAGAGCCCTGGGGTTAAAGTGGGAATAAGCAGCAATATGAGCTGAGGATCCTTTTGGCCACGAACGCTTAAATGGTTTCCACAATGTCAGCCTTGGTCAGAGTCGTTCCCCTGGCCTGGCTCCCTGCCAGGGTGATATCACACTTCATACCTGAGGACTGTTCAAAGAAAAGGGTGCCCAAAACACAGGAAGCTGCTGTCATGACCCATATTGAGCAGACAAGCTCCCACTTTAATCTCTTTGCCTTGAAACCGCAGCGCGCTCACCCAACGCATTAACCTGACGTGGTCAAAGAAGAAATAAAACCTGAAAGTTCTGGTTAAAAACCCAGCTAAATCTGCTGTTTTCTGTCTTTACTTTTCCTTAATGAACAGATGGAAACCAGCAATAACCATCTGGGTAAAGCAGCAATAGCTGTAAAGCACAATAATTCCACAAAAATACACTAACAAGGTCACTTAAGTGTTTCTCTAATTGTCTCTTGCCCGTGACCTTTTTCAAAGATCTCAGATGAAAAAAAACAAAACCAAAACAACTTATGAAAGATCCTTTGGCATCTCTGACAGAGTCACAATTTGATTCTGTATCCTGGGGAAATTCCACTTGGGGAACAACATTCTGCCTTCCCAGATTTCCCCCAGACCTCCCAGGAAGAACATCCAGCTTTCCATGCTCCACGACAAAATTGATTATCCCTGAACGAGCAGTAAAACTAAACCATTCCTGTATGTGCAATGCAGCAAATGTTTTGGAATCCTTCAAGATCAAAGCCACTCTATTAATAAACTTATATTTTTATATTCCTTGCAGCTGAAAAATCCAATTAAAATACTACAGTGACCTTTTAGCAGAGAATGACTGTCACAGTGAGGACAGGATCAGAAGACACCCGAAGCAGAGTTCCAGCAAAAATGGGATAGACAGGAAAAGAGACTCTTGCAGTTGTTTTACTTCAGTCACTGGGGTGGTAAAGGGTGGCCTAATTCAATAGGAAGATCTGAGAGGCTTTTATTAGGTCTCCCAAGTAGTGTAACTGACAGTTAAACAAACAAAGTGTCAGGCCTTAAGTCAGCATTTAGAAAGTAAATTTATAATGAAGAGCTGACAATCAAGACACTGTACAAAGGGGCTGCTGCCAACCAACAACTTAAAAAAAAAATAAAAAGACAGCTAGATATGGAATGAATATTTCTTACCATTGAAATTAACTTCACAACTGGTTGGTAAAATGATTACAGCAAATAAATAGGGCACAAAACACTATGAAGTGTGACTGCAGTTTGCCATGACATCCCTGGAAGCAGGGCAGGAGCACTGGATCCCAGCCCAGCAGCAGTGGCTGTGCTCTCCCACCCCAGGAATTCCCACTCCCATCCCATCCACCTCATGCACAAAACCAAAATGCACCAAAAAAATGAAAACTAACACACAGAGCCATCATCTGCTGGCATCAGGAGCTTTCACACTGGCAGGAGAAAGCCTCTAAGCCCGATTGCTGCCATCACCTTTCACCAGGCAGCATCCTGGCAGCTATCAGAGCACAAACCAGGAGCTGGAGACACAACAACCTCTGGCACACAGGAGCAGCCAGGCACAGAGAGCCCCTTCCCAGCCCGGCAGCCTGTGCTGCAGGGCCAAGCACAGAGTGCTGCAGCCCCAGGGTAACTCTGCAGCCCTTGCAGTGAAGTTAATTTTCAAGAAGATGGCACGTACGACAGCTCTGGGGCACAGTGACCACTTTCTAAGATCCTGAAATCAATCTGAACTATTAAATTCTTCTTCTAATCCCAGTTAAAGTAGGTTTTCACAGTTCCAATTTTAGACTTCAAGTTCTATTTACAGGACAGAAAATCCCAGATAGTGACACTAATCAAGTTTTACTTAGCTTGGCATATTAAAGAACTAACTATTCTCAGGATATGCCAGAACATCTCAGATGCTAACAGATTTTAATTTATCATTTAAACCAAGCTGATCACAGCACAGTGTGTGTGATGTTTTAATAATTTGTGATGTATTTAACACGTAACTCCAAGAAAAAAATCCCACACATTTCTGGTCTCACTGGCTGATGGCCTGGAGCACAGCAAAGGCCTCACAGAGAGAAAAAATGTGGATCACAAATTGTACAGAAGAACTCAGCTGTTACAATAAAACTTTCCAGCCCTGGGACTGACCAAAACTCTGCCTGCTCTTAAAAGAAAACATGAAACCACCTCCTCCTCATGAGCATGGAAACAGCAAACCATTGGACATAAAACTGAGAGCATGACTTGGTAAAACAGTTTAATTTTATTCAAATCCTGATCTAAACTAGAGAATTAATCCTGAGTCCTGCAGGGGTGAAGGATTGTCAGTAACACTGATGGCACCCAGAGTCTGGCAGGACCAGGAAAGTACAAAAATAAAATTCTCACAAAGTACAGAATAAATTCTTATAGAACAATTCTTCCCTCCTTACTGTCTGCTTCATCTTGGGAAGGAAGAGCACAGCACCCTCTGAGCTCACCCCTACAGGGCCGCAAATATCCACTCACTTTTGGGAGGAATGAAAAAGAGATATTCTGAGTTTCAAGTGGTAATTAGGAGTATAAAGTACATTTACCTAAGAAAACAGACAGATGTGTAGTGAACAGAGGCAGAGAGATGAGCAGAGGACACAATAAGAGCAAGCTGCCCTTTTCCAGCATCCCAAGAATTTCAAAAGCAACTCTCCATGCCAAAGAAAATGTGCAGAAACCTATAAGCAAAAGAAAAGTCGAGCTCCTGAAAGAGGCAGGGCAGAGCTGGAAGAAGGGAAGGGAGGAGAAACCAGTGCACTCAACTGTATTCTTTAAATCCATGAAACACTTGCACTATCTAAAAGAAACTGAGGTTACAATTGTGTAAACAGCTCAGCACAAGTCTCTCCACAGAAAATCAATTGCAAGACTACTGGCTCCTTGTTTTTAAATGTTTAATATTATCCCATCCCCACAATTAATATCAGAACAGCAGCTATGCTCATACCAGACATACCAAGCCAAAACTGAGTTTTATCAATATTAACACAGATCTGCAGCAAAATACAGATATGTAGTTCACTGACAAAATTAACATTTTCGTGTTTCAGATCCTAGACAAAGGATACATTTTATTTATGGATGAAAATGAAACAAACATCTTTAAGTGACAACATGATACAAATTTACTTTGACATGAACATGCAATAAAACGTGTAAACACCCAATAAAAATAAAATGAAAAATAATTACAGACAAGACACAAGTATAAATTTTATTGAGCTACTGTGACAACATTTGTGTGTCACATCAACAAAATAACAAGAAACTGAATGGAACTGATTAGAAACATGAGATAAAGGCAGAGATGAGAGGCTGCTGGACTGGCATGGAGAGATTCATCTTTGCTCTCAACTTAACCCTGGGCTGGGCAGAAAGGGCAGCTCCTTCAGCCAAGCTCAGCCAGAAACTCTGACTACACACGAGCTAAAGCCTCAGCACATGCAGCAATGTTGTGCTAAACAGGAATAAAGTTTATCCACCTTCGCCAAGCTCAGGGGCCAGGAGCACAGCCCCAGCATGGAGCAGGACACGAGCAGGAGATGGATATTCCTGATGGCACAAGCAGCACAGATAAAGCAAAGATAAAGCAAAAATCAACGTCACTGACAGCCCAGGCAGGCTGCTGGTACACTACAGATCCTGGGTAATTTGGATAAAAGGGAAAAGTTGAAAGAAATGGTTTCAAGCTAGCCCATGCTATGTGTTTGGTGAGTTATGAATTTCAGCCTTCAAGTACAGGTGCAGCACATGACATGAAAACTGCTCTGCACATCTCCTCTCTCTCTTCTCTTTGGCCATCCAGGGGGCTCAAAGGCTCCCAGTTACTGCCCTTAAAACTTACTGTCCTTAAAACCACCTTACTGCCCTTAAAACCATCAGTGTGGCCTGGGATGGAGGATCCTCCCTGCCCCTGGCCCATCCTGCTGGAACAGGGAGCTGTTTCAAACCTTGGGCTGAAGCTTGAAATGATGCAACCACAAACTGCTGAATTTTTAATTCAACGTTCATATAGCTGGCTTCCTATAATGTAAATTTTAAACAGCCTTCAATGTACAGAGAAATCTGAAGGGAAACTTGATAAATTGTACATTACACCAAACAACAGGGAGGTATGTTTTAAAGTAAGAGTGTGTCTATGTATGAGTAACTCTAGATTATAACTTCATAACCAAGGGCATGAAACAATATTTCCAGTGATTTAGTACCAATCATTCTCAATATTCTTTTAGGACAACCAACACTTTTTTCACATTCATTTCTGTAGAAACTGTTTTCAGCAACAGCCTGAAAAGCACCTACAAATCAGCACATTTAAAATATTGAGAACAAAGGTGCAGAAAATGTAACCACTGAGTCTTGTTTATCCACAAAGCAGAATTAAGTAGCAGCAAAACCCAACAGTAAATGCTAAGTCCCAATCAAAGAGGGGCTGGGAGCACTATCAGTGTTTCCCAGAAGGAGAAGCAAACCAGTGCAGGCAAGGGAGGTGCTCAGGGCATGGGGCAGCTCCTGGGACTGCAGCTCCCAGCCCATCTGAGAGCCACTGCCCCCTCCTGACTGTGCTCTCACTGAATCTGAAGCAGTTCGAGGCTCGGGGTGTCAGCACACTGCCCACAGTGATGCTCACACACAGACATTTTTGATACACACTAGCTTCAGCTCAGCCTTGCTAAGAGAAATCTTTCGTTTTCTTTAGATGATTGGTTCAGCAACACCGTGAAACCACAAACACCTACCAGAGATACTGAGAGCAGAAGGAGCAAGATTTAACCCATCAAACTTCCACTGCATCTCATCATCTGCAACACTCCCTTTTGGCTTTGCAGTTTTGTTTCTACAGGAGTAAACCAGGGCATTTCCACTCAAAACATACAAGCTTTTCCCATCTAAGATATACTTAGTCTGAGTTTCCATTTAAAAAAAAAATTTAAAAAGGTAAAAGCGATGAAATTCCCTGGGTTTTTTGCCCCCTCCTTTATTTTACAGTGAGAACAATGAGAATGCTTCTCCTATTCATAATACCTGAGAATATCATGCAGGTGGACAGAAAGCTGCCAGGAAACACAAACCCTTGATTGTCACAGGGCAACACTCAAACCTGCCAGTGCACTCTTCAGTCACACCATCACCTCAGCATCTCATGGACAGATTTTCCCAGGGTGTTCCCACAAGGACAGCCTGGAGCAAACCCCAGGTGATCTAAGGTGAGCAAGGGCAGGTGAGGTGGGTTTGGTGGTAGCATTACAGACAGGCATTTGTTGGGAGACCCACCACAGTGCCCAGTGCACTGCCCAATATTTATATAAAGGCTAAAATAATCTCTCTTTTCCCAACTGTACTGCAAGGAGTTTCATTTCCAAGTCCTAGGTTTATGCTCACTCCTTACCTCCTTCCTTTGTTCACCACTTCCCTCTACCCCTCCACTCCTTTAAGCAGTGTCACTTCCCCACACCACTTGTTTTAATTTTTACTTCCCTCTAACATTGCTGCCCTCAGCTAATCACACGTGAGCCACAGACAGAAACCAACATTTCTCAGCAAGGAAAGACCTCTGCAATGTGTCAGAAGTGCTCCTGCACACACCCTCCCCAAGCCCATTAAAGCAATCCCATGGTGACGTGACAGAGCAGCAGTGCTGGACCATCCCACCTCCACAGCTCAGGGATGGGATAAAATATTCCCAGGAATCAGACCATGGCTTGGTCTCACCTGAATTTCCATGTGCAGTGCACACCTGGGCTCACCTATACAAAACCACTGGATTCACCTATACAAAATCCCTGGATTCAGCAAGAGGAATGGTCAGGTTCCCATGGGATTTGTGCAGCCATTTAGCCATATTTTATCCTATCATTCACAGAAAGCTTGTGCTGGCACTCCAGATGCTGCAGTCTCCAGGCTTGCTCATTCACTAAGGTACATTTCCACACAAAAGAGCAGAACCACAGGATCTGCTCAGCTCTGATGTATGAACTCCTGTGAAAAGCCTCCGAGACAGCCATGGCCTACATCCGTACGTGCCTCAAAGTGCTCACAACCAGAGACACAAAGATACGGGGGAATTCAAAGCATCTACACACAGCAGCTTAAAATACTTCTGTGCATCTGCTTTTGAGCCTTTCAGAGATGAGTAATCTTCACCTCTGTCTTCCCAGAGCAGATCACTGGGGTGCATGAGGAGGATGAGCAGCACCCCAGCTGCCCTCCCTGCTCCCCAGCACAGCTCCAGCCCCCACAGAAACTTCCTTATTGCCCCAACTGCCAACAAAGAAATCCAACTATTGCAAGGCAAGGGGGCAAGTGAATTGCCAGGGAGGCAAAAAGTTGTTAGAATTAGTGAGACAGGCTCCAGCTGCAAACCCCTGCCTGCTGTAACACACACAGGAGCTGTCGGGCACCTCCCGGCTTTAACACCTTTGTAACAAAAATTATCTTTATTCAGGGTAAATGTTTAACTCTGCAAAGTCACAAGAGGTGCAAATAACAGTGAGAACTGCAGTGTCTTGCTAGAGACAGAACAGGAGCACAACCAGAGTACAGTGGTGGATTTGCTGCAAATTCCTCACTGCCTAGTGCTTTCCTGGAAATCCAAATTACTGTTGGACAGCAGTGGAGACCTTTGTTACATCCAACAACCGACACCCAACTGTGTTTAATCTTTTATAAAAACTTAACATCCAACAATCTGTCTGCATTCCACATTCTGCACAATCCAACCAGTGCAATAGCCTGTATTTTCTTCGTTATAACTGCCAATAAAGGCAGAAATCACTGATTTGCCTTGTCAAACCAGAGACAACAAAAACAAGCTGAGAACATATGTCACAAAATGAGTAGGATTAATCTTATGTTCACTAATTTAAGGGCACTATTTCTGACTATGAGGTCCAAGTTTCTCTCATCTTTCCTGGTACATTCAACATCATGTGTGAGCACTCCAGAACAAGTCTCTTTTTCCAACACTCCTTGTCTTCTGCAAAAAATTTCATTTCAGCTTTCCCCCTCTCATCCTCAAGTCTTTCTCCTCACTCCCCCATTCCAACAGAGAGAAACACTGTCACTATATTCCCAATACAGAAAACATTTTATTTTCAAGGCCTTCCCAAAAAGGATATGGGAAAGAACCAAGCACAGGTGCAGGAAAAACCTGGATACACAAGATGGGAACTTATCACCTTGCTTACCTAGAAAGGCTTACAAGTGTACACTGCCTGACTGGTGCCTTAAAAAATACCAATAATCCACATATGTGTCTGTTCTCTGCCCAATAAATAAACTGCCTTTATTCTCAGCCCCAGTGTGATCAAACTGAAACTCTGGATTATGCATTTTTCTACATCCACTTTTTGCATTACAAATCAGCTTGCAAATAAAGAATAACTGTTCACTGGAATTTCAGACCGCATGTAATTTCTTCTCTAGAAAATGTTTCACCCATTACTTATTTTGCATTGTTATATACAGCCAACCAGTGTGATTTTTCTTCAGAAAACTGCCAAGCATTACCTTATCCCAAACCCTCCCTACTGCACTTTTCAATACATCATCCAGTTAACCACAAACTTGGCACTGGAGCAGAGTGACCGAAGCAGGCAGTGACTCTGCCACATTTCTGATGGGCATTATTTCATTGCAGGAATAGAACAAGGCATAGAAAAGCTCTCAGAGATTTATTCCCAAGGAACAGAACTCAAGGAATCCTCTGAAAGACCAGTTCTCGTGCCAGAAGCACATCAAGGGCCTTTCTTCTGGTATGTCACGTGCGGTGGGTGTCCGGGGACACCACCCTGAGCACCACAAGCTGCCAAAGCTTTGCTGCTGGGATTGCTCTGGGAGCATCTTGGCAGCAGTGCCCTGGCTGTGCCATCCCTCCCTTCCTGCAGGAACTCCCAGCTGCTTTCACCTCTCGGATCAGCTAAAGGAGCAGAAATGCAGCTACAGCAGCTGGAGGCTTTTCTCCACATGTGCATTCAGCTACCACTGTAAACAAAGAACCACCAACTACTTTTGGGACAGTAACAATTCTACAACGACCTGCACAAATTAAAGACTCAGACCTGATCACTAATTCCACTTCTGATGAAACAACAAACTCCTTCACACATCAGTTTGTGCTCTGGTACCATCAGACCCAACTAAACAATGCCAACAACTCCACCTGTTTCTAATTCACTAACAGAGGTACTTCAGTATTTAAAAGCTATTCATTACAACTTAGTTTTTCCAGATTTTGTTGCACATTTTATAAGATCAATGGTTTACCCTAAGCAATTAGTCACAGCCTGCACAGAACTAATATTCTGTCCTTATTTAATCATATATGATGCAATACCAGGATGAGATTTTAAAAAACAAACACATTAGCAAGATTTGCCTTTAGATTTTCACTCCTCAGCTTGATGGTAACAAGTTCTGCCATTCTGCTCAAAAGCAATAAGAAACTGTAGTTTTTACCAGAATGTGAGCCTGTCCTAAAAAGCTACAATGACATTTTGAGAACTTGTGTTTATTGTCAAAATAACTACAGATAGTTTAAGTTTTCAAAGGTCATTAACTTCTTCCATTTGTCCTCAGAGCTGTGGCTCAAGCCAGACTTACTCCTGCTGGTCAGGGAGACCAGCTGCCTCCTCTGATACTGATATATACACCCATATTCAGAAATATTCAGCAAGCTGTCAGGGAGAGCTGCATGCTGTGCCCACGGGAACACAACGCTCCCTTTCCTGTTCCCCAGCAAAAGGTTGTTTTTAGAGTGAAGGTGATGGGGACACCAAAAACTACAAACAAACCAGGACCACGGAACAGCAGGTTACCTTCACGCTGCTGATCTGATTCCAGTCACACAGCTGCTCCCAGCCAGGACGTGCAGCTCTAACTGGAGGGCAGCAGCATTCCTCCAGTGATTTCATGATTTCACTGTTTGCAAGGGGCTGCCTTCTCTGAGCACTGCAACTCCCTCCCCATCAAACACGGGTCAATTCACCACCACACAGCACACTGAGGCAGCAATGCCATGCCTATTCCAGTTTCTTTAGGAGTCATGCCAGCTTTGGGTTTTTTTACAGAAAAGGGTTAATGTTCAGCTGTGTGCCTCGCAGGTACAGTCTCCAGTGAAAAACCCCGTTTGATACCTGTAGGAAGCTGCCATTTTTGCATCTCATATTCCATTTGTGAACAGACCTTTTTGTTCTTTAATCCAAGTTCTGAATTATTTAATCCTGCCTCCAACACTTGAAACATCTTTCCTTATAAACAAGGGGTTATTTAGCGAAAGGAAATAAATAATTTAAAAAGTCAGACCCTAAAGTGTTCCTGGCTCTGTTTTTAATTAATATTGATACAATCTGGAGAAACCTGCTGCTTAATATTACAAGGCAGGTCGAAGCTCATCAACAGTTAAACATCTCCTCCTAACAGAAGGTGGAAGAGGAAGTTGGGAGCAGGCGGGTGCCAGCGCTCCGGGACTGCCCAGTCCCAGCTCCTCACAACTTTCTCATGCACACAGAGCTTCAAAGCCCTCACACCCCGAGCTGCAGTTCTGCAGGGCGCAGGTGGAATTGTGTTAAGCATAAATCCTCCAGGCTTTCATGCTGGAACAGAGCGTACGCGGAAGTATTTTTATTTTCTACAATTCCACGCTCGAAATGCGTCAGTGCAAGCGAAGGACGAGGACAGAGGGAGGCATGGACACTTCTGTGGGACTGAACTTCATCCCTGGGAATGATAGTTTTTATAGCACATTGCTTCATCTGCAAGTGGGAGTAAATATTACACTACTTCTTGGTGCAGATGGGTGGGTAAAAAAATAAATAAATAAAAAGCTAATTTGAAACAAATTAACTATTCTGCATAGGGAGGAAGGCATTCTCTCCCTTGCCCCGGTCACTCAAGGGCTCTCTGCAGACAGAGTGCAGGCAGAGTTAACAAACTCTGTGCTGCTCACAGCCTGCCAACAGGTGAACAGCCTCAATCCGCAGCACGGGTAAATAATCACCAGTCCTCAAAAGCAGGTAATGAATATTGTTCAAACAACTCTAAGCTGGCGTTACCAGAATGCTTCAAAGGAGAAGCTACAAGCTGTTCAAGTCAGACTGTCACATTTAGTCTGCAAAAACGAGATTAAGGTTTGTACAGTGATACTCCACAACAGGTTTTACAGTATGCACAAAAATTAAATTATGATAAAAGTGAGCTATTTTTTACTAAAAACAGAATAGAACAATCTATCAAAATGCCATTTGGCTGTGTTCATTACATTTTAGAATTTAATTTACATGATAGATACTTTAGCATAATATGTTTTAATCAATAAGCATTTCTGAAGGCTTTATTTTTATAGGCAATATTTAGACTTGTTCACCGTTAAATGTAACGCCACAGCAGCGATGTTCGGAGCGTTTATTTTCCTATGCTAAGCAAGTACAGCCACACGTACACAGAGGCAAAAGCAAAAGTCCACAATTAGAGATGTCAGACCTTGTTTAACTACATCTTAATTTAATCCATTTTATTTTATACAATTCTACATCTGGATCTCATTTTCTGTATTCCTGTAGGTATTCCGGGTCACTATTAAAAACCCTTTCAAGTTAGCAAAGTTCAGCCAAGTCTACCTTAATCCAAAACCTTTAAAAGAAACAATAAAACGCGAAAGGGGCTGGAAGACGACATAGAAACCTGAAACAAAACGCTACTTTACCCCACCTCCTAATGCACCTGAAAGTCGGAAGGGACCGGCCTCCCAGCACAGATCCCACGCAGCACTTCCCCTTTCGGGGGCTGCTGGGGTGGGAGTTTTGAATATTATATATATAAATATCTATGATATCGCTCCCGCACGCCCGGCCGAGGGGAAGGGAGGGCGGCAGGACCCGGGTCCCGCTGCCGGCCCCCTGCGAGCATCCATCCCCTCACCTCCAGCGGGAATGCGGCTCTGCCCAGCATCAGCGCACCACCATCCCTCCGCCTGCCGCAGCCTCCGGCCGGCTCCACCGCCGCCTCCGCGGGGGCCAGGGTGGGCAGCCGCCGGCTTTCGAGCCAATTTATTTAAACGGGAGGCAGCGGCGGGTTCGGAGAGGCAGGGCAGCGCCTTCCTGCGCCAATCAACTGGGAGACACGCGTGTTGCAATCCCATTCACGGCGGGAGCAGCACCGATACAGCGTCTGACAACCCCCCCGGCCCGCCCCGGCCTTATCCGTAGCCCGGCAACTCAATTAAACCGTGGGGCCGCAATTCCCCCGGGGACGCTCCCCCGGGGCAGGGGGGGGAGCCCGGTCTGCGAGGACTTTCCCTGGCAGGAAACGGCACTTCTGGGCTCTCCCGAGCCAGCACAGTAAAGCATCAATATTCCGCTCATCTGTCAGATCCTGGACAGCAGGAGAGGCTGGAGAGCCCGTGAATTATGTAACGTGCCCTCCCGCCGCCGCGGGGAGATGCGGCCGCGATGCCCCCCGCCGGCCGGGACGCCCCCGCGCCCCTCCCCGCGCCCGGCGCTGCCGCTGCCCTCCCGAGCCGCCCTCTCCGCGCACCGGGCGCTCGCCCCTTCCCACCCACCCCGCGGGACCCTCCGCCGCTCCCTCCCTCCCTCCTTGCCGGTGTCCCCGCGTCCCCTCCCCTGGCGGCCCGGCGCGGTGCCCGCGGCGGTCGCAGGGCGGCGGCCGGAGCCCCGCGCCCGGCGGAGCGGAGCGGAGCAGAGCGGAGCGAGGGCCGGCACCCCGCGGCGGCGGCGGGGAGCGCCCGCCCGCCCGGCCGGCACCACAGCGCCCCCAGCCCCCGCCGCTCCGCGCCTGCACCGCCAGCCCGCCCGGCGCCCCCACACAAAGTCCCAGCACTCGGTAAACTTTCCCCGGCTCCCGGCGGAGGAAAAGCGGCGGGGACGCGGCGGCGGGAAGGGGGCAGGCGGCGGGGAGGGAGAGGGAGGAGGCGCGCGGGGGATGAGCGGCGGCCGCCGGGAGTCCCGCCGCGCCCGCCGCCCCGCACGGCCCCGCCGCCGGGGGGGAGCGCGGAGCGGGGAAAGAGCAGCCCGGGACGGAGCGGGCGAAGCGGCGGCAGCCCCGGCAGCGGCGGCTCCGGCGCCATCTTGGGCTGATCGATGAATTGAACAAAGAGGATCAATTTCCGATGGGGCCGGTGATCGATGGCGGGGGGGGCGGAGGGAGCGGAGCGCCGCGGCCGGGCGGAGCGGGGGG
The DNA here is from genome assembly GCF_047830755.1 of Zonotrichia albicollis. Classification (NCBI taxonomy): domain Eukaryota; kingdom Metazoa; phylum Chordata; class Aves; order Passeriformes; family Passerellidae; genus Zonotrichia; species Zonotrichia albicollis. The sequence goes on from NC_133840.1 coordinate 6,781,474, forward strand.
TTCCCTTTAGGCGGCGCGGGCCGGCAGCGGGAGGAGGAGGGGGAGGCCGGGCCCGAGGGAAGGCGGAGAAGGGAGGGAGGGGGGGGGTCCGGCGGCGCGGCCCGGCCGGTGCGGCGAGCGGGGGAGCCTGACCTGCAGCTGCTGTAAATCAAAGCGCTTCCAATATTGAAACATCGATCCCACATTGGCCGCCATCTTGAGACATATTGAGACAGAGTGAGCGGCTGATAGAGAGAGAGGGGCTGGAGTTCAGGAGCCGGGAGGGAGGGGGAGGGAGGGAGGGAGGGAGAGAGGGAGGGAGCCGGCGGGAGGGGGGAGGAGGGGCGGGGGGGCAAGGGGGAGGGAGGCGGGCAGGGAGCGCCCAAATCCCGGCCTGGAGCCCGCCCGGAACACGGACTCAGCCCGCGCGCTCCCGTGGGGGGGGGGGGTGCGGAGGGGGCGCCGCGGGCGCGCGCTCACGGCGACCCCGCACCCGCGGGGAGGGCGCGCGGGACACGCGGGGACAGCGCGCGGCCGTGCGGGGACAAGCGCGCGGAGCGCGGCCGCGCCGCGCGGGGGGATGCGGGGACAGCGGCGCGGGGCGGGGGAACGCGGGGACAGCGGCGCGAGGGAACGCGGCTCCGCGGGGATGCGGGCACGGCCGGGCAGCGCGGCGGGACGCGGGGATGCGGCGCCGGGCGGATGCGGGGCGGTGCGGGGACAGCCGCGCGGTGCGGGAGGGGTGCGGGTTCACGGCAGCGCATCGCCCGGCCAATGGTGCCCGGAGCGGCGGCGCGGGGGGAGCCCGCCCGGGGAGCCGCGGGGCTAAAATTAGCCAAGTGCGGAGAATTTAGGGGAAACAACAATGAAAAAGTGCATCGAGGGCAGCGGGTGTCCGGGGCGGTCCGGGAGCGCCTGGAACGGGATTTCTTCAGCGCGACAGGCGCTCCCTGCCAGGGCCGGTGCCGCCGGCCGCTGCCGAGGGGACGCGGATCGCACGGAGGCTGGAAAATCAGATCCCAGCCCCGCGCAGGATAGCCATAGAAACGGAGATTAAAAGGATGGAATAACTTATTTTGTTCTAAACAATAATGTTGCTATAAATACGAACATTTTCCTTGTTAGCTTCCTGAAAAGCACAGAACATTTTAGCAGGCTCATCTCTTAACAAAACAAACCAGCCTGCAAATACCTTGCACCCCTCGAAATCATTCCCTGTTTTTGTTGGGAAATGGGCAAACCCACGGTCTGTACCTGTCCCCTCTGGAATCAATAAACTGCACGGTATTTTTCCAAACACAGCTACTTTTGCTGATTTGCGCTTCATCTGTAAAAGGAAAATATCTCTTCCCTCCCAAGTGAGCGATTGTAGATTTTTTCTCAAATTGTATTTGATCACCGAGTGAATTTAGTGCTCGCTCAAGTCCGTGGGCTGACTGCTTGGAAATGGCTCTGCCTGTCTTTGGAGAAGTTACGGCAGAGACAGCAGAGACAGCGGCGGAGCAATTGCCACAGATTATTTCCCAATCTGCTGCCGGCCTCCTTTGGAAGAGCACCATCATTTCAGCCTCCATTTCCACTTTTTGCTGAGGCTGCTGCTTACAAAGATACTAATTGCGATGGCGGGTTTTATGTTAATGGGTTCCACGTAATGATCAGCCCGGCGACTCCAGACCTTCAGATTGTTGGTTGGCTGTGCTGGGAATAAAACTAATGGCATTTGGTTATGAAAATGTCAGACCTCTACGTGGTGATCTAAACTGGGGGCCCAATGAGACCGAAATCCAAGAGCCTCCCCACGATTGCCGGGGGCTGGACCCAGGGATGCCCTTGCAGAAGGAAATTCCTTCTCCCCCAGAAGTGCCATGCTTTGAGGGAGGGCAGCTCCTTGCTGGGATGATACTGGCGAGGATTGGGGAGCCAGGCTGGGGTACCCCCTGCTCTGGGGACAGGGTGTGGGGTGCTCGGAGCGACAGCCGGGGATGGAGCTGCGCGAGTCTCCGAATTCTGACTAACGCCGTAACCGGTTTGGTAGCTCTAAAATAGGATTTTAATCCTGGGAAGCATCATTTCACATTCCAGTGATCTAATCAAAATCCTTTCCTCTAATCTCTCCATGGTCCCCCCTTTCTAGATGAAAGAGGCTGGAGTTCCTGTCTTCACCCTTTCTCCGCTGCCTCCCTGTTCTACCAGTCTGTTCTGTGTCCAGGCAACTGCAAAAAGACATTTCAAAGGCTCCTGCCGTGCCATGTAGATGTTTTCTCTTGTTAGTTTGGACTGCAGGTGTGTAAGCCTCGAGGATGAAGTATCGTGGTGCTGTTTTAGGTTCGGGGCACACAGTCGTGGCACAATAAATCACATAGGAACGCTCCGCTTTGAACGCGCGCGCACAGAAAAGGGAAAAGAAAAAAGCATCTGACCTGAATCATTTTCTGGAAACACATCTGGTTAAAACCCAAAGTTTTAAATTGAGTAATATTTTAAAATACATTTGGTAGGTATTAAATTACAGTGTTATATCTGGTAATATTTATGATACTAATGTGTTAAGCGGAGGTTTATATCTGTCAAGAAATATGAATGATTGTCATATGGGCTAACAAATGAATCCTGATATAAATAACATTTTATGATATTTTTAACATTATTGTAGTTTTTTTTTTTTTTACAGAAGTTACATTATTGCCAATTTGAAATAAAAGCTCTGTGGCTGCATACCAAAGCTTTTAGCTATGTAATTTTGAATAAGTATAAAGCTGTACCGCTGATTTGGGGAATTACTGAGAAACCTTAACTCTGCTGGAAGACAAATGCTGAGCACCTATAATTCCTATTGTCTTCCATGCAGGATCAAGTCCCTCGTTTGCCATTTTGTGTGGCAGCAAGCCCAAGGAAATCTTGCTTGACAGCTCTGTTTTCTCAAAGTGCTGCATTTCTTCGGGCTGGATTCTGCAAAGATCCTGCAGGCTACAGAGCTCCTTGGAGCAAGTGATAATGTGCTTTGTGTTCCTGCTGAAATGTACCTGTGCACAGTGGGAGAGGGAGCTTGGAAAACTGGGTGCAGCCTGGCAAGAAGATGGTTAGAATAAAGTTTTCTTGGATTTTTATGTTTTGAGGAATCATTCTCATCTGTTCATTTGAGGAAGGTTTTTCTAAAGTTGGATTTGATCTGTGTAAATGCTAACTTCTTTCAATGGGCACTGATAGAGCACTGAAAAAGGAAGCACAGTGGATTTGAAGTTTAAATTTCAAATGGTGGCAGCAACTAGTACTACTTGATCCAAAATAATTTTAAGTATGTTGTACAGATTTCTTTTGGGGAATTGGGTGAAAATTACATTAAATTTTTTTGCCTATTAATGTCCTAAGATCTCACTGATACAGCTCTTTAATGAACATATTTGCACTTTGGACCATCACAGAAAATTATTCTTGTGATTCTTAATGTCATCATCTGGAATACTGAGGAAAATTGATCTTTATTCCGAAGGTCCCAAACTGTTTGGAACAGTTCCCTAGCACAGCTGCTCCCCTGGGCATTAGTCTGCATTCATGAGGATATTTTGGACAATGAGTCCAGTATTGATCACTGGACTGGGCTTCTCTTTGCCTTAATGAACCTGGTTAATTTTCTTGGCCAGGACACTGAAAGATGAGGTGCTGCTTCTCCAGCACCTGTTACCTTTGGGTCTCTTCCCCAAGGATTCTTGTGGTTTTTTTCTTCTCATTTTCATGTAAACTGACTCCCAAATTTCTGTCAGTGCTCCTAGAAGAATTCCTCCAGAGCCTTCTCTATACCCCTGTCTGCTCCTTGTCCAGCCCCTTCCCTCCTCACTTCATGGCTCATCTTTGCATTTTCTTCAGCTGATTCTTGTCCCTGGCTGCCTGTGCCTGCTAGAAAGGAGCTCCTCATCCCAAAATCCCAGCCCTCTCCACTGTGGAAGTGCCCTTCTGTTCATCTTAAATTGGATTTGGGATATCCTTTACTGCTCTGTGCCACTGCACAGCGAGATTCCACAGGGATGGCAGGAAACAGAGACAGCCAAACAGATAATTTATGTTCCTGGGAGATTTAGTCCAAATTAAGATCAAAACTCATATATGTCTTCCAAATCACAGATTTTTTTTTTCCAATTATTGTCAATGACTCTAATTCTGCTTGATTTATATCCCTGGTAGTAGCCAGAGGTTTTGCTGCGCATAAATTGCCTGAGGGTTTGGCCACTGATGTGGATGCTGTGACATGTAGAAGCTCAGGAAAGCCCCTGAGCAGAAAATGGTTGGAAACTGGGAAAACAGCAGGGAGAAGTGTCCCCCATGCCTGCACACGATTATCTGAGTGTCCAGCTGTGGTCACTCAGCTGGATGGACTCTTGTTTTCTCAACCAACATGGCAATTCCCACTTTTTTTTGGTAAATTGGGAAAGTTTTAGCAGAAATCATATAGATGGCAGCACACATGATCTAAACACAAAATCTTGTGATTTCTGTTAGCCTGTGAGCACTGCACAGCCACAGATGCACTCTGGCAGGTGGAAGACAAGAAAGCCATTCTCACAGAGGGCAGGGAAAGCAGCCACAATTAAAAGCAAAGTAAATTTGCTTGGTGTGGTTACTTGCTGGTTAACTCTGGAGATATTTATGAGGATCCAGCATAACCCACAACAGACCTTCCTTGGGGATTTGTGGATTAACCCACACCAACACAAACATGGCACTGCTGGGGTGTCTCTGCATGTGCAGCAGGAGTTACTGAAGACCCCAAAAGAGCTCCCACAATTTTTCTCAAATAGCTGCTTTTCTCACGAAATGTTCCATCCAGATGCATAGTGATGTTTTGGCCAACATCTGGAACAGCAGAAAGAATCAGAGGAGGAAAAGATCTATTGGGTTATGCATTCCCTGGAGCTGGAGTGAATAAATTTGATACTGATTTCTCTCAGGGTATGGTTCACCCCAGTTTTAATCCTTGTCTTCTTATCCTATATCCCATGAACAGGATGGTATCAGAACCAGGATTTTGTTGGATGGGAGGCACATCCAGCAGCACTCTTCTCTCTGACTTAGGCTGGTCTTGATATGGGAATTCAGCTTTTCTGCCCCCTAAAGGGATCAGCAGACAAGTTAGTAGGTTATGTTCCCAGGAAAAATTCCCACCTTTTTTCTCACTTGAAAACTTCCATGTCTTTTACTTTTACTGGTTTCTCTTAGAGGTTTGGGGGTTGGGTTTTGTACATCCTTTTTTTTTTTTTTTTTTTTTTTTTTGGTGGTATTTAACTTTCACTATTCCTATCATGAACCCTCACCCACTTCATGCAGCCACTTCCTCACTTCAGGTTCTGGCTGTTCCCCTCTCCCTCCCTGCTCAGGTCCATTTTGACCATGCTTTTCCTCCACTAACTCTGTCCCAGATAGGTATTTCCCAGTTTCTGCTGAATCTTCAGCTCCCATATTCCACATTTTATTTTAGAAGGCTGCATTATTATTTTAAATGCCTTTTTGTGTTCTGAACGTCACCTGGGCTTATTCTGTTTGTTTGTGCCACCCTGGCAGTGGCAGGGGAGCTGGTTTGGTGGCTGAGGCTGGGGACAGGGCTCTTCGTGACATGGAAGGATCCTGGATCCTCCCTCAGCTTCTCCATTCTGTGCAGCACCAGTGGGCACTGGGAGATCCAAATCTCGTGGTGGCTGTGGGGCACCTCGAGGGTTGCAGGGTAAAGGAGGAGGAGGAGGAGGAGAAGTATAAATAAAGCAGCTCAGAGCTGCTCCCTCACCTCCAGTTCCCCTTTCCTTCCCTTCCACAGAAGTGCTGAGTGCAGAGCTGAGCTGCCCTGGCAAAGGAAAGAGAAGAAAGGTTTTTCTTTCACTTTCCAAACACAAACACTTCACGTGGGACGGAAGAAGGGAACATCCCTCTGCTCCTGTCCTCCAGCTGGGCTTTCTGCTCCCATTGTCTCCCCACAATGGGTGATCATGTCCCCCATGGACACCTGAATTGTGATCTGAATTGTGGTGGTTTGGGTGTCTGAGGTGGTTTGTCCTCCAATAATGAGGGTGAGGTTTCATTTGGGGAAGCACATCTTTTCTTAGAAATGAGAGCACTGTGACTGACTTAGCACAACTGTGATTTTCTGCAAACACAACTGTGTTTGGGGTGGTTGCATGCGAATGCTGGGGAAGGAGAAACAGTAATTCTGAATTAATGCACAAAGGGAGAAAATAGACTCCCTTAGAGGAAGCCCTGAGTTCACTGCAGCTGCCACACGCTGGCAAAACTGATGCTGTGTCCCACAGGAAACATTTCAGTGTGGAGAACCTCCTGTTTGAAGAGATCGTACCTGTGCCTGTTGTGACACATGAGTGAGCCAAAGTGCTTGGGGGAGCACATCAATCCATTCTTTCTTTAGCAACATGTATGAAATAAATTGGGTTTTTCTCCCCCTGGTGTTGCATCATTTCCTATTTGGTGTCCAGATGGTGACAAATTACCAAACAGGGGAAAAAAAAATATCCACGTAGTATTTTGTATTTAAACATTACCTTCTTCTTTGGAATAAAGAGATCCAGTTTTATTCTGGCCATGATTCTCCACATTTATGTGCTGGCCCTTGTCTGCATCTGCTTGGCATTATCCTGGATTGGGGCTTTAACCTGCTATGAATCCAAAGAAATTATACAGAATTGATGGGATCAGTGTGAATTTCCAGGGGTGTAGGCTAGTGCAGACTCCATCCTATTAATCTTATTGTGTTCTTTCTGTAAATAACAAGCTGGATTCAGCCCAACAAGAGTAAAACAAATTGGAAGCATTCATAAAGAGAAGTAAATGGCTTTAAGATGTAAGAATAATGTATTGGTGGGTTGTCTCCAAGAATCCACTTTTTAAAGGTACCAAAGCACACACAAAACTTTAATTTAATGTGTTCTTAAGTGGCTGCTGTGTGGGACTGGCTGCTGAAGCAGGGCCATGGGCATAAGACCTGCTTTCATGAAGGGATTATATAAAAAAGCAAAAACTGCAAGAAGGAGAAAAATGTTCAAGGGCAGCCAACCTGGAGGAAACAAAATAATTTAGTTGTGTGAAGTGTTTATAAATGCAGTTTATGAACATATATGAAGGAGTAATTTTTTACTTTTCAGACTGCAACTGTAACACAGAAAATAAACAATTGCTTATTTGTCCTTTTCAGGGACTTTTAGAGAATACTTTCCAGTTTGGCTATGTATTTTGACCTGCTTTTTCCTGTTTAATAGCTTGTTATTCTGTTGATTATTTCAGATTAGCTTTTTGTGTGTGCTCTTCTTTATTTGTGATTGATAGGAAAACATTTACATGGTTTATCTGAAAGTGGAAATTGATTTTAAATTTTGTTCAAAGTTTCAGATTTCTACATGCATGGGTTACCAAACTTGATCTATCAGTCTCACTCCTTGGTTTTCTTGCATCATCAGAATAAATGTGAAATGACACAGAATGCCTGGAATTGCAATAATGCAGTGTAACAGAACTGACTATCAAGCTTCATATATAGATTAGATTAATGCATAAATCTAATTTGATATTTTACATTACTGAGCTAATATTTTACAGATGTAATGCCAAGTTGTTAAGTAAATGAAAATCACGGAGAGTCCAATTCTGAAAGGATTACTCAGGCAAAAATCCCTGCAGTCACAGGGAGTATTGCCTGAACGAAGTCTGCAAAATTAGAACTAGAGCCATATTCCCCAAACAGACAAGCAGATTTATCTGTGAGATCTGCCCAGGAGTTGAATTCTTGTAACAATGAAAGATATATAGGGAAAACGAGCAAGTAGGTAACCTGAAATATAAGGAGGGACTGATAAGATCTGAGCAAGCACTTGTGTGGTTGGTGATGTCAACAGGAGCCCAAGTTGTTTTAATAAACTTGTTCATAGCTGTCCTATAGTGTGTTTTATATACTGAAGTACATAGATCACGTAAGAGTTTAACAAGAAGAGGATTCATATTAAATTTGCACATAAAATACCTCCGTGAAATATGTGAAATGCTTTTCTTTTTTTTATATGATTCCAATAAAACATCTATCATAAAACTCTGCCCTCCTGCTTCTTCACATCCAGTTTCAGCTGTTGCTTTGTGTTTAGCCTTGGAGCTCATGACACTTGGCAGATATAATTGTGGGGCACTTCTAATTGGTGAAGAAAGACCCTGGCTCTGCTTGCTCACTGGGGGGGTATAAATCAGGAGGAACCCCACCAGAGCTGGTGAAATGTTGCATCTCTGCGCGAGGCTGTTGGGCCAAGTGATATAAACGCTTGCAGCTCCTGTGGAACGTGCAGTCTCGTGGCTGTTTACAGCTGCTCAGGGTCTGCCCCACTGGCTGGGATGGAGCAAAGCCAGGGATGATTCCTGCCCTTTACCATGAGTTTTGCTCAGTGTTTTGCACTGTAAATTCTCCTGACTCTTGCTGCCAAGCTCAGCTCCCTCCTTCACAGTTTCATACTCTGAGTGTGAACTGATACTGGTGGAAATCCAAGGGTAAAAAAGTGGTGAGTATAAAGCACAGATCTGTAGCCTGGGATCTGAGAGGAACAGCTTGACCACAGAGGAAGTTATTTGCACAAAAAGTATTCAAACAGATACGCACGGTTTACATGTGTTTAGTAAATCTTGTCTGAAAACTAGAACCAGCTGTATGGTGTGTGGAGGCCCCGAGCCCAGCCCCTCCTGAGCACTGCTTTCTACATGTGGATGATACATTTCCAGTCACTTTTTCCATATTTTCATTTGGGGGCTGTTAGGGACTGAAACACGAGGAGAGTGATTTCCATCTCAGTCTGTGGTGCTTGTCAGCATCCTCAGGTATCTGTTCAAAGCCCCTGCTTAGGGAAATATCCCCACCAAACCCTTCCCTCCTTCCTCCACCTGCAGCCCAGGTAGGGCACAAACCTCCCATGGTAGCTCAGGGCCATGAAAGGAGCTTTTCATGCCAGGCTTGCCATGATCCCAGGGCATTATCCTGCATGACAGCAGCGAAATCGATGGAGCCACTCGGGTTCACTCCTAAATGAGAGATAAACCAGGCCTGAAAGCTAAATTTGCATGCCAGATTAAGAAAGTTGTAGATGCAAGCAAGATCTTTTTCCTTTTTTTCCCCCTTCTTTGTGTGTGTGTGTGTGTGTGTCTAACTATGCAACAAATTTTGTAGCTGAAATTTACATACTTCTTGATTCATGAAATTATGAGCAGCTGCTATTTTGCTACATTCTTAAATTGAAAAGGCAGCGAAGAAAAGAACAGACACATTAGGCAAACTCCATCTGCCCCTCATGTCTATCACTTCCCTTCACTCTCTCCTTTGCCAAACAGGATACAATGGCATAATCAGATGTCTTGGTTTGCCTGGGAGAGTCCCCAAATTCATATAGCTGTCGCCTAAGATGGGATTTTTGTTTTTCGGACAACTTCTTGACATGGTCTCTTGTTCCCCCCCTGAAACGCGGATACATATTTACAGAGGAAACAGCAGAGCACAAAAGAGCTACAGGGAGAGAATAACCTTCAGGATGGTTTACAGGCTCTTGGAGGTTCCTGGAAGTCTTCAGAGATCATCTTAGGGACCTAAGGGTCACTGAGATTTAAGAAGCTTTCCTATTTTATTTTTTTTCTCCCATCTTTTTATTCAAATTACAGCATGGAAAGATTTTGGGGTAAGAGGGTAAAATACAGGATTCATGAATATAACAAATGGGGTTCACTGCCACCCTTTGCCATGAATCTGAGCAAATCCAATCCACAGGTAGCTCCACACTTGGAGAGAGGAGCTCTCTTTGGAGATGAGAACTTCTATTCTAGAAGTCTGACCCTTACTTCACACTAAATGCCACCTTACAGATCATAACACTACATTTCATCACGATGCAAACGTTCTAATTTTCCAGTTTTGAATTAAAAGATGGAAGCTCAAAATTTTAGACCTATTTAACACCTGGTTAAACACTTAACAAACTAGTAACAGCTGAGTGCATCCCTGTTAAGTGGAGTTTTTTCCTTTTTGTTGCCCCACTTAAGAAACAGTCATTGTCATTCAGTCTCATTAACATAAATAGGTTCCCTAGGAGATGTCCCATTAAAGTGGCCATCCCTATTAAGCATGTCCCAATTAAGTAGTGTTTATTGTATGGCAGGTTCCAGACCTCAAAGCAGAATAATTTTCAGTTCCTAGAGGGAAAAAAATAAGTCAAAGAAATTACATATTTAAAAAAGGCTTAAATTGATACAAACTGATAAGAGCCCAAAAATGAAAAATGAGGGCTGACACTTCAGCCTTTTGTTTACCCTGTAATGCTGCTTTTCTGGTTTTGAGTTAAGAATGTAGCCTACACCCTAACTATGAATTTCTTGGCTTTGATTTGATTGTGTCATAACTTAATGTTTTATGACTTACAATCACATTAGTCATAGGAGTCACTCAAGTTTAGAGATGATGGAAAAGACATAGGGGATGGACAAATCCATACTGGGGAATAGTCTTGTGACTGAAGCAGTGGGCTGGGACCGAGCTCACTGTCCAGGCCTGTGCCAAACGGTTCTGCCTCACTGAGAGCACAACTAAGGCTCTGCTCACAGCACTATTTACATACCTGAACAGACATTTCAATATTATTTTGTGAGCTTCTGTGCATACATAATCTATTTTGCTCTTAATCAAGGTGGATTTAAGTCGGGGGCTTATTCAAGGTGTTAAGAGACGAGCTCTGGAAAATCTTCCTGCGTTGGCTGGGGATGATACAACTCAGTGTCTGCTGCCAAAGGCTACCCCTTATCCCCCAAATTATATTAGTGTCAGCCACTTCAGCATAAAACCCAGGTCTTTAGCACAAACCTGCCTTCAAAGAGCTGAAATTACCTGCCTTGATTTTGTCTCAAAGCAGGGGAGAAGTGAGCAGGTTCTCCTGTCTGTGCCGTGTGACCTCCAGCACAGAGACCGAGCAGAGGAGGAGGAGGAGGAGGAAGAGGAAGAGGCTTAATGCCATCTTCAACAACTGAAGGGAGAGCAGCACATTTACACTTTCTGCCAGGGTGTTTGCACCTGCAGGAACAAGACATCCCTCTTGTAGCTTTATCCCAAATTAGACAACCTGTCCTTCCTCTGAGGAGAAGTTTGTACCTGGGTGGAGCTCAATAAATAAATAAAATAATATTCATGTTCCAGGGCCACAAACTGAAATCTCATCATGACAGGGCCTCCAGAATTTCCCTCAGTACAGGTAAAAATGGAAATGCAACAGATTCAAAGCTTGTCAGAAAATGGAATTTGATGTGTACGGAGAGATGACTTCTCTGCATCACCTTATTTTGGTGTTTCAGAGAAACAGACAGTTTGAGTCGTGCCAACTTATTTTCTTTATTTAACAGAATCACAGAATCATTTAAGTTGGAAAAGAACTTTGAATCCAGGTGTAAACCCAACAGTGCCAAGCCCACCATTAAACCATGTCCCTAAGCTCCATGCCTGGAAGCTTTCATGCTTCCCTGAAAAGCAATGTACACCTGTTAAATACTTTTCCTTGCTCTCAATAGTCACTTTTTTTTTTTTTTAAGGAATTATCCCTGGAGTACAGTTTCATATCAAAAGATGTGATTTGCACAATGGTACACAAGTGGTTCACACATTTTAATACACAGCCCACACTCTGAAGAACCTTAAGATTCCTTGCATTAAATAAGAGGCATAGTATTCAAAATGAGGGTTTGTGAGTAGGTGGTAAACTTTTTTCTGGGTCACTGAGTAGCAACTGGGTGCTTTGAAAGCATCTTGCAGGAGCCAGGTAAGCTGTGGTTGCGAGATGCAGGTGTCCTCCTGTGGTCAAATCACAAAGACTTCTATCCTTAGGGCAGTAAAGCAGTTACACCTGGTATCCTCATATCTTACTGCCAGTAAATAGGTGTAGAACAATGTGGCTTTGTAGTGCCCAGTAATAATATCAGGAGTTGGCAGCAAGAGGCTCTGAGAGTCTTTGCAGAGTTTGCTGGAGCCCAGCATCACTGTGAGCAGGAGAAATGGTTCAGTCCCAGTGCTCAGGGGTTCATCTCAGAGCCCAAACCCCTGGCTGGGTGTGAAACTCCAAAGCCTGCAAGGCCAAGGTGAGGATCAGCATGGGGAGTTCTCTCTCACTCCTCCGGGTCTGGTTTGAGGACAGAGGCTGTGCTCACAGCTGTACCCATCTGCAAGGAGAGCAAAACCAAACCCCAGAGAGCTGCTGCCCTGAAGACAACTTCAAACCCAAATCTGAGCTTGATGTTTTGGCTCCCCAGTTCACCTGCTCTTTGTTAAACAGCAATGCTGTAACAGCACTTGCTAAGCTCCAAGTAGAAGTGCTGTCAGTATTTCTGGTGTGAGACCATTGCTGTGGGGTTTACAATTGTCCAGGACATCCAGAGCAGGAGCCCAGGGCAGCAGAGGAGAACTCCAAAGGGCCCTGGTGCAGAAAGGAAAGCCCAGCCATGTACCTGTGTGGGACTCAAGTGTATTCTTTCAGCTCTGACACAAATCAACTGCAGGGCACTTTGACACATCCCAGCCTTTCAGAGTGTATTTTTTGAGCTCAGCTCATTATCTGAGCCTCCATTCAGATGCTCTCAGCACAGATGCCTTCCTCATCAGCTCTGCACTAAAACATACAGTAAGTGAAATTCTGCCATATGTTAATACATATGTTTCAGTTTCAATAAGCATTTGATGCAGGGCTGTTTTTATTTTTTTTTCCCAGGCAACAGAAATTACAGAGTTTATACTATTACCTTCCCTCTTTATTTAAATGTACTAGTGAGCTTAAATAAACTAATTAAAGTAAGGTTAGCTACGTGCAGCATAACCTGTCACAATGGTGGAAACATGTATTGATTCTTAATGGTTCAGCATTTATCTGGTTGGTCCAAACCAGCTGGGGATGGCAGAGTCAAACTGTCTGAGACTCTCCGTGATGTTGTAAAATGATGGAGAGGCAGATAGCCTGGAGAAAAGGTGTAACCGGGATTTTCACTTCATCCCCACCTCAAATTTTCCCATCTGGCATATCACAACATAATGATGTGAGTGATGTCACCAAACTGGGAGAGAGGATCTGAATGGGGCAGTTTTCTCCTTTACTGAACTTTGTAATCTGGCCACAAATTGTAATTAGCAAGTGTCTACAGTTTATTCCTGGCAGAGGCTCAGTCCGTTTTGCACGGGCTGGAATCAGTCTGTTTAGCCACGATGATTCTTTTTGTTTGTTTGTTTGCAAATAAACTCTTGGAAAGATCCTGGGCACATTATGAGATTTACAGATCAGTTGCTCTGCACAAGCACAGTGCTTTTACATCAGTGCAATACCTCTGAGTAATGCTTTTGATTTAACTAGAGCTACCCTAGATTTGCACCATTGTAGGAGCCAGATTAGGCCCCATAACTCTTGCACACAGACTTGAAAGCATCCAAGCAGTTATGAATGAGAGCAGCATTTGCAAGATAGAACAAAGAAAAACCAGCCAAAAAAAATATCCAACTTACATCAGCCTTGCCTGCTGGATTCTTTGCTTTACAGCTAGAGAAATATCCAGGCAGACCCTCAGCTAGCAGAAGCTGGCACAGCTTTGTTAAAAATCAGTGGAGCTTTGCTGATTTATATCAGCTGAGAATCACTATCTGCCCCGATGACAAAATGAGGCATTGAAACAGAGTGGGAAGGCAATAGGGTTTATCTATGGTTACAGCATTAAAGCAGCATCATAAGATAAACTAATTCTGTGTAAAGCTTTCAAAAAAAAAAATATAAGGAAAAAAAAAGAAGGTGTCTGTGGGGCTACAGCACTGACTTGGCTTTCTCAGTGTTAGCTTCTGATCCCTGTGCCAAGACTGGCATCTTCCCTTCCCTCAACAAATCAGCTTTGCTACTGCAAACTCTTCATTGACTGCCAATGCTGTGCTCCCAATAATTTACCACGATTGGGAAACGTCTCTGCTTTCGCTCTGCACAAGAGAGTTTGCTCCTGCATGCCTGGATCTGTTCAGTTACTTACTTTATGAACTTTATTAAAAAGAATCAAAGGATTCTTTTGGGTTCATTTTTCATAAAATGTCTCAAGCGTTTGATAAATAAATAATCTTCTACTTAAAATGGGCATGAATTCCCTAAAGACTCAGCGTTACAAGCAGGTATGTGCCAAGCCCAGCTCTCCTCCAGGGGGATGTATATATCTATATACCTGTAATTATAGGCTGATAATTATATCATTCCCTCTATGTATATCATCATTTGTGAAGAACTCGGTAAGCTGGCAACACAGAAGGGCGGGACTGTATCATAAGCTAATAAAAAAAAAGCAATTATATTTTCTTTCTGATCCAGTTCTCACCTTCAGAGTGAGATTGGGGCATTGTGCAATAAGTGAGAAATGAGGAACCTCGGAACACTTGGAAGCAAGATAAGCATCCAAATGCCTGACTCTGTCATTCAGAGCTCAGCTGAACTGTTTCACTCAGGAAATTATGGGCTGCCATGGGAACAAAGGTCCCTTCCCAGATTACCAAAAGGAGTCTGAAGTGGGTCAGAAATGCTGTAAGAATAGGCTTTCAAATGGCATTTTTATTATTTCCCAGGTTAATACATGTTTGAATCTAAGCACTGAAGCTAATGTGAGCAATGTCATTTCAGCTTTATGCAACTCCTCCCTGCTGTACATGCAGTTCACCCCCAAAATGAATCCTGGGAGAAGCTCTCTCCACAGTCCAGCCTGCATCTCTCACCTCCTGTTTTATAATAACTTTGCAAACAGCTCAAATAGGGACAATTTGTCATGTGTGTTGATGCAGAACCCTCCAGAAGATGCTTTTAGAGCTGGCATATCAGAAATCTCAAAATTTTACATAAGCCTTAAAAATTCAATAAATTATGAACAAGTGCTTTTGTTTTCTAATTTATGGTGTTCATGCAAGTCTCTAATTCCTTTCCAAGATGCACAGCAGTGTGTCCTCAGTTGAACCCTCCTGTACACCCACTATCTTACCTCCAAATCCTTGGGATGGCTCATCCCCTGAAAAGCCTGGAAACAGAGCCCAGTGTAGGGGATTGAGCCTCCAGTACCTAAACCAGAAATGGAACAAATCTGGGCATGTGGGAGATCATTTAGTTGTGCAGAATGAAAGCACCAAAGTTCCTCAATTCTGGTGAATTATTGGTAGCACAGCACTGGCAGTCACTGCCAAAGTTGTGTTGATTTGTCAAAGGAGTGCAATGAATTTAGGCCCAGAGAAGCCAATCCTGGCAGAAGAATTCTGTGCCATGGAAAAGAGAGAAAGACAGTGTTGTACTTTTACAGTCTGTCCTTAGAGCTCTAAGTGAAAGATAATTTTTTTTGGAGGTTCAAATACTGGGAGCACAGATCACCAAATTCTCTGTACAATTTATTACAGCTTTCTGTCCCTGTGTCCCAGGCAGAAGTGCTTTACATGTGAAATGAAAATGACTGGAGTGGGACAAGTGTAGATCCAAGCCCTCTGTTTGAAGCTGTGCTGGTTATCTCACTCCTAAGGTCCTACTCAGCAGAAACCAAATCAGTATCATCAGAGAGTTTATTTGCACTGGAGTCTCTGTGGCTGTTGCACACTCCTGAGAGGACTGTGGGATGCTTTTCCTATTGTGTCACTATTACTGCTTTGCCCTGCAACCAGAAAAATCATAAATGAAACGTGGCTCAATCCTAAAGGTTCTTCCTCTGGTTCAGCAGAGTTATCCTGAATTAAACACCCAAGGATCAGGGAGGCTCCTCATCAACTCATAGCTGAGCATGTGCTTGTAGCTTTGCTGTCAGAAGAGTGGGTGATGGGAGGTTTGAATGAGGCTCAGATCAAGTCTCTGCTTTGGGTGATCTGTCCTCTATTCAAGAAGGTGCCAGAAGGGAGAATGCACAGAGAGAAGCAATAAAGGTGCCCAAATTTTGGAAGTGGTAGGACCCCCTCCCTCACATGGTTGTAGTCCATAACCAGCTGACAAGGATGACCCCAGCTGAACCTGCAAACAGGTTCTGTGTGTTTCCTTCACCTTTGGAAAGGTTTCTCTCCCCAGTGAGCTGCCCATGTTCAGTTCATGCCTGTGTTTGTGGGCTCAGGCAGTGGTGTGTGTGAAAGGGAACACTCAGCCACTCCTGAGTGCTGCAAAAATGAAATGGGTCCATTTTCCCTGCCTTTGACAAAAATGATTGCCGTGCTTTTCTACACCTCACAGATAATTAATATATCAAAGGACTCTGAAAGCCTATACTTGGAAAATAAACAGTTCTCACTGAGGAATATGTCCACAGCCCTACAGGAAAAAAAAAATCTTGTTTGGATAATATTAAAGTCTGAAGGACTGAGAGTTGGCTGTTGCATGCAATAGAGTAATTCAGTGACTGAGAGAAGTCTGTGTGATAACATCTGCTGAGAGTGGTGTACTGTCAATTCAGAGCACACCAGGATAGGTACTGAAGTGGGTTTTATTTGAGAGAGGGTTTTTTTTACTTTTTTGGTCAATAAACCTAGGTTGGCCTAAAATAACTTAAAATCTTTCAAAGGAGTATGGTAGGCATATACTTGTTACCCTCCCAGAAGTTAATATGATACTCACTGAACAGGAGTCAAATACTGTGCTGGAACAGGGCTCACGTGTTCTTGTTCTATAAAACTCTGCTTTTTGCTCCCTCCCATCTACAGGGTAGTACAAAATGCCACAGCAGCACTTTCCTAGTGTTCTATGGTCAAGGACACTAAATGTCTTCACAAGCAGGAATGAATATTGGCAAAAAAAGAACTCTGTAAAAAGGTCAGGAATTAATATGACAATATAACACACGGGGAAACAAAAATCAGATTCAGTTGATTAGGAAAGTTTGTGAAGTGTCCCAAGTTGTATTTATTTCTTTGTTCAAAGTAGATTAGATTAGTAGTATTCATTAGATTTTAAGAGATATTAAACAACCTAGAGCTCCTGTTGAGTTTATAGCAGTAATAATTCCTAGAAAAACGTATATAGTCACCATAAATGTGGAATATTAATGTGCTATTCTACTCTAGAAAAACGGATAATACACATCCTAAAATACCAAAGTTTTGGGAGATTTTTAGTAAAAAAAAAATTTTGGCTGCACAAATTGACTATTTTAGAATCAGTGCAGCTCTGGAGAAGTGAGAGAGCGTTTGCACATCTCCTGTCTCACGAGCAAAATGATGAGTGTTCTCCTCAGGTACATCTGGTGCTTTTTAGTTTTCAGCTGTCCAAATTCAGTTAACCAAGCCGGGCATAATTCACCCCTTTATTAAATCACTTATTCAATGAAACTGTTTGAGGCAAATGAGCTTCCTTTGCATGGCACTAACAATTCAGCACTTTTAGCAGAAATAAAGGAGTGAGGAATGAATAGCTGGAGAAATAACTGTGTTTTGTGCAAAGCTCTCTCTGCAATTCCCTCCTGCGGTGGTGGCAGGAGACAACGATAGAAATCTATCTGCTCCCAAGGTGAATTGCTTGAGAATCTCATCTTAATAGGGTGGGGGCATTGCAGGATGGGGAAGGTGAGAAGTTTCTTGCATTTCTGAGGGCTAGTCTGGGCTAATTCCTTTGTGCTCGTCGGGAGGTATCAATTCCTGCAAAGGGAGTTTCCTTTCTCTTTCCTATGACTCGTCAGGACGGTGCCTACACGTTTAACATATCTACATACGGGCTGACTTCCCCGCCTGCTTGGTGCCTACTGGCCCCACTCCCTTATCTAATCAAGGTTCAATCAAAGTTAATTAGGGATCTAGTTTTCTGTTCCTGCATTAGGCGTAAAGCAAAAGAAGCTCCTGGGCATATCTGATCAAGGAGCTGATCTGTGTTATAACTATGTAATAACTGGCACAAACTGTGTAATTACAATACAGCCCTATCTCAGGTTACATCATTATCATTATGCTTAACACTGAAACAAAGTGTGGTTATCATGATTGGTGTCAACACATTTGTGATGTGCCACCCAGGAAGGGGAGGATATACACATGTCACCCAAGCCCTGCTTGAGCCTGGAAAAAAGTTTGTTCCTGCAGACAAGGCATAAAGAGAAAAAGAAATGCACAGAACAGTGACTATTGGGGGTTAAATTTAACCTTCCTTTACCCTTCCTCTTCCCTCCCTCAGCCAAGACTTTTACTTGTCAATGAGCACTTGACTCTGCAGTCACTGATAATAAAATGTAATCTACCTCCGGGTGTCTGTAGTCTATTTCCACAGGGGAGAGATCTGCAAACTTCCAAGAGCAGTGTTAACTCAAAGGCTTTGCACTGAGAATGTATTTTTTAGTTCTATTTTTCTGCTTAAATGATAGTTTAATGAACTAATATGTATCTATAAATAGGAGATGCTGTGGAACTTGTAAGAAGTGCAATTCACTTGAAGGAAAGCCAGTATTGAAAATACCATTTTTGCATCTTCTGCTTCTTGCTGAGTTGAGTTATAAAATATTAGAAAAGCCATATTGCACAGCTTTTAGCCACTAATATTTATGTGCAGTCTTAAATATCAACAGCTTCAGCCATTTTTTGTTAATGTTAGGTCTGGATGTGATTTCTTAGCTAAAGACAGCTTCCTTAGCTTACCTCATATCATGGCATCTGGTATCTCTAATTGGAATCATTTTCATAATAACCATGAGCAATATACATTACCATCTAAATATGAAGGCTGACTGCAATACAGACTTGTCTACAGCTTTTTAAGTATCCAGGATCCTGTCCAAAGCCCCTTAGACTGGAGGGAAAGACTCCTGCTGATGTCTCTTATCTAAATTAGGTGTAATCTATCAAAAAACTCTCCTAGACTCCATATGGGAAACCAGAAATCTATTCAATAATAATAAGTTTCAGCGCAATTCTGTCAAACCTCTCCAAAGGTGGTGTCCCATCGTGTCACTAATTCAGGCCTAATTCAGTCAGGATTTAGGTACTTGCACAACTTGAAATGCCAGAGTAGCTCTGCAGATTTTTTGGGAAGTTCAAGGCATTCAGTAGGTTGTCTCACTAGTTCACTACTTATGAGTGCTTAATTGTTAAAAAAAATTACTGTTTCATTAGTAGTAATAGAAAATTACCTAATTCATACAGAAACACATGCTCAGTACTAATTTTTATGGTGGTGTGATGTTGTTTTGAATGAATTTCAGGAAAAACTTGCACCTATGTAACAATCATAAATTCCTAAGGTATCCACAGCCAAAGTTTACAGCCACTCATTTAGCAGTAGACATTTATGTTATGTTCCAAGTGTGATGTTTTATATTCATCAGTTAAATACTGTTAAATCAGTTAAATCAGCAGTTCTCAATAAGATAAAAATACATAAATTCACCTCAACCTGGAGAGTTTCTCCAAAAGGGACAAGAAATCCTACTGTCAAATTAAGGGGAAAACAAGGGATTAGAGTCCCCTAACAACTGCACGCATAGAGTTTGTTTAAACTGAAATTTTACATAAAAAGGTGCAAATGCTTTTAAAGAGAACCATCCCAGATCGAATTTTCTTGCTCTCTCCCATATAATTGTAAACAGCTTTGATTTCAAAGGGAAAATCAGACAATTATTTTATAATGAGAGGTGTGGTCTAGTGATTCGAGCATCAGACTGGCAGCCAAAAACCACTGGAGTTTTAATCCTGGCTCTGACACTGACACCATCTACTGCCTTGGGCTAATCACCGTGGGTTTGACTGGGATCTGCTCCCCGTGGCTGCAGGAGCCAGGGGCAGCTGCACAATTCCTGATTCAGAGCTCCAGAGGTGAGCAGGAACCTTCCTTGTGCTGCTCCCAGCTCCTGCCCAGCACGTCCCCGAGCTGAAGGGCACCAGCCCTGACCAGAGGAAGACATTAAACCCACACAATTTCACCTCAGGCAAGCTGAGGTTCAGGAAAGCCATAGCTGCTAAGTGCTGTCAATAAAAGCTTTAAAAGCTCTTTGCATAAGCATATTTGAGTAGGTCTGTGCTTTGAAGAAAGCCTGCTGCTTAGGTCGAGGGATGAGTAAAGCCAGTCTTGCCTTTAGAACACTCCCGACACCTGGGGAGATTTTTATTTCCTTTAAGCACCTTGTAGTTAAATTTTTAGTCATTGTTTTCTTTCTTCCTGTGTTCACCCATCCCCCAGTGACCCCCAGCTTTTCCCCGTCCTTAGCTTCTCACTACAGTTCCTCCTGTCTCATTGAGTTGTCTGATTTCTTACCCTTGATTAATACAAACACAGACAAAACCCACATCCTTGGGGATTTTAATTGGAAGCTTGATAGCCTTTTCTTCTCTGCTTGTACATTTTCCATTGCTTCAGCTTCCTTGAGGTCCACAGACAGATTTTCAATCTCCCCCTCACATTCACCATCATGCTCTTGATCTTTGCTTGCTTGGGGCTTGACTCCTTCTAATATAAATGTTAGGCATCTTGCCATTTCAGATGACAGATCAGCTCTTTGATGTGTCTAATTATGATGGAGAGGGGGCAGAGAAAGCAGGACCTCCTAAAGCCAGGATAAATTTGCTGTCCATATAAACTCTGAGCAGCAATGTGTCCCTCTGCTTCCCCTCTGGTATGTGACAGCACGCTGGCCTCAAATCCTGCTCAACCTAAAAGAGTCCCATGAACATCCTGTACAAGGGAAGATTTTACTTTTGAACCTTTTTGATTTGAAAGAGGAAATCTGGCAGCAGCCAGGATGCCAGAATGATGGGGAGGGGTAGCAGGGTTTGCTACCCTGGGGATGGGGAGTTCCACCTCAACGTTGGATGGCAAAAGCAGAGGTGGCTGACTGAAAGCAATGCAGTGAGAGAACCTTGTTCCTCCACCTCACCTCACTCTCCCTTTGTCACCTGCACAGAGTAGCAGCAAATTGATACTCAATATTTATGTTGGTGCTTTGCAAAATCATCAAATTCAACCCGACAACACACTTCTACACTGAATTTTCAGTTTGGATTTAGGGATACTGCTCAGAGAGAACAGCTGTGCTGCTCTGAGGGCTGGAAGCTTTGGAGCACAGCAGGCTCCAGTCACTTCTCTTGCTCTGAAGTCATTGAGACACTTTCAGGGCATCCCATACCAAGTTCTTCCACTTAGTTAAGAACTAAACTTGTGGTGAAGCAGGAATGGGTCTCACTCTGGAGTTTGTGACAAGCAGAGCTGAATTCAGCTCTCAGCTGATGTTCAGGACCTTACCATCATTCCTCTCTGTGTTTGGGGAGAAGCTCTTGCTTGGTAGAAGGGAGAGAAGATTGGACAGGGCCATTTAAGACTGAAACCTGTCTAAGGCTGTACTGCTGAGCTGCACAGTTCCTCTGGCACACATTTGCCCACAGAACTGATGCACATCTTCTGCCTGTGCTGCAGACATGTGGCTGCCCTGCTCAGACCAAGGCTCAGCTGAGTTCTGTGCTTTATAAACACATGAAAGGCCATGGTCCCGGCCCTGAGGTACTTGAAGTCATTAGGAAATCTCACAGACACTTCTTAGTATGAATTTATTGTTGATCTGTCTGCCCCAGAGCTTGAAATTCTTTATCTGCCAAACAGGCATAGCAGGAGTTTCAGCATTTCTTCCCATTATAATACCCAGGTAATATGCTTCAAGCCTGACCCACAATGATCATCTCTGAGAAGAAAGTTTGGTTTAGTCTTCCTCCTATTCAGCATTCAGCCCTTGATCTTTCTACCAAAATGGGAAATCAGTACTTGCGAAATGAACACTGATCAACACTGACAAAACCTTTCACCTCATTTCTTGTGGTAAGCTGGGGTTGCATTCATGCTGTCCTTGAGCAAAATCTTGAGTGGAAATGTTACCCCAGCCTCTCTTGCCCCTTCACTTTCCAGGGCAAATGCAGAAACCTGCTTTAAGTGAAGCAGCCCTGAGGTGAAGGGAAGCAATGTTCCAGTGTGCAGTGACAGTCTGACAGGCAGCAGGGAAGGGGATCTCTGTGCAGCAGCACTGCAAGGAGAGCAGGGAACATCTATCAATATTTACTGAGCACATTGCTTTTCCATTTGGTGTTTCTCAGCCCTTCCTCTTCACAGAGCCCTGCCCTGTAATGGCTTTGTCATTATTCCTGTGCATTGCCAAGCAAGAAACCCAGTTCCTGGCTCTGATCTTTGTTGACAGGGCTGAGGAAGACTGTGGAAGCCTTTCTCTCCATGGGTTCTCTCTACACACCCTAGAGAGGAGATAAATAGTTTCTGAAAGCATGTCCACCCTACAGAAAGGTCACCAGAGTCCTGGGGAAGATGAATAAATGGGGGTTCCTCAAGGCTCTGTAGTAACATGGGAAGGACATCTTCCAACAGAAATACTGCCAAAAATTCTTAACAGTGGCAATTTCAGAGGAGCTGGAGGTAGGCAGGTGATGCTCTGGGTTGTCATTTTTCACACAGTGCAGCACAGTCCAATCACTTCTACAGGTGTATTTTTTTAACAGTTTTGTTTGCATCAAGTGCTTGTCACTGTGTGGCCTGTGACCTGTGGGACGTGCTGATTGAGGCTGTAGGAGAATATGTCCCTGTCACCTCATCTTCCATAGACAGCTGTCTTTTGGATTCACTTGGAGCTGTGAGTTTGGGCATGATTTTGCTTTAGTTACTTTATGCCAATTCTATCACCTTAATATTTATTGTTTTGGCTCTGGACAGTAGAGCTAATTTATGTGTTATAAACTTTGAGTATCCTCCTAGTGTTTCACACATCTTTTGGAGTCTGATATACTGAGACTCTTAATGCAACAGTATTTACTTCACCATAAAGTAGAATAAATCTACAAGGAAAACCAGCAGGAGTTCAACAAGAGCAGTGGAAAAATCTTCTCTTTAGGTCTTCCATTCCCTGATTTAGGCTGGTTTATTGTCATGTATGTTCTTTCTAAGTAGATTCCATACATTTGATGTGTGCACACAGATATGTGCAGACACACAGTGTAGGGCATTATCCTAACTCGTAAAATCAAATTACCTGTGCTAATATTAATTTAAAGACACAATGTTAAATAGTCATGTTGCTGGAAAGAGAGGGAGAAATGTCTGAAATGGACTGATGCAATTTTGTCAGATTATCATAAACTCCCCAAGCTAAGCTACAAGAATAGCTGATCCTGACAGATGCTTGCGGTTGGAGTGCCCACATAGGGAGAAGTCTGATTATGTGTCGGGTGGGAGGCAAAAAGACAGAAGAAAGTTGATTTGCTTTATCCTGTCAATCTAATGATTCACTTTGCAGGTCACACTTTATCTACACACAGTGTTTATTTAGACAATGAAACCATCAGTGTCATTGATAGAATCTAACACGCCAACGGAGATATTTTACTTTCTTGGTATTTTTTATTGTTCCTGGAGTATGCAATCCTGCCACAGAAGTCTTTTTATGGAAATAATATTTTGTTATAAGCACTATCACCGCGTATTGTAATTATTATTTTGTTTTACCCTGCCCACACACAAAACTGTTTGCATTATATTCCATTGAAAGATCCATTTTAAGTTCTCTCTGGTAGTCATGAATAATGTAAATTGACAAGAACTATTATGGAGGCAGGTAGACAAAGAAACAGAAAGTTAAGTGGTTTCCTTTCTTTTTATGGCAGAGTGACATTTACCTGTAAGTGCATTTGATTTTAACACAATAGGATGAGTCTCTGCTGTGCTGGATTAGGATTGAGGCATGCGGAGGAGTTCAGATAAAGAGTGGGCACTGAGAAATGCCCTCGCCAGACCTCTCCAGGGAGGGTACTTCAGCAGCAATAGCATGTCAGAATGTCTTTTTTTTTTAAGTCCTTGCATCCAGCTGACAAAATCTTTCCTTGTTTCTGTATCTGTAATTCCAAGAGATCTCTCAGTGCTTCCCACAGCTGTCTAATACTTTGTGCTTGTCACATCACTTTCCAAAAAAGGGTCAATGTCACTTTCCCACCCTGACAGACAGAAAATCCAAGGGAAAGAGAAGCTGTAGATGAATGAGGGTCACTTGGAGGCCCAGGACCAGCTCTCCTGGTGTGCGTACCCACGGCCCAGGCTGGTACTGCTTCTCACATTCCAGCTACAAATTTCATCAGCTCCCCTTTTCCTCAGACTTGCCAGAACTGCACTAGTTGGGTCTAACTCTCCCGCAGTTACACTGAATTTAAATCAGAAAGAACTCCAGTGGGTTGGATTCTCACTTTTGCAAACAGGAGTGTTCCCCCTAAAACAAGTAGAGCTCGCTTTTAGGTCTGAGAAGGTGTAGCTGCTCTCACATCTATAAACATCCCACTAAGCATAAAATACTTTATTTCTCTAGTGTGACACATTTACCACCCTCCCTGAGCCAGCTTTTCTCTGCAGTGTAACTTTCCATGTCCTCAAGGTTACATGGGGTAAGAGGTACAAAAGCCACTCAACCCTTGTCTCCAGTAAAAACCCAACCAACCAAATAAACAAAAGCAAACAAAACCCCAAGTAGGCATCACATCGTGGTGATGGAGACATTCCCTCCCCTAGGGGAGTCACAGGTCTGCAAGTGGAGAGCTGAGGTCCTTTGGGACAGCTGACATCCCTCTGCTTTTGCAGAGCAGCAAAAAGGATGACTGTGGTTTAACCTGCCCATATTCCTTGAAGGAAAAACTTCAGAGAACGCTGTCCAGGCTGCCTCCCAGAGCTTTTCTACTTTTGTGATCTCTCCTTTAAGTTCCTGTGCAGGAGCAGGACAGGCTCTGGCTGATGACAAATGTGACCTGTCCCACCGAGTTATTGTTGCTGGCTGTGGGGGATGAGCTTTTGCAGTCCTCTGGTTCCTGGTGACGTAGTGCAGGGTGCACACACACCACAGTTGTGTCTTGGGGCTTCAAATGCCTTTATCTATGTCATGCATTGGCTTTTACAGTTTGCTATGAATCACTGATGCCTGCTGGGAACACATACCCGCTTCTGGTTATTTTTATTACAATGTTATAATGGGCACAAGGACACTTAAAAGTGGAACAACTGAGCATCTCTTGGTAGCCAGTGCTGTGCAACTCTCCTGGGATGCCTGAGAACACTGAATTGTGCTGCTGAACTGCCGTACTGTAGTGAAAAGAAATTAATTCTAAGATAGTGAGTGTGCTGTGTAGTAACTCTATTCATATGAATGATGGAAAAGCAACTAGAGCCTGTATCAAGTCCTGCAAAATGTGCTCAGAGCCCTGGATAAGCTGCAGGTTTCCTCAATGAGGGTGGATCAGCCATTTAGACATTCTGGTTATATTTCAGCTGCAGCACAGCTCTCCCTGTTATATGATTCCATGTCCTGGGATGTCCAGAAATTAGGTTGGAAAGTTTTGTGGCTGCCTTCTAGCCATAATCCCTTGGTCTGCTGGCTTTCTCACCAGCAGTAAATCAATGGGCAGAGCATGAGATGAGTGTCAGGATCTCCTTCTGACAGAAACTGAGACATAGCTTGGAAAAACACCTGGACAGCAGGTGAAGAAAAAGGGATTAATGGCATGCTGGGTTATTACACCATGCTGATGCTGTGTGGTAATGCCAGGATGAGTACATTAAAAGATATAAGAAATCAAATATGAGGGGCAAAGGGAACATATAAACCCCAAGTTTGTTAATAACTTGCTTGTCAAAGGAGTGAAGGTTTCAACTTTGAAGGTCACAGTATTTGAAGGACAAATCTTTCTGTTCTCAGATAGAGAAACAAGGAGCAAAGAAACCAAAGCCTGAGAACTGCTGGGCACTCAGCTCCTTTGATATGAGGGTTTAGTGTGGGTGATTCCTTAAATATTTGTTATGGGTTGTGAGCATGTTAGAAAAACATCAAGATGCTCAGAGAAAACAGTAAAGGGAATGGCTGAAACACACAATACTCGATATGAAATACCAATATAATCTGGAATTCTATTAGCTCTGGAGCTCTCAGAGCTTGGGCTTCATTACCTCCAGTTTGGAAGATCAGAGACCAGAGAAAAACTGATTTGTTCACAGCACACGGCCAGCAAATGGTAGAATTGGGACTAGAAGCCAAATCTTTTTACTCTTTGCAGCAAGTAAACAAATAGGTTTGTGATAGTTTCAAAAGACATGGCTACAAGAGGACTTGAAATAACTGAACTCTGTTTTCTAACCCCATTGCACAGGCTTTGGCCAGGTCTTTGAATTCTGCTTTGTGCTTTAATTCTCTTGTGCCATGCACACAAAGTGACAGTCACTTTTACAGGAAAATGTTAAGCCCAAACTCTGCCTTTGGGTACAGAAGGAAATTGCAGAGAAGAGAAGCCACCATGTCCAGCTGATCAGGATAGTGGCCATGTGCCAGACATCATCTCTTGTGGTAATAATTCCTTCCCAATGGCAGCCTGAGCTATTTGCCTGTCATGATTTGTCTTTTTTGTGCTTGGGGAATGCTGGCTGACCTTTGTCTTTGATGTTGCTCGGCCCTTTCCTTGCAATAGGGCAGTTCAGGAGGCCATGACCACATCTGCTTTGGCTGGTTCTGTTATCAATTAATTTGTCCTGCCACATCAAAGAACAGAGATAAAGCTGTAGCATTTCCTTTACCACAGATTTTTATCTTCACTCCCCAGTTCACCTCACAACACACGCACCTTCCACCTCCACAGCAAGCGGAGAGAGAGAGAGACAGACACGGAAAGAAGCTGAAATGATATCCTAATAGCCCCCCTCGAGTGCTGATGGCACCTGGGTCTCTGTGTGCTGAGCCTTACACCCACTTCCAATCTGGCCTGGCCACAGCCAGGCAGTTGCTTACTCCCCCAACAAGTTATTTGTTTTTCTCTCTAGACAAATCAGTGATGTTAGAATGACAAATAGCAGTTATAGCTTTGCACTTAGCTGAGTATAATTTCAGCCCATCAGTACCATCTGTCTCCTTTCTTGGGCTGCAGCTCCATTAAGTGACAGCCAGACATCCTCAAGGACAAAGAGCCCAACTCACAGGGACAGATATTTGAGGGGTCAGAATCTGTGACCCTTTGCCCTCTGTGGTTCATTCCAGTGGTGACCTAGAGAAAGTGAAGGTGGGACATAGAACTTAACCCAGATTCAAACTTCCCAAGCTGTGCCATGCTGAGCCTCGATTCTCTTTGTCCAGGAATTCTGTGCTGAGATTGGTACTAAACACCATCCAAACTTATCTGAAGGCTTGCTGGGGTGGTGATGTTTTTTTGGCTTTGGGACAGCAGTCAGGCTTATTTCTAGGAAATTTTGTGTTCATTTACTACAAGTCATAGAAGAGATAAGAAAATGCCTCTGCATAGCAGATATTTAGTACTAATATTATTGATATTAATACTAAACTTTAGTAGTAATAAATTAACCTAATCTGTTTGTGATAATTTCACCTTGTAGTTCTTGAACTGCCTTGCTTTCTGAGGAGCAATTCCTCTTGTCTCATGGCACTCATCAGGAAAAAAGATGCTTAGTGAAGATTCCAATCTCTGTCAAATTTTAGGAGAAGATTGCTTCTATCCTGATTAGGTCTTTCCCTGTCTCCAGAAGCATCCTCTTTTCCATTTATCACCTTTCAAAGCTCCTTGTTCCCATTCTGTATGAAGTTCAAACTCCTCTTCTTGTCTATACTGTCTATCAGTAATTTATCTGTCATCTCCTCTGTCTCTGCCTCCTGTTCACCAGGTGCCCTGTGGAAACCTGGCCACAGAAAATAAAGTGAGGCATTTTAAAGAGTTTTTAGAATTACTGTAAGGTGGCTCTGTCACAGTGAAGGAAAAAAAGCCAAAGTAAAGTACTGGGCTATGAGCAACAAGCCAAAAGGAAACACCAGTGAAAAGGATTTGTCTGCATGAATATAAAATAATTTGTTCATAGTCTTTGGGCGCTCTCCTTTTAAGAGATTAATTCCTATTTAACCACACCAAAAATGATCAGATTTGCAAAAGAGCTCAATTTGCTGAGCACAGTCAGAGTGTTTTGTGTGTTTGAAAACCTGATCTTTCTGTCACCAGACATGCTGGGGACTGGGTAGGGCAGCACCTAAGGATTTGTATTCCAGCTTTGGCCTCATGTCCTCAGACTTTCCTGATTTAGTTGTTTTCTCTACAGACTTTCTTTTTCTTTTTCTTTTTCTTTTTCTTTTTCTTTTTCTTTTTCTTTTTCTTTTTCTTTTTCTTTTTCTTTTTCTTTTTCTTTTTCTTTTTCTCTTTTTCTCTTTCTTTCTTTCTTTCTTTCTTTCTTTCTTTCTTTCTTTCTTTCTTTCTTTCTTTCTTTCTTTCTTTCTCTCTCTCTCTCTCTCTCTCTCTCTCTCTCTCTCTCTCTTTCAATCCTTCTCTTTTTCTTTTTCTCTCTTTCTTTTCTTGTTTGTTATGTTTTCTGAGGACTAATTTGATCCCAAAACCATGGAGAAAGGTTGGCTTTGGAACCATTTTGCATATGCAATGAAAAAGCCCAGTCTTCCCCAGTGTGGCTGGGAATGTCCTTCTCTCTCATTGACTAAAGGCCCTGTGTACCTTGCAGGATCAGTTGCATTCAAAAACCTGTCCTTTCAAATTTGTTTAGGTAAAGTGCAGAGTGCAGATGATTCCCAGAATAGCTCTTCTGGCTTCATTTGGAATGACAGCAAAAACAAATCTGGACTTGGCTTTTCATCTCAATGGAAGGGCATAGGAGAAGCAGTGAGAATATGTCATTGTTCGTAAAGGACAACGTACATGAGAGCGAGCACAGGAGAGAGGCAGGAGAAAGAGATTTTTCCTCTCTGCTAAATAAGGGCCATTTTGAGGTGTGTGAGGACAGCAGGGGTCAGCGAGTGCTGGAACTGACTCTGAACTTCTGGCTGAACAATCTCCTGGAACTAAAACCAAGAATGCCTTTATCTTCAGCAACCTGCCGGGAGATGTTCCACAGCCAGCTTTCTCCACAAGAGCCAGGTTACAGTGTCTGTACATGACAGCAACTGAAGCAAAAGCTTTTGTCTTTTAAAACAGACTGGCTCTCACACAGCAGAGTAGACTCAAGCCTGATATTTAATATCAAACACTGCGCAAGAATCCCTTTGTAACACAAGAGCCATAAATCCTGAGATTATTTGCCACATAAGAGGGAGGTGGTGGGTGCAGGTCTTCACACACCGTGGCTAATTAGAACAGGAACAGATGAGTCACAGGAATTAGAATTCCTTCAGTAAGGATCTGCTCTGCACACTGGTCTGTTTTACCTACCAGGTATTACCTGAGCCACTTTCCACCATGAAGTCAGTCTGTTTGGCAGACACTCCTTCAGCCTCACCTCTTCCCTGTCTCAGGAAGGGAGGAAAGGCTGAGGTCCTCATTTGCCAGAGAAGCGCTTGAACTCAACTTCCACATCAATTGCCTGCATACACAGTCAGTGTCAGAACCAAAGTCCAGGAGTCCTGATTCTTAGTCCTCTCCCATCAGCCACATTCTCCTGAACTTGCTTTACCTGCATATCAGGGATTTTGTGGGCAACTACACAGACAGAGAACAGATTGCCCTCAAATGGGGTCTTCAATCACTCAACTTTTATCACTGAGAGACAGTAGCTTCCCTCCCTACCTCCTTGAAAAGCTTTTAAAATAAACACAGGTACATTAGAACAACAGCCCTTCAAAAAGGGTCCCTTCCTCCCCCTTACCTTCCTTGCACTCCTGTCATTAAGCAGAGCAGAGCCATCCTTATATGTGACATTTGGACACATTGACTTAAACTATTTACTTTAAGCTTTTCTTCCTCCCATTTAGGATCATTTTCATTCATTTTTCAAGTGTTTCAAAATTTCTTTTGCCAAATCCCTAGATCAGGTGATTCAGAATGAAGCAATGGGACTTGTACAATTCCGATAAAAGCACAGCCCCAAAGCTTCCTTACTTTTCCCACAACCCCCTTCTGTTTACTCCTTAACTCACTAATTATGCTGACAAAAGGAAAATACAGCAGGAGTCATAAAGGAAATATCACTTTTAAAGGCTAGTTTTATTTCTTTACCACAGATACTACCTTGCTGGTTAAACCATTGAGTAATTATGTTCTGGGCTTAGAGTCAGGGTCAGATTCTGGTTTGAATTTTATCAATAAAAACAACCACTCCAGGGCAACCTTTCATAAATATTCTTGTTTTCAAACCAGTGTGCTCTGCTGCTTGAGGATGCCTTCCTAAACCAAATCCTAACCCAGAATTACCACATTAATGTCAGTGGAACTGACAGGTGACAGAGTTCAGGTTTGGAACTCCCTCACAAGGGTTCTCTCTCTCCCAGCAGTGGAAAGCACTGAGCAGCTTTAGCACAACCCTCCTGACTTACACTCCCTGCTCAGCAGAAGCCTGGGAGCTTTGCTGGCTGGGTTGAAGATGCAGTGGCACAGATGTGTGGGTGAAGTGAGGATGTGCTGTTCTGCTGTGGATCCTGCAGTGGCAAGGACTAAACAGAGATCTGCTTACTACCCTCTTATCATAAACTTGGGCATTCTCTCTATCAGACCTTTTTTTGTTGTTGTTCTCTCATTCTTATCTGTCTTGCTTAATGGCAACAGGAATATTTTGGACATTTCCTCAAGTTCAGTGTTATCACCACCTAAGGAAAATCTAAGCCACCTCTTTTCAGAGTACACAAAAGGTGGTACAGAGGGAAGGATTTAGGGATGAAGGAACAGCTGAGTGATGTCAAGTGATGTTCCCATTACAGAATGGTCACATCAGTTCTTGGGTAACTGGAACTGCAGTTTGTGGCACTCCTGGGACAGCAACTCACAATCAAGTTAAGGCTTTTTCTGTGCATATAGTTTGAATTAGGGGAAATGCTCAAAATATATAAACAGGAACTAGTCTTGCAGAGAAGATAAGCTTTGGAGTAAGGGGGCTGTCTCTTACAATCTGTATTTAGTGTCTATTGCAGTGGGGACTAATCTCATGTTGGGCCTCTGGATTCTGGGTCTCTCTTAATGTGTGTACTGCTGTAATACACAGAAATACTTCCTTCCATTGACTGTCTTTTTGTTGCATTGTTTTATGTAATTGACTCCCTTTTTCATCCAGAAGCCAAAAAGTGATTATTGGAGATTGCCAGCTCCAGACCTGAATTGTTTCATTCAGGAAGTTAATTAAAATCAACCCACCTCTTCAGAAAACCTTTCGAATACAGTGTGGATGCTCCTTTCATCTCTGTGTTACTTTTTTTTTTTTTTTTTTTTAATCAGTACTCCTTAAATCATGGAAAGAACTTGGCAAAGGAGCTGAATTACAAGAAAAATCAGTTAGGAACGTAGGTAAAGGCACATAATAGGTCTTTAGAGGAGAGGAATGAATTTAATTGAGTGAAAGCTCAGAAAACCCAAAAGTAAACTCAGGGTCATCAGCATGCTTCTTTCACTTATCCCTCAGTTGCACTTCATAGATCCAGGCTTCCTTTTGCTCTGCTGTTATCACACTTTCCTTTTGCTGTGATTTATTAACTGTGGAACTGTCAAATTATGAAACTGAGGTTCTAGAAATGCTTATTAATGTTTGAGAAATTCATTTCACACTTGAATACTTTTTCTAACACTTACTAATGTCCCTCATTTTGGTCATGTGGGTCTGCAGGGCAAGAAAACAAGGTATCTTATTATATATTTAGCATGTGGAGATGAAGGATGAAAAAAAAATGTATTTTGAAACCTCCTCAAACATCTCAGCAGGCTCATGCATTTGGTCCTTGTGCTGCTGGATGTGGTGGCTGTGCACAAGCAGGGAAATGTCTGTGCATTCGGTGACACCATTCCAGCTCCCTTTCAGTCACTATTAAGAAAGCACTTCTAATCCCCTCTGAGAAGCTCGAACATAAAATTCCTTTCATGCCAGTTTTGTCTTCCTCAATTTGGTGAACACTGACCTTCCCCCTGTGATTCCAGTGGAACTTGTAATTCAAAAGGCATTTCTGTTTATTATTACCCTGTTAGTGTACAAGAATCATCAGGGATGCCAGTATTGCTCAGGCAACAAGGTTACTCACTGAGCTCTCTGTTGCAGCTTTGTACTGCAAACAAAAATACAGAAGCCATAGATAAATTATGATTACTTTACTCACTATTTAATAAGAATAATGAGCTGAAAACAATCACTGAATAATTACTTGCCTCAAGATCCTTTGCCACACTTATTTCCCACACAAAGTTTTCCAATGGAAACTCATTTAAAAAGTAGAAACAAAGGCCACCAAAAATGTCAAAGTTTATGAATTTGCTCTTACAGGACTGGAACATTTCTACCTCTTGACACTCAGTTTTGAAATGTGTTATGTTACAACAGTATCAAATTTAACAGTTCTGACTCGTATAGTCTTACTTAAAAGGAGGTTTTCCTTCAAAATATAATTTTGCACAGAATGCTGAGCTCTGTGTTTCCATCAGCATTAATGAAGTCAAGTTTTGTATTTAACCTAATCTTCTCAAAGTAGTCCTCTTACTCTTCATACTTAGAGAGACATCATCTGATAGGAAATGGCTGCAATACCTCCAGCTTTCCTAAAATACTGACAGTTTCAACCGTTTCTTAAGAAATACTCACTGGGGACTGCAGCTCTAAACACACTTCTGTTTTAAAATGTGACCATTTTCTTTAGCTTAAATGGGGCACTCCTTACAACTAAAGCAGGGGGGTTGCTGGCCACCCAAAGGCCAGCCAGAGAAAGGAGTGACCACCAGAAATTTTTCCTTGAGATGCCTCTCCACAGTGCTTTTTGTCCTTTGCTACCTCACTGGTTCCACCTATGATTTCTAAATGACCATAACATCCTTTCCTCAGGCAATATTTCATGCCAGCACAGGGAACATTGTTTTTTCAAAGGAAACTCCGGTAACATTTATAGTCTTTCACATTTGGTAAACTGCTCCTGATGAAAACTGTGTGCAGCAGAAGCACCTTCTCCAATGCACAGGTGCCCACTGCACGCTCAAATTATCAACTTCATGATAAAAGGAAAAACCCAGATCTTTTTGGCAGAAGTAACATGGAAGACATAATTAATTTTTTTACCTGCAATAAGAGGTATTCTGGTCTTGTTTAATCCAGAACAGCAGCTGACAATGGAGTGGGCTGGAGTGTTTGCTCTGCTGCTTCTTCTGTTTAAGCTGAGGACAAGAAAAAATGTTAATGCAACAGTGAATCCTTGCTGGGAGCTGACCCTGATTGCAGCTCTGCCCCACGGATCTGCAGGCCCCTCAGTGCCCGTGTTTTCAAACCTGACAAGATGTTAGGGCTTCATTTTGGTATGTAGGAAAATGCTCATGTGTGAGGGTAACCCCCCTAAATTCTGTACACACCAATGCAGCAGCTTTTCAGATCAGCATGTGTTCATTTCAAAGTTTGTCTTTCAGCACCTCTCCTCTTTCTCTTTCTTTGCTACTGCCCTTCTGTAGACTTGAAAACTTGTGCCATGTGGAAGTGCCCCGGTTACATCAGCTAAAACTACAGTTTCTTCCTTAAGCTGTACCTACTGGTCAATATTCACTTTTCAGATATTTCTGCTTTTGATAAATGCAACTTAATTTTTGTGTAGAACAAGTTTTGAAATATTATCTCCATGGATATTTTTAAACTTGACAGGTCTGTTCTACAAATAATTTATTTGTTTTAATTCTTCTTAGCCTCCCTGAATCTAAAAGCATTTCATAGATACGTTCCCCTGACCATTTCTCTAATAATGATTTAGCTCATAATTAATGCTTCCCTTTCACAGAACCAGAAACTGAGATGCAGGTATCTGAGAGAAGTGCTATTGTTTTTAGAAGCATAATTGGATTCTTATTTCTAGAACTCACCTTGCTGAGGGCTCAGCTCTTCTAAAAAAAGCTGTCTACAAGGGTCAGAAAGAAACTATTAAATTGCCTGACACCTATTAATCTACTCCTCTTTTAGGTCCATAGCCGTGAACTGAGCTCATTGAAATAAAATCTCTCATACTTGTGAGATCATGTGTTAGAAAATCAGTCCTGGTGTGCCCAAAGAGTTGGCCCCACATTACATTATTTCCTTGTACAAACAGTAACAAAATACTTCCCCCCCATCCACTGTATTTTCTATTAGGGAAATGCAAGAGGAAAGAACAAAAGTAAAATTCCCATTTGTGAAAGCACAGCATGTGCAACTTCACTGTTACAGGCAGCAAAAGGTCTAAGAGTAAAAAAAGGACTGCTGAGACCTGCACACAGAGAGTTTCTCATAAATTAGCTCAGAAAACCAAAGGTAGAGCACTGCATGCTAGAGAAGGCTTGAAGCACAAAATATTTTGAAAGCCCTTTAGCAATATTAAAATTCTGCTCAGAAACAACTACTGTAATGTGATTTTCCCTTTCCTTGCTTGTGAATCAATTGTGCAGCCATTGTCTTTGTTAAAAATTTTCAAAACTCTAAAAAAATGGATTTAGTTCCCACCCTGGAAAAATGAAGAGAAGTGCTTAATGCATTGGTGTTGAGGCACAAAGTGCATTTGTTGTGCTGCTGAATGTAACTCGATCTGAACCAAGGCAGGAGAATGAACACTTTGCAGCCCCTGATGGATTTCAGATTTATTAGACACTGGAATGTTTTTTTTCCCCCTTGTCTATAAGAACATGGTGTGTAAGATGATAAAGGGCAGGAATAAAGGGAGCAGACATTGTAGCCCTTAAAATTAAAAGAACTGTTTCTAGATTTTGAAAGTGTCAATGTATGAAAAAGCAGCCTAAATAGAAGTGTTGCATTATTCAGTACGCTTTCCTCTTGGAAAGAAAAACATTCTGCAACCACTGACAAAGCTATGGACGTGTGACTAATACTACTTTTATTTTCCTATATGGAGAAAAACCCCATCACAAAGCCTAAATGGAATATTTATGCTGTAAGATAATACACTCGTACCTGTAAATTATGAGTGCAAGTTGTAATAATTCATCCTTAGTTTCATTACTCATGCACTATGGATCTTTCAAGATTAGGGATGGATTTGTTATGCCACTACATTCCAGTATATGTTTTCTCTTTTTAACCCTCTCTCTCTTCTCTGGCACACACATCCTGTACAGTAGGAGCAAATTTCTTTGCACCAACACATACAGACTGTATGAGCTACACAGACCTGGCATCCCTTTCAAAGGACATATTAATGATCCATTTTATGATGTTAACCAGGCTGAAAAAAAATTAGCTCAGGGCAGAGGGATATAATTTCAAATAAATTTGGAAGAAAGTTTCCTATTCAGAGAAGAGCTCCAAGGTGTAACATTAATAAAATGCTGTTGCAGTCTAATGTTACAGGATAGTTCTCTTGAGCTTCCAGGATGGGAGCCACAGTGGTCTGCTTGTATAGTAACAGGAGTTCTGTTCCAATATCTATGCATGACTTTATAAAAGGGAATAGCAAAAGTCTGGAATGAATTGCTTCAAATATTAGAATTCCCATGAAAATATAAACAACAAAACTATTCACTGAAAGTGAAGTTATGTTTAATATATAAGCAGAGGAATAAACAAGTTCTGTTCTATTTTTGATTGTGTGTTTTAAGTGTCTGAAAGTGATGTACATGTGACAGAGATGACAGGGCCAAGGAGACAGTTTGGGCCAGGGTTCTGAGCACTGGCACTCCAGGCTCTGCTGGGGTCTGCTACTGAGCTTTTGTGTAATCTTGGCTGAGTCATTTAAATTCTTTATGCTCTGATTTCGCCAGTCTGTAAAATAGGTGTAATCCTCCCCCATTTACCTCAGACAGCAAAAATATCTATAAAACATCTTAGATGGCATGATACGTTCAGGCAAATTTCTCTTCAGTAAAACATTCTCTTCATGAGCTGTATTTGGCCACAGATCTTTTTGTCCTGCAAATCTCTGCCCCCAGACACACACATACACAGCCATGTCAGTGTCACCTGAAAGATGAGAAGATCATGCCTTTACTGTGAAATCAAAACCATCATTCTGCTGCTAAGGCTGCAGAAATTGTATTAACTTTAAGTCTTTTCAAAGACCAAATCTTGCTTGTCTTAATCAAGTGAGAAGTCCCAGTAAAAATCAGTAGGGTACTTCAAGCCATTAAGGAAATCAGGATCTGGCCTCTTGTAGAGCATTGAGGTAAACCAGACACACTGGTGGAGTTTGCATTGGACAGTTCTCAATTAGAATGTCAAGATTTATAGTGTATTTTATCCGGTTTTCATTCTCCACTGCTCAGTTTAACTTTTGACCTATGGTTATTGGCAGAAGAGGGCTTGTCCCAAAGGGCCTTTAGTCCCTTCCAAAGAGGCCTTCTAAGAAGTGCCAAAAAAGAGGGTGGGAAACAGGTCTCTTTGTAACAGGACCCCTCCTCTGAAATGCCCACCATCCATGGGACAGTCAATATACAAGAAAACAGAAGATCCCACTGGATTTTCTGCACTAAGTGAAGCTCTCGTATTGTTCATTTTCTCTCCTGAACTGCCAAAAGATCAGATGGAAACAAGTCCTGTAGAAAGGGTAAAAATTAATTGTGTCCAAAAATCTGCATAGAGTCAGAGTAAAAGAAAATGGAGGTTATAAATACAGGGAACATATGCTGATATATAAGAGATATAGTAAGGTGTGGCATCCAGGGGTTCTCCAGAGGACTGGAGTTCATAAAGCTCTCAGCCAACATGGGATACAGCATACTTACCAATATATGATAGAAGAACATGAGTTGCAAATACATCCTTGAATTTGAATTAAAAGAAAAGGCACGGGGATAAATAGATTTACCCAGGTTGGATAAGCTCTGCTCAATACATTCTCATCAAAAGGGGAGATGAGAGCTGTGCTGAAGGGGAGTCTGCTGGCATGTAACTGGAACAGTTTCTGAAGGCAAAACTTTTTGACTGATAAAAATATCAAACAGAATCAATGATCCTGCTGTGGGACTGTGCTGGTGACACAAAATAAGGGCAGGGCTGTAAATGTGGAGGGCCAGAGTATTCCAGGGTAAAACTCATATGATCCTGGGCATTCCAAAATTAGGAATGAAATGTAATAGGATTCAAATCAGGCTGTGTGGTTGGAGATTAATAACAACAATGCTCCATGGTGAGCAAGATGGTCCTCGGATGAAGATGTCCTTAGAGCAAGGAGGTTCTCCAAGGGCCTTCCCATAGACACAGGGGGACAAAAATAACTCAGCTCCCTTTAGGATAGAGCCAGCATAATTTGCAAAAGAGATTATATAATGTAGTTGCCTCTAACAACAGAGGACTAGTCTGATGAACCAGAAGGCCCCTTCCAGTCCTATTGTTCCTGCTATTCCCAAAGTTAAATTAACACCAACCTTGCCTGGCAGCATTGTCCCTGTGTCTGTGGAGAGGGAGTTTGCCCTGAAGCTCCTGGGATGAGATTTCTCTGTAAATGGGAATTGAAAACCCTGTAAATGGGAATCTGAAGAGGTGCTAGGTTTGTAATTTTAAAAAACCCAATAAAAACAACGTAATGGAACTAAATCCTCCTGCTTAGTGGCACAGAAAGGCCTGTGAGGACACAAGACAGCCTTAAATCCCCCTCAAAGCAGCTCATGGCTGATGACACAGTGCCAGTCCCCTCACAGGGTACCTGCTGTCCTCTGACAGCCTGAAGCCATTGGGGCAGAAACACAAAGTTTGGGAAAATTACTTTTTTCTAGCAGGAATTGAGTGAGGATTTCTCACCTTTTTCTCCTAGGTTGGCTTCTCACAGCCGTCCCGGCCTGTCACGATGTCAGGGCCTCCATACCCCAACAAACCCTGGCCTGGGAGCAATCTCTCCCACCTATATCATGTATATAATATATAAAATATATGTATATACATATTTTTTGATCTAATGTGTGTGACATGAGGTGAAATTCAGCTGTGCAGGGCTCCTGATCGGCATCACCATTGCTGAGGGAAGGAGGCGCAGCCCCAGAGTGTGGCTGAGGCCTGGCAGCCGCTGTGAGGACACCACTGCCATCTCAGGGGAACAAAGCTGAGTTAAAACGATACCAAAATGGGGTAACACAGCCCAGGGTCTGTGGGGCAGTGGCACTGCCTCTAAGTCTGTCTTCAGTGCATGAGTTTAGGTGTAGAGCTGCTCAAGCTGAGTAACAAAATGGAGGGAAAGCTGTTTGACTGCTTGAGAGCTGGCAGCGCCATCGGAGCACACAGCCCAGAGCAAAGGAGGGTGAGTGAAGTAACAGCAATTTAAAATGTGTGGGAATAGAAATTCCCCTTCCCTAACTTCCCAGCCCTGTGGAGCTGAGGAGAGGCACTTGGTCTGGCAGGACTCTGCCCTGTCAAGGGTGAATGTCAGTGCCTCAGTTTTAGGAGAGTCCCTCGTGCTGCCTTGTCACTGTCACTCCTGCTCCAGAAGCTGGGTCAACAAGGTGGAGGTGGTGTTTTAGCCTATGTACATATTTTCCTGGAAAAGTATGATTAGAGAACCTTTAGAATCAAATTGGGAGCCTTTAGAAATGACCAACTGGCATGTGGGTTCCAGGGCAGTGCCTGGCATTCATCAGCTGGCACAGGCTCAGGCTGTGGGGCAGGAGGCAGGAGCAGGGTGGGGATGGTTGTCCCCCTCCATTTTCTCTCTTCATCTCATCTCCAGAACGGCAACAGCAGCTTGGGAAGGGGCTGTTGCAAAGACACACGTGTCTGCCAGGTGACACATCCCTGGAGGGGAGCTGCAGGGGGATAAACTGAGGACGTTTTCCTCCTGGGAGCAGCAGCCCCAGCCACCAGAAGGTGCCAGGTCCCAGCTTTCTGTTGAAAATCTCAGTGTGGTTCAGCAAGGCCCCAATTTGCTCAGGAGACACAGAGCAGAGCCCACCTACTCATTCCTCTGCACAGCCATCCAGCGATAATGACTTTCAGTCAATGGCGTAGCTTGGAACAGATGCCTGGAGGTGAAAGGATCTGTATTCCATTACTAGCCCCTTCAACTAGCCAGGGTCCCCCAGGTTAAATATTTTTAGCAACAGCTTGTTTACATGTCAAACTTGTCAATGAGCTTCTGGGGCACTGCTGCCACAAAGCTGTGTTGGTGGCAGCCCGTAAGCTCTCTCTATGCACGGAGATAATGCCTTCTAAAGGGCTTGTCAGATATTTTCTTCCTACCGTGTCACAGGAGCAAGACTAATTTCAAAGAAATGCTCTTTATTTCTACTTAAAACTGCTAAAGAAAATATCCAGCACTGTCTTTTTTCTTGTCATCTGTTCGACAAGTGTCTCATAAAACAAATTGAGAGGTTTAAATCTCTGAGACAAAAATCAATAAGAGGATAAGTAAAGAATAGGAGGAAGTCAGCAGGCTGAGATTTATTTCATTGGAAATGTTTTTTCAATGGATTTACTAATAAATCTAAAGTGGCTGGTGCAGCTGCCTTTGATATGCAGTATCTCCTTTACTTAGATGGAAGCTGCACATGAAAAGGAGCTTTGAATACTGATTTTTACAAGGGTGTAAATCAGCAAAGCCCCACATGTTACATGTACCACCAGCATCTGCTTCAGGTAGACATTAAGAAAAAGGATTTGGTTTTGCGCCAGTTTTCCTCTGTAGCTTTGCCATTTCTTGTTTAATATACTGCAACATTTGTGATCAGGTCCTTGCTGTGCTGGACACTGAATAATTCAATGTAATAAAATCATCTCTGTCCTAAGGAGTTGATGGAGTTTCAAGGGTAGGAAATGGCATTGAAATAACAAATATGGGCTGATCACAAGTGAAATCACAGGGAATGAAGTTTGTGATGGTGGAACAGAACTGTGGTATCTCTTGTAAATCTGCTCCAGTGAGTACTTCCCTTGTGGTGATGGGAAACTGGGAAAAATTTAAATTAAATGAATTATTTGAAACACACTTACAGGTAAGGAAAATGAAATAAACTCTTGAAGCAGTCCAGAGCAGGTCAGCCTGGGTTGCCTACCAGTCATAACAGGGTTCCAGGAAGAAGGGATGCTCTCCTGGGTGACAATAATAATGGTTGTCACTGAAATGCCTGCACTGTGATGTGGACAGGAAGCAATGGAAGAGACTGCACCCCAGTCCTGAATGCCTTCCCTCCCTGCTGCACACTGGCCCTGAGTGTGATCTTTTCCAAAAGCCCCATGGATGAAGAGGAAGCTATAATGAGCTCCTTGTTGAGTAATAGGAGTGGTTTGCTCCAGTTGGCACACATGACAGATGGCTGTGGGTAGGGAGCGAGTTGCTGGGGTCTGTGTATGTGCATATGTGCTAGGAGGGGTTCCAGGATGGTTCCATGGCTCACTATTCTATTTCAGATTAAACAAATAGTCCTGGATGCTTTTACAATGTCAGATGGGAAATCAGCCAGAAACTAGCTGATATCTTATTGTTCCTTGTTCTTCAATCGATTCTGCATTTTTCAAAGGATTTCTCTGCACAGAACATGTATCAGAACATGGTTAAGCTACGTTGTTCCAGTTCACAAATTTGATGTTAGGAAGAAATGTTGGAAGGGAGAGTAAATCAACAGAAATGGCCATTTTCATCCCCTTATATGGCTTTTCTCAAGTCAACATAAGAAACATTTCACAGCTAACTGTGAAAACTGGCACCTCATTACCTACTTTATTATTTCTTATGACTTATTAAGGGTTATTATCATTGTTCATTATCCTTTTTGATAGTGCCTACCCTGGCTATCCTATCGTGTTATTACTGGGTAGTAGCAGCAAACTCTTACATTTAGGTCACTTTAACAGCTTGTATTTAAAGATTCCCATGGATATTAGTCTGAAGGGTGCAACCAGTGCTGTGATTTGCACAAGGTTCTGAAAATGGAAGCAGGGAAAATGTGGAATGAAATCTGTGTGTGGTTTTATGCTAAATGACTGTGTCGTGGAGCCACACGCACTGGGGGGTTGAACTGAAGTTGCATGACCTACCTAAAATCTGTAATTTCCATAATTTTTGAACTCCCTGCATTGCATCAACGCAGTGGTTTTAATGCAGATATGTTTATGCACATCATAGAAAATCACACACATGTTATTGGGAAAAGTCAGGCAACCTTCATAGTAGACAGTGCTGCCACTGTTTTCCATAACACACCTTCATAGTTGAAATTGGGCTAATTATTCCCTATGTCACAGAGCTTTAAGGATATGTTTACAGATGGGTTTCACTATGAATTCACCATTTTAAATGTCATAAAGTGATGGCCATATTTCATACAACCCCTAATTCCATACCACACAAGCAAAGAGGGCAGAGCAGTTCTCCAAAGCAGGCAGGTGTGATCTCCATCTCCTTGAGGAGGATGAAGAGAATTGACAAAATCCATCTTGTGAGTCATCAGCACAGCTAGAATCAGAACCAAGCTTTCAGTGTCAGCTTTTGTCAAAACCTGCCCAGCAGTGTGTCATGATGAGGACTGGGCAGACCTCCTCCCAAGCCAGGAGCAGAACCCTTTATGTCTTGGCAGTTTGCACACATGGATTTGTTTCTCAGA
Organism: Zonotrichia albicollis; assembly: GCF_047830755.1. Classification (NCBI taxonomy): domain Eukaryota; kingdom Metazoa; phylum Chordata; class Aves; order Passeriformes; family Passerellidae; genus Zonotrichia; species Zonotrichia albicollis. Next base: position 6,822,911 of record NC_133840.1, read on the forward strand.
TTCTCCACGATGCCTGCAGAGGGAAAAGGCTGCACTCTGTGCTCCACACCTCACCACATCATCTCCACATCATGATGCCCTGGCTGGGTCTGCATTCAAAATCTGCCATCCATGACCTGATCCTGTTCGATCTCTTGCAAGATCAAAGTCTGAGGAACATGAAAAGACACACAATGGCATGGTTTATCCTCAGGGGAGCATGATGGCTTCTGAAATTGCCTTCTCCCCTGGATGCCACACACTGTCCCCCTGCCCAGAAGATGGAAATACTGATTTTGTTTCTGATCTGGTTTGTGTAAATATATGTGGGAGAATAGCAAATGTCATTGCACAAGGACACAGAGCAAGAAGTTGCAGGGAAGAGGGGATATTAACTCTTCCGTTCTTTTAGATTTCCAGGCTGCAGGATAATCCCACAAAATTAAATAATATGATCAGGATTTCCCCCTTTCCTCTTGACCTGACTTTTAAGCTAGGGCTAAGAATTGCAGCACATTTCTTTTCCCAAAGCAAAACACGATCCTGGATAAAAGTCAGTTTAGTTGAGAGAAAAAAGTAAAACAAAAATAGATCTTTTCCATAAACAAAGCTGCTTTCCATTTTGCTAACATAAACAGGCAGATGCATTAAGAGATCATGCCACCCAGGCCCTGGAAAAAGAAGCAAGGAAATGTATTTCTGAGTATTTTTCTGAAGGTGCAAGGATGGCTGAGCCTAAGGCAAACAGAGCAGGAGAACAAAGCTTTATAGACAGGGAAGCTTTACAGTTTCACCTGAGACTCAGGAGAGCTACACTTCCATAGATTAGGCCAAATGCAGCATCATCTCCTTCCTGAATGAAATCTCTACCTTTTACAGACACCTGTGCACTTGGTAGGCTCCATATTCTCACTAAAATATAGGAGTTTGCAGCAGGCTGTGGTTGTGCAAACAGAAATTCAGGTCTCTAGGCATGGAACTGGGCAAGTACTGGCAAAAAAAGCCTTTCAGAAATGCAAGTCTCACCTTTGCAGACTGAGGGGCTACCATAGGTGTTCTCTATGTGAATGAAACCCCCCTCCCCAGGGACCAGAAACAAGGGGATGAATCAAGAGAAATAAGAAATGAATGGTGTCCTTATTATGGGCTGTTTTTTCTCAGAACCAAGCTGAAATCAGACAGCTGGGATGGACCGTATTACATTGGAGCCCGCATCTTTTACTCTTCTCTCTCACTTGAAGAGAAATTGGTGAGAAATTCATCAATCTCAACTGAAAGATCCCCATTCTACTTAAGCCATCAAAATAATTTTTTTGCAATTCTCTGGAGATGCCCACTCTCTAGATATCTACAGTCTGTAGGCATCTGTATTTAAGTGATGCTTTGCAATAAATCACACCCGGGAGATGTTGCAGCCTTCTGATAGGGCTGGGTTGAGATACATTTCATGTGCTGCAGAGCACAGCTCTTCCCCAGGTCCTCACAGAACCCCTTTTGTTGTGTTTGCTTGCTCTAAAATCTCTGGTTCTTTTACTCAAAGCAATCTGCTAATATCAATCTCCCAAGCAGACACTGCAGGGCAAATTCTGTCTTCAGGTATCCTGCATTTGATTAAAAGTAGGGTGTGCAAAGCTCTTCCAGGGCTTGGTACCCTTTCTGATTCAGATCAATTTAACAGACAATTAATATACCCAGTGCAAAAACAACTTCTTCTGCTTTGGCTGATACCAGAAAGGAAGATTTGGTGTTTGCTTTCAATATTTGGATTTAGCCTAAACATATATCCAGTGACTCAAATATTACTTCTTCAAACTGTCTCTTTGGAAAACTACCTTCAGGATCTCAATAGAACAGAATTATTTCTGCATTTTCTTGCTTCCTCTTGGGTCATAAATGCAGCAAGAAGGGCCTTCTGCAGAAGACTTTGCTCCTCAGTACAGGAAGTTAAAGTCTATGTGCAAATGAAAAATATTCTAGCCAATATTCCATATCTAGGTTGTTTTGTTTCTCATCCCCCATGTTCCCCCCCAGTCTGAGAACAGGATCTGGTTCAGCTTTTGCAGGAAGTATCTTTGGAGCAGTAATTTCTCTGATAGATTTTTGGTAATTTTTAGGTACATCTACCGCTTGTCTCAAAAAATAAGTGCATGGAAAAGAACTAGTTTAGATTATTTTATCCTTTCTGCTACTTTTTGCTCCTTTACCCCCTTATTCCTTTATCCTTCCCTGTTCCTCCACAGCTGCCATTAAGAACAAGTCAGTGACTCACAAAGGCACATTTTCACTCATTCACTACATCACAGCCCTCCACGCTCACCCACCCCAGGGTTCCGTGACGCTTGATCTCTGCCACCAGGAGCATCCAATTCTGCGGCCGGCGCTAAGGCCAAAGGGAACTCTACAAACCAGTTATTCTCTGTTTCCCCCAGGAACAAAACTGTGGCGATGTTACTGCCCTCTAAAGATGTGTGGATCAGCATTAAAGTGCTGACCTGTTCAACACTTCTGGCACCCTTTGAACCGGGGAGCTTTGAAGCCAAGGCTGTAACGAACTCGTGTATAATAAGCTGCTGCCCCATGCCAGGCAAGGCAGAGGTATCAGGGACTGATGGAAGCTTTTGAAGGCACAAAATGCTATTAAAAACTGCGAGGGACTAGAGAAAAAGAGACGGTGAAAAACAAATCTCCCTTCCATGCAGCGATACGTCTAACTTTGGCAAGTTAGAACTAGGGTCACTAAAGCAGATTTAAAGCTTAAAAATTTTGGGGTGCCTGGCTTATGGTTTTGGCTTTTCAGCTCCTGTTGAAACTGGTGCTCTACTGGGAGACAGTTCAGTTCAGGGCTTTCCTTACCTTTCTGCACCAGTAAGTTGTTGGGGAAGGGAGAACCAGTCTGCATAGCAATAATTATTATCAATTGTATTGTGCTTTTTATCTTCAAAGTGCTTTACAGACACAAACTAATTATTCCTCTGCAACACCCCTGTGAAGAAGATGGTAAGTATCATTATCTCTGTTTTACCAATGGGGAGACTGAGCCAGAGCATTTAAGTGATTAGCCTGGGGCCACAGGGGCAGTTAGTGTCAGGGCTGGGAATGCAGGAGTGTCTCTGCTCCCAGTCAGCACCAGGCAACATATCTCTTTAGTAGGAACAAAAGGGAACCTTTCTCCAGACTTGGAACCTAAAAGAAGCTCATTTTTTTTGGCAAGGGATTATAAACTCTTTCTTCAAAATGTAATCATAATTGGAAAAAAGACTGTGGAGTAAGGGCACTGAAGAGGGTTGAAAGCCAGCTTTATGTCTGGTTTATAGGTAATCCTAGAATCTGGAAATTTGGGAAAAATCCTGGAAAATTTATGCAGGGGATGTAGAGTTCTATTTTAAGGGGGAAAAAAAAGTGACATATTTGAAATTTCCCATGGAAGGAAAAGTAGATTATAATAATTTTTAAATATCAAAATGTTTCATTACAGACGTTTTCAAAATGAAACTGAACCTGAAAGTCTGTGCTCTGAAGTTCTCAGTTCAGACATGGCTCGAGGGCTTTTAAATTCCTCCATGCCTATGGGCTCTCAGTGAGGTTCTCAGGGCTTCCACAGGAATGTTACAGCTGAGCCCTGCAGTGCCTCTATTCTACCCCGTGAAAAAATCAGACTTTTTAGAAACCATCAATAGCTTGGCACTATTTGCACTGCAATAGAGAAGGAGCAGGAATGGTTGGAGGTCCTGATGGGAAGCACCATGTCATGTTCTAGAGCTGTGACCCTGAGGGACATTCCGTCACATGGGACACTGCCTCCCTCACTCAGGGACCTCAGAGTTAAGGATTAGGGACACTGGGAAGGAACAGACACATTCAGAGCTCCGTTTTCCATGAGATTTCCTTTGGCCTGGCCATAAGCCTTAGGAACTGAAGGGCAATCACAAACCCCAGGCTCTGCCTAAGGAGGAGCTGAGTTGTCAGGGCAGGAGAGTAGGAATAAAAGGCATCCTTTTACACTGAGCTTTACACTTTGGTTTGGAATCAAGAGCTAATGGACAACACAAGAGTTTTTGTACATCTCATCTCACAGTACCTAAGAGGGGCTAGAACCTGGAAAAAGAACAATACCCAACACTGAGTCAGGGTAGTGCTTTTCACACAGCCCCGGTTCCTTTTCAATCTGAAACACTGAGCCAGATCCTCAAACACTCACAAGCTGCCATGAGGGCTGGATCTTCTAAAGAGCTCTGTAGCCCACCAGCTTGGCACTTGTTTAAATCTAGGTAGTGATTTTGGTGCCTAAATGGGAGCTGAGCCCTTTTGCAAACCTGCTTCTGATCGTGCATGCTGAGCTGCTCTGCAAATCCTGGCTATCATTGCTCTGCATTCTTCTACTTCCTGGTTGTGAGCTGTGCTGGGAGCAAAACTATCAAAGCACCACAAGGAAACCACTCCTGCTATAATCAGGAAGCATAAAAAATCTCAGGAACCAAACTGTTCAGCCTCTATTACTATTTGGGCAATGGCTATACCTCTGGTACTTCTTTATCCTTACATATATCAAGGCTGTGTGATGGCAGGTACTATAAATCCCTCTAAAATAGAGACAATCCCAGCACTGAATAGTTTATAATCAAAATAGAAGATGAGGCAGAAAGTGTGTGCAACAGATGGACAGATCTGGCAGAAGGAATCCACGGGGTAAGTGTTCTAGTGAGTGCCTCCAGTTTGCAGAGCAGAAAAGAGCAGTCAAGGATAAGCTTTGCTGCTTACCTTACCTGACCCCTAAACCTTTTGAGATTTACCCACAACAATTAATTATTCCTTTGACTGGCCAAGATGATTCACAGCTGCTCATGCCATCCCAAAGCTCAAGATCTAAGTAAATGTATTGAAATTAGTGGTGGCTTCATTCCAGGAAACTTGCATTTAGTTTTGATTCAAAGAAGCTCCGCACCCTTCCCACCTCTTGTTTCTTCCCTCTTCCAGCCTTCAGCAAATGTGGAGCTCTACAGCTTCAATCTAATAGTGGTTGAGACTCAGGAATGGGAGTCATGAGATCTGAGTCCTATTCCTGTCTCTAATGCAGGGTGGTTTTCAGTGAGTCACTTCCCCTCTGTCTTACTCAATATCCTTGTTTGTAAATGGGGTTAACAATACTGACCCATCTCATGGAAAAGCTGTGAGTTCATTAATATCTATGAGCATTGCAGTAGCTGACATTCTGGAGCATCTCCTTGGCTTTGGTAGCTCTGTGTCTGCCACTATCCATGTACTTGTGTGGTGCCAAGGAAGTTCAGGTGGTAATAATGGGACTGTTATGGGGCTCTGAACTGACTTCAACTCCTTAATAATTAATATTGCCAGGAGGGCAGACAGAGGAAAAGCAGAAGTTAACTCAGTTCTCATTTGCTAGAGGGTGTACCAGCTCCTTACAGAATATACTCACTCTGGTGATTACCATTATAATGCTGTCTGCAATTTCCCGGGCACCTTCCTCTTTAGGATCAGTCTGGTTTCAAGGACAGGCCCACCCTCATTTCACTCCTGACCTGAGCTGTTGTCTCATTTGGTAGATGCTGATGCAGAGTTGCAAATAGGTGAAGCCACTCATCAGGCTCACTCACTGTCAGCTGTCTGGGACAATCTTCCCTTGATGACACTCATTGCACAAAGACCCTTCACTTCTCCCCTTTGATATTTTAGTCATTTAGGAGAACAAGAAATTATCAATGCCAGACTTTAGTGAGTTGAAAATAGACATTTCAGACTTTTAAATAACACTGTCTTTGAAGCCCTGATCTCACTTCTTCCTTCATAGGACAGGAACCTACAAATTTCAGAGCCCCATTCTCCCTTCAGCAAAGTCTCTCCCAGTAAAAGCTGACACTGCATCATCACTACCTGCCTTAAATAAGGTTTTTCCATATTGGGTCAGTGGGCTAGACAGTTTGGAAGTTTGCTTTACTGAACTGTACACAACTCTTTTGAACAGAGACTGTTGGTGGGCTGGGAGGGCTTGAGGATGGCTCAGTCCAGTGTCTGTCCAACCTCTCCAGCTGTAGGAAGGAAGATGAAAATTCTTTGGGGTTCTCAAAAAGACTGAAACCCCTCACTTTTTCCAGGAAGGAGTAGGTTTGTGTGTATTGCACTGCTGGCCAGGCCTTTCTGGGTACTTCTCTTTCTTCTGAGAGTTGCCACCCAGCAGCCTTGGTTGGCTGGTAGCTCCAGCAGCTGCTGCCTCAGCTGGAGCTGCCTCTCCTGTTGGTGGGGAGCCTGACAGACCTCAAGGACAGGAAGGGGATGCTGCAGAATCATCACCTGCTACAGCCACGGCTGCCTGAAGGACACACAAGAATGGAGTGAGGGCTTTGACTTCCAGAAGCAACCCTGGCAAAACTGTGGAGAGAAAGGAGAATCACAAGGAGGAAAGGCAGGTAGAGGAACTAAAACTGGTGGTTTGGGTCTCTACCCAGCCCAAGAGAAACCACAGTGCTTTTCTTCCGACAGTGACTCCCTGTGTAGAATTGTGGTCCTTAAACACATTTGAAGCTGCATGCAGGAAGATACAGGAGGCAACCCTGACATGGTAGAGTATGTGTGTGGTCCTTGATGAAAAAGTGTATGAGGCAAAAATAATCAAATGTAACAGATTTCTTTTCTTTAACTAGATCTTGCTGGTTTTACCATCTTACTTCTAGATTTGCTATGTACAAAAAATTCACAGACTTGTAGGATGGTTTGGACTGTCAGGGACCTTTAAAGATCAGCTAATCCAACCCTTCTGCCATGGGCAGGGACAACCTGCACTAGATCAAGGTGCTCAAAGCCCATCCAATATGGCCTTGAACTCTTTCTTTGATGGAGCATCCACAACTCACCTCTGGTTTCCAAAGCCAGCCCCATAGCTGGGGTACCCCTGCAGCAGGCAGTGGCTCAGGGCTGTTCAAGGGGCTCCATGAGCAAGGGGCTGATCTGTGTCTACCCAGTGCCATGGGACACACAGAGCTGTGCTGCAGGAATGGGCATTGGCTCTGCTCCTCTCTGACTGCCTTCCCCTCCTCCAGTGTGACTGGCACTGCTCAACTTCTGTGCCCACAGCCTGGGCACGTTTCCAGCCCATTATTAGTCACCTTATGTCCATGTTCTTGAGATCAACTGCCCCAGTCTTCCCTTATCTTTTTTCCTTTATCATATGTTATTTGGAAGGCAAACTTTGCGAGCAGGATCATGTCTAGCTTAAATTTCTTCATTGCATAGCACATAAGAAGCATTAATAATAGCAACAGTATAATAAATCACAGCATCACAGTAACACATGAGTTAATGTTCCCTAAAATCCTATGTCAGCTTATTGAATTACAAGCAAACATATTTGATACATGAACTAAAGGACTTATGTACTTGCCAAGGCTCAAGGCCAGTTCACAGATTCACATCTCTCTCTGACACTGCTGCTCATTGTATAGCTCCCCACAGCAGTGTAGGGTGGTCATTGTTTCCCTATACCTGCTGCTAGAGGTGTTAACAGGTTCAAAAAATGCACCCAAAGAGAAAAGCTAGAACTTGGTTTAAAGGAAGCACTAGTTTTAAAGAAGTTTTGTATATTTAATGTTTTAAAGTTTGGCTTTGGGATGTCAGCATTTTGGAATTGTGGAAGGGGGCCTTACAGTTTATACTTCATCCACTCAGAAATAGAAGACTCTGCATTCTCAAGGAATTTCAAAGAATTTCTACTGGTATAAACCACTGTAACTCTGCTGATTTGAAAGAGGAAGGAGACAAGAAGGATGTCCTGGCAGGGGGTAGGTTAATCCCCCTGGGGTTGTCAGACTGATGAACTATTCCCTGTTTTGCTACAGATTTCTTGTGTGACCTTGGGCAAATCACTCTCCCTCTCAATATCACAGTTTCCCATCTGTAAACTGGTGAGAGCAACAACCGCCCTGCCCCAGAGGGGTGTTTGGAGGATAAATATGTTACAGGCTTGGAGCTGCCGGAGCACAATAGTGACAAGGTTCCGACAAATCCTGAAGATAGATAGAAGCTGACAATCAGGCAGACTGCTATTAGCAGCTGATTCATTCTCTCTGCTTAATGCATATTTTTAGCAGGCTGTTATTGACTAGACAGGCATACAAGTCTGTCAATTAACAGTGTTATAATAAACTAAATCTCTGCACCAGTAGCCTTTGCAGGGTGAATTCAGAACTCCTCAGCCCTGTGGCACCACACCTGCAATACTAATAAAGGGTGAATATTTTCCTATAAGTCAAGTGGAGATGCCATGTGCTGTGTCCAGGCATCATGGGCATTTCCACCGAGGGGCTCTGAGCAGCTTCGTGTGCAGTACACTGACAATTAAGGAGCCTTAGGTGGCCATGGATTTATTACAATGAGTTCATAAACCCTTGTCAAGGCACCATTTCAATACAATCATGGCCAGACATTCCAGTGATTGGTGCTTAGAGCCCCTCTTGCAAGCTGCAATATGATCAGGGAACACAGCTTAATTGTATTTCTTTTACAAAGTGATGAAATGTAAAGTTCTGCTCCCAGCTCGCTGGCTGGCACAGGAGCCTCAGCAAATATGTGATTCTCACACTGCAGCTGGACTCTAATGACATGAAAGGTGCTAATGCAATGCAACTGGAACCTTTAATTATCCTGGTGACTAATAGGAAATCTCTCAAAGGGTCCAGGAGAAAGGGCCTTATTCTTCATGGAGAGTTCTCTGAACTGTGCTTAGAAACGGGGACAGACAAATGGCAAATCTAAATAGACCTGAGTCCCAGAGCTGCAGTGTCTGGCAGAAGGTTTCTCTTTCCTTTGGCAATTAGCTTGTCAGACATTGAAAGTAGGGAGAGGGAGAATAACACTGGACCATTACTGAGTTACAACAATTGGTACCTAAACTTGTTCCACATCCAGCAGGTAACTGGCTAAACCTGCTGATGAAACAAAAAGATCTGGATTGACTTTGAATGTGTTTGTGCTCAAGGAAGAGAAAGAGTGACAGACAGACAGCTGTCTCCCACTTCCTAATTGAGTGGTGACTGTCAGATCTTAATGTACCTTGGGGATCATTTCTGTTTGATACAGACTTTCAGATCCTATTTCTTAAACTTTCTTTATCAAAAATCTTTTTATTGCTGAAGCATCCGAGCTGAAAACCATGCAGGCCACATTGCCTGGATTTTATGGAGAAATGCACAATGTATGTAGGGTTGGGTAGTTTGTCACGTTCCTCAGTGCTGTTGCTGCCTGGTTTTCAGACTGATGCAGATTCAGCCTTGTGTCACCATCAGCTACATCAATTTTTCTCCACTAATTATGTCAACCACGGATAGAAAGGGAACAAGGGCTAATATGACTTATATGATATTACCTGGCAGCTCAGAGGTAGTAGTCTGCAGACATAAGAGGAAAACTGTGTCTGTGTCTTTATTCACCCTTTCCCTCAAGCCCTTGACAAAACTTGGCAGTGCTGGATAATACACATCAGTTACAGGGATTTTAAGGACAGAATAAATCACTTTCCTGAAGAAATTAAAAAATCAATGCCATTATTCAAACCATGGAATTTAATCCATGCCCCAGATATTACAGAAGTTAGGGAGCTGTTGAGCTGCTAAAGGAACCCTGGCGGTGCTGAGAGCATTAGGGGTCAAGGCAGAGGGACAAATGCAGATCAAGCCTTGCTTCTCACGTCGTGTCCTTGTGGCATGGCACAATTGCACTGCAGCAGTGTAGTGTGTGAGTGTGTAAGGCATTGTGTGAGCGTGTAAGGGTGTGCAAGGGGGTCTGTGAGTGTGCAGCTGTGTGCACATTCGTGTCTGTGCATGGATTACTTCACTGCCAGGTTCACAACTGTGCCGTGCAAGGCATGGCCTTGGATTTCTCAGGTGAAAATGCTGCTGTGCTCCCTTAAACTAAAGCAAACCAAAATAAGAGATTCCCTGTGCATTCAAAATCACCTTCTAGTCACGAGCCCCCCAAAATGCAGAAGGAGCTCCATCAGTGCCTTTGAAGCCTGTAAATGTATTGTTGCTGCCACCATGCAAGCCCAGGCAGTCCTAAGTCTGTTACTTCTCTCTGTTCCTGCTCTTCTGGTTAAATGCACCTGGGAATAAGTAATTGTTAATATCATAAAAAATTCATCATAAACAAATGGGATGGGCAAGCCAGCTGAGCAAATGCTGGGGAAATGAGTTAAAAAACCCTGAGATTGGTATAATTGGTAGTGCACTTCTTGGGATCAGGATGAAAGCTGTGTATTTTGTATGAAAGTAGAAGAGGGGACAGGCACTGTGTGTACCTGGAGAGAGAGAAAGCATTCCATGTGTAACTGTGGCTTGGCAAAAGCATGGGCACTGTTGTTAGAAACACACAGAACAGATCACTGGCAGAGCAGAGGAGTGATGTGATAAGAAATTTAAGGGCCAATTTTAAATCTCTCGCAGCGATCTCTGATTTACATCAGTGCAAACAAGGGCAGAGACATGGCCTAAGTCAGAGCTGTAGGCATTGTTCAAATGTCTCAGTTGTTTTGTTTTTGTTTTGTTTCCTATATAGATAAAAGATAAAGAAAGCATATATTCTTTGTTAAATAATGCTCAGTGCTAAGGGACTTTCCAGGTCCTAAAGCTGAGGCGGAACGAGTTTGCTTACATGTGGAATTGCAGCTGATCCAAGAGCACAGAAAATAAACAGTGCGTGCTCCTCCATCCCTTGAACCCTGTGAGCTACTTTTGTGGTTATCGTTCCCTTTGCTGTTGCCTTATCTCTTGCCATGTTTACAGGATTCACCTTGTCTGCTGCCCAGAGCCTCCTGCCAATCACAGAGGATCTGGGAGCGCAGGGAGAGAGAGGTTGGATGAGTGCAACCCTTGGAGTGGCGGCGGCTCTGATAGTGCCAAACACCGCGGTGAGGGGACAACAAATGGCAATGTCAGTGGCACTGTGCAGGGCTGGGAATTAAAGAGCCCTGTTGTAATGCTGTGCTGAGCAGGGAGGCCATTAACCAGAGGGAGTGTGTGCATGGGAGACCCACTGAGGGATCTGATACTCGGTGTTGCTGCGGGTTTCCAGACAGACTCAACTGCAGCATGATTAGATTTAGGCCATTTCTTCTTTGTCGTTCCATTAGCAAGCAATAAAGCATGATGAATGTGCATGAGAAAAACTAGATCTGGGCTCTAAGACACCCAATCATCTCTGCAAACCTTGACCCTTCCAGGGCAGGTAAGAGACTTCAACCACTGCCTTGGTTTTTTTTTATTTCCTGACGGGGTCAGAGACAGTTGTTATTATGGATGCCCAGCATTTGCACCATGGTGGAGTTCCCCACTGGTGGCAGCCTCTTCCAGACTGTTGGCCAATCTCTGTTACCATTCTGCCACTCCTGTCATGGTCCCAAATAGATAATGCACACACCAAGCTGTAAACACATCTCTTAGCAATTAAGTGTCCTGGCTAGAAAACAACCCAATGGCAATATTACATAAATTTAAGTTGCCCAGGAGGTAATCCCATTTTCTTATTTGGCTGCCTATCATTTTATAATTGAATGTCAAGAAGTTCTTGTCATTGCTGCACGTTACATTTGTGTAACAACGAAGCGGCCGCCAAATGGCTGCAAATCAAAAAGAACATTGAGCCTAATCCTAGGAACTACAGAGCCAGTCAACCCAAAAAGTATTTGGTAACCCTAAAATAACTCTGAGAAGTTAAGAGTGAGAAATGTGTGCTAAGATAGAAATATGTTCTACATTGTAAACAAAAGTGAAAAAATGCAACTTGCAAATGTTTGCCTGAAGATCTCTGGGTGCTGCTGGGTGTGCTTCACTTCGTGATTGTAACAAAGAACATTCTCCAACCAGCCGGAGCCACTGCAGCATTGCTCTTGCACACTATGGAATTTAGGTTTCTTTTTGGATTGCAACCTTTTCTGTTGTTTGCTTAAACACCTAGCTATTGACATAAGTAATTTAGCTGCAAATCTCCACTTTCCTGGGAAAAAAGTCCTTCAAAGGCTGCTTAAGTGCTTAAAACCATGGCCTCAATACTCTCCCAAGGTTGCAAAACCCTGAGGAAAATAACCCAAACCCCTTTAATTTAATTTGGAAGTTACAATGTGTTTTCTCAGTCTCATGATTTTTTGTGAGCTTGACCCATTTAGAATGCTTCAGCTTTGCTGTACCCCATGATGTAGACAGGCTCTGCAAGATGGGTCCAAACAGCCTCTTAAAGGTAATTTATTAGCTCTCCTTTCCATTGTCCTCCCTTTTGTTGAATGCATTTAAGTAATTATTTTTACCTGGTCACTCTGCCTGTAATTTTTTTTTAGAAATACTCATGGATTTAGGGGACCAATAAAATATTCTTCAATTTTAAAACCAAAAGATGAAAACCAGCATAATGAACTTGCCACTTCCTTAAAGTTCTGGTAACTTGGGTGTGATCTGATGGTACAGAATGATTCATGGGATAAAATTATAGACTTATGCAGGTGTGTACAAGAGCCTGGGTGGGGTGTAGTCAAACAGGGAATTTTATATGTCAATAAACATGGGCATGTGGTATAAAGAAACTGTACTGCCTTCAAAAAACCCTTATTTTATTTTATTTTTATTTGATAAGGGCAAATTGAATGACCAGAATGGTCAAACATAGACATTGCTTTCCTTGCAGAGTCCAACAGAGATAGTCCAACTCTGAGCAGGTGGAACAGGGCGTCTGATTCTTAGCAAATGTGCAGCTCATGCCTAGATACTCATTCCTGGCTTTATTGGAAGTGGATGACATGGAAGATCTTAAACTGAGGCAAACCTTCCTCTGAGGAGTGGTTTTGGGGCTTTCTCCTTGCTCTGCCATTGCCACAGTGAGTGTCAGTCTTGTTCTGGGCAGCCCCATCTCATCTGGCTGCAGAACCAAGAGAAAAAGCTCTGCCCCCGTGAGCAGGGAGCTGCAATCTCACACCTGATCAGTGCCAGATACAGTGAAGGTCAGAAGGCCAAAGGTTGAGAAATCTGGCTTGCAAAGCAAATAGAAATGTTTCTGTTTGCAGACAGAAATGCTGACTGTACACAGAGCCACAGGAACTTCCAAACCACAAGAATTGCCTCTCACTGCTTCCCTCTTCATCTTCTTTTCCTCCACCACCAACCTTTTCTCTTTCTTGCCGCTGTTGGCCTGAAATTCTTCTTGCCTGAAGCCCCTGCTGTCTGAGACAGCCTACACACGTCTGCCTGAACTCCTCTGCTGCTTGCAGACTTTGTTAGAAGAGAGATTTTAAAAAAAGAGACACGAACTTGGAAGCTGATATAAAGTTATACAGCTCTGCTGAAATCAGGGGAGTTAGGCAAATAAGAATTTTTCAAATGTCAGGGACAAATGTTTTGCTTTTTTTTTCTTCATGCAGTTTCTCTCTCTCTGTAGTTTGTTATCATTCAGCTCTACAAAGCTTTGTTTAACTCTAGGAAAGGCCATAGGAGTTGGAATTAGATCCAATTTTGTTTGTACAGGAGTGTGTGGCTAAGGCTGGGCCTTTGAAAAGGGTGCATTATACACTCTGGAGGTTTGGGGAGATTATTGTAACTATTGCTTGGGGGTCAGACAGTACCAGGCTCATTCTTCTCTTGTAACATCTTACTCCACAGACAAGTCCCATTTGCCACAGTAAAGGAGTATCCATAGGAGTAAGAAGAATATCTGTCACCCGTGCTAAGAGAACCCTAAGAGAGATGTGTTTTATGGGATGCACAGGCCTCACAGATAGTTCTTGTGTATTAACCATTATCCCTCTACACTCCAACACTCTCCAGATCATGACTAGAGGTGTATGTTGGGCCTTGGGAGTTCATGGGCTCCTCAGCAAGGAGATGACAGAAAATTACTCTACTTTGTACCAGCCAGGTGTAGTTTTTGGGCTCTTCATGAAGTTGAGCTGGGTGGAGGAGTGTGTTCATCTACAGCAGCAGATCAGCATTTGCTGATACCTGAACACCTGATACCTGAACACCAAGCAGAAGAGATGAGGTGCTGGAGGACACGAGTTTAGAAGTACAGATCCCTTCACATGTCACTGCTACCAGCCCAGCAGAAATCCAGCATAAATCTATGCATGTGAGTATAATGCCCACCCCAGACTGTCCAGAAAACAAAATCAGAATGCAGTACTTTTTCTGCATAAATAGCTAGCAATTCCTGAGGAAATGGGTCCCAGATTTCCCTATGAATTGGTGCCTTAAGTTCTGACATAGGGAGCTATTCATGGAGGAAATTCTAATTGAGTCAGGTTGTGCTTTTTCCACAAATTGTTTACCCTCTGTCTGGGTCTTTGCTGGATTCCTGAAGGGACCTGTGTTGCACCCAGGTGCTGTGGGGGTAAGGCAGATTTAGGTGAGCCCTCTTTGCAAGCAGAAGTCAAATTCTAAGGGTAGGAAACGTGTCTATGGTCCATAAGAGGGAAAGATCATATGGTCACCATCTGGGGCTCAGGGATGGCTCTCTGCACTGAAATAGCAGTTGCTGTGCCTTGCTGTGTTTCCACAACAGCAACCAAATTGGTGACATTGGAGAAAATTAATGCCACCTGTCCACTAATTTCCTGATTATTTGCTATACATGCTCCAGTGTTTTTAAAAAGAGAGACTGCAACATAATGGATCTGTAATCTCATCTCTAACAGGTTTGTGTTGAAGTCAGTGGACTTATCCTGGTGTAATCTAAGTTAAAAGGAAGAAACAGGCCCTGTACTCTATGTTGAAATTCTCACATGAAACGTTTCCCAGAAATATCAAAGAATATTAAAGTTCTTTGGGAGCAGGGACTCTCTCATACTGTGTGTGAACAGTGGCCAACACAATGGGGCTTGCTTTTGGCAGAGACCTCTAGGAGCTGCAGCAGTGCATGTAGTAACACCTAACTACACCTCCAAGACATGGTGCAGGGAAGTACATCGTGTTAACTCACTTGAGTGCCTGCCTAACCTGTGATTTAGAGGGGCCCCTCCCTCGGTGTTCAAAGGAGGAAATGAAATCTTCCCCAGGGAAGAAGGATTCCGACCTTTCAGGGTCTGTGTGTATCGGCTCCGGGGGAGGAGCAGCAATGAGGACGCTTGGGTTCAGCTCCCCAGTTTGGCTACCTGGCCTTTGGCAAATCACTTAATTACTCTGGTTTACAATTGCCCAATTGGCATAATAATCCTTTTCTTTCCCATAGCAGGGTGGGGATGGACAGAAGGAAAGCACATTCTTCCTACATTTATGATTACATAGTGCTTTAAAGTGTTCTGGAGAAAGGGCAAAGGGGCAGGAAGACACCACATCCATCTCTGCTAGCTGGTCCCTAAAAGCATTCACTTACAGGGCAGGCTTGCTCACTGCCCTCAGTGTTTACTCTGCAAGGACACAGTTGCTTAAGGTAACCTTTTCCAAAGCATCCCAATGAGCATCCCAAATCCCTTTGAAAGTGAAGGAATCTCAGACTTTACATTGCAGAAATACACCTGAGCCCACATTACATTTGAAAACTTCTGCATAAATTTTTTTCCCATGTGAAGAGTGTGAAATTCTAGGGCCATCAATTGATGCAAGGAATTTAACACTCGTAATAGTAAAAGCTAGAAAATGAACATCCCATAACTGACATGTCACTGAGCAAAGTTTTCTCTTTATTGTAAAGATCATATCGAAACCCTCTGCAGACTTGCCTGATTCACTAGCCATGAAATCTTGGTCTCATGCTTTGATCTTTCTTCAGATACCTCTTCATGTAAGAATAAGGCAGGCTGCCTTGGCATGCCTCCAGCAGGGAGAGACTGAGGGAGTTTCAGTGCTTCTCTGGGCTAATTAGCCACTTGCAGGACTCCAGAGAAGTGTAATCCACAGTTTGCCTTCACTACAGCCATTCCTCTAAAAGCCTGGATCTTGGGCTTTACTGCAGCACTGTGACTTGTGAGGCTGACAGAGATTTCTAATTCCAAATTACAATAAGCTTCTAGCAAGGCCCAGTTCTCATGGAAGAGCCATTGTGTGGAAATAGGTGAACAGTATCTAAAGGGGTGTGTAGACACCTAAAGTATTGGATGCTATGGAAGTATTAACTCTCTTCTCTTAATTCCATGGGCTGCATATGGATGTCTCAGGAATGGAAAAGGGAAAAGCAGATAAACTGTCTGTGGCAAAAGCTGCATTCCATACCCTGAACCTCCACAACACAATTTTTTCCTGCCTGCCTCTAAGTTATTTTTCTTTCTTGCTGTATATCTAACTCCCAGGAAAGATCTTGCTGATTCAGCCTGAACTCTTTTCTGTTGAGTCACCTCCTTTAGCTTCCAAATTAAAAGGCCAATAATTGCCTGTATATGAAGATTTAGACAATTGCTGCCTTTTAACCTCAGCATGAGCTGTATGTGAATTTCCTGCTGTTCTGTGTGAAAAGCCAAATTTAGGAGACATTGTAGTTAGAGACCAAACTATTGGATGAGCTGTTCTTCCCTCCATACATGGAGCCAAGGCTCCAGACATCCAGGTCCCCCTGTGCAAGATAAACCCTGCTGGAATGCTGCATGCTACTCCAAACACTTCTCAGGAAAGCCAGGATCTGATGCCAGATCCCAGCTGCAGCTAGGGGCAGGAATGTATCTAACATCAGGCAAAGGATAACCTGGCCCTTTTTGCTGTGAGCTCTTTGCATCTCACATCTTCCATCCAGTGCTTGCTGAACCCCTCTGCTTTTCTGAGCCCCAAATACCAGAGCTGCCCTAGAGCTTTGCTGAGCCCAACACAAATCTGTCCTCAGGAGCAGCATCTGCCTCCTCTGGCTGTCCTCCTGGGTAATCTCACAGTGCTTCCCCTTCCCAGGTCTCTGCCTTTCCTTCCTGTGCTCTCAAGCCCTCTGCTGTGATCACTTCCTCCTGCTAAAGCCTGATTCCTCTTGCTTCTGCTCTTGTCAGCCAATACTTATTGTTCTCAAGGGACACTGATGCAGAACATGACCCTCCTTAGGAAGAACATAACCCCTCTATTGTCTCTTGCTGCTGCCTTGTGTTGGGGCAGGCAATGCTGCCACCTCCAATGGGAAGTGGGAGGAAGAACATGCTTAAAACACGGAACAAAGAAGAGTTCCAGTCTGAGTTTGTGCCTTATTTCTCTCTGCCTGTGTTCCCTGATCAAATTAACACACGTGGCATTTCTCTTCCTGCCCTTGGTGCTATGCAGACAAGGGAGGCAGGGTGGTGTGTTAGGGTCATGTCAGGGTGCAGCAGGCACCCAAAGACACAGGGAACTGACAGGGATAACGTGGCTGCAAGGTCAGGGTCCTCACCAGCCAGGGCCCACCCCACAGCCCTCAAGGGAGGCAGACAGGGCTGGCCTGGGGGTGGCAGCCAACCTCAGTCTGGAGTCCAGAGCATCAGACAATTTTGTGGGGATGAGGCAGGTCCAACCCCTCAAGACAGGAAGTGAATCCACAGGTCAGGATCAGGCCTAGCAAGGCTAATAATGGTCAAGCATAGCCCATTATCAGCAGGCAGGTTCACAGTGATGAGCTTGGCCTGAGGTCAAGCTGGGAAATTAGTGGGTCCAGATCAACAAGGTCCCTGGACAGGCACAGGCATTTCTGTGTGTGAGCTTTGCTCATTTGGTGACTAAAGACCCAGGGCTGAGCTTCAGTGAGGCTCCTGACCATGGGCAGAGGGTGGAGGCTGCAGGTCAGATTGATTAGGGCCATTAAAACTTATTAGTGCTCTCAGATCCCTTATAGACAGGGCTCCATATATTTCTGGCTCTGCTACTGACTTCCAGGTGATCTTGAACAAACCCCTTCCTCTGTGCTTCTCCATCTTACCTGAGTTTAAGCTGGAAGGATGTCCAGGACTGTCTTCTTCTCCAAAGCTTCAAATTAGTAAATAGGAGCAGTGAATGTAGCATTATTTTTCAGCATGCTTGTAATTGCAAGATGTGCACCTATTAGCAGCATGGGAGTCACAGTAGCTCCACCACACAAGAATCTTTTATTGTTCACATGAGTAGCTTCTCATATTTTCCTCTAACAAGCTTCTGAGTATTTCCGGCAGAATTCCTGTGAGATTAAACATCATATAAAATGTATTTGTCTCACGCAAGATATGACTTGCTTTTGAACCATCAGCAATCATCCCAGCAATTGCTAGGATACAACTGCATTTTTTTATTGTTATTACTATTTTTCCATTTTCTGTCCTGGATCTTGTAAGCCACCAGTCCTATCACTAATTATGCTAACAAGGTCCTGAGGTTGATTTAGAGGCTCTGTTATAATGCCAGCCTCTCAGTTTACATCTCAAGTATCAGCATGTTTATTGTAGATGTCTGTGAAGAGAAGCTACTTTTTCCAGGCTTGTATGAGGAGTGAGAGCAGGAGCCAGAGTTGGGGGGAGTAGTGCAAAATGACACACAGAAATGAGAAAGAGCAAATACCTGCTGCATCTGCATCCTTCTGGCAAAAGGACTGACACTGCCACGGCACACAGAGGTTTGCCTGGAGCTTCTCAGGGACACCTAATGTTCAGTATTGTACAATTTTCCCCCAAATACAGACCAAACAGACTCCTGAAAGCAGAGTTCACTCCTGAGGGCCAGCCCCCTGTTTGGTGTGCTGATAACTTCTCAGGGCTGATGTGTGTATTAGTCACCCTTGCTGGTTCATTGCTGATCTGAACGACAGAGGTTAAATAATTGCAAAAGCAGGGCTGATGTCATCATGGCGCCTGACTGGAGCTGCTGCTTGGAACTGCTGAGAGAGATGGATTTGCTTTGCTTTTGCCCAGGAAAGGGGTCACACTGGGCAGGGGTTCCCAGCCTCCCTCAGCCCCACAGTCCAGTGCACAGTGTCTGAGTGCCTGAGTCACCCTCACCTTCCCCAGCGCCCGCCAACAGCACCGTGAGGAGCTCAGCTGCGCACAGCAGCTTCCCTCTGCACTCCTCCTCCTCCTCCCTGCTTCTCCCTATTGCCCCCCGTCTACAGGGATCCTGGGGACTTCTGAAAATCAGATGCATGAACAAGGCCCTCCTGTGTACACTGCACCAGGTGTGCAGGTCCCAGCACATCTGTTTTGTTGTGTGTACATGGAGACTTTGCTTGTACAGACCTGTTCTACTGACCATGTCATGTGTGCATCACAGATAAGCTGGGCATGTATCATGTAGCCTTGTGAGTGTAGATGGGCCTTTTTAACTTACTGTCCAACACTTAAAATATGTCTTGGCTCTGTATGAGACATAAAAACTAAAGACAGAGCCTGCCCTAAAGAGTTTGTACTCTAAATGTCAGACAGAGAAAAGACAGGATGCGCTGTGGTGAGAGAGACTTCTGATGTGTTTGTAATTTAAATAGGAAAAACCCCCTAAACTTGCTTCACAGGAAAAGAGTGCATGCCTGTTTGTTTTTAAGAGGACTTGAGAAAAGAAAAAGTAACAGTTTTATGACAGTTTGCTGGGGGTGAGGCTTCTTTTAACACCTGCACTGAAGCTCAGGAGAAGGAACTGGGTGTACACGCCTGTGTGGTCTGGAGTGTCTGTGCCTATTGTTCCTCTGTTCTCTGAGTGAAATTCAGTTCAGGCTTCTGAGGGCACAACTTGTAGCTGACACCAGGGCTGCCTTTATTGGCACATGTGCCAATCCCTTTACTCCTTGAGCTCTTCCCTGTGGCTCTGTTGCGTTTGCCTGCTCTGTGTCTAATCCCTGTCTTGTGTTGTGTTTTATGCTTTTAATGAGAAGGGATAGACAGCAAAGCAAAACTTTCATGCTGTGATCATAGAAGAGAAGCTATTTATTTCTGTGTTTCATGTGATGCCATGAAAACAGTCAGCAGTCTTACAGGAGAGCTCTGCAGCATCCACGGCACCTTTGCTGATGCCAGCTGACATTCTGTAGCACGTGCCCCTTGGACTGCTGTTCTGCATCCTCAGGCTGTGGAAATTAGTAGTGCAAGGGGCACATTTTATCCTTTTTTTTAGGTGCACAGGTTTCCAGGTTTAAAACTTCTTAAATTCTGACTAGGACTTGTCAACGTTTTTATTATACATGTACACATTTGTATTTTAGGAAAATGAAGTGCTGGGTGTGGGTATGTGCTAATGCTAAAAAGGAAACACAACCATATGAAACTTCCTAAAGCCTTATATTAAAATACCAGAAGGGTTTGACTGGGTTGTAGAGGTATGTGGAAAAGCCTTGGTCCACCTTGCTGCTTAAAACAGACACTGCCCTGGATTTATTTCAAAGTGGTCAGGACCACAGATGTAAGCAGGAAAGTTCTGTGGGCCACACCACCTTAGTGAGACTGTCACAGCTGGAGAGTCCCTTGTGACATTGGGATTTAATTTCACCCAGGAAGCTGTTTCAGGGCACTGGAGCCTGTCAGAACTTTGAACTCCCTCAGTGGTGTCTGTCTTGTCAGCTGGAACCTTGAGGAAACAGTAAAGGCCCAAACCCCAGCTTGTTCAAACTGTCTTCACACTGGCTTGGTTTCACTGCAAGAGAGACTCAGTTTCCCTGGCTTGAATTTTCCTCCACAGCTCCAGAGGAAGTGTGAGCACAAGTATTGCTGTTTCTGTGGAACAGAAACAGGACTGAACTCAGGATTCAGCAGTGTCCTGAAACGATGTGTGCTTATAGGACTCCAGACCAATAATACTGCAAATTTAATACTAATTACAGCAACAACATCCTGATTACCTGGGGGGAAGTAAAAAATAATGCAGTGATACCTGCAGAACACAGGGCAGGTCCCTGACCCCTCAGAGCTGGCCATTTCCAGCTGCTGTGCCAAAGTACAGCTGGTTTGGTGTGGTTATGGCAGAGAGCACACAACAGTCCAAAGTCCCCATGGGAAGCTCTGGTTACAGCCCCTCATCCAGCTGAGCTGGATCTGCCCAGGAAAAGGTGGAACCAAGCCCTCCTTGCCTGTCTCCAGCTGCAGCCTGGCAGTCAGAGCCACTGCTCCACTTTGGGTACAGCCAAAGGAGCGTTGTGGCTGGGCTTAGCTGCAATCCAGGGCTGCTCTGGCCACAGCATCTCTTTGCATCCTGAGCAGGATGATCACCCTCCTTGGAAAGAGCTACGTGATTAAGGGAACAATGCCCTTTTGAAGGAGCAATTTAAAGAAATGTCATTTCCCTTAGCAAATCATCTATTTTTTTGGTCCTTATGTTCTCATCTACTAGCCTTGAATATACAATTCAGTCCTGTAGACTTCAATTTGTTACTGAAAATAGTGCTTATGACCAGTTTTGATACTTTTTCAATATATTTTTAAAGGAAGTCATGAGACTCTTTACATGAATAACTGGAATTAACCTTCATTTGTGCCTTAATTTGAAGTTCAAACTTAACATAATCAATATTTTGTGGTCTACTGCAATCTGTTCAAGTCCGTTTATCCACGGAAATTATTTGTTCCCCTTCTGCATTTGAGGTAGAAGTGGACATAATTAATTCCACAAACTATAAGAAATTCAAAGAACCAAGACTCTGAATATAAAGCAATATACCATGTACAAAATTCAATACTTGTGAAGTGCATGCACACTTCACTTAATTTTTAGCATGTAACACATAAAGTATTTCTAGCAAAGTGTTTCAGTTCAACTTTTGTACAATTTTAGCTCCTTTCTGAAGCCTGTTTCCCCCTGAGTGAAGGTGATTGTATCAGGTGAAAATGGTCATATTTGCTGACATCACACACTGAATGACTGAACCGAGTTCATGTTGTTGTCATGAGGTGTTTTTGGATGAGCTACATTTATAACCACGTAATTTGCTATCAATGTTTCATTGTAATTTACCCTCTAGAGAATTCATCATGTCATAAACTTCAGGAGGTACGAGATCAGTTCATTCTAATTTTAAGATTGTATCATAAGAAACATTTAGCGCGTTGTGAAATAAATCCAAGAGGCATTTAATCACCACAAGTCTGTCATGCTCATCTTTGTCATCCTTAACAAACTTAAAAACTGCAACTGGGCAATTCTCAGCTAATGTAAAAAGTAACATCTCATGGCTTTAACTGCAAGGCAGACAGATGATCATCTTGTGGGGACATGCCTCAACATTTCTGTGCACTGGAGGTTGACAAAATGATAGAGCTTCCGTGAGGCTGAAACTCTTGGCAGCTAAGGAGAAGTGATTGAAAACTTTGATTACGCAGCTCTCAAGATCAAATGATTGTTTGATCAAATGCTTATTTATAAAATAATTTGCTGTGTTTTACAGAATATGAGGATGCTTATTTTGCTCCCAGCTAATTGCCCAGCTAATTTTCCTGTAATTTATTGATGGCAATGTGTCAAAAAACTAACATTAGTCTTATTAGACAACTGTGAATTACAAAGCTCAGACTATTTGACTTTTTCAATACTTCTTACATTTTCAGATCTTCTCATACAATTTCACTGTTGCCTTCAATAACAATAGAACAGATTTGTTTTTTACTGTACAGCTGAGAGAAAAATTATTATCAGAATACCTCATTATTTCCACAGTTTGGGAATTTCTGTGTACAGAGTAATGCTAGTGCAAATCACTTAGAGCTAGTCAAACTTATTTTTGCATGTTGTGTTACTATGCTATGTTTAAAATTTGCTATTAATTTTTTGAGAAAGCAGAAGTTCTTGCTTTTGAGTGAGTGGATGGAATATGCTCTTGTACAAAGTGGGCAGAAGATCTGAAACATTCTGCTCAAATATAGTTCCAGTTAAGTCAGTCAGCAGCATCCCTGTGGGAGTGAGTACCCACATTGTGTCTCCAGGTTGTTCTCGGCTCTCAGCCTCACTGTGGCACAATCTCCAAGCAGTAAGAGCAGTGTAGGAGTTTACTCCATTCTCCCTCAGTTCTCCTGTGAAATTATAACTGGGTTTTTGTGCTAAACTCAAATGCAGCCATTTCCTTTTTGGTTTCCACCATACACTTCTGATTTTACCTTTTGTAATGCTTTTAGAAGCTCGGCGCACACAGCAATGCAATATAGAAAATCTTTTTATTGAGTAACACAGCAGCTGCTGTGCTCCAGAGCAAACTCAGTTTCTGTACTGTTAGGCTTCAGTAACAATTTCTGAAAAGCTCTGGGAAGACCTTAACCTGAAAACATCCCCACATCTGCTCTCTTCAGTTTCAAGATCTTGTGTTACAGCACTGACTTAGTCCTGCTTTGAGCAGGAGCCTGCACAAGGGATCTCTGAGGTCTCTCCTAACCCAAGTGCAATGACTCTTTTCACTGATCTGCAATAAAAGACATCAGTACCTGTGTACGTGGCTCAACAAAACTTTCAAACTCCATGGTGGCTTAGAAAAGTTCCAGTTCAACAGGAAGATGAGTCCTCACTTTAGATTCCTCACTTAGCTTTTTACTTCCCAAGGGTTGGAGATAAAATTGAAACTGGATATGCAAAATTCCTACCACAGTGGTGAGTTGGCCCCACAGCATCCCCTCAGGTTATCTGTGGAGAAACTGGAAACAGGACCCAGGGGGATCTTCTTTACAGGATTTGGGTTCCTGGAGCGGCTTGATTTTGCTCAGACTTCTGATCTTTTGGGAAAACTGGATCTGGGTGAGCTCAGCTGTACGTTCAGGTGTAGCATTATGTGTCATGCACATCTAATCAGACACATGGGTTTGTGTAGTTTTTTTTCTCTTGCATCTGGTAAAAATCAAAGGATAGTAAAAAGAGTCTGACAGCAGATGTAAGAACCCAAAGCATTTTGAAATGGGACAAACTGGGTGTGGGGAGAGATGTAAAATGGGGGCAAATCTGATAATTTTCAGGGCTGTGCAAGAGAGGCAGAGAAACCCCTTGGGGGAAGGGGTAAAGTCATCATCGCATTAAGTGAATAGTCTGTTGTGATTGCTCTCTGATGTGAAATAGAGTGAAAAATGACAGGATTTTTTCCCTTTAATTTATTGGAAATGTGAATGACTCAGTCTTTCTTTAACTTATTTTGTATCTGGTTTATTCGATGTGTGCTCTGGATAAACACAGTTTTCTGTTTTCCTGTTCCTGGAGATTTTTCTTCCTGCCTCACTTCTTTTTCTTTTTCTTTTTCTTTTTCTTTTTCTTTTTCTTTTTCTTTTTCTTTTTCTTTTTCTTTTTCTTTTTCTTTTTCTTTTTCTTTTTCTTTTTCTTTTTCTTTTTCTTTTTTTCTTTTCCTTTTTCTGAAAGTAGAGCTTTGGGTGAAATGTAGCCATAACATTTCTGTTATCTGGTATCAGAAATGTACTAAGTTCATTCCCTTTAGCTAGGTACCCTTAAACTCCAGAACTCCTCAGAGTCACTCAAAAGGTTCTGTTTGTGAGAACTGTATCCAAGCTTTTCTCCCCAGCTCCCTCCTGCATGTTCCCTGAAAAGCAAGAATTCTTCTATATCAAATCTTTCTAAGCTCCTGTCCCCTTGCCCACCAAAGGATGTAAATGCATGCAAGCATCTGAAAGGCTGAGTTTGTGAATCACAGCACGCTGTGGTCAGCTGTGAGCTAGGCAAGGTGGGACTCACGTGGCTCTCACAGATGGAAGCGACCTCTGGGCCAGCCCTTGCTGTCCACTCCAATGTAACTGAGGTAACAGGCTCAGCAGCTCTAGATTCTGTGTCCAGCTCTGATTTTTGGGGTAGAAATCAGATGACATGCAGCTTAAGGCTTGAGTTTGTGTTTAATTAGGGGATTATCTCAAATCTGAAATGGAGCTGCTTTGAAGCGTGTGAACCAAAGCTAGATAAAGACTCCCACAAACCCCTGCACACTGGAAATTTATAGGGTTCGCCCTGTATTTATTTGCCGTGGCTCAGTTGGAGGTGAAAGGTAGAGCTCAGCTGCCACAGCTGGACTTTTTTTTTTTTCTGGTGCATGTTTCTTTCTGCAGGCTGCTCTAATTTGTTTGTTGAGCTGATCATCTGGAATCAGATTGGCCGGAGCTGGAATCGCTCCGCTCCCTTAGCAAACACACGAGGTCTGCAGAGGTGTCTGCCTGCATGGAACGAACCGAGCTGACTGGCACTTTAGCATTCCCCTGTGTACGAGCGTCTTAGGAGTAAGACGCTTAATTATTATTAACATTCTAATTGGCCTGTGCGAGCGCGGATGGTACAGAGGATGCATTCCACACTTTCCAACCTGAAACCAAGCAGAGCCTGCATCTCCTTAAATTCCAAAAAGCAAAACCCTAAACGGAGGGGAGAGGGAGAGGGGGGGAAAAAATAAAAGTAACTATTTTAAGGAAACATTAACTGGGAAAAGAACACCCTGCGAAGGTCTGCAGATAAGAATGGTAAGAACTGTTCCCTCGGAGCGGCACAGCTCGTCCCTGTGTGCCAGCGTGCGGAGAACATCAGCCTTAACGGGAGACTTTAGGGCTTTAAATCCAGCCCGCTCCTCCCGGAGCCGGCGCTGCCGCAGCGCCTCGCTGGCGGCTCCGCTCGCCACGCCGCTCCTCGCCAGCGGCTTGCCACCACCTAGTGCCGTCCCTGGGAACTGCCCGGGCCGCCTGGCCTCTGCCACAGCCCGGCAAGGGAGAAATGCTCATTTAACAGCAGCAGGAGCGGCCGCACAGCAGCGCGGTGCGGCTCGGCTGGAGCGGACGGGCTGCAGCGGCAGCGATGCTCGCGGGGTTACCGGGATCACATACCGGGATCGTGTCCTTGCACACCTTCCGGAGAGAGAAACACCCCGGAAAGCAGCGGCTGTAGTTTCCAGCAAGGTGCTTGCCTCAGTGGGTGGCTGTCAGTGACAAGGAGTTCTGCAGGTTACAGGCACCTTTTTTGATGCATCCTTGGTAAGAACAACACTGTTCTTACAAACTCACGCTCTGGAAAAACACAAAAGAAACTGGCGACTTAAAATAGTTTTGTCTCTGTGCAGGCCTTCTCTCTGAAAGACCTAATCTGACCATTCTGCTGTATTTACAGCTCTCTCCTGCTGAAATATACTAAAAACACAAACATTTTCTTCTGCATTTAATTTAGCACTAATCCTAAAAACATCCCATCCTTTCATACTTAGGAGTAAAAAAAGTAAAAAAAGTAAAAAAAATAGAAAAAGTAAAAAAATCCCCTTCTCAATCTGCTTCTTCCTAGTAGCTATCCTCTTCCTCCTGCTCAACTTAGAAATCACTCTACTCCTCCTGCTACCATGAGCCACCCAACTACAATCTCCTACCACCACCCCAACCTTTCATACTACAGGAATTATTTCTGCTACTTTTACCCTTTCAAGAACAGCATTGCACACTGAGCTGTCTTTACAGAAATCAGGGAGATTTAACTCCTCTCACAATGAAGTTTAGGGTGCCAGGATCTGACCTAAAGTCATCTTGCTAATGGAGTTAGTTCTGCTTTGGCAGCACCAGTTTTCTCTCTAAATATTGCAAAAAACACTTGTACTCAGCCTCTAAAAGGTGCTGAGCAGCTGAAGTTCCCACCAAAGCCAGTGACTGTTGGATTTGTCCCATGTCAGTCCAGACTCTGCTCATCATGTTTATTTGACAGGCAATAACCTTTTTATTGAACCCAGCACATTACACTGAATGATCCACTCGTCAGCAAATATGATTGCAATAATCACTCGGTATTTATTTAACAGCCAATTGCTGTCTTTTGGGAAAGAGTCAATTTGCATAGTTCCAAATTAAAATTAATACATTTTGTAATGGTTATTTAATAAAAGCCAAGGTAGGGGTCTTGTCTTCTGGTGAGAGGTGAGGGTGGGAGACGAGGAATCTGCATGCAGTACTTGGTTCTGCCACTCACTTGCTGGATGACCTTGGGCAAATCACTTTGCTGCCACATTCTTTTTATTCCCTTGTAAAACTGGTATAATAGTACCCTGGTGCCACGAAGCTTAATTACTGTTTGTAAAGGATTTCAACCTCCCCAGCAAGGAGCTGCATGAATTCCCCCATTGCAGCCTGCTGACCCTGGCTGCAGGAAATGCATGCAGCTGTTTGTCTGCAGGGATGTCTAGCTAGAAACACATTTGAGGTCACTGAAGTATCTTTCTTTTAAGATAAAAGAAAACCTTCTTCCTCCTACGCTTGCCACCAATGTCAGAACTTCCTATTGCTTTTAAGTGCAAAGTCTCATTTTCTCTGAATATATGTATTGAGGAGCCTGGCCAACCCCCCTTGGTATCGATTCCCATTGATGAGGCATGCAGGAATTCTTTTCCCATCCCCAGCCTGGGCTTTCCTCATGTGATAGCATCAGACTCTCACTCCTTGTCCTGTTTCTTTCCTCTCCCTCTCCCACTCCTCCTTAGGAATATAAAGCACTTCAGAAATGGGACTGGGTTTGCAATAAGTTACTTTAATTGGATTTTTTTTTTTTTTAGGGTATTGGTATGCACAGGTTATCTTTAAATGATTTACTGATGTACTGCCAAGCACTGCTCATTTAACCTCCTTCCTGCTCCCTTTGTGTATGGATTCCTCTAACGATACTGGCAAACAATCTTTTAGAGAGCGTGCCACACATTTCTGCAGTGAAAATCCCAAATGGAAAGCTACAGACACTGCCACTGCAGGGATGGCACGTCCCAGTCTCACAGCTTTTGGCACTCAGTCTCCAGAGACCTGCATGGGCACCCAGCACCTTGCAGGGTGGGCTCTTACCCACCCCCAGCCCCACTAAGGTAAATGGGAGCCCTTTTTTTCCTCTCTGGTTCTTTTTTATTCTTTTCCTTTTTTTCTTTTTTTTTCCCCCCTCCCTGTGATCGTTGAGCCACTCCGACGTGAATTTATGTGTGTAATCATCTGTGTTGTAATTGGCAGCCTGGCATATGAGTCACTAACCAAATTAACTGAAGTTTCCTTTGGGGAAAAATGTAATCAGTTACTACACTCAGATACATTGCACCAAATTAACTCTTGCTGTTTGTACGGGCTTGGGCTGAGCTGCCTGATGGTTTCCTTCCCCAAAACACAGGGGAGAAGGCCAAGAACAGAGAAGGGTCAAAAGCCCCAGGGATGGAGATTTCTTTCTAAAATAGCTCCCGGAATGTAATTTACAGTAGTTCCTACCATAAGAGTTCAAAAATCACAAATAATATTTGTCCTATATGACGAGATTGACTTTAGAATCAGTAAGATGGAAAAACAGATGTTTTGCTTGTTTGGGACATTTACTGCTTCACCATGTGAGCTTATGTTTGCAACTCAAATTGTCAGGCCTCTACTTTCAGTGGGAAAGCAAGTTGAGATATTCATAGAATCATATGATTCAAGAAGCTGGAGCTTTAAAAAAAAATCCACTATTGCAGAACTAAGAGTAAGCTGGTCAGAGTTAGCAACACAGCCCTTGTTTGGTTTTTGTCTGCACTGAAATCTATTTGGTGCCCAAATCTAAGCAGCACTGGGGAAATAATTGATAATAATTTTTTTTGTTTGCTGGCTGAATAAAAAGAGAATCAATAAAAACTTTAAGTGGAATGAAATATTTTATTTGATCCGAAATGAAACATCAACTTAAAAATATTTTTCTCTAAGAAAAAAATTCAGATGCCTAAATTTAAAGTAACTTAATCTTTCAAGAGTTTCGTCTCCAAGTCTGGTAAATAGATCCAGTTGAGGTTGATCTGCAACTGTCAGAATAAAAAATATTCTACTACACAGGTCAGAGGGGCTGACCCAAGAGATCTGGTCTAGTGGGTGACTGAGGTGATGGAGGACTCAAAAAAGTGGTAATTGCTGCTTTATAGTGTCAGGGGCCCAGCTATACAAACATGCAGGTACCAATTCTTCAGTTTTAGCCTCTGCAGCTTTGGTATCTGGAATTTTTGGCTTTCACTTCTTGAGGAATGTAGAACTTCTCACTGAAGTGTTGGTGGAAGGTAAATCCATGAACCAGTGTGAAGGGATGTGAAAGGAAGTAATGGTGACTGAGGGACCAGGACAGCTTCCAGGAGGAGCCTCCAGCCCCTCTCCTGGGACATCCAACCACAGCCCCCTGGAAAATTCCGTTTTCCTTGTATCTTCTGTGTAGGACTGAACTTGGCCAGTTAGAGAAAAACAATGTGTGGAGCCCTGTGGAAGAGGGAGGAGGAAGGCTGCTTGGAGAACATAACCATAACCATGCTGGGCAAAATCTGTGATTTAGGCACAACCCCTGGCACTGCTCAGGGGATGCCCTACAGCACCTGGAGGTACAAGCAGAAGATTAAAAAAATTTGGCCCTTGCTCCCACTGAAGTCAGTGAGCTGGTGCAGTGCAACTGAAGTTATGACACCTGTTTTTATTTTAACCTTAAACTCTCTTCAAAAAGACTCTGAAAAGCTGTAGGATTTTTCTTTTTTTTTCCCTTTATTTTCTTTCTTCCTTGCTGCCCCTGCAGAAATATAGCACAGGTGTCTCAGTAGCACTGGGATTCTTTAGCATGACTCTGACTTCTGAGTACACTAATATTTCCTTTCTTTTTCATGTTTTCAATTTTTTTCTTCATATATTTATTTTAATAGCTTGAACAATCTATTTTTGCAGTTGGAAGAATGCAAAATTCAATTTATCTCACCGAACACCTAAAATGAATTCAGGCAGAAAGGGGGTGGTGGAAGATTTAGGTCCTGACTGTAAGCTTTTGACTGGAGCCATTTGTCATTTTGCTTCACGGATTGGAGCAATGAAGGTTTTATAGTGTGAGCTCTGAGAGTGACAGAGCTGGATGTGATTTGCCACTGTTGTGAAGGGTTCACAAACAGCAAATCCAAACTTGCCTGAGACTGGTGTGGAGAGGGGCTGGGTTGGACACAGTCCTACTCTCATCCTCTGTCCTGGGTGTGGAATCAGCTGGGGATGAGCACTGGGATCACCTAGGCTGCCCATGGATTCCAACATCCTGCACACAGCACATTCCTGGGAGCTGCTCCATGCCCTGGCTCAGGTCTGCAGGATGCTCACTGGTACCTCAGTGCTGCAGAAACCAGAGGGAATCACCTCCTGGAGGTGTGGTCAGTGCAGGAATTGTGTGAGGCCAAGCTGGATGCCCATTCTAATCTTTTAGGGCACTGTCTGGGATTACAGGGCTGAATAATCCTTTCAAGGGGTTCTGTCACTCTGCCTCCTGCTAAATGGTGACAGCAGTTTCAGCTGGGGGGATCAGCTTGCTGGGGCAAAGAACCAATAGCAACAGGGGCTGTGGGGTCTGGCTTTAGTGGAGCACAGGGCTGGGCATTTCTTCATGGGGCTACCAGAAGCCTTGGAGGTGTTGAGGGTGAGTTGGTTCTTTCAGCCAAAGCAGAACTTCCCCAAAGTGTCTTTTCATGGAAAATGGAGCACAGAGAGCAGTGATGCTCTGATGGTGGGGATGCTTTTTGGCTGCTCTAGGAGTGGGGGGAGCTGGGTGTAGACTCCTAATCCTTCCAGTCAGTTTCCACAAGTCTCTGCTTGTCAACACCCCCTTTTCCAAAGTTATTTCTCTTCCTGTCTGTTGCTGAGGGCTCTTGGATCCAAACACACTGCATTAGTTCTCACCTGCCATAGAAAGCAGCAGTGCTGTAATAACTGAGGGGGCTTCACTGCTCAGAGCTGTGCTCAGCTGGGCTGGGACTGGGTCAGGCCCAACTCCTGCCATGGCTGCACAGTCACTGGGAGCTCAGGGGGGACTGCAGGGACACCTTCCTGCCTTGGTGACCACAGGGCACTGGTGATGGCACAACATCAGCCAGACATCCCCCTGACGCACTTCCTTCCCCTGACACTGGCCAAGGGCCTGGTCCCAGCACATCACTGCCAAACCAAGCACCCCAAACCCTCCCAGTCCTGCTGAGAGCAGGGGATGGAGGCAGAGCCAGGGAGCAAGAAGGAAATGCCTGGGAAATTCTCTGTTACTCTGTCGTGCTGCAGCCTCCAGCCTGCTCTGTCTGGGTGTTTGTCAGGATATGTGTGACACCCTGGGCTGTGAGGGGACAGGGATGTGCCAGCTGATCCTGACCAAAGTTGCTGCAGCTTCCCTTTTCCTCTGCCTCTGCATTATTAGAATTATGCCAGAGATGCACAAAGATCTTTGAGAGGTGAATTGTAATCGATGCAAGGCAAAATTTGCACTTGGAGTGGTATAAATAGTGCATAAATATCCTTCTTGCTGTCTGCGCTGAGGTGAGTCTTGTCTTCAGAGCTTCCACTGTTTTTATTGCCTTTTCCCCCTCTCTTCACAATACTGAATTGACTGACTTTATCTTGGCACTTTCTGTGTCTTGCCAAAAGAACAAACTCAAAATAGCTTTCCAGGGTGCATTTTGGATGGTTTTTTTTCTGTGCCACTGAAAGAAGAGATGGTTGTTCCAAAGAATGCAATTTATTTTACCCACTTTCATCCTGAGTTTATACATGGGCCATTAGCTGCCGGCTGAGTGGTAAATGGTGGAGGTAATGCCTACATCTTGGATCCACTTGCTCCAAAAGCTTTTCCCTTCTCCCTAGCTGTGGTTATGAGCTAGCAAAACTCACTTAAACCTTTTCCACCAGCAGAATTAACTTCCATTACTGTTATGAGTGCTTCAGGCAAAAGAGCATTAGTCTGTTACACCTCCTCCGAGAGGCCTCCTCTGCGGGGTTGCACAGGTTGAATGACAAAGCAGCCATTTAAAAACCTGTCTGAAGATCCTTCACCAAGAAGGGGGAGTTTTGTAGCTAAGTTGTTTGGGAAGTGGAAAGTCTCAGTGCAATTCCCAGACCTTCAGGAGTCTTTTGGCATCAATCTGGAACCTGCAATCTCTGGTTTTTCTGACCCACATCTTTTTTTGTAGCACCTTTTTCCTCTGGAAAAGGCTACTGGTGAGTGGCCACGGTGGTGGAAAATGGAGTCCTTAATCTCCCTGAACTCTGATTGTTTGGGTATGAAAAGGGAGGTAACATCTCTCCCTTCTTGTGCCTTCCCTACCCTTATTTAAAGTGAGACACCTGACTTCAAACACGAGCATAAAGTGCAGCACAAATATGAAATGTAAAAAATGAAAATTTTTACATAAAAAAAATGAAAGATTTTCAGCGTCTTGTAATCTCTTGTCCATGTAATTTCAAGTTAACTGGTGTTGGTGCAGTGACTGCAATCTCATCCTGCACCTTTATAGGTTTCTGTGCAGGTCTCAGTGAATTTCTGCATAGTTACAGGATCCTCAGGAGCAGGCAGAGCCTACTTTACTTAGTAATGGAGTAGGTTGTGAACAGGTCTGTTGTTGAAGCATTTATTGTTTTTCAACTTAAGTTATGGTTTCATATAAATAATATATGTAGCTAGTCAATGCTTGGGAAATGCATTCTTTTCCTTGTGAAATATTTATGGACTTCAGTGCCTACTAAGTACCCAGTCAATTTTGAGAATACAGCTCTAGTGAGAAGGCTTGGTTGCCTTTAAAGTCTTGGCCAGGGTGGGACAGACCTGTTAGCTGAGAGATGCTGGAAATCTGATTTTTTATCTACTGATTTGCCCCCCTCCTTCCCCCTCTCTGTGTAGGGTCTGTCCATGCCCCCTCAGATTTGAAAATGGAATTAATATTGGTGGAACTTTTGTACTGACAGAAAATACAATGGAATCCTCTACATCAGTAGGGAACATGTATGGTATGACCTGGTAAAAAACATAATTCACACTGAAATAGAAATCTGCTGGGATTTTCACCTGTCAATCAAATAATAAAAATTATTGGAATATTTTCTATAACAAATTATAAGCTCCAAAATGCTGTCACTATTCACATGTGGTGCTATTTTTCCCAGTGCAGAATTCCCATATGTGGCTTCTGCATTTCTCACATCTTCTGAGGGAAAATGAGAATTACCCAGATATGGATTTACTGGTGGGATTGTCCAGAGTGATTTGGGATCATCTGAGATTCCCTGGGAGCTCTCCAGCCTGGGGAGAGATGTTCCTAAGGAAAAACTTGTGATTTAAGACAAAGAAATAACATGCTCAGCCTTTACCTCAGGTAATAATTCAGCCTCCTGATTCACTGTTGGGAATTGTCACCTTTTTGTCACAGGGCTCTTAGACTGGAGGACAAAGCTTTGGAATACATGAAACTTCAAACAAGTGGACATCTGAATTTTATTTTCTTTTTTCAAGAAATCAGCATGTCAGCACTTGAAACAGGCACCTGGGGTGTAGTGGTGGGTGGGGACTTTGAAGGACAGAAGCAGAGATGGTTGAAAATCTGCCACGATGGAATTCAGTCCTGAAAAATCCACCCTGAACCCAACAACTTGCAAATCTGTTTGAACTGATTCGAGTCATCTGAACCATTTAAATAAAATTAATTTTTTTTTTTTTTTATTGTCCAGCTCTGACTCCTGCAGGCTGGAGCAGCCAGCGCTGCCACAGACCAATGGCAAGCTGCTTTTGCAACACTTACTGCAGTTTCCTGCTCTGGTGGCCTGTGAATGGGTGATTTTTGTTTTTGCTTAATAAACAGCCCTCACGTATCTGTCTGAAAGCCACGCCATTAAAGCCTTAACTCAGCAATCTAAAATGACGTATTTTTCCCCCTTACCTACATGTCAAATCATAAACATCAGCCTCAGTAATAAATATTTCTATTTTATATGTATATTTTTATGCCTTTATCCCAATTGGATTTTCAAGGCTAAGGGCTTCAATGTGAGATCCTTGCTGCTTGTTTAACAAACAAATAGTGAAAAATACGGTATGCTGATGTGGAGATTATTATACATAAATCATTGAAAAATGCTCTTTTTGAGAGGAGAGAATCACAAAAAGAGTCATTGACCTGAATAAAAGAAGCTCAGCTGTACTCCAGAGAATTTGCCATTTTCGATACATGTTAGTGCTTGCTAACAATTGTAATTTATTAATCCTGTTCTCTCTTCTTTTCCTCCATACTTGCACATTTGAATTTTACTGTAAGCAAGAATTGTATTTATTTTCTAAGAGTGCAAATTGATCTTGTGGTCACTGATAAACACTAAAAGCTACTTGATAGTCAAGATAATCTCTCAAAAGGCCCATAACCAAAGTAGGTAGAAAAGACCTCCTCACTAGATCATTCAATTTTAATATTTCCAAGAGAAAAAGCAGTATTTGCATCCTGAAACAGAGCCAAGGACATTCTGCCTGATTTGCAGGTCATAACTCTGCTCATGGTCTGTTTGGAAACAGAAGCTCCCTGCTTGTGCAAATTGATGGAGCTCTGCTGCCCCAAATGAAATACAGCCAGGATGCAGAGCAGGGAGAAATCTTTTTCATAATATCTGCAAAACCAGGAAGTCTGTTTTGCTATTTAAATGGGAGCTGAGCCCTTGGAAATTGTTTTTCTCATGCAGAGAAACCAGAAACAGTTTAGAGAGTCCAGGTACCTTATTTTTACTTCCATATCTAATGTACCTGTAATGCAGAGCTGTTGTGCAGGAACTATCAGGAACTGCTTTGGCATCCCAAAGCTCCCAACTCATGAATTCATATCCATGTACAGGATGTAAAAAATATATATATATCTAGTTATAGATAGATAGATAGATAGATAGATAGATAGATGATAGATAGATATATAGATAGATATATATATAGATAGATAGATAGATAGATAGATAGATAGATAGATAGATAGATAGATAGAGGCACCTTCACGAGCCTACCTGCACCAGCAGATTTAATTGTCTTTCTCTTCATGTCACTGTTTTACACATTTTGGAGTATTTTGTACAACCAGAACTGAATTCTGCAAAGGACAGGAATTAAAGAGTCCAGTGTGAGGTAATCTCACCTCAGTAAATATCCAGTTCTGATATGTAAGCACCAGACGTGTGTGGGAAATAAAAGTTTTCTCTCTCGCAACACTTCTTCCAGGTACCTGTAGAATTGTCTTTGAATTCAGCTGCAAGCTCAGCACCATGTTTTGTTTTATTTAACAAATGTTGACTTTTTTTTGTTTAAATAAGAGTTTTCATCCTTTTTCTTTCTTTGACAACTTACTCAGAATTTGTCTGAGGAGTTTTTTTTTTTGATGTCTTCCTTGAGTATGTTGTAAATTTACTGACAGAAGGAACTGAGTATTTATCTGCCCATTAGTTCTTGGGATTCCCCCTCATTTGCAACCACTTTCTCTGAAGGTGGGCTCAGATCTGCCTGCCACTCCACTCAGGTTTTAAATCTTACTCAGGTTCAGTAAGTGCTGTGCAAAATTTAGTTCTTTAGTCTGGAAATTATTTTCCCCCTATTATGTGGTTAAGATGAGGTCTTTGCTTGCTAGAGCACCAATCTCCCCCCACTGCTCCTCTTCAGTGCCTGTAAAAAGAATTGAGGAGAAAAGAGATGAAATAAACCAGCATGCAAAGAGAAATATCCAGGAAATATGTGGTATATTTCTGTCATATATTTTAGTAAAGTCTTAATGTGGACACAAGAGTATCTGTCTTTGTAGATAAATTTCTGTATTCTTAGCATTTATTGAATCAGCAATGTCCCCATCCATTATGTAACAGGAGCAGCTGGTCAGCCTTTCATGTGATGTACAGTTTCCTTTCCTCCTCATAGTAATGACAGAAAAATGCCATTATTCTTCAGCACCTCTCAGCTAATACTCTTTCAAATTGCCATCCTTACTTCTATGTAAATGTAGACCCTAATTTAAAAGAATTAGCTTTGAGTAAAACATTATTTTATAGTGGTAGGGTTGGGGAAGAGCTTCTTTCCAAAAGGGAACTTGAACAGGTTAAAGAAACTTTTGTCAGCATCATCCCTCCTGTGTGTCTGAGCAGTTTTGGAAAGAGAGATCTAACTATTGGAAAATGGGACACTGAAATTTGAAATTGGTGAAATTAAAAATTTGATATTGGTGATTTGAAGCCTTTCTTGCTGAGATCTCCCTGATTTCCCCTCACCTGGTGCATCCCACAGAGGTTTGCAGTTCCTCACCCACAGTGAGGAGCAGCTGAAGGGAGTTCTGTTCTCCAGCAGCAAAGGGATCATCTGCTCCCAGCTCTGCAAGGACCCTGCACAATTCCTGCCACTTTTTCTCCAGGATTAGGAACAAAAAAAATCAACAAACAGCAATGTACAAAAGGCAGAGCAGCAGCTCAGGGGCCTTTCCCATGTGGGCTCCTGCTTCTCTAAATGATGTTTTACTGTAAAGAACACATATTTTATTTTCTATTAAACAAGCAAACAAACTCAATGACACTTTTTGGGAAAATATTGAAGCATGGGGTTTGATTCACAGCCTGGTAAGGTAAGAGAAAATGCTTCTCATTCTATGTGTACTATTTTGGTTTTTTATTTTTTAGATTTGGTGTCAGTAGCAGCGTCAAAGTGGGGCAGATGTTAAATGTCTGGTATCAGACCAAGGACTCTTTTCTAAAATGCTGAATAAAGCTGGCTAGAAAGCAAAACATGTTTTAGGGAAAATGGGGATGTTTTAGAGTTTTTGTCTCATCAAAATGAAAATAAGAAGGAAGGAAGAGCAAGTGAGCAAACAGGTTCAGCTGCCAGCATGCCAAAGCCTGGGGATATTTCTATAGGATGTAGGAGACCAGAGTTCATGATCTAAAACACCTCCTTTAGTTGAGCACAATTGATCTTGTTGGGTTGGTCCTGACTTCATAAAAATCCCATTTCTTGGGACAGAGGAGAGAAGATGACTCCAAGGTTGGGATATTTGCAGTGGCTGTGGGAAGACTGCGTCAAATCCTTGCTCTGCTTTATTTGGAGCCAACTCAACCTTTCCTGTATCACATGGTGTAAATCCACATCACCAGGGAACGTGCTGACCACTGGCCACGCTGGGATCCTTTCCCAATCAGCTTTTGTCCATCAGTCTCAAGCTGAGCAGGAATATTCTTCACAGAAAGCTTTTTGTGAAAATGAGAAATCAGGATTTTCTTTCCCCCTGCCCCCCAAAAGAATGGAAAAAACCCAAACCCCTTTAGTTGGAAAATGCCTGACAAACACCAACACTGAGCTCTGATGAGGTCAATTGCCCACTTGCCTCCTTCCAGCATTTGTGTCTTTTTATTTCAAAACAGCTTGAGAGCTGCTCTTCTGGCAGGAAATTGCAAAAAAGCCAAGGCTGCATTTAAATTCAGCTGCAGCTTGCACTGAGGGCAGTTTTGAAATAATCTTTATATAGAAGATGTTGTCTCAACTACCTATTGAACATATTGAACCCCCCCCACACCTAATCTCCCTGCTTTGCACAAAACATAAAATTTATCTCATAAACACCAGAACCTGAACCTAAGAAAGAGGCCTGGAAAAAGCAGCTTTAGCAATAGAAGCAGTAAGTCCATCCCAGAGGGACTTTCACTGTCACATGATGGCTAACTGGGAATGTGTATACTGAGAAGGGAGGGAAAAAACTGATAAGGGGGTCAGAGAGGTTGAAAACACAGATTTTATTGGCATTAGGAATGTGACCACTTTAAGCAGCATGTCCAGGGATCAACTTTCCTAGACAGCAGATTACTGCTTGTATTCCTACCTCTGCTGTTGGTCTCTTGAAGGGTTCTCAGATAAATAACTTTCCCCTTTGTGATCCTGCTTCCCTCACTCTAAAGTGCTGTCAGTGATGTTTGTTGCCTTTGTAAAGCACTTTGAGTTCCATGGGCAAAAGGAAGGTGTTAGAGCTGCTGTTAGCTCCAAAGGGGAAAAAGCTGTAAAACTGAGGTCTGAAGTCAACCTTATTTTTCTGTGTCTTTTTCCTCTTAGTAACATTTTATCTTTAGGGAAGAAACTGCTGGTTGCAAACTGGAGAACTTACAAGTGGCCAACAGCTTTGACTTCCGAGTCAAGAGTGAAACTTTGCTGTGGCTGAGGTGTGTGCAGGTGGATGGAAAATCATTGCAGGGGACATAGGGTGACAATTCTCTGGGTGTCCCACTGGAAATCTGGGTCAGGGGCAAGCCAGGGAGGCTGAGCTCAGAGTCAGATGTTCAGATCCCTCACCAAAACTGTGGCTGGTCACAGGATTTCTGGGATCCATCTCCTCTCTGTGTACTCCAGATCCCCAGCCCTGGGCACGTGCTCACCCTGCTCCCTCCTTCAGGTTATTACAGTTTGTGCCATGGTCAGAGCACTCAGCCCATCCTCAGAAGCTTCTCTGTGCACAGCCAGGGCAGGCACAAACAAGAAATGTGCTTTGTTCATGAGCAAAACCAGACAAACAAAAATAAGGTGCATTAAATAGAAATCACACAATATATAAAAAGTCCTCCACATTTTTGCCATTTCCTCTACACAAATTATTGCATTTAGGTCACAATCAAAAAAAAAAAATCATGCATTGGAGCCCTTATTACTATTGCCATGGGCCTCAAGCAATCAATACTACAGCCAAAGCAGCTGCATTTGGAGACTTTGTTCTGCCATTTGATTCCTAAACAGATTTTTCATGACCAAATTAGAGAATGAAACAAACAACTATTCAAGAAGGCTTGTTATTGAATGAGGTTCTATAATCCAGTGCCACAGCTTATGGTCCATATGGAGGCCCAGCTGAGAAATCCAGCACTGCTTGATCAGCAAAGCTACAAATATTTACAGAGAACAGAAGTCAAATGGGAAGGACTGTCTGATCCAAGCTAAGCATGTGTGTAACTGCCCAAAGCATGAAAACAACAGGTTTTTCTCAATTTTTCTTGCTGTATGGGTGGTCCCCAGTGTTATCCATAAATAATCTTTTTTTTTTTTTAAACTTTGTACAGGATAAAGAGGATAATAACCGTACCAGCTTCACCAGCCCATGGAGAGAACAGCTGAGGAGAGCATGTGAAATTGCTGTGATGAATAGCAGAAGAGGGGAAGGCTTCTGGCAGTGAGGGAGATCTAAGCAGCACATCAGGCCAGGAAGCAAACTGAGAGAAAACTTTTTTGGCTAGGATTGAATTAGGAGTGGTGGATGGTGTTAAAGAACTGAAAGCCAACAGGTTCTCTGTGCAAAAGAAAACCAAAGAAAAATGAATGCATCAAAATATGTGACTTAAATCTTGTCTAAATTAAGGAAGAAACACTAAAGTGCTGTTCTGAAGAAAGAGCTTGAACTCATTTAAACCTTGTCTAAATTAAGGAAGAAACACTTAAGTGCTGTTCCAAAGAAAGTGCTTGAACTGAATCAGAGAAAAGAGATTCTAAAACAGTAACAGAGAACCTTCCTCCTCTTTAGAGACAGTGAAAGAGAAAATAGCATGTGCCTTTCTATTAAAAACATGCCTTTCCAAGGAGAAAAGGCTTGAAACCTGAATACTTCAAAGATATTAACCCCAGTGCTCTAGATAACTCTTACAGGGATGGGCAATGATGGTGGCATCAGAGCACTTGACCTGGAAGCCTCTGTTCCAGAGGCAAGACCAAGCTGTTCTGTCTAAGACACGGAGCACATTGCTGATGTAAAGATGGGTTATTTGCAAACCACACCTGCAGCACCCCAGCCTCCCCAGTGCCTCCAGGAGCTGCTGAAGATCCAGGCAGCTCAGCCCAAGGAGGTCCAAGCTGATCGACCCCTTCAGCTGCAGATACCTCTGGACTCTTGGTAGGACTTAGCAAGCTGTAATCTGCCCCTGGCCACACACCACACTCACCTTGTGAAGGCCTCAGGCTGGTTGGAATCCCTGCTACCAGCAGCAATCCAAATGTTAAAGATCAGCACATTGGATAAATATTAACAGAGTTCCAGGCCAACAGCTCAGCAGTGAAATGCTGCCATGTGCTGAGATTTTTTTTCCTGATCTATGGCTGTCAGTGGTGTGAGCTTGTGTCAGCAGCCTCTTCTCCATTTCACTAATGACAGCTGTAAAACTCCTCTATCAACAAGCTGGCTTAAGCCATGACATGAGTGTCTTTGCTGTCTCTGTGCACTTTGCAATCTCTTCCTCCTGCTCAGAGAGGGCTAGA
Organism: Zonotrichia albicollis; assembly: GCF_047830755.1. Taxonomy (NCBI): domain Eukaryota; kingdom Metazoa; phylum Chordata; class Aves; order Passeriformes; family Passerellidae; genus Zonotrichia; species Zonotrichia albicollis. Next base: position 6,862,735 of record NC_133840.1, read on the forward strand.
AGCTCACATACATCATGGTGGGACACAGACTCCACAGCTGCCTTAGAGATGAACTAAACTATCACAGTTGAGACAGCCACAACACACAGAGGGCCATCACACCATTTTGGAAAGCTTCAAGCATTCACCCAAACAGAGTAACACCACACCTCATCAGAAGGCTTCAAGCATCTGCTCAGACAGAGTAACATCAACCCACCTCAAAAAGGCTGCAGGCATCTGTCCTTCCTGTTCTCAGCCCTTTTTTACACCCCTCATGTTCATGCAATGCACCTGTGTGCCCTCTGTTCCCTTTGGTGGTTGCTCAGTGCACCTGGGCACTCCATGGCTCATTGCTTTCAATGAGCTGCTCACCTGCTTTTCACAGCTGGAGCTCATTGGGGATGAGGCTCAGGCACAGCCCCAGCCCAATCACCCCAAACTGTGTGCCCACAATGAACAGATGTCAGGAAAAAAATGGTAAAAAAGCATTTTCCATCAGAGGCACTAAAAAAGTGCAGGAGAGTGTTCCTCAGGTTGTTCAACAGCAATCAGTATAATGTTGTTTGGGTCATTCTTCTACTGAGGTTTCCTCAGGCAATAACATGGAAAGTTACTTTCCCATTAGAATATTGATGGAGCTCCTGCAGGTGACAGTGTGGCCAATCCTGGACTGGAATTTCAATACATTGGATCTTCTCTGAGAGAGGCCTGGAACTTCTGGGTAAGTACACTAGCAGAAGAGGTATCTGTACACCATACACAGAAAGTATTATGCATTTCAGAATACACTTGATTTTTAAGTAGTTCTTGAACTCCCAAGTGCTCAAATCACTTCTGAAAGTAAAATAGTGACTCTTGAGTCAGAAGCTTTTGAAAGTATTATCCTCTGTGTTTTCCAGTTTTGTTCCTCTTCAAGCACTTAAGTGATTTTTAAAGACACTGATCACCCACAGGTTGTGTTGCTGCTCCTGACAGTTGTGAGCAGTCAGCACCTCTGGAGAAGTTGAGAAATTTGGTGCCTCAGTTCATTTGCCTGGATTTTAAAACTGTGGCCTCTGCTTTTATTGACTTTTGAGACAGGTGAAGTTGATAAAGTGAACAATATAAAAAGTGCAGCAGAGCATTAAAAAGCAGGAAAGATGATGAGAAGAGATTGTGGCCAAGATTAAAAGACAGGATTTCATTGGGATGTTTTCCTTATGCCAAGACTTCCTTTTTATTGCCTTTTTTTTCCCCTTCATGTGGAGCTGCACTGAAAAAGCTGCATCCTGACTCTCCCACACCCCTGTATTTTATCATAGTCAGTGATGCAGATCCCTCTAAAAAGCACCTTAAATATTTTTGTGGTTAAATGTCACCTGGCTTGGGGGAAGCAGAAGCCTCACACACAGGGCTCATAGGAATGAATCATTTTATAACTCACAATCTCTGCAGCTCCCCCTCGTCTGGCCTTATTCTCAACCTGAACTCAGCCAGGGTCTGTCCCTGCAGTCACTTGGACAAGTCCCTGAAGTCCCCTGGGCTGGAGGGTTGGTGCCACACCACACTGCTCTGGTGTCCAGTTCTGCTCTGGTCAGTGTCTCCGGCTGCAGCTCCTCCTGCTCGGGCTCCTCTGAGGCTCTGTGGGTTTCACATTTGATTTTGGAGGTTTGGACAATCCTCCTGCTTGGCTCTCCCAAGTTACGCAGGGTCAGACCTGGTTAGTTGTTGGATGGAGTGGCCTCCAAGGAAAACACCTGCAGGAGGTGTGATGGTGACTCCAGAGGTGGCTCAGTTCCCTCACTCAGGGTTGAACTGGTCTCTCCAGGGCCAGAAAGTGCAGAACTGGCAGAGATGGCAACTTCCAAAGGTCAGGGCAGGATGGAAAACCAATGCCTGTTTGTTTTCTTTGCAAGGGCATGAGGAAAGTTCCTGCCCTAGAAACAAGGCGCCTCTGGTGTGATTAAAGAAGTCAACAAAACTCTGCTTCTTAAAACTGGGAAATCACTCTTTGGAAAGATCACACTTATGGGATTCCAGCAGGTCAGAAAACATCTCTAGACTACAGATTCTTAATATCTCTCCTGCATTCTGACCATGCAGTCACATTCCCTGCCCATAGGATCAGTCTGTGCAGTGCAAAAAATACTAAAAATGCTTCTACCTGCATTCCTCACACTGCTTATCTAGGAACTGTTCTGCACTCTGTGGAATGAAGAGAACAACAGCTGAAAGGTTTTTTTCCCAACCAGGATTGAAGCAATTTCTTCCTGTTCATGGCCAATTGTTTCAAGTGTCACTTAGAAGAGGTGTAGGAGCAATCAGGTCCATTGGAGACCTGATACAATCTGTGGCTTGTCTTAGATTGTCACATACCTGGTGAACTTGGAATGAAATCCTGATTCTTGTTTTATCAAAATCAGTTTGCTCTTTCATCATTTTTGGTCAAACTTTCTTTTTACTTAGCACTTTTTCTAAGTGCCCAAATAGCAGTGGATGAAAGTCCTGTAACATAAATCTTTCAACCTCTTTGGATACTTTCCTATGTATTACACCTGGCTCAAAACTTCAGCTCTTTAAATGAGAAAAGATGCTGTGGTTCCTCCCACTAAAAGTGGTCATTGATCTCACTAACATCAGATTTACTCCTGTGAAATACCTTTCTCAAATCAGCATGTTGTTGCAATAACGCGTCCTAAGGTGAAATCTACTTCTAAAGTAAATCTTTTTCTTCATGAAGGAGAACTTTTTTCTGATATTCCTCACTTGCACAGTCTACTGATCACTAATTTATTGCATCTTTCTGTGGGATAGGGCTGAATGCAGGCTGGATTATAAGGTATTGAGTCACTGTTCATTACTGATTTATTGAAGCCTGTAATGGGAACAGAATGAAACAGTGCTAAGCCTGTTTGAAACTAAAGCCAAATGAATGTAAAGCATATGCTCAGTGTAAGTGCCTCTTTAAATGTTGTCCTAACAGAAGGATGGATTTCACATCCTTAAGGATTTTGCCTTAAATCATAGGGGTCAAAATTCAGGGTTTGTTTCAATGAATCAGTCAGGGCAGTAGAAATGAGCTGTTTCTGATCTCCCACTGATGGCACTGCCACTGCAGACAGGCACTTGGTGCTCCATCTCATCTGCTGCTCCTCTTGGTTAGTGCTGCAGTTCTTCATGTGCATTTTTGCCAGTTGGAGCTGGAATTGCCACTTCCTATTTGAGAGGAGAAGGGGAGAGTAAGTACAATTTCTAGATTTTTTGTGGATTTAGGCATCTTCATGACAGCTTTACTGAGCTTGCTCATATTATGCTCTCCCTGGCATTTCCTCCTTTTGAAGTCATTAAAGCCAATTTCATATTTATAAATAAAGTGTCCTAATGCATCTAATATATGATGAGGTCTGGCTGCTGCCTGATTTTCTTTTTAATGTTTACACCAGGTGCCTCTTGCTTTCAAGGAACCAAGCAATGAATAAATTTAACAGATATTTCTTTTAATTAGCCCCCAAAGAGCTAGCAATGAAAAACACTATCAGAAACATTCTAGTGCTTTAGAAAATATAAGACTTCTTCACAAAGCCTCTACACAGAATTACAGAACAGCAATAAAATCATCACTTGCATGCAGAAATAGATTGTTTACACAGGGATCTCTTATGAACTGGCATTTATTATGATTAACTTCTAATCACACAAATGTTTCCACACATGCATCTGAGCAGAGCCACTGAAATCAGTGGGACAGCTCTGCTGCCTGACATTAGGTACAGGCATTAAAGTTTGTGGGATTAGAGCTCCATTTGTGTGTGTCTCTAAGAGCTTTGTCTTTTCTCAGAAGGGGGAAGGAAAATTTATATTCCAGATTGGTGTAATTACTGTAGGACATACAATATTGGCAAACTAGATTCTCTGAATATCTGCAACATTTCAAAGAAGTTTAAGATAGAGGCTAAAGCTGACAGTTTCTTATTCTGACTTACATTCTGCCCCCTCTGCTTTTGATTCTGCATTCAGAGCTGCCACAAGAATGTCAGCACTGCAATAAATATGCATTTATGTAGCACCTTTTTTTTTGAAGTTTTCTAAACACTTTACAGACAGCCCTTTATATTCACAGATCTCAAAGTATTTTAGAAATCTCTGTTAGTATTGTTTTCTTCCTTTTACTGAGGGAGCAATGGGTGTGTTTCCAGGGGAGCAAGTGATTCAGGAGCCAGTGCTTCCAAATTAGCTAAATTAGAGTTCTCTTATGAAAATTTTCTCCAAAAGGTCTCAAGTGGCTCTGAGGGAAAACATGAAGTTTTTATTTCTATCTTTCAGTGTGCTGGTATAGGCAGGATTACACAGGGCTAATAAACCTCATGTGTAACAAGTGTCAGCCCAGAAAATTCCTATCAGCCAGACACACAGTAATTGTGTCTGCCCTATGGTTGAAATATTGGGAAGAAAATCCAAGAATCCTGGCTCCAAAGTTGTTTGTTGTAGGTAGATCATGGGGTTGAGGGATGTGGTGATTCTGCACTGACAGTCCCACAGGTCAGTGTTACACGTGGCTTTGGGGGAGACTGAATTTACATCCTGCAGTCTGTTTTTAGTGTCTGGTTTATCTGGGTTGCAGCTGAATTGTCCCCAGATGTCCAGATCATACAGCTAGCTGTGTGCCACCCAAAATATCCTTAAAACCAGGAGCCCTGGGCAGGGGAGAGCAAGGACCTGCACATGGATCTGCAGGAAGCAGCCTTTGGTCTGCACCTTTGCTCTGCTCTCAGGTGACACATCCCAGCACCCACAGTCCTTCTTTAAGGAGTCACAATCCCCAGATAAGGACTGTAAAGATCATCCCATTGTATTGATCCCATCCCTGAAACAGCCAGCTGAGGAAAAAATCCTCCCTTTTCTCCCCCAGCCACATGGAAATTCCTTCATTAGAGACCACTATAAAGCTACAGAAATATCCTCTTCCAGCAACATACTCCCCGTAATGTTGTTATGGGAAGTGCCTTAAAAGTGGCAATCAATTCTTCTTTGAAGTCATTAACCAAAAACGAGTGCAGGAGTCGTGAGAGGGCTGGAAATAGGAGAAGATTTAAAGTGCATCTCTCACATGTGCTCCAGCAGAGAGGAGGAAGGAGATCCAATTGCTTTCTTACCCTTGGAATTTCTCTGTTGGTTTTAATAGTCTGATACCCTAATGACAAACTCCACACACACTCTGGGGTATGTTCTCAGCTAAATCCATGGGGATACAAGTCTGTAATACTCATTAACGTCAAGGAGTGTTAGGAGGAACATAAATCTTTGCTCACTAAGATGTGAATCTAGACTCTGATGTTCACCACACAGCATCAGCTGCTGACTGAAGAATAAGAGGAATTCCAGCACCTAGAAAGTCTCCTTGAGAGTTCCTAGACTAAACAATCAATCCAGCCAAAAAAAATCAGGGATGAAATTTCTACTCCACACTTTTGGTTGAAAACACCAGCTGTGATATGGAGTGATGCATATCCAACAGGCAGGCTCCAGCTCACACAGGAAGTCCATAAAATCCCTGTGAATCCCCAGCTGGCTAGACAAGCTCTCTAGTTCCACCAGAAACCCTGGAAAATAGATAAGCAGTGCATTTCTCAGTTAATTGTTAGTGCCATACAGCCCAGGAAAACATCACACTATGCACATACATAAAGAGGAATTTTGATGCCAAGAAATTAGAACTACTCTATAACAGACTTCTGATTTGTGATTTCCTTGGCACCAAGCCTAACACAAAATCACTGTGATTTCCAACTACAAATATTTTTGGAACCACCAGACTTGGTCCCATGTGTATGCTAAATGAAATGAATGTTCAAAATCCACAATAAAACTCCAGAGGGGAGACTCCGATTAGAATATTAACATTAATCTTAGGAAGTCACTAGGAACCATTCAAGCTATAATAATAAATTGCAATAAAGAAGGAATATAAGGCTTTTTTGCTGTCTGTTCAGTAAGCAGGTGTTACTGTGAACACTCTAATCTACACAGCACAAAAGTGAAGTGGTTGCCCTTAAATTTTCCAGTTGTGTAAAATAAATAAATGACATTACCATTATATGTACAACAATCCCTCTTATAGGAGCTTAAGTGTAGCTGGGGGACTGGTGCAGATACTGAGATAACGTCATGCAGCTCCCCAGGATAAGACTGGAAAGTTTTCAAAAGCAACCCTTCTCTCAACAGAGGCAGGAGCAGGAGCCTGAATTCACTCCCACTTTGTGGTGAGAGCCATCCTTGAGTCTCTTGCTGGTGACAGAGCCCCTGGAACTCACCCTGAGAAGTGACAGATGTAAGGACATGATGCTGTCATGCTGCTCCAGCAAGGGGCTGAGCTGTGCTGTTCTGACTTGCTGCCTGGACTGACTTTGATCTTATTTAGATGCAGGCTGAAGTGCTAAAATTTAAACCTGTGAATTGTACCTTAGCAGCAGTGGTTTGATTGTAATGAATGGTCACTTCCAAAAGCAGCTTCCTTTGACTTGCAGCAGTTAATCAGGACTTCTCATCTCTGTCACCCACATGATATGGATATATATTTCCAGTGCCACACGTTTCTGTTTATTTAGAAGCTTTCACCACCATCTCTAACATGGCAATAAAACTGTGGTTCTCAACTTACAATCTTGGCTAGCAAAATTCAGGAATAAGGATGATCAGGAGGTGAATCAAACCAAACCAAACCTTTGACTTTGACTGGAATATTTTTAGGTTTGGTGTTCTGAAATGTAAGTGGTGACAGAAAAAGTTTCTTGTTATCATTAGAAAATTGGACTCAAGTGGGACCAGCACATGATTCATTGTATTTTCACAAATAGGTGAGCAATGAGTTGTACAGGAATTTCCTAGTTCAGTAAAGTGCTGTTTTCCAGTTCAGGCACTGGCTCCCAATGGTGAACATATTTCTTTTGTTCTGGAGAAGTCATTTTTCACACCTGGCTATTTTGTGGTGTTCACTGGACTTCTGATGCAACTCCAGGAAGTCTGGGAGCTCCCAAAGCACAGTCTGCTCTGCAGGATCTGTAACTCAGCAGCAACAGCAAGGAGCTGGAAGCTACTCAATGCTGAGCTGGATCATTGACTGAATATTTTGGGATTCACTCAAGGCTTGTCAGGAAACAAACTCCAACCCTGAAATACAAAGTATTGAGACTCCCCAAGGAATTTTTTTGATCACACTTATCAAGCAATTCACAAAGAACTGACCAAACTCTGGCTTTGGTGTGTTTGTGTGTCCCTGTGAGGAGTTTTCTGTGTGCAGCCTCACAGAGCAGCAAAATTGTCCTTCCAGGTATGACACTGCTCTATTAATAGTCTATGAGGTACTAGGAGCACATGAAAGACACTTCAGATGACTCTTGAAAAATGAATCAGTATCTGCTCTGAAACTGGACCCCAAGTATGGAATAGGATGTGCCTGTGAGAGATTATTTTGGGGCCATATGGTTTCTTACTCTGCTCCACCCTCCTTTTCAGGAAACTAACAAGTCCCAGCACCCTGTACTCATTGCAGAGGGATATGGGCATCTTCTGGGGGCAGACTTTGTTGGGCTGTTAGGAATTTTGTTCTTTCCTAACAGATAACTGCTCTGCTAATGCCTCCTGGCCTGTCTTTGTGGAAAACACTTGTGCCGGCAGAAGCCCTTATGCACCAATTCTTGTCTCTATCCTACAAATAAGTTGCTGGCTTTTCTCTTCACCACTCTGCTTTTATCTCCTGTCTGTCCTGACTGCCACATCTCTCCTGCTGGCTGCTGGTGGGACAAGCCTGTGATTTGTTCCAAGCAAACACACGTGCACAGTTCCCACCATTGTGTGGTCTCCTGCTCTGAACTTACCTGTGGGTGTTTACTTTGGTGCCATGACCTGGTATTTTGTAGCTCTGTATCTTTTTTCCCTCCTTCCTTGATATTTTGTTCCCCTCAGCCACGATAACTCTTCGTCAGAAGCTGCTGCATTTCTGCTTTGATCATATAGAATGCACTGTATAGCCTCGGGTAACACAGTGCTGCTTCACACAGATGAAATAGCTACAAACCCTCTTAGAAGTGGGGTTTAAAAAGGGATACCAGTGAAATCAGATCCCTCTAGCTGGACAGCAGTCTGATAGCAGAACAAGGGCTGTTGTGGTATTTGGCAGCCAGACAGTCTTTATTGTTATTAGATGAAACAAAGCTTGTGATCTTTAGTCCTTGACCTTCACTGCAGCAGCACACTCTTAATCAGACCTTAATTTAACACCTAACATGGGCACAGAAAGGCCCAGCCATGGGCTGCTGGTTTAATTACAAATAGCTGATATCATCCAAACCAATTTAACCTCATTGCTGTGTGCTGGGCACAGGATGGGAATCACAGCACAAACCAGCACCCAACAGAAACAAACAGCAATGGGCTGCTCAAAGTTTTGTTTGTTCACTTAAAAAAGAAATAATTACTCCTCTGGATACTTTGCAGGTGATGTTAAAACCTTTTCAGGGAGAGCAGGAATCAGCATGATTTACTAAATCTCTTTGCCCTTTATGCTTTCACTCTGGCATTTTAGGTATTTCTAATATTTAAAGATCAAACCTCCTGCTGATGGCATTCTCCCATGCACATTCATGGGATCTGTTGCTGTGCAGTAGCATCTGTGTATCTGGGTAAGAAGGAATATTTATGTGTTTCATGATAAGATTTTCACATTTTACTGCTGCTTTGTGCTCAGTTCTTCACAAACTGACACAATATTTATTTTTGACATTTAAATCTGAACAGTCATATTTTTACATGTTTTGACACAAAATTTGGTCTCTTTCTGATTTAGCCTGAAAATCTGAAAACATCCAGCCTTCTTTCAGAAACAGGATTGTTTTGATTAATCAGGTTTCACTCAATTTTTTTTCCCCAAAACCACCATCAGCAAACCAAATAAACAAAAAACATTGTAAATAGTCTGCAGCTTTTTAGTAAAATCCCAAATTTTCTATGAAATCTCAGTTAACTACACAAAGATTGCTGCCAGCATCGCAGGTTTGCTTGAAAGAGATTGCCTTGAGTTTGCAAGAAGTGGATGCCTACCTCTGGCAGAGCACCTTAACAAAAACACTAATGAATAAAAATGATGTAAAATATTAATGAGCAGCAAGAGCTTGGTCTCTGGAATGTAGAAAACAGAGGTTCCACTGTCAGTGTTTGTCACTGGCTGGCTGAAACTCATCTTGAATCATGTAGCTTCATTCTACAGAAGAACTCTGGTGGCCCTTAATGAGGTTGGGCAAGAAATTAACATTCTGTGTGCTCTGTCCTACCTGACACATCCCCTGTGGCAGGGCAGGACAGGTGCCAGCACACTGGTCACCTGTGTCCCATTGCTGCTGGAGGTGGATCTGCCCTGGGACAGTGGCAGGAACAGGCAGGCACTGGGATTTGCACATTGTGCCCATGGAAAGGTGAGTGGGGATTGCCTGACACTCTCAGTAGGAAGCTTCTCACTTCCACTCTGCACAGACATGAAGGACTTCTCAAGATGTAAGAATCAAGCCCCAAGATTTCAGGATGAAAGGAATTTAAAATCAAAATGAACACAAAACCTCCAAGGGAAGTTGTGAATAAAATTTCTTCTGTTGCAGAGGAAAGCAAGACCTTGCCCATGGAAATGCTTTTGTGCTTTAAAGGCCAGATCACAGAACATCTTCTCTGGTGCTCTCAGGGGCTGTTTGAATGTGAGTTCCAGCTGGATTGGTGAGTACATGTTGATCCCCACTGTCCCAGCTTTGGAAGGGGACAAGGCCTTTGTGAGTTTAGCTCTCAGTTTGGTTTCTACACAGTGACTGCTGTGCAGTCATGTTCTGGTTCACTTTGCACAAACTTTCCATTGTAGCCCCCTTACACTGACTGAGCTTTGGCTGAGACAAAAGGAGGACTCGTAGTGTCAGAGCCATGGTGGGACAAGGTTTAATCTCCAGCTGATGCTGTACTTACCCAAAATCAATATGAACAGCAGGCTGTCACTGCAACTGGAAAAAGACACTCTATGACAGGCTTATGCTTTTTTAAAAACTATTTCAGTTTATCTTGTGCAGCTCTTTTGTATAGGTAATTCTTTCTGTTGCAGGGTCTGCTGAAATGTTCCCAGGCCTGGCTGGAGGATCAGTGTTGCTTTAAAACCTGAATAAACACTTATACGCCCTGGTAGCTTCAGATCCAGTAGCCAGAACAAATGACATTTTGCATGAATTCTTCCAAGTGAATTGCTCTGTGACCACTGTAGGCATTTGAGTTTTTGACTCATGATATAGAGTGCTGTTAAAGCTTTTCTTGAAGAGCTCTGAAATGCCCTTCTTTCACCACCCCGATTGTTTCCCCAGTCAGTGCAGTTAGCTGGGAGCCCAGTATGGTTTCACTACTCCTGTGAGTTATGTTTTGACTTGGGGTTTGGACTTTTTTGTGATTGAATGTTTTTACAGGGCTCCCTGTGACCTCATGCAAGGGCAATCGCTGTGTTGATTTGCAGGAATGTAGATGGGCCTGCAGAAATGTCAGGGTCTCCCATTAAGATGTTTCTTTCACCTCAGCAGGGGGACCGGGTTACTGGAGTGTTGTTACTGCGATGCCCTGCAGTCAGTAACACAGCACGAGAGCACAATTGCCCTGATGTATTCCAGCAGCATGGTGTTAATGTGCCATTGCTTCTCGGGATTTCAGCACCAAGGCATCACTTCTGTGCATTACAATAACACAGGCAAGTGGGCTTCTGCTCTAGGAAAACAGCACCAGTCCCTGCAGCCCTTTGTGCACTGGGGTAGTAGGATACAACCAGCAATTTCCCATTGTGCCTGGATGCAGGACCTGCTCTCAGAGTCCTGGATGAAGGACCTGTTCTAAAAATCCTGGATGCAGGACTTGCTCTCAAAGGCCTGAATGTAGGACCTGCTCTCAGAGTCCTGGATACAGAACCTGCTCTCCAAGTCCTGCAGAGCCTTTTTCACCTTTTCCCTCTGAGGACTGGATCCCAGCTCAGTGGAAATCACCAGCACACTCCCATTGCTCTGGGATACCTCTGGAAGAAGCTGGCTCAGTGCTGCATTTCCCTCTTTCACAGTGCCTAAACATTTGCAATAACATTCCAAAGTGCAGTAAATGTTCTATAAGTGCACTCATATATGTGCAGTGCAATGTGGGTGCACTCACAGAACATGTTTTGACTGCAGTTCTCTTTCTGTTGGCATTTGTCTGTACCATCTGATGAGTATTTGCTCTACAAAGGCACCTAAAAGAGCAATTATATTTTCCAGAAAGTCTTAGAAGTTCTCTTTATGGGCAAGTATTTGTTATGCTGGGAATTGAACTCTTGCAAAGAAAGCAAAGTTTCAGCTTTCTTGATAAAGGAAAGCAGCACACCTTGTTCATGTTTTTCGTGATATTTTTGTGATTCTTATCATGCTGAGTGTTCTTCTTAGGTGTGGAGTTCCCAAAGATGGATGGTTAGAGAATCTTAGCTTGTGTGAAACTCAAAACAGGAATTCTTGAGCTTTCATTACTGTAGAGAAAAGCTTGAGAAAAATGCATGTGGAAAACAAATACCAGATTGAAAAGAAGGAACCCAAAGTCATGAGCCAATGTGATGCAATATTGTGGTATAGAGACTAATTTATTCCCAGGTTCTCAATGAAAACTGCTGCTTATCCAGCAAAATAAAAATGTTTTTAATTTTATTGCCTTAATTATACTTAATCCAACATCAAAATGGTTTTGCTTATTTATTTGTCACAAATATTGCACCCTATATGAAAACATAAGTTTTCATTAGGAGTTAATCTGATACAAAATTAAATACTAGCCTTATTCAGAGGTACTTGTATATCCATGTGGGTGTGTGAGTATCAGTTTGTGTCCATGTCTTTTTATTTTGAGTTAATACTGGTATTTTCATGCCTGATTCATAAGTTTTGAATGCTTGAGCTTGGCAGCACTGAACATCTGCCTTAATTGTGGGTATCAAGCTTCTTTGAAATTCTCACCTAAATTTAAAATTTCAGCCATAAAAAAATAATCCTGGACCAGACAAACCACTTGCCAAATGCTGGGCTATAAATTACAGGCATTTCTTTTTATTACAGAGTTATACAGTAAATAAAATAAACCCCAAACACCTAAACCCACAAATCTAATTACACCAAATGTGCTCCTCGTCCAAAGCTGAGCCCTGAGCTCAGCCTAGCCCCAGATGGGCCTAATGGTTTAGCTGCAAACTAAACTTCTGTAAAAACAGGAGCTGAAATAGCAACACAAGAGTAATGCTGTATTAGCCCTCTAGGGAAGTATCTAAATAAGCAGTAAAAGTAATGAAATAGCATTTATAGCCTTTGTGTCATAAATGCATTATTTGTAAATAAAAGCAAAGCAGGTTTGCTGTGGTAAACTGGTAGAGCTTTGCTCCCAGTTCTACTCCCAGCTCTGTTCCCAGCTCTGTTCAGAAAAGGCTGATGGAGTTGGGGTTTTTCAACCTGGTGAAGGCTCCAAGGAGACCTCATTGTGGCCTTTTGGTACTTAAAGGGGACTTATGAGAATGTTGGGGTGAAACCCTTTAGCAGGTCCTGTTGTGACCATGTAACACAAGGAGTGCTTTGTCTTCAGCAGTGCTTGAGGGCAGGGAGAAGGGATTTTACTTGCCTAGCACAGGAGGATAGAGCTGTGCACATTTGCATGCACTTTGCATTTTCCTGGTAGATGTCCCTACACTTTGAAAAGTTTAGCCCAGGAAGATACCTAAGAAAAATCAATTTTTATGGAATTTATAGTCAGCATGTGAATCCTGTTCCAAGAGGCCTTTTAGAGATGGTCATCTCCATGCATTTGTTTGCTTTGCTTCATAACAGGAGGCAGGAGTTGTGTCTTGTTTACTGACTATACCTGGCATAGCCACAGGCTAAATTTGCAAAAGAGAGAGAAAAAAAAAAAGGTGGAGGCATTAATTGTTCATTACAAAGAGCGAAATATTGTAACTAATCATGGCACAGCTCTGCTGCTAATGCATTTGAAACCTCCTTCCACCCCCCCTAAACCATATGGGGGTTTAAAATGTAAATACAATTTGTAATTGAGAGCAGCATTTTATTACTTGCTTTTAAGAGGCACAGGACGCCTGTAACCCTCAATATGAAATTTCCGCTGGCTGGAAATAAATTCAGCTCCGTGTTTTGCTTTTATTCCCGCCTGGGAAAGGTAAGGGCCGGCCTGCAAGCGCTCAGGCTCTCACTCAACACCCAGGGAGAAGTGGCTAGGAGCTGTGGTTTCCAGTCACACGCTGCCTTCCTCACAAGCAGAATAAATCCTCTGAGATGTTGAGAGCTGCTGAGCTACCACAGCCCGGGCTGGAGGCAGTGGAGCTGCAGGCACCCAGCCCTTGTATTGTATTTGCCCCATGGCAGGAGGGAATGATGAATCTGTTTCTATGTTCTTAGAAGGCTAATTTATTATTTCATGATACTATATTATATTAAAGAACACTATACTAAACTATACTAAAGGATAATTACAGAAGGTTAAAAAGATAATAATGAAAATTCGTGACTCCTTCCAGAGCCCTGACACAGCTTGGCCATGATTGGCCAATGAGTCAAAACAATTCATATGAAAGCAATGAAACAATCACCTGTTGGATAAACAATCTCCAAACACATTCCGCATGTGAGCACAACACAGGAGAAGCAAATGAGAGAAAAATTTGTTTTCCTTTTTCTCTGAGCCTTCTTAGCTTCCCAGGAGAAAAGCCTGGCAAAGAGATTTTTCAGAAAATATGACTGTGACACCCTTGCCTGGATTTGTTCCTCTCCAGGACTGTGGTGCCCTGCAGGGAGGTCATTGCTCCCCCGTACTCAGCACTGCTGAGGGCACACCTGAGTGCTGTGCCCAGCTCTGGCCCCTCAGCTTGGGAAGGACATGGAGGGGCTGGAGCACATCCAGAGGAGGCAACGAGGCTGGAGAGGGGCTGGGAACACAAACCCTGAGAGGAAGCCCTGAGGGAGCTGGGGGTGCTCAGCCTGGACAAAAGGAGACTCAGGGGTGACCTTGTCACTCTGCAGCTCCCTGAAAGGTGCTGTGCTCAGCTGGGGCTGGGCTCTGTCTCCAGGCAGCACTGACAGAACCAGAGCACACAGCCTCAAGCTGTGCCAAGGGGAAATATAGGTTGGATATCAGGAAAAATTTTTCACAGATAGAGTGATAAAGTGCCGGAATGGCTGCCCGGGGAGGTGATGCAGTCACCATCCCTGGGGGTGTTTAACAAAGCCTGGATGTGGCTCTGGGCGCCAGGGTTTAGTTGAGGTGTTGGGGCTGGCTTGGACTCGATGATCTTGAAGGTCTCTTCCAACCCAGTGATTCTGTGAATTCTGTGAGAAGCAGCTTTCACTGCTGGCTGCAGTTATCTCTCTATCAGCCTTGCAATAGCACCCCAGAAATGAGGTTGTGGGTCTGTTGTATTGAGCGCTGCACAACTGTGGAACAAGGAACAAGCTCCTGGCACAGGGAGAGGCAGATGTGAGTGCAAGGCAAGTGACAAGAAAAATACACAGAAAAAGGATGTGGGGCATTTTTCTTCTTCTGTGATGTAGGAGGTGTCACAAGGATATATGATTTATAGTTAGATCCTTTAGGGAACCAAACACTCAGGCTGTATTTGACTTAAATTAACTGTAGCAGGATTCCACTTCAAACTTTCAGGATTTTAGCAAGTTTGGGAATGCAAAGTTCTTAAATGGAGATGAAGGGTTTAAAATGGTGCCACCAAAGTTGTTACTCGTGGGTACCTCTGTCAGCCTGAAAATAATCCCCTCTGCCTTCCTGTCCTCTTTTCTGTCAGGTCTAGCTCTGGGAAGCAGCACGAAAAGAGATCCTCATAAAGAGCACAATAATCCTGCCCTGCAGCTCCTGCAGGACATTGGCAGGGAATGGAGAAAAGGAATTTATTCACATTTTGGCTGGAAGGACTGGTGACCTCCACCTGTTCAGAAGTCAGGAATGTCCAGAAAATTAAAGCATAGTGAGGGTACAGGGATTTAAATAAAGATGGGGAAAAATTTCTGGATTGCTGTGCACTGGATGTTGAGGTAAACCATTACACCAGCTCATGTGTTGGTTGCTCCCTTGTAAAAAGGGCAGTTCAGGGCAAAGTGGACATTTCCACAACAACTGTAGGGGAAGGTTTAGGAAACTGTCCAAGCATGGGTGTTCCTGGGCAGAAGAATTCACATCTCTGATAGAATTATTAGGGCTTATTTTTCAAGAAGGTGAATCATGTCCCACAGTTCTAGGAAAAATACAGAAAATAATCAAAATAAAACAGAAAGTGAAATATGTACTGCTGTGAATGGACTGGGCTGCAATAATGCAAGTTTTGAGACCTTGTGAGGTGCCTCATGCCTCACAGGTTCAACTCTCATATATTCTTCTCTGAGAAATCAAGAAAGTATTAATTGAAAGAGTAAAAGGAAGGCAGCCATGCCAGTGCCTGCCACTTCAGTGAATACAAACTCATTCTGCTACTTCAAGACTTCTCGGCTGAATTAATGTGTAGGACATAATAACAGCCATGCTGAGAGTGAAATATTCCCTCTCTCATTAGAAACCACTTCTATTCTTGTTGAGCTGTATCCTCCCACCTTCATCTGCTCTGGGTTCTATCCAACATTATTTACAATAATTGTATCCACCTTCGCTGTTGGATTTCTCAAAGGAATTGTGGCTAAGAGGGATAAAAGACGTCTACACACTCAGTGGCTTTTTCCTCAAACAAATCAGGAAGTCAAGCATGGTTTACAAGGAGAAAGAGCTACTTGAAGAGCTCTGGGGTGTATTTTTTTTAACCACTTAACGTTGCAGGACACCTCGACATCCTATCTTATACATGAGGAACTAAAATTGTACATTCTGTCAAGTAGATAAGTGAGTTGATTAAAAAATCCCTGAGTATCCAAGAGCTCCTACTGAAATCTCAGGATACATAACACATTCCTTGACCTAAAGACTGGAGTGAGGTAATGTAGGAGTAATGTACCCAAAGTTTGTCCTTTCTTCCATGATCTGTCAGCTTGCTGGTAAGAAGCAAACTGTCCAGGACAGGTGTGGAGTGATGACTGGGTTTGCTAAAGGCAGTTCCTTGCACCTCTATTGGCCTTGAATATTTGTCTGTTTTCTTACATAAAAAATAAAATTAAAAACACCAAAAACAGGATGACATGCAACTGATGCCTCCTTGCACAGAAACTCTTTGCATGTCACACTGACAAACACCAAAATGCAAATGACCTCTCTCTCATCAGTAACCCACATTTATCCACGTGGGATCCTCCACAAGTGCACAGCTACAGTGGCTGAATGAGTGAAGAGGGGTTGGTCACATATAAACACATAAAACAAGAGATAAAAATAGGGTTTAAACAGACTGTGCATTTACCTGCCTCACTGAAGTGGGCACTCAGCAGGCAAAAGAGTATCTGGATTAATGAGGTTAATGAAAATTGGATTTCCTTGTGCCTGGCATATTTAAGAACCAGCAGACTTGTCTGGGGGACTTTGTTTGCTTCTGTGCTCTCAGTAACTGATACATACATGTCATCAGTGAGTTCTGAAGGCCGTCCTTATGTCTGAAAGTGAACACAGAGAATTTCCTGGGTTATTTTGCATTTTTCTTTTCAATACACAATGAGTTCACTGCCTATCATTGATGAGGGAGAATTAATTACTCACTCACCGGAAGAAAAGTAAAAATTGAAAAAGGTGGCTATTTGTTAATTCTGTCTCCTGAGCAGCTTGTTAAGTTTTTGGCTCCCTGTGGGAAGTTCTGGTGGCCCTGCTCTGCAGTCATTGCCATTCCCTGTATTCCAGCTGCTGGTGGAAGTTAGGCTGGGAGCCACAGTTATTCATGGTAAGCACCTTCCAGCTTAGATTCCAAATTTATTTTCCTTTCCCAAAGGAGATTTTCCTCAGTGCATTGCTCTGTACCTTTTCAGTGAGGATCTGCACGATGTCCACCCCCAGCTGTGCTGAGCAGCACCATGGAAATGCCTTTCCCAAATTATTTTGAGGACAGGGTGTGTGCTCAGTGTCCCCCCTGTGCAGGGACCTGGCTCCAGCTCAGCCTGGGCTCTGGTGGAAGAGAGGAGCCAACAGCTTTTCTCTCCTGCACTTGTTTCCTCAGCAAGGAGCAGCTTCCATCCCTGCTGAGGGGACAGCAGATGGTTTGTGGGGCAGTGTCACCACAACCTGCAACCCACTGGTGAAGGATGTACCTGGACCTGTTTGCTGCTCCTCCTTTCAGGAGAGATTTTGGCTTCTAGAAGCCTTGGTCTTGACTTCTACTAAGGTACAATGTGTGTCAAGTTTGTTTCTTACAAAGTTCAACCCTCTGTGCACCCAGATCATTTCAGTTTTGTCTGTTCTCATGTTCTGGGCTTTAGGCTTTGGGGTTTAGGGAGTCTCTGTATGGCCAGGATGTTCATGGCTCAGATTGCTTTTAAGCCAAAAAGCTCAAGTTAAAGATATTTCCTTCACAGACAAGGGAGGAAGACTAATTCCTCAAAGAGTAATTCAGCCCACCTGAGAGGCAATTATTACAATTTATTGTTATTTTTCAAACCTTGTGTCCTCTAAAACATGACATTTGGGGTGTGGAGTCCTGCTTTTGGGATACTTGTATGGACTAAATGGGAATATGCCAATGTGTCTGAGTGTGGCATTTGCATTTCCTCCTGTTTGAGTGACTGTAGTGTGTATTTTCAAACTACCAGGGGATTTTGTGTTGCATTTCTGAGCACATTGGGGTTGGCTCACATGCATACATAACTAATGTCTGTGTTTTGAAGTGCCAGGAATATAAAATGGGTTAGCAGGAGAACTGAGTCGAGCAGCAGGTCGAGACATGTCACAACAGGGTAATCCATCCCACAGAACGAGGATAGCTTGGGGGGCCCTAAGTTAAAAGAGCCTGATTAGTCTCAGCTCAGAGTAAGGATTAGCACAGACTGGCAAAGGCAGGAGCAAAGGCACTCAGGCACAGCTCAGTGTTGGATCTGTGGGTTCTACCCACAGCACCAAAGCACCCAGGCAGAAAGTCCCCAGTGTGAGGGTTGAAGGTGCTGAAGCATCTTTGTGAATGTGTCTGTCTGTTTCCTGAAGACTTTTACAGGAGGTTCTTACAGCTGGTCACTGTCAGGGTCCCACCCAGAGGTCCTTTAATGGCAGGATGTGCTGTCACCCACTGTGACCACCAAGCCTCCACTGCCAGGCCAATCCTCCCTCCTGCACACTGCGCCTGCAGCTCCTGCACTGCAGTGGAGCCACAGCTCCCAGCACTATGGACAAGCTGATCTTCAAAGCTCCTTTCCAGCCCAAACCATCCCATGACTCTGTCAATGCTGCCAAGGGTGCAGATTCTGTCCTCAGTCCCAAATAATCCCACTTTTTCTAAGGGGTGACAATGGGTTTATGCTGTTGCTTGTGAGGTCAGAATATGGCACCTTTCTTAGGTGCTGTGCTCGTTTTCATGATTTTAATTCAGGTTTAGGCATGTGAGCTGTTTCATTAGCACAAACAGGGGAGGTTGTTACTATGCCATGTGATGATTCCCCCATAATGATTTTTTAGAAAAGTGCCAAAGGATTGAATTAGGAACTTGTGACATTTACAAAAAGTTGTTAAATGCCTTTGTGGCTCCTGGATTTACAGCTGCTGTGCTGGAGGGATATTGCCATGTTCTGCATTCAACATCTGCAGAGTGATGCCAACCTACTACATCCATAATTTCTAAAGTTACTATTTCAGCTGGCATTTTCAACTGCATTTAAATTCTTGAATTGTTCCTCGTTTGGCAGTCCTTTTTCTAGTGCTTTTATGGATGGTGTAGCCTAAAATCTGTGCAGTACTCTGAGGTGGTACTGCTGCCTGTGTCCTATTCCATTCTCTGTGTGTTTGCAATTGAGCATCACTGGCTCCAAATCTCTGTGTGATGTGACCCAGCCAACTCTGAGATTCATCTGCAATGAAACCACAAACACCTGCCATGAATTTAGTCACTGGGTCAATATTTAGATACTGTTTTCTGTAAACAAAGTTGGATTTTGCTATGCCAATTTTTTTTCAGAGGAGGTAGAAACTTACATTGTAAAATTTCAGGGGAAGAGTTCCAATTGCTCGCCCTAAAATTTTAGGAAGCTCCATACCATATTGTAAGCATTTGAAAAAATTATGCATGTGTGTTGGTACAGACAGAAATTACAAATGCAGGAGATTAATGTAGAAAATAACGTCTTGTCCTAACAGAAAATGGCATAGTAGATCCCATCAAAAGCTAAATCAAACACAGAAATATCCAGGTAAAATTTCTGACAGAGAGAACCATTTGTCAAGCTTTGTTCCTTCATTCTTTGAAAGTTTTAAGTGAATGTAATTCCTTTCTGTGGGGATACCTGGCCAGAATGTTGGCAGATGCCTAAACCTCACCTGTTTTCCCAGAGCTCTTGAGCTTTCCTTTAACCTCCCTCCACTCCTGACTTCTGCTTTGCTAAACCTGAACTTCTCAGCAGGGTTTCTGGCCAGGAAAAACAGGCTTTGTCAGCACAAACTAATTACATTCTCATCAAATCCTATCTTGCAGCAATAATGTAGTGATCTGTCCCACTGCTTCCAAGGCCCCCAAATAATCCATGCAGAGATGGAATGACCAGCAGCACAGAGTGGGAGTGCAGGAGGTGCTGGAGCGTGGAATGTGAGGCTGAGTCCCCTCAGAGTCACTGGGGGCTGAATTCTGTCACTGAGGAAGCCATGGCTTCAGTTGGTTTGGCCAACCACCATCAACATAAGATAATATTAATAATAACCACAACAGCAATGCTTAAAAATAGGTTCTAGCTCAACCAGAAGACATGGGCTTGAAATTGATATATAAAACTCTATGGCCTGTGCTAGAGAGGAGAGGAGGTTAGAGATGGCTTTTTGGATGGATTTGTCTGTAAAACTGTAGTGGAAATTATAGTGGGTTTCATTATAATCCATCAGCTCAATTATTTTGGTTGCTGTTGGGTCTCCTGTTTTGGTTCTGCTGGATGGATTCACCACCAGGACAATTAATTTCTACCTAATTAATTCTACCTGTTCTTCAACAGGTAGAATTAATTTCTACCTGTTGTTGCCCAAGGTTTTCACTAATGAAGCTCATGCCTGCTTTTTCCACTGAGGACCTGGGCAGGATAAAGTAGCCAGGGAATAAAAATAAAGAATTAATGCAAAAGGCTGTAGTTTTGCTGCCTTGTGCTGTAGCCTTGCCTAGGACAGACTTCCCACTGGGTCTCTATAGATGCAATTTTGTGCTCCTGCTCCCTGTCTGTGGAACAAGGAAGAAATAACAGTGTATTTCAAACTTGTGGGTGCATTGGGAAGATAGACTCAGCCTTGGTTTTGAAATACGCATCTACTGTGGTAATTAGAACAATACAACAGCAAATAAAAACAGGAAGGAGAAAACTACCTAAGCCACTAAAGGATTTGTTTGATGTGCAGCAAATGAGGGATGGGACCACAGACTACATGAAGAAGTTAAGAGAAATATTGAACAGCTGCTTTGCTCCACAGTCCTACAAAATGAAATGACATCCTGCAGGAAACCAGCGCAGGCTCCTTTACTGCCCAGGAGGGCAGAGCTAAGGTTACAGGGACTGTAACAGGGTTGTCATTTCCTTACTCCCAGGAGCTTCATTTTCCAACTTGATGGCTTTCCTAAAGCAATTGCTCTTTATGTGATGATTTTGTAGAGCCTGACTCTTGCTAGTGTAAATCAGGAGGAACCCCCAGCAACTCCAACCAAGTGATCTCAGTGCAAAAATTTTGGGAGGCACAGCAGAATCAGGAGTGCTCAGTTTGCAACCTTCTTCTCCAAATTCTGCAACAATTGCCCCATGCTGGAATGGCAAGTACGTATCAGATGAAAACACAAAACAATGACAACAGTGCATTTCTCAGTAGCCACATCATATTATGTCATTGATGTCAGGTTGAGTTATATTAGTCTGCTTTTCATTATGTTGTGTTATGCCTTTTGACATTATGCAACACACTGTAAGTAACATAAAGTGACCTCCAAGTATAAAAGAGTACACAGTTTTTGTCAGATTAGATAGTGGCTATGAATTCTCAGAGAGGGAGGGGTAGCTCAGAGAAGGGGGTTTGCATTTACTGTCCTGAACAACAAATGCACAGAACTTAATTAACAGTTACAGCAGCCCTGGCTGTTTCCAAAACAGTGTTTGTGTCTCTGCTCAATGGAGAGAGGAGATTCACAGTGGGATTTGCACTTTTTAATTTATCTAAAATTCTGCAGAGGTGTCTGTAATAGCTTCTTCTCTGTACCTGTACTGCAGGAGCTCTGTACACAGTGAACATAAGGCTCACTGGCCTGAGATTTGCTTTGTTGCCAGGCTCCAAAATTCAGTATTGAGACCAGACTTCCTGAGCAGCATGGGGCAACCTGTCCTCTGTATGAAGAATTTCGTCAGCTACTGAGAGAATAACTGTAAGGGGAAAAGAAAAGGGCATCATCATGGCTCCTAAAAGAACAGGAATCTCGGATAAATTTAAGCTGATTAAGGAAAAATGGGTGGTTCAAGTTGCTAATTTTCTCTGGAGAGCTTGAAATCCACCCTAGCTTGGTGGTTCTGCTGGAATTAGCTGATGTTCTCCCTTTAGTACTTCGTTTATGCTCCTGACCCAGAGTCTGCTCAGCTCCAGGGCTTGCCCAGAACCTGGAGTCCTGTGGTGTGAAGGAATGGAGCTCTCCTAAAGGTCAGGGCATTGTCCCCACCTATTGGCAGGATGTTCCCAAGCCTGATTAACTGCCATGGGTGTTCTTTTGAAGGCATCCCCTCAAAGGCAGGCCAGGAGACTCTCTGTGGGCAGGAGCACAGTCATGTTGTGGTATAAAGTTGGTCTCAAAACCAAAAGTTGGTCTCAAAACTGCAATAACCTGTAATAGCCCAATACTTCCAGAAGTACTTGCCACACATTTCCTGCATTAGTAGATTTTCTTCTGGCTGTAAAAAAAGGCCACATCCCATTTGGCACTGCTTCTGGCATCCCATCTCCCCACGAGGATTGTCCCCAAGACCTGTCATCTGCCTTTTTAGATCCTGAATGTTGTACAGATCAGAAATGTTCTCATGATCAGTCTCAAAGCTGGAAATTGCAAAGGCACCTGAAAACGTTTGATGTGGGCTTCCTGAGCAGTAATAGATGTGGAACCTCACTTTAAAAGGTCTTTTAAGATTAAAATTTAACATTACTAACAGGAATAAAGTGTAACATTTTGTGTGAAAACGCTGCGCAGGTGAGCACTTAGAACAGCACAGGAAATCAGAATCCAATGTGTCATGTGCATTTTTTTTTTATAATTTCTCCATCTATAAATCTGGCATAAATTATTATCTACCTAATTTCCAGGTGCACAACATTCCTTTAAGGTGTGTATGGGATGCTGCCCTTGTTCATTAGGCCATTAAATATCAGAGAATGAGCAGTTGCCTCTCCTGAGCAGTGTGCAATAAAGCAGCTCCTTTTCCACGCTGCCAAGAGACCTGTGCAATCAGACCCCTGTGACACCGACACCCACAGGGCTCTGCAGGGCTGCACAGCTCTGCCTTGAAGTATCATTTCATGACATCAGAGAGTCCAGAATTAAACATGAAACGTTCTGCTAATCCTTGTTAAGTTGACAAAGAAAGCTGTTACCCTGTAGTTGATCAGCTCCTAAAGAAAATGTTCCCCTTGGTAGGACATCAGACTGTGCTCGTGGCCAGACACAGAGACTCGGCCCTGGAAATTCTCACTGAGATTTGCAGCCAGACTGCATCTCAGGAGACTTCCTATTATTATTTTCTTTACTAATAAATCATTATGTTGTCTCCTTCACAGCACAGAGAGTTCAAATAAACTTGTTCCTGTGACAATCTGATTTTCTGAAGGAGTGTCCTGTTCTGTTGAGTCATGTGAGAGGAAAATACAAAGAAGTAGAAAGACAGATCAAAAAGGGGTAGCAGAAAGGGCCCTGGAGGCAGACTTAAGTTTGGTATTTAATATTTCAGGTAAAATATTCACTTAGCATCAATTATCTTGTTGGGCTCTTTTTTTATTTTTTTTTTCCAAATGAAATTGCTTTCTGAATCAGCCAGCTCTCTAATTACCAGATTGAATGATTGAAATTTTTAGGGCAATTAAATTCAAGCCTTTCTTTTTCAGTCCTTATGTTATTCCCCCCTTCTCTCCCTCCCCTCTCCAGTCTGGAGCCTTTCTATAATTTGGAGGCAGTTGCAGAAGCAAGCAGACCTTTAAAGCCAAGATGTATGTCTCCCTTAATTCCTCTGTGGATTTGTTTCACAGACTAAGCAGAGAGGGTTCTGGTCTCCCAGGACATGTGCATTACAAACACACTGCATGGTGTGGGTTTTATCCCAATGTGTCATGTCATTTGGAAACAGCTTGGAAGGATTCATTTAATATAGAAATTCTGTGAAAAGATAGAGATCAATGCAGAAAATACAGGCACTATTGGAAAATGCCTGCAGATCAAGCTACAAGACTAAGGAGCAAATTGATAATAACAATGGTGATTGATGGTATACTAGATAAGAGAAAACAAAACTCCCAATAAAACAATACAAAAGTCTGTTAACAGAGCTGCTAGGAGAAAACCATGAAATGGCTGGTGAAGGGATGAGGATTCTTCCAAGAATGGACACAAAATTTACAGGTTGGAATCCCAGACCCAGGTGACAAAGCTGCTGCTCATTTGTCTTTATTGTTGGAATTAGGGCATTAATCCTGCAGAATGAGTAACCACATTCTCACATGAAGGTTTGTGAGCTGTTCTGTGGATTTCAGTGGGACTATTCCTCCCTAAAAGTTAAGTGGATTCTTAACAGCTTTGATGAATCAGGATCTAACCCAGTGAACATGACACATCTTTATCACAATGAACCTTGGAAATCGTATAGGATTTCCCTCAGAAACCTCACTCTGAGTTTTTCAGGTTTCCAGACCCAGCGTAGGACACAAACCTGGGGCTGCTCTCCAGCAGGCTCTTCCAGGCAGAGGGACTGAGGGATTTCTTTTCATGCTCTGTTACACCGGGGATTGGTATAATGTGACTAAACCAGAACAATGAACACCAGGCTACCTTCCAACGTGCATCCACAGCCATTTCACTAAAGCCAGATGAGCTGTATTATGCCTGTTTATTACTTAATTATCCCTGTAGGTGTTTGAGGTGCCCCACAACAGCTAAAGCAGTCCTTGCCCTGAAGAGCATGCAGTCAGATCTAAGATTAGAGATGACAGCACTGCAAGGGGCTGGACCTGGAGAAAGAACAAGGTTCTTGTTCAACCAGAAACTTGAATGCACATCTGTCTTAAAGTTCAGTTAATTGATTGAGCACTGCTGTGACTCAGGGCTGGGATGACTGATGGAGAGAAGAATTTCAGATGCAGGTTCCTGAAAAACTTGCTGTTTCTGCTGAATTGAATGTTCTGATGTTCTTGTATGGATACTCTGAGAGACACAGAGATCAGACCTTTAGGAACCATGATTTCATGTCAGTGGAATTTTGCAATTTCATAGTGGTTAATGTTTTGGCTCATTGCAGCAATTCCAATGGGATGGAATGTGTATTAATGTCCATGAGCATTCCCTGGGAGACACAGCCCCTGTGGCTCCTACGCTGCCTCCTGTCCCCTTCCTGCTCCCACTGCCACATTCATGACCACACACCTCTTCTTTCATGCTTTGAAATCCATGACCCTCCACCACTTTGCATTATTTTGGGATATGGCCCCCTCTTGTATTTGTGCGGTTCCCAGACAGAGGAAGGAATGATGAATCTGACTCCATGTTCTTTGAAGGCAAATTTATTATGTTATGATACTATACTATATTAAAGAATATATATAGTATATATATATATAATATATACTATATATTTGGTATAGTATATATAATATATACTATACTAAACTATACTAAAGAATACACAAAATATACTTAGAGAAGGTTAGAAGATACTAATGCAAAACTCATGACTCTTTCCAGAGCCTCAACACAGCTTGGCACTGATTGGCCAATAAGTGAAAAGACTCACACCAAAAAACAGTGAAACAATCACCTGTTGGTAAACAATCTCCAAACACATTCCAAAGCAGCAAAACACAGGAGAAGCAAATGAGATAATATTGTTTTCCTTTTTCTCTGAGCCTTCTCAGCTTCCCAGGAGAAGAATCTTGGGCAAGGGGATTTTTCCAGAAAAAAAATGACAATAACAGCCCCAGATTTCAGGCATGTTTATAGGTTCAGGGAAAAGAGCCCTGACCTGAGTCACTTTATTGCCATCTGCAGAGAGGTGCTTTTCCACCCTCCAGGCATAGATGCAGTTCTGCAGAGCCTCAGATGCTTTGCTGGAGCTCTGAATGCCTGTACCAGGCTCTGGGGCTACTGAAGTGGCCAGGATTTATTGCTGGTTTCCCCAGCATTTTCTCAAGGATTGTGTTTCCCTTCCTGCTTTTTCAAAATGCCATGTCCACTTAAAATCTTCCAGTGCATGCCCTGTGTTCATTATTTAGCAGTACATGGGAAAACCCCTTCAGCTCAAGCTTGCTGTGAGTGCTGTACAATTGTATCCCAACTGCCTCCTCTACTTATCTGCTGCAGTATTTCTGTGAAAGCAAAAGCTGTGCGTGGAACAGATGCTTGGAATGGTATTGGGATCCAATTACTGCACTTTTCCAACCTTACATCTATTGTCTAAACTTGGAGCAGGCATATTTTTATTCCTTGGTGACACTATATAAAGAGACAATTGGCATTGTGTTTGTTGGCTGACTGGTTGGCAGAGCAGGGGTGGAAGGAGCAGCAGCACCATGGTAGGTTTTATCCTTCCCCATGTCTTTATCTCTGTATTTCTTTCTGACTCTTATGATTCCAACAGAGCAGGAATGATCACACAGCATCCCATGAAATCTCATTGCAGTATCACATTCAGAATGCTGATATACCCCATAGAGTGAGTTGGGAACTCCCAAGGACTGCTCTGCATGTATTTCACAAAGGAGGAAGGCACAGAATATAGATGGAATTGCAGAAAGGAAGAGCTTGTGCAGCTCTGTCCCACATTCACACTCCTGGCATGGCTGGTGTGAGATAGAATTAAGGTCTGCTGTGGTGTGATGGGGACTGAGGGAAAGGGATTTCTCTGGAACTGGGTCTGTACTGCTCTTGTGGCCCTGAGGAGAAGTAGGAAGCTCTGCAGAAATTTCTGTGTCTTGTCTTTGCCCTGCTCACTGTTGGCTTTTAGCACTGGGACTCCACCAGCCGCCTCACTTGATGTGACTCCAAGGAGCAAAGAACTCCTGCCTAAGGAACTGTGGGCAGATTGGGCAGATCTTTGTCTCCTGCAAATTCAGAGGAATGACTACAACAGTATTAGGAAAAAAAAATGAGCAGGTGATTTTGTCTCTGTTTATTTTGCTCCTTTTTGCAGGTCCTTTTCAGGCTGCCTAAAAGCAACGCTGCCCCGTGGCTCCCTGGGGCTATGGAATATTTCATTGTGGAGAACACCAGAGAGGGAGTTGTATATGAAAAGCTTTCTCAAAGCTTAGTTCAAACTTGATCCTATTTAAGCAGGTGATGAATGTGATCCACGTGCTGTTCTGAGCAGGGCAAAACCACATTCAATGGCATTTCTAAAATCCATGCACAAAACAAGCTCCAGTTTTAGCCAGTGCCAGCCCAGTGTCAGTGGTTTCACATTAATCATGTTCCTCACCAGTGCTTCAGAACGGACCTTGTGCTGATTATGCCTCTACAGGTGTGGATTTACAGCTTTCCCTTTAATCAGCCTCAGTGAAGTCCAAACCAGCCCTTTTTTGGGTGGGGGACAAGTGCTGGGTCTTAGCTTTTCTTTTTCCCCTTTTTTATTTTTTTTCCCAAGATTTCACTTATCAGTTTTTTCCCTGCCTGCTTAGTTCAATGACACACCAACACTCATTGATGTTTGAAGATATTCCAGGACATTCTGTGATGAAATGCTTAAGTTAGGAGACGTGAAAATATAGTGAGAGACTCGTCTGTCTCCTCGCTCCCAGCTCAACTGACGATGCTCTGTGGTGGTTCTTTTCATTGTGCCTTTTGTTTTGGGAAAATCTCTTCTGAGGTACCTTACTATACAGGGACACATGAAACAGATTTAAAATGGAAAGAAAAAAATAGCCTTAATGAAAGAAAGCTGAAGAATATCTTTACATAAGGAAGTGATCATTTTTTATTAATCAGAGGGAAATGTATATGTAATTATGCTAGATGAACTCTGTGGGGAGGTTTTTTTCTCTCTTTATGATGTCTTAAGGGATTTATAAATATTACAGAGGTTTTATAGCATCATAATATTTCAGATGTGCAGTAAAGCTACTTTCAAAGGATTAGTGCAGACAAAGCAGCATAGTAAAAAATAATTACAAGTCAGCCAGTGCTACTAGGCTCTGACATCCAGGGCTGATGACAGTGAGAGAGGCAGGGTTCAGGGAGATAATTTTTCTAACAAGAGCAGACCACACAAGTGCTGTGGAATGGAGTTCTGAGAACTGTCTATGGCTCTCTGTTAATTCCAGGGAGTTTCAGATGAGCTGGGTCTGTGATGTCTCCCTGCTCTGTGCTGGTGGGCAGCAGGAAGGGCAGCGGCACAAGGAGGGAGAGGGAAGCCTTTTCTTATTCCCCAAACATCCCCGTGTTTGCTCAGTTCGAGTGACACCTTGTAGCGCATTTCTGTTTGCTGAGGGGAGCAGTGTGCCCAAAACCAGCCTGCACCCTGCTCAGATGTGCTCTGCAGGCTGGAATGTGCCACCTGCACTGAGAGGGCACCGACCGCAGCACGGCCACGGTGACTGACCTGGCAGCTGGAACGGGGCTGCTGGTGGCACTGCTGCCATGGCTGTGGGTGACAGTGTGTGTGTGACAGTGTGTGTGTGACACTGTGTGTGTGTGACAGTGTGTGTGTGACAGCCCTGGGAGTGTCCATGTGTGTGTGACAGTGTGTGTGTGACACTGTGTGTGTGTGACACTGTGTGTGTGACAGTGTGTGTGTGACAGTGTGTGCGTGACACTGTGTGTGACAGTGTGTGTGACAGTGTGTGTGTGACAGAGTGTGTGTGACACTGTGTGTGTGTGACACTGTGTGTGTGACAGTGCGTGTGTGCGACACTGTGTGTGACAGTGTGTGTGACACTGTGTGTGTGTGACAGTGTGTGTGTGGCAGTGTGTGTGACTGTGTGTGTGTGACACTGTGTGTGTGTGGCAGTGTGTGTGACAGTGTGTGTGTGACAGCCCTGGGAGTGTCTGTGTGTGAGTGACCATATGTGAGTGTGTGACAGCACTGAGAATGTCCCTGTGTGTGTGTGTGTGTGTGTGTGTGTGTGACAGCCCTAGGAGTGTCCATGTGTGTGTCCATGTCCCTGTGCGTGTGTGTCAGTGTGTGTGTGTGTCCATGTGTGTGTCCATGTGTGTGTCCATGTGTGTGTGACTGTGTGTCTGTTTGTCCATATGTGTGTGTGTGTGTCCCCATATGTGTTTGTGTGTCTGTGTGTGTGTGACTGTGTGTCCATGTGTCTGTCCACGTGTGTGACAGCCCCATGTGTACACACAGGCATCTGTTCACATGAAGAAGATTTGCCAGGTTGGCAAAAGCAGCTGTTGGATTTTGGCCCATCAATTAAATTTTGGCCCATCTGTTGAACTTTGGCCCAGCTGTTGGATTTTGGCCCATCTATTAAATTTTGGCCTATCTATTGGGCCTTGGCCCATCTGTTGAATTTGGGGTCATCGAGGTGGAGGAGCCTGTGGCTGTAGAGGCTGGGGAGGCTCTGCTGCTCTGGGATGAGTTTGGGAGATGAAGCCTTCCCTCTGTGTGTCTGCAGGAGGAGAAGGAGCCTGTGGCAGGGAAGGGTTTCTGTGAGGAGGAGGAGAAGCTGGAGTGTCCAGAGTGTGAAGCAGGACGCTGCAGGCCAGCGGATTTCTGTATCTAGCAGGGATCAAAGGTGTGTCTGTGTGGGTGTGTGCAGGCTGGGACTGCACACAAAAAGGAGTGGGGATGAGCAGGGAGGGGTCTGTTTGTGACTGCAGAGCAGGTAATAAAAAGATCTTCTCTTTCTCACTTCTGATAACATGGTTTATTTGAATGATCTGAGGCTGCTGCCTGTTTGAAATGCAAATTGTGCCCTTGGAGCAGTTTGTGTTGCTTACTTCTCTAGACTGTTCCCTCCAAGGCATGCACTTGGGTTGGCCTTGTGCTGCTCACCTGCCATGGAAAAGACCTAAACCCCTCTAAAAAACGATGGCTTATCCATAGCTGGGATGTTTGGTGCAGATCTAATGTAAATTATCTCAGCAGAGCAAACCTGTGAGACAAAAATCAACAAATATCCTGTCCCATGCTGCAGCAATCCCTTGTCCAGGCCTGAGATGCAACTTCTGATTCAGAAGCTGTATTTGATGATAACAGAAATTTGAAGACAGGAAATGTCAGCACCGAGATCCCAGAGTGGATGAAAAACAAGGAGAGAGTGTGATGGATGAAAAAGTAATAGTAACTGAGAGTTGACATCATACAGTGGATCACAGCAGGGGACAAAGTCTGAGCAAAATGATGGATGATTCTGCCTTTTCTGTAGTTGTACATGTAGTTGCAGACGAAGGAAGTACAAAATGTGAAACAGTAAAAGCCTGGTGTTATCTTATGTCTACTTTGTCCTGGACTGAATAAACACTTAAGGGCACAGGACAGCAAAATCAGGCTCTAAACAGTGTCCACTGCTGATTCTCCCTGCAGGGCTCTCTCCCTGCTCATCCACTGAGTTGTCTGGTAGAAAAATTAGAAGAAGACCCAATAAGTGGCTGAGTAGGGAAATGTTTCTGCTCGTGTGTTTGACTTTGCTGTCAGGAACACCACATTATGTCATTATTAATTATTAAGAGCATTTTCTGAGGGGCTTGGAGCATGGCGGGCTGAACAAGGGAGTGACCTCCCCACCCTCTCCAAACCAACCCAAACCAACCCAAATCAACCCAAACCAAACCCAAACCAAACCAAACCAAACCCTAACCAAACCCTAACCAAAGCAAAGCTGTGCCTTGTGGCAGAGTGCTGCCCATCTCTCCTGACTGCCAGTGAAGATGTTCCTGTGCTGCAGGAAATGCCAAGTGGAGGTTGGTTACTTCCCACTTACTGAAGGGTACAAGTGTGCCCCTGAGCAGCCACTGAGGGACCTTGCTCACCCTGCTGCATCTTGCCTGGTTTTCCATATTTTTCTTGGTTGTGTGCAAAATGCACTGAGGGGTGGAGATGATAAAGCTCTGCAATAATCCAGTGTCATGGATCTGCTCTGGCATCACCTCTTTATGAATTTATCAGGGCAAACAATGCCTCATGTTATGAAGTAAGAACAAGGTATTTTCATCTCCTTCCTCCTTTGTATGTAGAGGCAGAAACTGATTCCCCACCCCCTTTTCTTCTAGGTCACCCTGAAATCAAATTTTCTTCTGATTCCCTTGAACATCACCCCCCCCTCCCACCTTTGCAGCATATAAGAAATGGATCCCTTTTCTTACATCCAGAGAGGCAAAGGCCACACACACTCATTGTCTCTGCCTGCCTGTGTCCCTGCACACCCTGGTTCTTTGGGGCTCCCTGACACTGCCAGAAAGGAGAAATATAAAGAACCTCAGTGAGGGAAACTCAGCTCAAAGAAAACGTCTGGTACAACAGAGTTTTCTTGGGACCAGATTTTGGTATGGTTCCATTTCTTCATTTAAAGCCTCTAAAACAAACCAAAACCAACCAAAAACAAAACAACAACAACAAAAAAAGACCCTTTAAAATCCAGGCTAATTGAAAGAGTGCTAACACTGGAAAGACAAATGAGTGATATGCGACAAGCCTGTGGTTTCTCCTCTAAAGTGAAGTGTTGTTTTCTTCACAATGGGATGATTAATACTCTCAGGCAGGAATATTAATAGGCTTGTTCAGTTGTTGCAACATTCTTCCCACTGCTGTGCTATTGAGGCCTCGGAATCCAAGCCCAGGGGACCCTCAGCTCTTCAGTTTCTCATCTGGCACGTTTTGTATGTCACTCTCACAGCACATGTTGCAACGAGAGCTGCTCTATCTCTGCAAAGTGCAGGCTGGCACACTTTGGTTTCAAGAGTTGGGAAATCAAGGCAGGCAGAAGTGATGTGTCAGTCACCCACTTTCTCCTCTGTGGGTCACCTACTAAATCCTTGGCATCTTAGAAGCCATATGTTTGCTCAGCTCTGTGATGTTCCTTTTAATATGTCTTTCTTTCAGAGAGAGACTCTGGAGTCAGAACCATGAATGTGTTCATTAAAAAATTCTGGAGTGTTTGGAATTGTCAGACAGCAGCACAGAACTGTTCTATTCTGAGTTATTCTTTTCTGTTCTCTTAGAGCTGTCTTTTAATTCAAGTTGCCCACAAGAAAAACAATGAACTCTGTTCTGTTCCTGCCCCACCTACTTCTCTCTCAGCCTTCCCCTTCATAGCACCTCCCTGCCCACACCTTGTGCAAAATTGGGGTGCAGTTGTTTCTGTGATTATGAATTTTCTGGCTTTTTAGGGCAGGTAAGCTGCATTCTCAGTACAGGGAACTGGTAATCCAAGATGATCTATGGTGGATGCTACAAGAGTTAGCTTGAACCTGGTGATGGAAACCAATCCCAGCTGGCAGCTGTTCATGGGCCCCTGTGAAATGTATTGGTGGTCTCAGCCCCCTCTTATTTATGAGCAGGTCATAAATGGGATCCATATCCAGACCTTCAGCAGAAAAACTAAAAATTGATTGAGCAGCCTGGGCACTGATCTCCTCTGTCATCCCTGGAGACAACAAACCAGAGAGTAACTGTGAGTGAATATGTTAGGATGAATTTTTCTAGTATTTCTCCTAGGCTGGAAGTTAATTATTTTTAAGGTCCCACCCAACCCAAAACATTCTAAGATTCTGTGATGCTACAGTAATTATTCCCTGTATAATCAGTTTTCAATCTTCTTTGCCTTGGAAAGAACTTCACTAATGTACAGAAGCTTTTTGGGTGGTTTTTGATTTGCTGGTGTGTTTCTAATAGATATTGAGCTGCAGCTTTTGCATTTATCTGATCCTTCCTTACAGCTATAGCCCTTGCTGGAAGCCTTACAGCCCAGAGAACCCAATAAACTGAGGAATAATGGAGGAATTGCCAGTGTTTGGCATTTAGAAGAGCTGGACCCCACTGCCCATGGCTGTGGTGATAGCTGAAAAAATGCAGATGGTTTCCTAGCACGGGGAATATTTATCAGTCTGGGCATGGATGCTGTGTTTGGCCACAGCAGAACAGCCCGTGAGGAGGGCAAAGCCTGTTGTGTGTCCTGCAGGAGCCCTCAGAACCAGCCCCACTGCCCTGCCCAGGCCCCCAGCCCTGCTGTCCCCCCACAGCTGGCTGGGCTCTCCCCTGGGTCACATCTGCTTCCCCTTTACCTCAGGGAACAAACCCGTGGAAATACATAGGATTGTTCTGAATATTTCCATTCGATCTGCAAGTGTTGAAAGCCTCCTCCAGGCACCTCACGTTATGTGGAAGATTGCCCATTACTGCTCAGAATAACACTTATTTCATGTGGAGGAGGAGGAGGAGGGAATCTGTTTATTCCAAAATCAATATTTCTACATTCATTAAACATTCCACTTATTAACTTCTTTTTTCCATGCCTGTGGTGGCATTCTATCCTTGTTTTTATCCTCACTACAAGT
Organism: Zonotrichia albicollis; assembly: GCF_047830755.1. Taxonomy (NCBI): domain Eukaryota; kingdom Metazoa; phylum Chordata; class Aves; order Passeriformes; family Passerellidae; genus Zonotrichia; species Zonotrichia albicollis. Next base: position 6,895,592 of record NC_133840.1, read on the forward strand.
ATATTTTTCACTTAATTTCCATTCCTATTTCCAAATTTTAGTTCTTTGAATTAGCTGATAGGAGCTTGACAGGTCTGGAGTGTGGGTGTGTGGGAGAGTGTCTAACATTGCCCTAATTTCCCCCCTTCCATATCCTGGGATCTAAACCAGGGTGGCTGAGTGCAGAAATCTGCCTGGCAAATTAAATTGATCAGACAACGTATGCTTCAAACAGAGTCAAGTGGGAATATTTTCTTGAGCTGCTCTGCTCCTCAGGATATTAGAAATCAGTATTGAATTTGAACTTTCACAGGCTTTTTTATTTTGATGAAAGGAGACAGTAGAAGTTGCCTTCTGTTTCATGCAGAATAGCCCAAACTAAGTAAGACTAATTTTCTGTGACACGAGAACCAGGTGGGACTATGATAATGAAGTTTAAAAGTAAAAATGATAAAGAAAAAAGTAATCTGTCTGGAAGGGAACTCAAAAGGCATTGCAGCTCATTATCCTGCCCCAAGTAAGGATAACACTGTGGTTAAAACACTTCTGTAATCCTTTGGAATCACAGATTTTATTCTTTACTGCAGAACAAGAACTATATTGTCTTAGGCAAGCTGGTTGGGCCCTTATTCAAAGATATTTAATGAAGCCTAGTTCTGACTGAGTTTTAGTGAGCATTAGATTCTTAGATATCATTGTAGCTCTTTCCCCAATCTTGCTCTGTCTCAGCCTCCAGACTTAAGAATGGTGATAAAAGCAGTCCTGCCCTTTCATTTGAGATGATTATCTTGAATATTAAAATAACATGGTCTGGTAAGGTATTGCACTGCAGTGCCATAGGTTGGTGCAGGAGTAGAGGCTCCAGGAGTAGAAGGTGTTCCTGCTTGGGAAGGATTAATCTGTTCTGTCAGTGCTGGTCCAGACCAAGCAGATTTCCAAACATTTCTGTGTGAGTAGGAAATGATACAACTTCCCTTTCCAGCTCCTGAGCTGAGTCTTCATGCAGGGCCTTGTTTGGAGTCTGGCTGCCAGTCCCAGCATGGGAACTGGGAAGAGGGAGACCTTGGAGGCACTTACCTGAATTCTGGAATTTCTTGAGACAGCAGGCAGGGAATTCTAGCTCATACCTTCAAGTGACACCACTGCACACCAAGGGCTGTCACCCCTGAGCTCTGCAGAGCCAGCATGGCAGGGGAGAGGTCCCTGTGTGACATGGCCTGGCATCCTTTGAGGTGGAGGTGACCCTGCCCCAGGAACAGGCAGCTCCTTGGGGAGCCAGCAGTGCACCAGGCAGGATGCTGGGCCACACTTTGGGTCCCTCAACTTTTTAAAGGCAGCACAGTGACAAACTGTCCTGGTTTGTCTGAGTTATCAGGTCCCAGGACACAGCAGGGAGTGTCAAACAGCCTCAATCTGTTAATAAGGCAGCAATTTTTATAAATAAGTATATATGTATATATTCAATCATATGTATATCTAAATCTATCTGTCTATAAGATTGAATTTTAAAACCTTGTAATAACAAAGCACAATCCTCTTGTATTACTTGACTGTGTAGTTTTCACCTTCTGTTGAAGATGTAATTTGTTTTCATGGATGCTTAACAGACAAAGGAATATATATTTGATCTTCTTATTTGTATTACAGGCTCCCAAAAAGGCAAAGAAGAAGATAGAAGGTGGTTCCAATGTTTTCTCCATGTTTGAACAAACCCAGATCCAGGAGTTCAAAGAGGTTGGTCCCTACTCTGCTGTTCTCTATAGTCTCCTGTTATTGCTAATGAATAACATAGGTTTTGTTTGTAATCCTTATTCAATTCTCCATCTGCTTTAATAGAACACACAGTTGTTTTCTGAATCATCTCTGTGGTTTTGGCTGGTAGATCATTTTCCTTGTGTGTTTGTTTGTTCTTTCTTTCATTCTTTCTTTCTTTACTTCCCTCACTCACTCCCCTGTTTCGCTCTAGACTTATTTGAAAAGCACCCAAGCCCCCACCCCAAAATAAAGGAAAAGCATCAGCTCATCCACTTCAGCCCTGATTCAGGAAAACACTTGAGCACATGTTTAAAGTTAAGTGGTATTTTAAATAAGAATAGTCTTATGTGCTCAAGTATTGTCCTGAACAGAGATGCCAGGCTGAACCAGGGCTTTCATTCCTGCTCTGTTCCACATCAGCAACAGAAAATATTTGTCTGTGCCCTTCTAAAGCTGCCCACAAAGGAGAAATGAAAATGCCAAGGAGCCCTCAGCTTTCTCCACAAATGCCAATAAAACAAGACAACATGTGGAGATGAAGTAAGCAACTTTCAGCTCCCAAGGGATTTGGTGTTCCAGGCACTGTAGTTTTTTGACCAGTTACCTGTGAGGAGGTAAAACTGATGGGTGGCCTAAAAGCTGGAGAATATAAAACACAGATAATCTCTTTGATGAGTTTCTGCTCTTTTTCTGTGGGGACAAATTAGAGAGTCCATGAGACCATCACATTCTGCACTGGTTTGTCATTTTAAATTACTGATTTTTTCCCCATTTTTTCTAACTCATGTCTCCAAAGCAATTTCCAGTGTGATAAATGTCTGCTGTTTCACGTTGTGCTTTCACGTGGCTTTCAAGTTTACTTTTCTTGAGGATTCCCACCAGGAAAGCTCAGTGATGGACAAGACCAAACCCAAGGAAAGGCCTGGGGATATGACCCAGCAAAATTAATTGGAATCACTAATCACTTCCTCACAGTCAATGGGAATGTTTGACTCTCTTCTCCCACTTCTTCCCTATATCCTAGGAACCTCCATTTTATTTTCTCCAGGAATTACTGTTTGAAGATGGCTCAGCACAAACAACTGGACAGAATGGCATTATTTGTTCTTCTTTAAATAAGATAATACCAGGAGCATTTCTAGGGGGATGGTGGCAGAATAATGGCAAAAGCAGGAGGCAGTGGAGTGGTCGAGTGAAACCCAAAACCATGTTGTGTCTAAGAACTGCATATCTGGGACACATATTTCTGAAAACCTGGTTTGGATTAGAATATTTTTATCTAGAGATTTCAACCAGCTCATCAGCAAATGTTTCAGCATTGCTGTTATGTTATTTAAAATTCATCCATTACAGTGCCTGATGCTCTTCCTGTCTCCTGTGAGCTGCCTGGGTTTGGCTTTGCTCTTCATATCTTCTTTCCCTTTTGCTTCTGAATTATGGGGAATCACCATTTAAAGCAAGGGCAAAACATCTCCAAAGAGTTGGGCTTAATTTTTTGTAAGGGGATTGATTGGAAGGTAAATATAAGATTATGAACATAATACTGAATGGAGCCTCATGGGCAAACTGGGCTGTGAGCAGTGAGGCTTTGCAAGAAACTGGAGGAGAAAATACCTGAAGATTTGTGGAGATAACTTGTTCATGGGAAGAAATGCACTCTGTAGGGCAGCAGACTTTAAAACTCTGCAAGTTACTGCAATCTCAGGGGAGCTCTGTCTGAAGAAAGAATAATTCCTGGCCATTGCAAAGATACTGTCCCATATTGATGTGCCTGTCAGACAGATAACCAGCTTCAGAGTCATGCCAGGATCAACTCATATTCCCCATGGCATGACCAGGGGAATTTCAGGTCATTAAAATCTTTCCAAATCAATGAAACATTATGAGTGTGATGGCAGCCAAGAGATGGACACACAAATGGGTAAACAGAGAGATGAGCAGTTAGCTGGCTTGGTAAACAGTGGTTAGAGCACACCAAGTCTGTGTTGGCTGAAAATAAAAATAAAAACAAATGTTTTATCCATCAAAAGTTAAATTTTGCCTGACAACGGTATTTAAGGTCAGCACATCAGTGTCAGTCAGAGCACACAGCACAGTCTCAAAGATGCTGTGTATTGGAAAGGGGAAAAAACTTTGAATAAACAATCTTATGGAACTTACATTTCTCTGTACTTTTGAAAGTTCAGCTATCTCTGTGTGATGGATCATTCTAAGGCTCAGGAGGAATCGACTTCAGGTTGATAGCAGAGAGATATCCACAGAAATGAAATGTTTTACAGAAACATTTCAGCCTCGTTCAAAGAATGGAGTATGGGGAAGGTATAAACACAGAGCAAACTCTGGCTAAATCTACCCTGACTAAAGCCTCCCTAATTCAAACTTTTATGGGTTAAGGGCTGAATGGCTGGAGCTGCCAGCATTGGCTTCAGCCCAATGCACGCTGCACTGAGCATTAATTTAGTAAGAAGAAGTTTGGGTGGGTTTAATTAAGCCCCTTGCCAAGATACAGTAATGTGTTGAAAGTGAGGAAAGTGCAATGATGTGGAGGAATCACAGGAAGTTAAATATTCCTTTTTACAGCATGAATATCATCCTCCCATGGACTGATGTGTGTGACTGGAGCACTGTTCTGTGCAATGGAAATGGCAATTCCTGTTCCTTTTCCTTCCCACAGGCTTTTACCATCATGGATCAGAACAGGGATGGCTTTATTGACAAAGCAGATTTGAGAGACACATTTGCTGCACTAGGTAAACTAACAATTCAATACTTAAGAGATATGCTGTCTCAGTTTCAAGCACAGAAGAAAGGTTGGTATTAGAATGACAGTGGGGGAAGAAATGAGATACACAGGGGCAAAAGGAAAGCTGTTGTGTTTGACCTTCCTCCCTGTGGTGGTTGGGATCTCAGCTCCAGCTGGGAAGTGTCCTGAGCAGGGAGTGGAATGAAGATCTGATCCCTCCCCTGCAACTATTTCAGAAGAAGCCCACCCAAGCAGGGGTCCATGCCAGGCATTTCTGATTTGCCTGTGAACCCAGGCTTTTTCATCTGGGAGCCATGGAATATGCACTGATTAGCACTGCAGTCATGGACTAGCTGCCCCTCTGCCCACACAAACCCAGGAGGGCTCCATGTGAAGTTCTGGGAGTTTGTGTGGGGTGAAATGTGCATGTCATGAGATTAGGTATTGTCCATTCCATGGCTATCACAACCTTGATGATATCAAACACATTAGAGCAAATCTTCCCAAGGAAAGAAAAAAATTCAAGCGCTCATGATCCCAAACCTGGAGTTGTATCCTTCTTGCAGCATTTGAGGCTTGAACAGTGATGTAGGCATTTGGGCTTTTGCCATCTGGAGCTTATTAAAAAGAGCTTGATAAGAATCTTTAGTGCTCCCCGGGGTGGAATCAGACGCCAGCAGAGTCAGTGCAAGGAGCAGAAGCTCCTGAACTCTTTATTGTGACAATGAGGTTTGCAAACTTTGGCCTGTAGCTACTGTTACCCTGAAATATTTATTTCTTCAGGCCAAGTTCTGCTATCTTTCCTGTTCAGTGAAGCCTTTCAATGCCTATAAAGTACATTCACAGCAAATTACCACTCAATTTGAGGAGGGCTGCCAGGGTCTAAACTCTCATCAATAGGGCTGCACAAGGATGGGGAAGGGATCTCATCCATCTGCCCTCTACTCAGAGAGGTGTCTCAATATCCAGGAGGGCAAAGTCTGAGACCTTGGATTCACTTCAGTCACTTTGATCTCTGCTATATTAATATCAGTGGGGCCCATATTTCACCTGAGGTAAAAAAAAAGCCCCAACTCAAAAGCATTTTATTTGGAAGTTCCCCTTTCGTCCACTGCTGGCCATGTCTGTGTTATTTATCCTTCTTGCTCCTTCAGTCACCCTTTGATCTCAGAGCCAGCTCTGCCAATTTCTTTTTCACTGGGGTATTTGGGAGTTGTGTTCTACCATGTTATTAGCAAAGTTGCACAGAGCCCTGAGCTCCCCAGTGGGAGGAGATGAATGGGAATCGTTTTTTGAAACACAATTTGTGATTTATTATGAAAAATGATCTCTGCTGCAGGTCGTCTGAATGTCAAGAATGAAGAGCTTGAAGACATGGTGAAGGAGGCGCCAGGTCCCATTAACTTCACTGTCTTCCTTACTATGTTTGGGGAAAAGCTGAAAGGTAAGTACCTCTGGGGGATTGGAGAGGTATCTGTCAAAGATCCTCAGCACTGAAATATCTCAGCACCTTGCAAATTACAATAATGTCTCCACAGAACAGTGCTTAGAGGCAAGGAGGGATCTCCAGTTTTGCAGACAGAGGGGAAGAATGAAAGGCTGAGGGACGGTGCAGAGGACAATTCAAAGGTGTGATTTAGCTTACATAAACTAACATGAAAGGGCTGAGTTGGGGTCCAGAAAGTGATGAAACCTCAGCAGCCTGGAGCACAGTGCAGGGGAGTTATTCACCGTCCAAAGGCTCCTGGGCTGAACTCATGCTCATGCTCTAGTTATAGCACTCCCTGTGTTAGCTGGTTTTAAGTTGTTTTTGAAAAACCCAGCCTTTTTGCACTTTTGTCACATTAAGCAAATATGGGCTTTCCTCATTTTCTGTATTAATTGTAACTCCATGGCCCAGCCTCAGTGTCACTTGAGGTGATTTTGGCATTAGGTGAAGAATTCACCGAAAAACCCTTAATGGAGGGGATAAATTGAAATAATTAAATTTCAGTGGATTCACAATGATAAGGGAGAGGAATTTTACCCATTGCCACAGAATATATAGGGAACACTGTGGGAAGTTCAGGAAATATGAGCAGCAAATTTGCTGTGTGAGCTGGTAATTTAGTCATGTTTCCTCTCCAGTTAATGGATGGAAACTGCAAGAGAGGGGGTGTGAGGCCAAGACAGAACTCCAGTCATCTTCCTACAGGCATAAGAGAAAGGTGAAAGCCTCCAAAGCAGGGCTGGCCTTAGCCAAGCACATTAAAGGAGTTTGTAAAAATAACTAATGAATAGAAAAATGGAAAAATCCAATCCTATCTTCTTAAAAACATTTATTGTTTGGTTGATGGACTCTGGCTTTGTATTGCCAAACACAATTCCAATTAAGGGTTTTCTATGCTTGGAATAGAAAACGGAGTGGTCTGAAAGAAAGAATTCATGTAGCTGGTTCTGGAAGAAAGACACTCTTGCTAAAGAGGGCAGGAAGTCTGGGAAGCACGAGGGTGATGGAGAAGGCTGGCTGAGGAGAGGATTTTACTGCCCAGACATCAACCTGTGTGTGGTACCTCCACCAGGACATTCCAGGTGTCTCCTGGCAGAGTAGGGAGTGCCCTCCTCCATATTCCACCTCCTGGGATATGTGAATATAGCTTGTTGTGGTGTGCCCTGCTGCCCATTCCATTTGTGAGCGTGGAAATGAGCCTTTCCTCCTCTCCCCTCTTCCTCCTCTTCCCTCTTCCCCTTTGCTGGAGCTGGCAAAGCCTCTGGTCCTGCCAATCCTGAGGCCTAAAAGCAGAGCCAGCACAGGAAGGTGAATGGCAAAGCAGAGCCCTGTTGTCTGCAGGTTTCCTGTTGGCTACTAGCAAAGGAGGAGGGTTTTTTTAATTTCCATTTGGTGAAGGGAAAATCACAGCTGTGCTTGTCATGCCCTTCTGGTTGGGTTTGTCATGCAAAGGAAGCAGAGCCAAAAGACTGCACATTCCCAATCAAAACTAATTGGGATGAAGAGCCTTTGTAGTGCAATTAGAAAGGGAGAAAGGGCTAGAGGAAGTGGATATGGCAATTTTGCAACACTCTTTATTAGCTAAGTACCACTCAGAGAATTTGGTGAAAGGTGCTTTCTAAGTAAAATTTGTTGTGCTATAATTGATTTCTGTCATAAAGGGGAAGCTGGGATTTTCAGGATGAGCTTTAGCTTTGTATGTTGAGATTATGATGCCAGATGAACAGCTAACAAAACTCGGTTTATGTTAATGCCAACCACATGGAGCTGCTTCTACAGGGAGTCAGAATAATACAATTTGTACAGAAAACAGAGATGCCGCACATCAAAGAAACCACTTTATTTACCAGCTAATCAATAAAGAATGCCTGCTGCATTGCTTCTCTTCAAAGCCAAAGTCCAAGGATATGACAGAGTAGAAAATGTAAAACACAGTAAGGAAAAAAAAATCCCCCCCACAGCGGTGACTACTTAAAATGCAGCCCTCTCCTCGGAGCTGGGGGATGTTTCTCTTCATGGGACAATCCAAACACTCATTAAACACCAATGCTCTTTGTATTGATCACAGATTCATTGCAGTTTGAATGCACTGCCTACAGCTTGGCAAAAATAATGTACGTGGCCATTGTGTGGCAAGGAGGAGGCCACATAGCCCGAGGTGTGTTCACTGTTCTATCCTGCAGGATCCTGCTAATCCTTGTGAAATCTTTCAAACAAAGCAAACTGTGAAGGCTTCAGGAGAGTCTGTAGAGCAGGGAACCTTGGCTGGGTTCTGTTCTGGTTCTACCTCTGCCAAACTTTGAAACAAACTTTGAATCCTCAACCCCTTTGTGTTGTATCCTTTTTTAATCACTCTTTCAGCATACCAAATAGCTTCATTTTGTCCATGGAATCAGTTCATCTGCTTGTAAATTTGGTTTCCTACAGTTACAAAGATTTGTATTGTGTATACTACAGGAATATTTTGAAATATTGGGGAACAGTCAGGAACAGAGTACACAGTGTATCCTTTGGTGTGGGTTGAAAATGAGTCTACTCAGAATCTGCAGCATTACAGAATAGTCAGAAGCCCCAGCCAAGATTAAGACACTGTGAAAACGAGTCCCTGACACAAATGTTTTCCAGTCTAAAGAGATGGGATAGATAATGGAAGGAAGAAAAGGAAGACCATTACAATAATTTTACTGCTGGGAACAGAAGGACAGAGATATTAAAGTCATACCAAAAATCTGTGCCCCAGCTAAGAGCAGAAGCAAAATCTTGTAGCCACAGTCTAATTCTTTAAACCATCCTGTTTCTGTAAGTAACACTTAATGAAGAGACACTTAAGGGGAAGGGCACAATGGGATTTAAGTGCAGATCACCATCTCAGATTGATCATCCTGTTTCCATTGCATTCCATTGGCATTTGGATTTTATGATGAACTCCATTTCCCTTAGTGAGGGAAATAACCTCTTCTCTATATGGCCAAGAACAAGTAACATCAAAAAGTGTTTTTACAAGGAACGTACAGTGCAAGATTAAAGGAAGCCAGTGAGGGAAACAGTTTGTTATATTTTCATTTCTGAAAGCCACTAATCCTCTGGGTACTGATATTGGAGACCAGTTCCTGGAAGTTTTCTCTCCTGCAGACATAGAATAGATATGAGTTATTATTTTTAAGCTTCTGAGCATTGAACTATTCACCTCTATTGTTTATCTGACATGACAAATGCTGCCGACTCAGGGAACCTTTGTTTCAAACCCACAACTGCAGAATTCTCCATTTTGCACTGTTTTCAAGCGAATGTAATTACTTAGCAAGTATTCTGCAGCCAGAGAAATACATCCAGGCTTCTAAATTATATTTCATTAATTTCAGGCACGGACCCAGAAGAAACCATTCTGAATGCTTTTAAGATTTTCGACCCAGAAGGAAAAGGCCGCATAAAGGCAGACTAGTAAGTTTATTTCCAATCCTTTAGAAGAATAACAACAATAATAATAATTGCAGAGTTTTAAAGAACTGCTTAAAAGCTGCATTTTTCACAGTATTTTAAGAGGCAGAGAAACATTTAGCTTTGTAAGCCAGAGTTAAAAGTCTGGACTGTTGTATGAATGTATTTGTATACCAAAAAGAGATGTTATTGTCTTCAGACATTGCAAGAGCCAACGGAAATATAATCACATGTAGGCCATTAGATAGCCTCTTTTTGAAGGTCTGGATATAAATCGACACATGACTCTTTGTAAATTAACTCCATATGTAAAATTAAAATGAATGTCTGGTGCCTAACTCTCAGTGCTTGACTAAAACGGGAAAGCTACTCCCCTCTTTAAAAAAGTGATCAATTTAATTAACTCTGAGACATGGTTTTAGTGCTGGACGTTTTCCTTTTTATGTGTTTATCATTTGAGCCTTCTGCTTCTAGAAATAATTTGCTGTAAAATTCCACTAGATACAGTGAGAGCCAAACCAAATAATACTATTAATAATCTGGCAATTATTGTCAATATGGCTATTTTTAAATAAGGAGGCAGAACTTCATTTGTATTCATATCCTGTTGCACCAACAAAGCAATGTAAAAGGACTTTAAGAGGTATTTGCACAAATGCAAACCCTCCTTGCACTGCCAGAATGGTGCAAGCAGGACTTTCAGGTGAGTGAGATAAATGATATCAAATCAGGACAGGGGATGAAGATATTGGACCTATTGCTCCAGAGAAGTCGTTTATGTACCCAGATTTATGCATATGTTTAAATTTGCTCATATGCTGAAATTTCCTGGTGAATTTGGTGTCTGCACTTCTACTGCAGCAGCCATTTCAGATGGATTTTATAAAGCATGATACGTATAGGAAATCTATCAGGGAACTACGAGTTACAAAACTGCATTTACATCAATTATTGCTGCTTATGTTGTGATAGCCTCTGACCAGAACGCTGTGGAGATTTCCATGACATTATCTGCAATAATTGATGAAAGTTAGTTGAAAATGTAAGATTCATGTACAATATTTCTCTCCTTTACCAAGGTGGTTTTCCATGGCAGTACCCCAGTGGGTCTGAGAACTTCTGCAATATGCAAAATAAGAGAGACAGTCCTTTGAGTGAGAACTTCCAAATTAATTAAACACAAGTGGATGTAGCAATCAATCAGAAGGAACAGAAGGTTAAGACCTGTCCTGATGGTTTTGAGGTTAACATCACCCAAAGAGCTTGGGAAGAACAGTCAGGGGATCATATCAGGAATGACTCAAACAACAGAATTAATGCAGCCTTTTACCAAATAGGGCAGATCACACAGTAGTGAAATCACAGCCATGAAATACGAACTTCTGATACTCCAGAACCCATGAAATGTTATATTTCCCACCACTATCTGTAACAATATCCTGCATACAAAATCTGCAGCTTGCCACCCTGTGTTCAGCTCTACATTCCTTGGATGCTGGAAGCCAGTTGGAGTTTGGGGCAAATTAGGAATGCAGTATCACACTCCAAAAGAAAGATGAGAGAGAAATATTTAATTTTTCCTTGATGGAAAAGGTCAATCGTGTCCCCACCCCCACTGCACTGCTAACATTAGACAATTGTTTTAGTTCATCACCACAACAGAGCATAATGTTTACTTATTAGACCCGAGGGTAATGTTGATCATTACAGAACAAACCATTAAATCAATTCTGTGGATGTCTTTGAGGTTTAACTTCTATTCATATGCTTCCAAAATGTAGACATTTGAAGTTTTGAAATAATTTTTCTGTTGGCTCATGCAGCCATTTCAATGCGACAGTTAATGCTAATAAATAATACTTCTCCGTATTAAAAAATCCTGGAATGTTTCTCTCAAAAACCAGTCATGCTGACCTTTTAATCAGAACTTCATTTTTATGTTCATGGAGTTAACATCCTTCTGGGGATTTTTATGTCTCTTCCCTCTGCGTGTTTTCACCTCTAGTCTGGAAATGACTCACTTGGTCCATGTGATGGTAGCTGGGATGGAGCCTTCTAACCTTTCCAGAAGCTCCAGGAGTTTATAACTTACTTCCAAATTCAATGACAGACTTTGTTTGTCTGCATCATTATACCACACATAAAACCCTTCCCACAGCATGATGTCAAAAAGAGAAAAAGCTCCCAGTCCCATTCTCAGCTGGTGTAAACTGGGGCAGTGTTTGGAAAGGTTGGATGATTCAGCCCCAAATGCCACTCGTGGGGCAGAGTGACTCAGGCCAACACCAACTGTGCCTGATGCTGAGGCCAATGAAACTCCTCAGATTTGGGCCAAATGCAAATGGACCCAGGGGGATGGAAGAGGTGCCAGGCATGCTGGGCTTTGGAGGTGTTTGGCTGAGCTGGAGATGATTCTCCCCATAGCTGTGGAGCTCTGCTCCTTCCCACTCACCTGGTTTCCTCCAAGACAGCACTGTAGAAAAGGCAAACCCAGAGAAAAACCAAAAATGTCCTACAGATTTCATAGATAATTTTTTAAAAGGCTTTTAAAATAGCAGAATGCAACAAGGTGTTTGTAAATGTAGAAGGAATTGATGTGAGCCAGGACAAGGGATAACATTTAGACTCCTAAGTCAAGGTAAATGGATTTTTTTTTTTTGAGGGGGAGTTTGGTTTGGTTTTTGGGCTATTTTTTGAGAAGAATATAAGATTTCTAAAGAAAACAAGATAGAAAACCAAAAAAGTGCATAATTTTTGGCTTTGGAAATGGTGAGTGTTTGTTTCCCTATAAAATAAATAATGGAAAATGTGCATAGATCCTTTAGTCAGTCCTTCTTCCTTGTGAGTGTGCCAGAGCCTACTGGGCTGTGCATCAGAAGATTATAATTAGATATTTGATCTTTTCTTTTCCCCTAAATACTTTAAGCATGTGAATAGAAGACACACAGTGCCCAGATCTCTTTTTAATTCAGGCTTGTTTGCAATGAAGTTTATTTGTGACTTCTGACAAAACTGCTGTAAATGCATCCCTCCATTCACCAAGCTCCTTCCTGGATCACACTTCCATTTGCATTTGCTAATTCTGTTTGTCCAGGACATATATATCCAATAATGCATATATATCCAATATATCCAATAATTTATGCTGAGAGGAGTGATCTCTTTACTCTTGCAGCCACTATCATTTGAGAATTTGCCTTCAAAAATGCAGTCACATACCAAATGGCCAGAGGAACAGAACAGAAACAGAAACTTGAGACAAAGGGATGAAGAAATTTAGCTAACTACAGAGAATGGTGAAGTGATGCAGGAAAAATATACCAAATAGCTTAAGCTCTGTGTGTTCCCAAAGCTTGCACAGATATATTCACACTTGTCCTTCTTCATTGTTTTCAATTTTCCCTTTCTGGGCTTCCAAATGTGCATTTATACCAACAAGAGCTGCAGAAGTGTCTGTGCCCCTGCCACAGACTGGGATGTGTAGCCTTTTCCTGGAAAAAAATCACATTTGTCAGAGCTGTGAGTGCCATTGTAGCTTTGCCACCCAAACTGCACTTCTGTCTGGGGGACTTCTCTCATGTGCAGAAAGGGAGGATTTATTGTTTTGCCTGAACATCTGCACCCATGGCGGGTGAATTTTGCTCTCCTGCAAATGTTCCTGTTCAGGCATGATTTCTATTATAAATATTCTATATATTCTAAAATTTATATTATAAATAGTTTTAAATATTCCCTTTAAAAAGCAGAAAAGACTACTTCTAGAAGAGCTGCCACTCTCACTCCCCCCACAACAAATTCTTGAAAAAAGCAGCTTTTTTTTCAAATCCACAAACCAAACCAGATTTCTATATTTCCCTCAGCTTTTGTTTTTGTACAACATACTGCTCACCTGTTATCACAGCTTTACAGTTTGTTTTACTGCTCCAGAGCTGTGTCTGGTAATGTATAAATACATTTGGTAGCGACAAAAGGAGACAACTCTGCCTCTTCAGCGTAAATGAAAACTGTGAGATTAATATATGAATTCTTCTACAGGAAGAGGAAATTATTGGTGTTATTGAAAGAATGTTTATGTGAATCTAAGTGAGTTTATACTGGTGGATGTCCCAGCACGTGGTGCATGTGCTGCCCTCAGTACATGAGAAACTGGGGGAGGTATAAAGATATTTTATGTACAGGGGTTAGACTAGAAACAAAAATAATTCTTCCTGGCTTTTCTATTCACCTCTAAACTTAGGTAAAAAAAAAAAAAAAAATTACATGCTCGACTGCCTTCCCACAATGGGTTTAAAACAGAGGGTAAATCAGCTGAGAGTCTGCCCCCAAAAGATTCTCTTTGATGTAATTGCACGGGATGCAGATTGTGTGTGGGATAAGCTCCGTGTTCCAGCGCTGTGACTCCAGATCAAGACAGGGCACCGTGAAATACAGCAGGGCTCATGCAGCTCCACAGCTCCTCTGGGAATGGCTGCATGCAAATAAAGCATTCTCCAGTGATGACTGGCAATAGAGGCTCGAGTTCTCTTTCAAGTCCTCTTTCTCATTTCATGCTCTGTTCCTTTCATCCTCAGATTTTACAGAAAATATTCCCTCTTTTGGTTTTGTTAAGTGATCCAAACTTTAAGCAGCAAGTGAGGAAACCTAACATTTTAGGCTAAGATAAGCATACAAAATTGCTGTATTTCAATTACAGTAATAACCTTAAACAATTTTAAACCTCTATAAAGTGTCACAAAAGAGAAATAAGTTGGCAGAGCGAGGCATTGACACTGATGGGTGCCCACAGAAAATCTCTTACAATATCATGTAAGGATTAGCAGCTCTAATTTATGCGGTCACACAGATTTTCTTTCATGCAACTTCAGGAGGGATCTTGCCATCTGAATTGTCATGTGCCATTATCACCCTTTAATCAGGTTATTTCGTTTTATTTGAACAGCATCAAAGAAATGCTCATGACACAGGCAGACCGGTTCAGTCAAGAAGAGGTAAGGAACTTTATTCAAACCAGGAATCCAGCTCCTGTTCAGCACTAAGTCCTTGCCCCTCTTTAAATGCATGAATTTAGCTGAAATCCAGCCTGAGAGGAGGTTGATGCCAGCTCTGGCAATTAGAAACAATTCAAAGCATCTCTTCTAAAGAGCTCCATGGCTAAATCAAAGTCAAACTGATTCTTTGGACTCCCATCCAAGTGCAAGTGTGGCCTATCTCGTGCTGCTCCTCCCCATGGAGGGCAGCTGGGCAACTGATTTACTGGAGTCCAAGTGGATTTGGGTGGGGACTGTGTTCTGGTTTCCATTTCTGTGAGTTACTTGGTTTGAAATCCAAAATGAGGTACTGACTTGGTGGTTTGTGTGAGACTGAGCATGGATTCTGCTGGTTGGGAGGAATTTAGGGGGACTTCATTTTCAGAAGAGGAGATGGAATTGAGCTGGTCTGTGGACAGACCAGACTGGACAGTCTGTTCCAGTCAGAGCAGAGACTGGAGTGGACATTTATCAACCAGGGTTTACCTTGGTTTCAGGGAAAGCTCTTTTCAGCAGGGAACTTGTGGGATTCTAGCAGGACTTTGTTAACCAGTTATGTTTCAACTTTACTGAGCCCAAGGAAAAGTTCTCCCTGGTGGTTAAAGGACCAGGGCAGCAGGGAGCTGAACTGTGTGTAAAATGAAAAGCTGTTCATGTTGCTGTCCCACAGTCTGTGACACTTCTCTCTGTTTGCTTGGCAGATCAACCAGATGTTTGCTGCTTTCCCTCCAGATGTCTCTGGGAACCTTGACTATAAGAACCTGTGCTATGTTATCACCCATGGTGAGGAGAAAGACTGAGAGCAAAGAGAGGAGCTTCTCCTGAGGTGATGCACCCAGTTATTTCATGATGCTCTCATGTACAAACATCCAGGATGTGAAAGTCACATGGTCATTGGAAGAGAACCAATAAAATAATTGAAAATAGATTAAAGTTATTTAATGTCCTTGTTTTTATACCAATTTTGTGAGGATTGTTTCCCCCATCTTTTTTTTTTTGCTGTCAGTGGTTTGAAATGGAATTTTCTTGATGAACTGGTGCTTTTGTGATTTATTGACAAACCTAATGTTCACCAGATGGTCCATTGGGCACTGCAGTCTTACTTAACCTCTTGTCTTTTATACGTAAGCTCCATGTATTAATTGAGAATTCCTCTAGCTTATTGCACCAGGAAGAGTGTCTGGTAAATAGAATTATGTTCCATTCCACAGCCCCTAGCAATGGAAGTGTAAATAAAACAATCTGAAGTTCTTGTGAATATGCAATATGCCCTCCCCATCTCAGTGATGTGGCCAATTCCTGAAACCACTTGACTCATTTGCTTTGGTGCAAAAGAGCAGAAGTAGTGGAATATTGGCTGTTTTTCTCATAGTAAAGTTCACCTAGGTGCACTGAGAATGCAGGAATAATGAATTTCCACCTTCAGAGATATCTTTATTATGGGGAGGAGGTTGTCCATGACACAACAGTAACACCTTTGGCCGTCATCCTTGGGTTTCAGTGAGACACACACAGCAAGGACGTGTTCTGCCAAAGATCATCAAGTCTAGGGACAAAGAGGGCAATTTGGGAACTGCAGCCCATGAAAGCAGATTACCTCTCGCTTTTCTAATCCAAGAGCAGCCTGGGTTTTAAATGCCCTACAGTTTCTTGTATTTAGACTTCTAGGAACAGGACATATTCTGCCTATGTGGAATATTGCATGAACACTTCCTGCGTGGGAGGCAGGAGGATGCTTCAGCCAAAGGAAAACAAGCTTCTGCTGTTTTAACAGCTCATGAAAATGCTTTCCTTGTGCATCAGTGCTGCTGGAGCCACAGTCCCACAGACACTGAGAGGAAGAAACAAGCCACTTATTTTCTGTTTCCATCTTCCTAGGCTTTGTAGGAAGAGAACTTGAGGGCAATGCGCTGAATTCTGCCCTCATCAAGAGGGGCAGAAATTCCATGAGAAAGCCCTAACATCTGCATGGTTCAGGGATGTGACATTCACCCCTACCTGCATTTTCTGCTGTTCCAGCAAAATCCTGCACTCTGTGCACTTCAGTAATAGAGAACAACTGGATTGAGAAGGCTCTCAGCACATAGAAAATTAATAAAATAAACTTCCCCTTGCCCCTGCGTGCAGAAACTGTGTGAACATTCCTGCACCAGCACTGTTTTT
The DNA here is from genome assembly GCF_047830755.1 of Zonotrichia albicollis. Lineage (NCBI taxonomy): Eukaryota > Metazoa > Chordata > Aves > Passeriformes > Passerellidae > Zonotrichia > Zonotrichia albicollis. Next base: position 6,912,186 of record NC_133840.1, read on the forward strand.
CCAGTATAACAAGTTCATTCCAAATTTTATCCAGTAGGAATTATCTCTTTTAAATACATCAGTGGACACAGCTGGGGCAAAACTCACTCCTTTCCTGCAGGAATCTTGCTGAAGATGAGGACAAGGCTTTAGCTCTTCTTGCCACCTGTTCCTGTAAGAACTGAAGAATCCCCCAGAGCTGTTCCTCCCAACACCATGAGCAGCCTCACTGGGCTTTGGTGACTCAGAAATCTTTTTGCAATACAAGAATCCACATGACCTGTCCTTCCACCTCCTGAGCTTTCCTGGACAAGCCCAGCTTTCACCACTGGTTTTCTCCCCAGAACGTTTTTTCTCACAGTCTAAGACCGCTGTCCATGGGATAGGGTTGTAGATTGGCAGTGGGAGGTCATGGAGGTTGAGGATTTTCTGTTGGCACAATCAAAAAGGTGATTTATGAGCAAACTTCTGCTTTAGGCTCTTCTGCAGACCCAAGCAAGTGACAGCTCCTCTCAGCAAAAGACTGAGCTGCTCATGGGGATGAATGTTTCATTTGCAGACCTAATTTGGAAATTTTCTGAGAGATGGGTCTGTAAAATGCTCTTTTGTGGCACAAACACATGTTCAAAGTGTAATGCTACCTTGCATAAGCCCCACAAAATCACATTTCCCACCAAGTGAGTACTGAGCTGCAGTCACTCAGGCATCAGATGTCAGACAGTGCTTATGGTTTTTACACTGTGAAGATTTCAAAATGAGGCTGAAGAGGAGATGAAACAGCACTCAGGCTTACCTTTGGCCTTCAATCCAGAGAGATTTACTTTTCCTCATGCAAGCTGGTAGGCAAAAACTTGGAGGATAATGCTCTTGAAAGATGAGGTCACACTTTTCCATCAAAGCACAGTTTCTCATGAGTTCTTTTTCATCTGTAACTGTTGCATGACTTCTTCCAATGCAGCTTCTGTGACTTCTGAGGCTGATGGGAGCCTGGTCTGAGCAGTTCCACGTTCTCCCCTCCCTCCCTCCAGTCAGCCTCGGGCTCAGACACACACAGCGGGTGCTGGCTGAGAAGAAACCTCTTTGCTCCCTAAATTTGCTTTCTGGACTCTGGGGGCTGACATCCCTCCCTCTTTAGTTCTGCCTTGTTTGGATCCTGCTGAGGTCACTTCACCTTGCCCTGCTGGAGGCTCCCTCACACCTGCAGATGGGGCAGGAGCAGGCAGCAGTGGGCAGGATGGAAAGCAGGACCACCTGAGCATGGATTAGGTTGAGCCAGGCTTTACCACAAGGAGAGGCTTAGTTTGGATTGCAATTTTGAAGCAAATCACTTGATTGCTTTTACTTACCTTGAGCAACCTGAGTAGCTTTTTTGGAGGAAGCTAAACCAGAGAGGCCCTGCTTGGAATTCAGTCCAAATTCCCTCTGGTTCCTGGTGGGACCAAACCAGGGTGCAGCTGTGATGCCCTGCAGCACCAAGCAGTGAAGCACCACCAGGGTGCTCCCAACCACCAGAGCTCTGCAGACCCTCTGAAGTGGTTTGTGGCTGTGCAGAGCCCCGGGTGCCATCTGACCCTGTGTGCCCTCAGGCTTTCTGCACTTCTGCTCCTTCCTTGTTGCTGCACTTTTATCTTGGTTCAAAACCCATTTCTTACTTTTTTTTCTGTCTGTTACCCCAGAATGATGGCATTTCAAGGGCAGTGCAGCTGAGGGGCCTGCTGCAGATTGCTTGAGGAGATCTTTGGATTGGGCTATGCCACCAATCTGGTTGTCCCTTGGACCATCATGATGACAATTTGGGGTTGTCATGCTTCCCCTTCTATAAAGGGGAAGGACAAATGTTCAGATAAACATCATGAAAATATTCAAGATTCAAAACAAGCCTGTATCAACCCCAATTTAATTTCAATCTCCACTTTCACAGGGGGACAGAGGGCTGTGCTCATGGGGTTTGGATGCAGATTCAAATAACCAAAGGGAACAAAGAGCAACGATTAATTCCACAAAACAGATTTTCACCAAGCATCATTAAAACGATCAGATGGGAAATGAACTTGCATGAACCCTGGCAGTTGCTCTTCAGTGTCAGCCCTTTCACAAACAATTACTATTTGGATGGGAAAAAACAAAGAAGCAGGGTAGAATTGATAATGTATTTTATTAACTCTTGCAAGTTTAATCCCCTAAACCTTTCTGAAACCTTGTGAAAGGGGAGAGCAGCCTTTGAAATAGACTGCAGAGAAAGGTTCTCATGAGTTCCCCCAGTTTGTTGTTCTGCTTCGAGGCAGGATTGTTGTTACAAACGTTTGTCTGACCTGCCTAAACCTTGTAGGTAGCCTCAAGTCCAAAGCTAGCCTTAGATTTATGCATTTTTTCCCCCTAACCTAAATCTTTCTGTCTGCAAATTAAGCCAATTTCATCCTTTGCATCCTCTCTGTAATGACGTTAGCACAGTGGAAGCCTGTTTAGTTTTCTTTTTTTCAATAATCTTTTTCCAACTTTTCCTCCCAGTAATCTTTTCTCCACTCCTAATTTTTCTTGCTCTCTTTAGGATTACCTTAAATTTGTGCATATTTTGTTTTTAAACATCCTATGCCAACTTGGACACAAAATTCCAGCACCAGCAAGATTGGAATAATTATTTCAGAGGTTGGTTGTCTGTAAAAAGCCAAACAAACCAATCCCCCCCTCTGTGATTCAGCAGCAATGAAGGTTATGAATGTTTCTAGGCAATGTGGGTAGAAGTTTATTCCAGACCTCTCTTCCTTAATAACTGCTTGTTTCTGATCCCCCTGTAGCTTCTTCTGTCTATCCCAGAACTTCCTCAGATCTGATTCCCTGTGCCTCTGTTACCTTGGTAATTTGCCAGCAGGGGTTATCTGAGGACATACCTTGAATTTTCACAAATGTTAACGAGGTGTAGATTTGTCTGGAGCCTCCTTTTTCTATTTGAAAGCAATGCCAAGAGCATTTAACATTTTCATCAATGACCGGGGTGATGGGACTGAGTGCAACAAATCCATGTTCTTCCCAGCGGTGTCCATGCACAGGATGAGAGGCAATGGACATGCTGGAATAAGGAAAGCCCCTTTAAACTCTTGGATTGTGAACGTGGTCAGATATCAGAACAGCCTGGCCAGATTTGTTGTAGAGCTCCCAAATATTGCTGGAGTTATCCCAAACCCAGCTGGATTTGGCCCTGGGAATCCTGATGCTGCTCTGAGCAGGAGGTTTGGTCTGGCCAATCCCCTGTGGTGCTTTCCCACTACAAAGCCCTGAGATGCTGATGTTACTGGTGCCAGCCCTGTTAGCACAGCCCAGGGGACACTGCCCCTGCTCTGGGGTGACACCTGATCCATCTGTGCTGCACTTGGAACCCCAGATCCCTCCTAAGCAGCTACACCCTGACCAATTACTAACCATTACTCCTTGAATTTTACTTTCTTCTAACATGTAACAATCTGCCCTGATCTTTAATTCCTTCTCATTGGCTTTCTATCTCCTTTAATTTAAAGCTGTTCTAGATTGTATCCCAATCCTCCAAATTCCACATAAACTGCTTTAGCTTATAGCCCATCATCCAAAATTTTTGTATGTTCTCTATTTCACCCTCCAAAATGTTAATATTGAACAGTATCTGACCCTGGAACAGTCTCATCCTCCTCCTTTTCCTTTTCATCTTGAAATGTTTTTATCAATGCTAATTCCCATTGGACATGTTTTAACTCTACTCAGGGGCACTGGTCTTTAACCTGCCTGCAGCTACAAAGTTCTGCACCTTTGGGCCTCACCTCATTTCCTCCTCAGTCTGTTTGAATCCAGGTGGTCACCAGCAGGATGTCCATGAGCCACAACTCTCTGAGCCAACCAGTGACAATGCTCAGCCACATCTCTGAGCCAGCCTGTGGCAATGCTTGTGCCCAAGTGAGGAGGGACAGAATGTAAGGGAATAGTGCAGAAGAAGAAGAAGAAGAAGAAGAAGAAGAAGATTAGTGCAGCTGCACTAATCACCAAAGATTAGGAACAGGCCTGCCCTTAACAAGCCACAATAAGAAGAAGAGTTCTACAAAAGAGGAGGTTAGCTGGGTGAGGAGGGAGATGGAGTTTGTTGGTTGTATTATGAAGAAGATGGAGTCAGTGCTGTGAGGAGCTGACCATGAGAAATCACCAAGGAGGTATGGAACTTTTACAGTAAGATAACACTGCCTAAGGAGAAGGGATTTTCTTCTGTGAATAGGGAAAAAACAATTTCAGTCCAGCTGGGTTATGTGTAAGAGTAAATCCACTTGGATTTCTGGAGGTGAGCCTATGGTTTGTATCAGAAAATCTCCAAATCCCACAGGTTGTGAACCCGGGACAGGAGTTCTCAGCTAATAAAGGAACATTCTGGGATGCTGGTGCTGTGCAGAGCTGTCAGTCCAGCTGTAGCATCTGAGGACCCTTCCCTGCTGTGGAGTCCCTTCCCAAACTCAAGGCTTTGGGAGCCATAGGAAAGAGCCAGAACCTGGATCCTTGAAGGAAATGTGGGCACAATATTTGAAAAACAATTTCCTGACATACAAACCTGGGAAGTTTTATCAGGGTTATGGAACCTGGGGGATTCTCACAGGTATTGAGTTCACTTTGGCCGCTTGGATGTGGTGGATATTTAAGGAGCCTCCTCTCTGCAGGACTTCTGAGGCTGAAGGGAGAGAGGTCCTTGAACAGGGATTTTGTGGCATTTAAGCTCCTCTCTCCTCTGATTCAGCCCCTGCAAGCATCTGTCCATCCCCAGTGGTTGTAAGGCAGGAGCCCAGGAATGCTAACTCAGGTATTTAGGGTCAAGCATGGCAATACCTCCTTGAGTCCTTATCTGGTGAACTGCTGCCATTTGTTACTGTACCTTTCAGTTTAAATAATTGCTTAATGTGCCTGTTGACCTGAGGAACATAAATTTTTTTTGCAAAATATACGAGCAAGCTTGTGTTTGGTCAGCTGCTTCAGCAGGAATACAGAGCTCAGATGCCAGGCCAGGCAGGAATTTTTTTAATAATGATTAAAAGACAGCAGCTGCCCTTTCCTGGGGTAAGAGGACTTATTAAAGTGGGGGGAGATCCAAACAGCCTTGTCCCTTTAAGGTTTGGAAGCTGCAGGTACCACCACAGCTGTGATGAGTAGAAAGTTCATGACCAGAGAGTAGGGTGGGATGGGGAGAGGCTTCCTCTAACAGGCCAGAAAGAGATAAATCTCCATGAATTTCCTGGTAAGCCAGGCCCTTTAAGATATCAATGTAAAAAGGATGCAGATTAAATTGCAGCCAGAAAGGGCTGGCTTGTTGGTTTTGTTTTATTGTAGAACAGGCATTAGCCAGTTTCAGCAAGGATCATGCCCCTCCCCAACCAGGCTGAGTGCAAAGGCTGTGACAGAACTTAATGCTTGGAAAAATAATCCTGGTGTGAACCAAGTGCTGAAGCAGTACAAGTATCCATATTTTGTCTGGAATTGCAAAAAGCCTTATGGAAATATCAGTGAATTCTTTTTAAATTGGTGTTACAGTTCACCCAGCTTTGGGCAAACAGGTAATGCTGAAATACAGTGTGTTACTGCCCTGGAAAAGGTGGAAAAATCCAGTTTTGTTCCAAGGTGAAACACTTATGTGGTGGTGTGGGCAGACCCCAAGGCTGTCACAGCCTGGCTGCTGGCAGTGACCTCCCCCCTCAGTGTCCTCTCTGCTGTGGCACCAAATGCCACCAGGTTTTACCTTCCCACACTGAGCTACAGCCACCAGCTGGGGGCTCTAGCCAGAGCCCCTCTCCCTGAGGTCAATGTGAGCTTTTCCACTGCATTTTTACATTAAACTGCAGCCTCATGAGTCCATGTGAAATAGTTTCAGGTTCGCCAAACTCAAATCCTGATTTGTTAAATGCTGTAATGCCTTTGAGCTGCTGCTGGAGACAACTGGCAAGTTTTTAATGCAACCTGTTTGAAACCTCTTTATTAGCCCCAGTGTTCCTGTACCTTGGGAGATAAAACAACGGGATGCACCAGGAGCTGTCCCACAGCTGGAGCTGCTCCAGCCTCACAGTTTAATTAACAGGGGGCTGTTAATGCCAAGGGGCTGCCAGAGAGGATGAGGAGGGCTCATCCCAGGGCTGCTCCATGTCCTGCCCAGGTGGGGCTGAGCCCTTGGCATGCCAAGGTAAGCTGCTGGTTTTTTCCAAGGAGGATTTTAATTAGGGGGTTGGAGGCCTTGGAACAGCCCAGGGATTGTGCCTGGGGAATGGGCTCTTTAGGGAGGAGGGACGGGAAGGTTGTGGAGGTTTTGTTGTTTTGTCTTCCCTTGGCTGTGAGTGACTTTCAGTGCCCTGTTTAGTCAGCTGTGGCTGATTATATAAAGTAACCCCCTGGCTTTTCATATAACACAGAAAGCTTATCACCTTTTCCAGCCACTACAACACTCATTAAAGGCCCTGGAAAAACAACCACCTGCTTTTACTGCTAGAGATCTCCTTATTTTGTGCCTGCTGGGATGGGTGAAGGCCTGGGGTGCTGGGCAGTGTGCCCTCATGGCAGGGCCTCTCCAGGCTGCCTGGCTGTGTACCTGGCTGAAGAAAGAAAAGAAAAAAAATCCTTTTTATTCTAGATGGATCCCTCTAGGCATGTTTAAATCTCCAGGTAAAACAGTGCAAAAAATGGAGCAGAGCTCCTCAAAGCCCTGCTGTCGTTGGTTTTCCATGTTAGGACTGGGAGGAAAAAGAAGAGGCCTGGGCCAGTTTAACTGCTGTGGGAGTTAGTGGCATTTTGTGGGAGGGCTGATGTGAGGAACAGGATTTTTGGTGCTTCTTATTGCATTCAGCATAGTGAGGGACAGACCAGAGGCTACTTCAGACCTCTGAACTACTTCCTTGAAGAGGTCACCCCTCCTGTCAAGACCACTGTGTTGGTGGCTAAATTCACCAAATAACTGGGGAATGTTGAATGTGTCCAGCCATTCAAAACTCCTATGGCATCAATCAGTGCTCTGTGCAAGTACCAAGGTATATTTCTTGAACTTTGGGTTAAAAATAAAGCCCCAGCACTGTGTGGGAGCATGGGGGGCTCTGAGGAAGTGCCCCTCAGCCTTCCCTGTGACTCCCACCAGCCCTGCTGGCTCCCTGTGGGCAGGAATGGGTTTGGGAGCAGCTGATGGAGAAGAGGCTGAGGTACAGCTTCAGCTGCTCTCACCAAGACAGGAGCAGATGTTCCCAATAAAACATTTTCTCCTCAGATGTGGGTGCCTGGCTGATAGCAAACAGCAGGAGGGCCCTGTGCTATGAGACCACAATGAAGGCTGGGGTGGATTCTCTTGTGTCTCATAAACACTTGAGTTTGGTGGAGCCCTCGAGTGCATCTTTGTCCTTCACCCAGCTGCCTGCACTGTGAAACCCACAGGAACTCCATATCTTTGAAAGCTCTCCCACTCTGTCAGGCTTGGCTGAAGTTTGCATGTGGTTATTAGAGCAGAGGACAGGCAAGTGCATGTTTTATTGTTCTCCATCAACCCCCAGTGTGCTTTTTCATGTGTGTGCATATATCCTGCCACTCCCAAATCAATTTGCTGTTGAATCCTTGCTTTAGTGTAATTTAACTGGCAGGGTTGGGAACTTGGAGGTTTTCATTTCTTTTTTCTTCTACTGTTTTACAAATATTCCATTGCTCAATAACGGGAGGTGGAAAATGAAATCCCAAGATCATCTTTTAAAGGATGTTAATGACCATGAATGTAACCAATATAGTTAATAGCAGTCCAAGCAGACATGGAAGACCATTCCCTTCTTTTGAGTAAGGGCCAACAGAGCTTTCTGATTATCCCTACTGGAGAGGGATCTGGATATTAAAGGATAAGTCATGCTAAGTATTTCCTTCTTAGACTCCTTATTCATTTATGCCTACTGGGTTTTGTCATCTTTAAAGGTGTTGTTTAGCCTGGTTTGAATTACTTTAAACCAAAAAAGTTTTAAAAGACAGTTCTTCAACCCATGGAGATGTTTGCTAAATCCCTTTATTAAGGGGATGGTGTTTTTCATCTTTAAGCAACATTTGGAAACAAAAGTAAGAATTATTCTTAATTTGAAGTGTGAAGGGGAGGGATGGAGAACTCAGATTTCAGAAAGCTGTGCTTGGTGGAAGGGGTAGCATGGGTTTGGTTTTCTTTAACCTTTCGGAGTTAAACATTGGGAGGCTCAACAATGATGTACCATGTCATGGATCCCAGCATGGCATTCTTGTGGGGGGGAAATTTTTTTTCTGTTCCATAAAGCAAAATCCAGTAAAACCCCCCCTGTATTTTACCCCTGGAGCAATGAGAAGATAAGGAAGCATTGGGCAGAGGGAGAACAAAGCCCTTTGGCTACAGAGGCTGTTGCCTCCAGGTTCCTTTCAGCTCCACCTCTTTCCTTTGTCCCTGTGTTCCTCAGTCTCCTCCTCCAGCCTCGCTGCCTCTTAACCTCATTAATACTTTGCTTTGATGGTCTTAAATTCTTGACAATTTATTCCAGATGTTTGCTACTTTGAGTGAAATAGATTTCCCAAATTTCCTGTTTACTCTTAATGTCTTTTGTCTTTTTCTGCTTTGAAAGTGTGACATTTTTTTTAACCTCTTAGCAATCCAGACATGTTAGTTCACTGTTCCACCCCCTCTTCCTCCTGGCATCTCCTAAAGTTTGTGGTGCTTTCCACAGAATGCACACTCCTTTTTTATTTTTTTTTGTTGTCTTCTTGTGGGGCAATCTTGATCTTTTTCACCTTCCTTAATTCTGCACAGATGAAAGTCTGACTCAAAAGTTTTAGGTGTGTTTGGTGTTGCCTCTTTTTCCCTTATGCGTGCACACCCAGAGGAGAGCAAGAAAATTATGGAGAGAGAGAAAATAAAAAAATTCCTACATTTTGACAGGCTCCAGACCAAATATCCTTCAAACATGGGCCTTGCTTGTCCCTTCAGGTGTTTTCCATGAATTACCTGGAGAGCTCTGAGTAGACAGAGTGGGCTGGCACTGCTCAAGGTGTAGAAGCTGTGGCTGCTGTTAACAGGGTTGGCACAATTCCCTGCACCAGGAGTGCAGTTGGAGCAGCACAAGTGACCTGGGAATGGCTGTGCTGTTGGAAGTTCCCCTTATAGCAATAAAAACGTGTCCATTTTAAAGTGGGTGTATGGCTTTAATTATTCCGTTGTTTTCTTTAAAAATAAAACCAAAAACGAAACAAATCTTTAATTGAAGCAGGTTTTCAAGTACAAAAGCTGTGCCTAGACCAGGCCTTAGGCCTCAGTCTTGCAGACACTTTCACAGGTGCTTAACTTTACCATTATGAGTAATCCTATTGATTTTCAACAGCACTGCTCAGGCAATAAAGAGTGGATTTGTATGATCTGGGGCTTACCATGGGGCATATCAGAAGTCACTTTCCTGAAATTAATGGTTACAGGGGTGTAAGAGGAGTGTCCAGCCCAGGATTTAGTTAAAATTAATAAGAATTTTGCTTGTAGGCTTCCTTTGAAGTATTTAGCTGTCCTGTCTGCTCCTTTGAGTGCTGTATCTTAAAGGCCAGACATTTTTTTGACTTTTGTTATGATAACCTTCAGAATAAATATCCAGGTAGGACTTGGTGTGCTGTGACTTTCTATCTCTTGGCCACTTGTAATGTTCCATGGAGGCTCTTCCAAGTGTCAGTGCCTTTACAATGTCATTTTTGTGGTGTCTGTCTGACACTGGCTGAGCTCATTTCCAGCCTCTGGATCTCTTTTCCATCCAGTTGCCTGTTTCCATGAAACTTGTAGCAATGTTACAGCTCTGAAACTCCTGTCTCGCTCTCAAATTGGGCTGAAAGCAACCAACTCATTCCAAAGTTATTAGAGATGCATGCTCATGCACACCATGATCATATATATGCAGTATTTTTGAGGGAAGTCAGGCAGAAAAAAAAGTGATTTGATTAAGGATAGATGCATTATAATGTTTCATGAGCTTGAAAAAAAATTACTTTTCTGTATGGCTGGTCTCACAAATATGCTTTACTCCAACTTATCTCTTACCCCTTTTAACAAAAACAGGCATAAGGCTGATATTTATGCAAAATATCAGGGAAAAGTTTGCCTTTTGAGGGTGCCCAGGCTCCCCAGGGAATGGGCACAGCCCTGAAGCTGCCAGAGCTCCAAGTAAGTTTGGAAAATGCTCCAGGGATGCCCACGGTGGGATTGCTGGGTGTCTGTGCAGGGCCAGGAGCTGGACTGGGTGACCTCTGTGGGTTCCTTCCAGCTCAGGACATTCAGTGTTTCTGTGACATAGAGATGGACAAACCTTTTTGGGAGCTGCAGAAGGAAAATTCTCCTTTTTTGTATTTCAACAATACAAGTGTAGGCTTGGCACCAGGGCTGAGAGGGCTGTGCCAGTTGCCAACACGGTGGGTGAGTAATTTCTGCTCAGGTGTTTGCTGGAAAGGGAAATCTTGGAGTTCTTAGTGAAATACTTGGGAAGAAATGGCCCTGTTGTGCTGAAGCCCCAGGATTCTGAGATCCCAACCAGCTTTGTCCCAGCTGCCAAAGGGAGCAGGGATCTGACTCCATTGAGCCTGTCTTCCCCTTTAAAAGGACAATTTCAATTTAAGGAGTTTCAAAATAGGAAAAGAAAAACGACAAGACCCCCTCCCAGGTACTGAGGTCAGGAAAGAACATCAGCTTCAGCAGGCAGGGCAGGACTGTTCGGTGTCAGAGGGGCTGTTCTGAATGGCTGCAGAGCCTTGTGCTGCACTGAGTGCTGCAACCCCAGCTCCCCAGCTGCTGCTCATGCTGCAGCTGTGCAGGGAATGCCTCAGCTTTGCCTGGCAAGAACCTCAACTGCAAATTTTGCAGAAGTTGTGGTGAATTTCCATTGAGCTCAGCAGGAGCAGGTTGGATCCTGCCCTTTAGCACTGGGGAACCTGGAGTGGCGTTGCAGGACACCAGGTGAAGATTAAGCATCCCAAATTCTGTCACTGACTCAATAAACTCTTAAACAAGTTGCTTTTGCACCTGCACATCTGATTTTCCTTGGAATAATTGTGGCACTTTGTTAGGATTTCTGGCACTGTCCGAGTGGGTGCTTTGCAGGAGGCTTCAATGTTGCCAGGTAGATGTTGATAACTTAAATATCCATTATTTTTCTGGCCTGTGTGGAACTTCCTTATCCAAATCCAATCTGTATTTAAGTTCACAGGACAAATGTCAAAAATTCAAGCTCTGGAAATGCTGCTTCTTTCCTGCTGTTCAGCTGCTGGTGTTGTTCTGCCTCTGTTTTGGGGACCTCTGTGGGACTTTGGAAAGGGATAAAGGTTACAGCTGGATTTTCTCCCTCCTGCAGGTTGTAAGACCACACTCCTGGGTGCTAGCTGGAATCCTGTACCTTCCTGAGGGAAAAGAGTGGAATTTCTAGGTCTTGGACAGCCCCAGGGGCTGCAGCCATTGCTTCACTCCTTCTGAGTGCTGTTCTTGGGGCTCTGCCACTGCTACTGCCAGGACCTGAGGCTCCAGCTCAGCCCCTGCTGGCTCAGGTGCCTTTTTTGCAGCTCTCTGGTCACAGTGGTTCACTGCAAACCTGGGTCATAGGAGATTGGGCACTACTTGTCTTAATTTCTTCTCTTCATTGGCTGTTCACCTTTTGGAGATGAGTATGAAGGGAGACACGCTGTGCAGAAATAATGTCGCAGGCATTTTTTATGAAAATCCTTTCCTTAGGATTTTTTCTCCTGAGAAGCCGAGAGGCCTCAGGAACAATTGTAAACATTGATTATCTGCTGCTGTGGGATGCAACAGGTGCATCTGTGATTGGTCTTGTGTGCTTGTTTGTAATTAATGGCCAATCACAGCAGAGCTGGCTCAGAGTCTGAGGCAGCTGCCTTTATCATTCTTTTCCTTTCTATTCTTAGCTTAGCTAGCCTTCTGAGATGAAACCTTTTCTTCTATTCTTTTAGTATACTTTTAATGTAATATATATCATAAAATAATAAATCAGGCCTTCTGAAATATAGAGTCAAATCTTCATGTCTTCCCTCAACCTGAGAGGCCTGTGACCATTATCACAAAATGTTTATTTTGGTGATGATCCACGAGGTATTCTTCCAGGCACAGCCTTTGGTTATGATTAACAAAATATTAGGACTGAACAGTGTGTCCATGTGAGGCCAAACCAACGAATTTGGGTTTGAAGGCACCAACATCCTGTGAGATCTGAAATTGGAGGTTGGGGTAGAAAAATGTCTTTATTGGGTTGTCGCAGGTGTTCTAGGATTTTGCTGTTAGCCTAAAAAAATATTTAATTCCTTTTCCATCTCCAAGATCCCCCCAGGTCCTGCCTGCAAGGAGCAGGATCAGCCAACATTCCCCACGCAGGACCTTCCCCTGTCCTGTGTCATTTGGCAAAACAACAGATTCTGGTGGAACCTCCAGTGCTGGTTACAAAACACTCACAATGGGCATTGAAACACACTGAATTTGCTGATGTGTCTCTTCATAACTTTCATGTCTGGAAGCCCCAGCTGTGATCAGGGCCTTGTTGTGTGAGATGTTATACAAATACATATTTTGTACAAACAGGATGATGAAACCACATGGAAAACTTCATAATCAAACAGAAAAAAAGCCACATGGAGCTGCTTCTTCAGGGTCATGTAGTGGGACTGGGTTCTACTGGGTTCAGGCTGGTCCTTGTCTGCCAGGGCATCCTGCCTCTTCCCAGAGCTCCTTTAAACTCACGGAGGGGGTTCAGATAATTCAGTTTACCCCTGGTTTGTCAATCTGCTGCCCTCCCCAGAGCCCTGTGGCTGCTCTGTGCTGCTGGGAACTGAGCTGGGCTCCTTTGGTTTCCAGAGAGGAGATGCAGCAGAGCTGGGATGCTGCAATGAACCCTGGGGATGCCATCCCAAAAACAACTTGTGGTCACATGCCAGGCTTACCTGGCTTTAAATGGTGTCCAACTGCTTAAGCCAGGCAACTAAATGCTTCTGAAGCTTATTAAATTAACCAGTTAGACCAAGGCAATATACAAGGCCAAAGAAAGCATTGTGGGTGTAACCTTTTGAAGGAGAATTATAGTTGATCAGGCTGTTACAGTAAATGTGGTGTCAGTGTTTCCATATTGGTCTCCATTTTTTTCTTTTTTTTTTTTTCCCTTTCTTTTTTCCCTGTGTGAAAAGGTTTGCACCTCATGAAAAGGTTTTCATGTGCTGTGAAATGCAACGTGAAACCACTGGATCTTTGTGTTACCCAAAGAACCTGATCTTTGTTTTACCCAAAGAATCTGTGCTGCTTCTACAGAGAAGGAGCAGCCTTTAAAACTGGGATTTGATGCCAGCCACCAAAATATTTGGGGGATTTCAGCTCACACTTGATTCTCCCTGTTGTGAAAAGTTTCCCTTTGGTTCAGCACTGGAGCGGTGACAATCCCAGGGTCAGGTGCCCCTGTGTGGCTCAGCTCTGGGGGCACAATCAGCTTTGCAGTGTTTGTGATTTGTCCTGGTGTGGGTTTGGCTGGGATGAGGGCAGGGGGCACAAAAAGCTTTGCAGTGTTTGTGGTTTGTCCTGGTGTGGGTTTGGCTGGGATGAGGGCAGGGGGCACAAAAAGCTTTGCAGTGTTTGTGGTTTGTCCTGGTGTGGGTTTGGCTGGGATGAGGGCAGGGGGCACAAAAAGCTTTGCAGTGTTTGTGGTTTGTCCTGGTGTGGGTTTGGCTGGGATGAGGGCAGGGGGCACAAAAAGCTTTGCAGTGTTTGTGATTTGTCCTGGTGTGGGTTTGGCTGGGATGAGGGCAGGGGGCACAATCAGCTTTGCAGTGTTTGTGATTTGTCCTGGTGTGGGTTTGGCTGGGATGAGGGCAGGGGGCACAAAAAGCTTTGCAGTGTTTGTGATTTGTCCTGGTGTGGGTTTGGCTGGGATGAGGGCAGGGGGCACAAAAAGCTTTGCAGTGTTTGTGATTTGTCCTGGTGTGGGCTTGGCTGGGATGAGGGCAGGGGGCACAAAAAGCTTTGCAGTGTTTGTGATTTGTCCTGGTGTGGGTTTGGCTGGGATGAGGGCAGGATGCTGCTGCATCCCCACAAAGGGCTCTGTTACTGGGCAGGCTGTGGCTCAGCACACACAGACGTGCAGCACTTGATTAATCACCTTCATTATAGTCATATTCTCACCCAGGCAGGAGCAGGGCACTGTGCAGAACCAGCCTCCCTTTGTTTCCCCTGGAACTGCCAACCTGTTCCCCCAGGCCACGCCTCCTTTCTAATTTGAGTGACAAAATTAGGGAAAAACTGGTTTGCATCTTGCTCTTCATCCGCCTGGGCATGTCTGGGAATCCCTAAGAATGACTGAATTCAGTGGTTTGAACCATTTTCTTTTTTTTTTTATTGCACACCTCCCACAATAACTCTGAAGCAGCTTCATAATGGAAATGCTGACACGACTCGATGGCCTCAGCCCCGGGAGTGTGTTCCACCTTCTATTGTTTGCCTTGGCCTCTGTAAATTGTGTATTGCCTCAGTTTAATTGGTTAATTTAATAAACTTCTGCAGTGCTGTATCAGTTGCCTGGCTTAGCTTTTATCCACCAGGCTGATGAAGAAAGTATAAGTTTCAAAAGCTTTCCTGTATGAAGTTAATCAAATAAAAGGTATCTCCTACTATACTTTGTATGTATGTCTTGGAAGGATGGCTTGAATTGACACATTTTTACAATTAAAGCATTTAACAAAACCCTCTAAAAATCTTTGTGTAGCTTAAAAAAAAGGAAATATATTGCACTTTAAGCTGTGCAGTGCTTCAGAAGCCACATGTGAGTGATACTGGGATAGATGAGCAATGCAATGGTTGACTCTCACAATTAAAAGGCAAATATCATAAGCACTTTAAATTTTTGGAAGTGAGTTTAATTTCTCACAATACCTTATGCCAAAGGGTATTTTAGATGGACACTTGGGACTGCAGAAGGAGGAGAAAAGTGGAGAAAACAAAACAGAAATGATCAGAGGGCACTATGAAATGGAAGTCTTACACTCCAGCCATGTGTGAGGCCTGGGTGACCTGCTCTCATTTTCTGTTTCTGGCTGAAGCTCCTCACAAACAAGAGCAGATCCTTTACCTCCTCTCTGCTTTGTTCCCAGTTTTTCCCATTCTGGGAGTCTCATCAATCCCAGTTTGGGGATTTGGGGTCCCATGCTGCTATGGAGCTTTTCCTTTGCCAAGATGGAGTAACAAAGCTCAGTGCTCACCCTGTGGGTGCAGCAAAGCCTCTGGCAGGGAGGCAGAGAGCCCTGCAGAGGCCCCATGTGAGGGATTGTTTGTCTGCAGCCCAAGCACGTGTAACACGAGCCCATCTTTATCTATTTTAATCCACAGCTCCAGCATACCAAGATTTAGGGGTATTCATCTATCAGGAGTGATTTAGATATACTTGATCATGCCTCAGGGCAGGGGGACAGCCTAGGTTACTTCTTGATATCCCTTCCAGCCCTGCTTTTTTATGACTCTATTAGATCTGACAACAACAGAATCGTGTACTTTGTTCCAAAGGCTCTGTCCATTAATTAGTACTTTGTGGTGCACAGCTCCTCTTCCCTTGAGGAGCTCTAAGAGGTTGACAAGTGCTAATTAAGTCCTACAAGAACTGGTGTGTTGGGTAATTATTATTTTACAGGTAGAGAAACTGAGGTGCAAATGTAACCCACAGGAAGTTTTGGGACAGTCTCACTTTGGTGTTTAGCATTTTAGCTGCTTAAAATTCTGGCTGGGCTGTGCCTCTGGGCTGCTGTCCATGGAGAATAAGGTGGTGTTTCCCTCCTCCTGCCCACATCTGAGCCAGTCAAGGCTGCAATGGGCTCACCAGCCATGTTTGGGCTGTATCAGCATCAGAGGGGCACCGCTGGTAAAATCAATCTGGCCTGTGTGCCAAAAATAAGTTTATTTTTTCTCTATTCCTTGCTTCCTGGACTTGCAGAATTGCGCTGGCTTTAAAGGGGAGCTGCCCCAGAGCCTTGAATCAGGCCCCTTGTACGAGAGGGAAGAAACCTCTTGCAGTCCAGGCCATTTGAGTGTAATTTTCAATCAAACATTTGCCAGTGTAATTAGCCTGCTTCAGCGTTCTCTGGCGTGGAGTGACGCAGCCAAGTGCCATTTGAGAACCCTTGACGAGGAAAGGGGCTAATTAGCCTAACTTTGGGTCAACAGCACCTCAGGAGCCAGCCTGGGCTCTACCTGGGCTGCTGCTGTTTGAAGTTCTCTGCTCACTCAGCAGGGCCTGGTAAAGGAGGGTCTCTGTGTGGCTGAAGAGTTTCCTTTGTCCTGCAGCAGGGTCATCACCCATTCCTGCCTTTCCATCTGTGATATTGCACCCCTAAGAGAGATGACATGTGGCATTCACATTGTCTGGAAAAATCCCTTTGCCCAGGATTTTTTCCTGGGAAGCTGAGAAGCCTCAGAGAAAAAGGAAAACAATAGTTATCTGATTTGCTTCTCCTGTGTTTGCTGCTTTGGAATGTGTTTGGAGATTGTTTACCAACAAGTGATTGTTCCACTGGTTTCTGCTGTGAATTATTTTGTCTCATTGGCCAATCAGGGCCAAGCTGTGTTGGGACTCTAGAGAGATTCACAAATTTTCATTATTATCCTTTAGCCTTCTGTCAGTATCATTTCTATCTTCTTTAGTATAATTTAGTTTAGTATTCTTTAATATAATATAGTGTCATAAAATAATAAATTAGCCTTCTGAGAACATGGAGTCAGATTCATCATTCCCCCCATCATCTGGGGGCAACCAAAATACAATGATGACATGTGGTGGGTTTTCCATGCTGCTTTTCCTGTGTCTTCTGCATCTCACAACACCTGTCCGCAAGGTTAGGTTTTGTGTAGAATTCCAGGAAAGCTTACCAATTCCAAAAATAGTATTTAGTGTCCTTAATCAAATTCTGTCCTGAAGACTCAGTGATTCCACTGACTTCTTTGGGATCTGAATTTGATCAGCTGTAGATTCTGATCCAACAAATTTCATTTCACCACACCAGCCCTCAAACCTCCCATTGGTAAATCATCCAGCTGAATTCCCACCTTAGGCCTGCACTCACAATTAAAGATCAATTTTAGGAAAGCCCTTCCCGGCTCCACCTGAAACACCCATTAAATGTTAGAAAAGCAGGAATGCAGACCTGAGAGTACAAATTCCAGGGTGGTAGCGCATTTATCCTTGATGTGCTGCAGAGGGGCTGGTTAGACAAGTTAAACTCCAATTAGCAGCTTTCGTGTGATGGCAATTTTGTCTTGCTGCCTCTGTCCAGCCCTGTCACGCTGCTGCACATCAATTCCTCCCCTCCTGCAGGGTGTGGTCTCTCTTTGCACGCTCTAATTTGTGGTGCTGCTCAGTTTAAAGGACCCCATTTGCCAGTCCAGGCTGTGCCTTGGTGAGAGGATGAGGTGCCTACAGCAACCAGGAGGGTTTTCCCATTCACACACAGTCTCTGCTAATCCTACAGGTCACAGGGGAGTGATGCAGCTTTGCAGCTGGGAGGGAATGGGCTGGTTTATCAGGAGGACAGGAGAAAGTGGTGGGAATGAGACCCAGAGATGTTTCTGCCTCGTTTGTTCTCCCTGATGAAGTTTTCTGGACTAGGATTACACATTTGGGTTTTGCAAATAATCTTGTCCCAAACTGTACTGCTGGACATGCAGGTGTGCCCTGTGCTGTGTGAGGCTCCTGTCGGAACAGCCACACCATGACTGGGCAGATCACACCCACAGTGCTGCCCAGCCCCTGTGCAGTGCCCATTTTGGGGAGTTCTTGCCCATTTTGGGGAGTTCTGCCATCTTAGAAAAACTCTCTGTGTGGTTGGGCACATCTCTCCCTGTATGGGATGTTTCAGAAATGGGGCTCTGTCACAGACATCTTTTATGAAAAATCCTTTCCTTAGGATTTTTCTTCTGAGAAGCTGAGAGGCCTCAGGAACAAAAGGTAAACATTGATTATCTGCTGCTGTGGAATGAAACAGGTGCATCTGTGATTGGTCTCATGTGCTTGTTTGTAATTAATGGCCAATCACAGTCAGCTGACTTGGACACTGTCTGAGACACAAACCTTTGTTATCATTCTTTCCTATTCCATTCTTAGCTAGCCTTCTGAGGAAATCCTCCCTTCTATTCTTTTAGTATAGTTTTAATGTAATATATATCATAAAATAATAAATCAGCCTTCTGAAACATGGAGTCAGATCCTCATCTCTTCCCTCACCCAAGAACCCCTGTGAACACCGTCCCAGGGCTCCTTTTCTTGCAGAGGTGGCTCTGCAGAATGCAGAAAGGAGATCTGGCATTTCCCAGCTCTTTCCAAGGAAGCAATCCCAACCTGTTCTGCTGGAGAGGGATGGAGGAGCATTGGGTGCAAGTAACAGCCCATGTTTCCCCCATGATTTCAAGCCAAAAAGGCTTTTGAATGGACATTAGCAATGAATCCTCCCCCTTCTCCACTCCTTGTGGACCAAACCTTCCAAACCTGTCCCACTCTGTAGTGTGTCCAAATCTGGAGCTCTTCCCACCAGGACAGGCTGCATTTATAGCTCTGCAGGAGGATGGGAGTGCTAAGGGAAGGCTCAGTGCTCAAGGGCTGCAGTTCAGAGCCCAGCTGAGCAGACTGAGCAATCCCCAGCTGCTAAGAGAGCAAATCAGTGAGCAGAAATGTCCCTGAGCATTGCCAAAATGGCCAATGGTTCCATGTCCTGGCAGGGCTGGGCACCTCAGCCTGGGCATTCATGTGGGATCAGAGGTGAAGGGCTGGCAGGGGACAGCAGCACAGAGAGGGGATGCTGAACACCCCCTCTGACTGCAGCCAGCCCCCCTGAGCACATCCCTGTCCATCTGGCAGGTAATCAGCTCTGCTGGGAGCATCAGTGAAGGGATCCCTCTTGCCACATCTCCTCCTAGAGTGACTACTCTAATTTTTGTGGCATCCAGCTGCAGGGGCTCTGTGTCTGTCCTTACAGACCATTAAACTGCTTCAGATCCATCTATATATTTTAAGTAGTTTCTGACCCCTGGGTGACAGTAGCTGAGGGGGATCTGATTTTTTTAAAATGTTTTTTTATTTTTTTTATTTATTTTTTTAATGAACATTTTCTTGGATGGAAAGAGTCAAAAACTTTTTGGCTAAGGAGGGTGCATGTTCACAAGCTCCTGTCCCAGCAGGCTGGACATGGACAAAATCTGCCTTAAACTGCAGCTTTGTATTTCCCAGAATAAAACAAAATCTGTTGGATTGTCCCTGATCTTACCAGCAAATGGGACATTTTTGTCTTCAGCAAGAATTCCTCCAGTTTCCTAATTAGAGGGGTCTTGATACTGGTAGGCACAAATTTTCCTGGAAGAGGCAGTGAGGAATTGAAATGCTGCAGGGAATGAACAGGCAGAGCAGTCTGCTCCAAAAAGCTGCAAGGAAAATGTTTCTTAAAAAGCTCCTTGGATTCTGGAGGGATGGTGATAGTAGTGAAGGGACCAAAAAGGGGAATTGGTTCAGGTTGAATCAAATGCTGTTTGACTCAATACATAATGCTTGCTTTCATTAAAGTGCCTCCAGTTTTTTTCTTGTTAATTGAAATTAATTTATTAATTTCGGTTTGAAAATGTGTAAGCACTTTCAGGCTGATGACTTTTATTTTTTCAGCTGAAGTGACAAATCCAACATAAATTTGCAATTTATATACCTGTTTTCTTTGGGCTGGGATAAAAGTTAGAGCTGAGAAACTCTGCCTGCTTCTGATCTGGACAACACCTTCTGCCTAAGGATGCTTTCATTCATGAATAAAGGGATAAGTAAGGGGAATCAAAGCCCGGGGAAGCAGTGGATGCTCTGTGAGGGCTGAGGATTTCACACAAAGAAAGAAAAATTGAAAGAAATGGGCAGTTCAGATATGTTGAACAAAATGTTTTGTCCTTGTGCAAGGTTTTCTTATGATTTCTGTGATGATCCTGCATGTCTGTAACAGTGCTGAGTTTCTGTAAATTACCTGGGCTAGAGATTTGCATAAATAATAATGTATATTTAGCAAAGTGTGGGGCAGCAGAGGAGTAGGAGACCTGACCACTCCAAACCACCATTTCCAGGCCATCTTCATCCTTCACCTTCTAACCAGTGGTGGAATGAGGTCCCAGTTGCTTATTAATGAGCCTTCAACCCCAAAAATGGTGCCCAGCCTATTTTTTTTTTAAGCTGAAATAAAGAGTAATTTTTTGCCTTTGTAGAACCAGGAATGAAAAGGTGAAATATTCTTTAGTTGTTGTCCATAACAACAATATTTTCTTCTTGCAAAAGGACAAGAGGAAAAGTTTACAACACTAATTGTCAGTGGAAGAAATTTTCTAAAAAGGGGGTTCTGGGCTCAGCTGTTTAAATGTTTACTTGCTGGTGCTTGATTAAAAGCTAATTAGAGAAGTATGATTTTATGTAGTTTCTAAATCTGTGAAATCTGGTGTCACTCAAGGATTGAGCTTGTAATTATATACCATGTGTGGGAAAAGTCCTATTGACAGTCCTCACTGATGTCCAAAGAAGCAGCTGGAGTCAGTGTAAACATGGGACTCTGGAAAGGATAACTCACTGGGGGCCCATGAGATTTTTCTCTAATTCATGTTAAAATTTATATAACAAGTAGGTCTATTAATAGATCATATTTGTAAGTTGCTATATAAACAAGTCCATAAATATATATTACCTATATATTAATTTGACTTCATGAACAAAACTAATGAGCTGAAACTTGAATTCCTGCTTCCTGAACTACTTTTTCTCTGCTAGAAACCTGGAGGCTTTGGGGTCTCTCCTGAGAGAGGCAGAACATTTTTCTGGAAGATGTTCAGAACTCAAGAGTAGATAACCATATAAAAGTTGGGTTATCAGAAGTGTGTGTCGTGTTTAGGATTTAATAACGCTGAGACTTTTCTGGAAGCTGCTGTTGTGGGGTGTCCAAGTGCAAACCCAGCTCCAGAGCTCCAGCTCTGGTGCCATCCTGAGTCCGTGCAGGGAAATGCCTTCCCCAAGGGCTCCCCATGCAAAACGAGCTTTGGAGCCTCTCTCCACAGAGAACTTGTGCTGCAAAGCTTCAGAAATTACTGAATGTGCATCTCTGCTGTGCTTTGAGACCCTTCCTCCTGTCTGGAAATATTCCACTGAGCCCCTAAAGGCACAGAATAAAAAAAAAGGTAAAAATCAGGATGGAAAGGGAAGGGCAGAGGAAATATTATTCTGTAGGAAATCAAAATGCACCAACCTTCTACAAATCCAGAGCAGGAGAAGAGTTTGCCTCTTCTAGTTGGGGAGAATGATGGTATAATCACCAAAGCCATTTTGAAACACATTTCTAAATAAAAAAGCGTTTTGTGCAGTTGCAGTAATTACGGGTTGCTCTCTTGCAATAGCCTGGAGAAAAGTAACTCATGCGTTTGACAGCAAACATGAATATGCTTGTAAAAGTGAGGGCAATGTTAGGCTTGTGTGAGCTTGAGCTCCTCAGAGCAGCCCAGGAAGCTGAACAGGCTGCAAGTCACAACCCAGGGCCTTGACTGGAGTCAAGGGGACTTTGTTGGGATTAAATCCTGCACAGGGAAGGCCCAGCTCATTTCCAACCTCCCCACTCTATGGGCACGTTACACCTGAGACCCCAAAAAGCACAGGGATGTTTGGAATTGTCACAGCAGTGCTGCTGTGGAAAAACACAGCTTGGTTTCTTGGGAAAACTCAATCTTGCTGTGGAAGATGGGGATTTGAGATTGTTGTCCACACCTCTGGTTTGGGTTTGCCTCTGTCTTGCACATCTTGTCCCATCCTGGGATTCCTGTAGGAGGAAATATGATTGATTCATGGGGGTGAAAAGAGGGAGGATTGGGACAAATCGTGCAAATAGTAAAAATTTCAAAAAAGCAAACAAAACGGTAATTCAGTTTGCTTCCTGCTTTGCATGTGCTTACCCTGATTATTCCATCCAGTGAATTTGCAGGCATGAATTTTCAGGAGTATTTATTGGAAAGGCTTATAAGGAAATATAGCAAAGCATGCACAGGGAGTGAATTAATTTCAAGAAGATCTTGTGTGTTGCTGATTCTCTTTGATACAGGGACACACTATATGACCACCCAAAATTTCTACTTTGGCATTTTGAATATTTTAGATTTTGCTTGAGCATTGGGAAGTTACAAATAGCAAATATCAGTTTACAAATTCTTCCTGAACTGTGGAAAAATGAAAGCTGGGGGAAAAGAGCCCTACTGATTTGCTGGAAGTGTGTTGACCCAAGGGGACGATAACGTGCTGACTAGTTGAAGATGAGGTGTATGAAGTCTACTGAATGCTATAGAAATTATACATCTGATCTTCCCCCATTTTTCATTTGCATCACAAAGTGCAGAACACAGCTCAAATATCCCAAACTTCCTAATTGCTGGTCAATTTAAAATTTTCTATTTACAAGATAAGTGTTTCGCTCCAGTTGTGGAGGAAACAAGCACATTTTGCTTGTGTTTACAGAGACAGAAGCTCTGTGCCTGTTGGATCTATCCATGTGGATAGAGAAGGACAGTGGGAGTGAGAAATGAACTCTTTTCTCCCTAGCAGGACTGAGCAAAATCCTTTTGGAGCAGGATTTTCATCTCCTTTGTGCTTGTCCTCTCTAATGTTATTTCTAGCTGCCTCCTGCTCTGTGTAGGATTGCTCAGTCGCTGGCATTACCTCAATTATTAATATGACAATTTCCTGATAGATTGTTTATCAAAGAAAATATTATGTCAATAATGTCTAAAAGCTGTAGCAACCCTGCTCCCAGCCCTGAGATGTAAATACTCTGTTATCTCATGGCACAGCCTTAAATGACGCCACACATCTTGAAATAACATGTTCCAATGTGTCAGAGGAAGAGATTGTTAAAGCCTTTGCCTTATATTACGTGCCTGCTAGCAAATGGGTGGTGAGAGACCCAGAGTTTAATTTTTCTTTTCTCTCTCTCTCTCTTTTTTTTAATGTCTATTAGGCAGATCATGCAACTATCTAAACACAGTTCTGGAAAACCTGTTTGCTGGCTTACTCACAGCCCCAAATGGCTTTGAGTTGCAAGTGTGGTGCCTAACCCTTCAGGGGAAAAGAAAAACAGAGCAAACCCAGCCCAGTGCACCTTCTAGAACAACATCTTCCGAATTTGTGAAGACTGGGGGGGGAGGAGGGAAGGGAAAAATGGTCTGTGTGTGAAACCACGAATTATATTATGTCTGCCAAAGCCCTTTGAGAATTGGACCAACTGTCGGTTCAAATGATTTGTGCTTATCCAAACTTTACTCATCAAAGGTTTTTATGAGTTCACTTTGGCAATGCTTGTGTTTTTCCATGTGGTGAAATCATACACCTGGAAAACATGCAGCCAAAATGGTGTGGAGCCTGAATAACTCCCCTTGTTCTCCAAATGCTCTTGAGTTTTAAGCATCATGGTAGTTAAAGTGTTTGTGGTCCTATAAAATTTGTACAACTTTACAGTAAACCTGACTCTTGCATAACCCCCTTGGCCAGATGATTGGCAGCTTGGTTGTGATCTTGTAACACAAAAGGGAACCAATATTGGGCTTTAGTTTTTTACTGTACAATGAGAAGAAAGCTGAAAATCTTTACCTTGGTATAAGCTGTGCATGGTGGCATGGAAAACACCCTGCAAAGAGGCAGCCTAGGAATAATCCTGTTTTATGGTTTTATGAAGCACTGTTAGTGCACAGAGCATAACAGGGCACAGAGCCCCATCCAAAAGCAGATCTGGGGAGGACAGGAGCCACCAAGATGATTGCACTTCCCAGAAGTGATGGGGAGAGGCTGATGGGAGATACCAGTAAAAAATTCAAGAGGAAGGGAATATCAACAGCAGCTTGATGTTGACCTTGAAGTCACCTTGAGCAGTCTGTCTGTTGTTTCTTGCAGCCTGCAGCCAAGCCAGTTCTGTTGCCCTCCTCATTTGCAAGTTGGGCCCTCCTGGGACTTGTTTTGAGGCCAGGCTGCCTTTCCCGTGGGCAGGAGGGAGCAGCAGAGCTGGGGAGGAGCAGGAATGGTGGGATTGCTGTGGGCTGGCTGCTGTGCCTGATGCCTGTGCTCAGGAGAACACCAGGCTGTGGGACTGGCAGCAGAGGGGAGGGCTCTGAGCAAAGGTTCCAAGGTCTTGGTGGCAATTTGTGGCTTTGGCATCCTCAGGGTTAATTCCATTGGCATTTTGGGTGCTGGGAAGGGTCGCTGAGCATGGATGAAGATGTGAAACACTTTCTGTTTAACTGGAGGGTGTGACGGTGTTCACAGGGGTTCTTGGATTGGGGAAGAGACGAGGATCTGGCTCCATGTTTCAGAAGGCTTGATTTATTATTTTATGATATATATTACATTAAAACTATACTAAAAGAATAGAAGAAAGGATTTCATTAGAAGGCTGGCTAAGAATAGAAAAGAATGATAACAAAAGCTTCTGTCTCAGACAGAGAGTCCAAGCCAGCTGACTGTGATTGGCCATTAATTACAAACAAGCACATGAGACCAATCACAGATGCACCTGTTGCATTCCACAGCAGCAGATAATCATTGTTTGCATTTTGCTCCTGAGGCCTCTCAGCTTCTTAGGAGTAAAAATCCTAAGGAAAGGATTTTTCATGAAAAGATGTCTCTGACAGGAGAGCATCCTCCCCCAACAGTGTAACAGGTTTTTTTCCCAGCTGTAATTAAGCTGGAGTTGTCTAAGAAAAAGGGTGCAGCATAATTCTCAAGATGGCATCATGAAACAAAAGATACATTAAAGTGATGTAACAAATCCAGTGAAGTTGCAAAGAATTCAGGCTACAGTGAGCATCAGTTTCTCGCCTGCAATGCCCAGTCACTTGTCTTTCTGTTTACACAACAAAATAGCCTGAAGAGAGTTAATACGTTTAGAAAACGGCACTTGTGTGTTTTTCTAAAGGGAGAGGAAACTCAGCAAATTGATGTGACTCAACAAATTGAGGATGCAGAGCCGACCACAGCTCTGATTAGGCCATGTGCAGATGGGTTTGAAGGGCACTGGCCTCTGGCCAGGGGGAGCCCAGGACACCGAGCTGGTCTGTGCTGAGGGATGGGGATCCCAGGAGCGGAGCCTCCACCACACCAGCACTGCCACAGGGGCCTCGGAAATGGCAGGGATTAAACATAATAGGGGCAGCCTAAAAAGGAATTTAAAAGAATGGGAATGGCTTAATGCAAAAGCCATGAATAATGGTGCCTCAAACAGCCGAGCTATTAGTTCACTTCCCAGCAGTGAACCTGGGCACAAACCTGGGCTGCTCCTGCCTGCTGCAATGTAAAGGTCTTTGTTCTTGCCTTTATATAACAAGACACCACCTAATATCCAGGCAGCCTTGTGTGTTTTATGCACACATCTAATTTAGTTGTTAAATATTGCTCCAAAACTCACACGTACACCAAATAACCGTGTACTGTCAAACTGGTTTGGAGTCCATAAAGAAGGGGGTGCTTGGGAAGGGTTGGAAGATGAAGAATTAAAGAGCATTCCTTTTCATTTAGTGGCCTTGTAATATATTAGGAGGAGAAAAGAATGGGCCTGGTGGCTTGCTAGGGTCCTGTTTCCTCTGTTGGCCTGGGCTGGGTGGAGCAGGATGGTGAAGGTGTCCCCAAGCCCTGGAAAGAAAACTCTTCGGGTTTGACTCTGGGACAGAGCTGTTGGATTCACCACCCAGGCTGTTTTCTCCATTTCAAATACAAATTAGTGCTTCTTCCCCTGAAGCTTTAACCTCAGAATCCTGAAGGAATCCTTCCTTGAAGGGTCTCACTGCTGTGGGGTGTGAGACCCCTCCTGTGTGTGTGGGTTTGGGAGGGTCTGGGGTCCCAGGAGAGAGGAACAGCTGTGAATTGCCACGGAATCTCAATAAGGCCAAAACCCTTGTGTTGTCAGAAACCCAAGGGATGTTCATTAATATCAGTGCTGGAATGATGTTTTTTTATTCTTTTTTCTTGGTGTCTCCTATTACGTTAAGGCAGGAATCCACAGAGAAAACCCCAAAGGCCCAGCCCTGAGGAGCCAGCAAAGTTAAACAGTTCACACATGAGCTGCCCTGAAAGCAGAGGGGAGGGGAAGCTGCTTTTCCATTTTGTGATGAGTTGTTAACTGGGAGTCGTTGCCGTGTGCTCGTGGGAGAGCCCAAGGAGGAGGCTTTGAGGACAGCCCGTGGAGCTCCCACTGCTCCCCCTCCTAACCAGTCTGCAGCATGGAAAGCTGATCCTGCTGTGAAAGCACCACATGCTGGAAGTCTGCCACATTTTATGGGGAATTCTGAGGAAAAATGCTCAGTCTGTGCCCTCATGTCCCTCTGCACTGCAGGGACAGCCACTGCTTCCCTACTGCATGGGAGGGTTTGCAGGAATTATTCTCATTATTATTTTTACCATTATTATTATTATTTCCTAGGTGTTTGTGATGCTAGAGTGATGGGAAAACCTGCCCCAGCCTTGGGTGATGGGTACAGTGGGTTTGGGGAGTTTTCCCCAGTGAGCAGAGGTTTCTCTGCCTGCTGTGGGGGTTTTTCAGAATTACAAACTGCAGCTGTGTGGCTGTGGCCACCCCTGGGCTGGTTGAGCTCCTGCTGAAGCTGTGCCCTGCTCCTCACCTCCACATCCTCTCTCTGCCCAGCCAATTCCCCACAGAGCTTTTCCCAGAGGCTGCAGAAAAGTTACTCCGCAGCTCCAGTTCTCAGGTGCCCATTACAGATATGTTAAATACATAAATTAAAAACATCCTCCCTGCTCCTGTCCTCCCCCAGATCGTCTGGAACACCCATCACATGACCTCCTGCTGGCTGGGGTGGTGATGCAAGGACAGGGATTACTGCTGCTTGCAGGAATTGCATGGCAGCCCCAGCCATGGATGATAATTTTGTGCTGCTTGGCGCCAGCACAGTAATCTCTGTGATAGCCTTAGGAGCAGCTTTGCCATGAGATCTCAGCAGTGATATCTTGTCTCCCTGTGAAAGTGCTGAATTAAACAAGTATTTGCAAATTTTCATGAATGTGAAATTCTATTCTCCCCAGAACAAAACTGGGGAGCTTTCTTGAATCTGTGGAAATGACAGATGATAAAGAGTCTGCCCTTTTAAAATACCCTGCCCTCTGTTAATTTTGTTTCTCTGGGATAGATAATAGTTCTAAAAATTCCAGCATTATGGTTCAATATGTTCTGAGGGGAAAAAAATCTGTAAATCTTTTATTATGAACCCAGGAATTTTGCTCTGTAGTGTCCCAAAGGTGAGCCTGTACTTTACTGAGTGAAGGATGTGAAGTTTATTGAGCCTGTCTTGTTGTTAACTTTATGAATCTAATGTCACCCAAATTATCAAGTTCTTTGTATTAACATGATAATTTCTACCTGTATTGATAGACAATTATAAATGCAACTGCACTATATCACATGATGCTAAATATGTGATTCATCCTTTGTTTCTTGTGAAAACCTGGATCTCCTGCCTTCCCAGGCTGTCTCTAATTTAGGGACTACAAGTTTAAGGCATCAAAATCTGCTCTGCTCTGTCTGTGGTTGTCACAAGGAAGTGGATTCTTCACCCAGTGAGGGGAAGAGCCTCCCTCCAACCTGTAACTCCACTGGAGAGGTGCCGCAGCCAAATCCTCCTGTCCCTTTGGCTCTTGTGAGGACAGTGGGTACATTCCTCCATTTAATGTGTATTTAGAGCAGTGCTGCCTTAAGATCAAAAGAATTACTCTGGATTTGTACCAGGAGCAGCTAAACATGGAATCATACATAATTCCCAAGCACATTTGTCTTGCAAGAGCCACACCTGATCTGCCTCCGAGCTCTGATTTACATGAGACATCCTGGCTGTGTTGGGAACATCTGGGGTGGGGCTGCTCTCTGCCAGGGTGGGCAGAGCCTGGAGCCCACCTCTGTGTGCCCTCCATGGATCCTCAGACAGCAGGAACATCCCTCTGCTGGGCTGTGCATTTCTGTGGGCCTGTTTTATCCCTGAGCACAATGGGCTCGAATCCTGCACAAGAAAGACATGTCTAGGATGTTTCCAGGATGTGTACATCAGTGATGCATGTGTAGTTTCTAGCACAGAGAGGATTAGAATAAATGCATTCTTAGTAGATACTGTTTTAATCTTCCAAAGCTAAACTTAGATCTCGGACACCTGTCTCTGCAGCAGTCTGTCTCTTGAGCTCATGAATTTTGTGCACAGCTGTCAGTGCTGTATGTGGGGTTCTCTCTTTTCAGCTGGCTCTATTCCCAGTTGGCTGAAAAGTAGGAGCCTGTCTTAGAAAGAGAATTTCCACTCCTGCATACTTTGATGGAAACAAGAAGATATAAAACAAGATTTAATGACCTAGGGTTTTTTTTGAACCATTTATTAGCTGTTCTGTACATACTCAGTCTCTGGGGAACTAAGTTACATATTATGATAAGTATAGAGTGCCTGTTCCCTATGGACTTTGTTTCATGATTTATGTGGATAAAATAAAGCATATAAACCACATAAATTACCTTGGATAGCTTACTTTGAAATAGGACTCTGGGAAGTGCCACGAGGTGGCCAGATGAAATGCTGACCTGAATCAGTGGTGCTAAAATGGGTTCAGCATCTCCTGGCCCTGCCAAGGCCTTTCTGTAACTCTGAGATTGAAGGTTACAAAAGGAGGAGAAGGCTTGTTCTTGGGAGAAACCTCCACCTGTGTCATCTTCATTCCTTGGGGACTGATGAGATGGGATGTGTCACAAATGGAAAGGTTTCACCAGAAGCTTAGTGCTGAGAGGTGTCTGCAGAGTTTTGCAGTGTGGTTGACTGGAATTGGACTTCAGTAGTCCCTTGTAACTCAGGACATTCTATGGTTCTGTGACTGCTTCCTTTTTTTTCTCTGAGAATTGCTCTACTCGCCCTCTTTGGAAGGGAACCAAAGCAAAGCTGGCCAAAATGAATGAAGAGTGGCCTGGTTGGATCTGCAGTTTGTGTGGGCCTTGCTCCTGTCTGCCTTGGGTTCCTTCAGCCCTCCAGGCTGGCTCACCTCAGGTGTAGCTCCAGACAAAAGTCCAATTCAGCCTTCTCAAAAGCAGGAGTAACTGTGTGTTCGTGCTCAGAGGGAAATCTCCTTCTCAGATTGTTTGCAGAATATAAGGAGCCTGGTGCTTTATGAGGGAAAGGAAAAGCCGGGCCTTGTCCTCTGTGGGCAGTAACAGGGATGCATTTCCAGGGAGAGCTCATGTGGATGGAGATTAGGTTTGCAGAGGTACAAATAGCTGAGATTTTTTACCAACAAGTCATCCTGTGAGGAGTAACAGGGAAGTGGAAACAGGGCCCAAAAGGCCCAGTGCCATTTTCTGCACAACATGAGCCAGACTGGGAGGACGTGGCAAAGCTGGAAGGATTGGCAGGTTTAGCTGTGCTGGGCTGTGTGGGGGTCCCAGTTGTTGGTTTTTCTGGGTCTGGATTGAAGGCATTTGGGATGGCAGTTCATGTTCAGACTCAGGTGTTTTTTTTTTTATTTCTTATCAGTGAAACACTCTCACTACTGTGAGTGTGGCAGCTTTTCATTAGAAGGCACAAAATGGCCAACAATCTCTTGTTACAAGGTCTTTTAAGACTAAACTATCCAATTAAGAACTGACACCTGGATTATTTTCCCTTTTAACCCAATAACTGATCCCAAAGAGCCCACAATGTGACTTTTCTGCTCGATTACAAAATTGAGCAGAAAACCCAAACCCATGGAGAAGAAGGAAGAAGAAGCATGAAGAAGAAACCCAGGATGACACCCTGTGCCCTCCATCTTGCTTCCATCCACAACATGCTAAAAATCCCAAAACCTCAATTTCTCACTAAGTGATTCTAATCTATTTTACACTTTTTTGGATTCTAGTCTATTCTGGAGTCTAGGAAACTTTCTCTATGAATGAGGGTCAAAGTCAGAGCTCCCCTGGGGGTCAGGGTACCCCAGAGCAGACAGAGAAACATTCCCAGCGCCCTGGGTTTGCACAGGGCTGTCCCTGGAAATGGAGATTTCGGTGCTGAGAAGAGATAACTGTTTTTCTCTCTTCTCTTTGCATATTTTCTGTGATAGCACTGTGGGCACAGCAACCCTTTTGGGGAAGCAGAAAGCAGGGCCTGCCCTGGGTGATCTCCATGGGGAAGGTGCCAGCCCCAGCCCTGTATCCTCCCTGGAAAAGAGAAGCAGCAACTGGAGGAATTTGGCTGGTGTTGGATGATACACCTACAGCAGCAGATAATGATTTGATCAATCGGCAGCCTTGTCAGATCAGACCCCAGATAAGGTGGCTTCGTGCCAGGAGCTGGATCAGAGAGACTTTGTTTGATGTTATCAGAGCACAATTAGGTTACATGCTTTGCTCCGTGGCACAGGCCAAGTGCTGGCAACCAGGAGGTGAATTTACCTGCCCTGGGAGGCCTGGGCACACCTGGCACCCCTGGTCACCCTCTGCCATGGCTGGGAGCTGCAGAAGGGGTGGCAGGAGGGCACCCTGCAGTTCCTGCCCAGGTTTTGGTTCCTGTCAGCCAGTAGATGAGAGAACAAGTAGATTCAGTTTCAGGAGACCTCGGGGCTTAGTAAAAAAGAAAGCTCAAAGGAATTACTCTGTAGAAGAGTAAAATACCAGGTGTAACATGCAGCTAATTATGCCACTGGTTTACAGGATGGATTTTAAATGTTTCTTTCTGAAAAGCCTGAAAGGAAAAAAAAATCAAAGGGGAAAGATTGAAAAACAAGTATGAGAAGATATAAAACAAGATTTATATCTAAATAATTTCCTCTAATTGCTGTTAGAAGACATTAATTTTCCTTTTGATGCTCCACTTTACCTTAGGCTTTGCTGTACCTGCCAGGATGGCAGGGAGTCAAAGAGGATTAGCTCAGCAGCTCTCTGCCTTAGTAGCCTCTGTAAAAGATTTAGCAATGGGAAGAATATACAGGTTTAAAAAAAAAAAAATCCTAATTTAAACAGGCCAACGTCAACCTTCGTTTATCCCATGCAATCATGATGACTTCACCAGCATCATATGGGTACAAATGAGGTAGAAGCTGGGTTCAGAGTGCCAGGGGTGTGTGTGTTGCTTTTTTTAAATACTGAAGTACCAGGTGTACCTGTGGCTGCAGAGGTGTCAGTGGTGGTTTCAAAATAATTTCAAGTGGGAAAGGTTTTGTCCATACAGCCAGCCAGCCTTAAGAGCAGCACCAATTAAGGTCTGCCTAAATCTTGGTCTGGAAAAGACTTAAATAATGTAATGCTCAGGGATGAGCCATCCCTTTGCCAAGAGGGGATTCTGCCTGGGGAGAATCCATGCAGAAGCAATATGATAATATTTAATTCGCCCAGATTTTTATAAGCTTTTTGTTCTGGTTTACACATGTGTGGGCCATCTCTCTGTATCTCGGGTGGCATTTGGGCTGTGATTCCCCTGTTGTGCCTTTTTCTGTCTCCTCCATCTGAGGATTGCACAATTTTCTCAACAGAGACTGCGAGTGCAGAGATTGCAGTTTGCTGGCTGAGCCTGAGCCTGGCACTGCTGCCAGCTGGGTGGGTCAGATGCTTTTTGTTTCACCTCTTGCCTTGTCAGAACTGTTCAGTCTAAGGGCACTTCTTGATCTCTGAGTGCACCTGAAATGTAGGATTGCTTTTGGTGGTTGTGGCAGCCACTTCCCAGCTCGGCTCAGAGGCACCGCTGGCTGCGACGGGAGTGGGAAAGTCCACATTCCTCAGGCTGTGCTGAATATCTCAGCCTGGAAGTGTTGTTTATCAAAACTTCTCTTAGATGAACCTTGCGGTAATTCTCCATTAATTTATTTCCTCCAGTTATTACAATGAGTTCTGCTCAGGGGTATCCTAGAAAACCACTTGGAAGCAGCAGAGGAGAGAAATGAAGTGCGGTTGGCTGGAAGGAGCACCCTATGCCACATCACAAGGCTTGATCTCTTCTTTTCCCACTGCTTTAATCTATTCTGTTCTCTGTGTAGGGCTTAAACAAAAGTTACCTAAGAAGATCCTGTCTCTTTGTTTTTACCCTGCATATCATTTTGTAGGAGGCAGCAATTCCTGAACACAGCTCACAGCTCAGCAGTGGTGCAGATGGGCCTTCTGGGTGAACAATAAAACCAGTGCAGAAATAATGAGACCCAAAAGCTGCTTTTAAATTGCAGGTTGAAGTTATGAATAAATCCCCTCCTTCAGATGGAAATATAGAAATATATAGTGTGTATTAACTGCCCAGTTCACTAAGGGCATGGTTTTCATGAGAGTCATTCTCATTTAAGCACTAATAAACACCCAGGCTGTCCAAAGGAGTTTTAAGTGTGTTGAAGACAGACACGGGTTGCTGAGCCCTTCTAAAAATCTGGTCCCACTAAATCAAGAGCAGACAGTCTCTCTTATTCATCTCCTTGTCTGGTGGTGGTTAAACAAATGCTTTTGAGTCTGAGGAACATTAAAATTCTGCAGCTTCCATAAATGACTTTGATTTCAAGATGAACAACGAGATGTTCCAATCAAAACCAAAACCACTGCAGAATGTAGCATTTGAAGGAAGCTGTGCTAATTTCTTCAGAAACAAATGTAGAAGTCAGTAACATGAAACAGCTGACCACGAGCCAGATGCTGCAGAGTGATAACAAGGAGTGCAGGAAGCCCCAATAGCTTTGGCTTTCCAGAGAACTCGAAGATCCATATGTGTACCTTTAGGGCTAGAACTCCTCCACTACATGCAGTGGTGCTCCAGACACAGAAATAAGAGCAGACTGTGCTTGCAGACACCAGGGAGCGAGCACCTCCTCCCTGTGGGGAGTACTACAGTTGTCCCTTTCAATATCAGGTTAGGAATTCAGTTATTCTGCACAAAAAGCAGCTACAGAGTACAGTTGATAATAGCTAAAATACTTTCATCTGCTTCGATACGTTTCATGAATTCCCCTTGCCGTCATATTTAGAATAAGCTCACAAACCCCTACCAAAATGACAAAATAACTACTCAAGGAAACGTGCATTATTTTAAATGCTGCATTCCTGCTCCAGAAACTATTCAGTGCCCCCAAATATGACCGTGCCCTCTATGAAATCCATTGTATTCTGACCCACTGCACACTCTTTAATCACAATTCGACCAAATTTGACACTGAGTAATGGTGCAGACTCTGAACCAAGGAACAGTGGTTGGAATCTTAAGCAATAGCAGAGTTACTGTGACTTTCTCATATCAGACATGTTCTCCTGAAGACGTCCTGTTCTGCTGTCAGGCTTTTCATTTTCAAAACAACAGATGAGTGTTTGGGAGTTGAGAGAAAGAAAACCAGTCTCCTACAGGAGATAAGATCTGATATAGAGACCTTGGAAAGAAAGTATGGCTAAATTTATGTTTGCTGGAGTGGCTGCTCTGTATCTTATTTATCATTTTTTGCATTTACCCCATTGTAAATTTATTGTTTCTCAAACAATTTTGTGCCACTAAAAAAGTTCTTTCCAGTGAATTCAAGGAATGATTTAAATATTATAAGAAATGGGCAGAATCTCATAGAAGCTCCTACCTGAGGTTTTATCTGTTGAGGGAGATGCTTTATGTTGGTGATGTGTGACATTGAGGTTTCCTTGCACTGGAGGGTGGTGGCTGCAAATCCATCCCTTGGGGGGCTTTTTTCAGGGTGGGTCCTGTACAAAGCAAAGGGAATCAAAAGGGAATCACAGCCACGAGCCCCTGGAAATTCACAGGGCCTGTGAGCTCTGGTGTCAGGCCTGGGATCACACACAAACCCCTGGGAAGGCAAAGGGCAGGAATTTGCCATTTTCCAGTGTTGCTCTGTGCCCCATCCAGCTGGATGATGCACGAGCAGCTCATCTCTGACCTCCAGTGTGTGACCCCTTTGCTGGGGGAGGGAGGGGTGCTGGACTGGGAGCACTGGGAGGAAGACCTCGCATTCCAGTAGACAGGAATGTGCCAATAGCACGTGTTCCTTTTTATCTTTCTTTTTTTTTAATCTTTTTTTTTTTAGGAGGGGCAGCTGCCAATCTTTCTCAAAGCAAAACTCTCTGCAGGACTCACCTTCCTTCTCAGCTTTGAACATTATAACTATTATTTAATCTTTCAAAATAACACTGTGGCTGAAATCCCCCTCTCAAGATGCAGTGCTTCTCAGTCTTTATCCAGCCTGCAGTATGGATCTTTTTTCCATGTTTTTATACCACAAAAATGCTGTGCTATCTCCATGCCTTTGAGCCCTTCTCTTTCAGAAATTTACCCCAGCTCCCCTCAGCTGATGACTTTATCCAGAGCCATGAGCACTCATGACCTTTCAAAGTCAGTCCCAGGCTCTCTGAGTGACAAAAAACAAATTAGGGAGTGATTTGATTTGATTTTTAAGTAGAGGTTTATTTACTTGCCTGAGAGCCTGGGGCATAGCCAGGGAGAGACCCGAAGGTGTTCACAGCCCTGGTTGTGCCAGCTGTGCTAGACAGTGCTGCTGCCTTACATTAGAAAAACTTGGTGATTAAAAAGAAACAGCTAGATATATCTAATTTAATAAGATACAACCCATGTGGATCATAAAAGGGAGATCATAGCTGATTAAAACTGCATGAATTGTTTTAAGTGCATTCCTCAATTTTTAGACTAGAACAAAGGAGATGACCTGATTTATCCTGGAATATGGAGATAGATAAGAGCAACTACCTCGACTAGACTCTTCCTGTGCCAATTCAGGATTGTATATTTAAAAACTAGTCTGGACAAACACTAGCTGTGTGCCAAGGAGCAATGTTTCCATCACTTCCCTTGGAAGATTATTCCATACACTAATAGATCTTGTTGTCATGAGGCTTTTTCTTACAGCCTAAATCATTCACCTCAAAGCATTAAGGAACTCAGGCAAGAGTCTAATGGGTTGGGGTTTTTCCCTTGTGCCCTGCTCCTCTCCCGTGTCTCCAGGCTGTAGGCATGGTACATGGAGCTGCTGCTGAGCTGGATTACCAAGAGTTTGGGAAGACTCTGTATGAAACAGGCTGCTCTGAAAGGCCAGCCTAGAGACTGTTAAAAAATTGGCTTTTGGATGGAAAACAGAGGATGTCGCAACCAGGAAACAGTTCAGGGCGGGGAGGTGTGGCAAGGTTCACTTTTAGCTACACTCTTGTTCCCCTTTTACATTAAAATGGTCTTCACCCATTTTGGGGCTTGAAACAAATTGCTGTTGAGGCAAAAGGAGACCAGAGAGAGGAGGTTTTTCAGAATACCAGAGCAGTGTTTGACTGACCTGTCTGGGTGTCTGTCTTATCCCCAGCCAGTCCCTGCAGTGGTGCAGGACCATCAGCCTTACCTGCTGTGGGTTATCTGTAAATAAACACAAGCAGAGCAGAAGTAGTTTGAATAAGCTGCCCTAATGTATTGGTCTGATAACAGATTTATGGGACTGTTTCCACTGCTGTGAATTGGCCCAGCTCCACTGACCGAATTAGGGCTGTGCACATTTACACCAGCAAGGATGTGGCTCATTGCATTTAATATACCAGGAACTCTGGGGCCAAAAATAGCCATGGATACCTTGAAAGGAAATGCCATGTGAAATGCTGACTGAGAACAAGGCTGTTGGGAGGAGGAGGAGGAGGAGGAGGGGAATGTTGGGGTGACTAATACTCTGTGGCCATCTGCACAAATTGGCAGCTGTAAAGCAAAGCAGCAAGGTTATTGCAGTATATATGTGTATATATAGATAGATAGAGATATTGCAGCATTAAGTGTAAAGCATGGGGATATTCTGTGTGGAAGCATTCAGCATTAATCAGTGGGGAATGTGCAATGAAACACGTAGGCCATTGTGTGAGGGTTTAGCTCCCTCGTTACGGGGAGCGCGGCGCACGTCGGAGTGTGCGGAAGGGGCAGCACGGGGCAACCAAAGTTATTCAGGGATTTGGGGAATGAATTCTAAAGAAAGATTAGCTAGGCTTGGCCTCTATAACTCTGAAACAAGAATTGTTGAGTTGAGCAGCTTGCTCAGGCACGGTGATACTGAACTGGGAAATGATTCCTTATCTGAGCTCTTGGACAGACTTGCTGGAAGAAGCACCGTGAAGGAGTTGGAGGGTGAAGCTCCATCTCCCTGTCCTGAGGCTGACCTTGGATCCATGTGTGGGATTTGAGAGCAGGGATAGATGAGAGAGCAGGGGGAAGTTTAGGCATCTGAATTTCATTCCACTTTTGAAGTTACAGGATACTTTTCTGGTGTGGGAACTGAAAGAAAGTGAGACTGTGGCCCTGCTGAGGTTTGGTGGTGCTGGCTTTCACCAAGGTACTCCACATTCCTGGTTTTGTACTGGAGTCTGTCATTGGCTTTTCAGGATTTAAAAAGGGTGACCTTCAGGCCTGGCATCAGGTGTGTTTTTATTTTCAGCACATTGTAGCTTTCATTGTGGTATTTCCATCTGGATTTTCTGGAAAGCTTTTTTGGAGAAGCCATCCTGGTTTAACCTTTCCATTTTGAGGACCTACTTTCAGCCTACCCTTATTATCCCTGGGAATCAAACCAGGACATTTACCCTGTCCCTGACATCTTAGATCCTGTCTGTACAATGAGAACAGAGTTGGGTTTACAGTGCTGTGCTGATCTGGATATTTGTGATGATCTCCACACGTGTGGAATTTGTGGTGCAATGAGCACCTGAAAAGGGATTTGAGGTCCTTGGGTTAAAGGCCCATCTCCTGTAAAACACCCCATTGTGGTTTTTATGTTCCTCCTCATGATGAGCTGTCAGGGACACAGAGTCAGTGCCCCTTGGCTGATGAATGGCAGAACCCCAGTGCCAGCACCACCCCATGGAGCCGCTTCCAGGAATCCTGCAGGGCGCAGCTCCAGGAAGGGCCTGGCACCAACACAGCCAGTGCTGCTGCTCCATCATCAGCTGCTCATCCCAAGGCTCCAGAAATGCTCTGCCCATCACTGTGGGCTCTGGAGCCACTCAGGAACCTCCAGGGGATCCTCATCCACCTGGTGGAGTCCTGTCCCAAGGCTGTATGGACAAGGCCTCCATGGTTTTTTTGGTTTCCTCATTTCCATCTTTGCCATGATGGAAAATGCTGCACTGGTGCAAAATTGTCCCAAGGCTCTCTCTGTTTTTCTGGGTAATTCCCACCATCCCCAGCCCCTCTGCTGCCCCATGCAGCCCTAGAAAAGGCTCTCACAGAATTGTGTGGATGTTTTGGGGATCTGTAATTGCAGTAATTCCTGTACCACACCACGGACAGGCAGGAATAAGTGTTTAATAATAATGGAAATACAGCAGTGTCTGCACATGAATCACAACTTACTGCTTCCAAGGCTGGTGGAAAGGAAGTTGATCTGAAATGGAGCCAGAACACACTGTTGGTGTTTTAGCTGGGGACTCTCTAAAAAATGTGCTCCTTTCTCAGGGCTGAAGGCTCCTGAGGAGCTGGAAGTGTGCTGGGGGCAGGGCCAGGCAGGAGTGAGCATGGGAGATGGTTTGGCACGAGCTGTTTGTCCTGGTGTGCCTCTGGAAAAGAACTGATGGAGGTGTTGCTCTGTTGTATCCCATGGTAGCCAGTCCCACCTCCCCTCTCTGGCTGGTTTTAAGGTTTGTTTGTTTGTTTGTTTGTTTGTTTTCTTTACCTCAGAGTGGCCATTTCTGAGTTCAGCAAAGCTTCTCTGCAATAAAGGGAAGCCCAGACAGACTCTGGGTTCTTCCTGTGAGGGGCACCCAGCAAACCCATCCCATGATCTCCTGGGGTTACCACTGCATGGTGAACTTCAGGTGTCTGGTCTTTACCTGGTGTTGAGGGTTTTTTCCGTTTTGTTTTGGTTTTATATATTTTTTTTCCTTTTAACCTCAGAATAGTTCAAATGTGTTAATTACTCCAAGGTAAAGGAGACATCTTTTAATGTGAAGGCTACCCCTGCGCATGTGAAATATTTAACACTTGGTATGCTGAGACTTGCTCTTCAAAGCATTTTCGTTAGCTCCAGGGGTAAATAATGTTTGGCAAGGATGATTTAGCAGGCACCAGAGGGAAGGTGCCACCAAACAAGGAAATCACTCAGACACCCCTCCAGTTTTCAAACTAATTTCAATACACCCCATACACCTTGTTGTACTGTGCTGCTGGAAGGTGCAAAGGAGAGGCACACAGTTTTTATTTTTACTTTTTTATTTTCTGATCTGTGTCCGTGGCAGGAATCTCATTTCATCTCATAAATTGTATTAGCATCCTTTAATATGTACCAAATATTCTACTGGCATTTACAGAAAGAAACCCACTAGATTAGATTGTAGAGGCGTGATTTGGGATGTGCATACGGTTAAATCCCTGATGTTTTCTTTACAAACTAATTCCTGGCCAATTTGGCTACGTGAGTCAAAGCCTTAAATGGCTCCCCAGCATTGAAACTTTGTGGAAAATTTTAGTCTCCTTGATGAAAGGCTGTATCCACAACACAGAGATCTTCAGAATCTCAGTGTAAGTGCAATGCTGAAGAGTTTGTTTCTTGAAAAAAAAGAAAAAAAAGCTAGAATGAATGCCATAATAAAGCAGACAATTTAAATGCAAACTAAAAGGAAATTAATTTTAGGGGGATTTTTTTTGATCTGCCGTTCCCAAGAAAAGCGCTTCTTTCATGGTTCAGAAATTCAAATACTGAAAAACTCAGGGGTTTGGCCAAAAAATACTTTTGTTTTTAGGTATTTGGTTTTTCAGGAAAAATAGGACAAAAATTTTCCACACAAACCGACACTTTTTCACAACCTTTCATGTTTCCTTGGAAATTTTCCTTGCAATTTGTTTTTGTTGGAGCAGTCGGGCTCCACCCGCCCCCGGGGAAGGATCCGCAGCCTACCTGACTGGAGTCCTCAAAAGCAGGTTAATGCAAAGTTCCTGCACTTAGCTGAGCTCTGTGGGCACGG
Organism: Zonotrichia albicollis; assembly: GCF_047830755.1. Taxonomy (NCBI): domain Eukaryota; kingdom Metazoa; phylum Chordata; class Aves; order Passeriformes; family Passerellidae; genus Zonotrichia; species Zonotrichia albicollis. Next base: position 6,951,132 of record NC_133840.1, read on the forward strand.
GAGGGTTATCCTTAGCACCAGGCACGGATATTCCCGGGTGTCCTTAACCCTTCTTTTCCCAAGCTTTTGCCGTGGCACCCTCCCTGTTATCCCTGCACAGATGCCAGGTGGTGGCTCTGGGCATCCCATGGGAGCTGTGCAGGGCATGCAGGAGGGCTGGGGGTCCTGACTGGGAGCTCTATCCCAGCTCAGAGTTGGAAAGGACCCCCAGGAATTCCCAGGGAGCCTCCCAGAGTGGTGTTTGTGTCAGTCCTGTGCCCCAGGGCTAGGCTGGCTCATTCCCTGAGGAGCAGCGGGGTCTCAGTGCAGGAACTTTGCATTTCTGGGAGCTGGAGGGGAAAGGAGGAGCCAGGAGGGAATGCAGAGAGGATTGTTCTGCTGGGAAAAGGTGTTCTGCAGGCAAAACAAAAAATATGGCAGTCCCCAAAAGGTTTAAAGCTGTGGTTTTCCTGGAGGAGTTGAGCTCCAAGGAGTTTCTGCTGTCCCTTGCAGGGTACAGAACAGGTATCAGAACAGGGTGCAGGGATCGTGCATGGAGATGTGCGGAAGGCAGCCTGTCCCCACGTGGATTTGGAGGCTGAAGAAGTGCTGTGGGGATTCCCAGGTGGATTTACCTGGGAGCTGGGCAGCAGGAGGGACGGCGTGTCCCTGATCCTGTGCTGAGGCACAAGGGGCTGTGAGCCTGCAAGTGCCTCCCTCTCCCTTCTCCATCCTCATCACCTGGCCCTAACACTGAGCTTTCCATGCCTGGATTCCCTCTGTGCTCCTTTGGCTTTATCCTGTCAGGCTCCAGGTTCCAGAGTGTGTTGGGATGTTTGTCAGAAGCACCAAGATGTGCTATTTTTACAGAAAATCAATGGGGTTTAGCTATTAAGTGCTTTCACCTGAGCCTTTTGAACACATCCCCCATCAATAACAAAACGAAAGCTGAACCCCATGTGTGAGGGGGCTGGGGGTTTAAAAACTGGCTTTGTGCACAGGCCTGGCCCTGAGGAGGGGCACGAGGACACAGCTGCAGCAGGAGCTGCGTTAGCAGTGCAGGGATTTCCACCCAGAAAACTTCACACTGCTCTTAAAACGTTTATCCTCACAAAGTGAGGGTGCTGCAGGAGCAAAACACTCAGCCTTTTAATGTCTTGTATAATTAAGGACCACTTTATTTTCTCTTTTTATTAATGACTTACCTTTAATGTTAGCCCGATGACACAGTTGTGTAATTTAATGTGAAATGTATTATTCAGCTCGCTGCTGCCTTACAGAAAGGTTTTGACAGGCTGGAAGGGGTTTGGTTTGAGGACAATAAACCATCTTTTTTATACATGTTGGGAAGAAACTTGAAGGAAGTGAGGTGGTTCTTTCAGTAGTTTGATGGGATTAATTTTTTTAAAAGAAAGTGTAGCTGAAGGAGAAAAATCCAGTAAAGGTCCTATCATAACAAAGGCCAATTAGTTGTTCAGTCCCCAAATCAGAGAAAGCATTTAGGCATGTCCTTAAGTCTCACTGGGGACTTGCCTCAATGAAGCTTATGCTCTCTTGACTAAACACTGAGTTTAAGCAATTATTTACCCTTTGCATAGTGAAATTTGGAGAAAGAGATATAACATCTTTTATTAAACCAGTGTTTTGTAAGGCACACCAGCATGGCCTCTGTCCTTGGAAATGCCGCTTGGAGGCAGCTGAATATTAGCAGTTGCCTCAAGTTAAACAAATATAGGAATGTTCCTGTGATTTTGTTGAACTGGGGGGCAGAAATATTAATAATTAAATGGGCTACATGAAGAGGCTTCCTGTGGGAGCAAGCAATTTGATTCAGTGACCCAGTCCTAAATTCCATTTGCTGAAGCAAAAAATTGTATAGGGAAAAAATGAGAGAAAGTTTGTAGCAGTCTTGTGCTTTAGACTCCCTTCCAAGTGAGTGAAAATGTGGAATCTTTTTTCTGGTGCCATTTTCTTAGGAAGCAGAGCCAGTGCAGTCAGCCCATGGTGCTCAGTGACTCTGGATCTGATGGCTGATTTCTCCCAAACTGGATGGAGGTTTTGGCACAGAAAGCTGGTTCCTGTAGGGAAAGGAGAATTCCCAGATCCGGGTCAAGGTCTGCCATGGGAATCTCATCCCTGAGACACCAGAGCACACCTGGGGCACAGAGCAGAGCACACCTGGCCCAGGGTGAAGCCCTGGTGGGGAGGAGCACTCAGGCCATGGCATTCACCCTTCGTGCAGGGGCTCTCCCAGTTTCACTGCTTTCAGGCTGCCTCAGCTGCTGGCCTTGAGCTCTGATTTCTATAAGGCAAGAGATTTAGCTGTACCTATGCAAAATAAGATTATTATTATGTACCTATGAAAAATCAGATTATTTTATCTATCCCTGCCTGCATGACAGGGACAGATTCCTGGAAGTGAGTGCTTAGGAGTAGTTTAAATGCAGATTTCTGTCCAAACCCCAAATCTTTGGTACTGCATTGTCAGTTCCTCCAGCACCCCAGCCCTGATGAAGGTAATTTGTATTTCCCTATAAACCTGGTCCTAGGGTGTCCATCCATCCCTGGAGTGTTCCCTACCTGGTCCTAGAGTATCCATCCATCCATCCATCCATCCATCCATCCATCCATCCATCCATCCATCCATCCATCCATCCATCCATCCATCCATCCATCCATCCATCCCAGGAGTGTTCCCTGCCTGCATTCCAGCACCTCAGCCAAGGGGAGGATGCATTATTGCTCTTATGTTCAGACTCAGGGAGTGACCAAAGGTGCACAGAGGGATCACCTGAGCACAAACACCCCCAGCAGGAGGTTAGCACCTAAACCACCAGGGTTTTTCTTCATTCCTCCCTGCAAAAATCAGATAATTTGGAGTCAAACACATAAAGGAGGGAAGAGAGGTCTGCACTTTGGGCAGTGTTTGCTGCCTGCCCTGCAGCACTCCCAGCCCTCGTGGAGCTGGATCCCAGGTACAGTGGAGAGAAGTTGGTCTCACATCCCATCTGCATCACGCAGCACTGATATGCTTAAATTATGATCTTGCAATTAAAAACTGTATTAAAATCTTCTGCTGGTTCTGGAGTGGGAAGCTGTAGTAAATCAGATAGCTACATGGAGACTCTTAGACAAGTTACAAATTATTCATAACCAATTATGTAAATTCCTCTGGAGCTGTAATAGTAAAAAACATCCCAGAGCCCTGTACAAAAAGTGGGTTGGTTTGGGTACCCCCAGAGAAGGAGCAGCACTATTATTGTTTAAGTCTACTCTGTAAATGTGTTAATGGATCCACTCTGAAGTATCTGAGGGGAGAAAGAACAGACTCAACCTATTAACTGCCCATGTCCTAGTAATCATCGAATAAATTGACTTTTATTGTATCCAAAAGTAAGAAATCTTCTGGGATAAAAAACCTTTTGCTACTTGGCTGCTGATAATTGGAATCAACAACTCCAGGAATTAAGGAGGCTAGATCAGCTACATGCTTTTAAAATGATTTGTAGCTGATGTATTGCCAGTTATGCACTCCATGGGCTAATCTCTAATTGTATTTTCATGTATAGCTCTGGACTGAGTGGGTGATTTATTTGACACATGGTTTGATCTACTCATCACCAGCCCTTAACATACAGGGCTTGCCATTCCAGATTGAGCTCTTTGTCCAACAAGTCCCATGCCCTGCCTTTAGCAGTGGCTGAAAACACTCTGGCATGGCAAAGGGCTTGGCTGTGCTGGAAGTGCTGCTGGCAGGGATGGATCCTGGTGGCAGAGATGGATCCTGGTGGCAGGGATGGATCCTGGTGGCAGGGATGGATCCTGGTGGCAGAGATGGATCCTGGTGGCAGGGATGGATCCTGATGGCAGGGATGGCTCCTGGTGGCTGGGATGGATCCTGGTGGCTGGGATGGATCCTGATGACAGGGATGGCTTTTGGTGAGAGGGATGGCTCCTGGTGGCAGAGATGGATCCTGGTGGCAGAGATGGATCCTGGTGGCAGGGATGGCTCCTGGTGGCTGGGATGGATCCTGGTGGCCCCGTGGCTCTTCCCGCTGTTCAGACACCCTCTTGGGCCTGACCTCTGTGTGACAGTGACCCAGGCACATCCCCAGGCTGCTCCCAGAGCCAGGAGCTGTTGCCTCTGTCGGTGGCTTGGGGGCCAAGAGGCAGCAGCAGGACCCTCCTGGGTGAGGAACCTGTGTGGGTTAGGCTCCAGTTCAGAGGCCAGGAAACTTGGCCAGCTCTGCTGTGGGAGATATTGAATCACTCACTCTCTCTCTCTCTCTCTCTGAACTTGTTTCCACCCACTCCTTCTCTTGCATAATTAGCCTATAAGCTCTCCAGGGCAGGGACCATCTTTTTATAACCTGTTTTGTGTAACACCTAACACACAATGGGGTGCCAGTCTCACCTCAGGCCTGCAGGCACCACGCTGCTGTGGATAATTAGTATTTTTTTAGGCACCACTGTAGTACAAATAACCAGGGTGTTTTGTTGTTGTTATTTATTCTTGGCCAAGGCCTGGTGAAGGCAGCAGATCACAGAGGACTGTGGACAGGCTGAGTTTAGAGAAGAGCAGACACGTGAGCTTGTGGTGAAGATGGAAGGGCTCTGCAGACCTCTGCTTTATTCCCAGCTCAGCTGCTTCTCAAGTTACTTTTAACTGCCCACTTCATTACTTCTCACCAAAGTTTCCTTGCTATGAAAAGTGTAATTAAGGCCCAACTCTTTTGTGAAGGTCTGCTAGAGGTTTGGCTAAAGCAGAAAAAGTAAGAAATTAGACGTGGCAAATTCCATTTAATTGTTCCTTGCCCTTGCACAGAGCAGAGGATGTTCTTACAGCACTTCTGTAACGTGTTTTGCTGTGGGTGGGCAAAAGCTGGGAGAAATCACAGAAGATCAAGTGCCAATGTGTGTGTGTGTGTGCTCATCTGACCAGCTGGGTGTGCATCACATGCGTGAGAAATGCCCTTTTTTTTTTCTTTAAATTCACAGAACTGCTCTTTGTTTCCTTAATCTCACCGTGGATGGCTTCCTCTCTGCGTGCCCATGCTGTAATTCCCCCAGTAGACATCTGTCAGGAATACACAAAAACGAGCACAGCTTTGATGCAACAACAGAATCCTGGAAACTAATCAAGAAAAAAAAAAATTGCCCTTGTAAAACTGGGTCTGTAATTATTATGGGAGCCAAGATATCGAGATAATAAGGAGACAGCCCTAAATAACTTGGGGGAATTACAGAAGGTAATAATGTACTGCACCACTGCCAGACAGGGTTAGACAGACAGAGTGGCTTTGGGTTTTGGCCTGGGTTCTGCATTGTGTTAAGGCTGCTCCAGCCCTGCCAGACCGAGGGAGGAGTGTGAGGAGTGTGAGGAGAGGGGCTGTGCAGGCTCCTGCCTTGGGCTCAGCCTTCCTGGGGGATCTGCAGTTCCTCACCCCCTCATCCTGCAGCCCTGCCACACACCCCAGAGCTGCTGCACAGTGAAACCTGCTCACTCTGGGGGGATCAGCTTTCCCTTCCTACGGCAGCCTGGCCTCAACATCTCCTACCCACGAGATGCTCCACTCTGTGCCAGCAAAGCTGCCCTGAGCACACAGAAATCTCTGCAGCTGCCCCCCTGCAGTGTGATACCAGAGATGCAAAATAGGCAAAGGGTTACCAAAACCCAAAAAAAAAAAAAAAAAAAAAAAAAAAACCCAAAAAAAACCCCAAGCAAAACTGTTGCTGTCTCTGAGGGAGGGAGTGTCAGCTCGGCTTTGCTGGTTATGGTAAACTGTTGTACACAAGCTCCTATCCTCAGACAGGAATCCCTGTGCCAGAAAGTCCATGTACTCCTGGAAAACAGATGGTGTGGGAGCGAGCTAATCAGGAGTGGTTGCCCTGCTGCATTTGTGTGCTGCCAGAAGAGTCAAGCCAAGCTCCTGTTGCTTTTTCACAGCCACCTTCGGCAGGGCAGGAGCAGCCCAAATTCTCCTGCTGAGGAAATTCTCCTGCCAGAGCCAGGCTGCTTCCAGCTCCAGAGAGCTCAGGCTTGGGCAGCTCTGCACTGTGGTGCAGACATATCCTTTGGGTGTAATAACAATAGAGAGATGAGATATGTCCTTTTCAGAGGGTTTGGAGCAACAGGGTGTTAAGATAATACAGGCAATCAAGCTCAAAATATATCTGGTGGTGGTTTCTAACCCTGCTGGTATTTCTCCTCGGGGTTCAGTGTGTTAGAAGAGATCAGGGGTGTGTTTTAAAGTATGCAGAACCCACAACCAGGAGTAAAGACTTCCAAGGATCTTAAAACTCATTTAGACAAACAGAAATCACCCTGTGCTGCAAAGCTGCTCTGCAAACTGGGGGGCTGAACTCATTTGGAAATTCAGCTTTTAGGTGCCATCGATTTGCTAATCATCAAGACAAGATCTCTGCATCTTTTTCAGCAAAGCAAATGCAATTTAAAGACCCAAATCCACACTTATATTATTAAACTCAATGTTTCTGTTTTGCAAGGATATTCCAGCTCCAGGATGGGGATGTAGAGCTGTTATCCCTTTGAGCTGACTTCAGTCCTCAAAACTGAATGTTAAACAACAACCTCTTCACTTCTCCACTTAACCTTGGAGATGCACTAAAATATTCTGTGCCTTCCTTAAACAGAAGAAGAAACCCCATGAGTTTCAGGTGTGTGAGCACTGAAAATCCCAGTGAATGCCACTGAAGAGTCCCCTGTATGGCAGCACTTTCCAGGGACACTTCCTACCTCTCCTTTAATGCCCTCGTACTCAGAACCTGGAGGAGCATAGCATGCTACTGCTAAGTGCTTTTAAATCAAGATTTTCAAAATTCTCCTGTGGTTGCCCCTGTTGATTACAAATCTGGGTTTTTTCCCCCCCCAAGACCCAGTGTTTTGGCTCCAGCACCCTCATCAGTTGTAATTACTGTGCCCTTTTACATGGAAAATGTGATCAACTTCAGCTCCTCTGAGCTGCTTCATCCACCTGCACCTGTGGCTATGGAGGGAATGGCTCATGCTGGAAATTCTGACTCTATCAGAAAGGCAATTATTAATCCTAGGAGCTGCATTAAAAATATCTCCCTTTTTATTAGCACTATTAAGAGAAGTCTTATTCTTGATGATCTGCTAATCGCTTGTCATGTTAATTCCAATGTAAGGTATAAAAGCCCTTCTTTAGTTTGAGTCAAAATCATGTGTTTAAAGACACAGGAATATAGGTGATGAATTAATATGGTTGGCTGAGGGTAAATATGGCCAGGGTAGATCTCTTCACTCCCTGCTGTCTTTGAATTGTGTTTAATTCACACAGCAAAATGGCCACACACACTTTGGATTTCTGAGCACAAATGGCCTTTGCAAATCAGGAGTTTGAGCTGAGCTTGATGGGGTCTTGTGTGGCCCTTGCTCTATTTTTGAGTAACTGTGGGTTAATAATTCCAACACTTCCTGTAAAATACGTATTTGGATGGAAATAAAGGTTGGAAATATCCCTAAGGAGGGGGCATGATAAATTCTGGCCATGGTTTGTAATGGCAGATGGTCATACCTGAATTTACACCTGGTTTGTGATGTGGGCTGTGATTTTACTGAATTTGAATGATTTGGAGAGTGAGAGAATTCTCTTATCAGGCACCTTGGGCACCTGATCTCAGATTGTCATTCCTTCCACACTGCTTGGTTCTGCCATGGCTGTTGCCTCTGTCCTGAACAGTCTTGTAATACACAAATTATATTAAGAGGACAGGGACATAAATAATTAATTCTGGGCTGCTGGTATCAGCCAACTCTGCCTGTCCTGCATCCTGCCACAGCTCAGAGCAGGGCTGGGATTCAGATTCAACAAAAACCTCTCCTGATGAGACCAGGAGGAGCAGCTCAAAAAAGTGTGCTGGTTTGAATCCTGCTTTTGGTACTTCAAATAAACTGAGGGTAAAAAGGCAAAGGTTCATGGTGTCTGTGCACAAGAGGAGAGGGAGACAGGAGCAGTTCCCATGTCCTGCAGCAGCCCTGTGAGGCACTGAATGTTTGTCCTCCTCTGCAGCACCAGCTCAGAACCAGAGCCAGCATTCCCTGGCACAAGCCCTGTGCTCAGGTTAAACCTGGCCAGGGAGCTGGGATGTCCGGATCAAACACCATTTGTGACCTTGTTTCCATTCCCCCTGCCCTGCCTGTGTCTGCTGGGCTGTCCCAAGTCCCTGTTTGGTGCATCCCATGTCCCTGAGGCTCCTAAATCTGCTCCATGGAGCAGAGGTGGGGCACAACAGCCCCTTTTGCAACCACCAGTGTTTCTGCCGCTGCTCCTGCCTGGGTGGCTCAGCAACCACAGCTCTCATCATTAGCAGCCACTGGTGGGTCCCAGATTTAGCCCTGTCACCACAAACCCTCTCTTTTGCTCCAGCTTTAGCAAGTGGCAACTCCCTTAATTACACATTTTTCTCTTCTCCACCCCAGCTACTGCACCCGGGGCTGGGGGAAGGCAGGGGAGAGCAGAAAGAAGGAATCAGAGGGGGAATGTTAAATGAAGAGCACTGTGGTCCATGCTGCTGGCTATAGCAAAACTGCTCCCTGCAGCACAGTTCAGCAGGAGCCCTGGCCAAGTGTGTTGCAGTTAAGGGCTGGATTTTGGGGCTTCCCCCACCTCTGTCCTTTTCTCCCTGCTCAGGGGTGTTTATAGTGTACTCCCCTTCTCTGGCCTGCTTTGGGGTGAACCCAGCTTTGCCCTAAGCCCACCACCATCCCCTCAGGCATCCTCCAGCCCTGGCCGGGGCTTTCCAGGTCCCTTGTTCCTCCTTGCTCCTCTTTCTCTTTCCTTTGCTGCCCTCTATCCCCCAGCCTCGCTCTGCTGCCTGGCACATAAACCTCGAATTTGCTGCATAGGCATAAAATCCTTTTGCACATGGATAGGTCAAAAAAGAAGTGTAGCAATTTGCTTGAACATGTGCACGGGCACCATTAATGCAGATCAGTTGCAAGAAATAACGTAATACAGATTTGCCAACGTATGTATTGCATAAATGCTGACAGGTGCTGACAGAAGTGTGTGCGTAAACATTTAATAGCACTGTTAATTCATAGCACAACAGTTGCTGTTGGCATGGCTTGGAATTTATTATATTTTGCTATTTATTCCTAGTCAGCTTGTTGTCCATCATCCTCCCAGATGGCATGTCTGCCGCCATTCCTTCCTCCTCACATTTATTTGCAAGATGCTTTTCCTGGGAGGAAGGCAGGGTGGCTGGGAGCTCAAGTTGTGCTTTGCAGGCTCCAAAGCCTCCTTTCTTGTTCAATATAAGCCCACTCAGTAACTGTGAAGAGTTCCCCTAATCTCTTTATATCTTAATTGCTCTCTGTGAATCGGGGGAAATAAATATTTCATTCCCTTATAGATGTGTTTCCCTATTCTGTTTTTCTTTTCTAATATGTTCAGATCGCCGTGGTGAAAACCCAGCCCCACTGAATGCAAAGGCAAAACCACCACTGATTTCAGTCCAAGAAAGATTCACCTTAACTGACTCTGCCTAAAAGTTTGAGATAATTATCAAGGCTCCTTTTGCAGTCCCTGTCGAAAGACACTGGCACCTCCAGCATCAATCCACCCTCCCTGTCTCAGACAGATACCTTGGGAAGGGATGAACGGCCCTCCAGGGGTGCCAGTTTCCCTCTGCATCCACCACAGCAGAAAGTTCAAACTCAAACTAACTTTTAGGTGGCTGTTTTTCAGTTGGGAGTGGCAGGGATGAGTTCTTGCATTGTTGTAGTGCTTCTCTCCCAGAGTTGGGATGTTCCCTGATACACACATTTATAGCTGGTGTGGGATTTGTCCCTCAGGTATCCCCCTGGGAACAGCACCCAGGTGGCCCTGGACAGTGCCAGGCTGTGGCAGCAGGCTGGCTCCCCTGTGCTGATCCATGGCAGTGTTCAGGAGCAGCAGGAGGAGGTGTATGGACACACTGAGCAGCTTTCAGCTGGGTATTGCCAAGGGAAAAACTGAACCAGCCCGTAGGTTTCACATTTGGCTTTTCTCAGTGGAAAAACTGGACAATATCAAATGACAGGAACAGCTTTCCAAAAACATTTTCTTTCCAGCAGTGAGCGAGAGAAGCTTTTTCACTATTAATCTCCAAAGGTACACAGGAATTGGTCGTGTTTCAGGTGTGAGGGGCAGTAAATGGGGTCTCTGGGGGTCTGCTCATGGTGGTCTTCAGAAACATGGGAATAATGAATGGCCACGTGTGACAGCCTCTAGAACATGTTCCTCATTGTTTCCTCCCAAATTCAGGATGCTGCTCAGGAGGTGGCAATAACAAGGACACTTTGATGGGATTCACTCCTTTAATTTGACCAGGAGCCCATAGGAGCTGCAGTGTGGGCTGGCTGTGGCAGCGAGTGGTGCTGCCAGCCCAGGGTGGCCATAGGTGCTGAATCCCAGCCCTGAAAGCTGCTGGGGTGTCCTGCTGACAAGTGAGAGGGAGAGAAGTTTCTTGGCTTCAGCAGTCACCACACAGGAAAAGTCAACAGAGAGAGGAAAATAAAGCCCTTGTTCCTCTGAATTGTGAAAATTGTTTCCTCTGTGGGTGTAAATGGATGGGGGATATTCTGATTTATCAGGTAAGGATCTGCTCTAACGTGCAGTAAAAGCTTCAAGTTCTGGCTGTAAGTCAGGGGTTAGTCCTTTGGGTAGTCACAGAGGAGGTTTTGCAGGGGGATCAGAAGGTAGAGCCCTTGGGAACCCCAGGAAAAATAAACATAGCCCAAAAAGCTGTGAGAGATTGTGTGACAGCCTCTGGTGAATGAGAAGTGACTGAACACCAGGTTTTTCTCTTTCACAGCCATAAACCCAGGCTAAGGAGCCTGTCCATTACATCTCTGCTGTGGTATCACTCCCCGTGTTTGACACTGCTCACATGATCTACGAACTGGGGCCTGGTTTTGATTTAGCTCTGTTTATTAACTGAGCAGTGCTGACATATTTTAGTGCAACATATAAAATCTAAGGCTTTTTCTTAAGCTGAGGAAATGAGGTTATGTGACATTGATCCAAAATGGAGGGGAGTATTTTAGGTTTCATGTTAACAGACAAGGGAGCAGAGACAGGGGAAATGCAGTTTTTCTCCTGTCCTCCCTGCCAAGTCCTCTGCAAATGGGGCAGAAACACCAGGTTTCAGTAAAGTCTGGTGCAGATTTAAAACCAGCTGCAAATGGCTTTTGATCATTTTGTCATGTGTGTGAAAGATTGCAAGAATCAGTTTAAAACCTAAAATTGAGACAATAAGAAATTCAAAATAACGTCTGCTTAAGTTATTCAGCTCTGAAAAGAGTTGGACACGAATGTCCCATGGCTACAGTGAAGGTACAAGATGTTGTCCCCATTAAATGGAAGAGGAAACTGAGGCCAGAAATGGGAGAATGGCGATTCAATGGGGAGAAAAGAGGTTGGTCCTTCAGAATTTAGGAATCCCACTAGGGCTAAGGATAACTGATTAAGGGAATCTAGAGCTTTCTGGCACAAAATAGTGATCTGCAGACAGGCAATGACAGGCCATTAATAGGCCTGCTAATATGGATTTGCATTAACTTTTTGAGGTGTTTTGTAAGGCCCTTGGCTGCCTGTCAAGCACTGAAGCTGGTGCATTGTTCCAGCACTGGAGTTGCTGCTGTTGGTGTGAGTCCAGAGCTGCTGTGGTTGTGCAATGCTCCCAAGTCCTTGCTTTTCTCCTGATTACCTCCTGAATGGAAGTCCTTTCCTTGGTTTTGATAACAGCTATTAAATTTGGCTGCACCCACTCAACATTGCTTTGCTTCTTGGAAATAAGGCAGGGGTTGTGTAACTTCCATTCATCTGTCCATGCAGAGCAGTTAATTTCCATTATTGAGGTTTCCCAACATCATAAGAGAGTTGCATTAATGGGGCTTATCTGTGATAACCAGTGCAAACTAGTGCAGGAAAATCTGTGAAGAGAGCCAGCCCTGTTTAATTCAGCCTGGTGAGTGAACATTACACCATTACCCTCCACCAGCATCTCTCAGCTTCCTGCTCCTCCCACGCCTCTCCTGACCTCTCTCAGGTGGTGCTTGGAACCCACTGGCTGTACTTTGGTCCCTGTTTCAGCTGGAGCTGCCTGTAAGAGGTTCCCACCATCAGTGACCTGGGATCTGAGCAAGCTGTGCTGTCATTCCACCAAATTCCCTCAGTTCCCATCAGGAGTGTGGGGTTGCCCATTTCCCTCCTGCAGGCAGCCCAGAGCTCACTGGTGCATCTCCCCTGTCCCATCCCTTTAGTCTCCCCAAGAAGAAGAGCTGAAGGAGCTCACATATTGCCCCATGTAATCTCACTGCTAGCTGACATTTCTCCTCCTCCTCCACTCATTTATCCCAAATCCCTTCCTTTTCAGATCCCTTCATTTCCTCCTGCTCTTGCTTTTTAAGCCTTCTCTTATGTGACTTAGTGTCTAGAACAGTTTCCCTCTGTACTTCTCTCCCCTTTCAAATCCTTCCTTAAACCACAGCCACTTCAGCAAGTCCTCCTTTTCAGAGCAGTAATCCCCAGTTATGCCAGAGCCCACAAACATTATCTGGTGTCATGTCAAGCCTGTGCACAGCCTCTGAGGGAGGCTGGGCAGGTTTCTGAGAGGGAGCAGAGCTTCTAAATCCCTTTGAAATGGAACACAAATCAGGCACCTTGTTCTCTTTGGTGTCAAAGCCCTGCTCTTGTCCCAGGGCAGGGTGTGGATTTAGGGACAGGATGCAGCAGCAGCATCCAGAGTGTGAGAGGTTTGTGTGGAACCACAAATCATTTGGATGTGTGAGTTAAGGGCATGTCCCCAGTGCTGAGATGGGCTGGTTTAGATGTGGCTCATGGGGCTGGTTCTTGCTCAGTTGCTCATTTCCAGATGTGAATTTTGAGAGAGGCTGTCTCCTGTTAGGGATCCCCCCATTGCCAGTCCCCATCTCTGTGTAAGTAACTGGGATTGCTCCCAGTGGGATCAGCAGCAGCAGGACTGTGGAAGCTTTGATTTTTGGGCATCAGCTGTGGAACAGGTTTGCTACCAGGGGCAATCCCTCTGTTCCCAGTGAGGCTGATGCTGTGAGAGTCCTGTACAAAAATTACATTGAGCATTGTGGAAATGTCAGGAAAATTTATCCTGCTGTGCTTCTCAAAGAGAAAGAGCTGGGATTTAGGATGAGGGTAGTGTAGTCAAAAAGGGGTTTAGGACTAGGATTAGGCATGGGTGTGACTATGGGGCAGCCTGTTGGTTGTTGTCTAGAGGGCAGAGCAGAAAAGTAATTCAGATGATGGAGAATCTGCTCCTCCATTCCCAAAAATTAGAGTGTTCACAGGGATCCCAGCAGGCCTGCACTGAGATCATAAAAACCCTGTGGTAAAACCTCTGTGAGGGGGTTCTCAGGTCTCAAGCCCTAAACATGCTGTGAGCAATTCCATTTGCTCCTCACGCTGTGATTTCATTCCCAGCATTGTTAGGAGCAGCCTGTGAGTGGATGGGACTCCTGTGGCTGCTCCTGGTGCAGCTCCCAGGGGACTCTGCCTGATCAAAAGTGCTGCCCAGGATAATGTGAACTGTCAGTCATGATCAGGCCTTAATGAGTGCTGGATTCAGCTCAGTTAGAAACCCACTCTAAAGGGAAAAACCCTCCCATGGCCGTGTCTGTCCAGTGGAGTAAAACACTGGAAGGGGCTGGAATCCCTGCCCTGCCCTGGGCTGGGGTGGGATGCAGGAGGAGGAGGAGGAGGAGGAGGATGAGGATGGGTGACTGGAGAGGATGAGCACTGAGTGGGGCCAGGCTTCCCATTCCAGCAGCTCTGGATTTATTTCTGTTCATTCACTGCAAGTCACAATCCATTCTCTTCATTTTCATTCTTCCATGCTGTGACACCCTTAAAATCCGTGGTACATTTAACTTTTTATTTCCATTTAATACCTTTTAAAGTGATCTAATGCAGACAGATTACAGACAGTGAGGGTTACTGTCCTTTGGTGGAAATATTCTGTTTAATAAAATACTGAGAGACAGACTGGCCCCTCCATGCATTAAAAAAGAAAGATATACTACATTTAGATGCTGTGGCAGTAAAACTTTATAGACTTATCAATTTTGGACAGTCATAATCTCCTGAAGTTTTCAAATCACCTTGCAAAGGCAGCCAGCTCTCCTGGTTTGGAAATCAGAACCAGTTGTTTTTGCAGTTTGCAGTATTTAATGTAGATCTATGTAAATTGCTAGGGGAGGGGGAGGAGAAGAGTTTGATCTTAAAATATAATTTGGATTGTTCTCATCTTTTCTTGTAAAGGCTGTTTTGATCATTTGTTGCCACCTCCCAGTTTTCAAACCTCTCAGTCTCAAAAAGTTCTGATACTTTTAAAGATAAGGATCAAAATTTATGTATTTTTGTCTCTCAGTTCTCATGCCTTTGACATTCAGGTTTGCAAACATCCCCTATCAAAGGGCTTTAATATATTCCTTTTCCTTTTCTTTTTTTTTTTTTAATTTTTAAAATGAAAATTGACATTCTCATTTAATAATGTGACTCTAGGTGCCAAGATTTTCAGAAAAAATGCCAAATACCACAATACCTATGGGAATTGGCAACCTTATTATTAGTAATGGGTGCCTCTTGCTTCTCTTCAAGCCTCCTGAGATTTTGTTGTTTCATCTAAATCCACCCAAATTCTGTGATCTTTAAAAGCAGGAAGAGTGGAAAAGTACCTCCTCAAGAGAAGAACTGATTACAAAGCATGGGTCTAATTTCCAGTTTGAAGCTCTTTAAATATCAAATATTTTCAGGTGCAGGGTTTGGTTGCCTGAAACGTTGTTTTTTCCCCACTTTTTTCTTGCTTTGCTGGTAAAATGAAGGATTTGATTTAACATTATATGCCTGGAAAAAATAAAGCATTTAATTTACATTTTACAAGGCAGTTATTGCAGGTTAATTAAATATCAATTGAGTGTTATAGGCCATATTAAGATTTATTAATAACCCAGCAGATAAATCTCCTTGGAATTCAATTAAATGAAAATCACATAAAAATATATGTGCAATTTTATTCATATAATACATAAAACTTGTGAATTATTGTGCAGCATTGTACAGTGAGTTGATTAATGGGAATTAATTGCTGAAATGGAGAAAAATCAATTTAAACTTCCCGTAGCAGCTATAAGAAGCTTGGCATTCTTGTCCCACACCCTTGGAAAGCTGAGTCTGTGTCTGCACTTGGATTCTGCCATGGGATGAGTTGGAATAAATGTGCTTCCTCTCCTCTCACCTGCTTTAGCTCAGCATTTTGGGCTCGGATAAAGGAATTAGTCACTGTTGCCAGCGTGTTCTGTGGAGTTAATTGTGCCACTGGAGCTTTGGAGGTGACAAAAGGAGCGGAAAGGTGACACTGGTGGGTGTCCCTGGCACTGAGAGCACCCTTGGCTTGTGCCCCGTGTCACAGGCAGGTCCCTGCTGGTCCCCAGGAGCATGGGGAGCTCTGGGGCTGCGACCCAGCACGTTTGGGAGCTTTTTGCCCTTTGGATGCTGCTCCCACTCTGTCCCAGTGCTCCCAAGGCAGTTCTGGCAGCCAGGCTGTGCAGAGCAGTGTGTGGGACTTTAACCAGTCTCAAGGGAAATATGGGTTGAATATTAGGAAAAAGTTTTTTACAGAAAAGGTGATAAAGTGATAAAGTTCTGGAATGGCTGCCCGGGGAGGTGGTGCAGTCCCCATCCCTGGGTGTGTTTAACAAAGCCTGGATGTGGCACTGGCTGCCAGGGTTTAGTTGAGGTGTTGGGGCATGGACTCAATGATCTTGAAGGTCTCTTCCAACCCAGTAATTCTGTAAATTCTGTGAATTCTGTGAACCAAGATTAGTGAGGGGCTCAAGGCCCTTCTGGGAAGCAAAGCTTCTGACATCTCAGATGAGGTCCAGGAGCTTGTGAGAAACGATACTTTCAATAATGTGAAAAGTTTATTAAAACCTTATCAAAAATACGACAGAATATTGAATAGAGAAAATATTATGGTGCCGGGATTTTTCCCACCATGTGCTCCTCCCCACAATGGAGGTTTCCATTGTGGAAACCTCAAGGGCTCTCCACAAAGGGCCTTTTAACCCTTTAGCCCCTCCCAAAGTTCTGTCCATCTCCTTCTTCACTGTCCAGTGGTGGAGATCATTAAATCTTGATTGGAGCTCAAGGTGCTGCCATAGTAACGAGTGACCCTCCCAAATGTCCCAAACCCAGGCCACCCCCTGAGAACAACACAAGGGGGGTAAAACATAACTATAAATCTAAAGAACTTCTCTTAACATATATGCATGATATATGCCTTCTAATTGTGAGAGTCAACCATTGCATTTCTCATCTATCACAAGCTGGACTTGGAAAATATCTTCCCAATCCTCGCATGGGGCCTGGCCTGGTGCCATCTGCTCCCTGTGCATCCTGAGTTAAACACTGTCAATATGAGATTATGTTCCAATTACAGGACCAGACCGACTGGTTTAACTCCTACCATGAATCTATTTTGCTTTATTAGCATGCCCTGACTCTGTGACTGATGTACCAGACACCAAAAGAGATGGGCTCTGCCCAGAGGGCTTTGTCTCACAGGAACACGCCGGGAGAAGACCGAACGTGGCAGAAAATGCAGATGAATGAGTAACTCAGTCGAGATTTTCTTTTTAATTTGGGGATTCTTTGCCTGGTTTTGCGTTTGGCTTGAGTTTTAATATTGCTAAATTTGCTTCCTTCAGACGTTGCACAAGAACAGAGGCTTCCAGAGAAACTCAAACAGGGTTAGGCATGTGGTTCTTTGAAGTGTGTGTGTTGGGGGGTGAGCACTCCTGAGCATGGAAAACCAAGGGAGAGCCCTGCTCCAGCTCACACAACAGCTCCAGCTGAGCCATGGCCCATCTTGGAGAAGTTTGGCCATGCTGAAAATACAAGCAGGTGTCAGTCCTTGCTCATCCTCCCTGCTCCTGCAGCAGAGATTGCCTGCATCTGTCTCCTCTGTGCTTCAGCTCTGCTTCTCCCTGCAATAGTTGTCAGGGATATTAGCATTAAATACTTACTGCCTGGCTTAACTAAGGGGTAAGATAGGATTTAATTTGTATGGCTGAAATCCAATTATATAATGGAGCCCCTGGGGGAAGCAGTTATACCTGCTGAATCTCTTGGATGAGTAATTGTGCACAAAGGCTCCTCTCCAGAAGTAGAAACAGATCTGAAATATTTTTTCTTTTCTCTTTTTTTGCTGCTGCTGTTACATAATAAGGCTGAGACCCTGAAAAGAAAAGCCAATGACAACCCAATGCAGTAGAAAGAATTAAAGCATTGCCAGGGGAAAACAAGTTATAATCTGATAAAATCAAGGATCTAACAGGAAGTCTGCAGCAGCATTAGCTTGGAGGAGCCAAAAGGCAGGGCAGCCAAAGGAAGCTTACTCATCTTTTGGGAAAATAGCACAGAGGCTTTGCTGTCTAACTTTTCCCCCTATTTCTACCATGACCAGGGAAAGGGAATCCTCTGGTTGCTTTTGTCAAAGCTTGGGAGGTGAGTAGGTATTAAAAAAGCTGAGCAGCCAGCTAATTCAGATACATCTGAAAAATCCAGCACTTAACCACCTTTGAAAATCCCTTCTGCTTATCCTGCATGTCATCTGCACCCTGATAAGCATCAGACTCATAGGTGATGATGAGCAGGACAGGAACAAAAGCATGATGAGGTTCCCAGCAAGGTTTATGAAAGCAGGCAAGCTTGTAAGGCATTAATCTCTGGGATAGTGCTGGGGCTTGACAACTCTCCCATCTGATATCCTCAGCAGCTCCAAATCCCACAAAGGAATTACTGAGGGACTGGGACTGAAGGCATCAGCCTGTTGTGCTTGTGCAAGGCTCCTCAGAGGTCAGAGGGCCAAAATCCATTCTATTTTTAAAAACAAAAAGCAGACTTTTATTCTTTTCTAATGAGCTCTGAGTGGAAAAAACAATTTCCTCAGTGTCTTTGATTCCAGGGCTACATGCAGATAAAATTGTGACTGCTTCCAGCCAGGGGAGGGAAGGCCAGAATTCCCAATGGTACAGAGTGGGGACAGAGCCCTCAGCCTCGCTGCCTGGGCAGGGGTTTCAGTCCTTGCAGAACGCAGCTCAATCTGGTGAGGCTCCACGAGGAGGGACCTGTTCCCAGCCTCGCAGCTCCACCCAGTGGCTCTTTTTTGGCAGGATAAATCCATAATTTCAGAGGCATCAAAACTTGTTGAGGCCAGCACTGATGCACTGTGGAGATGCTCTGGGATGTACATGAGGAATTGAAGGTGCATTTGTTTGTCACATTGTTAAAATTGTCAGTTATCATTTGGATAATGGCAAAAAAAAACTGCAAAGAGACTTTTAGTGAATATATAAAAATCAGAAATTTTATTATCCCCTTTCTTAACCCCTCCCAGCACAAATGGAAGGGGGAAGTTAGTAGGGAACTGGTAATTTACACACCTTTTCAAATTCTCTGTCAGCAGATTGTAACAATTTGAGCCAAACTTATTGTTATATGAGCTTAGCAATGAACTACCAAAAGAACTGATTTCTGATTTGTAAGCTCATTTTGAAAAAGAATTCTCTTATGAGTGTGAATTTAACTTGGCAGCTCTCACTGTATTGCTCCACTTTCCTTCCTGGGTAATTACCAGGACTAACAGGAAGCAAATTTTCATCATTTCCATCAAGGATGCCATGCTGAAACTTGCTGTTTCCAGGAGTATCAGGGCACTTGTAATTAAAATAAGCTTCTATTTGTGCATATGCACACTTTTACTCCAAGAACACTCAAGAGACGGGTACAGATTCACAGAACACAGAAGTGTGACATTAACAGTGTTTATTTTCAATTTGAGCCAGTATTGTAAAAATATCCCATTCCTCCAAGCTCAAGTGAAAACTGACATCTCAGTTGTGCATAATGTAGATTCACCAGCCTCTCTGCAAGTCTTAAAAATAGAGAAGCTGATAAACTGATAGAAACCACAGTTTTGCTGTGAATCTCCTGGAAGTGCCCGCCCCATCTGTGAGAGGAAAATATCATCTGTGAAATGCTGCTCCCAGATGGGCTGTGCAGCTCCAGAGCCCTGCAAGGAGTTGAAATGACCTCTTCCTCCTGGAGTTCAAACGTTATTTAGCATAAATGCAGCCCCTAAGGCCTTCACTTCACTTGCTTTCTGCCAGCACAGCAGCTGAATACGG
This sequence comes from Zonotrichia albicollis, assembly GCF_047830755.1. Lineage (NCBI taxonomy): Eukaryota > Metazoa > Chordata > Aves > Passeriformes > Passerellidae > Zonotrichia > Zonotrichia albicollis. Next base: position 6,970,360 of record NC_133840.1, read on the forward strand.
GCTTTAATCTGCTTTGTTTTGCCATTGGAGAGCTCTGTGGTAAGAGATTTGGAGTTACAAAATACGTGGATCCCACCTTTAAGCTTGTAGACATCACTTCTCCATCCATACAATTAAGGTAAATCAGCCTATGCCTTGTTAGGACCAAAGATATGGGATTTTTCCTTTAGAGGGATATTTCAAAATAAATATTCCATATTCCACATGTAAAGAGGAACAGGAAACATCTTGCAAAAGGCAGTTTTAGAAAAGGGATTTTTTTTTTCCTTTTAATAAACCCTAAATCAGAGCAAGAACCTGCTGGGTTTTGCTTGTCCTCCCCCAAACTATCACTGAAGAGCCCTTCAGTGTCTGAGCCAGGTACAGCCACCCCACCAAATGTCCAAGACCAGACTGTGGAACAGAACTGTGGAGCTCCTAGGCTGTGGAACAAAACTGGCTCACTGATTTTACCACAAAGGAGTTTTCTGGGCACCATCTCCCAGCTGAGCTTGCTCTCTCTTGTTCCACAAGTCCCTGTGCAGTGGTGGCACCATGGCAATGGGGAGGCCAGCAAGCCCTGTGTGTGTGCAGAGAAGGTTTCAAATGCCCATGGGACACAAAATAGCTGAGATTTTGGTATGGCAAGGGTATCACAGCTTGCAGCCTCTGAGTTTTTCTCCCTCTCTGTTTCTGTACCAGGATTTCTGTGTTTGCAAAGGTCTGTGCAGGTTGTGAAGCTCCCTTCCCTGCACCAAGGGAAATACGGGTTGGATATCAGGAAAAAGTTTTTTACAGAAAGAGTGATAAAGTTCTGGCATGGCCTGCCCAGGGAGGTGGTGGAGTCCCATCCCTGGGTGTGTTTAACAAGGCCTGGATGTGGCACTGGGTGCCAGGGTTGAGTTGAAGTGTTGGGGCTGGGTTGGACTCGATGATCTTGAAGGTCTCTTCCAACTCAGTGATTCTGTGAATTCAGATGAAACCTGCTGCTGTGAGAAGCAACCTCCTTACCCCAAAATTGCTGTTCAGTTCTTCTTTTCCTGCAGCTGGGGGGGTCCCAAGCTCCCTGCAGCTGCTTTCAGCCACTGTGCAGTCCTGAGCCTGCTCTCCTGCCACGTGAAGAGGGGCTTGTACCCAAAATGCCTGGAGGCCTTGTCTGTCTCAAAGGAGAAGGTGGTGACTATGGTGTTCAGCAGGGGCACGTTGAGGAAAGGCTGTGGCCTCCAGAAAGGGGACAGGATGGCCCTGATGATCCTGTGCAGCTGTATCATCAACCACATCTTCCAGTAGGGGATGTGAGAGCCCAGCTTCACTGAGGGGTCTGCGCTGGAGAGCAGCTGGTGCCTGACCAGGAAACCCTTCCTGCTTGGGGTGTCATCATAGCAGTAATACACCTGTCCTGCCAGCAGCTCTGCCTTCAGCTGCAGGTGCCTTGCTGCAAGGACATGCATCCAAGCCACGTTCCCTGCAGAAATAACAGAGGGAGACAAACAGCCACTCAGGGGGAGCTCAGTTTCCCTGCTCACCATAGATGAGTGCAGTGGATGTGCCAGCTTCAGTGCTGGGAAGCAGGGAGGCACTCGTGTGTGCTCAGCTGTGCTGCACAGAGACTGAGTAGTTAATCCAGGCCTCCAAGAGCCTTTAAACCTTTGGTGTCCCCTTTGAGCTGGACAATTAATGTGCCTTGTGATCCTGGTTCACGTGAAGCAAAAGGGCAGTGGTTTGTAGTGAGAGCAGGATGAATAGGAGGCAGTGCTCCAGGGTTTTATCCCTGCCTCTGCTGGGAGCCTTTGAAGGAGTCACTTGATTTATCTGGGTCTGATCCTTCTCTAACAGCATTTTCAAAATCTGCACTTTTGGAAAAAGACATAGAAATATGCTGCACAGAAATCACTGAATGCCTGCATGATCTAATGGTGAATTACACCCCCCTGAAAGGCACCAAAACAAATTCTTCCTATAGGTTTTGTGAGTAATTTCTTGTGCTTGCTAAAACTGGTCATGTAGTGCAGCCTTTTCTGTAAAGAACTTGATAAGTAGTGGTAGTTAATTTTTTTTTTCTAATGAAGAAATGTCTTTTCCTAGCAAAAACATTTTAAAAACACAGCCAGAATTTCTCTCTGCTGCCCATATATCCCTGAAACACTTCTCAAAGGGCATAAAGAAAACCCTTGCCAGGAAAATAGTAATAAGACACTTTTAAAATCCTTTAGCCAGTCTAAGTTTTGTAGTTCCAAACCCATTTGTGCTCATTCACCACGCTGATCTCTCAGTCTGGGGAGATTATGGCTAAGCTGACGTGCTCAATCCCCTGTGACTAAAGCTGGTAGCACCCATGCAAGGAGCTCAGCCCTTCACTCACCCACGTAGGTGTGATTCCTCTCGGTGTCCTCGGGCTCCAGGTAGTTCAGAACACCCCTCCTGGCCCTGGCAAGCAAGTACAGCTCCTGCAGGAACCCTGCCTTTTCCCCATACACGGTGTTGGCACGGAGGATGCAGGTTCTGAGTGTGCCACCATTGCTCAGCTGCAAAATCAGGGGATGGATCCAGTTCAGATGGATCCAGAGATGGGATCTCCCACAGTGACACAAATAAACCCAACCCCTGGCAGTGCTGGCCTAGAGGAGTCAATATTTGCAGAGCTGCTCTGCATGCTTGGTACCTGTTTTGGGTCCCTAAAAGCACAAGGAGATGCCCAGTTTAATTTTTTTTTTTTTTTTTTTAACAGCACACCTGCACCCACAAGGTGCTCCTTGAGAGGTGCTGGCTGGAGAGTGCTGGTGGCATGAACTCTTCTGCAGTTTGGTGCATAAAAGAGGATTTGCAACAACCAAAACCAGGTACCACAGCAAGCCAGCAAGCCCAACTGGCTGGCCTCAAACTGGGACTGGGGGAGAGATGCTCCAAGCAGTGGTTTAGAGCACAAATGTCAGTTTTACATTCTCCTTAATTGTCTAGAAAAACTCATATGTCTGCTGGCTGTGCTGCCAGCCTAAAACACTGAACAGGGGGCTAGCCCTGGGTATACCAATATTTTTGGTTCTTAAGTCACTCTGGAAAGCCTGGAAATTACACTTTTTTTCAGTATGAACTAGGTGAACCCCGTTCTTCTGGCCCTAATCTAGCACAGCCCTTTCCAAAGTCACACCCCTGCTGGAGCTGAAGCAGAGGCTCAAAGGGAAGCACCCTGTGATCCTGGGAAAGTCTGGCAGCTTCCTGCTGATGTGGGAATATCAGGCTTTGGGAGGCTTAGGACAATGTGGTTTATGCATCAAATCCAGGCAGAGGTTGGATACACTTAGCCAGGAGCTGTGGGGTTTTTCCATCTCCCTCTTCTCCCTGCCCTGTGCTGTAGTTCCAGGGGTGCTACCACTGGATTTTGTACCTTTGCTCCGTTGGCTTCAAGCACAATTTTTTCTGCCATGGCTTTTGTCTTCCCATAGGGCAGCTCCACTTCCCCAGTGTACTGAGTGTCCTCATTTCCCCTGGAACAGATTGTGGGAGACGGGGAGTGACCATGGGGAGTGGAATTTTCAGGGTCCTTTGCCATGGGGAGGAAAGATGAATCTGACTCCATGTTCTTAGAAGGCTTATATTATATTATATTATATTATATTATATTATATTATATTATATTATATTATATTATATTAATAATATCATATTATAGAATGCTATACCAAAACTATACTAAAGAATAGAGAAAGGATACTGACAGAAGGCTAAAAGATAATAATGAAAAACTCCTCTCTCCAGAGCCCTAACATAGCTGGCTGTGATTGATCATTAAGTTAAAACAATTCACATGAAACCAATGAAACAATCACCTGAACCTCTGCTTTGTAGAAACAATCTCCAACCACATTCCAAAGCAGCAAAACACAGGAGAAGCAAATCAGATAATGATTGTTTTCATTTTTCTCTGAGGCTTCTCAGCTTCCCAGGAGAAGAAATCCTGGCTGAGGGATTTTTCAGAAAATGTGACAGTGACAATAGGGCAGAGCACAGGGCTCAGGGACATCTGTGCCAGCCTGGTTTGCTCTGCATTCCCTGCTCCCAGGGGTTTCTGCTGCCAGGCAGCAATGGGAATCTCAGTTCCTCACTCACTTTGGGAGGAATAAAGCCTCAATGAGCACCAGGTGCTTCAGGGTGTTCACAGGCAGGTTTGCATGGGGCAGTGCTTTCTCAGAGCTGGATTTAGTTCTGTCTAATAGCAAGATTGAAATAACATTCCATCAGGCAAATTAGAAGGCAGCAGAGTGACATTTTTAAGCAACTCACGGCAAGGTAAAAAGAGCACAAGAAGATGGAGGGCAGGAAAATGAGAGCAATTCTACTTCATTTTTTCATCAAGGGCAGAGAAAAGTCTCTCATGAGCCATAAACTAAAAGCAGAAACTGCTACTTAATTTTCTCATAGAGTTGATTAAAGTTGGGAGGCATTTGCTGGGGATGTGGTGGAGCTGCTGGAGATCTCCTGGAAGCCTTGCAATCAGCAGGGTTGGGCTGGGATTGCTCCTTCATCTCCCCTCACAAATTACCCTCGAGGGGAAGGAGAAGCAAAGAACCCACGGCCAAGGACAGGCAGGGAACCCTGGGCTGTGGCTGGAAGGCAACCTGCTCCTTAGGTGCCAAGGGGAAAACCTCATGTGGGATCTCACATGGAGCTGGCCTCCCAGGGCCTGGAATAATTCCAAGGAGAAAGCAGAAAGCAGCTCTGTTCCCCAGAGGGTGTCAGCATCTCATCCCAGTGGTTTTAGATCAGCCTGAGGCCATCATGGGATTTGATTTAACATCTCCAGAGGGCTCTGGAGTGAAGAAACCTGGCTTGCAGGATTGCAGCATTCCTTGGGGAAGGAACATCCAATTGCTCCCCGGGGTAGCAGAGATGAGCTCTCCCTCCCTCCATGTGCTGCTGGAGACTTCATTCCCATTTTTAAATTAATTTTCTCTATATTTTGCAGTTCAATAACAATCTACCCTGGCAAACCAGGACCTGCCAGGCATGAGGTACCCCACACAGGGCAAAGAGGAATCCTCACCCTCCTGTGGCAGATGGGCTCAGATACATCTCCTGTTCAGTGGCCTGTGAGGACTTCACCCAGCAATTCTGCAGCAGAGGTGTTTTTGTCAAACACTGGGCCTTGGGAGAGTCAGCTCTGACTCAGGCTCCCTCTTTGACCTTGGCAAGTTGTTTTCTCTTTTCTGTGCTCAGATCTCCCTGTGTAAAACGTGGCTGGTGCTGCTGCCTGGCCCCTGCCTGTTCAGCAGTCTGGCATGTTGTGTGTCAGATATCCCAGCTGAGATCAGGCTCTCCTTGCACTACAGCAACAGAAATAAATTAGGAGCATCACAAATGCAGATTCCTCACACACCCTGGGCTTCTATCACAAAACCCTCTTCCCCTCCCTGTGTTTACAGGGCATGAACAAGAGACAAACCAAAAAACAAGCAAGACAAAAGATTGATTGTGCAAGGTTTGTTGCAAGCCCAGGAGAGGCCCAAGACAATTAGTGGGGGGTTATCTAGAAGTTCTAGTTTTAATTGCTTTCTCTCTTTTTTTTTAATCAATTTTTTGGGTTTTGGTTTGGGTTTTTTTTTTCCCTGTTTTTTTGCCTTGCAAAGCTTTTGAAAAGCAGCAGCCTCACAAAGGGACAAACCTGCCTGCTGTTCCTGGGCTGTGCTGTGTGTGCCTTCCCCCACCCCTCTGAAGCTTGGTAGTAACAAAGAGCTCAGCATAATGCTCTTGCTTTTCAAAACGATCCCAGATAAGTGAACGCTAATCAGAGTGGAGCAGCATTGTCAGAAGGTATCTCAGCAGTGCCTGTCTCCCAGGGATTGAGACTGACAGAGGCATTTTCTATTATTGTTGGATGCTGAGGTGTGAGCATTATCCCTGAGCCCATCACCCCGGCCAGAGACTCCTCCTGCTTTGTCTGTGCCAATTCCCTGCATGTAAAAGGGAGGGAAATAAATTCTACAGTGCAGTGATGGAGAAGGGAGACAGGAAAAGGAAAAGGAAAAGGAAAAGGAAAAGGAAAAGGAAAAGGAAAAGGAAAAGGAAAAGGCAGGATCCTGGACTGTGAGGGAGAGGGCAGAACAGAGGGGTGGGGAGATGGGAAGAGGAGGAAGGAGAAAGGCTGTGCCTTCAGTCTGCAAAGCAGAGCCATGTTCTGCTGCTCCCAGTCATCCCTGGGCTCCCTCCTGAGACAGGTGGGGTAAGTTTTCACTGGGAGGCTGATTCTTCTCATTATCTAATTCCCTTCATTCAAAATCAAAGTAATTGGAGAATGAAGACCCCTCTCTAGGGCTTCCTCTCAGGATAATGGGAGAATCTGAACAGAACACTCATTTTGTGTTCTGCAAAATGAGTGAAAGTCTCCAGGTGTGGCTTTGTTTGTGTTTGTGGCAGGGAAGGCTGTTCACAGCTCCATGAGCATCAGCCTGGGTGGGTTTTCTTTCCCCTGCTAGTGCCACCATTACAAGCCAAAGGATTGTGATTAGGCAAGATCTGGGGCTGATTTTTCAAGACATCTGTTCCCATCTCTCTCTTAACTCACAGGACCAAAATACTGACAAGCATGTGCCTGTATCTACATGAATTCTTAGGAATTATTTGTATTTGCTGGTGTCCACATTCCATAGCTTTGCAGTGACACAGTCTCCAGTGCTTTTGGTCCCAAATGGATTGAGTTGCTCTCATGGATTTTTTCATAAGCCAGACATTTATTCTACAGATTTGAGTGCTTAGACACTTTTCAAAACAAGGGGCTTATGCCTTAACTTATTTGTGAGCATGAAATTTTGGCTTGTAGGCAATTTTAAGTCATGTCTTTTCTAGCTGGGCTCAAATTTCTAGAACCAAATGACTGAAGGCAGCTGTGCCCAGCCTGGCTGCCTTTGGAGACACCACTTGGAGCCAGCTCCCCTGGCACACAAATTTCCAGGGGCTGAGCAGTTTGTGTGGCTACAACCAGGCTTGAAATCAGCAAGGATTTCAATACACATCAGACTGCCTTCAAATTTAACCTAAAACTTCAGCCCCTGAAGTTTTTGAAGTTATTTCTTCAGAAATATCAGCCCGTCTCTCAAGGTGCAGGTGCTGTTGCCCCAGGAATACAAAAGTATTCCCAAATCCTGAGCAGGGGTGTCAGCTGATTGTCAAAGTCACTTCTGGAGATCAAAGTAAAAAACACTCAAAATTGTTATTTTGACCACTGTCTTTGCATTGATCCAAATCCCACCTTTGCCACAGAGGTTTTTCTAAAGCTCTGTTGCTGCTTCTGGGTCTGTGGCTCAATCTCATGGGAGCCACAAACAGAGGAGAAGGGTTGAGCATAAAGCAGCAAAGTGGTGACATCCAGGAGCCCAGGAAATAGCCCCCATGAGCATGTTCCAGGAAGAAGGACTTTGAGGGATAGAAGGGTACAATTTACAGGCCAGAAACAGTAACAGAAGGATGTGACTACACCTGAATCCTGCAGGTTCACACCAGTGCCTCTGTCCCCTAAGACTTCATGGGCAATTACTTTTTCTGGGATAATGCTACATGAGATTTGCCCACATTTGCTAACAGGAGATGGGCACAGGCTGGCCAGCAGCTCCCTGTGGAGCTGGGAGGAGGAGGGGCAGAGTGGTGGTGGCAATGTGGCACCACCTGCCCTTTGGGCTGACTCATTGTGAGGGAGAGCAAACCTCTGACCCAACAGCAGGATGTAATTTGGCCCTATCCCAAACTCTGAGCACGTGAAACCTTATCTGAAAATGATTTTAGGGCTCAAAGGAGCAGGGCTGTAGATCCAGGGACAGCCTGAGCCACACAGCTTTGACCTTGGGGAATGACTGGCCAGGCTTAGGCTGGGAAGAGCCATGGCTCCTAAATGGGCAGAGCAGCAAGGAAAGGTTTTCAAGAAAGAGAAAGGGAGCACAAATCTTCTCCTTGGTAGCTCAAATCCATCTGGCTGCAGTTGCATTGCTGTTTGACTGGATAAAGTAGAGTAAAGGAGAAGGTTTGCTGAGGCTCACCTGAGCAGGGGCTCACAGGAGGTGTTTGGTCCCACGGCAGCAATGGAGCTGGTGTAGAGCAGGTATGGGATGCTCAGGGCACAGCAGGCCCTTACCACATTTTCAGTTCCTGTGGGGCAGGATGGGAAGGACAAACATTCAACCACCTTGCCTTGATTCCTGTTGAGCAAATCAAAACAGATTCCCAGGATTTTTCCAGCTTGGAACTAACCCATCTTTTTTTATGACTGAAAATATGTAAAGGCCCAGATCAGGGCTGCATTTCCTCATGAGAGGATGGTTTATAACATTAGTAGTTTATAACATGGTTTATAACATGAGTAGCAGTCACATCCACAGCTCTGATGTGGCTGATCCTCCATGGCCACTGGCAACTGACTTAACTTGGGTTTTAGAGCTGCTAACAAAGAGAAGCTGAGGGCTTGGCAGAACAAAACTCCATTTTTTTCATTTGGGGGCAGGTTGTTGGTGAAGTGCTGCCTTCTGGCAAAGGATCGGTGTTTTAGTTGCATGTGTTGCTCTGTAGAAGATCTGCAGGGTGCTACAGGGTGAAATCACTCCATCAGACTCCTGATAGCTGCAGAAATTTAAATAAAATAATGAGGGCAGGTTATAAGTCCACGTGAAATCCAGACAAATCCAAAACATGGTTTGCTTTAAGGAAGGTTGTTCTGGCTGAATTAGTTGGTCAGTGTGTGTGGTTTAGTGTGATTATTTTGGTGGGTTTGAATGATTTATGACTCTTTCAGGGGTGGTTTTTTGCATTCATTGTGATTTTGATCCAAGGTGATCCTGTGAGAGCCTCAATGACAAGGACTGAGAGCCTTCAGACCTGGTAAGGCAGATCTGAAAGGAAGTTTGTAGGGCTGGCTTCCAGAAATCTCCACACTATTTGTGCCTGGCTAAGCAGGCTCTGCCCTGAGCCTGTCTGCAGACCTTGTGTGGGAGGGCTTCTCTTTACTCTTAAGGGCATAATCTGAATTACCAAGGAAATCCTGAGTTTAGGGTAATTTCCAAGCACATGAATCCATCTGAAATCCCAGTGGAAAAGAATCAATGTGCTTCTCCATGAGCCTATCACAATATGTAAAGTTAACTGAGAACCCCTGCTGAGAAACATCACTGGAAACAGCTGAGTTAAAATCCATTCAGCTTAACAAAAAGCAGATTAAAAAGTCTTTAAGTGACTCGATGGAAAAAATAATTCTTGTAGAAGAGAACTCTTCAATTCAGTCAACAAGGCTCTAACAGGATTCAGCAGCCAGTGGTTGAAACATAGGAGGGAATCAAAGCAGAAGATGTAAATTTTGGCCAGAAATTATAATTAACCATGGCCACACCACAACTCCTCAGCATTGTTATGGCTTGCTGAAAGCCATGATAGATAGCCCATTAACTTGCACCCTTAATTTGAGGCAACAAGTCTGTTGAAAAGGAATGGTCCAATTTAGCCACAAATTGTTGGGCTTAGAGCAGTAATTGGATGGATTTCTGTGGCCTGAGTTGCACAGAGGAGCCAGCTAGAGGATTATATACTTGACCTCTCCTGACCCTGCTTTTCCATGGAGGTCTCCTGACCTTTTTTTTTTCCATGGAGTCTACAGCAGGTATCAAATACCATTTTTATTCTTTTATCTGCCATGATTTTAATAGAGAACTTCAGGCTAATCTCTCAGTTCAGGATTTTGAGGAGCCCTAGTGAGGGCAGCAGCCCCATTTTGGGGAGTTCCATGTGGAGCCATCCAAGGGGAGGCAGAAATGCAGGACAGGCTCCTGTTAAACCATCCCAGACCGTGCTCCTCAAAGAGTCACACTGGAAAATCCTTGCATGTGTGGTTTTCTGGGAATGTCACCAACATCTGCAAGAGGTTTGGTTTGCTGAGAAAGGGACTTGCCTGGTGTTCAGTGCTCTCTGTAAATCCTCTCTGAGCTGAAGCACCGAGCTCACAGCAACAGTGAGGGGGAAGAGCTCACAAAGCCACTAAAAAGCAGCAGGAACCCTCAGGCTCTGAATATTCTCAGAACACAGAGAGCACAATACAGGCTCTTAAAAGCATTGAGTTTTGAAAACAAGTACAGCAATGAAAAGAAGGCTGGAATTTAAATGTTACCCTTGAATGTATCAGCAAATAGTCGAAGCCCTGAGCAGTAATCGAGTTGGAGATGTATATATATTAAAAAAAAATAAAATTCCTTCCTTTTGGTTAATGACTATTTTGGTAGCTAACAGCCTGAGGTACCACTGGAATTGCTGCTGTAATAGGGATTTCATTATTTTTATAGCCTGTGCTTATTTCCTAGATTTATGAACAAATTTTCTCTAAGCAGATCTTGCACCAAACATGAAATTGGTTCTTGGTGGTAGGAGAACAGGGTTGTGGAGCTCTCAGTTACACATGGCCTGTTGGTACATGATAGCTGGGAACTCTGACTAATTAAACAGCATCACTCTGCTAATTAAAACAGCATCACTCCCTTCTGGTGGGTGCAGCTCAACGGGTACAGCCTTGTGCTGGTATAGACAGGGCAAAATCCCTGGGAAAGCTGTGAGCTATCCAGAACAGGGTTTAATTTTAATTGTTGCCCCTGTCACATACCAAACAGTTTCAAACCACTGAAGGTGTGTCCTGACCCATCTCAGTGCCACCAGGGGAAGTTCTGCCCTGGCTAAGGACAGCTGTGCCAAAACTGAGCCCAGATTTGATGAGAGGAGCAAGGACAGAGGAGCAAAGGGAGAATCCTCCCTGCTGGAAAGGTTCTGGGCACCTTTGCCCTGAGCAAGGACAGAGGGGCAAAGGGAGAAATTTCCCTCCTGGAAAGGTTCTGGGCACCTTTTCCATCTCAAGGTGTGAGGGATTCAGGCAGAGGTAGCACAAAATGTGGCTGGATGTGGCTGAAGTTGTGTGAAGGGGACAGGGCTGTGCCCAGGGCCCTGTGAGGGGACAGGACAGTGTCCAGGGCCCCATGAGGAGACAGGGCAGTGCCCGCAGCCCCGTGAGAGGGCAGGGCCGTGCCCAGGGCCCTGTGAGGGTACAGGGCCGTGTCCAGGGCCCTGTGAGGGGACAGGGCCGTGCCCAGGGCCCTGTGAGGGGACAGGGCCGTGCTCAGGGCCCTGTGAGGGGACAGGGCCATGCTCAGGGCCCTGGTCTGGGCTCACCCCCGACATTGACAGCTCTCATCTCCCAGAAGGGCACCGTGCCCCTGTAGTCCACCACAGCCGCTGTGTGCAGCACCACGTGCACCCCCCTCATGGCAGCCAGGAGCGCGTCGGGGTCTCGGATGTCCCCTCTCATCACTGTCACACGAGTGGGAGCTGCAGAAAAACAATGCAGAGATGCGGGGGGGGGGGGATAGGAATACAAATCAGCATCTGTACTTACTGCAAAGTACAAAAAAATCTATAAATTAAAAACATTCATTTATTTATTTTAATTAAATTTACATTAAGTAAATAAATTCTAGCAATAAATTAGTTATTAATTAATAAATCATAAATATTTTATTAATAATTAAATAAATTAATAATTTAAAATAGAATAAATTTATTTTAATTTATAAATACAAATTAAAAATTGAACAAAAATTTATAAATTAAAAGAATATAAATCAAATCAGCATTTGTACTTTCTGCAAAGTACAAAGAATTTATACCTTCCTGCAAAGCATGGAATGTCCTCTTTGCAGGGCAAGGCAAAGCACTCTGATAGTGACTGTGCCATTTAAATCCAGCACACCAGGGCAAAATTCCCTTTTTTTTGACTCCAACAAGCCAGGTTTGCATCTGGTTTTAATTTAAGATGGTGGTGTGATTCAGCTGTAGGGCAGAGTGGCTGTGTCTGTGTGTCTGTTTGTCTGTGTGTCTGTGAGTGCAGAGCCCCAAGGACAGCAGGGCACACCTGGCCCAGGGAAGCTGTGCTGGACTCTTCCCCTCAGACACAAAATTTTAGGGCTTGTGGGAACAACACCTGGTGATTTCAGGACATCCCACAGAGCTTTGTTTAAATTGCAAATACTGGAGATTAAGAAGGAAAATAATGCAACAGGTTTAAAAAGTTTCATAGGAAATTCCTCCCTTAGAGCCACTCAGAATTTTCCCCCTATTCCCTTTTACCTCCTTCTCCTCCTTCCTCAAAGTAGTTGCTCCTTACATGGCTACTCTTGGCATCTACTATTCATTTTCTTGCTTTGAGACAGTGTTGTAACATTTAAGTAGGATTTTTCCCTTTTTCCTTTCCTGTAGTTGGGAGTAGAACAGGGAGAAGCTGGGATGAGCTGCCTCTACTCCTCAGGGATTTGCAAGAAGCCACTCATGGGGTTGCTTTGGGAAGGAGATGTTGGGAAAATTAATCCACAAACACCAGAGGTTTATGCCCAAAAAGGAGACAGAGGAGTCCTTTCACTTTATTTGAATAAAGGGAGAGGCCATGGGGCATTCCCCTGGGATCTCTCCAGTTTTTGGAGGATGCAGCCTCCTTTTTATCCCAATTTCCCAGCCGCATTTCCCTTCTCTCTTTCCCCCTGGCTGAGGTACTTGAGAGGTTCAGACTTCCCAAAACACCTGATACTGAAGATTTCCCTCTAATGTATAACCCTCCTTTTTAATTCTTATGGAATTTAGGAGTTTTTCTTTCATCTTTCAATGTCTAATTTTGTTTATCAGCAAACCTAAAGTTTATTTGTAACAGCAAATAAACTTTCCATTCATCAATCAGTGGAATCCTTTCCATTGTTTCTTTTATCTTCCAGATAGTTTTATCTACCAGCAGACCCACTGGTAGTTTGTTTGTTTGTTTGTAAAGACAAACCCACTATTCCTCTCTGAGATGTCTCCTCTGTCCTCGGCAGAGCCCCACACATGCTGGGCTCAGGGCTGGAATTCCTGGAGGATCCCACAATTCAGGGAAGGGTCTGTGGGGCTGTTATGATGTGGAAACCCTCAGAGAGGATCCAACAGGGCAAGGTGGGCAGAGGATTATTCCTCATGGCCCAGAAGGAGGGATGGAATCCAAGCCAGCAGATCAGGTGATTGAGTGTTCCCTGAACAGCCTGGGATGGAGGAGGAGACAGGAATTTTACCAAAGGGTCCAGCTGCTTTCTTGATTAGCAGATCCAACAATCAGTGGACTCACTCTGAGGAGTTTTAATATTAAATTAATTAATATTGAGCATGAATATTAATTTAGTAGTAAAGCACAGATGTGATTTAGTGAGAATAGAGGGTGAAAGGAAGGAGCTGTCCATGGAGCAGAGATAAAACCCTTGCCTGGAGGAGCAGAGGAGGATGCTCCTGCTGAGAGGCAGAGCAGGGTGGCAGCAGAATCTTGGGGGGAATTTTTCTGCTCCTCTGTTGTTTGGGAAAGCCTAGAAGCCATCAGGCTGAAGTGTTGAATAGCCTTTTTCACACCACCTGTGTTAAGGCAGCTGGTGTACAGCAACCATGAGGAATTTCCAAATTGACAAGGCCTGGTGAGCTCTTCCCAGAGCTCCTAAAGATCTGCAGCTCTAATGTGTCATCAGCTACTTTGGAGAACTTCTGAAGGCACTGGGAGAGTTCAGCAGAGCAAGTGAAGCACTTGTGCTTAGAAGGGAGGTAAAGAAGAGGCAGGAAATTACAGAACATTTTGGTTTCAACCCCAGGAAATTCAAGAGCATGCACTCCAACACGTGTGTGAGAGCACCTGTGGGATAATGGGCAGGATGGAGGCAGCTGACATGGATTTGTCAAGAACAAATCAAGCCAGATAAACCTCCTTTGTTTTTATGACAAGGTAACAGGCTGCAGGGATATTATGGAACAGGGTGATGTCATCTATCTTGATTTTTGAAGGGCTTTGGAAACTCAGCGTCATTCTCACAAAGAGTCAGTAAAACATGGGCTAAATAAGCCCCATTAAGGAGAGCACAAAGCTGCTGGAATTACAGTTCCCAGGGAATTGCCAGCTGTGGTAGGTGGCTGCCCTGGGGCTCTCCAGGGCTTATTGCTGTATTTGAGTCTTTTTGATTGTTTTCATCAAGAATCTGGCAGATTTGTTCATTAAATCAGCAGATAACATCAGACTGGGAGGGACCATGCTGGAGGATTTGAGTATGAGCTGAATGGAATTAACAGAGTCTGGAGGGGGAGGGGGAAAAAAAAGTGAAATTTGATAGGAACAAAGAAAAGTTTTTGGGTTTAACAAGGAAGAGGCAGCTGCTCTTCACGAAGGAATTAAATTGGGCCAGGGCAGCTCAGGAGCTGTTGCTTGTTGTCAGCTGGAAAAGGCACAATTGTAGTGACAGGTAAAACAGGAGGATAAATTACAGGATGGAAGAGCCAAATCATCAGCTTTTTGCAGCAATGGGAAGGCCACAGCCCAAAATTCAGTGCCCTCCTTGCAGACAGGAGCAATGGCAGTGCCCTGCAGGGCTGGATGGAGCAGAGGAGGAGGAAGGAGGGTGTGAGAGCTGCTTTAGCCTGAAGCAGAAACCAGTATGGAGTGGAAGGATGTGGTTTGCAGATGGTGAAGATTGTTGTTAAAAAAAAAGAAAAGAGACACAGTAATCCTGTAATACCTCTTCTACCTGTAAGTTTAGATGGGAAATCAAGGAGCCAGACTATACCCACTGCCTGGTGGGGCAGAGATAAATGGGGTGGCCTGGGGACAGAACAAACATCTGTGGTGGGGCAGAGGATGGGGTTGGGATGGCCCCTCAGGCTGCTCCTGCCTCATTGCCTGTGGTTTGCTGGGGTGTCAGGCCACAGAGCCCTCCTGGAGCAGGGATTTTGGCACCTCCCTAAGGTTTAAACAGATTTTTCTTCAATTATGGGTGCTTTTAAGGTAATTGTCTCCCTGAAAGCTGGGGAAACCAGTCTGCTGAGTTCATCTGCCAGGGAGGTTTCTGATAGTGATATTTCCCTGGGAGTCTTGACTTGCTGTGGGTGCATCCCCTTTCTGTCCATATCTCCCCACAGGATCTCCCTCAGCATTTTTGGCCTCTCTCAAAGCAGGCTGAAGGTTTGGGCAGTCAGAGACAGGGAACCCAGCCCAGCATTAGCTGAGCAGAGCACCCTGAGCTGCCTTGGCTTGTTTTGCATGGGTATTCCTGAATCCAGTAAAACAGGATGTTTTTCCCCAACAAATCTCACTGTACTCAACCCTGCATGAGGGCAGCACTCAGGATATTCTCAAATGAATTAATTCAGTATCTCTGAGTATTTACTGAGACTCACCCTCTCCTTTTTTAAGGCTGCTATAGGTTTCTCTCTATTTTTATAATTTATTTCACAATGCCTGCTGTAGGTGTGCTGAGATTGATTCTGTTGCTGTCAGGATTTTTAGTTGTTTCCCTCAGAAGCAGTGGCTGCTTGGAGCAGCTCAGGAGGGGTTTGGTTTTAGCCCCTTTGTGTCAGATAACTGGGCTGCCAAGTTTCCAAGTCACAGCCTCTGTGTGCTCATGGCTCCTCACAACTGAGCCCTGCCTGGGACCCAGAGCCTCACTGGGAGATTTCTCTTGGGTGATCCATCCCTAGGCGTCTTTTTTCTTTGATTTAGTGCTGTAAAACTTCTGAGCTGGAAGTTGTTCCTCACCCAGTTTGTTTGTCCAGGTTCCTGCCCCATGCCTGCCTGTAAATACATCTCCAGTGTTACCCCAGCTGCCAGGAAGGGGAGGGTTATGGGCACTAAATGGATGTTGGTGCCCTTTTCTTACCTGTGCTGAATTTTTCTACTTCTTCTCGTGCTACTGAATCAAAAACTCTGACTTCTTTGATGTAGTCTTGTTGAGACAGGAGCTCCACAATCCTCTCCCCCACAAAGCCACATCCTCCTGTCACCAGGTAGACCCAGGCTCCATCCATTGCTGCAGATGTTGTGGTTGAGGAGCAGAGAGAAGGAGGCTGCCAGGATCTTACTGTGCACTCAGCCAGTGTTTTCTGAGCTAAGTCTAAAGTTTAGCTGTCGCAGAATGCTGCTGGGTGAACATTAACTGCAGCTGGTTGCACATAAATCAGCTTTTCCTTGGCACAGTGCTGCCACAGGCCCTTTCTGGGCTCTCTGACCCTTTCCTTGCTCCCGTGGCCAGTGGGGCACCTCTGGCTTGCCTTGGTGTGTGTCCAGGCTCAAGCCAAAATTTGGATGCCAGTTTTGCACCCTGGACATTCCCTTCCCACAGGCAGGTTTATCAGCTGGGGGAGCTCAGGGCTGCCAGAGGATGCTGCCAGGACCCTGTTCCCATGCCCTGGTGGTTTGTAGAGAGGCTTTAGAGCAGCAAATCCAGTGCTGAGCTGAGCCAGGGATGGGCAGCTGGGGTTTGGTGGTCACCAGATCCACCAGTCTGAGCCTCTGGCAGGGCTGTCCTGGATGGATGTGCCTTGAGCTGAATACATCACACACACCCCTCCCTCTGATAGATTTTTTTTTTAAATTTTTTAATATATATATTTGTATATTTAGGAGGAGAAAGACCTCTCATAAATTTGAAAACTTTATTGAGTGCAAACTCAACCACATCCTTTGGCAAAGTGTTTCAGCAATTAATTCTCATCACTGATACAAGTTCCATCTTGGCTGACACACCTTTCCCTGCTATGCTCCACAGTGTGTGCTGTTTAGTTTCCCACTGGAGTACAAAAATGGCATCAGCTTTGTCCAAGGGTGCTTGATCCTGTCCTAAAAGTGGGAGGGGGCAGGGACAAGACCTGTCCTGTTTCTCCCTGCCTCTCCCAAAGAGGCTCAGAGATAACAAAGTCAGGCCTGATCAGCTCCCAGCCCTCCTTGATGCCAAGCAAATGACATCTTTCAGTCTGGAATAGTCACATTTTTTCCAATCCATCTTTGAAGCAGCTTGTCACTGTTAGTGATCTGTTCTTAGAGGATAAATAAGTCAATATGGTCTCCCTGCTCATTCTTCCTTTACACAGTGTAGTAGCTGTTTTTCTATAGTGTTGCATGGGAAGTTTAGGGTGAGTTTGTTCCTGTTTCATGTTCACTGCTTTCCCCATCCCCAGACTGGAATGTAGAGGCAATTCCAACTGCATTCATGGCCAGAGCCATCCTTACCACAGTGCCAGTGTCTGGCTGGCTCAAGAGCCACTTGCTGCTGAGCATGAGGTTAATGAAGAGTTAAGGCAGTGAACTCCAAGAGTAGCTGTGGTTTTGTTGGTGAATAAATAGTTTTCTTTTAATCAGCTCCTGCTACAAGTTCAATGTGTTCCCCTCTGCCATTGATTTTCCTGGACTGTGTTAAGCTCAGGAGAAGTCAGCTCCCCTTGCTGTGATTACAATCAGTGCCCATAATGGCCCAGAGACCAACATGGGCCTGATGCTAATTTGGTGCCTGGCAGACCAGCACAGCCACAAATGTCCCAAGAAATTAATTTAGCCTTTTATCCAGCAACTCCCAATCTGTACAGTGGTGATTAACACAGCTGCCTTCCCTCAGAGGACTTTTTGCAAGGATAAATACATCGGAGTTGGAGGTGTTAGGACTCAAAAACTGAGATAAATACACCCTGAGAGACCCAGAGAAGTGCTGCATGGGAATGTCTGGCATGGAGTAACCTTGAGCATGTCCTCATCAGTGATGCACAAAGCCCTGTGAAGCAGAGACCTCCACTCTGTGGACATTTTTGTGTTTACAAGCCTCAGACTTCGCTGCACTTTTGGTATCTGCATCTCTGCAGTGCAGTCTGATCAGGAGGGGGAAAAACTGGCTGGGATTTACATATCTCATTTTCTTTGGGATATGAAAAACAAGTTCAGAGCCCAGAGCTGTGACATCTGTGATAGAAACAGCCCAGGCCCTCCCCTCCAGCCTCCCTTTCCAACACAGAGGCGCTGCATCTCCAGGGGCAGCTGTTCCCAGAGCAGGAAGGTTAAAAAAGGGCTTTACCCACATCCTCTTCTGGCAGTCTGAATTGCCACAAGAGATGACTCTGGGGGTCTGCACAAGCCCAGAGGCACACTCAGAGAGCACCCAAAGGCTGCTGGAGGGGGCAGATACCCAGGAGGTGCCAGGGGATGTCAGGGAGGGGGTCTGGGCAGCCCTTGCTGTCTTAGCTGAGCAAACTCAACCTCCTTGTACTGGGAGGAAACTTTTGGGGAAGTGAGGAACACTGCAAATATAATCAAATTTGAATTTACACTGCTGGGCAGAGCATAGTTCTCTGGTTTGGCTCGTTCTCCCCTCACAATCTGCTACAGCCTTCTGTCCTCTGAGTGCCCTCACTGAGCCCAGGCAGAGCTGGGATCCCTGGGTCTGCCCTGGCACAAAATTCCTGCAGGAGCTGGAGGAGCAATCTGCCAGGTCTGGGCAGAGCCTCCCTCTGCATTGCACAGCAAGGTGCTCAAAGGTGACCTGAGAGGCTGCCTGAGGAGCTAAAACACCTCCCCATGAGGGCAGGATGTGCTCCTGTGTTTGGGATGAGTCCCCATGTTTAAGATCTGTCCCTGTGTTTGGGATCTGTCCCTGTGTTTGGGATGTGTCCCCATGTTTGGGATCCGTCCCCATGTTTGGGATCTGTCCCTGTGTTTGGCTCTGGTGGCTGGGGATGCTGAGGGGTGGCTCTGTGTGTCCTGCAGACAGATCTCCCTGTCCAGCTCCTGCAGAGGAGTCAGTGCCACCGAGGGCAGGGAGACCCAGCTCTGGTTTTAGGCAAGAAAGGCACTTTTTGCCCTTTTTTGCCCTTTTTGCCCCCCCAGCCCACAGCAGGGCCTTCATGCACACCTTGTTTTTTAAGAGCCCTGCCAAGGAGCTTTCCCAAAGAGAAGGCTGAGATGTCAGGAAGGAAAAGCCCTGATTTCAGGCTGCAGTTTGCAGTTTGAACTTGCTCTGAACTTTATAAATAGAGGACAGCTGACATGATACTCATTTACAGTAAGTTTATTTCTCAGTGCATTACATGAAAGGTCTTTGGTATTTGTGGGTCCTTGAATACTGTTCCCACTCTGCTCCGTAAGAAAATGCTGAATACAAAACATTCCATATACAGTAACAAACCCCATAGCAAATAAAGAGAAATAGATATTTTGAACAATAACATAGCAATATGAAAACAGATAAGTAACCATGCAAGAGGTGGAACAAACAGGTTGTGTTTACAACAAACATTAAAGCCTGCCATAAATGAGTTCATCCTGTCAGACGAGATTTATTCTTGCTCTAAGTTAAGAAATTACACGTGATCGCAAGATACTGCCTATGGCTGCCCTATAAAAGACCAAATGGTTGTAAAGCTGATCCCCAGGAGAGAAGCCAGGACCATTGGCACACATACAAAACACACTGATATAAATAAAAAAGGTACTGTGTAAAATAACTGGTGAAGAAGTTACCATTTCCTTCTGTGGCTGGGCATGTGCCTCGTGAACAATTATAGCACCTTTCAATGCCTTGGCTTCACAGGAAACCAAGAAATCACAGAGACTCTGAGTAGTTTAACCCCTACACCCCCAGTGGAATGTCATCTGGAGTCAGAAGAAGGTATAAACCTGGAGGAGGGTGGGTTTGCAATCATTGCATCAGGAGGGAAGTCCAGGAGCTGATTGTCTCTGGAAGCCTTTGTCACAGTGCTCAGGGTCCCCTGTGACAACAGCCCATGGCAGACACTGGAGCAGAGCCCACACAGCACCAGCACTGCTGCTCCAGGGCTGGGGCTGATTTTTAAGGCCTGTTCCTTTGAAAGTTGATCACAAAATGACTCTGGAGTTTGGTGGGAGCAGGTGAGGGCTCTTCTCTCTAGCTATTTCCTGTTTCCCTGGGTTGCTAGCAATTCCTTACAGTAAGTGCAAATTAGACCCTCTGGAGAGGAGCATTCCCTGCCTCCCAGGAGCTGCAGGTTGCTGGTGAATGTGAGGGTGCATGACTTGCAAAGGGTTTTTGTTGTGCAATGTGCTGCTTCTGGTTAGCTCAGGGCAAGGAAAACACTACTACTACCAGAGCTGAGCCAAGTCAAAAACACACTGGAGCTCAAACAAACATCAGGAATTTCAAAAAAGTCTTAGGGAAAAAAAAAAGAAAAAAGAAAAGAACACACTATGGTATTGCACAGTATGTATGTAAGATAAAGCACTAAACATTTCAATTAAAATATATTTCTAAATGAGCACGCATTCAAAATAAATCCCCTAAATTACATAGACATGGCAAGAAGCATTACATGCCCTGGCTGAAATGAACCTCAGGATCTGCCCATGATGGAGAATGTGGTTGGAGTGGTTTGCTTGGTCATCAATCTCATCAATGTCAGTGTGTGAGGCTGTGCTCACCTTTAAATGTCATTAAAGTGGGGTGGCACAACAGTGTGGTGCAGCCCTCGTGTGAGTGGAGAGGATTGAAACCCCAGCAGAGAGAGAAAGTCCATCTGGTATAATCCTGCTGTCCCCCATTTAAAGATACAGCACCTCATCAGAGAGATGGGGCTAAACAAAGCAAAGAGAAAAAATTACACAGCTCATACTATCAATAATTAAAGTGGTCTCAACCCAAACCTGAACAGCTTTTTGACAATTGACTTGGCAGGATTAGTTGCAAACAACTTCCATTAAATTTTCCTTTCATCTTGTTAGTAATTTGTTTTAAATAATATAAAATTCCAAATCCATGTCAGTATGAATGCTGCAGCAATGTGAGTGACTAAAGAATTACTTTGAATTCAGAAGACAAACTTGGAGAAAGAAAGATTTCTCTTCCAGTTCAGTGTGAAGCCTCTGAAATGCCAGGGAAGTAAAAATGGCCTCATTGTATTCCCTCTTCCCTAAATTCAACCCTGTAGCTACAGGACCAGTGAAACTGAATTTCCCCATTTCCCTTTTCAAAGATTTCTTTGGTTGGGTTTGGTTCCTGAAGTTGCCATGAGCACAGATTGTTCCTGTGGCCTCAACTGCAGCTGGCACCAGCCTGCCCAGTGCACGAGTTTAGACTGAACTGAGACTTCTCCTCACTCCCCAGGCCTGATGTTCCAACACCAGCTGGCTGATTTATCTCCTGGAAGCCACCAGTGAGGTCTTGGAGTGTCTATGTGATCCAGACCAAGATGGTCCCAATTCACCCCAGAGGTAACCAAGTACTTCTCAATTCCTGCACAGGAATCATCCTTGTTTTTGGACATTTAATTCTCAGATGGAATGATTATTCCAAGAATGTTCCCATGGCTGAACCTTGCTTGGCTGGCCACAAACAAAGCTCTTGCCCTGCCAGTAGTGAAGGAGGGACTTGGGTTCTTAGAGCACCTCAGACATCCTCAGAGTTAAGGCTGGGTTTAGAATTAGTGCTGGGGGTGAAACCAAGATGCATTCAGAGCTTTATTTCCTTCTCCCCAAGGGATTGCAGATACAGGATGGCTCCTTGAGCTGAGGAACCTGTTGGACTTGAGTTTTACTCATTTCCTTGTCTCTCTACACCACAGCTGCAACTCAGAGTGCAGCCAGGGACCTCCCCAGGCTCCTGCAAAGCTCTGGGTTTGTTTCTTGGGAAATTCAGTCATTCAGAAGCACAGCCTGAACCAGGTAGGCTGAATGAGCCCCACAGCTGGCACTGACCAAGCAGGGGGAGGATGCAAAAGCAGCATCCCTGCTGCCTCCAGCACAGCTGGTTGTTGTTCAGCTGCACAGCAGTAAAAGCAAAGTTCTGGTGCTTGCTCAGATCAGCTTTGCCATTTCACCTGCCTGGGCATGGCTGGGTTCCTGAGGAGCAGGGCCAAGTCAAGGCATAGTGGGTTCAGCCATCCTAATGGAGCCTGTAGCCTGCTAATTTGTGGAAATTCCAGGCTCCAGGCTCTTCAGAGGAAGGACTGGGATTGTCTCTGCTGGTAGCACACTGCCACATTTACAGTGTTTATGGACAGTCAATTTAATGTGGGGCTGATGCTGGGCTGGCAGAGCTCCTCCATTTTTAGCCTCATTTCCAGTGGGCTTTGCCTTGGGAAGATCCCTTGGGGTGCTGGATCAGGGACTGCAGTGTTTTCTTTGGAAAGCTGCTGACAGAAACACTGCAGCAGTGCAGCCCAGCGTGCTCACACAGCTGCACTCTGCACAGGAACCAGACACACAGGGGCCATAACACAACTCAATTTGCTCACTTTTGTCCTGGGCTGAATTTGAGAACTGTCAGAATGTGGGAATTAAAAACAAAAAACCGTCCAGTCAGTTTTGTTGATTAACCTCCCCCTTCTAACAGAAATCACTGTCTACATGGATGACATCAGCTTGTCTGACCTGGTTAGCACAGCAGGTGGAGTGATTCATTTGTCACTGAAGGGCAGGTTCAACTTCTTAAACCTGGAAGCTGGTACTTCCCCTAAAATAACCAGTTATTGCAGAAAGGAAAATGACTCTGTATGTAACTCCAAGTGCAAGATAAGCTCTTGACAAGACTCTAATTCCCTAGGCTGTGGTTTGCTCCTACACTGTCTCCAGATCTAAATGGTGAGGATTTACTCACAAGATTAAAACAAAACACTGTGAAAACATTTTTCCTGATTGCTGTAGGATTAAGAAACTATTGCAAAATATCCTTTTCTGTGAATAGCTACTGCCACCACTTAAATTAATTATCTCTGGATGTATGCACAAGCTGAACACAGTATGGGAAAATTCTTGCACAATTCCATCATATCTCATGCAAACTGCTCTATGTTTTCACAGAAATAGTCTAAACTCTCTGAAGATAGACAGAAAGCCAATGTTTCTAGGAACATTTGCATCAAAAGTCCTTGTTTAGCCAACCACAAATAGAAATAATGTCACTCACAGGCAATTAGCAACATGAAAAGCCAGGATTTTGTTGCTAAAATCCAGAGAGCCACCTGAATTTTCAGAGTAATACTTTTAAATGCAATTGGTATTCTAATTTGCTCTTTGCTTAAAAGAAATCCTTGCAGGTCATACAGGAAATAAAAGCAGATGTCTCCAGCTGCAGCAATGGACAAGGCTGAGGCTTGGCTTTGGCTCTGGGTGGGATGGGTGGGCTTGGCCAGTTAAGCAGAGCTTTACTGAGTGACTGCCAAGGGCAGGGTTAAACCCTGGAGGCACAGCCAGGAGGTGCCACTCCTGTAGGCAGCTTCTGAGACACCTGACAACTGCTATTCCAAAGGCAAAACAACAAAATCAAGGAAAACATTCTCAAAACCCTCTCTGAGCTATGGATAAGTCATTCCCTGCAACCAGGGCTCAGAATTGGCCAGGGAAGGAAACCCAGCCACCAACACTGCAGCCTCCCACCCTCTTCATCTGCAGGGTGCAATTCAGCACTGGGTACTGGATCTTGAACTGCAGAACAGGCAGGGAGGACACAGAGATGCTCCTACTTCATCCTGTGGCTTCTCCTTCTGGCTTCAGCATCATCCAGCAGGGAGGAGAGGATCTGGTGGGCCTGGGGCTGCCGGGGTCCTCCTCGCTTGATCTTGATGCTGCTTCTCAGGGGGGAGCCTGGGATCACATCCTGTCCAGAGCCTGGCTCAATGGAAGACAAAGAGTCTGTAAGGAGAGAAAGTCATGGGAGAGCACTATTTAAAAGGGGAGGCTGAGGAAGGCACTCGTGGGCCCTTCTGAGTGGTTCCTCTTGTGGGAGCAGTGTGCTCCTGTCACTGGCCAGGGGCTGTGTATAAATGGGAAAATAGGATGGGACTGCTGAGAACGTGCCTTGAGCTGTTTGATTTTCCAGCATCAGCCACATTACATGGTTATGGCAATGGGAAGATGCCAGCAGCTCACATCCCAGGCAGCAGATAAAAAACTCAATGTTACAACTCACTTTAAAAGTTTTTTGGCCAATCACACAAAGCAAAAGCACATTGACAGTAGTTCTATCTAATCACTATAAGCACACGTACCTTTGGTTAAACAATGCTTGCTTATTTTGAATACAATACCTGCTTGTGAGCCTTAAAACACAATGCACAGAGCTCCATTATTGGGCTTAGAACTTCCTAATATCTCACTAGACAAACTTTTCTGCAGCTTAGAGAGTTATTCTAGCCAAGTGTTAATACACAGACCATTGTTCTATTTGTCCTTACTTTTCTACTTTTTACATAATTTTTCTACTGACCTATCTCATGGCTGCTGCTTAGCTCCAATCACAGTTCTGCTGTCACTGAGGCTTGCCTTGTGCAGCTTTCCCAAAACCCTCTGATTTTATGGATCCCCACAATCTCCCTCCTGTTTGCTCTCCATGCAGGAAGCAGCTTTGGAGCTACAGCTTTGCTGCCACCACACTTTTCCTGCATGAGATGTTTCCCCTCTGCTCTGCCTGAGCTCTTTGGGATAAGTACTCCTACTGCAGGGCCTGTTCTCCTTTGTAGTTCCATTTCCAAAGTGCTGTTCTCTTGTGTTGGTGAAGTCCCCAGGATGAGGTGAGAGATGAGAATCTGACTCCATGTTCTCAGAAGGCTGATTTATTATTTTATTATATAAATATTAAGGAATACTATACTAAAACTATAGTAAAGAAAGAGGATACTGACAGAAGGCTTAACAAGAATGAGTAATAAAAACTTGTGACTGACTCCTCAGAGTCCAACACAGCTGATGGTGATTGGTCATTAAGTAAAAACAATTCACATGGAACCAATCAAACATGCACCTGTTGGTAAACAATCTCCAGACCACATTCCAAAGCAGCAAACTTTGGAGAAGCAATCAGATAATGATTGTTTTCATTCTTTTCTTAGGTTTCTCAGCTTCCCAGGAGAAGAAATGGTGGTGAAGGGATTTTTCAGAAAATATCACAGTGACACTGTTCTTACATTAATTATGAATTTACTTGGGCTGCAGCAGCTACTCAGACTCCTGGTGTTGGAGGATGAGCTGGTGGGCAGTGGGCACGGATGCTCTTAGGGTTCAAGTACCATTTTCACTCCTAGTAAAGGACATTTGGAGGCACTGAAAGGATTGAATGGAAGGATTGACCCACCCTGGGCTGCAGCCAAACCAGCAACAATGCTGGGGATGGATGGTGGCTGTCCCTGCTCCCAGAGCACCTCCAGGTAACAACCTCCTGCTGTTCCTTCTGAACAAATTCAATGTACACTGCTCTGGGCACTCTTCAGCAACACGTGCTGGTGGCTTGATGTGCCTCATCATTTCCAATGTCTGAATTTCTTCTTCCTTCTGCCTCCAGAGCTGGGTGTTTGTGTTTCCCTGCCAGGAGCCCAACGTGCCAGCCTTGGTTTGATCCCACCAGGCAGCGTTTCTGTTTCCAGTGAGATTTTGGCTGCTGGAGGATTTGGGCTCTGTCTGCTGGCACCAAGCCCTGCCAAACAATTTGGGCTTTGCTGTGTCGTGCTGGGCTGTTCTCTGCAGCTCCCAGGCCAGGTCAGCTCCAGCTGCCCTCCCAGGGCAGAGGAGAGGTTTGTTTGCTCGGATGTTTTGCCTTGTTGCTTGGCTGGCTGTGGTTTTGGAAACCACACTCAGTGGGAAGATTCTTGGGAAAATGAGAGCATGGGATTGGCATTTCTGAGTGGGGTTTTAAAGCTGGGCTGCCCCAGGACCTGTGGTCAAATCCTTAACACCTACACTGGGAACATGACCAGAGAGTTGGTGCTGGGTGGTTTAAACCTCTATGGTGCCTTTCAGTCCAGGGAGGTCTGTGCTCAAGGAAAATATTTTTTGTTATTTATAACAAAATAAATTTTCTCTTTGTTTGTTCCAGTTTTTTAACCATAAACACAAAGATGAATTGCACAAGGAAAATATGCCTTAATTTTCAAGTACAGTATTTTTTTAGGGCCTAAAAGATGTGTGAAGTGAAAGAATGGAACTATTTCAAAAGCACAGAGTAGGAATACAATTATCAATACTTATGGGACAAAAAAACCCTAAAGTCATACAATATAGGTGTTTAAATATGACCTAAGCACAGTGCACAATTAAAAAACATCCATTTTTGCTGATGCAGTTCCACTGGTATAGAAGTACAGATGGGTGTAAATAACTCATCTTCATCCCAAGCAGTAACAGATCAATACAAATGGTTTGCTGAAATGACTGTTTCAAAATAACAGCAGCACATGCCTTGCTGCTGCTGTATTTCCACAGAGAATGTGAAAAACAGCTAAATCAGGCAGCTGTGCTGGGGCAAGGTGTGTGAACCCCTCTCCCAGGGTCTACAGAAGATCCCTAAGGATGTCATTTTTTGCTTTATACCACTGTAAATGAAGGTACAAAGTAAAAGCCAAAGGAGTCCCAGACCCTGGATCTTGTAAATCCCTTTTTCTAATGGACTCATCCAGGGAACCCCCCTTTCCCTCCTCCCTGGAGATCACCCCAGCTGGCATGGGTTGCTGCCCAGGAAATCCAGTGGGCATCTCCCTGGTGCCTCCACCATCTCAAAGCAAAGCAGCTTTTTATACATTTTTATACAAAATACATAAAAATACATTACCCTTGGAATGAAAATGTGAACTGAAGCAGGGTTAGAGCAGAGGTAAGGTCAGGGTGAGTGTGGCTGAATCATGGGGTTGTGATTCAGGGTTTCCCAAAAATCTTATGCTGTTGCTGCCTGTTGCTTTTGGAAATAGAACTTGGAGCCTCCAAGGGCAGGAGGCCACTGAGCTGTGTTGCTCTGAATTTTTAAGATTTTCTATGCCTTCTGATGTTTACATTCTTGTAACAAACTTTCTCACATACTTTTTGTAAATAACTTATTGTTTTGTATTCTTTTATGGAAGAAGAGAAACTTGATGGACTGTTGGTTTGTCCAGTGGCATTGGACAGGTGGCACTTTCACCCTCCAATCCACTGTCACTTTTAGAAAACTATAAATGTTGGGGTCAGAAAATAAACTTCTCTTTTTTTCACCTTGAGAGCAGCAGTGTGTGTTTTGTGTCCTGCAGTGACAGAGCAGAGCAGGCTCCAGCCCAGCCATGCCCTGGCACTGGAAGGGTCCAGCAGCAATTCCACCCCAGCTCTGCTGGCTCCAGGCAGGGCTGGGATCCCCAGGCGCTG
This sequence comes from Zonotrichia albicollis, assembly GCF_047830755.1. Classification (NCBI taxonomy): domain Eukaryota; kingdom Metazoa; phylum Chordata; class Aves; order Passeriformes; family Passerellidae; genus Zonotrichia; species Zonotrichia albicollis. Next base: position 6,997,286 of record NC_133840.1, read on the forward strand.
CCTGCAGTGCTTGGGATGGAATTACTGTGCAGTGAGGCACTGTCAGGACTGCTGGGCAATTCAGCTGCTTAGCATTCCCACAGCTTAAATCAATCTCCAAAGGCCACATCCCAATAAAAGTGGATGCTGATCTGAGGGGAGGTGTGAGGTGGGCTCACAAGCAAGGCCAGGAATGAGGTTCCATGTGTCAAGGACAGAAAAGTGCTCTGGGATTTGCTCAGTGCCATGGAGCAGGTTTGCTGCTCACAGGCTGGGGCAGCAGAGCCAAACATTTTGCCTCTGACTGTTTCTGAAACACAGAAGGTGTTTGTTGTTCTGGCACAGAAGGTTTTGGCAGCTGGGAGAGAACTAACTGATCTTTGGCTACAGCGTGGCAATAACCAACTCCTGTGACAATAACCACCACCATCCTGTGGTTAAGGGAAGAGAACATTCTTTAAAGAATGATGTACACCCTGTCCCAGTGATGGGAAAGCCAACAGCCTCAAGAAATCACAAAAATCTATCTGAATGTAAAACATGTGGGACTTTCTTTAAATCTGACTGTGAAAATAGGTTTCATGTAAGTTATGACCACAAAATGTTGAGGGATCACTGGTTTTCAGGGTGACATGAAAATCACTGATTTTCAGGGTGACATGGCAGCTCTGTCTGGGCTTTCCCTGCAAAACCTGGTGCTGCACAAAGCAAGGGCCTCAGAGGTGTTCAAGTCACTTGAAAGATGCTGTTAACAGGATTAAATGATCTGGCCTAAAGACTTGAACAAGCAGCTCTGTGGGAAGCTGGTGGATGATCTGTGCCACATGGCTTGAGCTGCTGCTCATGACTTGGCTGCCTGAACTGTAACAAAAATCACTGTAAGGGTCATTTCACCTGCTACTGGAAAGCCAGAAGAAATAGTGCAGGTGCTGGAACTCAACTCAAAACTAATTCATGGTACCCAGTTTTGAAAATGGGGCTTGAACAGACACCAGAGAGCTCAGGAGAGTGGGAGGATGTTTAACCATCAATCCTGAGCAGAGCCCTGGTTCCCTGGAGAAGAAAACCTTAGCAGTGCTTACCATGAATTCCTATCATGTGCTCAAGGATCAATACCCTCTCAGCTAAAATCTTCAGAGCCTCTCGAAGCTGTTGGACACCTTCCCCCTGCAAGAAAGAAAACAAAAACATTGGAATGTGTTCCAGAATAGGCTTCTTGTCCATAATGTCACTTTTATAGCACCAAACCCTGCAGTGAGCATGTTTAAAAATGAAAAGACGTAAAAGATGAGGTAACCTAAGTAGGAGTGCAGGAGAAATCCCTGTTCAAAGAGCTCCTCATGTACACTCAAGCTGTAGTTTGTTGTCCTTGTCACCTTAGGTGTGGGCTTGAAGGGCCAAAGAGATGTTGGGAAGTGTTTCAGGGATTGAGAGCAGAGATGTGAGAACTCCAATGCTCTGCTCTTACAGTTTGGTCTCTTTTTGGAGTCTGTCCCTCAGCAGCTGGGAGGGACAATAGGGAAGCAATTCCCAACCAGCTCCATGTGACAGAGCAACCTCTGGGGACTGAGGTGCTCAAGAACATGGTGACAGCATGGCCAAGGAAACCTCACAGATCAGAATTTCTGGCACACAATAAATTCAAACCCAAGGCACCCTTGCTCTGCACATTTAACTGTGGACTCAGCCTCTGGCCCCCCAAACCCACCTGTCAAAGGGTTGAGGGACAGCAAAGTGACAAAACCAAAAGTAAAACAATAGAAACACATCCTTACATCAGCACCTTTGTCTCCTTCCTCACCCTTCTTGCCTGGTTCACCCTGAAACAAAGGAAGGAAAATTGGTTACGTGTGGCTGAGGAGCCTTCCAGGAGCCCTTGGATCCCTCCCCACCAAAGGAGCAAATTAAAGCAGCATTTCACCAGCAGGAAACACAAGGACCTTCATGCCAAGGGCCAAAGTGCTCTCCTGAGCTTTGCCCTGGCTCCTGTCAGCTTCCCAGGAGGTCAAAGGCACTTCTAACACAAATGAGCTTGCTCAGGAGTGGCCAAGCTGCAGGAGGAGCCACTGCCATGGCCTGCCCCAGCACGGCCACAGACATCTCACTATGCTCTCAGATAAATTGCTCCTTTCCCCCCAAAATCCATGTTACCATCCTGATCTAGAACAGAAACCCCCTCCATTTTGCTTTCATTAATTAGTCACATCCCTTTCTGCCTCTGAAGATGCTCATTAAGCTTTTCTTGAACAAAGATCTCTCTGTGCTGGGAACACTGCTCCCATGTTTCCCCCAGCCAGGAGGTTCATGCACTTTCTGAAGAGCAGGTGACAGGGAGAGATTCAACCACTCTAAGCTAAACATAAAACAAAACTAACAATCTAAAACAGACTGGAAAGGCTTGGCCTCCTCAAATTTGGACATCCCTGAGACATTTGCAAAGCAGAGGTGAGCACAGGAGGAGGGACCAAGGAAAATGTCGTGTGAATTGTATGAAATGATGAGATGGAACCAAGGAAGAGAGATCAGAACCCTCCCAGAGGCTCTGGGGCTTCTCTAGAACCTGCCAGCCAAAAAAACCGACCAATTTTCTCCACTAGATGTCTGTCAACCAACCTTCACCACCATTGGTTTATTTCCACTGGCCATGTGCCAGTGCAGACATCTCCTCTGGGCATCTGTCCAGGAATTGCCAAAAAATCATTTGGAGACATCTCTTAACCTCATTGCAGGGTTTCCAGCTCAGCTTGGCCAGCTGAGGTGCAGGAGGGAGTTGAGAGCAGCTGATGGACTTTGAGCTGTTTGACTGTGCCCACCTTTGGTGCCAGAAGCTGCTGTGTGTGCCCAGAGGGATCTGCAGGCACAGCCCAGCCCCCTGATCCCCCCTGGTCACATCAGCACTGTGCTTTACACCAGGAATGCTTCATTTGCACAGGGATTTGTTAAAGTGAGAGTATCTATGGAACAAATATCTGAGCTGGAGCCTGTGACCGTGTTCACAGCGGTCTTAGGATGAGGGAAGAGATGAGGATCTGACTCCATGTTTCAGAAGGCTTGATTTATTATTTTATGATATATATTACATTAAAACTATACTAAAAGAATAGAAGAAAAGGTTTCATCTCAGAAGGCTGGCCAAGCCAAGAATAGAAAACAATGAAAGAATGATAAGAAAAGGCAGCTGTCCCGGGCTCTCTGCCTGAGCCAGCTGACTGTGGTTGGCCATTAATTATAAACATCCACCATGGGCCAATCACAGATGCACCTGTTGCATTCCACAGCAGCAGATAATCAATGTTTACATTTTCTTTCTTGAGGCCTCTCAGCTTCTCAGAAAGAAAAAATCCTAAGGAAAGGATTTTACATGAGAAGATGTCTGAGCTGGAGGCAGCAGAGCTCAGCTCTGGAGCAGCTCCAGCAGCCCCTGCAGTGCCAGGCACCAGCCCCAGCTGAGCCTGGCACCACCCACGAGTGCAGCACTTACAGGGAGTCCCTTAATGCCCCTCTCTCCAGGCAGACCTGCTTGCCCCTGTTGGAAATAAAGGCAGTGTCATTAGGAGATACTTTGCCACTTGACAAGAACACAGTGTAATTTTTACTAGTGGAATTAAGATGGCTTAATGGGGAAAAAAAACCCCTTACACTTGGGATAATATGTAAAAAAAATTCCTCTCCCTTGACATTATCACTTAGAGACAGCAAAAGGGGGTTATGGTTTTCTGTCAAGGATCAGCTCCAAATCCCATCAGGCTCTGGAGGAGCTGGTTGGATACAGAGCTCCTGAGCTCAGTGCCCTCTCTGTAAGACGATTAGCAGGTTTTCTGAACTTTCCAGCAGTCAGTTACATTATAGCAAGAAGGAATTTGGCTGGAGATTTGTTCCTTACAAAGACACTGCATTCTTCTCTCTGGTAGAAGTGATGCTGCCCCAGCCAGAACAGAGCCCAGGACTCCCACCAAGCCCTGATTTAATCTGCTCCTGCTCCACACACCCCACAGCTACTGATCAAAACACAGGTACAATATTTTGGTCGGTTTGTTTCTTTCTCCTGCTGTGCTAATTTTCACATTGTTCTCAGTGAGGGGTTTTTGTTCTTTTTTCAAAAATTATTTTATTTTTTCTTTAAGAGAAACAGTTTGAACTAGTATGTGTTGGTTTGGGGCAGAATGAAATGCTGTTGAACTGAACATCTTTTCCCACCCTGGAGCAGCTGGGGCAGGGCAGAATCCCTGACCAGGAGAGCAGTTACAGGTTATTTAGTGAGAAAGCAGGGGCTTGGGAAGAAGAAGCAAAATGTAAAAGCATTCATAGAAATCCATTAATGAAACAGCCACATATTTCCCCTGGCTCTTTCCTGCAGACACACACAGCAACAAACCCATCCTTTCCCCCCCCCCCCCAAAAATATATACATATATGTACATGTACAAATGTGTATATGTATGTATATGTAGTATATGTATATATAATATATGGTATTATAGTATATATATACATATATTACATATATGGTAGTGGAAAGGGAGAGCTTCTGGGTTTGTGTCCATCAAATTTGTATAAAACCAAAGGGCACCTACAGAACATTCCCATGGAATTAATTCCTATGGAATGCCTTGCCAGCACCAGGAACAGACCCCTATGGACAGGGAGAGAAGCCCAGTCTGTCAGGTGCTCCCAGTATCTTCAAAGGGAAATACTTGGATTCTGCACAGGCAAAAGGAAAAATCTCAGAGAGGAGCACAACAACAGACTGAAAATACATAAACAGCCTGTGCTCCATGTCCAGGAGGAACAGAAAGGATGTTATCAGCTTAAAGGGGATCAAAGGATATTTAGGCTGGATGTTGGCAATATCTTTTATCCCAGCCTCCCTGGTTTTGCTCTGAAGAGTGCCTGGAGATGCTGGGGAGCCTCCCTGGCTGGGCTGAGCAGAGGCTGAGCGTGAGCAGCACACAGAGCTGAGCCATCCAGGGGCTGTGTCTGACTGCTGCAGGTCTCTCCCACATCTGTTCTCTCCCAGATTAAGCAGGAAGAATGTATAATAACATTTCCTCAAATCTCAGTAGATGCTGTAAACCTCCCCCTCCCCTCTGCTTTTCTTTGCAGCTGCACAGCTCCTCTGCTCGAGCCCTCATTTTTATCCACCAAACCCAAAATTGCAGCATGCAGTTGTCAAAACCAACATTCAAAGCCACACTCACAAAAGACAAAAAGCACACAGAGCACCCTACAGAAATTACGACAGAAAAAGCTGCCAGCTTCCCTTTCCACACTAACTGGGTGGTTTTTTTCTATTTATCAAGACATTTTGATATTTGAAAATCTCATTGGTCCCAAACCTAAGAGAAGAATTAAAATTCTAAATCCCTAGCAAGGAGAGAACAAAACCAAATTCTAAGGGATCTGTCAAGAGTGAATGGACACAATCAACAGGATTTTGTTTCAAAATAAGTGTAGCAATAATATGGTATATTAGTAGTAATATTAGTAAGATGGTCAACCACAAACTACAGCAAAATGTTAAATAAATCCTCAAGGAAGAGTTTTATCTGTTTCCTGGATGGAAATGTGACACTTTGCCACACACCATGCATTTCTATTTTTTAAGCTGAAAATAAAGATTGAATGGCAATGAGATGCAGTTGGTAATCAGTTCAGGTTTTGCTCTCTACCAGAATTTTGAATTCTAGTCCCAGAACTCCATCAGTCTGCAAACTATTTGCAAAGCCAAGTCATGCCCAAACTGGCTGAGCTGCACAAGGAAAATGTTACAAAAAATGACCAAAAGCCACTCTGTGTTTCAGAGAAGTGCAAGTGATTTCTTACATAAGAACAGGACCAAGCACCCAAACCTAAATTATAACAGAGATTTCCAAAGGCAGATGTGCTTCACCTTCAGACCTCTGCTGCTCCTGGTGCCTCAGGAGGGGTGAAACAAGCCCCTTGCACAGTCTGCACTGTGAGGAGCAGTTTGTCTGTGGCTGGTTATTCCCAGGAATTGGAGAAGGCAGCACACTGGAGCTCACTGATCTGCATTTCCCTGTCCTGGCTCTTTCAGGCTCCTCTGCTCTGCTGGGTTGGAAGGGGAGCAGGAACGCAGAGGAGGTTCTGTCCTGGGGGACTCACACACCTGCAGCCCCCATCACCCCATCTGTGGGACAGGAAACCTGGGAGGGAAAGGAGCTTGGCTCCCACAGCTGTGGCAGTGCAGCCACCACTGCAGACATCCACCACTCCACAGGAACCAAACAAGGTTTGCCTGCTTGTCCCTGTCCCCTCCTTCGGCTCTCTCCATGCTGGGGTCTCAGTGGCTCTCCACAGTCCATGTGCCCATTTCAGACCTAAGGGCTGATGATCCTCTGCCAAGGATCACTCCCAAGTGATTTTGTGCTCCTAGACTCACCCAGAGATTTCAAACCATGATCTTTTGGCAATTCAGCTGGACAGAAGCAGCCAAAGGCCCAAATTCCCCTTTCAAACCCTTCCCAGTGCTTGAATGCTGGGCTGGGAATCTGACACATTTACACCCTTGTCAGATATTTCTCTGGTAGTTCCTAAACTTCACCAGTTTGGAATTAACATTCAAACCCTGATCAGTTATCAGCACTGGACAGCCCACTGAGGACTGAGGCACATAAACATTAAGAACATGACTTCAGTTAAGATATGTTAAGAACATCATTAGACCTGGGGAATTACTTTGGTTGAGGAAAATCTGGTGAGTTTTTAAAGCCTTAGTGCCACAGAAGGAAGAGTTCAGTTAGACCTCTCAAAACACTCCACACTAAACAGATTTGGCTGGTGTAAGAAAGTTGGTCTCCACAGGCCTTTGTCCACCATGTCTTTGCTACCTCTTTGGGGTAACAAATGAAAATTAGTAAATCTAAATTAGCAAATCTGCTAATCTCTTTGGGGAATACCCGACTTTGCAAGGAATTCAACTCTTTCTCTGTACAGAAAACCTCATCTTGGTCCCTCCAGAAACCCCAGAAACTCTGAATTTAAAGTTGGTGGTGGCTGTGGTCCCACTGCATCTGTGAGACCTGTGTTGTGTAAAATTCCACAGCTCCCAGGTGCTGTGGGAATCTCCCTGTGCCTGTAAATCCTTACTCTCTCTCCTCGGTCTCCTTTGGATCCTTTTGGTCCAGGCTGTCCTGGAGATCCTGGCAAGCCCTGGAAGAGATGCAGAATGAGAAGGAATTAATTTCTACTGTGCAACCTTTGTGTAGGTGTAGTGAATACACTTCCCAGTGATCCTCAGCTCCTGAAAACCTCATACACCCATTAAGCAATTGGGCTGGATTCTCTTTTTCCCTCAAGCACACACAACAGGAGCTCTGTTTGCAGATATCCCAAGCCCTGCACTTTCTGCAGATCCCTCTATTTGGTTCTTTTAATGCACTGCAGGCCCCTGATGTAACATTTTTTTGGGGTCAGTATGACAGGACAGTTCTTGTTCTCAGTTACCAAGAAGAAATTAATACACAGGTACTGTGTTTAACTTAAAAATCCCCACTGCTTCCCCCTACTTCTTAATTGCCTCAGTGGGTGGCAGGAGCAAGCACACATACCTGAAAATTAATTGGATTGTGTAGTGGAAATTATTTTGAAGCTATTCACTCACCCTAATAAACAATTTTGAAATTAAGCCCAATCTCTGCTAATAATTTTACTCCCTGGGTTGAACAAATCTATAAAGCAGTCACCAATGGCTAAGAAGGGCACAGTCTCCAGATTTCTACTAATTGAACTGCTATGCAGAAATCGATCCAAATTCTTCACTTATCCACCCAGAGAAGCCACAGTTATTAACCAGACCATGAGAGAACAATATTGTTTGTTTATATTCAGCCTGTCAGCTCTCCTCCTCTCCACAAGATGCTTTTTTTCCACCTCAGGTGACTTGCACGTTGTCTGGGAGGCTGCAGAAGTGAGTTTGGAGCTCCCCTCCAGGCCACTGGGGATTTGAGCCAGCCTGGTTTGGAACAGCCCCACAAATCCCCACATCAGCACCCACAGAAATGGGGTTTGTGGGCCCAGAGAAAGGAGCGTTGCTGCGAGGAGCTCAGACCCAAGGAGGTGGCACACATGTGATTTAAGGGAGAAAATGAGGAGCCCTCTCCCATTCCAGCTGGGAGCCAGCAGTGCTCACCAGCAGCACCTTGTTCCCTGCCTGCAGCCAGCCCCACCAAGCATTCAGAGACTCAGGCCTGGCTTAGGAGCTTCCCTGGGGCTGCCAAAGCAGGCAGGGCACACACCAGGCCTGGCCCCATGTCAAACATGCAGCATGGACAAAGCCCAAGTGTCCTAAGCATCCTTTAATGTGTGGTGAGACAGAGATGCTCAAGAACACTGAATTCCACAATTTTGCAAAATATAAAAGGCTTACAGTGTGTGCTGCATGTCAAAAAGCCAGACTCTGCTGCAGAATCTACTTATGAATTGTGAATTACCTTATATTTAATGATGTTAAACTGCATCTGTCATTTGGCTGCCAAATCTCTCACTGTGTTTGTATCTATCTGGAGTTTCTCATTGTTCTCCAGAGTATTTCCTAATTGAAAGGATTCTGCTACACTGGCAAACTTTCCCTAACCTGTTGTTCATTGCTTCTTCAAAGTGGTTAATAAACACATAGGAAAAATCTTTATTTTCAGTTCCAAACCTCCAGATCTGAGTTACATCCCTCTATAAAATCACTTAACCTTTCTCTGTGCTCTCCAGCCATGTGGGATTCCTCTGAAAAATCTGATGCTGCTGTTTTACCTCCACATTGAGCAATATTCTTCCCAAAACTGAGTCCCTTTGTATCAGCCAACCACAGTTTGAGAAGTTTGGCAGTTCCCTATTCATGACTTCACTTCTTTCCATTTAATCAGCTTTTTCCACCCATGTGAGTACTGTGCCCTTATTCTACCATAAATTCTTTGGAGTGAGTTTTTCCCACTCCATTATTATCTCCCCCCTCCACAATGTTTGTACCAATAAATAATCAAACTGATGGGAATTTGTGATATTTTTCTTGAATAGAAAGTGTTATCTCTGGAAAAGTGGGCTTAACATTCACTCTGGTGAATTGGTGAATTCCCATTGATGCATTTTTGTTCTTTTTATGTGTTCCACAGGAAATGCAGAGTTTTTTCTATCACTGTGTTAGTAAAGCCCATGTCAGATCCTTTGCATCAACTCAGGCCACAGTGAAATGTTCTGACACAGCAGCAGCACAGTGTGTTGTTATGATTAAGGGAAAATCTGGAAAGCACAACCATTTCAACCTCTTAATCCAGAATGAGAAAAAGGAAATAAATCACAGGAAAAGGAATTGAATCACAGAATTTCATGGGGACCAAAACAGCAGATCCAAGATTACTCCCCCTCCTTGTGCATGGGATGATGTTTCACCCCTGACTCCCCTCTGCCCCTCACCCCAAAGCACCAAAGCACCTTACTTGTGATCCAGGGGCTCCAATGGGTCCTGGGGGGCCTTTGGGTCCTGAAGCACCTGGTGGCCCTGGTGGGAATCAAAATTGGAGACAATGTTAAGGAAATTTAGGAGGAAGAACCCTAAATTCCAAAGGCATGCACTTCTTTCATGTTCTGCTGAGTCTCCCAATGAGTGAGAAGCCTTCATCAAACACTGCATTCCTGGACACCCAGATCCTGACAGGACACATCCTAGGGGGGATGTTAGAGCTCTGGGAGGAAAAAATGGTGAAAATAGGCAGGAAGGATGTCAGTAACATCCATATTTCCATTCCTTAAAATGCAACTTTTGAGAAAATTTAAACTAGATCCATGGAACAGCTCCATGAGAGGAGACACTGCAGGTGCTGGTCCTGAAGCAATCTCAGGTGGCAAGGGAAGCCCCAGGGCTGCTGCACTTGGTCAGAGATAGGAGAGGCTGAGAGGGGCAAGCAAAGCTCTCTCTTGGTCTTCACTCACTGCAGTGGCAATAAATTAATTTAAAATCTGTACCACAGGAGAGCTGCTTCCAGGATGAGTTAAGCACCATCTAAACAGGTCAACTTGTCTCACACAGTGACTTAACAGATTCATTCCTTTTGAAAAAATAATTATATCTCAACAGTAGCTGTTAAATTATACCTGCAGATGGGAGACAGGGTATTTGCTTAGCCTGAACTTAGCAATACTCCTCTCTGCTTTAGTTGTCACAACCCTTGAGATGAAACAATGTGGACATTATACACAAAGTACAGCTGAATCAGCCTCAATCATTAATGCACCATACAAATGCTTAAGTCAAAGAATAAAGGAATTGAAGGATAAATGAAAGGCCCTCATAATGAAGGGAGAAGCCTTTTCTGCAACTAATGGGAGTTGACTCCTAAATATGCATCATACAGGGAAGTGCTGACGTTTGCAGGAATATTATCGTTTAAGCCACCCATCAGCAGAGAGAGAAAGAAGGCTTGTCACTGAATTTTCATCTCAGATTCTGATTTCAGTTACACTGGTGAAAATCTGCAATTGCTCAAACTGGCTCCAAAGTCTTCACAGCCATCACAGAGCCTCTGGCCAGCCCCTGCCTGGTGCAGCTCTGCAGTGACAGGACAGGTCTGCAGCAGGGGGAGAACAGCTCTGCTCTCAGGAAGGAATCACTGAACAACCTACTTTTAAAAACAGCTTTTAATCAGCCCCTTTCTTAAGATGTAAAGGTCAAACAACCAACCACTATCAACAGAAAAAAACCCAGTTACTTCTTGCCAGTGAGTAGCCCTCCCTTTCCCTGCAGACACCCACAGAGCATCAACTCCCCATCAGAGGGGCTTTGCCTTCCTCTTGCCCTGCCAGCTCCAAGCCCAGCCCTGAGCCCATCTCTGACCCCAGCCCCAGCCCAGCCCCGAGCCCAACTCTGAGCCCAACCCCAGGCCCAGCTCTGACCCAGCCCCGAGCCCACCCCTGAGCCCAGCCCTAGGCCCAGCTCCAGGCCCAGCCCCGGCTGTCACCTGGTGGCCCCACAGGCCCCGGGGCTCCCCGCGGGCCGGGCAGCCCTGCCAGGATGGTGTCGATGACGGTGGAGGCCAGCTGGGCTTCTCCATCTGCAAGAGAGCACAGGCAGGGTCACAGTCAGGGTCACAGTTAGGGTCACAGTTAGACTCGAGCCCAGTCAGGATCTCAGTCTTCAACCCAGCCAGGACCACAGCTGAACTTGAGCCCAGCTGGGATCTCAGTTAGTGTCGAGCCCAGCCGGGATCACAGTGTTGAGCCCAGCCAGGACCACAGCTAGACTCAATCCCAGCCGGGATCTCAGTCTCAAGTCCAACTAAGATCACAGTTTGACTCGATCCCAGTCGGGATCACAATTAGTCTCGATCCCAGCCAGGATCTCAGTCAGACCCGAGCCCAGCCCGGCTCTCTCCGCGGTGCTCTGGCGCCCGTTGCTGGCCGCGGGCCGGCAGCGCTGCAGGGTGAATATTGCGGGCAGTGCTGCAGGACGGATTGGGCCAGCAGCGCTGCAGGGTGAATATTGCAGGCAGCGCTGCAGGATGGATTGGGCCGGCAGCGCTGCAGGATGCTGAATTCGGGCTCCTCGAGCACCTGCTTTGCTCTCCAAGGCTGCTGTGGAAGAGGTTTTACAGCGAGTTCTGTGAGCCAGAAAAGTTTGATAAGAGGATCCATGTTTGCCCCGGAAAGAATTTTCTACCAAGGTCGTTGACACAGAAACCAAGAAAGAGAGAAGAATAAATAAATAAAAAAGCAACCCTCAGTATTTATTGCGATGTCAAAACCATATTCCAACCCTGTTCCCTGTGGACCTGTACTGTGGCACAGCTGTAATCTGGGGAGGTGGCCGCACCTTTCATCTGAGCACCCCACAACACTTTGGGACAGTTGTGGGAATCTGGGGCAAAAATTCAATGAGCAACCAAGACAACAAGGCCCCAAAACAAGCACAAGAACAAGGAACCCCACATCTTGGTGCTACCAAGGCTTTCTGTCCTGACCCTTTGCTGAAGGACCAATCTCCTGTTTAATCTGGATGAAGATGTTGGCTCCTGGTCACCAGGATGGCAAACCCTCTGAAAACCCCACATTTTCCACAGCTGAAGCTGCCATAAAGGAATAATGTCCACCTCCTCCTGCCCATGACCTCAAGCTTACTCATGTTTCCTTCTACTCATCCCTGTAACTCATCACAGTAAAATCCAGGGGAACCCTGGGCAGGAAAAGGCTGGGAATGTCTCACTGCAGATGCCAAGTGACACCAGGAAGGTCAGAAGGGTGTTTGCTTACTCTGCAGAGTCCAGCCCACAGGTCAGAAGGTGAACTCTCTAGAAATTTTAGCAGCCACTTTGTGAAGCCTTCCCAGCTTCTGGAGCAGTGATAGAGAGAATTTCCAAGGCAGGTGTTTGAAAGCAGTTCCAGGGGAAACTGTGCAATGGCTTGGGCTGCCAAGGATGACAGGATAGCTCTGCAATGCCTTCCTGGCAGCAGGACAGCACAAGATCCAACCCAGATTCCTCTAAGAACCACATTTTGTGCCTAAAACCTGAATGCAAACAGGTATTTATCTGACTGCTGTTTCTAAACCCATTCATTCCCCCTCCTCACAGCCCTGAAACAAAACAACTGAGACTCTTCTCATGTTCAGGAGGAAAGGTACCCCAGTGAAGTGTGTAATCCAATTAATTTGAGTTTTATTTGACCATGTCAAAATCCATCACAGCTTGGGAGTAAGATGAAATTGGAAAATGAGCATCAAACAGCAATGAAGGCATTAACAGTTGCAGAGCTTTTTGTTTTTAAAGTGACCAATAAAATCAACTGCACATCCGCTGAGAGGGGCAGAGGATGGACAGCAAACAACCAGGGTTTAATTTCTGCTGGACGTAAGCCAGGGATAAAGATTTGGGTTACAAAACATTCCAGCTAAATGGCACATTATTACCATGACAGTTACTCCCACAAATCCACCCCTGCTGACATTTGACTCAACATTATTTAATGAAAGGTGATTCCATGATTGTGACACAGAGGAGAGCTCTGATCAACAACCCTTGGGCTCAGCAACTCCTGTCTGGCCTGGGCAGCCCAGGGCTGTGCCAGCTCCTTCCTGGCCAGTTCCTTCAGAGCCAGCTTTCTGTCCAGGATCAGCTCTGAATGAAACACACTGTCAATGAAATGGGGCTGAAGTGTGTAAAACACAACCCTCATCTGTTTTTAAGGGACTCCTCCATGTTCTCATAAAGCAGCAGGAAGAACTTGTATCTCCTTATAAACTCCCTTATAAATGGGGACATTCTGGGGCTCTCTGCAGCTGGAGATTGTTAAAGCAGCCACAAAACAGCATCAAATGGTAGCAGGAATCTTCCCTTGTCAGCCCCCTCCTGCACTAAGCCAGGCTCTGCCGGGCTCAAGAGCTGGATTCTGGTTCAGAGCTCCTGGGTACCCCAAAGCAGCAGACAATGCTTCATTTGAGAATCCTTGATACTGAATTTGCTCCAGGAGCTTTCCAAGCCAAGGGGACAAGAGAAACCAGTGTGGCCTGGCCAGGTAGGAGCACCTGTGTTCTCTGGAATGGAACAGAGACACCCTGAACCAGCACAGAAATGCCCTGAAGGACACAGGGAAATCTGCCCAGCCAGAGCAGCAAAGGCAGCTCAGAGCACACTTGGAAAGAAATCAGTTTTCTCAATTCCTTTCCTCCTCTCGTTCCCCTTCCCTTCCCCTGCTCTGTTCTCCTTCCCCAGGCAGGGCCCTGCTGGCAGCTGGGATGGTGCTGCACTGATCCCTCCCCCTGATCACCTCTGACATGCTGGGCACACCAGCATGCTCTGCCTCAGTTTCCCCTTGCTCTCCCTCAGGGAGTGGTGGAGTCACCATCCCTGGAAGAGTTAAAAATGTGTGGCTGTGGCCCTTGAGGACATGGCTTGATGGCTGGGCTTGATCTTGATCTGGCCTTGATCTTTCCAACAGTGATGATTCTATGAAAACAGGTTAATTTTACTTCATGTGTCCTTGGCAGATCTTGGAGCTGGAAGGAAACAGCTCTCAAGAGTGAGAGTTGCATTATTTTCCCTAACTATTCCCTAGAAATCATCCATGTTAGCACAAGGAATAGGAATGAGCTGGCTCTAGCCCATGTATCTGATCACTCATTTTTAACTGAGGGATCCCAGTCGCAGCAGCCCCAGCAGTGGGGAGCAGCAGCTCAGTTCCTGGCTGAGGGCTGAGGTTTCTGACTAAGGGATAAATTCCCCCATTATGGCCTTGATTTGTTGAGACAGGATGGAAATGAAGTAATCCTGTCTTAATTTTTTTTCTGCTACCTGATCTGGAGGGAAAAAATGGGACCAATTCTTTTACCACAGCACAGGGAAACTGAGAAAATATTTGTCTCCCTATTTCTGGCTTCTGCTTGCAGATTAATATTGCCAACAGGAACTTGCTGCAATTAATAAAGGCACAGCCATTAACCATGTTCAGGCAGAACCAAACTCTTTATAATAACAATAACCTGATACAGCTCTCACATCTCATTCCCATTAGCAGGAATATGCTTCCCTCTGCTGTCAGCAGCTGGAATTTTGTGTTTATAGTTTTCAGATGTGCTCCTTTCAAAACAAGTAAATACATTTTTAAAAAGCTAAGCAGAATTTACAAGGCTGAGTTTTACTGGTGGCAGAAGATCAGCTTTCCACCAACCTGTGGGAGGCAAAATCAGCCAACAGAGAGGAAAAATGGTGAGAAAATAAACTTGATACTGCCAGAACATTGTCATGGTGATATAGATAACTTACACTTGCAGCTGGATTTGCATTAAGAAAAAGTGTCATAAAGTTTTGGGCTACTCCTTCTGCAAACCAAGAAATGCCCAGGCATGGAGGGAGGAATGCCCAGGGATGGAAATGGAGCAGTCACCATCTCCTCACAGCCCTCAGGTTCCTGTGCTGCAGAGACAACAGAAATAATTATCCCCCATTTATCCTCTCCCATTTGGGCACAACGCTGAGTTCACCCTGCTCACACATCGGCTGGGAAGGCCATGCAAAGCCTTTATTCACTTTTTAATTTGTCCACTGATCACAAGGAAGAGTTTGAGTCAAAGGGAGGTTGGAGGGAGGGGGCAGCAGCAGCACCCAAACCATCCTCAGGGATCACTTGGAATAAAAGGCAGAATGTGTGACCCTGAGAGGAGTGAGACAACTGTAATGCACAACTCCCTTGTTCTCAGGCTGGAGAACGCAGCATGTTGATGTGTATTTTGTGAAAATCGCAGTATTGAACCTCAGTTACTCATCCTGCCCATACACCCTAATAACTGAATACGAAATCGAGCTGTTAAAATTCTCCCTAAATTCAAAATACATCTGTTCACTTTTGGGAAAAGGAGTCTGGAGAGCAGAGTGGGTGGAAGGGAGGGGAGAGTTTGAGATAACTGTCAGACATGGGGAGACTCAGTAATCCTTGGCTGTAACTGAGACAGCTGAGCTTTGAAGCTGGGCAGGAGCAGCAGAGCCAGGGCAGACACAGCTCAGCTCTGCTCCCTCATCATTGCTGCCAGCTCCACAGGGCTGCACTAGGACAATCAAGCCCAAATCTGAGAGCATTCCAATCCAAGTGCAGGATGTGCTTCCCTAGAAAGCTTTCATAGCACAAATCAAATAAATCTATGCTTTAAATCAGTATAAGCACAAAGAAACCCTGGCCCTCCTGTTACAGGGAAGGGATAAATCAGGGTGGCAGTGTGGACTCTCCAGTCCATAATTCTGTGTTTTGTGTGCATGTGGGATAATGTGGATGCACCAGAAACACAGGTGGAAGAAGCATCTGCAGGGGCAGGGAAGAAGACACATTTAACAGATGTTGAGTGTTAAATGTCTGTTGGAATTCCAGAGCTGCAAATCTCTAGTCCTTGCTGATTCCTGAGCAGCCCTGACACTCCAACACCACAGCAGTGGCACCAAGAGGGCTCCAACCCCACAGCTGGGGTGCACCAGCACCTCATCTGCCTCCCTGGATCCCTCTGGCCCTTTCTCTCAGGTGATGCCACCTGAGCTCTGCCATTTCACCAGAGACCCTCTTCCCACTCCCGATGGAAGCTTAGAGAACACCAAATTACCTCCCCAAAGCTGGGATGAACCTAAAAACAAAACAGGCACAGAGAACAAAATCCTCCAAACCCTGCTCTCACTGACAGTTTAGGAGAGCAGGGACTTGGTTCTTCATTTTGGAGAGGTGAACTCCTTGTGGTTTCCAAGATGTTCCACCTTGAACAGGAGCTCCCAAGAGACCCACACAATGCAGGGAGTGCCCAGCTGTTCCCAGGGCCTGGCAGAGCCTGGCAAGGAGGTGGGAGCAGAGCTGAGCTGCCCCACTCTGCTGATGCCACAGGAGAACAGGGAAAATGAGGAGGGAACTTACTTTCTTTTTCAGCTGTGGGCTGCAGTGAGTAGAGAACCCCTTGCTGGAAGGTGAGAGGGAGGCTTGGCGTGGCTGGTGGCCCTGGAGGACCTGGGGGACCTGGGATCCCAGTTTCTCCTGGAAGTCCTCTTGGTCCTTGAGGTCCCAGCATCCCTGTGCAGAGGCAGGAGAGGAGTGTTAATGCCTTTGGGGATGTGCTAATAATGCCATCATGTGCAAAGGCAGCAAGAAGACAAAGAGTTCTGTCCTGAACTGCATAGAAGGGTGGGGAAAATAGAAACAGCTTCTCAATTTTCGGTTTTTTTTGGGTTTGGTTTTTTTGGGGGGGGTTTGTTTTGGTTGTTTTTTGTTGTTGTTGGTTTTTTGGTTTGGTTTTTTTTGTTTGTTTGGTTTTTTTTTGGGTGGGGGTTTGGTTTTTTTTTTGCTTTTTGTTTGTTTAGCATCTTCCTCTGCAAAGGAGAGAGCTTGACTTGGCTCACAGGTGCTGCCTTTGAGCAGCCCAATTGCTGAAAGAGTGAAACCTCCGCTCTCCCTGAGAATGAGTGAGAAACTACAGGCAGCAAAGTGTGAAATCAAATCCTCCTTCCCTCCAGGTACACCTGTGTCACCTCCCTGCCAGGAAGCAGAGTCAGTCCAGGAGCAGACAGATCACATCTCCTGTGGGGCTGCAAGGCTCTCCTTGCAAACTGAGAAACCAAAAAACCCCAAGACACATCCTTGGCCAGACCTTGGCCACTGACAGCTTGCCAGAAAGTGCCAAAAAATGTTCACATTTAAGGCACTCTCAGAGTTTTAAATGTTACCCAAGCTCAGGCTCACAAGGCACAGCCTTTCAGACACAGAGAGCAGAGCCTGAGGTCTGGCACCCATTGTGCAGTATCACCTTCATCAAAACATTCAGGAACGTTTGGGGAATGAAGAAAGACTCCTAGCTCAGGAATGGAGTGTTCTCTGAAAGAATGGCCTCCTAACCTTTTCCCTTAACACACAAAAGCATCATTAGTTTGACATCCTGGCATCTGACAGCTTGACACAAATGGTGGAGAAAAAAGGGAGTTAAAGCAGGCACCCAGTGAGAGGGTTAAACAGGGAATGCTCTGCTCCAAAGGCTGACAGGTCACAGGCTCCTTCTTACAGCTCCTGAGCAGGATGGGGAAACATGATCCTGCTCTGCAGTTTTCTGGGACAGGCTGTCTCCTGCTGCACAGGAAATCCCAGGGTCAGCCATTGCTCCTGCAGGTGGTTGCCTGCCCTGGGAGCTCCTGGCTGATCCAGCTCCCAGGGAATTCCCACTGGGATGGATTTGATACCAACTGAAGATGCTCAGTCTTGTGTGTCTGGCCTTGTGTGAGCTGCTGTCACAGCCAGTTTGTGTGGAGTGAAGCCTCTCCCGTGGCAGGACTCACCTGGTGGCCCTGCAGGGCCCCTCTCCCCGGGCTGTCCCTTCTCTCCTTTGGGCCCTGGTGGTCCTGGGAGCCCCGTGGGGCCAACCGGGCCTGGGGGACCAACCTGGCCTGGAATCCCTGAAATGTTAGAAAGGAGATTAGCTGGAAGTTAGGACACTGCTGAGTCAGAAAGGCTTCAGCAGCCTCAGAACCAGAGGGAATGAACTGCAGAGGGCAGAAATGCAGCAGTGCCCTGACAGGGGCCACTGCTGGCAGGAGCTCTCCGGCAGGTAAGCCAGACTGGAATTTACTTCTCCTCTTCTTCCTTCAATCCTGTAAGGAAAAAGCACATCCTCATCCCCAAAAAGTCAGCAGGATGTGCACCCCCAGCTGAGATGTGCTGGGCAGAGCCACACTGAGCCCTTCCCAAGGCCTGAATGGCTTTGGCAGGGTCTGGGTGTCCTTTGCTGGGCTCATCCAGACACACATGAACTCCTGAGCCATCCCAGTGTACCAAAATACACAGAATAGATTTGCCAAAGACAATCAGACCCTGTCTCCCACTTGCTCTATTCACACCCCCAGAGGTTCTGTATCAATGATGTTTCCCTGGTTTCTCCTGTGCTCATTCATCTCTCAGGGCTCTGTGCTGTGCAGAGGTTTTTAATCCCAAAGTGACATTAATGCTCCCCCTTGTGCAGGAACTGTCTGTCAGTAATGACCATCACTGAGCAGGGTTCCAGGGCAACACCAGGAGCAGTGATTGCAGCCCATGGGATGTTTCTTGGCACTCAGACCTCAGTAAGCCCAGGAGAGGTGCAGAGGCAGCGTTGGTGATCCCAAAGTCACCACTTCTGGTGACACTAAATAAAACCTTAATGCTGTTTTTCCCCAAAACAGCATTTCTACCAAAATACCAACAACACTTGGCAATTTTATGGTGTTGTTCAGAAGAGCACTGCTGATCTTGGGCTGACATGGAGAGACATTTAAACACTGTGCAAACAGCACTGAAGCTTTGATGCCCTGGAGGTGTGGGCAAGTGGCTCTGTCTGCTCAGATTAAGTGGTTAATGGTTACAATAAAGGCATTAACTGTCAGAGGCTCTGGGTTTCTGGGCTACCAAAGGGCTCAGAGGATTTAAAAGCAGTGCCAGATGCAAACCCCAAAGCCAGGGGGAGATCAGGATGAGTCCAAAGTTCAGCACACTCAGATTTCTGATTTCAGTCCATGTGGTACATATGACCACAACACAGCAGAGCAATTGAAGGTTTGATCAACTCTTAAGGAGAGTATTTCTCCTTCCCAGGTATCAGGAGAGGTACTGGACCCCCCAAAACCAGTGCCAGCAGAATATGCTGCACATGGGGGTGGAGAGCATGGATGGGAATGGAGGGAGAGGAGGAAAGGAAGGAAGCTGGACAGCACCTCCCCAGCTGGTACCAGGGC
The DNA here is from genome assembly GCF_047830755.1 of Zonotrichia albicollis. Lineage (NCBI taxonomy): Eukaryota > Metazoa > Chordata > Aves > Passeriformes > Passerellidae > Zonotrichia > Zonotrichia albicollis. The sequence goes on from NC_133840.1 coordinate 7,016,482, forward strand.
TGCACAACCACATCAAGGCTCACAGGACTTGCAGCTCCCACATTTGGGTACAATTCCCACTCTAGATGTGGGATAGCTCACCTGGAGTACAAAACCCTCATCACCCCAGACTCCTAATTTCTCAAAACAAAGCAATAATCCCCCAATATTAGATCCTCCTGAAAAGATTCCCTTTCCTCTCTTCTTTTTATTCCATTTTGCAGAGAAGTCCAAACTGTTTTTCTTACAAAAATGAAATCTCTCTACCTTAAATCCACAATGAAACTGGGCAGACTGAGGAAATGACATTTCTCAATGGCTTTGAGTGGGAGTGTGAGCCTGTACTTTTGTTGCATTCAGTCATCAACAAAGATCTGATTTAATATGAGTATTGAATAAGGAATTAAGGGCAGATTTCAATTTGGATCCACAATTTGCTTATCCACAGGACACAAACTGCAGCCTTTTCTATGGATAGAAGGATGGATCTCCCCTGACGTGGGATGCTGGCATGGGATGCTGTCCTGGGAAGCCCAGGCAGGTGAACAGGAGCTCTTTTAGGAAAGCACGTGCATTTTTCACAGCACTGGAAACAGCTTCTACCCCTAAAAAACTCAAACTTCCCTGCAGCAACTTGCAGCACAGAGGGAAGAACAGCAGAAACTGTTTTGCTGTGCTGCTGAGTGTGGGCCAGAACATTCCCTCACTTGTGGAAATCACCCTCAATCCTTCAGTCCAACCTTATAACTCAATCCATGAAGTTCTGGAGCCCAGAGCAATCATTTCCTGCAGCATCCTCAATGGCAGTGCTGCAGCAGAGCTTTAGAGAAGCTGGCACTTCCTTCCCTGGAGGGGGAAGAGCTGCAGGAAGGGCTGGAGAGGCAGCACTGGGTAATGAGGCAGGCAAGGGCTCACACTGGTGACAAATGGTGTTGCCAGCTCTAAAGAGACAAGTGCAACAGGGGGAAGAAAGAGGGAAGGATTCAGGGAAAAGGAGGGAGGGCAAATCAGCTGGCATAAATCAGCTCTCTGCAGTGCCACTGCTTCCAGAGAGCTGAAACCCCTGGTGTTTATCCTCCAAAAATATGAAGTAAAAGAACACAGGAAAAATATTATTTAAAAGGCAGAGGGTGAGTAATCTACTGCTGGGAACCAAATCAGATGTGCAGAGACCTGGATTTTCCCTGGCTCTGTCATTAACCTGCAACACACCATCTGCTGCCCTCCTCCCCAGGGTTTTCCCTGCACAGGAGCTGCTCTGTTTGTAAGGAGCGCAGGAAAGTGATGCCCTGACATCCTGGAGCCCCCAGCAGGTCACACCAGCTAGAGGAGTTTTCTTCCATCACTCAGGACATGCCCTGCTGGCTCTGGCCATACGTGCTCCCATGATCTGCCTCTCCATCCCTTGTGTGCTGGGGAATGACAAAACTGGTGTTTGGCCTCTCCAACCAAAGGAGCCTGATATGATCAAATAAAATCCAAAGAACAAACTCAGCCTCTCCATCTGTGAGGCTCCAAAGAGCTCCTGGCCACAGGACCCTTCTGAGTTTTGGGATATCAACAACAGTTTGTGCTTTGATAGAGAAATAGCAGAAACTATGAACTTACCCTGTGGTATCAGCTGCTCCTCTGCACCTCTGGGTCCTTTAGGCTCTGTTCAAGAAGGACAGGGTAAAATAATAATAATACAAAAAAAAGAATAGAAGAAAAACAGAGATATATGAAAAATTAGGTCTCCTGCTGCCAACTGGCTCAGCCAGAGTATATATATTTTCTTAATACTCAGAAAAATGTATTCTGTTGATTAACAAGCTGATCAGAAAGGCCAGTGCTGCAGCTGTCTCAACAGCACTGATTGCTTTTAGATGATTGTCTGTTCTCAGCCCTGTCACTCTCAGGAGCAATAACCACCCTCACAAACAGTAGCAAGTTCTCCTGGACCTCATCCTGGAGAGGCATCAGCCAGCCCTGAGCCACAGGGTCATCCAGAAACCCTCCCAGAGCTCACAGCACCCTGTCCCTGTCACCCACCTTGGTGTCAGCCCAGCACCCTGCCCTTGGTCCCTCCCTGTGTGACATGCAGGGCAGGGCTGGGGTTTATTTTGGCTGAACCCCAGCAGCAGGGCAAAGTAGGGAATGGCTCCCAAAAGGCTCAGGGGAAGGGGTGGGAGGGACAGAGGGTTTGCTTTCCACAGAATCACCCAGGACACTCAGGATTTTGGCTTGGCTTCCACCTTCTCCAATATCCCCCATGATTAAAGATCTCCTGAGATCCCTGTAAGAAAACCTGGGGGCAGCTTGGAGCAGCAAGTCAGGGCATGGCGGTGAAATCATGCAAAATGGGCATCTCCTCTCCATCCCAAATTGTGTGGAGTTCCCTTCACTCCACCAAAATCCACGCTGAGTTTTTCTGGCTGGCTTTGAATCGTGGGCACAGACTGGTGTGGGGAGGGAAGGAGGCCAAATATGGACCCAGATCCATGAAATATTCCACAGCTCTTGAGCAAAACAGGAATTTGAAGCCCACAGAGGCTGGCTAGGGGCTCCAGCAGTGTCAATGAGCCACTGAAGTGATTATTTCTCATTGCTGAAAGACCCTGGCCTGGCTCCAAATGCTCCAGTGCATTCCTGATTCCTTTCTTACACCACAGTTATTATTCCACACCAGGTTAAATAAATCAAGGCCAGAAAAACAGAGGGTAACAGTGAGCAAGGACAACACCTGGCAGCACACACACAGAGCCTGGAAGCTGGCTGACACCACAGGCTCACCCACAGCTCAGACATCACCACCTGCCTCAGGAGGTGACACCAGTGCCCACCTGGCCTTGCTCAGGGCTGGGAGGTGCTGGCCCTGCACCATGGGCTGGTCAAAGTGCTGCAGGGCAGCTGCTCTGAAGCCTGGGGGAGAGGCAGGCACTGCTCTGTGCCCAGCAGGGCAGTGAGACAGAGTAGAAATTCTCCAGAGTAGAAATCCATTTTGATTTAGGTGAAATGTACATCTTTGAGTTTGTGGTCAGAAAACACAGTATGTTGCCTCACTGCAAGGCCTAGGCTCAGGGAAACTGGCTTAATGAAGGACAGAGATAAGGAGCGGGGAGACAAAAGCTGATAAAGAGAGACAGAGACTGCTGTAAGACTGCTGTTGACTGCAGTCAACCTGACCTAAGAATTCTTTCTGATAAAGAAGAACTAGCAGAAAATGTCACCCGAAATTCGTAAAAATGAATATGTATGAACCTATTGTGAAATTGTATGCATATGTATTTGAGAGGGAAATAGAAACCTGAAGTTCCCAGCATGTCTTTTAAGGAGAGCAATCTCCACATGGTCCAGCACTGTAATAAACATACCAGCTTTACAACTTTCACAAAATTGTGGAGTTTTTGGCTATCTCTGCAAAACAACAGGACCACGTATGAGGAGCCTCCATGAGGACAGGACCTGGCATGGAAGGCCCAGAGCATTTTCCTTTGGTGCAGCAAAGTGCAGAGCCACTGCCACAGCAGAAATAAATGACATGGGAGAGGCAGAATGAGCATCTGATGGACACTGGGGAAGCTGCTCTCATTCAGCTCCTGGCAGCTGTGGCTGTGGTTCTGAGAATATTTTGCAGAACATATTGTTAGTGAACCTCCCTCCATGTTGTGGCATCATGACAAATCATAAACAGGGATGACATCTGGACTGTTTTGGTTGCTCCAAGTCTGCTGCCATAATAAACTGCCTGGGCCAAAAAAATGAAAAAAAAAAAAAAAAAGAAGAAGAAGAAAAAAGCAAACCAGGCCCTAAAGAATAAAGAACTGCTCTAGGAGCAAGCAAAGCAACAGACAGACAGGGCTTTGGAAGCAGAGAGCAGGGGTCTTGAAAAAAGATGGCAAGGTCAAGAAAATTCAATGTGTGGGGATTTGTCTGGCCAAGTGGGCTCAGGAGGGAGAGTTTCTTATAAGTGTATTTTTTTTTCATGCCACAAGAGGGATCATAAAACAGCCCATTGCGTTTATGGCAAATTTAGAAAATATAAAGCAGACTGCAACTGATGCTGCTATTCATGGGAAAGTTTTTTGTCCTAATAAAACCAAGAATGACCCATGCAGCCCATTCCTCTACCCCCCAGCACTGCTCCCAGACCAGGAAACACTGCATTTGGTGCTCTGTAGGTAAGCAGGAACTGCCCCACTGTGATCCTGATGGCTCTCTGGAGTTTCCTCAGGAACGTTTTGATGTGTCCAGGCCTCAAAATCCTCAAAAAAACTTAAAACAAGCCCACTGAAACACACAGTGGCCCTGCTGGGGTTAACAGAACTCAAACAGACCCAAATCCAGCTCCCAGCAGATGCTTGTGCCAACAGAAATTGTGGCTGCCCCAGGCATAATGCAGCTACAATGGATATTTTCCAAGCACATCCCTGCTCTGCTCTGGCTGAGCTCCGGGAAGGGCAGAGACCTCCCAACCCCTCTGCTCTGCAGCTCCCGAGGAGAGAGCAGGCCCAGACTCCTTTTAGCTCCCCCAAAGGCAGGGTGTTTGTGGGATGGGTGATTTGGGGAGAGCAGGCCAGCCTTACCAACAGCTGCCACGTTCTTCCTGAGGACAGTGCCGGGGTTCAGCAGGGGAAAGGCGTCGGGCAGCAGCTCCTGGTCCCACGTGGCCGTGGTGCCCGTGATGGGCAGGTTGTTCTCCAGGGCTGGGCTCCTCTCTGCAGCCTCCAGCAGCAGGATCTGCACAGGGCAACCAACACACACAGCTCAGCTGGCTCCCACTGCAAGGGGCTCACAAGCCCAGGGTTGTGTTAGGTTGGAAATGGGGGTGTGAATTCTATTGCCATCTGTCAGAGCTGGGGCAGTCTAGGGATTGCTGCTGGTTAGAGTGACTTTGAGATATGTTAGAAAGTCTTTTTTCCTCAGCCTGGTGCTTGAAGGAGTCGTCAGAGTTCTTCATTTCTCAGTCTCAAGGGTTTTTATTGTATCTTACCTATAAAATTTTTTCTCTTGTCCAGCCAAGGTCCGCTCAGCAAGACAATCTGAGGCACTCTTCCTGCCCCCAGTTATCTTTTTATATTAAAAACTGTGTGTACAATATTTGCAATTACTTTCCAATACCTATCACCTAAGTTAGACAGTGAGCTTCTACTCTAAGCCAATCTAAAAGTGCCACCATCACAGGAGAAGATGGAGGCCAAGAAGAAGAAGGAGAAAGGCTGGACATGCCCAGTTCCCTCCATCTTGCCCCCTGAATCTCCATTCTAAAAACCCTAAAAATCTATTTTTCACCCTGTGATAAATTCACCATCATTCTACTTAAACTTGTGGCTTGCAGATCTTCATATAAGGTTGGTAACTTTTTCCATGGGTCATAATCAAAACCACAGGGGCACCTTGGGCTCTGTGCCAGAGTCTCTGAGCCCCTGGCAGAGATCTTGGCACTCCAGGACAGCCAGAGGGATGTTCAGAATTCCAACAGGGCAGTTCTCTGCTGTCCATGGGCAGTTTTTTCTTTATCTCTCCCACAGCCAACCCTCCCTCCAGGAGATCTCTGCTGTCCATGGCCACTGAGTGTCCCTGCAGGGCTGATCCAATCCCAGCATCCCATGGGGAGATGCTGCGCCCAGGGGAGGAGCCAAGCATTCCTACCTGGATCCAATCTGAGCCTGGCACAGCACAGCAGCCTTTGCCCCCTGCATTGCCAGAGGAGCAGCTTTCTGCTGCCCTGCATGGCCAGAGGGAGCCCAGGCCCATCTGCAGCAGCCCTGGAGCTGCAGAGGAAAACTCCCCCCTTGTGCAGGATCCCTGCTGCAGCAGAGCCACAGCTGGCACTGCAGGAGCCCCCATGGATGGGGCTGGGACACCCCCTGGCACACAGGGGGCAGGGACTGCTCTCACTCTGGCTGTGTTGTTTTGTATTACTGCATTTTCTATTTTTATTTTCTTCCCTAGTAAAGAACTGTTATTTCTACTCCCATATCTTTGCTTGAGAGCCCCTTAGTTTCAAAATTATAATAATTCAGAGAGAGGGGATTTACAATTTACATTTTCCATTTCAAGGCAGGCTCCTGCCTTCCTTAGCAGACACCTGGCTTTTCAAACCAGGACATGGGTTCAGCCCCCACATGGGCCCTTTCCTTCAGAGTTGGACTGGGTGGTCTTTGTGGGTCCCTTCCAACTCAGAACATTCCATAATCTCTGACCTGGATGGTCTCAATTCCTGAGGAGTTCCTAAACTCCTCTTCTTGCCAGACAGGGCTGGGAATAACTCTGTTCACAGATTATGGGATTTTGGCATAAAAGCTTTATTGGTTTTAGGAAATCAGCATCAATTAGGAAGCTGCTGTGTTAATTGTGAGTGTATCCCACACACACCCTCCTTGGAGAGGACTTCACTGCCTCCAGAGGGACCTGGCCTCATGAGGGACTGTGTCCCTGGTGAGAAACATGAGAGCAGGGACTGAAGCTGCTGTCAGGGACAGAGCATTTCGCTGGTGCTCAAACCAGAGCCAGAAAATCAGGAATTACTGACAACTGGGATGAGGTGAAGGGCTGTACCTGAAAGCCCAGGGTAGCAAACAGAGGACAAGTACTGCTTGTAAAGGCACAAATATCGACTGAATTAAAGATGATGGAGAAGATGAAGATTTTAGAGAGTTGAAGTACTTGAACTTTGAAGGAATTAAAAAAAAAAAAAAAGAAAGTCTATTTACTCAAGGAGCTCTGCTTAGAAGCAGTAGGATATTATTAAAACTCACACCTCTCTAGGCCTCGCAAACACACACCTGCAAACAAACCCACATCCCAACAGGCATCCCTGAGGTGTTTGGGCCATTTACAACCTTCTCTCCTTGGCAAAATGACCCCACATTCCCCATATGGTCCAGGCTGTCCCTCAGGCTCTGCTCCCTGCCCTCTGGTAGCCTCTATGAAACTGGGAATTGGTCTCCAACACGGGAACATTTTTCCAGGCATGCAGCACTGAGGTTTGTTACAGCATCATCTTTTCCTCTTTGAAAACCACCTAAGCAATACTAATTTAGGGATAAGGGAAATAAAAGGGAAACTCAAACTTTCCATTAAATCCCTAGAAGTTTCAGCCTTTACACACTGTGTTGTTTTTACATAATGAAGTCACACTGCAATTATAAATGAGAGTGACTTGGCTCCACTTGTTTGTTTTTAACTTGCAATTATTACAAGGTTTATCACTTCTTTATTGCAAGGCCTGGTGAGAGCCAGCACTGCAGCAGCGCCAGGAATGATGAACTTCCTGCAGAATGTACTGGCCTGATGGGGGTGAATCAGAAACTAATTAAACTGGGAGCTGGGTTAAGTGCAAGGGAACTGAACCTCACTCTTGCAAACAAGCAAAATTCTTCCTTTATTGCAAGGATCTTTATTTACAGATCCAGAGTCCTTCTTTCTGAGTACAGCAAAATGGAGCAAGGTCACAATGGTTTTCTTCACCAGGTTTGACTGATGCCAGGCAGGAAGGAATCAATTCCATCTGCCTCTTGCACTCCGTGCTCCTACCCAGTGATTTATTCCTCAGACTTTCCAGGAAACGTGTTATCAGTTCAACAAACACTTAAGCATGTGCCTTACCATAACTGTGCTTCACTTCCACTGCCATGGGACTCAAGTGTGAGCTGAAGACCTTTTCTGCATCACTTTATATTATTTATTATATCATCCTTTCACTTCCCCAGCAAACATCTGGATGTTGCCAAGATGTGCTCGGGTAGAGAGGCAGAATAAACCCTGGAGGTGGCAAATCAGAGGGGCTGCAGCCAGGGCAGGGCTGGGATGCTCCTGCTGTGAGGAAGGGGCACCCAGGGGCTGTCTTGGCCAGTGTTCTGCAGAGCTGTGGGAACAGGGATGTTCAATCCCTGCAGCCATGGTCAGGGCCCAGCAAAGCACAGGGGCCCGTGGCCCTGCCCAAGGTCGCATCTGGAGTGGAACGGCTCCAAATCATTTTTATGGGTGATAATAAAAATGTGTTACCACATAATCAACACAAAACAGTGGCAACGGTATCCTTTTCATTAAAACAGCATGTTTGAAATGAGCACTCTGCTGATAAATGCTGTAAAAGCTGTAAAGCCATGCACAGGATAATCCAGCATGCGTGTTATAAATTGACTATATATACTTTGCAGTCATTAAGGCTCAAACCATAGGAAGAAGTTTATTTTCCCTGGGCATGAAATGATACAGGTCAGGAAGTCTCCAGACTTGAAATTGCTGAGAAATTCTAGTTTTTATGATTAGGACTGAAAAATGCCCAAAAGAAATAAAGCAGAAAGAGGAGAGCTCTCACATCCGTGAAATCCACAGAGCCAAGCTAAAGAAGGAGAAGCACAAGGGATTTAGTCACATTCAAAAATCTCAAACTACACACAGCTCTTTCAACAAGGAGTGTCCTCTCACAGCTCACACAGCACAGAGCACAAATGGGCTCCTTACACATTATTGCAATAGCACTGGAGCCATTCATCCACTTTCTGTCACGTTCTGTTTTTCTTTAGGCTGCCATTGCTGTAGTCAGGGGACTCGAGGAGAATTCCCACTTTCATTAAACAAAAAAAAAGAACGTTTTGAGCCCTCTGAGTAAACTGCTGGAAAATGATACCACAGAGGCTCACAGCCAGAAAGAAAATTAGCAAAATGTGCAGTGTATTAAAGTCTCAGTACTAAAATCTTGGTATTTTCTAGTCAATAGGGTTGAGGTAGAGAGAGGGATAACATCAAGGGCGGAATGTGTGGTTTTCACAGGGAAACCTCATTGCAAGCAGTGCCCACCTGTGCTGCTGCTAAAACTTCCAACACAAAAGTTCTGCTTCCATGAAGAATGCAGGCAAAAAACATCCTCATGCCACCAGATAAATGAAGGGAGGGAATGGTGGATGATGTCACTCACCAGCCAGCCATGGAAGGAGAGAGGAGGACAATGTTGGTGCCTGTGGTGCCAGGACAGCAGATCCCTGCAGGACACAAAAAACCCTTTCCTTCCCACCTTGCAATGTGCAGTTTGAGTTGAAGGACAGCCTCAACTCAGCAAAACACTCAAACTTTTGTCTTTCTGCATTTATGGAGGGAAAAGCTCAAATCAGCCGAAATGGCCACGCTGAACTGGAGCCTCTGGCAAGAGAGGGTTTGTTTCTAGCTCAGACCCAGGTCAGACTCAGCTGAGCTGGGTCAGGAGGCTGGAAGGGACTGAGATGGAGCCACTTCTGCTGCCAACAGCGCACAGGAGCTGTGCTGGCCGCAGGAGCCACTCAGAACATGGGGACCATCATGGGGACCATTTCTTGTGCATCAACTGTACTTGATGACAGATTTTCTGTAAGTGTGTGGGTTAACAGGCAGAGGACTAGGCTGCAGATTGTCAGTGCAACCATTAGGGCATGGTCATGGATTCCTATCAGTTCTTCTATGATAGGCAAGGAATTGTCCTGGAAGTTGTGGGTGGTTGGCCATGTTTGGGTAGAGATGTGCTGGGTTTTCACCTGCAATTGAGTCTTGACAAGGCTGTGTGATTGTTTTACTAACATCTCTTTATGAGAAAGAAGCATAAGTGAGCGAGGCTCAGGGCCAGCTCCAGAGGCTGTGGGGTCTCTCTGGGGCTCCCAGACCCACCAGGCTCCAGGGCAGGCTCTGGCTCCTGCTCCTCTCCCAAAGCCTGGCCGTGGATCCCGCTCCGCTCGCGGCCCTCCGCGGGGACACGGGCGTTGTGTGCCTGGAGCTCAGGCCCAGCTTTCTCAACCCACCTCCTCCTTCTCCATCTGCCAGCATAAACTTTCTCAACTTCAGACAAATACCACATTTCTTGCGTCAGATCAAAAGCTCAGGCCAGGGACAATGGAAATGGGAGGATGATTTTCATCTTCTGGAGATGTTCGGTGTCAGAGGACGTTTTTTGGCTTGTAGTGGCTTTCCAGAACCCTGGTTTTGTTGTTCCCACTCATCAAAAAAAAGATTTCACAAAGGCAGCCTCCTCCCATCATCTGCTCACATTCCTGATGTCCTGTAACTAGGTAGGTGTTAGAAACAAGGGAAGAGCAGCTAGGCTTCCAAAGATTTAAAAGTTGATATGACAGAGCTCAGAATGCTTTTTTCTTTGGATAAAAATCCAGATGGATATTATTAATTAATAAACAGGGGATATTTAGTCTCTTGAAGCATTGGTGAAATTAACTCCCTTCCATCCCTCTCTAAAACGGAGGAAAAGAAACTGCATGAATCCAACTCATCAGCTAAAAATTCCAGTGTAAAGTAAAATTCCCTTGATCTTGTGGAGACACAAGCTGATTAATAATGGCAAATTACATAACTTGTTGGACAGATCTTTCTTCATAGCAAATTATTTGGCAATATAAGAGTTTTTTAATCATTCATCAAGACAGATCTAAACAGGGAGTTTGACAAAACGTGATGGGGAAGGTCTCTCTCTCAAAGCAAAGTGGGACCTGTGAACACAAGGCTCCAGCACTGACACAAGTGCTTGGTTTCAAAAGCCAAAAGACATCCAGTAAGTGCCCACCAACATCTGAGGAACTGGCTGCCCAGAGAATCTGGGTGACTTCAGACTTGCAACATCTTAGAGGCTTTGGCCAAAGGGACAAGATAATTAGTGCATGGAGAGGTTGTTGCATTGATAAATTATGAGGGGAACACTAGCTGATGTCATTGTAGTGACTCAGTGCAGAGCAAAAGGTGAGGTTTGTGTCACCAGATAATGCATGGAAGACAGAAACATGGATAAAGGCTTCTATCAGGTAGCACAGTTCCTGTTCTTTCTACAAAGAGATCAGATTTCCAAAATCAGGATGGAAAATGCAACTCTTTCCTCAGCAGGTACCTTCAGGAGGGAAATCAGGGCAGAGAAGACACAAAAGCCCAGCTGCCCTCCCAGTTCAGACCAAACACAGGCACTGTTGAGCAGCTCCTCAGACCCTGGAGGCTTTGCTTGAGAGAACAGCTGGAGGGAAGGATTGGCTGTGCTCCAGTGAGGCACTGGGGAGCTCCTCTGAGTGTGCTCCCAGTGGGATTTACCCTGCTGCTGAGAGCCCAGCCTAACACAAGAGCCAGATGGGGAGAGGATCCAGCAATTCTGTACACAAAGCACGCAAGGGAGCTCAGGGTGAAATCAGATTCACCACTGTGCCTTTAAAACACCATATAAAAATACATGGGAGCTGTAACCTTCCACCCTCAAAACCACTCCTCTGCCCCAGGTATTGCTGGGGATGTAGAAACACCAGGGATGTGGAACCAGCCCAGCCTGAGGTGAATTTAGTCTTGAGCAAGTGCCCCCTGTGCCCAGCAGTGCCTTTGGGATCAGCTCAGGGGTCACCTCAAGCAGGCTCAGGTGCCTCATGTGCTATTCTCCTCCACAGAGCTCTAAAAGCTGCTGGGAGAGAGCAGAATGAAGGAAAAGATGAGGACATTGGGCCTTTCCTGGCTCACCTCAGTACAAATTCAAAGAAAAAGGACCCAAAGTCATTTTTATCTCACAGTGATACTTTACTTATGAAGCTCCCATAGAATTTCTGATTAGAATCAAATGGAAATTCAAATCTTTGGACACCGAATTACAAAAGGATCTGAGCACATCCCTTGGGCTCCTCACACACCTCCCTTGACAAAACCTACTGTTTGCCCACAAATGTATTTATCTTAAAAAATCCAAGCTTGTAAGCAGTGTTCCCAGGTATTACACACCAAAAGTATCCCCTAATGCAGACATAGGATTTGCTTGGCAAACTTCAGTTGCGTGTCAGGAAAAGAGAATTTTGCAAAGTTATTTTATGAAAATATTAAATCCATTTGACTAAAAATGCCAAACTTGTAACTAGAAGACTTTGTGGGAGGGAATGGTGGATGAGGAGGCCTTTGCAGCCTTTTTGTTGTTCTGGCAAACAATTTACAGCGTTGGCCAAACACATGGATCAGTCTTAGGGGACTGCTCCTTCCATCCAACAGTGATAAGAAATAAGGTCCAAAAATCTCTAGACTTTAGGAGGAAAGGATTTTAACCATCATTCTGAAAGACAGCAGGATGCCCAATGGGAGAAGGGTCAGTACCCAAACTGCCTCATCATCAGAATTGTTGCAGTGCAGCTACAAAAAAGAGATGGATGCAAAGTTACACAAAATTCAGTTTGCCCACCCAGTCTTGATTCATGGTTCCTCTTTGTAAGAATCAGTTAGGAAGTTGCATTTTATTCTTAGGGATATTTGAGTCATTAAGTTACTCAAAACTCAGCATTAAGTTAGAAATTTTACAGGGATTTATTCCATGTTGTTACTGCTACCAGAAACCAGTCAGTTATTATATAGCAACCTGTGAAACAACCCAAATTCTCCTTAAATTCAGTGTACTGCTGGAGAAACAGATTCTGCACAGAGCCATTAGGAAATAATAATAATAATAATAATAATAATAATAATAATAATAATAATAATAATAATAATAATAATAATAATAATAATAATAATAATAATAATAATACCACCTTCCTGTTCAGATAGGAAAGGAAATACCTGCTCCTAGCTATCACATACAGAACATTGAAAATCCGTGGAAGTCCTTGAAGTACCAAGCAAGTGCTCATGTCCACCCTGCAGAGGCAGCAGCAGCCTCCCAGCCAGGCAGTTCTGGTTCCCCTCCCAATCTCTCTGCCATGTCACAGCACCGTGAAACATTTGCTGTCTTCCAAATATTCCTCCCCTCCAGCAGGGAATTGTTTTATTGTCTATCAGAGAAAGGAAAGACAAACCCCATAAAACATCCCAGACAGCTGCCAGTATTTAATGTAACTGCCTGGGAGAAGAGAAATACAGAAACATTTCATACAATGATCCAAGTTATGATCTTTTACCATCCAAAGACAAGGTAGTGAAGGTGCTGTTGGTGATCTCTCCTAAATAAATGGGCTGATTTCAGAAAAATAGGAATGAATTGATCAAATTCTTTGCACTCTACAAAGATTTTCTTTAAAACCTTTCAGAATCTTCTGTGTGGGGGAATCACATTACAGGGGCTGTTTTCATGCAAAAACTATGCATGTCATTTATCAATCACACAATGAATCAATCAGACACTGGATATGTAATGCTATCTCCAGGCATTAAAGCTGGAAGTGAAACACCACGAGCTTCACAAGAGCTGTGTCAGGAGATAAGGCTGGCTTAGATCAGCTCAGAGCTAGCACTGCACTCCAACTCCAGCCCAAACCTGGGATTAATACTGCCCAGAGCTCTGTGGTGGTGCTTACTTAGAGAAAATGGGAGAGGAAAATGAGCAGGAATTTGTGTGCAGCTGCCTGCAAATTTTACTGCAAATCTGCCAGCCCCACTTGCAGCTCTGCCTGCATCCCTGCTCCCTTTCCAGCTGCTCTGCTCCCCTTCCAGCCCTGCTCCTTTTCCAGCCCTTCCTGCCATGGGCAGTGCTGTCTGCACTCCCCAGGTTTGTCTGGGCTCAGTCCTGTGACACGGGAGGGCAGCACCAAGCTCAGGAAATTCAGGAAGGGCTGAAAACACTTCCCACTAAGGGGCTGTGCTGGCTTGAGTGAAACTTTGCTATGAAATAAAAGCAGGGTTTGCTCTTTGGGAAAAGAAAGCAGAGTTTGCTCTTTGGGAAACCTTTGCTATGAAGTGAAAGAAGGGTTTGCTCTTTGTGAAGCCTTTGCTATGAAATAAACACAGGGTTTACTCTTTGGAAAACCTTTGCTATGAGATAAACACAGGGTTTACTCTTTGGGAAGCCTTTGCTATGAAATAAACACAGGGTTTACTCTTTGGGAAGCCTTTGCTATGAAATAAACACAGGGTTTACTCTTTGGGAAACTTTTGCTATGAAATAAAAGCAGGGTTTTGCTCTGCTGTCCCACCAGTGAGGCTCTCATGGGCTCAGGGGTATTGTGGGGGTGTAAACCAAGATGTCACAGGAGATAAAAAGGGTTGGCATGTTGGAGCTTGGGGAGGAAGCACTTTTCTTCCAGTCCACAGCATTTCTTGTCCTGCAGCCCAGGGTGGGCACCATCCTCCCTGGCACAGGTCTGTGCCCTGTACATTTCCAGCTCAGCACCACCAATCAGGCTCAGAACTCTGGCACTCAGTGGGGCTGGTGAGCACATGAGCTCCATCCTGGGGGGACAATGTGGCAGCTGGAAATAGGAGATGAGGATGGAGCCTGATTCCATGTGCCCTCACCTCCCTGCCTGCAGAAGCCCCTCCTGCAGGCACAAGGACATCCTGGGGCAGCACAGCAAGGTGTGAGGCACCTGAGGATTTGGTTCTGCTGCAGCTGAGCCACGGCTCAGCCTCTCTCCTCCCCAAGGGCAATAAAAGCACTGGTCCCTAATGAGTCATTTTTCATTCCATTTGCTCTGTGTTTATTTTTGCCTCTCACCTTCTGATCCAACTCTCACATTACTAAAATCAGAGGGTTGCTTTTATTACCTCATTTGGACACTGATCTTACAATTTGGATGAACCAGCTCACCCTTGTAATAGGAAAGATGAGACCATTGCTGGTTATATCCCCATTTTTAGGGGGGCTGCTATAAAAGCTGAAGAGGAGTGGGGAAAGAAGAAACCTCAGGCTGTTCTTTCCCTTTGCCATTCCTTGAGCTCACCTCGGTCATTCTGGGCTGAAATTCAAAAGAGCAAAAGCAGCAAAGTGCCTCAATTTCAGCTCCCTCCAGAGGGAGCAGCACTGTAGCAGGAAAATCCAGCTCTGCTTGTGGGGAAGATGAAATTCCCCATCTGCCTTTGCAGAAAAAACCTGCAAAAATCCAGTGGGAAACAGCCTCTGGCACTGGCAGAGATGTGTGTGCCCATCCCACCCTTTGTGTGCTCCTCAAAACAGCTTCAGGTTGTTGTGGTGAAATGGGATATTACAAGATAACAGTGTGTACAGCTGAGAGACAACTTCACATCCAGATCATCCAGCAAAACGGATCTGCCTCCAAAATCCAGAGCAGGAATGCAGACACCACCAAACAAACATAAGCACCTTTAAATGATGCTGGCTATTGTTGAACAATAACAACTGAGTTCATTAGATAGCTACACAGATCAAACTGAACTTAAATTAACCTTGAAAAAAGGGGGAATCAGCACATTTCTCCTGTGTACAGCACCAGCAGTCGTGTGCTGTTGCTTCACTCTCTGTTTCATTGCTACAGACAATTTTTGTAAAGCATCCACAGCTTTTCAAACAAAGTGGAAGCCAAAAGATTGATAAGGACCTTGCTGGGCTGTGCTGCAGAAGGTCTCCTTGCAGACACATGGTCTTTAGTACTTCAAAAAGGAAGGCAATAACTCATTTTCCTCTGTAGAAGTGAACCCTTTTGATGAGCCCTGCTCCCAGCTTGGGTCTGTGTGGGAGCAGAGGGAAGTCAGGAGGGAAACCATCACTTAGTGCTGCCACAGCACCAAGTGCCTGCCTGCAGCACTAAATCAGAGACACAGCACGCTCTGCCTGACTTCTCAAAGGGGTCTGGGCAGGTGGAATCTCCTTCCCCCTCCCCAAAGTCCTGCCAGGCCCCAACTGAGCTGCCATCAGCCTTTACACCTCGTTACCTGTGCAAACCCCGAGACCTGGGATATTTCTCTGTCTGCTCTGGGGTGCCCTGACCCCCAGGGCAGCACTGTCTTTGACCCTCATTCATGGAGAAACTTTCCTAAACTCCAGAATAGACTGGAATCCACAAAAGTGTGAAATAGATTATAGAGAGTAGTGTAGGTATATCATTTGGTGAGAAATTTAGGTTTTGGGATTTTTAGTATGTTGTGGATGGAACAAGATGGAGGGCACAGGGTGTCATCCAGGGTTTCTTCTTCATGCTTCTTCTTCCTCCTTCTCCATGGGTTTGGGTGGCATTTTGTAATTGGGTGGAAAAGTCTGCATTGCAGCTCTTTGGGATCAGTTATTGGGTTAAAAGGGGAATAATCTGGGTGTCTGTTCCTAATTGGATAGTTTAGCTTTAAAAACCCTTGTACCAAGAGATTGTTGGCCATTTTTGTGGTGCTTTTCCAGTGTGCTGAGCCTTGTGTGGACAGCATGCAAAACTCTAGATAAGATAACATTAAACAACTACCTGAAGACTGAAAAGATCCAGTGCATCTCTTTCCTGATACAAAAACACTTCAGGAGAGTCAGGGGAGCCCCCTGGGAGGGCCCAGGCAGAGTCCCAGAATTTGGGGAATAAGCAACAGGTACCCAACAGTTCCCACAGCAGTGCTGAGCAGCACAAGGCACCAGAGGGGCAGTGATGGCAGGACAGACAGGACAGACAGGACAGGCAGGACAGACAGGACAGGCGGGACAGACAGGACAGACAGGATAGGCAGGACAGACACAGGACAGGCGGGACAGGCAGGACAGACAGGACAGACACAGGACAGGCAGGACAGACAGGATAGGCAGGACAAACAGGACAGGCAGGACAGACAGGACAGACACAGGACAGGCAAGACAGACACAGGACAGGCAGGACAGACAGGACAGGCGGGACAGACAGGACAGACACAGGACAGACAGGACAGGCGGGACAGCCTCTGTTTGTCCTTTTCCAGGCAGCCACACACAGAAAATCCTGGACAGCAAAGCAAGGTCCAGCCTGGGAGGGAAGGGCTGATTCACGTCTCTCAGGCCAGGCCTGTGGCTCACCTGCACTCAGGACAGCACACACAGGGGTCCCTCTGTCCTGTCCCTCTGTCCTGCCCTGCCAGAGGACCCCCAGTGCAAGCCCCTGCTCCCTGTGGCCCTTTGCACTATACCCCTTGTTTCCACTGGAACAATCCTGCTCCTCAGAACTTCATTCCCCCCATATTCCTTCATTTTCCTCCAGTGAAATATAACTGGGAAAGCTTTGAGGAGGCTCCAGACTTCATTTCAGCCCAAACAATTCCCAAATTACCACAATATCATGTACTGGTCTCAAAAACACCACACAACCACTACCTCCCCCCACAAAGGTTTCTCCCTAAATTCTTTTATGTCATTGATAAGCATCAGTTAATGAATAATAACAGCAGTAAATGCCTTAAAGGGACCAAAGCATGATAAGTAGCAGCCAGGAGTGGGCTGCCACAGGAGGGACCACAGATCAAAGGGGAATGCTGACTCAGCTGCTTTGCTGCTAGACTGGAACAATTTATCTGAATCCCAGTAGGTAGAAATTAAACTATTTGTAGAAAAAAAAAAAACACAAACCAACTTCAAAATGTGAAGGCCTCCCCCTAATATTTGTCTCCACTAAACTATGCATGAGAGCCTCCCACCCTTCAGAAAAAGGGATAAAGAAAGCAGGACTGGATTGTACTTGAAGAAATACAGCAGGGCAGAGGGAGGGCAGGTGGGACAGGCAAACAGTGACAAATAAACATGATGGCAACACTTGGCAAGGTGTTTCTGAGGTCTGAGCAGGATTTTGGAGGAAGTGGGCTGAGGCAGGGATGCAGCCATGTGGGAAGGGGAAGGAACAGGGTCAGAAGCAAACAGTGCCTCATGTTCTGGGGCACAGCCACTGCCATGGAGAGAGGAGAGGCACTGATCAATCCAGGGCTGCCAACTCGATGCGTTTTTCAGCAGAAACTCTTGGAAATGTTGGTGGAACAGGAGAATAAAGGCAGCTCCTTACCTTGGCCTCCAGAGTGTTCAGCCTCTCGCTCATGTCAGCCAGTCTGGTGCAGTTCATGCATTCTAGAGAGAACAAAACACACTCATGTCACAGAGAGAACAAAACACAGCCATGTCACACTGCCAGCTGCTCTGTGTGCTCACACACAGCTCCAGGCTGATCCCTTTATCCAGGGATCATGGAAAAGTCAGTCAAGATCAGTCATGAGGCAAAATAAATATCCAAATCCAGTGCACAGCTCACAGCCACAGCCACGTTACATGAACCTTGTTTGGGGATGTTCAGTGGGGCAGAGTGTGAAATGAAGGTCCCAAAATGCAGAAGGTAGATGAAATAAAAATCAGTTTTAAGATTTTTCATGCTGCCAACCAGCATGGCCTGCTGTCATAGGCAGAGACACTTGTCCTGGCACTGGTGCACGCTGGTGTGGTGTTGCAGACAACTTTTATGAAAAGTCCTTTCTTTAGGATTTTTTCTCCTGAGAAGCTGAGAGGCCTCAAGAACAAAATGTAAACATTGATTATCTGCTGCTGTGGAATGCAACAGGTGCATCTGTGATTGGTCTTATATGGTTGTTTCTAATTAATGACCAATCACAGTCAGCTGGCTCAGACTCTCTGTCCGAGACACAAGCCTTTGTTATTCCTTCCACTCCTTTTCTATTCTTAGCTAGCCTTTTGATTAAATCCTTTCTTCTATTCTTTTAGTGTAGTTTTAATGTAATATATATAATAAAATAATCAATCAAGCCTTCTGAAACATGGAGTCAGATCCTCATCTCCTCCCTCAGACCCCTGTGAACACCATGACAGAAGTATTTAACTCTGCTGCTTCCACAGGGCTGGGAATGTTGTCCTGTAGTCCCTGAGCCCCTACAGACTGCTCAGGTGCAGCTGAGGCTGCAGGGATGCAGAGGATGGAGGGGAAACTCAAAGGTTCCCTATGGCAAGGAATGGGTGAACATGGATTCTGCCCCGAGGGAACACCCCAATATTTGAGCTCTGCTGCTCCCCCTAACAAGATTTGCCCCCTGTTTCACAAGGCCCCCAGGGGACCTCTCCAGTCTCCATCCCCAGTCTCTTGCTGGCTTTGTGGAGCACATTGCCTGCCCTGGTGGCTCCCAGCCACACAAAGATTTGAGTGCATGGCTTGGAAGAACAGGAAGCTGGGCTGTTCCACCCCGGTGATTTACAGGCTAAAAAGATTGTTTGAGTGCTAACAGCAACCCACTGCATCCACTTTGCAAAGGAATTCTCACACTGGCCCTCTGTGAGGAGCTGTGTAGCTTCCCAAAGGAGCCAGACATAGATTTTCCACCTCATAATATACAACATTTTGCAGAAAAAGCATCTGATGCTTCAGGAACACTCAGATGGAGGGATTTCCTCACAGGTCAATACTGACATGGACTTTCTTTTATTTTTATTTTCTGCAATAGATCTTGGGCAATCTCTTTTGGCTTGAATTGACCCATAAACATGCAAGTGCCATAAGTGCACTGTCCTCTGGGGAAGGAAATGGGTGAGGTTTGTTTGGTCTGGATCTGCTTGTGGTGCGTGAAACAGGGAATTGGTTCCTGTATGGAACTGGCTTCAGGCTTTTGATCTTGCTCATCCCCACAGAAAGATAAGAGTGAATAAATCCAGTGCTCCCAGGAGCCAAGAGAGGCACCAGATGTGTTACAGAGCAAATAAAACACAGAGTCCTCTTCTCACTTCTGCTGGCTTGCACATATTAGTTAACTCCCACAGGTTTAGAGAGACTGACTTGAACTGCCTGGAAACCATCTCTGAGATGAACTGAGCACTTCAGGTCCCTCTGGAGAGCTGAGCTCATTAAAATGGGGTTTGTGCCACTCCTGTGTACAGGTGAATCAACCAGCTCCCCAGGGGAAGGACAGGCTTCAGAACCAGCACCAGTCCAGCAGCTCTCTCTGCTCTTGAAGAACATCTCAAAGAGCCCCCTCAGGTGCATTTGCAACAGCAAAGGTTTGATTGAAATGGACAAAGTGACAGAAGAGGAGAGAAACCAGCAGTGTCACTGCATGTGATATTTGTACTAATATGATCTTCATGTCAGTGCTGTTGAAACAGGCAGAAAACACAGCCTGGGTCAGAAATAGAACTACTTAAGTTCAGGCTGGATTTGATCTTTGATCCTTTCTGTTGTGAAATGCCTGGAAACACAGATCCACACCCAAGGTACTTAGACTGGGCCCAAAAGACATTTAAATAATCCAGAAAGTGGATATCCTCATGCAAAAGACCTTACTAAGGCAAGAGTCCTGCCAACAAATCCATGTGACATTTATTTATCTGACCAACAGGCAGACAAGGCTTTGGAAGGCAGAGATGAATGCTCAGGGCTGCAGAACTCTTCAGGGGCTGGAATCCACAGCTGTCCTTGCAGGAACACTGAGAATGGTGGTGACAAATCGAGCTAATAAATATCTTCCCTAAGCACGATGCTCTGAAGTATTTAGTGTCTGATCTTGATGGCTGCTGGTTCCAAGGCCTGAGACTCTGAAGCTGAATTTTCTGATCAGGGTGGAAGCAATCTGTGTTACTTAGAAGAGCTTGAGAATCTCACATCATTATTTCTCATGGAACAAATATAACCCTGGGGCAAATGCACACACTCTCTGACCTGGGACTGCAGACCAGACGCTTTCCATATCTGCAGAAATCCATCACTTGTTGCTACACAGAACCACAGTTTATTTCTCTTCTATTCCTAGTTGGCAGATTTGTATTTTTCCAGCTAAACCCTGAGAAAGGAGTTGTGATTTCACTCTATGAATCCCAACCTCAAAACACATGGTAGGATTTGTTTTAGAAATATTCCAGCAGGGAGGATAAATAATTGAGATAATGAACATGAGACAGTACCAGCATATCCTGTGACACCCAGTCTGTCTCCACAACACTGTCCCAGCACCTCTCTCCCTTCCCATTCCTCCTTTCAGCTGGAATGCAACTGCAGGGATGGAAAATTCTAATGCAGAGAAGAGATGGAAGACCTCACATGCTGGAAAATAACAACCCAGGTACTCTGTACCAGCTGTGACTCCCTTAACCCTGACACAAAAGTTGATATTTCAACCCATCTTTGATTAAAGATCAGCCTCCAGTGCTGCAGCTTTGCCAACAGGAGATGATCTGAGCACTCCAGATCTGATCTGAGCTTCCAGTCTGGATACACCCCTGAGAGTGACCTAAAGCAGAGAGTGATGACTTCAGGTTCCTTGTTAACCTGGCACTCCTGCTCTGCATAATTTCATTATTAAATAGTTGCACACTTCACCTTCTCAAGCCTTCAAACTCAATTCCTAACAAGGACAGTGTGGTAACAGCCTGATACCAGCAGGGCTCTGATGATTTCAGCACAGTTATCACAGTGGCACTGAGGGCAGTAAAAGAGGAACCAGACCAGCTTTCAGCATGGGGCCACAGGTCAGTTTTGTGTGAGAAGGCAAAAAACCTCCTGGCACCTCTGCCCCATTTCTCAGCTCTGACAGCCCACACTCATTTGTACACCCAGAGTCTCTGCAGAATATTAAAAGAGCTTTTGGTTTCCCCACAGCCAGATGCTCAGTAGATATAAATTGCACAGCTCAACTGAAGTCAAGGGATCAAGGCTCTGTCTCTCTTTTTCTTGATGGATTGCTCCAAAATTTGTGTTTCAGAGGGGAGGCAGAGGAGGTGGTTTATAGCATATGAAAGGGGGGAGAATTCTGAAATCACAAAGCCTTTGTTTAAACAAATAAAGTCTTTGCAGCCATTTTTTTTCAAGACCATATTTTACTATTACAAGAAACTTCAACCTTGCAGTGCAATGGGGCATAGCACACAGGCAGGCCCAGGGACTGAGAATCACATCTGCAGCTCATGCTTCAACCTGCTCAGACTCCAAACAAGGCACTTCCCCCCTCCCAGGATCACTTTCCTTTCAACCATTGTTAGCTTAATGTAAAGGATCCAAGGTCAAAGGATGAAAAAGGACCAAATGTAACATATATGCAGAGGAACAAATAAAATACTTAATTTTTGTGCCACAACTTGCCTGGCAGCTCTTCCCTGTCCATCTGATCTAGTCCAGCACTTTCATTGCATGGCATGCACAGAGGACAGGCTGGGTGATCCCCAGGGCAGGGCAGCAAACCAGAGCTGCCAACAGCCCATGCTGGAGCTCTGGGAAGGGAACAGCAGCTCCAAGGAACTGAACACAACAGCTCTGAGTGTGCAGCAACTGCAGCATCAGCTCCTGCAGCAGCACAGCCACAGCTCTGCCCTGACACATCAGTGACACAGCTACAAGAACATTTTGTCTGTCCAAGCAAGCAGGAGAGCAGCTTTTCTCAGCAGACACCTTCCCCCAGGACAAGTTCAGAGCAGTCTCTGAGCAAATCTGGAAGAACTCAGCTAAATTCACCCAGTGCACCATGTTTCTTTGCAAAGAGATGAACTCAAAACTCCCAAATAGGAAGCGCCATTAACTCAGTGAGCACCCAGGATCTCATGCACTGATGTTTTATTGGACACTCTTGAGAGAAACCACCAGACCACTGACCCCTCCATCCCTACTGCCACACACATTGGACATTTTAGCCAGAGAAAGAACAGTGACACTTTCTGACACTGCCACAGGAGGAATTTCAAGTCAAATTCCACAACAGAAATATGAACACGGATCTTCTGTGCCTACCTAGGTGGCCCCAGCTGGGGGACAGCCAGCCTGGGCCTGCATCTCCACCTCTCTTTAATTTGTCTGATTTGACCCTTCCAGCCTTTTTACATGGTTACTGAGTTTCCTTAAGTAGTTTATGTTCTGGCCCTTTGCAAAAGCTTTCGCCAGTGCCTGTGAAGGATAGCAGGCCCAAGCCATAAATCACAGCCAACCTGGGATCTGTTTTTTCAACACATTTCCTCTAATGAGAGTCAGATGTTGGCTAGATAGGCTTTATTAATTGTGCTTGTTTAGAGCAGGCTGTGTGTGACTGGGTTTGAGCATGTGAAAGGCTGACAGCAGGCAGGGAGGGGATGGACACCTCTGTCACCCAGTAGCCTCTGGCCTGAGGAGCAAAGGCTCAGCAATCAAAGGGAGGGAAGGGCTCTGACCCTGGCCACAGCTCCAGCCCCAGTAAAGCCAGAGCAGGAGCTGTTTCTGCAAGGGGAAGCTCTCTGAGTTTTGTTTAGTGTAGGATCATTAAGACTCCACCGCTCTGTTTTTACTGCCCTGATATTTATTTGCTGTGTGCATTGTAAACCACAGAATATCCTCAGCTGGAAGAGACTCAAAGATCATCCAGTGCAGCTCCTGGCCCTGCACAGACACCCCAACAATCCCACCTTGGGCATCCCTGGAGTGGTGTCCAAGCTCTCCTGGAGCTTTGGCAGCCTTGGGGCTGTGCACTCGCTGCCTCTTCTCCCCAACACTTCCCATGTCCAGCTGCACCAAATCTGTGTTCTGGCAAACCTTGCAGGCTCCAGCCTGGCCACAGCCTCACCCTCCAGCCTGCATTTACTCTTCTGTTCACTCAAGAGTGGAACTCTGATTCTTTGGGGTCCCTTCCTGCTCAGACCATTCTGTGATCCAGGTTCCACTCTGGACTGGCAGAGCCCCACAACATCTCCCTCATCCTGCTCATCAGCACAATTAAAACATCTCCCACATCAGGAACCTGGAGCTCAGAGAAACTTAAAGATGGTGTCTTTGATCAAAGGGGGTTTGTTCTTTCCCACAGTTTTCACATCAGGATTTTGCAGGCTGGGATGTTTTATCTTCACCTGGAAATTGTGAGTTATTAGGTTGCCTATCAATATGAAACAGAACACCTCCAGAATATTTCTGCCTTTTTACCTTCATTCCAGATAATTCACCATCTCTGCTACGAGACCCCAATCACTGCCAAAATTCCCCCATTTGCAATGTCTCTCATATCTCTGTTATAACAACCCTTCCCCTTAACTTTACTGGCTATCTTTAAAAAGCAGCTCAGATTTCCTTTCTTATGAGAACTGCTATCTGATCCTTTTCCTCTTGTAAAGTGTTCATACTTCATTTTCATGTCTACTTTCTTCTTTTCCTTCTTAAAGAGGAAAAGGCGCTTTTTTCCCATAAACAAACAATAAATGTTTTTTCATTATCAGGATATTCAGTGATTTTGAAATGTCTGTAAGGAAAACCTCAGCAAAACTGAGTGAAAATCAAGTTTACCACAAAATGCAAATTACTCCAAGTTGTTGGAGTAAAAACTACAATTCAAGAAGCTACACAAAATTTGGTACATTGTTTCAAGTGGAAAAAATAGGTGAAAGTTTTAAAAGTTTTGCAATATTATCTCTAGGGGGTTTTATTAAATTATTTTTCATACCTTCTGAATTAAATGTTTCAGCCTTAAGTTTTGAATAGCATTTTTTAAAAATCTCGCTTAAATTAAAAATAAATGAACATATTAAATAGTCTTAAGTGAAAGTAAATGGTTTAGTTTGGGTCAAAAGAAACAATTCTGGTTGACCCAAACCCATATTTTAGTTATTACACTGTGTCAAAACCTTAACATTTTCTATTTCAGATTCTCCCAAATAATTTTGCTTTCCATTTTTTTTTTATTTGGCAAATGAAGCCAAAACCCCTCCATTATACCCAGGTCTATTCTTAAATACTCATGTTGTTTTATTTAAGATTTCACACATGCACACTCCCACCCCAGTCACTAATTTTATCCTCAGTTCCTCTCAGCCTGGGGATTTGTGCTTTTCCCCATCCTGCTGGTGAGGCTGGTGCTCTGTCAGCGTTTGGAATTTGATCAGGATCATTCATTCACAGGCAACCATCAGCTGTGAGATCCATGTCCAAGCCATCTCTATCTGTCAGAGGGAGGTTTAGCAGGGAATGGCTGGGTTTTGATGCAACATTTTTGGATAGAAATGCATCATCTTTATTTTTACAAGGACATTTCACTAACACAGCCTGACTGAAGTTACCCTGAAAACAAAGATTTTACCTGTCCAGCATGTTTGCTAAAGCCTTGCTGACTGGAGCTCCAAGTGATGCTGGTGTCACTGGGGCTACTCAATAATTTTGATATTGCACCAAACAAACCCTGCCCTGGTTCACAGGGCATGGCAGCAAAGCAGACAGCAAATAAAAGGACAGAAAATACAGAAAAATAGGTAGGAGGAACAATATGTATCTAGAAACCTCTCACAGCAAGACAAATCTAAACTAGATTGAAAGTCCCCAAATTGAAAGAGGGATTCCACAGGTTTTCCAGCCAAGGAAGCTGAGGGCATGATGTCCACAGGGCCTGGGGCTCCTTCCCAGGGAAAACACTACAGTGAGTCCAGCCCTGTGCCAAAATCCCATGTTTGATCCCACCATCACTGAGCTAAATTAATTTTCCCTCAATCCCTGCTCTATGACATGGAGGGAAACTTCATGGGACCCAGAGAAGAACACACAGAAACTCCACTACACTCAAAAGTTCCTCTCACATTGAGATGGCTTCACATCCCTCACAAAGCAGACTGCAAGTTCAGGGACATGGACCAAAGCTTGCCAAAACTGATGCATTCAAATCCCAGAAAGAGAAAAGAAGGTCTTAGAAACACTTTGAAAAGGAGGTATCATCAAATGAAATGCAATTGAAGGAAAATCAAAAAGAAAATCAGGAGTTTTAGTGACTACAAGGAAGTGTTCTGGGAGAAAATGAGATGCAGTGCAAAGGAAGCTGAGGGCAGGATGTCCACAGGGCCTGGGGCTCCTTCCCAGGGAAAACACTACAGAGTGCATCCTCACTATGCCAAAATCCCATGTCTGATCCCACCATCACTGAGCTGAATTCATTTCTCCTCAATCCCTGCTGTATGACATGGAGAGAAACTCCATGGGACCCAGTGAAGAACACACAGAAACTCCACTACACTCAAAACTGCCTCTCACGTTGAGACGGCTTCACATCCCTCACAAAGCAGACTATTTCTCCCTGCTGGGAGAAGCAATCACAGGGAAAATGCAGTCAAAATATGGTGCAGTGTAAGATGAAATAAGGAAGCAGACAGGACAAAAGGAAACATTTGAATCAGGCTCACAGTGAAGTCTGCAGGGACTCTCACAATATTGGTTCTGCACCTGTGTAACACAGGACAGGGACTCTCTCACAGTCTGGAGCCAAGCAACGTGTGCTGCGCTGGGGTTTGTGTTTCATAGAGACACTCCAGAGCCAGACAAGCAAGGTTTCCTTAGTGAACCTCATCCAAAGTTAACCATTAGATAGATAGCAAACATGCATCATGTTTCCAGTTGGGATTTCTGACCTCAAATTCCACCCCTGCTTTGAGTTTTATTACTTGGGGCTGCAGAGCTGCAGGGCAGCTCTAGGGTTGGACATCTCCTCTCTGCTCAAAGTCCCTGTAACCCACAAACCTGTGACATTCAGGATGCTCAGTCAAGCTCTAGTTGTTCCTCATCCTGAACATTTAGCACTGGCTTCCTTTAGCCAAGAAAAAAAAAATCAGCTGAAAGGCCAATAAGGAAAAGAACTCTTTAAGCCACTGAAAAGGATGGTCAGAATTCAGAAGAATTTGGCTCCCTGAGCATCAAAATACTGTTTGCACATTCTTTCTCCAGCAAATGCACAATGATGATGATGATGATTGTTATTATTACTATTGCCAGGGGCACTTTTGCAAAGGTTTGATTTCCCACGTCAGCATTTCAGCCTCAGGGTCACCACACCATGGTTTGTTCATTCTCCCCCACTCCTTCCCTCCCTCCTTGGGGCTCTGAAGGGCCCCCACAGCCCTCACCCAACACCCCAGCCCTGCACAAGGCCAGTGAGCACTTGGAGCTGGGCTGGAATGGCTTACAGGTCCAGGACTGTCACAGACATCTTTTATGAAAAATCCTTTCCTTAGGATTTTTCCTCCTGAGAAGCTGAGAGGCCTCAGGAACAAAATGTAAACAATGATTATCAGCTGCTGTGGAATGCAACAGGTGGATCTTTGATTGGCCCATGTTGGATGTTTCTCATTAATGGCCAATCACAGCCCAGCTGCATTGGACAGAGAGTCCAAGCCACAAGCCTTTGTTATCATTCCTTCTTACTCTATTCTTAGCCAGCCTTCTGATGAAATCCTTTTCTTCTATTCTTTTAGTATAGTTTTAATATAATATATATCATAAAATAATAAATCAAGCCTTCTGAAACATGGAGTCAGATCCTCGTCTCTTCCCTCATCCTCAGACCCCTGTGATCACCATCACACAGGACATCCCTCAAGCACCCTCACTCTGCCTCCTGCTGCTGTTACCCTTTATCTAAATCCCCCTGAGCTCTGCATGGTCCTTACAGATGTGAGCAGCAGCAAGAGCAATCCTTCCCACATCTCCCTGCAGCTGTGATTTTGTTCTCCAGGACACCCAGGGACACTGGGCTTTCAGGGGACGCAGCAAATCCCTCACATCCTCTGGTCTCCATCATGTGAAGAAAAAGGTAATAACATTTGCATCCCATTACTGGGGAGCACAGAGCTGTGCAAAGGGCTTTTTGTTTGGGTTTGTTTTCTGTTGTTGCCTTGTTAACTTCTGGGTGAAGGAAAATTAGTAGAGGAAATATCTGCTTGGGCTTAGCCAGGCACATTTCAGTTTCAGCTTCAGATTTTTAACTCTTCTAAAGAAGCTACACCTCCAAATAATTTTAAATTGAAAAAAATCAAAGGATATTCATAATCAAAATGTTTTCCAGGATTTCTGCATTCTGTTGTTTTAATCAAAACCTCAGTAAACACTTCCCAAACATGGGGATCTATTCACTTTCTGATGGGACCAAGCCTTTAATCACCATTTGCCTATTTGCACTTTCTCTGCCCTGTGACAAACAGCATGTCCCCAAGAGCCCTCATGCTGGTGGCAGTTTGAGGAGCCTCATTTTGAGGTTCTAGATGATTCCACCCTGAAACTCACCTTTAAAATGCCTTAAATGGCAAGTTCAGACCCATGAATGAAGGACTAGCACGTGGGGAGATTTCTTCTGGAGCATGGCAAGCATTGGGTAAGGCTGGCTGTCAGCCAATCTTCTCTCCCAGCCTGTCACCCCACACACTCTGCCTCAATATTATGTTACTTTTACAGCTGTGGAGTTCTGACAATGAATTTTGACCCTCCCTCTGAGCACTGATGAGGAACAGGGAGAAGAGTCCAAAATGGATAAACTCAGAATGGTGCAATTTGCTTGCAATACACCAAGAAGGAACTGGATACCTCCAGAGACACCTCCATCCCTCCAACCCCACACCCTCAATAGTCACTTCTGAGCACCAGGCAACAATACACTGACAAAAAAAGCTCCAAGTATGGCTTTCAAATGACACAGATCAAGCTTTAGAGGCCAATGCACAGTCACTGGTGCCTGCTGGCAACAGGGGTGATTTTGGCACTTTAAAACAAGCACAGGGCCAGATTGCAATGGGAAGCAACAACCATAATTCTCCTGCAGTCAGAGAGCTCCTAGGTTTTTTACCCACTGAGTTTAGCCCCAACAGTACCATACAGAAACTGGAGGGCACTTCATCAAATCAAAGCTCTTAACTGTTTAAGTTCATCTTTCTCCATGAAATGTGTCTGCAAGACACTCTCAGGCACTTCACCAGAGGTAATTGCCTGAACCCAAACCATCACAGCCCACAAATCCTTTAAACTTTGAGAACTGACTTAATGCTGAACAGCTGCCAGGCCCTCACTCTCCTGCAGCCATGGGAACAGCTTTTCTTATCAATAAATGGGGATTCCTGGGTGTGCAACACCAGGAGTGGCACTGCAAACAAATGCCTCTGTTTGGAGATTAGGAAATGCCAGCCAAAATGTGCAAAGTGCAGCTGGAGGCCGAGCAGGATGCACATTCCCACCACAGCATGGCCTAGTCCCTTTGCAGAGGTGGGGAATGAGGGCACAGGGGGTGTTTGCTGGCAATTGCTGTGCTGCCAAAGGCAAGGCACTGAGCTCTACTCAGCTCAAAGAGAAGCACTGGGCTACCTCCAAGAACCATTGGTAAATGAGGACTTGAATGGTGACAATTGCATCAGGACAAAAGCAATCTCCTATTTTAGCCCAATTAGTGCTGTGCTAAATCATCAGCCTGGGCCTTGCCTTTTGCAGGGGAAGGAGACACATCTGTGAGGCTCCTCTCTCTGCTGCATGTGGTTTGTGTTATCCACCAGCACAATATGCATAAACTAATGCTGGTCTACACTTACACAGCACCTCATCTGGAAATCTGAAAGGGATTTATGAATGGTGGGCATCTGTGACATGTTACAGATGGAAATGGAGGCACACAGGGATTCAGTAATTAGCCCCAGACTTGCACAATGAGTCAGCTGCAGAGCAGAGCCCATTATTTGTTCTGTAGTAACATCTAGCGTCCAAATACAGAGGGAGAAAAGGCTTTCTCCCCAAAAAGTGTACAAGCACACCCAAAAATACCATCCATGCCTGTGTTCAGACCAAGACTGTTGAGGAACAGCCTAAAGCACAGTCTCCCCTGGCACACAGGTCTCCTCATTCTTGAAATACAAACACAGGCAAGCAGAGGGGTTAATATGCCTGCAAGTTTGTCTGCTTTTTCCACATCAGTTGATCTAATAAAAAAGATTGATTCTCCCCACAAATCTGGCCTCACTTTAGCAAATCACTTGATTTGACACAAAGGACCGTATTCAGATAGCTTAAATTCCACTTCACTCCCTGAAAGTGAAGTTTCTAATGGGCTGAAGCCTCAGAAACAGCCAATAGCAAAGGCCAGGCAGAGACACCCACCTTGGGAAGGGCTGGAAGTGCCTGAGTGCAGCCAGAGGCATCTGCAGATCTCTCTGTACTGCAGTGCTTAGGAAGAACATTGCAGTGTGAAAGAAAACACACAGACCTTCCTGTGCCTTTGGGAAACATGGCGGCAGCTCCTCACACTTCTGAAAGCCTCCCAGTGCTAAATATAACACTGTTATTACCAGCCCACCTTGTCTGAGGTGACAATCTCAAAATGTTGAGTGCAGATGACCAGGGTGCAGAAAAAGCCCATAACCACATCCAAGAAATACTGTCTCTGCCTTGCTGCCTGGTCCCACACTTCCAAAGGGTTTAGCCCACATTCTAAAATCAGAGTGTCATTTGGAAGCTGAATGACTAAAATTAAGCCTGCACCAGAGAACTTTGAAGCGATTTTTAACATCATTTTGGAGATTTACCACACACAGCTCATGCTTTAGCAAGCAACAAATCAGCTTTCATTCACTTTCAACCTTTAAAACCAGTTTGGTTTTCTCAGGAAGGCTGTTCCAAGACACTCAGACACAAGGAGACACCAGGCTGCTGGATGCCAAGGGCTGAGGAACCTCAAGGGAGAGCCTGCAACTGCAAATGAGGCCACAGCCACCCTCCCTCTGAGGACTCAACCCAGATAAACCCATCCCTGGCTCCTCTCACGTCCCACCCCAAAAGATTGATGAGAAGCAGACTGAGGAAAATAGAGGCTTGAGCTTTAATGGCAAGGATAGTACAACAGGTCCGCTGAGACAGCCCCAGGAGCCTCAGACAGTGAACCCAGCAAGGAGAAGGAAAGTGAAAGCAGGGTGGCCTTTCCCAGGTGTTCATCAGGCACCTCCTGGGCAGTTCCCAGAGAGAATCAGGCCATTCCTTTCCCAGATCCTCGAGGGAAACTGAGGCAGAGAGCAGGCAGAGACTCACACCCCCCCTCCCAGAAGCAAAGGGCACCCCAGGCTGGCACTGCCCCCCTCCCCCAGGCTGCTGGGCTCTGCCCATGGTGCCACTTACGGTCCTGGCTGGGAGAGGAGCCGAGCTGGGGGCCAGAGGAACCTGCGGGGGAGACAAGGAGTGAGCACTGAGACAGGGAGTGAGCACTGAGACAGGGAACCTGCATTGAGACAGGGAACCTGCATTGAGACAGGGAACCTGCATTGAGACAGGGAACCTGCAGTGAGACAGGGAACCTGCAGTGAGACAGGGAACCTGCAGTGAGACAGGGAATGAATGAGCACTGAGACAGGGAACCAGCACCGAGACAAGGAATGGTCACTGCTCATGGCAAAGCCTGGCCCAGCACAGCCCTGCCTCAGCAGGGGAAGCAAAGCAAGCCTGGGTGAGGAACAGGAGCACCTCCATTGCCCCTGAGCCAGCAGCAGCCCTGGCATGCACAGCACACACTGCCCTCCCAAAACTGCCCCAAAGCTCCTCTGGAAATGGTGCTTCCAGTGAGGATGTGACAGCCTGGCCACAGAGAGAGCAAGCAGGATAAGTCTTACCATGAATTGGCCTGGGAAGCTTTAGGGAGTTGGAGATAAACAGTGATAGTCAAATATTAAAATCATCTGCAGGTGGTGTTTTTTAACAATCTGCTTTGCTGGTTTTCTCATAGGTTGTTTACAAATGTTTACAAAAAGACATTTACAATGTCTTGTTAATTAGCCAAGCATGTGAAATGCATTTAGTAAATGACCAATCAGGTCCACCTGTGGCAAACTAAGGTCTAAAAAGAAGAGAGGATCAAATAAACATAGGGGCTTTTGCCATTTGCCTTCTGATATGATGCTGTGTCATCTCTGATTCAAAGGTGACACTTCCAGGAAATACAATTCCATGAATTTCAGCCTCAGACAAACCTCCTGGAGGGAACAGGCTGCAGCATCCACCCTGGCTCAGTGTGAAAGGGGCAGGGGTTGGGGCTGGGGTGGGTTTTGGGGTAACAGCAGTTGCTACTTCCATCACACACAATGGGGAATAAATGGTCCTAGGTGCCAGGAGGGAGAGCAGCTGCTGTTGGTTTGGGTGAGCCATGGGGAGAAGAATCCAGCACCTTTCCAGCTGCTGGTGCATGTGCTAAAAATGATGTTTGTGACAAAAAAAAAAAGAGAGGGGGTCAAGGTGGGGAGAAAGCCTTTAGCAGTATGGGCACAGCAGCATCTCCTAATGCTTAGAAAAACAGAGTGCACTGCAGAGGGGGTGTCTGCCCCCAGCTCTGCTTCTCAGCTGCTTTGGTCACCTTCCCTCTACAGGCTTTTTCTGTTTCCAAGTGTAAAGCCAGAGATGACGACTCCAACTGCCTTTACAACCAGTCTGAGGTCTGTGAAGACCTAATTATTTAGGTCTGTGAATCACAAAGCACTTTCATCTGGAAATATATGAGCAAATCTGTATCTGTGTTTTGTGACTAAAAGGATAATAAAAGGAAAAAGAAAAATGCTAAACAAGCTGAGAAAATAATTGTTTTAGTAGGAAAAACTTCCCCCAGCAGCAGAGGGTGACAGTCCCACTGAAGTGATGGATATTAGTCATGATCACACACATAAAACCATCTTGAAGATACTAACTGCAAACAACTGTTACAAGAGTTTACAAGAGTGTGTTTGTTGTACCAGTGTCTAGAAACATCACATTAAAACCAACCAAACAAGATCAGATAATTGCTTTGAATGTGGTTTTTGTTAGTTTGGGGTCCTGGATGGGTTTGTGCAGAGGCCTGGGAAGCTGAGCAGCCAACTTGCTCACAGTCCTACCCATCCTCACTGGCAGGAACAGGAGGTGCTGGTGTATTTACACCAGTGCCAATCTGAGCAATGTCTGGAGCCCCTTAGGACCCTCACAGAGTCACTGAAGCCCACACACATTTCTTTGGAGGATGATGCTTTAACTTTCCTCCAGCTCTGCTGTGTCACTCAACCTTTGTGCCTTCTATTGAAAAGCTGCAGAACTCACAGCAGTGGGGCTGTTTTACTGATAAGAAATAACAAACATCTGAGTCCCAACATGAACTACTGTCTCAAGTGCCTTCAATCCAGACCCAGGGAAACCCACAACTGGGACCCCACATCCCAAAGAACCTCAAATCTGGTTACCCTTGGCCACAACAGCTGCCCTGCATGCCAGGGAAGGACACATCAGCTGCAGGAGTGCAGAGAAACAAGAACTGAGCTTCACATTTGAACCCCAAGTCTGGCAGAAGCCTCCCCTGTGCTCTGACACTGTCAGCACAGCCTGAGGGGCTGCATCGAGGCACCACTTTGATCCTGAGTGAAGGGGAGGAAAATTAATCTTGTCTTTCACATTTAAGGAATTAAGAGCAACCAAGCACATCCTGCATGAGATTTTTGGGAATGGGTGGTCACAGAAAATGGCAAGTTTCTTTGGTGCTGGAAGCCCTGCACCACTACAGAGCATCCACATTACCTGCAAGCCATAACAAAATGCTCAAAACCATATGGTTTTGCACTCTTATCCCAATAATAGAATAATCACTATGTAATAAATTTTCTTTCATCATTCAACCATTAACAGCAACTTCAAACCACCGAGTTCTGCTTCTACTTTGAGAAGCAGAGAAAGATTCCAGTTTAGTCTTTTCCAGATGAAATTAGATAAATGTTTAATGCCTTCTGCAAGATCTGCAGAGTCAACAAAAATACTAAAGGCCAAATCCAGAGGGATCCTGTTAACTAACTCAAGATCCATCTAGAGTTAAACAGCATCCACAGTGAGAACAGAGTTTCTCCCTTTGCACAACAGTGTCAGGTCAAGATCAATGACATTAAAAAAATGTTTGCTAGGTCTTTTCTGTAATAGCAACAAGAAAGAAAAAACCAAACCTCAAGAACTGTAACAGAAAGGCCAGTCAAAGGTAGAAATGTATTCCACAGCCCTGTGCAGAGAATCCATTTCTGGACATCTGCCTAAAACTCTGCATCCGCCTTGTGCTGGCTCAACCCCCACTGCTCTTGGCAGGTGAGATAGAAAATTGGTTATAAAATGAGCTCTATATTTTATAAGTTTCATAAACATTTTTTTGAAAAAAAAACCTGGAATATGAGGTATTCTCAGAGATTCTGTGCCAGAGAGTAATGTGGTCTAACTTGGAAACAGAGTTACCACCTGTTCATGGCAACTGCTCTTTTAATCTTCATTTCTGTTTTATGAGCTGACCAACACTATTTTATTAGCTGACAATTAGTTTAGGTTGATTTAATTAAGCAAAATTGAGTACAATCCCTCTTTCTTCCAGGGCAAACGTTTTGCAGGATTAGGGGTATGAGCAACTTGGAACCTGTATCAATAAAGTTAAATTCCAGATCTTTTTGTCAAAAACAATCCCATGACTGTCCAGGTAAATACCCGTTAGAGGACGCAGAGATGTTCCAGGTGTTATAAGAGAAAAATAGGTGTTCTAAGGAAAAAAATAAAAATGTTCTAAGAGGAAAAGAGATGTCCTAAGAGAAAAAGAGATGACCTAAGAGAAAAAGGTAGGCTCTGGCTGCCTGGGGAAAGCTAGAGGTGCTCAAGCCACTTGTGGTTAAGTTTAACTGTTTGAGTTGCTACCTTGGCTTTTAGAATGAGTGCCTGCAGCTCATGGAGGGACACTTCCAGATAAGGAGAAAGGTGAAAAATAACCCAATCTGGAGATAGTAATTGATAATTTTTCAAGGAGATAATTTTTCAAGGAGATCAATTCCTTAATCCATGTGGCCGTTCCACTGTGGCAGTGGGACAGAAAGGGCAGAGCAGGGTGGGAGGAGGAGCAGGCACAGGGAGGGAACAGGGAGTGGAGCAGCCCCTGGGAAGGAAGGGGCTCATGGAGCTCCTGCAGGGATGAGGACATGGTCATTGCCTGCCATGCCAGGCAGCTCATCAAAAATCTGCCCATATCAGCACAAGGTCATCTGCACCTCAAACAGCTGCCTCCAAAATTGATGCAGCACAGGAGACAAGGCTCAGTGATTGCTCTTTTCTGCCAGTGTTTGTTCTCCCGTGAGCAAATACCCTCATGCACCAGCATTTGGGCTAAGGAACCACATCTGCAAAGTGCTGCATTAGACAGGATGGGGTGGATAATGTCTTTAATGTCTTTGGGTTTGGCCTTGCTTGTGGTTGTAACTGTTTTCTTCTTTATTTTTTCCCTTGAATATTTAGTATAGAGCTGTACCAAGAAGGAATTCCCACCTGGGCAAACATCTCAGGTTTAGCACAAACTCAGCCTTGCACACAGACAGGAGTCAGGTATCAGGCTGAGAGGATTCAGCCTTCCTCAGGTTGTACAGATGTTTCTTCTTGGTTCATTTTAAAGATTCGAAGCAATAATTGACCAAAATCAGCAACCTTTTGAGTACCAGGTAAACTTGAGTAAAATACTCAAGGATGAGCTTCCTCATGTCACAATTTCTTGAGTCCCACCTTGCAACAAGACAGAACCCAGTGGTAATTCTATGTACAAAGCTTGTAATAGAGGTTGTAGCCACAACTCAGCCCTAGAGGACAGATAAAAATGACTGTAACAGTAGTAGAGGCTCGGGTGCAGTTCAGTGCAGACAATTTTGCAGTCAAATGGCTCTTCTGTAAGATATATGTTGCCTTTGACTCTTAGTGAGCCTTGAAAAGTGAGCCACCACCATCAGTTATAACTCCCTGGCAAGGAAAGCACTAATAATTCTGACTAATTGTCATGGAAAGTTACCCTGATTGCAAATTTGACAGTTATAAAAATCCAATCCTGGAATTCCAAACAGGCCAGGAACATAATTAGGCTGTACATTTTAACACCCTCTTGATCAATGGTGGGGTAATGGAGACCCTTCCAAGGGCTTTGTTTTGAAATGAATGGCGCCATATTGATGAAACAGCTTGGACCCAAACCAGAAATTAAATTGAAAGTTTAAACAATGCAGCTGTATTTTATCATCCTGTATTGTCAAGCTTTAACAAAAATAGCTCCTAAACAGAGCCACATGTTTTGCCTGTTGCCCAAAAACTGAAGGTGAATTTTAAAACCCTTTCCTAAGCTGCAGGATGCCAAGATTTTTCAGCTAGAAGTTATTATTAGGACACAACAGTATTTCATATAAGCCCTGACAATGGTTTTGTATGGTTTCTGTAAAAGCAACTTCATTTTTTACATCAGAGATGGCTCAGATGAGTGACACTTCAAAAAAATGGAACCTCTGCTATGTATTTCTTCTTTTCCATGTACATGTGATAAAGGCAAAAATAAAACCACATTTCAATCATCACAACAACCAATACAGGGAGTCTAAGTTGGATTTCCCACTCATCCTACATATCATTAATGAAAATTGTCAGCTGCCTTCTAATCCCTGGACCTGGAGACAGATTTAGTGAGGGTCTATCAGGTATTTCAGTGTCACTGGGAAACTTGCAGGCAGCTTTTACTCTGAGAGTTATCTCCTGCCTTTAAGGATTAAGATATGATTTAAAAAACACTTGTTAGTTACAACATTCCAAGAACCAGATCTTTGATTTTTCTAGCAAATTGGTCATGATAGAGGAGACAGAAAATGTATAATGAGAATTAGTCTCTTTAATATCCAAGGATGGATTTGCACAGCTGGAAAATTAGGGAAAAACTCTGGGGTTTGGTTTGTAATCTGTTCAAATAGCCTAGAGGATTTTAGGGGGTGCAACTCATACAAATTAAATGGTATTCTACTGCATTTATTTATTGGAGTATAGTATTGCAGCAAGATGGCAAAACTCAGTTCCACATTGAGCAAAAAAATCTGCTGAAAACCAAAGAGCACATTAAGCTCTACCAGCCTTTCCCATAAAAGTTTAAGTGTTCAACCTCAGTTTTGAATATCCATAATCCCAGAAACAAGACCAAAAAAAGCTCTGGGGCTGTGAGCCTCCAGTGGAATGGGTTCAATGGCTCAGCCCTGCCATGTGCTCCAAGGATGAGGTATTTCAGTTGGATCTCTGAGGAAGCTTGCAGAGGGGTGCACACAACTTTCATCTCGGTCCACCAGGGGAAGGAAGGGAGATGAGACACGAAGAGATAAAAAAGCTGAGAACAAAGAGGTCCTTGCAGTGCCTCCAGCCCCCCTCATGCTGGATAAACACGTCTGTCAGAGCCTGAGGTCAGGCCAAAACCTCTGATGGTGCTGCTCTGCAAGCCTGAGTGTCTTTTATCTCCCTGTACAACTCAGGCTTCCCAACAGCACCAGGACCAGCTTATCCAGAACGTTTTCATGGAGTGTCACCCATTTCCTCCTGCTGGAAGAGCTGGACACTGGGTGCCAGCACTGAAACCAGCACCACAGCAAGGGCGGTGGGAGCTGCTGTCCTGGCACAGCACCAGGATCCCCAGGAGCAGGACAGGACAGGACAGGGACAGTGCCCTGCTGCAAGGCAGAGCTCCCCTGGGACTGGAATTTAGGCAATTTCTCCACAAGGGATGGTGCTGACAGAGGGACAGGGCAGCCATCCCAAGCTCCTTGGGCATCACTAACACCATGTGGTGACACTGAAACCTCTGGTGTACTTGCCAGGCATGGAAATCATGCTCAGCCTTTGGAGATATCCCTCCTTTCCCTCCTCCAAGGGGAGCCCAGGTGAAAAGGAGACAGGCAGACAGATGAACTTCAGTGAGATAAATGCCTTATTTAATGTTTTAGCTCGCTGTCTAATAAACAAGGATGTGGTGCATCCTTTCCTTGCATATATCAGGATGTGAAGGATGTAACAGAGGCTCAGTGACTCACAGTCATATCAGAGGTCACAGATTATAGAACAGGCTCCTCTAGGTGGGTTTGGGGCACCACCAAGTCCTTAGAGCTTTAAGCATTGGTGCTCATAGTTCTCAGGGGGATGTTTTAGTAGGGGTAAACATCAAAATTTAGGGCCAGGCATAGTGGCCCTGGGCACACCATGAGAAATGCAATTTTTATTCCTCTTTTCACCCAACATTTTACTGCACTGCATTCTCAAATGCTACCTAAATGTCAGGTTAGGGAGATGATTTTTAATGAGGTTACTACTCCCATTCATCTGCCACTGTTCAAAATCTCAGGAGCATTTTTCTCTCTCTTAGCAGACTAACAAACTATGAAAGAGGCAAGATAAACACCAGCCAAATAACTTGGATATTGCAGTGAACATGGGCTTCAAAAAGCACCCAACAGGCAGCCACTGAGGTGGCTAAGGAAGGAGAAGCACCAGCCTGTCCTGTGGCAAGTTTTCTCTCCAGTCCTTTCATGGCTAATGAACATCCAACAATGCTTGATAAAAACAGTGTCTGCTACTGATCAAGTGCTGGTTGCTTTGTATCACACTTGAATCTAACAGGAAGAAATGTCCAAGAAGATGTATTGTCTAAGTTCAATGTTTTATCAAAACCAGATGAGCACACATAGCCTGAGGTGCTGGGCAAAAGCCAAAACATACAAGCAGGAAACTGCAAGCGGGTAAAATGTGACACTTGAATTAAAAGAGAGGTGCTTACCTCTGTGCCAAAATCATTTTTACCATGATGGTACTGTGTATCTGGAACACGTCCCCAAACAGAACACTGCAGTTGCTACAAAGCCTCCCCACATCAGGTTCTGCTGAGTGGAAATCCCAGCTCAGACCACCTCTGGATGATGCACTCCAGTGCCTTTTACACATTCATTTACACAGACATGTCCATGTGCACACACCCAGAGGAAAAACTGCTTCCATCACAGCAATTTGTACACTCTGCAATACTACTGAGCTGCTTCCTGAATTATTTCCTTCATGCTATGGTTCCTTCAGTAAGGAACCTTGCCCAGTGGTGTTATGGTGGAGAATGAGCAAGACAGAACTGCCAGAGGTTTAGCCCTGACTTTCCACTGACCACCCATCTCCCTCCACTCTCTGCCTGTTTCACTCTGAGTCCCTCTGGAGCTCACTGAAGCCAGGTTTGGAGTCCCTGGGATGTGGAGATGTGTGTTTAAGCTGGAATGGACGTGTCTTTTCTGATGTGAAGCCCCACCATGTAGTTTCCCAGCCCCAGCTGCTGAGGAAGCACAGTTCAGTGGTGCTCACTGAGCCCACCACTGACTCCCAGCACAGCCAACACCAAGGACCAGCTGGCTTGTGGAATCCTGAATCCTGCCAGGTGTGCTTAAGCACAGATCCTAAACTCTCTAGGACAAGAACACAAGGGGAATAGAAGGCACTAAACCATCAGCAAGCAATGCTTGCACTTTTCTTTTTTTTTTTTTTTCTTTTTTATGTGCTAAATTGTTGTTTTCAATTTACTTCCAGCAAGGAAAACATACATTGAGTAGGTTTGTCACATTCCTGGTAAAGCACTGCCCATTGAAAAAGCTTCAAGGCAACAGGAAATGTCTCAAATGCCCCCAAATTCCTCACTCCACAACTCCATCCCAGTGGTATCCCTGTGAAACCTGGCTACACTTTACACCATGAAAATTAGTAGCAGAAGAGGCATTCTAGCCCCTGGACATTTGAAGTTTTCTGTCCAGCCAAGTCCATGGAAAAGGCACTGCCACAGATGCAATGGCCACATTTCCCTCACTAACATCCCCCTCCTCTCCCACTGCTAAAAAGTAACATAACTGTTGGAAAGGACTGCAAAATAGTTTTTAGGGTTCATTAAAATATTTCAAAAAGTCACTTTGATTTAAAAACCCACCTTAATAAAGCCATATTTATAGTTTCTTTCCACAGTCTTCATCCATTTATACAGCTGCAGTTCCTCTAGAAGACAGTTCAAAGAAATGCAGCTCCAGGCACCCAGTCAGAGCCTAAAAATTCACTGCTGAGTTGACCAAGATTTTACTAATAAAATTTG
Source organism: Zonotrichia albicollis (assembly GCF_047830755.1). Lineage (NCBI taxonomy): Eukaryota > Metazoa > Chordata > Aves > Passeriformes > Passerellidae > Zonotrichia > Zonotrichia albicollis. The sequence goes on from NC_133840.1 coordinate 7,055,731, forward strand.
TCTTCAGTGATATAAATTGAAAAGTCAAAGCAGCAACCTGCTCACAATCTACTGCAGAGGGGTTTTCAACCTGCAGCTCAATTCCATGAAAAAGGTGTTCCACATGACTCGTGATTGCTGGAGGAAGATAAGGAAAGAAACAGCGTAAGTAGGTGTTGAAACTTCTTAGAAATCTGACCATATCCTGTGGTATTTTCACCTGCTCACAGAAACAGGCACTTCATTTCTGATCTGAGATCAGAGCAGCCACTTGATGACTTCTAGAACAGGCCATCTGCTTCCACAGCCTCTGCTTTCAAAAGGACATTCTCCCACTTCAAGCTCCCTATTTTCCCAATAAAAAGGTATTTCAATTCCTTCTCCCTGAGGTCCAGGATACCCCAAGGAGAGGCACCAACTGCAGGAGCACCACACATCAACAGCTGCTCTCAAGATGCTGCCAGATTCAGTTTAGCTGAAAAAAAGCCACAAATAAATTTCCTACCAGTGTCTGGGCCCAGCCTTCCTGCTCCACCCAGTAAGATACAGGTCAGAATTCCAGTCTAGGAACAGGGGGTAAATTTGGAGCAGCTGAACTCATCTAAGAATCAAAAGCAACAGGAGTTTAATGCTGTGCAAGAATGACAAATATCAAAATTAGGATGGTATCAAAATGTGCACAGAAAACCTAAAAGGTATTTTGATTTCCTACATTGCTGCCTTTGAGCTGTAGCATCTACCAATGCAGCATTTCTTCAGAGTCTCCATTATTCCCATGCAAAAAAGGGAATATTTGGGGCTGCAGAAGCTGCCACCTGGCAGGTCCTGCTGCAGCTGTGTTTGCTCCATGCCCACAGAGGGCTCTGCTCTGAGTGGTGTCTTGGTGTTCCTGCAGCATTGCTGCTAAATGAGAGAGCACTATTTAACTTGCAAAGTTAATTAATGTACAAGCAAGTCTGGGGTTATGTTCGCTTTTTAAAAAAAAAAAAAAAAAAAGAGAAAATGCACATAACCTTATTGAAGAGCCAATAGATAACAAATAGGACAAGAGTCAAGTGTGTTATCAGCGAATGAGGACAACCAAATCATTTTGAGCTTGAGCTGTAAGATGCTGACTGACAAAGGCTGGACCTGGGCTGCACAGGGACTGCCTGCAACACCAGCAAGGTTAATGAGAACAGCAGGGCAGGGATATCTCCAACAGCCAGACTCTACATCCTAAAATTCTTTCATTTCAGTTACTATGAAATTCCAGTGCTTCTCTGATAACATCTAGAAGGCAAATGTTACCACAGCACAATCTCTGAGGAAGCAAATTTCGGAATTGAAGTGACCTCTGAAATATTTGCCTCCATCACTTTTGCCAAGAAACTTGGGGCAGTTTCATCTTTCATCAGTGCTGATTCTCAGCTTTTGACAAACAGAAAGCATTAGGTTATTATTAGTAGCAATATCTTAAATTAGTGCCCAAGAATCCATTTACCCTTTGGTATTGAAGAAATTTCAAAGGGAAAAATTATTTTTAAACAAATAAACAAAAATTAAAAACCCCTACCACTTAGAAATTCAGCTGAGCTAGCATGCCTGGATTCAATCTATGCCTCCTCAAAAATCACAAACCAGTGGAAGATTAACTGAAAATCATGGGATGGAAATGCATCTGGAATTCTCATTGTGGAGGGTAGATGAGATGTTTTTAAGCTCTGAAGCTTGGTTGATATTCCAGGTGGTGAAATACCTGCCCAGCCACCTCCTGCCATGTTTGGTGGGCTCCACTCACATCAGCCTTGAGTGAGACTCTGTGTCCTTGGCCCTCACAGGGCAGGAGGAGGATCCCTTACCTCAGTACGGAGAGGAATGAGGGATTTGTCTTTACAAACCAGCTCTGGGTCTGCTGGTAGATAAAACCAGCACTGAGAGACAAAAGAAACAATGGGAAGGATTCCACTGATGAATGGAAAAAGATATTTGCTTTTACAAATAAACTTTAGGTTTGCTGATAAATGAAACTGGGTACTAAAAGATGAACGAAACAATGGGGGAAAAGCCTACATTTCATAAGAATTAAAAATTAAAAGGGAGGGTTGTACATTAGAGGGAAATCTCTGGTATCAGGTGTTTTGGGAAGTCTGAACCTCTGAAGTACCTCAGAAATGGGGAAAGAGAGAAGGGGAATGTGGCTGGAAGTTGGGATAAAAAGGAGACTGAGTCCTCCAAAAATTTGAGACCCCAGGGGAATGCCCCATGGCCTATCCCTTTATTCAAATAAAGTAAAAGGACTCCTCTGTCTCCTTTTTGGGCATAAACCTCTGGTGTTTGTGGATTAATTTTCCTGACAATACCGACGCTGTCCATACTTTTCCAAGGAGCAGGCATCCTTCCTGCTACATTCTCTGGACAAAAAATATATTACTGACAGGGTTACAGCTCCCTGGAGACACAGACAATTGCTTTCTTACTTCACACCCCTTGGATATATGCATCTAACTCCAGATGTCCATGGAATATTTCATTCTATAGCAGGCTACCAATTTCCCTCACCATTTTCCAATTAACGAGCAATTATGATTAGCACTGGCCAAGACATGGGGGGGTGTGAGCTCACTGAAAGTCAGAAGGAGAGTTTTACCACAAAGTCACACTCCTACATGTTATAGAAGCATAATGAGATTACTGGCTCTCACAATTAAAAGATAACTATTGTGTGAATATTAAGGAAAGCTTTAGTGATGTACAGTTATGTTGCTGTAGTTTAGATGCCCTCTGCTCTCCCCATGGTTCCCTTTCCCTCCTGTATTGTTGCCATCAGACATCAGTGGCTGTCTGGGACAGGTACAAAGAAGCTGCACAGGTGTCCCTGGCATGGGGCAGGTGGGAATGGAACAGCTTGAGGGTGCCTAGGGTGTGAGGATGGCAACACCTGAGCTCCAATCCAGGTACAAAGCAGTCTGCACTGATAAATGGCACAGAAGAGCTGGCTGACAGACTTTGGAGGGGCCAGGGCTGGCTGATGCAGCCTGTGAGAAATAGCTACTCACTTGTCATAGTTTAGGAAGGTTTATTAAACCTTATCAAAAATACAACAGAGGATTGAATAAAGAAAAAAGGTTACGGCGCTGGGAGCAAAAGATTTTCCTCGCCATGTGCTCAGCCCCCTCACAATGGAGGTTTTTCCCTTTTTAACCCTTTAACCCCTTCCAAAGTTCTGGCCATCAACCCCTTCTTCACTGTCCAGTGGTGGAGATCTCTTCCTCAAACCCTCATTGGAGGTCAGATGTTCCACAGTGACAACTCAGCCCTCCCAGATGTCCCAACTCCAGCTGTCCCTTGATAACCACGTGAGGGGTTACAACATAAATATAAACCTATAAAACTTTTCTTAACCTATATACATGATATTTGTCTATTAATTGTGAGAGTCAATCATTGCATTACTCATCTATCACATACCCTCAGGGGTATAAAAGATTGAGCATCCCTCTTAGAGATGAACCAGCCAAATGGTATCCATGAGGGCAGTTCCCAGCACGGTGAATTTTTCCTTATATAGTCCTTTTGTTGTATTTTTGTCAAGGTTTAATAAACCTCTTTAAATTTTCAAAGTTTCTCACATACAGGACCATCGACAGGAATGCTAAAGCCAGCCATATTTCAGGAGGGTTTTGTGAAGACCTTGCCCCACACAAACCAAGAGAACCTCAGATTATTTCATGGTCAGACAAACCATGGAACGCTGCTCAGGCCATGCCTGCTCTGCTCACGGGACGTGATGTACTCCTCCCCCAGATAACTTGGCCTTGCCTGTGCTAATCCAGCTGTTTTATTTTGTGAATTGGAGTTCAGATTCGCTGGTGCAGGGGGGATTTTCTCTGATAATCCCACTGTCATTACGGGAGCTGGAGTGCGAACGATGAGCCGCTAATATCCCCCGGGGAGAGCCCAGCCTCAGACTGAGCTCATTCAGGGGCTGCATCTGGAGCTCCCAAACATGATTAAGTGCCTCAGCTAGAGGGAACTGCTTTTTCTTTCTTCCCTTTTAATGAATAGCTCAGAGTTCAGAACATAGGGAAGAGGGAAAGTGCCTGAAAATGGTCAACAGTGCATCAAAAGGATCTGGAAACTTCATCTTGAGTGTCCTCAGGCTCCTTGCAACCTACAGCCAAATGTATATCCTCTGTCTTGTACCTTAACCAGAAAGGCTAAGGGGAAAAGGTCACACTAATCACAAAGAATTGAGGATCTCCTGGTCTGGACAGAACCACACTAAAGGCCAGCAAATCTGACCTGTCAAACTGGAACCATGTCATTTTATACCAGGCAGAATCCATCCCTTTTACCAGCAGCTCAACAGACAAGTCTCCCATTTGTGAGCATTTAATGTTTTATATTAACTGAGTTAATGATGTCATGGCCAGTAACTCTTCCCTTCTGACTTTCAGTTATTTCTCTTTGTTTTTCACAGGACATAAATTGCAAGTTCTGATAACCAGCAGTGGTAACTGTGTGGCATTTTCCCCTGTCCTTTCCCCTTCTCACTTTATTCTCTTCCCATAATCAGTTTTAGTTACATGTAAAAGTTCTGTGGATTGTGACTGTATGCAAAATGTCCATCAATCAACTCCCTGCTGAGGTTAAGCACTGTGCTGCCAGTGCCTGCAGCTCTGCCTTGGGACACTCTTCCATGTGCAGCTTCTGTTCCACAGCCTTTGGAGACATTCAGGACTGACAAATTACAGAACAAAGTTCAGAGCAAGGAGCACCCTGATGAGGGCTGTGATACAAGAATGTGAAAGATCAAGCAGAAAACCTGCTTTCAGATTTTTTTAGCTGGTGTTGAAGGACAAATCTCAGTAAAGTTGAGACGAGAGGTAACCAACAGCTCAACTTCTGAAAAAAGTCACCAGTTATGTCACTCTGGCTCAGTTCTCAGTAAACATCCAGCTCAAAGGAGCAAGTTGCTTGAATTTCTCTCTCTCATGGCTTACATTAATCAAGTACTACTTAATACAATATGATGTTTTCGTCATTGTATTCTAAAAGAAAGTCAAGCAACACTAGAACTGTTCTCATGGCAAAGTTACTTGGCTGCATTACATCTCCTGCAGATGTCATCACACAGATTTCACACGTGGGTCATTCTATCTGCACAAATCAGGAGCAGCTCAGCAGAGTCAGCACAATCCTGCTGCCATGCAGCCATGTGAGATGAGAAATGGGGCTGCTGCCTCCATCCCTCAGCTGTCCTGGAGTTCTGCAATGTGCACTGGAGGAGGCTGTTGGGAAGGATGAAAGCTTGACAAGAAAGTCTCACAGATATGTGTGCTTAGCAGGAAGATTTTTGAATGTAGATGATGAAGAAGGAATAGAGATGGAAGCAAGTTTTCATATAGAAGAAAAGAATTGCTGAGCCAGTCTTACTGGATAACCAAGGAGGCAAAGGGTGGGTTAGTTAGAAGGGTTTTTATGACTTAGAGCAAAGGATAAACCCACCCCAAACAAGAAGATGTTTTTACCAAGCAGAAAGAGAGCACAGGGAAACAAGGCAGCAAATGTGGCAAGTAGAAAAAAAGGTCTCAGAATTTCCCACTGCAAGAAAACTGAAAAACAACTTCTGTCTTAAACTGTAATGTACTGACTGTTAGTGATTGGAGAACAGTAACATGAATATGGTAATTACAGCAATTATGATAGGCTGTAGATAGAAGTTAAGGTATAGATTGGTTCTGCTGTATTAAGATGCTCAGTAAAGAAAAGTATATAATGCATTGTAACCTAAACTCAGGGTCTCCAGGGCTGCCTGCAGCTGGAGCTGACAGCTGTGGGCACAGCTCTGTCACCCACGGCCCTGGACTGCTGTGACACCTTGGATCCAATAAACTGCATTTTAGAGACTGCCTGGAGTCCCCCATCCCTCATTCAGGCTCTTACAGGAGGCACTTCCTAAGAGGGGAAGAGGTGAAAGGGAAAAGCAGTGTAAAACATGGAGTAATTCACATTTCTGAAGTTTGGACTCATTGCCCACTTGCCTGAGCTACAGGAGTCATTTCAGACAGATTGTGGCATATTGGATTTTAGAGAGGGATTTTTCTCCTACACTTTGACCTTATGGAGGTGAAAAGGAGTCAGAGCAATGGTGGGGCTGGCATACAGCATCTGCTGTATTCCCCTCCTGTGCTTTCCCACTTTTTCTAGCTAAAGAGTCTACAGCACATAGCATAATTCCTGTTACAGGAAGGAGAAGTTAATGCTGAATCTGGAGAAGCCAGGGGAGTATCAAGAGATTTCCAACAGCTGACGGCTGCTCTGGAGGAAAATCCAGCTGCTCCTTTCCATGCAGTGACCTGTTAAAGTTGGAACAGCAAATTTCCAAACCAGTCTGTAGCCATGCTTGGAACAGTGAGGCATAAATAAATTAAATTCTTATCTCGGAAAAGCTTATGAGTGTCTCACTCTGTATGCAAGCTTTTCAGGAAATGGGGAAGAGGGAGAAAACCTTCCAAAATTTTTGCACTAAAATAATTTATACTTTTTGCAGTCAGAGAAAGGGGAAAATGGATAAGAGAATAGCAGATTTTTGTGGGATGGAACAAGCAATGCTGTCTATGGGAGAGCAGGAAAAGTTGTTTTAGATTCTGGCACTGGCTCTTCATTAAAGGCAGCAGGAATTCGACCCCACACATGTTCAGCTGGGACTGGCACAGCTTTCTGCTGGATTCCCCCTCAGAAAACTCCCCTGAAGAGGAGCTGGGTCTGCTGCTAGCAGCACACAGCCAGCATGTAGGGCCTCAAAATTACACAGGAGGCACAAAGCAATGGCAGCGGCAGCCCCAAAAAATGGCATTCCCACCACCCAAGGGCTGAGGCCAGCAGGAAACAGACAGGAGGACACAGGAAACAGGGAGGTGACCAGCAGTGCCAAATTTAAAAGGATAAAAAGGATCCTATTTAAGAGGATACAACCTATAAATGAGTGTTAGCAGGTGGAAGATCTTTCACACTATTCCACACCTTGCATGGACAGTTTGTCCTAATGGTTATGGAAAGGGAACATTCAAGAAGACTCTCAGTGACATCACACAGCTCCACTTGTCAGACAAAGAGCACAAAACAACAAACACCCAAATTAAACCTTTGAGGACTTCTGAAAATTGCCCAAAATGACTGTTGGGAAGTGATCCTCTTGCTGACCAGAGCAAACCCAAGCTCAGCCTGCTGCTGTTCCCTGGGGATTAATTGTACCACGTGAAAACAGTGCAGGGTGTGTAGATAAAGAGCAGTCATGACATGAAACAAATGTCTCCTCAATTCAGTCATTTCCCACAGGGAGCAAAAGTTAACCACAAATCCTAAAGACCAGGCAACTGCATTTAAAAGTAATGATGCAAACCATTCTTGAAAATTATTTGCCTGTCCTTAGATTTTGACACTATGACTATTATTTCAGTTTGACCTTTATGTCACCTAAGACAGAACAAAATAATCCTCACTATCATAAAACAATACTGCTGGAGATACTTGTACATGTATTTTATGGTTTTATGAAAATATTTCTCTCAAGAATGCTGTTAATATCTAGTGCTTTCTTAACTAATCAGGGATTCTCAGCAAAAAGAAAGACCAAAGCTTGCAATCTGAAATTCTTAGTTCTGGAGTAAGTTTTCACATGAAAACTACAAAGACGTTGGTCAGGGAAAAAATAATGGCAATTAAGTAACTTTTTAACTTAAACTAAATGTCAGCTCTCTCCTCTAAAAACGTCAAAGGCAAATGTTCAAACATCCTCCCTAATGCTAATTTTATTAATACTGTCAGCAATTCTCAGTATCTCAATCTAAGACAGTGAGTCAGGCAGCAAATCAATCCAATTGCCAAATCTCCAGAGGGAAAGAAACAACAGAGGAAGCAGGCCAAGGAGATTGCTGATAATGGATATTTAGTCTTTATGTGGGACAAATTCTTTGCTACTTCCTCACACTCCTTTTGCTCTGTTACACTGGGGGCACTCAGTGAGTTGTGGCTCAAATGCCTAAATATAGCAATTTGGATTACACTGCCTGGAGTTTTTGTATGGGAAGAATTCCTGACTTTTCAAGAGCATCCACAGCTGACTCACAGGACACCACACCAAGGCTGGGGTCTGTGCCTTTCCAGGGTGGGACAGGTGACACTGGTGGGGAATAAACCCAGCAGCTGGCTCAGGTGACTGTGCTGCCTGAGCTCTTTTGTCCTGCAGCCCCAGGGACACCTTGATGGCCACCTGCAGGTCCCCTGTTAGCACAGAGCCATTCCACACACATCAAAATCCAGCAGTTTCTGACAGGGTGACACTGGGGATGATTTACAGGTGAGCCCATGCTTGTTGAACAAGCCACTGAAACAATTTGGTTGTAGAAACTGCGTTGCTCTTGTTTGTAGGAAAGGAACCAGACACTGGGGTCAATGTCCTGGACAAACAGAACATGGCGCCTTTGGAGCCATCCCTGGCAGTTTGAGTTTCACCAGCATGGCAGGACATGATGGCATTTCCTTCTCCCAGAGCTGTTCCCCCTGAAGCACCACTATCTGCAAGCCCCTGTCTACATGGGATTTACCTGCCCTAATTTAGGCACCTGAAGGTGAGACATTGCAGCCCAAGGTGGTCACCCTGGCCTCCCTTCATGCTCAGAGGCAGAGGGTGGCTGGCTCACATCCCTGGGGGACCAACCTCCAGTACACTTCATCCTGTGTGGAGGAACCTGTTTCTGCACTGTCTGTGTGGGGAGCTTCAGGCTTTCCACCCAAGTTGCTCACAGCCATGTCAACTTTTCCCTTTTATGTTCTTTGCTGCAAACTTTTATTCCTGCCTCCAGCATACAGAAGATTTTCAGCTCCTAAAACAAGCAGGCCGCCAGGATTTCCAGTGCAGCATTAATGAAAAACCAGCACTGAAGGGTTTGAGTCCTGCTGGGCACCGAATGGCCAATAAACACAGCTCTATTTCCTTGCCAGCATTATTTTTCCTGCTTGGTTATATTTAAGCTGAGGGACTTAGGAGAAGCTTCTCCACATGCCTGCACGTGGAGCTTTTATTTCCTTTTCATGTGGGAATGGGGCTCATATTTGATTTGCACTGACCCTTCTTCCCACACAATGCCAGATCTCTATCGCCTTGGCCCTGGGCCACACGCTGTGGTTTGAAACCTGCTCCCTCAGGTAATTATCTGAGGAACATGTACATGGAAATTGATGGTACAAACTCACAGCTGTCAGCCTAGGCTCTGAGTTTGGCTGAGCCAGAAAGGGATTCAAGGAAAACAGTCAGCTTCTAAATATAAATTAAGGGTTGGGGGATTTTTTTTTTCCTTCTTCCTTATGGATTTTTAAGAGGCAGAAGTGAGGGAAAGGTGAAAAGTGGTTCTTCTTGATGGGCAAACCTTAGATCCCTCAAGATGTCTTAAAATTTCAATCAAATTACTTTGTGCCTTCAGCTGTTCTGCTGCAGGACTGGGCACTCTGTCAAAGGGAAATTGCTCAGAGACTGAAGCACACGCTCACTGGCACGAGAGATCAAGTCATCTGCTAAAAGTATTTGGGCTTCTTTGAGAAAGTTAAAACATTTTACACCACTTATTGTGTTAAAGCACTACAGCTAAAGGAATCTGGTAAAGCCAAACACAAAGTGCAAAATTAATAGGTGGGATATCCGCTGCTTCCCTGCCTTATTTCTCTGCTGGGCCTGCACTACATAAAACCCCAGGGCTCTCTCTTGCCATACTTGGGTTGACTTCAATCAGTCCTTAAAATCCTTTTTCCAGTTTCCCAGCTTCTTTTATACTTTCTTCTCTGGGTGTGAGGGGAATCCACATTCAGACTTACCCAGTTGGGAGGTTGAGTTTCTGGGCATGACCAAAATAGTGCACAAAGTTTAAAAATGAAAGGTTTTACAGTGTCTCTCTCACAAACATAGCATCCAAAGGAAAAAAGATCGTGCTAATTATTGCATTATTGACTTATTAAGGCAATCCTGAAGTTTCTGATTATGTGAGCCACAGTATCTTGAGAGCACTTAGAGAGTGCTCAGGTGAGTGACTGGTGAACATGTTCAAGAATTTCTGGAGGCTGTCCTGTGATCCTGTGGGCAGAAGGGCAGGATGATGCTGATTGTTAAAAATGGAGAACAGAAGCCAGCCATTTTTACATAAATACCCATGAAAAAAATGAAGCAGTAAATAAAAAGTCCATTTATAAGCACCTGGAAGATAACAATCAAGTCACTTTACAGTCAACATACATCTTTCCAGAACAAATCATGCCAAACTAATCTAATTTCCTTCTGTGATGAAATACCAGGCCCCTTGAGGAAAGAGTCACAATAGTAGTTTGCCCATATCTTGCTTTTGGTATGGGTTTATTCTTATTTTTTAGTGCCTTTCTCCTGGTGAACTCAGAATGCCAAAATGGTTCTGGAGCAGAGCAGGGAGTGCTGGATGCCACAGGCTGATGTCTCCCTTACTCCTTGCTGCAGGCTGGAGAAGCACTGGCAGGAATCTCACCAGCCTGCACATCCCAAAGGAAACCCCATCAATGCAGACCTTCCTAACAGCTCCCAGCCTCTCTCTGGAATGTGTTTAATTTAAAAGAGAAAAAAGAGAGAAAGAGGTGGGAGCAGGAGGAGAAGAAAGGAAGAAAGATTCCAGGCCTGAGATTTATGAAGAGCCAGGTCAGTGGGAAGGGAGAATTAATAACTAAGGGTTCTGGGGTTTTGTGTGTGGATGATAATAACTGGAAATTCACAAGATATAACTGGCAATAGGGAATGAACACCAAGCAACCAAACCCATCTGTGTGGCTGGAGCCAAAACTGATGTTTGCTGCTACACCAGTGCATAGATATTCCTGTTCTCTGGTTCTTTTTCCAGAAAGAGATGATTTTGAGGTCGTTTGGGGGTTGGGGGTTTAATTGCTTCTTCCAATATTTTCCAACAGCAGATCTGGGAAAAAGCAGAGACTACTCCTGGTTATACATGACTTGTTAATTTTTTAAGTGATCAAAACTGAAGCAAGATCTTCCAATAACATAATGATATGCACTAACAGCAATAAAGAAAAACACAAACAATCCATCTTACCTTTTTTCCATATTCCCAAATCCTCATCTCAAATAGGAGTGAGAGCCAAGGTGAACCTCTCCCTCCTGTCAGTGCAATGGTCTGGGCTAAATGAGCACAGAGCTGCAGTAGTTTGGGGCTAAATGAGCATAGAGCTGCAGGAGTTTGGGCTAAATGAGCATAGAGCTGCAGTAATTTGGGGCTAAATGAATATAGAGCTGCAGGAGTTTGGGCTAAATGAGCATAGAGCTGCAGTAATTTGGGGCTAAATGAATATAGAGCTGCAGGAGTTTGGGCTAAATGAGCATAGAGCTGCAGGAGTTTGGGCTAAATGAGCATAGAGCTGCAGGAGTTTGGGCTAAATGAGCATAGAGATGCAGGAGTTTGGGCTAAAAGAACACAGAGCTGCAATGAAGCCTCCCTGTCCCTTGCAGTGCTGCCTCCATGGCTGCAGCTCCCGCACTGGCCAGAGCTGCTCCATCTCTGCAGTGTCAGAGCTCTCAGGCTGCAGGCACTCCTGTTCTCTCATCACCCCCTTTCCCAGCACACAGCCAACACCTTCTAAAACAATCTCAAACACCAGAAGATCGCAAGTCCAGGGATTTTTAGCAGTTTTAAAGCCACATTGCAGCCAGGCTAAAGCCTCCCCTGCAGCTCAGGGGGTGAGCTTTCAGACCTCTATAAATTGTTCATGAGGAATGCAAGGGCTTTACAGTCACTGATTGACTATAAATCAATTAGATGATCTAATTTCTGCCACACATGTGGAGTTCCATGAAGTTACAAATGAAAAGGTGCAGGAATGATTTCTCATTTTCAGAGAACAGAAGACATGGATAAATCAGCCTTTTCAGGGTTTATGCTCTGCATGAACAGAACAAACAAGGCAACATTCTCAGGTTTCATAGCACAAAATATTCTCAATTCACCATTTCACAGGTCTCACCCACCCTGAAGAACATTCCACCTACCAGGACAGACCTGACACCAAGGAGAATTTATTCCTCTCCTCTTTCTTCCCTCCTTTCAGCATTTCAGCCCAAGCCAACCAGGGTGAGGAGACATTCAGACTCTTCAATCAGGAAAACACCAGACTTTTCTTAAACTCTGCTATGGAGGAGTCTCATGTTTGAATGTGACAAGGACTGTGAATTCCTGCTGAACCCAGGAACTCTTTAACTCTGCAGTGATTTTTAATGATAACCCATTCAAGGTACAATAGCATCCTGTATCTTGGAGTTTAACACTGGAAAACCCACATTAAGAGCATGTCCAGCACAAATATTAGGCATAATAAAGACAGTAAAGATACACCTTTGCTATTTTTTTAAGAGAGAGAGAGACCAAATGAAAAAGAATTAAAAGAAAGACAGCCTGGTTTTATGGCTTGGGCTGTTGGATGTCAGAAAGGAATCAGATTAAGACCAAATTGCTTAATTTAGTATTTATATTTCTATAAATCTCTCAGCCCTTGTATCTGAAAAATCTCTAAGTATTATCCTCCCTATTCCCTGTGAAACAGGAATACATAATCCCTATTTTACATAAGAATCAAAATGTCTTGACCAAGATAACAGAGTTTTGTGGCAGAAAACTGCTCTTCCACACTGCAGGCAGTGAAGCTGGGTAACTGTTTGCCAGGAACCTTGCAGTGTAACATCATCCCAAGGACTGCCCTGGACCAAATTTTTCACAGGTTCACAAAAGGATTGGAGGAAGCTATAGAAAAATCCCTTGAAGGCTAAAAAGAGGAATAAAATCAGCTCACAGCTAAGGACATGCCTAAGCCATAGCTTGCTGGATTCAGGCCTGCAGAGCAGTCAGAAGCATTACTACACACTTGCATTTTTACTCACACTTTTCCCCAGCTATCAGCTCCTGGCCACTGTCAGAGACAAGACCAGGGGATGGATGGATATTTTGGATGGATATTTGATCTGATCCAACGTGACCAATACGATCCCTGTGCCTTCATTCTCCATCTGCTTCCCTCAGCTTCAAAGATCAGGGTAGTTGATAAGGAATTTCTGTTCTTTATCTCAGACTTTTGAAGAACAGAAATCTTTGACATGGTTCTTGTTTAACCCACCTAGGATTCTCTCTTATGGAAATCAGAGCCTGGAAGTTGACAGCACAAAGAGAGAGGGATATGATGGCTCCTTATCCCATCAAAAAGCAGCAGTTGCATCCCACCACCAACCTCTTGGACCATCACAGAAGAGTTGCTAAAATATGCAGCTTTTGAGGAGACAGCTGCTCAGGATTTTGTAGCAAGCAAATCCCATTTTAATTCTATCATTATTTTCCTGCTCTTTGGGATAAAGAAGACAGACAGAGGGATTAAGGCAAGAGTACCTGGAAAGTGTCTGCTGTAGCAGGACTAAGCCTCTGCTGCTTTTTCTAGCCCATAATGCTGGGGGCTGAGTGCCAAGTGGCACCATGTCAAATCCTCATTGTAGGCACCTGGTGGAAGCTCCACAAGCAGCTGCTCCAGGAGGATGGGCTTGAAGACCATAAGGGCTTGGGACTGTGGCCAAGCCTTAACATCACAGTGCTCCCTTTGATGTGTTTAGACAGTGCTTTCTAGACAACAGATGATGCTGGAACAGACCTCTCTCTGCCTGTGCACAAAGTGACCCAATCCCAGAATTTATACACACATCCTGCAGGGATTCAGATGAGGGGGAGACACCCAGGGTTTAACATTCAGAAAGAAAAAAAAAAAAAAAAAACAACAAAAAACTTGGTGTAAGACTGAGGGATGAACCTGCTTAGGAAGGAAATGTGGAAACACAGCAGACATGAGTTCCTGAAGGAAGAGCAGTGCCTGAGAGGCAGAGGCTGCACTCAGTGACCAAGGACAGCTTCTCCTGAGCAAGGCAGGACAGCTGCAGGGAGAAGGGTCAGACCAGCCCTGGCTGAGCAGTGTGGGTCAGACACTGCTGCTGGAACCTTTTAGCTGCTGCACAGATCAGACTGAGGAACTGTAATGCTAAATAGTGCTGTGTAAGGAAACTGCAGCTCAGCTGAATAAAACAGTTTGTGGATGGCCAAAAGTGCCCACAAATAAATACACATTTGCTGCAAGAACTCCTAATACAGCATGGGTACATCACCAACTCCACTTTTTTGATGAACCAATACATGTGGTTCACCTAATATATAAATATGACTTTTAATATGGGTTTGAAGACATGTGGCACTTAAAGGAAGACACCACTAACAAACCTCTGGTAGTTTCTAGGCTGCACCACAGCACTGTTGTGGAGCCTTGCTGCTTCCCAGATTGCCTCAGGAAAGGAAACTGAAGCAGCAACAGCATTCCCAAAGAGACACAGCCAAGGACTTTGCTGACTGCAGCTGCAATCACAATTATTTTGGTCATTGGTGGTCCCCTCCACTTAGAAGAGGCCACGAGAAGAAGTGAAGCAGAAGGATCTGCCGCAGGTTGCTCACGCTCACTGCTCCCACCTCCTTTCTGCTTTCCCTGCTCCAGCCCTGCTCAGCAGGCAGCAGCAGCATCCAGCCCAGCTGGGTTGCAGTCATTAGTGACACATTGATTAATGAGCTTCACTGCTTGGTACCTCAGGAGACACTGCAGAGCATGGCAGCAATTCCTCTGCACAAAGCCAGAAACAAACTCTCAGCTCTCCCCATGCCAGCGCTGCCCAAATCAGCACACACACACTGGCACACAGCTCTGTGACCTGGCTGGAAACAGCCTGCTTATGAACTTGGAAATGATCTGGGCAAATCAGATGAAGGTTGCTAGTTCAGTTCCTTGTTCAGTTACTAAAGTTAGGGGTTGTAACAGTGGAGCCAAATTCCAGCCAAGCACAAGCTCTGGCTGCTACAGAGAATAAGGCTTTCAAAGACATCAGTAGCTTTAACAACTTCTGGATGACCCCAGGAGTTATTAGGCTAATCCATACTCTTTCCTAAACTGGTAAGAAAAAGAAAAGCAGCCCAGCAAGGAAGGCTTGAAAGTTTGTCTGAGGGAAAACACATTAGAGTTTGCTGCAGGTAAGGGATTACCAGTCTTTCTGGGAGGCCTTGTGGGATTTCCAGACAATTTTTCCTGTAGCAGCAAGAAATGATCCAGTTTCAGTAGGAAAGGCTACAGGGAAGATTGATCCTGCATGTGTTTAGTCTTCAAAGGTTCAGTAATTTCAGCCACTTGGCTAAGCTTCCCTGCTCATGTTGTTTATCTTCAGTGATTGTTTGGAGATGCATTCAAAACAAAAAAAATCAAAACCAGATAGGGTGGGTCCAGCCCAGACATCTCAGAAAGGCTTCTTGTCCTCCCTGAGCAAGCTGTAAATTTATTCTTCCTTCAGTATTACATTAGGGAAGGACTCATTCTTGACAGGACTCTGGTTGAGGAGTTGGCTTCTGGGGACTGCAGGGCTCAGCAGATTAGCCAGGGACTCCTTGCCTCCAAGAAACACAGATTTTCTTTTTTCCTTCCTTCCTTTTTTCCCCTCTCCCTGTTTCTTTATACTCTCACCCTCTGTTAGTGGTTTCCAGAGAAGCAGCAATCAAATCAAGGCTCACATGTAGTGTCCTTGATAAATGACAGAGCTGGTGAGCAGCTTCAGCAGACAGGGCTTGCAAGATGAAATTTAATCCAACACTGTCTCAAATTATTGAATAAACGAGGCAGCCTGGGAAACAAGCACTGTGGATGGGCTTAGCTCATAAAGAACATTTTTTTCCTCAGTGCCCAGGAGTCAAAACTCTTACAGCTGCTTTGAAAATGCTGGCTTGTCTCTGAAATGTTCTGGACTCACCCACAGTACGTGCCAGCCCCCAGAAGTGGTTGCTGACATCATATAAAATGAAAAATATAAACCATGTTCCCAGCAGCATTGCAAGATCATTAGTTAGACATCAGTCCATTTCTTTCAGATATTAATAGCTGTATTTTTTTGAAAATTCCAGATTCAGAAATCTGTACAGGAGACACTTTTTTTTTCTTTCCATGAAAGCCAGCATGCAAATTTATCCTGGTTTTGAATTAGCATTCCAAGACAGGCTAATCTGGGGTTTGGGGGGGGTTTAACACGACAATCAGCTGAACAAGGATTCCCATGCCGCATTCACTGTTATGAGCTATTTGACAGGAACACTCAAATAACCATTAATACTCCAACCTGGAGCTCACTGACCATCTCTCTTTGGAGGAGGATTCAGAGCCCATCCCTGCATCCATAGCCCCATCCCTGTATCCACAGCCCATCCCTGTATCCACAGCCCCATCCCTGCATCCCCAGCCCCATCCCTGCATCCCCAGCCCCATCCCTGTATCCACAGCCCCATCCCTGCATCCCCAGCCCCATCCCTGCATCCCCAGCCCCATCCCTGGATCCACAGCCCATCCCTGCATCCACATCTCAATCTCTGCATCCAAATCTCCATCTCTGCATCCACATCTCATCCTTGCATCCACAGCCCCATCCTTCCATCCACATCTCCATCCCTGCATCCACAGCCCCATCCCTGCATCCACAGCTCATCCCTGCATCCACATCTCCATCCCTACATCCAAATCTCCATCCCTGCATCCACAGCTCCATCCCTGCATCCACAGCTCCATCCCTGCATCCACAGCCCCACCCCAGTTCTCCAGCTGAGAGCTGGCTCTGTGGAGCACCCACATCCCACACCCACATCCCATTTCCAGATGGAAAAGCTCCATCCCTGGGCCTCCTCCTGTGGTGCCCATGCCTGAGCTGACAGTTTCACTCTTCCTCCTCCATCACAGGGGGCTCCTCCCTGGGTTTAGAGGGAGCTCTCCTGCATCCCAACAGTGAGACAAAGATGAAGGAAAAGAAGTGCCCCAAGCTTTTATCTTCTCGCACTGCCTCTCACCAAGGTAGCTGAGCAGTGGGTTGGGGTGAGGACAGGGTGAGGACACAAACCAAAAAAAATCCAAAACTAAAATAAATAAATAAACAAAACACTGATAATTTTAAAAAATTACAAAGAGCATCTTGCATTTGTTGATCTTTCCTAAGGTTCATTGACTTCAGAGTTTCCTGCATGTAGGCTGAAAATAACACAGTTTTTGTAATTTATCTTAGTCACTCAGCATAGGGCCTCTGTTCTCAGCTTGTACTTCAAATCTGTTCAGCAATGTATACCACATGAGTCAACTGTGTGGAGTAGCAGGCTCTTCCCTGGAGTGCCTGAGTGTGTGTTTTGGGCTAAGAGTCACCAGGATATTTCAATAACTTGGTAAGTATGCACAAACATCAGTAATTTTAGTGTAGCCATAAAAAGTGCACAGTATGGAAACATACAGAAAATGAAAATTGGTACCTTAGACAGCCATAAAACTTTGAACTAGCCACAAGTTTGACTTTAGGAGACCAAAGATATCTCTAAAAAAACCCCATTAGCTTGGTGGAATAAACTTTGATACTAACCACAGGGGAATATTATAGCTCAAGTCTTACCCCATGATTTCTATTTTAATGCTGAGTTAGACCAGGTATAACCTTCCCTAAATTATTAAAGAACTGCTCACCAAGTGCTCCTGTACTGGTTTCCTATAATTCCCTTTTTCAATTTTATGTTTTCCCCCTCTCCATTCACATAACATGTCCTGGCTGTGCAGCTTGTACTGCCTATAGATCACCAAGTTCCTTTTGTACACATCATCTGCACTGACACTTAAAAATAGCACATTTTAGAAAAGCCTCAAAACTATTACTTCAGAGTTGCAACTCTAAAATTCAGCTGCTTCTATATTCAACACCAGCTGCTGGAGCACACCCCTTTCTTCACAAGCCAAATTAAAACCCAACAAGAGCAGTTTTAATGCTGGTCAGATGGTTGAAGCCTTGTGCAAAGCCCTTCCTCTTGCTGTGTTGCCACAACATCTTTGAAAACAAGACTGAGAAGGAAAACATTTGCAGGCTTTAGTCTCAAAGTGTCATCTCTCAGTAAAGTGTGACCCAAACCCACCCCTCCACAGCTCTGACCCTTTCCCAAATCTAAGCTGGAGGTGGCCATGGCCCTTTTATAGAGCTTTCAAATTGTGGCTCCATCCTGCCCCATTTTGTTTCTCCAGGCTGGGAACAGGAGGTCACACACTAAAAGAACTTGTGACTGGTGGAGACTTAAAAGTTTATAAATTCAGAGTTACACTCAGCACTTGAAAGTGCCAACTCTAAGATCCTTCTCAAAAATTCCTTTGCTAAATGGAACTGTGGGGGAAGTTTGGGATGGGCAGCATTTCATGTCATGAGAGCGTCTGGCTGAGTCCAACATCAAAGCTGACCATTTTGCCAAAAGCATTGGGAAGACTAAGTCACTGCAAAAATAAAGATTACATCTCAGATTTAATCTTGAGGTGGGAAATGAAAGCTCTGCAAGGCACCAGTCAGTGCCCCAGACTCATGAGGAGAAGTTGTCTCCACCCCAGCCCGTTTCCCCCTGGTGAACATTTCCCTGGTTTTGGGCTGGGAATGCTGCATGTGCCAGGCAGGGGCCCAAGTTCTGCCTTGCCTTCAGACCCAAATCCCAGAGAACCCAGTGCTGGAATGCACTCCAGAGAGGGAGGCAGTGGGAGAAGACCCTTCACCAATTCCCCAGGAGAGGAAATTCTTGAGTCCTTTCACTGCCTCTGTTCAAAGCTCACTTCTAGTGCTGGCTGCTGTAGGAAGAAGTTCCATGAGGAAAACTCCACATCACATTCCTCCTGAACACCTTCCTTCCTGCCCAGGCACAGCAACAGGGCTGCCCCAAAAGCAGGATTTCTCCTCAGCTCCCATCCCTGCTCTGCCACCAGGGCTTTCTGTGCCACCATTTTTGTAAATGCAGCACAGGAAGAACAATGCCATCCTTTGCAGTAAGGCACTTCACACAAAATATTAGGTACAAATTAGGTATTTTTAGCATAATTCAGAGCTGCTGACAAAGACTGCACTTTTACCATGATGGATGCATGGTTGGGTGTGTGGTGCAGACATTCTTAAGCAAGCCACTTGCAAAGTCCACAAACCCATCTGCATCCAATTTGATGCTTACACTTATCCAAGGCTATTTATACATCATGGCATTCTTAACCTCAGTGGCTTTGCAGCTCCCCACATCTTTCAATCACATAATTGAAATGATGAAATGGTCCCTGCTGTATTTATTTCATGATACCATTATCGTGACTGCACAATGTAAATACCTGGTGCTGGTGGAGCTTTGAAAAGTGACCTGTGAACACCAGGCAGCAGCAATGCTCCAACCAAAATCATCTTTTGTTGCCATTCACGCTCTGAATGACAAATGCACCAAGCCATGAATGAGGTGCACAGCACACCCGATTCAATTAAAGGCAAAGAGCTCTGCAATAGCTTTTCAGTGCTGACAGCCTGGTGATAATGAAGCTTAGTTATTCATTGCACTGTGAAATGCAAAGCAGAACATGCAACCTGGAGGAGGGAAAGGATAATGTTTGTCTAATTTATCATGTTTCCAACTGACAAATAACTTCAGCCCATAAAAATGAAAAGGAAGTGAAACTTTAATCCTTTCTCCCTTCCTGCTCGGTGGAACGCTTTTAAAGCTTGTATTTGCATTCTGGACCACGGATCCCTGATCCTCCTAAAGGCTGCTGTGTATTAGTGGTTTCACACACTGCCCCAGCCCTATTCCAACAGATTCCAGCCATTAGGCAAGAAGAAATGGGCATTTGGGAGGAAGGGAGACACAGGAAATACTCTTGAAAGCAAGAGAGGCTGAGATTTTATCCCACTTCATAATGTAGCAGAGAAAGGAATTAAACACACTGACCACATAATCAAGAGGAGTTTAAAACACCCCACCTCTTAAGCAAGAGCATTTGTATCACATAACCCTGGGACACAGCCGACACGTCTGTGTTTGGTCTGGTCTCCCCTGGTTGCCTGTGATCAATGGACAGAGCAGTGAAATCACCTTCTGGATCTTTATCAGCTCCTGTTGTGAACAGACCCCTGAGGACTCCTTTCCTCCGGCTCTGATTAGAGGGGGAGCCTTGCTAGACAAGGCTGGGCTCTCAGGAATCCTGGGGAGAGGGGCCAGGAGTGCCCCTGCAGAGGCTGAAAGGCTGGGACAGCCATGCCACAGCTCCCAGCAGGGCACACAGGGTTTGAGATGCGGGGGCTGGAGCTCACTCTCCAGGCTGAGGAGCCCCGAGGGGCAGCAAGGGGACCCAAGGTGGCAATCACTGAGTGGCAATGGCAGTGCTATCAGCACCAACATCCTTCTTTTCTAGGCTTCAGCACAAGAGACTGCTCAGATCTGAGCCCCTGGGTCCTTCCAGAAGGGCAATACATCCCTGAAAACACAGATCAGATCTGAACTCCTGGATCCTTCCACAAGGCAACACTGCCCTGAAAACACAGATCAGATCTGAGCTCCTGGATCCTTCCACAAAGGCAACACTGCCCTGAAAACACAGATCAGATCTGAGCTCCTGGATCCTTTCACAAGGGCAACACTGCCCTGAAAACACAGATCCCTGCTGTTAACCCACAAACAAGGATCATTCATGGATCTCCTACAATGTCCTGTGCACTTCACATTGGGAATTCAAAGCATTTCTTTCTTGTTTGCAGTAGGGTTTTAGGGTGTGAATTTCTGTAAATTGAAACCCCTGTTTCTCTCATTTTATCAGCTGCACTAAAAGAAAAGGGAGGAACCTAAATCTATGTGTTAACAATGGGATTGTCCCCAGACACACACACTGGAACCAACTCCTCTTTCAAAGTTTGCAGGTAGCCTACCACGATCTGTGCAGGATCTCAAGGATAACTGAATTAGTGTCTTCAAACCATGACAGAGAAGATGAACTCTCATACATCAAATGTTTATTTTCACTTACTTATTTTTCTGTTAAATGACTGTTAATTTATTACTTTTCTGTTAAATTACTGCCACTCACTCAACAGCTGGTTCCAACCTTGCCATATGAAAATGGCTAAATAAAGTCAGACACACAATTGGGAACTGTGTGTCTGAACAGAGTAGAGATTTTCCACAAGCATGTGAGATGAGGGATCTCCATCATCACAAACCAGCAAATGTCGCAGAGAATCTTTTAAGAGGCACAAGGCACAGCCTGAGACCAACCACTGGCTCTTCTGAGTCACCAGCTTAACCCAAAAGGTTGGACCATACAGTGGATTTGTTCAGGTAACCTCTGCAGAGTCAGAAGTGATGACCTACAAACAAACACTAGAAACCTACAGGCATAAAAAGCAGCTTAAAATCTCACACACCTTCCAGCAATACTGGATTCTCCTGGCTGACCCATTCAGTGGCCTCACCTAGGAGAAAAAACACTGCAAATTGCTTGGAAAAAGGGCCGCAGTCTGTGCTGCAGCCTTCAGCTCTGCCAGACAGTGGTCAGAGGAAATTAAAAGAGCTTAAATGAGTAACCAACCCCCAGGTTGCTCACACCACCGTGGCCAGAACGGAAATTTTCATGAGCCTGCAGAGGGCTGGGAACGAGGATTCACAACTGGAACAGGACTGGAACAACACAGGGGAAGAGATGAAATTCAAGCCTGATCTCAGTCAGGATACGACTAGTCCAGAAAATGCCACTAGGACTTCCTCCAGGAATGAAAGGCAAGGGGGAAGAACTGCTAGGAGTGGAATATTATTAAATCATTTCTGGCAGCATTTTGGAAAGAATTACTTGAATGTTGGCACTTTTCTACATCTGCTCACGGTTCTGGTAGAGGTTTTTGGAGCCCACGGGCTCTATCTGGAGCTTATTGCTTCTGTCGCCTGACGTTTCCTCAGGCAGGAGCCAGCTGGAAGGTGGGCACATCCACCCACACTCTTAATCTGGAGTGACTTTACCTTACTGCTGAAATATTTGCCTAACTTTCTCTCTTTGCAAGAGCAAGTCTTGTTAGAGAGATTTGTACAGCTCCCTCTGCTCTCACTCCTTATCAATGAAACAGGCTCTTCATGAACACTGGGAGCTGAACTAAGATCTAACCAACTTCCTTTCTGTGCTAATGTTGATCTGAATTCTTCAAGGGTCTTTAAATATAAGAAAAAACATTTTTTATTAAAAAGAATATTTTACCTCCACATCCGAGAAGCCACACATAGCCTTCCTTTTGCAGCGCGACAGTGATGCAGGGCATCCATAGCCAGAGCTATAACTCAGGATGGACTGAAAATACTGCAGCAAGGAGGTCACTCCCAACACCCCCAGCATCCAGAGCAGATGTGCCGCTTGTCCTACCTGCAGTCCAGGTGCCATGGGACACATATGAGACACGTGTTAGAGAGAAAAGGGATTGTCTAGATAAAAAACACTGAGGAGAAAGAGTAGCAGGTCTGGGATCACCTCACCAGAGGACAGCATGAAGCCTGAAGCCACAGTCCCATCCCAACCCTTCCCAGGGCTGGAAACAGCAGGTCAGCAGCCACAGCCCCATCCCAACCCTTCCCAGGGCTGGAAACAGCAGGTCAGCAGCCACAGCCCCATCCTAACCCTTTTCCAGGGCTGGAAGCAGCAGGTCAGCAGCCACAGCCCCAGTGAGAGCAGAAGGGAGGAGGTGGAGAGGACAGTCATCTCCCTCATGTCCACCATGGGGCTGGGCACGTGTGTGGGTGGGTTCCAGGTCAACCCAATGACATCAAGTTCTTCCCCAGCCCCTGCTGGCCCCGTGCCCTGCAGCTGGAGCTGGGGCTGGCCAGCAGCTCCCTCCCAGCACACCCCACTGCCAGTCCCACAGCCCCACCGGCCACTGCCATGGCGTTTGCGACATGTTTGGGACACATTGGGGACACATTTGGGACACCATGAGTGGACTGCACCTGGGCACCAGGCAGGTCCTGCTGGGGCAGCTCTCAGAGCAAGTTCCCCACTCCCAACCCTAAAAGCAATTGTAGGCAAGGCTGGGAACCAGGCAGAGGAGCAAAGGGAAAGAAACCACACATACCTATCACCTATTTAGCAACTGCTGAATAAGCTGTTCTGTACACATTGCCCAACAGAGAGGAATAGAGGCTCTTCTGAGTGTAACTCAATAAATTTGTAGGGAGGGAATGCCAACACACACTTCCAACTCCAACCGCTAAATAAGGAAACATACGTGGAAATTACAGATGAACAAATTCTAAACAGACCTAGGGGAGTTTTCTCCTTTTCATCCAAAAAGCAATAAATGTCACAGAACTGAGCAGCAAATCATTCAAAACAATGTAGCTTACCAAGCACGCTGTCAAAGCAAAAAAATCTGAGTCACTTAAACAACTGGATGCTATTTCAGGAGGGTTTTTTTTTAAAGGCTCATGAAGTGCAAGTGGCTCAAATTCTCCTTTTGTACTTGCTAACAATGGGCGTGTTTCTTGGCCAGAGCTGATCTGCAGAGGTCTGATTTTTGTGTTTTATTTCGTTCTGAAATGCCTCTCTGACCTCCAGCCGTGGGGCCAGGACCTCTGGAGGCCATCTGCCCAGCTTCTCATCCCAAAGCAGGATCAGCTCAGCTCTTATCATTCCTGACATGTTTGCTTAAGTGGTTCTTAAAGATTTCCAACACTGGAGGCTCCACAACCACTTCAGGCAATCTTGTGTGTGTTTTATATAAATCAGCAGCTCATCTCAAATTGAATGCTACATTTAATTTTGCTCACTTAGGTCCAAAACAAACGTTTGAAACATGCATGCTAATGCTGAAAGATTGGAGAGCACATGGCCACGAGTGCCTACCCTCCTGTCCCAGCAGCATTCCCAGCACATCCCAGGAATGCACAAGCACTTGGAGCCACTGCTGCAAACCAACAAACCAACCCTGAGATGGCTGCAGAGCAGGCAGATACACAGAGTTAGTGAAAGCACCTTTAGGTTAGTGATTCCAAGCCATTCAGAGGTTTAAGCATCCAAAGCCACAATTATACAGCAATTTTCCCTTTCTGCTGAGGAGGACCACCACTGGGAGGGGGAGTACCAACCTTCCCCAAAGGTTTTATCTCATTCCACAGAAATGTTCACATTTTTACCACACTGGGAACATAAATTATAGTCTGCAGTTTGAGCTGGGATCTTGCAAATATTCCATCTGCTTGCTTTGCACTGGGATTCATACATCCACTGAATCAGTTCCTTAAACATGTAATTTCTTTATCTGCATGGTTCTCAGCTGGTTTTCCAGGATTTCCAGTTATCAATCAGGTCATTGACAAGGCAATCACTTCCTTTACTTCTTGTAGGTTTTTTTGATCCCTGTGGTTCAGTTCCTGTGGATCAGCCTCTCTCCATTCCCATCTCCAGAGCCTTGGGGAGACTTCCCTGGATTCTGGACTCTCCCATATCAGGCTGGAGCTGTTAAAGCTCTAATTTCTTTAAACAGAGCTACACTAGTATAAGAGTTTAGCCATTTTTCTCCCAACTATTTATTATTATCTGCTGTTTCTAACTCAAACTCTTTCTTTCTTTCTGTCAAAGTCTAATTAAATTTATCCATTTCCTTTGAAGCATATAATTTTTGTTGTTTCATGTATTTGGTCCAAACATACAGAGCATATAATTAAAACAAACACAGCAACTGGAATTATGGGAAGCACTTCCAGACTCACCATGTCAGAAGTTCTAAGCACCCTGTAGAATGTACTTTTCACCAGCTGGGGGTTTTTTCCCCTAAATTCTCAATATTTGGCCAATTATTTTAATGTTATTCTTTGCCACCTTGATTATGGTTTTGTTTTGCTTTTATTTGGTTTACCTTGTATTTGGATTGTATTCAATTACACACACAATATGTTTTGGGTAACTCACTGGATGGGTTTACAGATATTTCAGTTTCTCCTCATTGGTTTATTCACTTGCTTCCACCATAACCCCAGCTTGAGTTCCAATCTGACAGCATATTTTTCCCATTTAATATAATATACTATTTGAAGTGAACATTTCTTTCTAATTGTAAAAACACGTTCTCATGGTTAGAGTAACAGTTGTGACAAACTAGAACGTCTTGGCTGACAAATTAATTCTGTAGGTTTCTATTTACATCCTTTCGAAGAGTTTGCTGATTTATAACTTCCAGCCAGGAATGAAATGTGCTTGTAACTAAAAGTGTTGATTAAATCATTGCCTGATATTAATCAAAAGAAAATGCAGTGTGAGGTGCAAGTCATTTAAAGGATGACATAAATCTGCCACTTATTAAAGTTTAATTCCTCCAGTGATCCAGTAAGATGAGCTTAAGTTAAACGAGGAAGGTGTGACTTCCAGGAGTCCTCAGTCTCTGTATCCCAGTGAATTTGGGCAGAGCTGCATGTGCTCAGCAATCTCTGAAAAGTCAGGCAAAGAACCAGAAACAATGAAAACCACTGAATTTCATGCCAAAGGGGGACTCATCCTTTCCTGGAAAGTTCTGCTGCTCTCAATTTGGGACCAAATTATGGATTGCAAATGACTTCTCCTCCACACCCCCCTTAAGAAAAAGAAGTAAAATCTTTGTCTCTCTCTGAAAAAGAGCTCAATGAAGCAGGAAAGCACTGCCTGCCAAGTCTCAGATGAAAGAGGAACTGCACATCCAAGAGCAACCCAGGCAGACGATCCAGGAGGGAATAAATGATGGCTGTTCTTCCATGCAAGGCAGTTCCATGGTGTGCTGCACTTCCAGCTGCTCCCAGAGGCTGTGAGGGGTGCACCAGGCTGTCACTTCCCAGCTGGCTTCCGATCCATCTGTGTGGGAATGAGGGAGCTGGCACGGGGCAGGATGGATCCTGTTCTTCTGCAGACATTGCACACAGCTGTGATGGTAATTTAGAGCCTTCCTACAAAGAGCTGCGATGGGAAGGTAACTGCTTTTCCTTCCATGCCAGATGAAAATCTAAGCTTCCTCTGAAACCTGCTGAGTCAAACTGGAATAAGAGAAAGGAGCCAGAGAAGGGCCAGACTTGCACAGGGGATTTCCTTGTCCTTGGACAAGCAGGGGAACAGGCAGAACAGCTCCTGAGTAGCTTCCATGTGGGCTGCATTTGTTTCAGGCATGTGGGCTTGTGGGATGACACAGGGCAAGGACAGTTTGAAAACAAAGTTGCTAAAAAAAAAGATCATTGATTCAATCCAGTGTGATAGAAGGGGAAAATTATGGCATGAAAAAAATCCACCCTGTTCTATGTCTGGTGCACACCATATACCTGAACTACATCTGCTGGACTGAGATTTGAATCCTTGTGATTGAGAGTACTTTATCTGGGTCTGCCTCAAATCACAATGAGGACACTCAGAATTGTGACATTTCCATCAAGCAGCTGCCATTCAATGGCTCCTCCAGCACACTGTTGCTCTCTTTTGTCATACAACACCTAAGCCAGCACTGTTTTGCTCAAAAATATGTAAGTAACACTTAGTAAGGTCCAAAATTTAGGACTTTGGGTTACCTAAGGTCACACAAATTTCCTTCTGCATGAGACTATGACAAACTTGTTATAATGGGCTAAAGAAGAGGAGAGAACCTATAACGGTTCATAGGGAAGAGAAAGAGTTAAAATGAGATAAAGGAGGCAAATACTGTCAAAGTATCACACACAAAGAAGTCCTGCCTGAAAAGTTTTTGAGATCTATGCTCAAGAAAGCATTGGGGGCCAGCAACCCCCTTAGTTTGGTCTGGTTATCTCATGAAGGAAGAAGGAGGGGTTCAGATAAAGCCCAGGAGCTGTGCTGAGGCTGCTTAGATGGACTGAGGGGATGGCAGGGAAGAGGCAGCAGCTCAGGTTGTCACATCTTACATGAGGTGCCAGTCACAGTAAATAACAGAATGCTTTGTCTCTTTTTTCCACACAAAGAAGTTAACACATAAAATACCACTTTAGGAATTCAGTCAGAGCCATGTCCCAGGTTCCCTGGGATCCCGACTTCCATACAGCCAATAGCTGCTGTGTGTGGAAGCGTACAGGACCAGCACAAAGCAATCCTTGACCTGGAAACCCTGCCAGACTGCAGTGGTTTGTGGTTCAGCAGCTGCCCTGGCCTGTGCTCAGCAGCACAGAGCAGCCTGTCCTCCCACCCCAGCACCTGCTCCCAGCTCCTGCAGAGACAAGAGCATTCTTCTGTACTGGTTACACTTCATTCACTCCTTGACAGCACTTTCAATCAAAGCAATTAAATGTCCTGTGGAATTTTTAATGGAAAATCAATGTTTGCAGCCTGAGATAGTAGCTGAGAAGCACCAGCCTGCCCAGGTGCCCGGATCCATCCTCTACAGAGGTGGCAACAACACAGCATTCCCTCCTCAGCCCCACCTTAGCATTGCAGAGACTCTCTGGAGGAGGAGGGAGAGCAAATGGCTCTTGCTGGAGAGACAGATGGGAAAACAGATCCCAGAGAGGAGAGGAAAGGAAACAGCTTAAAAACTTTTCATCTGACGATTTTTTGGGCAGAGATTCAGGATACTCAAATTGGGCTATGGATTAGGGATGTTGCTCCACATCTTTTAAAAAAGGAAAAAAACCAAACCCTGAGGCAGAAGCCAGGAGTCCAATCACTCCAAAATTCCAATGACTCAGACTCTGGTTGAGATGACACTAAGGCACAGCAAGGCAGGGGTGAACATGTGTCAGGAGAGGAGGAACTCCCCAGTGTGATTTGCTGAGCAGCCAACACTATCAAGCACTGTGGTGTTCCTAATCTTCACAATTCAGAATCTTGCTGGCCATAATTGCATCCATCAGATGTTTAGAAGCATTCTGATCTTATCAGCAGATCTGAGGAGCTCTTGAGGAGACTGTAAGGACTCAAGAAAGGAATGTACAGATTTTTCTCCCTTTGAGCAATAGATTGAAAATGCCCTGGAGAACATCAATGAGGACTCTTGTAGCATGTCTTGGAAATTAATCACAAAAAAAAAAAAAAAAAAAAAAAAAAAAAAAAAAAAGGTGGGAAATACTTTTCTGTATTTGCTGGAGGAATACTGGAAAAAGGAACATCTACAGCAATTAAAACTGAAAGCCAGGCAGGTTTAGGAGTCAATGTAAAGGCAGAACTCCACCAGACTAAATGGATGAGAGGAACAGTGGAACAATGGATGAGAGGAACAGAGGAATTCTGAGGGAAGGGAGGCAATGGCCAAGAACAAAAGCTGCAGCCCTGGGCATTGAACTCTGCAGCAGCAGAGCCTTGGAGTTCATGATCTCAGAGGTCTTTGCCAACCTTAACATTTCTACAAGAGAAGCCAGACACCAATACAGGCAGAAATTTGCTGCCTGGGAAATAAACCCAAAGAAATGAAGAATTTGTGCTTACATGGTTTGCTTGGGAGTGTGCACAGAGAGCATTGACCAGCAGAAGAATCACCAAGAACTGAAGCACAACCAAGACACTTCCAGCTCTGGTGAACTGAGGGGAGAGCCCAACCCCACAGGGTGAGAAATGGCTCAGTTTCTACTGACATCTACTGACAGCTCAGTTCAAGGTTCTCACAGGCTCTGGATCACACCTCACACAGAGCAAATCACTTGACACCATCAAGGAAGGATGTTTGATACAGAAATCCAGCAATGCAGGGAGAAACAGGTGCCTCACCCCCATGAAAACTCTTAAAGGAAGACACTGAAGAGCTGAACCAGCCCCTACTCCCACACTGCACTCATCCATGGCACCAGAGCACCCTTCAGTAGCAGTTTCAGTGGCAGGAGTGCCCCTGATTTGCTTTGGTTTTGTTATCCTACTCCCAGGCAAGAGGGAAGTGGTGATCAGTGACTGCCCTCAGCACTGTGAACCCCATTTCACATTCCCTCAGTTCTGGCTTCCCAAGTGATTCTCCCTGAGGCACTGAGAAATGCCAAAGGAGCATTGGTTTGCTCCCATTTGTGATTTCCTTGTGCACTAAGGAGGGAAAAATTCCCCTGGAATCTTTCAGGTGCAAACCCCTGAGTTCTGTGAGCTTCCCCAGTCCCTGTGGAATCCCCTGAGTTCTGTGACCTTCCCCAGTCCCTGTGCAATCACCTGAGCTCTCCCCAGTGCAGATGATCCAGGGAAGGCAGAGCAGTGCATGGCCCCTGTGGCTGGCATTGCACGCTGGCCCTGCCAAGTCTTCTAAACCTCCAAAAAGTTTTATAAATGCTAAAACCAGAGGTGATCTCATGGACAAAGGAGATCATCTAATTGAGTTTGAGACCAACAGGCATACTTCTGAATAATCAGGGGATGCGATGTGCAAGCAGCCAGAAGACTCTTAGCTAAAATTACGATGTATGGAACTTATTGAGCCAAGTACCTTTTTACTAATAATTTTCCCCTATCTTAATTCAGGCTGATAATTTGCAATTACAGTTGTAAAGGGCTCCAAGTGGAAAGCCCTTTTATCAGATGTTTCTGTTGTTAGTCGACTTTACAAGAGGGAATCAGATCCAGATGAAGGCTCAGTAAAGTCCAAATCAATCAGCTTTTGACAAGAATTGCAACCCTCCAGCAAATCCAAATAAAGCATCTTGATTTAGGAAGACGTGAATGCAATTAACTGAGGAATCCACATTAATTTATTTCCCTTTGTAAATATTGTTTATTTCCTTAACAGGTTATAAAAATGGTGACACACTGAAAACTCAACAACTCTAATCACTGGGCTAACAAGAACTAAGTGATTCCAGGTCCCCCAAAGGGAGCCCAGCTACTCTCAGATACCCAAGTACTGATTGTCTTTGTCAGAGAAGCATTGGCTAACATTTGTTAACCCATAAAAACCACTGTCTGAAAGGGGCATTGAAAGTAAAATCCTTGGCCCTCAAAAGTTTACATTTTTCCTATGTGAAGCATGCTGACTCTTTGATTAGCAGCCAAGAGAATGGACTCAACTCCATTCCAAGTCTTAAAAAATAGTATGAAACAAAACATTAGTGAAGTGATTTTCCCTTGTTTTAATGTGGTTTTCAACATTCGGTTTATTGTTTTGTGGTTTTCTGCATGGAAAGCATATGCTTGCAATATGTTTACAATATTCCAGGGATTTAAAGCAACAGCATAGTCATTTAAAGGGGAAAAAAAAAAAAAAGAGAAAACCCTGCAAATTGAGGAATACTCTAATGAAACAACACCTGATGTTTTCACTTGCTAAGCCCCTTTGGAAAAGGTAGAGTATAGGTAAAACAGATTCAGTGTTTCTGGCTAATGAATCAAATTATCTCAGACAGTATTTTTGACATCATATTCCAGAAGTGTTCACTGGCCCACCTGTTAGAAGGTGCCATCCTTTTAGGTCTCCCTTTATTCAATTAACTATCCAACTCATTGCTCTTTAAATACCCAGACTGTAGAAGTGCCCTTTAGGGTTGAGATGATCCCACCAGCAGTGGGGGATGCTCAGGACATCACCAAACCCAGCCCCAAAACCTCGCTCCAAAATGTCAGGGTGGTAACAAAGAGAAAAATATCAAGTGACTGAAGTACTTTGGGGCACAGACAGAAGCAAAACTGGCCCACAAGAGGAGGCAGGGTGGAGAATATTTCAGTAATTCCTGAAATACTGACTTCAGAGGTGAAGGAAGGAGAACAGTTAGCTGATCTTAGCACCACAGTGTGGTGGCAATCACAGGGAGGTTGGGAGGCTCACAGGAGGAGCAGATAACACCTGTCCATGCTGGGTGGGTGCTCTGGGCAGGCTGAGGTGGCCACAGCCTGTGTCCTGTGTCAGGGTTATCTGCTAAAGCCAGGCACCCAAGCCCATGGTACAAAGCTGGTGCCTGTCTGGGAAATTTGGCAGCAGGCAGCCCAAAATCTGCCAGGAGAGCACTGTAAGTGGGTCTTAAGCACAAAACAGAGGTGGTCACTTAAAATGGATGTAGCACTTGATCCACCAAACCTGGGCAAACCTGTGGAGTGAGAGGCAACCCTCTCTCCAATGTGAGTATGTGAAGCAGAGCAAGAGGGTTCCTCAACATCTTAATGTCCTCCAAGCTGTGATGTGAGAGAAGCAGAGGAGAAACTGCTGACATGACTCTCTGTGCACAGTCACACACCCTTCCCTCACACCTCCCCCAGATAGCCTGGCTCCAAGGACTCGCGTCAGAAGAGGAAAGAAGCATTTAATTTTCTAATTCCTACTTCAATGATTCACGAGGTGCTTTTGCAAATTGCAGGAGAACACCCTATGAATCAGTCAGTGACAGAAATAAATTGCATTAATCCATAGTAGTAATATGCTCAGAGTGCTTGAGTTTCAGTAGGAATGAGCTCATTTGTTAAGCTCCCCACTCGGAGCATGTAGGATGGCTTTGTGCCCTAACATTGTCCCACAAGACAAAGGCCCACTTTCCTGCTGGAAGGGACCCCAACTTGCACACCAGATCTTTGTCTTCCATTTCAGACATTGCTGAGTGGCATCCTATCCTTCCACTGCCTTCTCTCATCCTCTCTGTGCCAGCATCCATCTCTCACCTGCTAATTGTGGCCTCCTCATATCACCAACACTGAATTAGTCAGCAGACATGGGCTGAGATCCAAACTCCATCTCCAAAAGCAGTGGCCATGGCTACACAGGGAACTCAGCCACCTCAGGATGAAAAGAACCAAGCCAGTACCTGTAAGGGTGAGGGTGAACTCTTCTAATGGCAAAACAAAATTCAACAGCAAGACAAATGACAATGAACATCAGAGAAACCTGAAATCTGGGGCTCTGTGCACACAGATTGCTTGGAATGCTCCTCAGGCAGCATCACTTGGCTTCCCTGCCCTCATCCCAAGAGCTGAGCCCAAAGAGCTCTGCAAGGTAAGAGCTGCACACATACCCATGCCATGGGGCCTGCTCCATCATCTTTGTTTCAAACACCTCCCATCAACTCCAAGTGATTAAAAAAAGTAACCTACCCATTCCACCAGAAAATCTGAAATTAGAAAGGAAAAAATCCACACACAAACACTTTTACAATCTTAATAAAGTGCAAGAAACCTTGTTGCTGTGCCTTTAGCCTTGCTAGCCCATTTCCATTTAAATAAGATTTGCTGTGAAGCAACTGGTACCTGTGAAAAACTACACTGGCAACCTGGATGCAAATACTGCTTCCAAACCTTCTGAAACAGGACTTGACAATGAACAACTTGCACCTTTATTTCCAACAGCAGCTTCATTTTAGAGAACTGCTGTAAAATTTGTGATTAGGCCTGTGAAAAATTACAGTAATTATTATGAACATATTCCCACATGAAATTATGGTCTCAGGCCAGTTTCACAGTCCTCTCCTCTGCCATGACTGAACATTGGGGCAGCCAGTCTGTCTTTCTGATACAATTTCTCTATCTGCTGCAGCTGAATAAGTACAGGATTACCTGAATTTTCTCCCTTCCAGTTTGTTGTGGAGGTTGCCCCAGCATAATCACATATAAAAAACCCAGAATTATCCTTTCAGGTACCTAACTTCTGCTGCTCTGAGTACTCTGTAGTCACTGCTGCAATAAAATCTGGTTTTAGAGAAGCAGACAACCAAATGCAGAGAATACATACAACTAAGTGGTCATACAATGCTCTTTTGTGAGGACTGACTTGCAATTTAAAGAAAATAGCACTGTTTTATGAACTGTTTGGGACAGTGCACCATAAACTGGGATTGGTTCCCCTTTTCCCTGGTGTCTCCCCAGCATCAGGTCTGTATTAGAGCAGGGGGCCAGGTGGGATGTGCAGCCTCTGCATCCTGCACACCACAGCTGCCTCAAAAACTGCCTCCTAGCAGAGACAGCATCAGTTTGACAACTGAAATCAGCACTTCCAGCAAAGATTTGGATCCAGTCACATTATTAAAATGGAGAATTTGAAAAACTTTCCTCTTTCCATGTTTTTCACACTGTATGATTTCAGAGCCCTCTTCCCTCGTGGGTTCTGGGTGACAGCTCCCATCCTGTCTCACTGAATGGTTCTTGGTGTGCTGGGAAAACGTGGGAGTGCTGGGGATGTAAAGGATACCACACTCTCTATTACACACACACATCTTGGTGGAGGAAAGACATTTCTCTTGGTAGAACATTTTTCAGAGAAAAAAATGTTCCATGAAGTCCAAGTCTGAGAGAAATGTTGCATGATGTTTTCTTGAGAACACAGATCCTAAATTTGGGGTGAAATCTGACCTTAGATTCTTCCTTTATGTCTGCATTTTCTTTTGACTGGGTGGACTATTTTCACCCTTTTGCTGGGGAAGGGTTTTTTAGTTAGATTTTCAAACATTGCTCAGCTTTTGACATTAAAGTGCCAAAGAACCCAGCATTTCTTCAGTCAAACAGTTCAACAGATTTACAAACTTAGAACAACTTCTGAAATGTGTTAATTCCAGATAAAAGCTGTGGCTAAAAGTCTGATCCTTAGACCACTAGAGGTCCACAGAGCTGTTTCTGCTAAAGCAGCAAAAAATGCACAATAGTTTTTATCCCTCTGACCTTGAAAGTTTCAAGTGTCTTAAGGGTTGAACTTCCCTCCACACATTTGGTTTGCTGGATTATTGCAGGACAAGGTTGAAAAAGCCTCTTTCTTTTTTGAGTGTATCATTGGAGTAAAATCAACCATGAACAAGTTTGCTGCTGACACCTACAGCAATAAAAGTGAGGAAGGTAAAACAGACTGGAAGTTAATCAGGAAATATTACAAAAAGCAACTGAGCCAGATTTCCTTGGTCATTGGCAGAGCAAAATTTCTTCTCATATGAAGGCAAGTTTAGCACTATTTGGTACCAAAATATTCAAGTTTCCAAGATGAAAGAGGATGCTAATATCCATAAAAGCATCTAACCCAAGAAAGCAAAAATAACAGCCCCGAGACAAAATGGGATGGAAGCAATCAAGGACCTATAGCCACTTCAGTGAAGAGGTTTTTTTGTTGTTGCTGTTCTGGCTGCCCTAAAAACTCCACTGTTATTTTAACCAAGCCCTACAGTTTAGCATGAAGGAGATAAGGAGATAAGCAGGTGGGGAGCGGGAGAAGAGCTATACCCAAAAAGACAGTTCAAGGCAAAGCCATGTTTCAAAGAGAAACTCTAAACCACACTGGGCATTTAGAGGTTGTCAACAGTTTTCCCAAAACAGATTCTTTACTATTATTGTAGGCACTGCTGAAGAAACTCTCAGGACTCAAACCCACAGGACTGATGCCATGGGGCTGTCCTGACATTTCTGTTTTGCAGGGTATTTGCAGGAGAGGATTCTCCAGTTTTCAAAGATCCTCCCCCTTATGTGTCCGTCTCACCTGGAGCATCCCACACTGCTCAAGCTGTCCCTGTGGGTTGCTGTGGATGGGATTCCACAGTGCCACAAATCAAATCTTGACTCCAGGTGCAGAACAAACAGCAGGAGCAGATAAACTCTGACAGAACAAAGATCTTCTTGTCAACCAGACAGCAATGGAGAAAGCAGAAAGAGAAATGAGAACCTGCCTGCAGGAAGAATGTTTCCATCTCTGTTAAATGAACACGGACATGCATGACAGTCCATCCATCACCTGTACTTGCTGTTCTAGCTAAGACAAAGTAGGGTTAATATGTGAACCTGTGCACAGCTTGTAAAATGGAGCAAGAAGATTAAATAGATTTAATTTATATGGGATTGGGCAAGAGTGAAGGGAAACACAGGAACACACAGATATATTCTGCTGCTGCCCTTCTGCCCCAGACCCCTCAGAGTAATTCCTTTTTTCCTACTGAAACATTATCACCCACTTACTCTTATCCTGCCTACATAACATCTGCATTAAGAGTCAAAAATATTGAGAAAATCTGCATTAGCAAGGACCAGCTTTCACACTCACAAAGCATCTCTCAGATATCAGAAGAGTTCATTCTCTCCCCCTTCAGTAAGAAACCAGGTTATTTTCTGTTACATTTGTTACCAGGTTATTTTCTGCAGTTACATTGGCTGTAAAGCCACTACAGGCAATGCCTTAATCTTTCATGTCTCCAGCACCTTTGCAGTCACCGTTATAATTAGAGGGAAGATAGTAAAATCTGCCTTCAATCACAAGTTTTCCACAGGTGAGCTTTGACTGTTTTTCTGAAATTCCAAAGAACTGTAACTCTGGTGACATGTTTTGCTGCATTTTTTAAAATCAGCAATATTTGCTTGACAAAGCAAAGATCATAGGACTGTCCTGCAGCATGAAAAGTAAAAAGAAAACAACATAAATAAATAAAATATCTGATCCTTTGCGGCCTTCCTACATGTAACTTCTCTTGATAGGAGTGAAAAGCAGTGCTTGCTGTAAGATCTGGCTAAAATAAGAATATTTTTCATTGTCCAGCTGAGAAACTCAAATGGCAGCAAAAAAAAATCAATGGCAAAAACACAATTGTTAAAAATCAAGACCCCTCCCTATGTTACAAAATAACCTTGGCTTATTAAAAGCAGAGACTTCTAATTCCTTGTTTTCAATACAAAGCTTCTGACACCATCCTTTTAAAAAGGAAAAAAATGTTCATCTGCTACCTAGAGCTTCAGCAATATCTGCTGGATAAATCTGTTCCTTCTAAGGGAGAGGTGAACAACAACACCTGAAATGCAGTAATCACACAATCTAAAAGTTTGGCTTCAAGCATGAAGGATAAATGGCAGGAAACTGGAGGAAGAAGAGTTGTAGCCAAAGCTGGATGACTGAAGACCAAAAATACTACCGTAAATAATTCACAAAGGAACACAGCCAGGGGATAACTATGCAAAAGCTTAGATCTTTTGCAGGATAATAAATTTAATGGAGATGCCTGATAGCATGAGCAGCACAGATCACTAACTGCACGTGTTTGAGAGGAGCCTGAGCACTGAAACATAAGCATGTGGTTGGAAGGGTGGTCTGAGGAGCACAGCAAAGGTCTCAGTTTCCATTCCCAACTCTAAGACCAATAACTTTGGCAGACCAATAAGAAAAGCTCTTAATTTATCTTACTCATAGACAGATGTTATGTGATAGACAGATGTTCCTCACCTGGCTGCCTGGGACCTGAGCAGGCCCAGTTTTGGAGAAGCTTTGAGACTGATGAAATTCCAGAATTGTCACTGTAATTTAGTTTTATTTATTCAAAATTAAGATGAAAAAGAAAAAAGCAAAAACCATGCTTGTTCAAGGATCTAGGCCTCCTGACAAATCCTCAAAACACAAATCATGCACTAAAACTCAGTTGCTCGGGCAGCTGAACTCCCAGCAATTTAATCAAGCAGCCAGACAACAGAAATACACCCCTGTGCTTCCCAGAGGCTCTCACTCTTCCTGAAGGGCTGGATCTGTCCTGCATCACACCAAGAACAATTAAGATAATGCTACTCCATATCAAGGTATAGGATAAATCCCAATGTCAAGAGGTTATGCCAGCAAAGCATTTTAAAAACAAGATGGCCTTCAGTGTATCCACACCTGGAAAGCACAAAACTGCAGCACCACCCTGCAGAGCTTTTTCTTCATGGTGTTGCAAGGGCACAACACTCAGCTTTTTTCCAGATGTCACTGCCAAATCCCACAGGTACCTTTCCAGCAGGGCAGCATCCTGCTATGTCAGTGTTGGGATTACCTCTGAAAACCCTGGTACTCTCCAGAATTTAAAGCAGGTGTGCAGATTGTGAGGATGCAGACTCTGTGCATGCCCTATCACAGTCCTGGCCAAGAGATGACTGAGGGGTTGGATGGGAAATGAGAAAAGAGGGTACCTGAGGCAACCTGGGATAGTGGAAGGTGTCCCTGCCCATGGCAGGGATTGGAATAAGATGAGCTTTAAGGTCCCTTCCAGCCCAAACTATTCTGGGATTCAATGATTAACCTCAGTCACGTGAACCAATTTCCTAGCACACTCAGGTTTTTTTAGACAACAGATTGTCCTTTGTGTCACAATCTGCAGAGGGCAAAGAATGGCAGCAGCCTGCTAAACTGATGTCCTGTGCTCACCAACCTGCAGTGAGCACAGCACATACCCATCCCTGCTCCTAGTGCAACCCAAAATAAGCATTTCTACATCTGCACTGAAGTACCAGACTATCAAAGCAATTTTGAGTTAAATATCTGCATGTAGACATCATCTAAATTCAGGAGGGGACAAGCAGCTCCTTCTCCCTGCTTTTCATGACCAATAGTTTTCATGACCATAAGCTGATTTGCCCAAACAAAAAACTGGCAAAGGCACCTGTATCAATCATTAGATTTCTAAGAGTATTTCCTCTAGAATCTCTAAAGACACGAACAGCCCCAACCCCTCAATCAGTGCAAGCAAGAATGTTTATTTCCAATGAATGCATAAGAGAAAATCAATTTGTGAACTTTCCCAGTGATTTTAACCTGATTTAGGTGAGCTGCTACTCACCTGGTACAACCCTCTCCTGTCACAGACACAATCCCTAATGCAAGGCCAGGGGATCTAACCCAGATCTCCACTGCTTTTAAGATTTCCTTTTCTTGACCCCATGAGCTTTTCTGGTGCCTTGCAAGCTTCCCCTGCAGTTCTGCAGCAGCAGGAGATGGATGGGCTCTGCTGTCCCCTGAAACCCCACAGCAGATCACTCAAACAACCTTTCCCATCATGTCCCAAGGGATAAACAGGAAAACATCACAGCTCTGAGTAAATAACCCAGATACAGCTTTCAGTACAACAAACAAGCACCATCCTCAAGTATGCAATTAAATATTTAAAGAATAAATTACAGTCATTGAAGTGGCAAGGCAGGGCATTGATGTGAATCAGGTATTGTGAAGTATATTGAGGTGTTATGAGATACGTGCAGAACAAAGGCACAGACTGGACAGAAGGGGAAGACAGAGTTCACTGAGAAAGGCAAGTTTATTTGGGTTGCAATGAAAAGTACAATTTTGCTTTTAAATTGTTTAAAGACCAAGGATAATTTGAAAAGGAGAAGCCCAAGAAAGCTTGGAGGAAGCGTCCTCCTGCTTTTTCCTTCCTTTTTTCTTTATCTTTGTTATACTGTATTGGGGATTTCCAGTATTAAATCTATGGCAAGTCCAATTCTGAGGAGGGATTTTAAAGGAAAAAGGGAAAAAAGAAACTATAGAAGAAAGTTATATCTGATCACTCAGCTTAGAAATTATTTTGTCTGCACAGCCTGTTTCAAACCCAATTAGTAGAAAAGCTTTGGGGAACATTATTTTCAAAGTGAAATCTTCTCTGTCAAAACTTTCATTAATAAGTTCTATTTCTTAGTAGGGTATCACTTTACACAGAGTGCACAGAAATCCTGCAATGTGGGAAGATTCTTTTTAGATGAAGTGCAGTAATTTGCTTTAGGATCATGGTAGCTCAACATTTTATTTATGCTTTTGAACCAGAAAGGTTCTCAAAGTTTACACATACATAGATGATAAATTATTTCTCTTGGGCAAACATACTAACAGCTTTTGTTGGTGCTGTTACTACAGGGGAGGGCAGAAATGAAAATTCACAGAATAACAGGAAGACAGCCATAGGTCCAGGGCATGTTCATCAAGGGACACAAATGTAGCTGATGGATCACAATTAATTTTAATTGTTGAGCTGTGCTGTGGTCCAGGGTAATGTCCTCAATATGCTGCAAATCCAACAGCACCAGAGCAAAGCATATGAAAGGCTGGGACAGAAAACCCCCAGTTGCAGCAGTGAAGCTGTGGAATAAACATCCAGAAGAGAGGAAGGGAATCAGGAGTATTGGGGTGTAGACCCACAAGAGAGCCTTTATCAAAACCAGTGCTTCTGCAGAATTTCCTAAAGATTTCCAGCCATGGAGTAGGAGAGGTTCTTTATTACCTTAAACATAAAACCATAAGCTGGGCATTCCTCTGAAACTCAACACACACAGGTTTTATGCACAAATAATAAAGTGATTTCTGGCTATAATACATCTACATCCAGGAAAAAGGCTGGAAACCTTCATGGCCTTGAAGTCTTGCAGAATATGGCTGCATATTTATCCCAAAATCAAGGAGATAGTTATGCCTCGCTGGGCCAGTGAATGAAACATCCTCATCCAAAAAATGGGTCCATTTTAGCCTGCATTGGAAAGTCTTCCTTATGATCCCACAAGGTTGCCCTAAAGTGTATCTCAGAATTTAGAGTAGGCAGGTTTGCTTTGGATCAGGAAGCTGATCTCTGTCCCATGGGCACTGATCTGTGCAGTAGTTGCTATGGTACTGCAAGTATTTTTGTTTGTTAAACAGTAGATTAAATAGTCACATAAAATGATTAGACTGGACGTTGGATCATTCCCTGGGAAGGCTTAAGTTACAAACTGGCTTTCTGGGGAAATTATTTAAGCTTTTCACTTTAAAAAAATGTTTTTTGAATCTTAGGCTGATGTGTTTAAGAGACTCTACTCCTTTCTCTGATTTAAACTTATTTGTGTAGGCAGGTAATATTTTTAGGCACTTTTACACCTATTAAAAATGTTTTTGTAACTGTTGGCTTCATGCAGTGAGTGCTTTAGTAGCTCCTGTTTTATCATCACTATCCTGAATGGTCAGGGCTTGGATCACAATTCTTTTGCAAAAGGAATGGATGCCTTGCCTTGGGTCATAACAGTGATGCAGGAGTTAAAGATTAATTGTTAGTCTGAATTTCCAGACTGAACAACAGATTTCCCTTAAAAGGCCAAGTGCTCTGTCTCCAAAATCAGCTTGTTTGGTTACAAAAGTTACTGGGGGATTTGAGAACTTTGAGGTTTACTTATTTAATTTACCTGCCTTGGCATCTGTACCACACTCCCTTCATTAGGTCCAGGCACTGTGATGAAGGAGATCCAAAAATAATCATAAACAGTCCCTGGCTGATAAATGAGCCTTGGACTAATTGCTCAGATGAGTTAACAGGCTCAGGAGCAGATGGGACTGAGCACAAGGCAGCACAAACATCACATGTGACAATGATACAAATGGAGAATCTGTCCTGCTGGCTCATGCTACCCAAGAATTCCTATTTTTTTTCAAGAACCTACCTAAGGAGCCAATCTGGGTGGCAGAGCAGTGCCAGATTAAAAATAAGGTGTTGTATTTTATCCAGCCAACCAGTGGAGAGCATCCAACATCTGAAACCACAACAGCTCCTTTGCTGCTGATGGCTTCCACCAGAATGGGACTTTACAAAATACAGAGTATTAAAAACCAATCCCAATGCAGTAAAAGTGAATCATACACAGATACCAACACAGATAATGCTCGTTGCTGAACATAGATGCCCGATTTCAGAGAATTCTACTTTTTTTAACAAAAACTTCTCTACAGAAAGGTCCAGCTAAGCAAAATAATTATTAACATTAAACAAGTACAGCTGTAGATATCAGATAAGAGCAGTTCTGAGGATAATATTTGGCATATATTACACTTCATCTGTTTTTCCTGTACCCCCAGAAATGATGACAGGACTCTTCTCTGCAAGAGTTCCCACAACCAAAGGCATTGATCACTGGAGCTTCCAAAAGAAAGGCACAAGGAGCCAACACTGGCTCCAAAGAAAGCAAAATGTGTACCAAACTTGCATGAAAGAAGTCATAAAATTCCCATCAAAAATGCCAGTAGGACTGAAGCAGATCAGCTGCAGACAGACCTGGAAAGTTTAGTGCTGCGTTCCCTTTTCAAACAGAGGTGTCACAGAGCAGATGCTGAACAGCTAAAATTACAGCACCAAACACTCTGCCCTCGGGCAGGAAGAGACATGAACAGCCCCTGCCTTTATCACAGCAGCAAATGCAAATAAAAATGCACATTTAATAGAATCTAAAAGCTTTCAGCCTCATTTCAGAGACCCAAGGCCACAGCCACCATTCAAACCCCCAAAGCTGCAGCTTTGGCACTGTCCTCCTGGGGCTGTTGCTTTGGAGTGATCTCAAATCAGCGTTTTCTGGGGTTGAATACCATCCTGCTCAAATCCAATGCTCTCCATACAGCCTGCCCTGGGAACTGGGCTGTTCCAGATGACCACATGGATGTGAAAAATAAACTGGAAAATGGGAACACCCATGTTCAGAGAGGACAAGACTAGCAGGAGCCTGAAAAGAAATGCTCTAAATTAGTTCAAAACTGAGAGTTACACAGCATCTGAACCTCCCATAGAGACAGGGCCATCATGAAAGCCTTGGCACCACATTTGTAAAGTTTGCTCCACAACTGATTCCTTTGAGGAAGCTA
This sequence comes from Zonotrichia albicollis, assembly GCF_047830755.1. Taxonomy (NCBI): domain Eukaryota; kingdom Metazoa; phylum Chordata; class Aves; order Passeriformes; family Passerellidae; genus Zonotrichia; species Zonotrichia albicollis. The sequence continues at coordinate 7,096,862 of NC_133840.1, forward strand.
ACTTTTTTTTATCCTTACATCAGCTATCAGGTATAAGTAATTGCCTGTAAAATTGCTGTTTTACAGATGAAGAAACAGACAAAGATGAAAGTCAACATTTTCTGCTGTGGAAAGAGGACTTGGGAACTGGAGACTTCAGATGTCTTAAAGCTGGGATGTCTGAGCAGCAGCAGCAGGGGTTGTTTGTTTGTTTAAGGCTCTGCCTACCCTGAACCACCAACAGAAGCCAGTGGAAGCTGCTTGGATTTGGAAACTCCCAAACCAGACAGCCTCAAAATTATTGACTGCCTCTGACAAGCTGGCCTGAGTACTTTGGTCCCCATCACAAGCAGGAGTTGGTGGTGGAGCCACAAAGCACAGCTTGGGGCTCACCGTGCTGGGCCAGGGTACTCCCAAAAACACACAAGTTCTTATTTGGATGCCTTCTGAGCAACTCCAAGAGTGAGCAGCAACATTAAGCTCAATTTCAAGCTGGACCCTTTCCCTCCAGTTCCATTTTTCTTTTTGAAAAGAGGAATTCCTCCATTTAGTTCTAATCCTATTTCTCTCTCTCGAAGCTGCCAAAAAACCAAGGCCAGCTCACATCAGACAGCAGTTTGTTTCCTTGGGGGGATCCCCACAGGACACAGAGTGCCCTGGGGCTCCTCGTGCCCTGGCAGCCTCTGAGGCCATGCCAGCAGGATGGGGACGTGTCCCTTGTCCCCGGCCATGGCCACAGGCCCCACCAGGCCCCGAATCCATCGGAGCTGCAGCCCCAGAGGCAGCACAAAGAGCAGCCCAGCAGAGGTTTTATTTACAGCCTGCTGACAACAGAGTGGAAATTGATAGAAGCTGCAGGCAGCGAGTGACTCCCTGTCTGTCAGCACCAAATGGCAGCTCCTGCCATTACTCTCTGGACAGGAGCTCTTTAACTCTTTCTGGCTTGGCCTAGGATTCACAGAGTGCTGGAGGTCTCCACCATGTTTCTGTTTATTCTGTCTTTATCAAAAACTCTTCCATTGCCTTTGGCTGAGTTGTTGCCAGTTCCAAGCAGTGAGAATGGCCCAGGACCCCAGAGTTACAGATTTACCGTACCCAAGTGTTGCTGCTCCTTCAGCCTCCTGCAGTGCCAGGAGTCACCACACACCATGTTTGAATCATTTCTCCTCTTTTATTTCTCAATTTCTCTGAAGCTGAATTCACAGCAAGCCCTTATCAAGGTCATTAAGATTTGCAGGAAGCTCAGAACCTTTTCAGAACCCAAGTTCACCCCTAGGATGCACCACTTAGGAGCCAGCATAACTTCCCAAACCAAATCCCATATTCCAGCCTCCCAACCTAAACCCAAAGTGACTTAAAAGACAAAAATGTTAAACTGGAATCATTCTTTTAAAAAAAAAAAAAAAAAAAAACCCACAACATTTTCTATAAACTGTTGCCTTCCACAGCTGCCTGTTGTGAGATGAGCAGGTACAGCCACAATGTCAGCATCATCCCAGTGAGCAGAGAATGATAAAGGAAAATAAGATAAACTCCAGATTCTTCAGCTGGCATCCACCTCTGCTCACTGGAAGAGCAAATGCTGAAGGACACCACAAGTGCCTTAAACCTTTTTGTGGAAGAATTTGTGGCAATTTCTGTCTCAAACAGAAGCAAATGCAACAGCTTTGATCCAGTTCACCCAGACATCTAAGGGCATAAACAAAATCATGTGGTCCCCAATAAAACCACCAAAAGTGCTCTGTGATTATGCTGGGTCCAACACTATGTGAGAAATGCAAAAAGTCCCTTGTTAAAACACTTCCTCCTGTTTCACCAGACTTTTCCAGATCACAGATCTGAGCAAAAATGTGAGAAGATCTTCCGTGAGTCTGGCTTGTAATTCTCAAGATGCCCATCAGAGCAGACAGACAAACTTACTCTTGATTTCTGGATCTTGTGTTAAATCTGTGGCAGCTCAAGACATGCTCACACTGAACAGGGGACACAATCCCAGACTGAGGGAAGCACATCAGTCCAGCTGAACCAGGAGAAATTAAAGCTCTATGTACCACTGGAAAAAGAACCCAGTACAACCAAACAGTTAAAAACATTTATGGAGCAAACATAAACTTTCCATCAGGCAGCTGGTTCTTGCTTGGGAAAAATATATACGTTGCTAATAGGAATTATATCCTGTTTCCTTTCTACTGCTTAAAACATACAAACAAATTATATTTCAGACTAATGACATATTATTCATGGATCTTTTACTTCACTGGAATTTATAGTTCAATTCCAAACCTGTAATTTTAAATGTTGGCTGTTTTTCTAAGTAATTCACCAGAAGGAGGTCCCAGGTCCCCTTCCTTCTCCTGCTGGCAAGGAAAAAAAAACCCTGCCAACCTCTACATAAATTGCTGTATATCACAAGCTACTCCACTTAAATACCCAGACAGAGCTTTTCACATCAGAGCTAAAGTGAAAAAAAAAAAAAAATACAGACACACACACTTTATGACATAGAGCTTTCTTCTCGGAGGGTCACACAGCTGGTGTTAAACTGGTGGCAGCTGAGCTCTGAGGCCCAGAGAAATAAAGGCTGCATTTAGAAAAAAAGGCAAAATATTACTAAAAATGCAGTGTTTAAAGAGAAGGAAAACTGCTACCAATCTCTTGCTGCACAAACCCATTGCTGAGTAGGGCTGGGCTGAGGGAGCATCTTTAAGGACAGTCAGGGGAGAGCTCACCAAGGCAGGTGCCCTGAGCAGGGACCTGCTCCCTTGGTCACCCCTGGGGCACAGCAGGGATGGAGCCGAGCACTGACACGTGGCACTGAGGGCTCCCTGCCAACCCACAGGGATTCTGGCTGAGGAAACTGCAGGCTGGCTCCATCCAGCCATGCAAGAGGGTCCATAGGAGCAGGCTGGCACCTCAGTTCTAGAACTCGTGTTCCAGTCACCTGTAGGTCACATACCAGAAGGCTAAATGTTAAATTTTGGCTGGGTAAGTCCCCCACATCACACACAGCTGTGGAGGAGACCTGTACCCAAAGCACAAGGATTAAAACATCCCCACAGGGACTACAAACTGAGTTGTGCCCAGCACAGGGCAAAACTTCCCCTGTTGGGGTGGAAGGAGAGGTGGCTGTCATGATTACCTGCCTGTCCTGCAAGAAAGGCACAGAGCAAGCCATAAATCAACCTTCCAGTTGAAACAAGTGACAGTGGAGAAGCCAGAAGGACCCTGGGACCCCCACACCCCTGAGAATGGTCCCTGCAGAGCTCACAGTGCTTCCTGACCCCAGCACTGTTTCCCAGAGCAGTTTCTCTCCATGAGCTAGTCATGGGAGCAGGCACATGAAGATGGGACTTGATCTGAGATGTTTCTTTGTCAGAAGCCACACTCAAGTCCAGGGGAGTATTTTTCTCTCACCCCCCTTGAAGTCACAGGGGCTGCTTTCTTGCTCTGCATTATGTCAGATTATTTTATAGCAAGAAAGGGTGGAAATAAATACCATCAAACTAGCCTTGCCTTTCCTCCACCATGTTCCACTTTTCTCCCCCATGTTCTACTTTCCTCCCCCATATTCCACTCAAGAAAATCCCTCAATCCCCACAAAACAAGCTGAAGTTTATGCCAAACCTAACAGAGCTCATACAGACATTGTTATCTTTTGAAATGACACCTTCAATTTAATTATCTCCAAGATTAAATCATCTCCAAACTATTAAGGAAAATAACTCAATCGTGCCAAAACACTGCATCACACCATGATTTCTCCTTTTTTTTCTAACCCCCTTAAGACCCTCTCTCTCACTAGATTGATAGAATGGCAGAGCACACAGATGTGCACTCGTGCCTGGCCCCTGCAAAGGCCATCCTGCCTGCACAGCTTGCCAAGTTTCCCATCTGCTCTAAACCCAACCTCAGCTCTGCTGGGGCAAATTCAGAGCAGTTCCAGGGCCTTCAAGGGTAGGAAGGGATCAAATTTAACCTGCTGGACTATGTGCTATGCAAGTAAAAGTGTACCTGAAAGTGCACCGGCTTCACCTGAGAAAGTGCATGTGGCAAACCGACCACCTCCAAGGTATTTTAAGTGTCTTCAGTGTTGCTTTTCCTACAGTTCCCACAGAGCCATCCCATTCCCTCACTGCATTTTCCTGTACAGCTCTATGGGCTGGTGCTTGTTGTGCTTAATTGGGCACAGGATTGTTAACCCACCCCCCCAGCAGTCAGGGGAGTCGTGGCACCAGCACATGGCACTGCCCAGCCTGCAGCACCATGGCAACAGCACATTCCTGGGGCTTGCGAGCTGCAGACACTTCAATTTTAGCTCAACAGCCAAAATTGAAGTATTTCCTTCCCTTTCCCACAGGAATGGACACCTGCATCAGCAGGAACAGGGCTGAGAGAGCAGCATCCCCACCCCACTGCAAAAGATAAAGATGATTCCTTGGTCTCACTGCACAGCTTCAAGTCAGAGGAAGTATTTGCCAAAAAGGAATGATTATTTCAGCCAAGCTTGTTAGAACTGCAGTGTCCTTTACCATATGAAGGCATGAGGAGCAGCATAATGAAGGCTGGAAGAACAAGGAAATAATTGCAACCTTCTGGCTGCAGGGCCCAGACAGGAGCACACACGGCCTAGGAGTGGCTCCCTTGGCCATTCTAAGCCACTAAACCAGAGTGTACAAAATAGAATATTCTTAGTTGGAAGGGACTAAGGATCATCAAGGGACTAAGGACACCAGGATCATTAAGTTCAGCTCTTAAGCAAATGGCCCATACAGGGATTTAAGCCACAGCCTCAGTGATATAGGCACCATGCTCTAACCAACTGAGATAATGTGTCTAAAGGACCAAGGACTGGATGAGAACCCCAAGCCAGTTTTACCTGGACCCCAGGAAAGCCAGTTTGCTCAGAGATCAAGTGTTTGGGGCACTACATCTTCCACCAGGCCATGCTGGGGGCCAGGCAGGAGGTTTTCACCAGACCCTCAGCAGTGCTACACAAAGTGGGCTTGGTCTAGGAGAAAAAGGACAGGGGCAGAATTTTACATGATCCAGGCAGATTCTATCACTCAAATATTTATCATTTCTGTTCCAGGGAGAGAAAATGCAAACTGGATTGAGACACACAGATGAGAAGCACCAACATCTTCTAGAGAGCACTGTTAGTTAACCATGGGAAAGTCACTGGAGTTTTCCCTCAGTGTCCCAACCTGCACAGCACCTAAGTGTGCTGTTAATTCCTGCTCTGTGCACAGGCACACACCATTCCTCCTAAGGAGCTCTTAAATTCATGGTGGTAGCACAAAGTGCCATCTAGGCCCTCAACAGCAACTCCCTGCCTCAGGTACCAAAAATAATGCCAATAAGAAGTGCCAGGAAGAAGTTTTTGAGAAGGGCTGGCATCAAGGAAAGTATAAAGGACCATACATCAGACAGTTAACAGAAAAAACTATCCTTCCTTAAGGTTCTTTTCAAGCACCACAATTTTCTAGTTGGGCTGGGCTCTGAAAGGTTTATCTGCTCTGATGCAACCAGAAGATATCTCAATAGCAGTAAAAAGTTCTGAATCACACAGAAAATTTAGCTGTGTTCATGCCTGTGACACTGAGATCTGGAGTCCATTCATATGCAAACACACAATTTCACAACTGCCCTCATTTGTGATCTTTTAACTAAAGCAGACAGTGCAGACAGGAAGAGCTTTCAGTATGAGACTCCATTCTGTGTTTATAGCACAATACAGACCTACAGCTGTTATTCACAACATAAATAACTCCACCTTCTCCACTCCTTCTCATCCTCTGGTATTCTTATGCCTTGGCAGGAGAATTAATCACTTGACTGGTGTCTGTGCTGTTTGTTATTTCATATTCTATCTCCCCTTGCACAGGAATGGTGCTGAGCTGTGTGGAGAGGAATAAGAGTTTCCTATTTCTACAACAGTTTGCCCTTTTAAAAGTTTGAACATTTGGTTCTCTGGAGACTTGGAAATGAGATCCTGGCACAGGAGACCTGTGTGCTAATGGCATGACACTGTATTGGATTTAGCTGAGCTGCAGGCCTGTGAATGACAGTGCCTGCAAGTGAGAGGCAGGGCAGGAGGGAGGAAAGGACAAAAACATGATGTCAAGCCTGAGAACTCACCCGTCTGAGTTATCAGACTGCTCAGAGTCAGCAATTTATTTTATTAACATGATTCCCTCTGGTCTTACGTCTCTGTTACCCCAGCAACCCTTCCCCAGACTCCCTGTGCTATCCCTGGGCTTAAAAGCAGCACAAAATAAAGAAAAAGCTCTGATGGAGCAAGAACTCAGGGCTGCAGTTAACAGGGCCATTGTTACCTTCCAGCCTCAGGAGTGAGGCATCACAAGCCCGACACACTCAGACAGAATGGGGTCCACAGCAAGGAAACTGGGACAGTGCGAGACAAATTGTCTGCTGTGAGATCTTTGGATGAAAGAAAGAAAGCAACAAAACAAACAAACAAAACAAAGACAAATAAACAACAACAAAAAAGGAATCTATTTTATCATGCCAAAATATTTTATCTTTAAAAACCTTTCCACAAGTTGACAACAGCTGTTGGTCTGACCTAAAACTCAAAGGTTCTGCTCATGGTGATCCTGCCTCTGTGCAGGAGCTGATTTGAAATCCTGTGCTGTCCCCCTGGACCAGTCTCTTGCTCAAGTGTCCAACTCCACCACAAAGTGAACATCTGGCACAGGCCAAAGCTGACACTGGGATATTGCACTGGGGAGGAGATGCAGGACTGGGATTCCATCATTCTGGGTGGGATTTCAGTTCATGACAAAGACAAGCAAAAGGAACAGACTCCTGCAGAAGCTATCAGGCAAACGGCCACTGCCAATTCCTCCCCAGATGATCATTCCACAAGAAAATTACCCAAACTCCCCAACTTTCAGCAGGTCTTGTGTCCCAGCTTCCCTCATCACCTGTAAATGTCATCTGCTTCTCAAACCCCATTAACACCACCAAACAGGGAAAAAGACAGTGAATGATTTTCATTTTTTCACCTATGGTTGGCACCCAGTTTTGATACAGTCAGATAAGCAGCAGCTCTCAATTCTCACCAAAAAAAGGAGATAAATAGTTTCCCCTTCACTGGTTCCTTTTCAAGGTGGAATCCCACTGAAACTATCAGGGTCTTACCACTTCTCTTTCCACTTTTCTATACAAATCAAGGGTGTAAGAGTTATAGCCTGCCATGCCAGCATCCAGAGCTCCTCATGGTCCTTCAGCTCTCCTTGGACTAAGAATAAATTGCTTTCCTTCCTACTAGTTTTCCAGCTCTTTCTACCCATCAATTGTGCAAAGACCTGTGAGCAGAGCACAACACACTGAAGGTTTTCAGAAAAGTTCAGGATACATTGTGTGGTGTCCAGTTCCAAAATGGCATAAATTATATCCTGGAACACATTATGTCCTGCTATGTTAGACAAGAGGAAATGTGGTATACAATGAAATAAAAGACATCCTGGAACCCATTACATACTCAAAAGACAAAAGAAAGGACATTATAGGATCGATGTGGCTAATAAATGATGTGTTGGCATCTCTTTTCTACCAAGATGTGGATTAACAACAGATGTATTACACTAATGTCTATTTGTACACTAATCTAAAACAACTGCATTGCTGTTGCAGACAGGAATTTGATAAATGCAGCCCCTATTCCAGCTCCATGAGTGCTGCTGAGCTTTAGGAAAGGTGGGGAGAGAGGTGAGCCACTCCCAGAGTTTTGCTTTTCAGAGTTCAGGCACTTGCTCTCACCTTCTTTTCTTGCTGGGTTGTTCCCTGATGATTTCTCACCTGCACAGCTGGGATTCTGTGGATGCAGGGAAGAAAATGGGCTGCCTTGCACATCCCAGAAGGCCCAGCTCAGTTGCAGAACACTTGGGAAGCAGGGGCTAACTGGGCACATTGAAGCAGTCCATGCTTGGGAACTCCAGAGGCTAAAGAGTTAAATCCTTGAGCTTGGTAATTTCCAAAGTATCATTTTCCTTCTCACAAGCCAAGAGCCCTCCTGCACTTCCATCAGGAGAGCCCTCCAGGGAAGGCAGCTGCAGAAAGCAGGCACAGGAGATCCCTTCCCCAGGTGGCTGAGGAACAGGAGAGAAGCTCCTGCTGGATTCACCCTCTGGTTCCTTTGCACGAGGAGCAGCTGCAGAGGGGTGAGAGGCAGAGCCTCCGCACCCTGTCCCAGTCTGAGAGCTGGGACAGCTCCCTCACCTTCCTCAGCCTGAGGAGCCAAGCACAGGACAGCAGCTTTGCTATTCTGAAAACCCACAGCAAGGTGGGGACAATCCTGTACCAACCCTCCCCGCACAGGAGTGAAATCCAGTTTAGTACCAGTTGCAGAGAGGTTTCCCCAGGCAGTGCTGCTCTCAGAACAAATTTCTGTCCACAGCATCCCAGGTTTGGGGTGTCTTATGCCAGGGAGATGAGGAACAATTGCTTTTCCCACATGCAAAGCTTCACTGATGTGATTATTCCCCATTAGCAGTGCAGAAGAAGGGGCCTTGTAGAGTACAGGCAGAGGAGTTTGGGACACCTGACCCTGTGGAGGCAGCAGAAGTTGTGGATGATGGCACTGGTGGGAGCTGCTGGGAGCCACCAAGGACTGGGCACAGTGGAGCAGCTGGGGCTGGGAATGGGGAGCCCACCTCAGCCCAGCACCCCAAAACTGCTCTCTGGCTGTTCCTGGCTCCAGCTGTGCCTTAACCATGGGAAGAGAACAAGAACAATGGGTCTTGGGGGGAAACAAAAGAAACAGAAGCCTAGGAGGAGGAGGGAAAGGAATGTGAAGCTGGCTAGATGAGAAAGCCTAGGTGAATATATCTGATCCTTCCTCCCCAGCCAGCAGAGGCTTGCTCTGTGAAAAAGATTTTCTCTGAAATAATTTGCAATTGCTTCCAAACGTAGAGCAGATCTGTCACCAGTCACTCAAAGCTCCACTTCAGGAACTAGCTGAGATTATAGAAAAATGTGATGGAGTCTGTCCTCACAATGTTCACAACCTGCCTTGTTGGTGCGGCCAAGAGCACTACTTGGAAAATGGATGGACTGAGAGCCCTGCAATTACATGGCACAAAATGCCAGAGTGGATTATCAGCCAGAGGAAAACATGGAAATCTGTGAGCAAAGATGCTTCTTTTCAGTACATCCACAGATGCACACACATTTTTTTCTATGTATATTTAGAACTTATATAAAAGGAAATTGTTATTTTGTGTTAAACAACACAACATCTATTCAGAATCAGCATCTCAGCAGGTTTCACACTATATTCCATCCACTGCTTCACTTCCAACAGGCCTGTTCAGATCCCAACAGCACTGACCCAACTACAATGTATGAAAAGCTGTGAAGCAAACTTTAACTTCCTACAAGTTAAAATTTTCATTAAAATTTACTGAAAACTTAAAATTTCTATTGAAATTAAACAAAACCTCTCCCTGCAGAGTTCCTAGTGGTGATACTTAGAGAGATGTTGTTAAGAACTTGAAGAAGCTCTGCTTCATATTAAGAGTTTATCTGTCCACACACACTTGCTAAGGGCCATCTCTGAGTAGAAAGCTGCAGAATAGGTGTGTTCTTCCCAGAGATCATATCTCTTCCCTTCCCCATAAAAATCCTATAAAATCTGAAGCAAAAGGGAGTATTATATCCAGGCCATGGTCTCTGCCTAAGCAGTTCTGGTTCACATTTTCATTTCTTGCATTTCTGCTCCTTTCCCTTCTCTGGATGTATGTCAATGCCCCTAAGGTGCTGAAAAAGTTAAGTTACTCCACATGGAGCAGAAGTGGGAAAATTCTCCAACTTCCACATAGTTCAATATTCCAGTGCAGTCTGAAGCTTTGCTTCCTGCAACACTTCAACACTTTGGAGAAAGTTAATTTTTCCTGGGACAATAGGATTTGCAAACTTGCATATGACATTTGTTTGAAAGATGGCTCCCATTGACCCTGGCAAAGTTACATGGTGATCATTCCACAGGAGAAACACACACAGTGGTCCAGTGGAGAATTCCCTTTGCTGGCACAAAGTCAGGACATGGCCAAACCTCCTTACAAGCGAGGTAATGCAGTGACCAGGGGCTCAAAACCACACACACACACACCCCAAGGCAAGATGGCCCATTGGTGACAATTTCTGTGCTAACCAGGGCTTCTGTTTTGTGGGTATTTGAGGAAAGGAACAGCAGAAGTTGGCATTCTCAGCAGCAGGACCACAATCCTTTATCCGAATAAACTGTTCTTCCCTTGCAGAGCACTTCCTAAACACCATAAAACAGAGAGGATGCCAAGACAACTCTTCCATGAAACACCAATTGTTTCTCCATGACTTTCAGCTCCCGTGGACCATCAGCCATCACTCCCTGTCCCCTTGTGCCCAGGGAGGGGACAGGTGCCAGCTGAGCCTGGAGCTTCCTGTGCTTGGACTTGGCCAGGAGAGGGACACCTCAGTATTCCAGGAAGGGAAGTCAGCTCCATCTGGGCAAACAAGAGCCTTGGAAAGACAGGGTGAAAGGGGAGGTGAAGGAGAGGTAAAGATGGGAGAATAGTGAAGGACAGCACATGGAGGAACCTACAGCATCCTGCCCCAGGTTATGCAATTCCTGGCTCCAGCCCTGTCCCTGAGCACCAAACACTTCAGATGAGTTAAGGCCCTGGCCTGGGTGCTGCTATGGAGCTGGATCTCTGCTGCTTTCCATCTGTTTGTACTTGAGCTGATCAAGAGTCTCATGAAAGAAAAAGAACCTCTTAAAAGCCATGAATAGGGAAAACTGGGACAACTGCAAGTGGATATCCTAGAAGCAGAAGTGAGGACAAACTTTGGCTGACAGCACTTAGAGCTGTAATAACACTCTCCTATGTTTAATAGCCATTAAAGAAAAAAAAAAAAAAAAGACATCCATGTACAAAAACAATCACTCAATCAAAAGCTGAAAAGGGGCCCTAAGGCCACCTCAGCTTGTGCAAGACATTGGAAGGGTGCAGTGGGAGTTTTAATTTCTTCAGTGCTCTTAAAACAACAAAGTATTCCAGTGGCAGCATCTACTCTGTGGCCTTGCTTCAACAATCACTTTATTTGTGGATCTCTGAAGATGTTATAGCAATTTGTGGGGCCTTCATAAATAACTTAAGGTTTGTGCCCCCTGCACAGAGCATTAATCCCTCAGAGGACACCTGGCAAGATGCACAATGTCCACCTTCCACACACTGCCCTGCAGGCAGCAGAAAAGCAGAGGGCAAACACAGGGAAACAATGCAGGAAAAAGGTCATTCCTGGCTGGCAGGGGACAAAGAGGCCAGGAGAAACAATGGATACAAATGCATCCAATGAAAACAGGTCTCACTGTGATCCTGAAAAGCAGGACAGCAAAAAGGACCTGGGGACCTTTGTACAAATACTTGTCTGGACAAGAAAGCCACAGTTCCAGAGCAGATCTGGCATCCATGGCACAGGGACAGTTGACCTGATTGCTGTTCCACCAAAAAACGTGTGTTGAGAGTGAACCAAGGCTTAGGGCTTCTCTCCCTAAGTTAATGGAAACCAAAGAAAAGTCTTCCACACCAGTTGCCAGTGTGGATGCTTCAAGTTCATGAGACTGCAGAAACATGTGCCCCTTTGGAATTGAGAACATTGCTGCATAAGCTGAAAATAGAGTGAAACTGTTCTTCAGTGTATTCCAAAACTGTCCCCATGGCAACAAGAGCAGAACAACTTCTCTAGAATCAATTGCCATCTCTGCTTGCTGAGCATTAATAGTTGTCTCAAGAGACCTGCAGCATAGACAGCTTCCAGGAAACAAACTGATGTGATTATGGGTTTAAAAAGACCATGAGATGCCCAGGTAGGACAAGAGTCAGATCCTTGCTCTCAAGAGGACACACAGATGGCAAACCAGATGTCTGGGGACAGCAAGGTTCTTCTCAGGTAAGAGGTATCGTATTTGGACTTGGCAGCAAAATCCACAAGAGGCTTCTACACAGAGAAATTCTAGATGGCAGTTTGTTCTAATGGAGATGACTGAGAAAAAGCTTACTAAGAGAACTTGAGACCAAGCACCAGTAAAAACGGAAGAATGCTCTTGCCAAATTCCTTCATTTGAGGATTGTGTAATTAGGCCAGGAAAAGCACAACAGAATACACTATGGAGAATAGCCCTGCACAGCTTTGTAACCCAACAGGCCTCCTCCACCTCCAAAGCTTTCACTGCAGCTACCTGCAGGTACAGATCACACCAGGTGCTAAGCCAACCATTCCCATCTCACGGGGAAATTCAGCCCGGGCCAAGTGTGGGGAGCTGCATTTGACACAAGTCAGAGCAGCCAGGCCCTGTCAGCAGGGCAACCCTCCCCATGATACAGCAGTGGAGTTCTCCCAAGTCCCTGGTGGTGGCCAGGACACTGATTTGCACATGCTGCTCACTGATGTGCACATGCTGCTCCCCAGCACCTGTGACAGCCACTCCTCCTCTGATCCTGCAGCACTCAAGCCCCCAGGTGAGACTGCCCATCAGCTGTGCCCACCATCCCCCTGAGGGCTGCAGCAGTGACTCCAGACAGAAATCCAGCTCACACAACCACAGGGAGGAGGCTGCTGTAAATGGGGTCCAACTTCCCCTGAAATGTAAGGCCCACGCAGCCTCACTGGGATGTTGCCAAGACTCCAAATTCTGAGTATCTGGAAAATCAGGCACCTGGGCACTACAGCAGAGTTCTCTTTCCTCTACTACCCAATAAAACAAAGCTACCCAAAATAGCAAGCCAAATTTTGGAAAGTTTGCCGTACATCACCCCTTGTGTGACCTTGCCTGAGTCATGACTGGACCCAAGAGTCTTCTTCTCCAGCTCTGGACTCTGAGTAGATGGCTACACAGCTTCCCTTGAGACCCAGCGAGGCAGAAATAGGAAATGAAATGGAGAACAGGGAGGAAATTCCATCTCCCAATGCAAAAAATTAAGAGGCAGTCACAGAATTCTCCTGGTAAGAGGTAAAGAAATACGTATGCAAGAGTGAAGGCTAGAGACACAGAAATATCTTGTTAAATTTTTACAGTTTAACCACTGAACAAGCTACTTTCTCTCCATAATTTATACCTGAATTGTATGTCTAGACATGACATCATTTTAAGGTATGCCTTGTGTTCTGTGGTAAGTTTACAATAACCAGAACTTATAATTGCTGTGGTTCAGGTCAGCAAAGGCGGAAAAAATATTCCAAGCCCCTTCTAAGCAGCTGTTCTTGGTAATGGCTTTAGTCTGTTGTTTTCTGTCAAGGAGACAAGGCCTAGCAAATGCTAAAAGCCAACACTGAACCAACTCCCCTTCCTACAAGTGACAAATACCACAGATAATCTTCCATCCTCAGTTAGCTTTGTTTGGTATGGTTCATATTAAAAGAGTGAGGGACAGCCAGATAAGCAAGGGCAATAAAAACATCTCCTGTGCCTGTGGAGATTGATGGCTACAGGCACCCAGATCCTGCTGTATGCCCATTATCCAAATGTCCTGTGGGGCTCAGGTGGGATCACAACAAATCCCAGTGTATTCTCACTACTGAGGCAGAAATCCCAAGGCTATGAAATCTGGAACCCCAGTGTGCTTAACATGCACCCGCCTCCCTTACTGGAGGAATGAACCCTGCTGTGATAAGGGCTGCTGGCCAAGTGACTTTAATCACAGGAGGAGCTGCAATCACTGCCCTGCAGAATATGGCCTGAAGCATCCTATTGCATCAATGAAGTGGAATTTAGCCATTGGATTGAGGGAGAAAGCTGTGCAATTTGAACACTAAATGCTGTTTAGGGGATTTGGGGTTTGTCTGTTTGCACGGGCAAGCTGGATACCCCAGGAGCAGAGCACTCAGGAAGATGCTTCAGGGCACATCAAAACTGTCTTTATGGCAGCAAACCCAGAGAAGCACCCATGCTGTTCTCTCTACAACTCCCTGAAAGGTGGCTGTAGCCAGGTGGGGTTGGTCTCCATCAGGCAGCACTGACACAACCAGAGGACACAGTCTTCAGATGTGCCAAGGTAAATTTAGATTGGATATTAGGAAAAAGTTTTTCATGGAAAGAGTGATAAAGTTGTGGAACGTTCTGCCCAGGGAGGCGGTGGAGTCCCCATCCCTGGGTGTGTTTAAAACAGTGGCACTGGGTGCCAGGGTTTAGTTGAGGTGTTGGGGCTGGGTTGGACTCGATGATCTTTAAGGTCTCTTCCAACCCAGTGAGGCTGTGAATTCTGTGAATCCAAAGCAACTCCAGGATCCCAAAGAGAAACCTGGATCTGCAGGTGCATTGGGCGGAACTCAACCCACAACATGAATGTCAAAAGGCACAGTGATGTCCCACACAGGGAAGTTGTTTTCTAGAGCAGTCCCTGTTGGAAGGGATCTACAACAAAGACCTAGCCCAAGCCCAACTGGGTTTTTTTGACAGAAGCATTAACATTGCTGAGAAGGAAACACACATGAAGGTTACACACACTGTGCTCCTTCCTGTTATCTCAGTGGGCAGACAGACAGCAGCCAAAAAAAGGTCAAAGACAACAGGCAGAAGCCCTAAGTTGTAGTTACTGACTGTGAAGTAAACTCCTAATTCAAAAGGTAACATCATAACTATTGCTGACATCTAGAAGGCAAGAAAGACTCTCCAAAATCCAGCTTCCTGCAACAGCCTGGAAAGACTCAAAAGACAGAGGATATGACAATCACTGTCCCTTTTTGTCCATGTCCCACAAGTGATCCAACCCAGACCACACAAACGCTCACAGTTACAAGAATGTGAGTGGGTAGAATGAAAATATTGATGTGTTTTGAAATAAAACCACCTTCCCTTTCTGTACAGGTTCAACAGAGTCTCATTATATAAACATCAGTGGTCCAACTCTCTGTTGGACCAGATCTGTCATCTATAGTAATCAGAGAAATCTTGATAATTGCTTCTTAGCTCCTCCAACACCCTCTCAGAAACTGGGATCCATTTCAGCTAACAGCAAAAGGGAGAGAGCCCCTACTAGTGCACCAGCAGAGGCTGCTTATTGCACCCAAACTGAAGTTAGCCTCTGTTCAGCTGGTTAATGCAGATCCAGAGCTAGCTCAACCCTGCCTGCTCCAATCCACATGGATGGGACATCAACCTGCTCGGGGATTTTTGCCAGAACAAGGGAATTAACACACATTTCAAATCAGCTGCACACCTGGACCAGCAAATCTGGCCCACTGTTGTAGTGCAGGGTTTGTGCAGAGCTACAGATGATTCCCAGGGAGCTGCTCACTGTTCAAGGTCATGGGGAGAGCTGGGGAGCAAAGGAAAACCATGACAGAAGCTGGCAAGGACTGCCCCAACATGGCTGGTGCCCAGGAGCAGTGGTGAAAAGGAGAAGTGCCCAGTGCTTTTCAGCGCCAAAGCAAAAAGCAGCCTTGAGAACATCATTTCTCAATGGATCCCTTGGGAGGAAGCACATTCCTGCCCAAATGGTGCAGCTGACCCACTACATCCTCTGTCCCAACCTGGGTGTACATTAGAGCCTACAGCTGGCTCATAATGAAAGTCTGAAGTCATCAGAGCTGTTCTGGCTTCAGTTCTTGTTAAAGATGTTGAACATCAGCCCAGGTTTGGTCAAAAGGTTACACAGGTTTTCAAATTGTTCCAGCTTGCAGTGACCAAGGGTTGATTCAGGGTTTGCTGTCACAGCATATTCACATTTACTCTTCTACAAGCTGCCATAAAAAGCTAGGTGAAGATCAGAGTTTCTGCTTATTTGAGATATAAATAAGGTAAAAAACAATGTGGACAGGAAAAAGGATACCCATTTACTCTGGGGTCATCTCAATTTCAAAGAGAAAGAACTGATAAATAATCAGCTTTTGATATATTTCAGGAAAACCATCCTCTCTTATTCCTGACCATTTCAAATTTGTTTGAGGCATCAGATTTACTTTTGCTCTCTTCTGCATCAATCAGCAAAGACCAAAGCTTAACAGCTGAACCTGTAGCAGAACAGAGACTCCAGGGTGAAGATTTCTATTCTAGTGTGTACAACATTCACATTTGTTCAGGTAGAAGAGATCAGTACTAAGTGTAAAAGAAAACAAAGTGCCCACTAGGCATTAATGGAGCCATGTGAATGCTCATTCACGTCCCCCATGAAGGGTGTGAGGGTTACACTGCTCTGTAAGGAGCTTACAGTTTTATGGTTGGTATCCCAACTACCACTGCTGGTAGACATTCTACTTTCCTAAAATAAAGGCAGAGCAAGAATGACCCCTTTGTGCAGACACATCAGACTGCAGATGAAGGAGTTCATTCCAAGGAGAAAGAACTTTTGCAAGGATGTTTTCCTGGGTGGCTAATAAAGAGCTGTGCCTTGCTGTAAGTGCTAATATTAAGACAAAAGCAAGAATCTTCAAGTTTAGGTTAAACATAAACCAACATCCATCCTCTGCATCCCACCCAGACAGACCAGATGCAATAGAAATAACTGCTTATTTATGTTCCCACAAGGACCAGTGAGTGCACAGCACAAGGACAGTGTTCAAGGCATCTCTGGCAGATCACACCGGGAGATGTGTTTAGCAGATCACACAACTGGACAATGCTTGAAAAGACACTGTTTGCTTAATCACTTGAGGCTAAACTAGAGAAGATCAAAAAGCCAAGTTTAGGAGTAGCTTGTCTCCCTCCTTGAATGGGCTGTAACTTTTTACAGTGCAGAGCCCTGCAGCAACACAGCAGAGCCTTCCCTACACAAGTACTCTGAGCCACTTGGGTTTAACAAGTCTCCACACCAGTAAAGAGAAAACGAGAATCTTTGTTCCTTAGCACAGGCCTCTGCCATTGAGGCTTAAACACTGGCTGACAACAGCAACAGGTTTGTATCTCCATCCAAATTGGCCGCTGAAGAACTAATTAACCAAGATACTGCACAGTTTCTCTCGGTGTCTCAGGGGTACCACAGCACTTTCTACAGCTCATGCTGCAGGAAACTCTCTTTCCAGAGCAAGACCTGACACCTTCAGCAGAAAGCTCTAGTGCTTGATCTGGGGAGACACATTTGACAGTCACTGGCAAGCAGGACAGAGTCTAATTAAAGCCCATCTGCCTTGGGGTGTCCCTCAAGGTTTTTAGAATGAAAGACCACCTAGCAATGAACACAGACCCTGCACTTCCCACAGTGGATACAAGCCAAAACTTCTTCAGCATTACTGCTACAGAAGTAATTATGTGCAAATGAAACATCAAACTGAATCCTGACTTGGTCTGGCTTCTTCTCTTTTAGGCTTGAGTGTATTTCATTTACAGGAAAAGAAGAGAAAAACACAGATTTTCATTTCTTATCTCAACAACCAGGTGAAGGCTAGGACATCTTCTAGCCTCAGATTTCTTTAATGCTTCTGACTTTATTGGAATCGCTGCCCAAATTAATTTCAGCCATTGCCTAGGGTAATTGTGCACCCCTCTCCATTACTTTAATGCCCTTCTCTTGAACATGCCTGCAAGGAAGGCATCAGCCATACCTGGCACTGCACGGCTAAGGGAGCAGCAATAAGAGGCCTGAGCTTTATCAACATTTGAGCCCTCATTTGATGGGATCAGCAACCAGAAAACCGCAAATGCTACAAGAATTCTCCTGTCAGGAAGGAACACATGTGAGATGTGGCTGCATCTGTAGCATGACCCTGCTGTTGCCTCTCTTTTACGCTGCACCCATTGCTGTGCATCCTGAAACATCTGTGCCTTCCCAGTGACTGATTACCCAGAGACACGCAACATAGCTCGGTATCTGCGCGAGGCCGGGGACTGAACCCGGAGTTTATTGCAGAGCAGAGCTGGAGGGAGCTGCTTGCCAGAGATCCAAACTCTAGCCAACAAGTCCCTCCAGGCTCACTTGGAAAGGTCTCGTAACCTCACTGCTGTATGCCTGCTGGGCTCAAAATGAAATGCAAACTTGCATGTTACTTGTGGATTTGGATGCACTATCCAAGGAGACACAAATCAGGAGCCCGAACAAGAAGCATATGTTAGAGTCCAGAATAAGGTTTATCAGTCCTTAATGAGCTTCATGATAGGGGATTTGCACAGAGACATTCCTCAACATCTTTTCTTGCTTTGGTGGTTGAGGGACCTAGTACAACTTGGTTAAATGGTGATGCTTCACTTGTATTTTGGTGAAGAGTTTTATTAAATATTGTTTGAAATATGATGGGACATAAAAGCAAAGCTCATTTCTCCAGTAAGTTTTACCCAGCCTTCATTTACCTAGGAATGGTAAAGTTGCTAAAGAATCATCCAAAAAGATTTCTTGACAATATTGCAGTGACAATCAGGATATCTTGCAGTGATACATTCATAGGAAATATTTAATCAGTTCCTAGACTTTCTGTAATCATGTGCATGTCATCATTAGATGACATCATGTCATCTATACCTACTTCTTGTCCAGTTTCTGAAAACCATGAGTTAGACTAAATGACCAGCAGTCATGGCATGTTTAGAACAGCTTGTTTGTGCTGATGCTATTTTCAGCTGTGGATAACACACACCTACTGACTCCTCCAAAGTTAAGCAGCCTAATTATTTAACTGTACAACATACTCCACATCATTTACCATGAAAGGCACATTCCTTTCTGAGCCAAACACTTTCCTTCACAGATGCAGCACATTGTTTTACAGTATTGAAGGTCCTGGGGCTCAGATGTACAGCACAATTAGGACTGGCTTTGCTTTCACATGGGTTTAGCAGTTAAAAGTCTGAAGTTCCAATCAATGCTGAAATTTGACCTCTCTGAGAACAACCAACACAAACACATGCAGGTACCACAGTCCATGAAAGTTCTACTTGTTGTGTGTCAGGCAGTGTCATGGATTATTTAGAAGTAAATGTTACACCTGGTCAGAGAACCTGTAGCCTCAAACTCCAACATGGCATTTCTTCTCCTGACTTCAGAGCAACACTTCATTCTGACATCTTCCACAAACTCCATTCCCACCCCTGGGACCCCACTACCTTCAGAATCTCTTATTTAAATCTGTGCATTTAATTATTCCTGCTTCTGTAGCTATCCTTGATTGAATCTCACTTCATGGATTCTTTCCCAGCTCTACAACTCAATCAAGATTTAACAGCATTTTAATCCTAGTCTACCACATACCCCCAGTATTGCCCAGCCTCCAACACACACAGATCTGATTAGGGAGGGCTCTCCATTCCTGCAGTAACTTGGAAATGGAATAGCAAGCCATGCTGGGCTGAGCACAGTCCCTGGGACAACTCCATTTTCCACCTCTGCCCAAACAGGCACAGGCTGAGCCCTCACTAATGGCAGCACAGAGTGAGCTGTGTGGTTTGCAGTTGCACATTTCTGTAGCTTGCCAAATGAAGCTGTACTAACTTTGGTATCTTTATCCCTTTAAGGGGTTCACATAGAGAAGACAACATTGAAATGCATGGAACATGCTTTTGTCTAGCCCTTCATGTTAAATTGAAATTAAATTCCACCAGAAATTAGTATTTGGAGGAACACTTTTCGTTCCCCATTTGACAACAAGGAACAGAGTGAGAATAAAGTCTGGGATTCAGCAATATGGGAATTCAATACTTACTTCTTCCTTTCACCTTGAAGTCTACAAAACATGAAACCAACCTCAAACTTCTCTGGAAAATCCACCTTTGTTCCTAATCCTGGGCTTGCAATCCCAATTCTACCTGGATGTTATCATCTTATTGCAAAAGTCCCATACCTTCTTGGTGATTTCTCATGGGCAGCTTCTTGCAGCGCTGACTCCTTCTCCACAGCACAGCCAACAAACCCCAACTCTCTCCTCACTCAGCAAACCCACTCTTTTGTAGCCCTCATCTTCTTATTGGACACAGCTGTGGCCTGTTAAGAGCAGATCTGTCCCTAGTCTTTGATAATTAGTGCAGTTGCAACTCCTCAGGTGTGAGATTACCTTCTGCACTGCCTTCATTTTCTTACATTCTATCCCACCACACCCGGATCCCAGTTCCTTGCAATCTTTTCCACATGGCAAAGCATCCCAGGGTAGTTGTAATGGCGATTTAGACACCTAGTAAATATCTTCTTCCTGAAGAAAGTTTGTGTGGATGAGGCTTATCCTGCTCACATCCTGTTCTTGCATAAACCCTCCTTGTGATGATGTTTTTGAACAGCCCACAATTGGAATTAGTTACCACAGAAAACACAAGTGTTACTGTACCAATCACATTAACTTGTTTTATGAAAAACCTGCATTTAAAAAAGGGGGGGAAAGGCAAAAGCCCCTAAATATAATAGGTATAATATATAAAATATATTTATATTTTATATATTATATATTTATTATTATATTATATAAATATATTTATTATGTATATCATTTAAATATATTTAAATATAATAGGTATAATATATAAAATATATATTATATAAAATATAATATAAATAGGTATTATAAATTGCTTCACCCCCAAATCTTGGCTCCAGTTCAGCTTGCTACCACTGCACCACTCCATGTACTCTGTGGCCTCCTTCAACCTCTCCCCTTCATCTCACACCCCCTCAGACACATCTTGCCACTCACACATGCAAGAAGCCTGCACTGTAAACAGCTCAGCTTAAACTTATTAAAAACTTTTTGCAAGAGTACCTTGTCCTGTATCTGCTCTCTGTGGAAAGCTGGTGATGAAGTCTCCCATCTTCAGGGTCTTCCTTTATCCTCATGTCTTTAAATCTCAGGAGTACAAGATATTTCTCCATCACACAAAGTGACAACTCATTATTTGGTCACTTCTGCACAGGTCTCTTAGAATTTGTGTGGTGTAAATTATGTTCTTGTCTCTCCCCCACTATTTGACAAGACAGAAATAAGAGGCAGCAGGATTCTGAACACAGAGTCACACCTAGGGGTGAAAGTCCTGAAAACCTGGAACTTTGTCCTTCATCTTTCCCTTATCCTCCCCAATGTTCACATCTGCACAAGTCCCCCCTGCTTCTAGAGTCAGATATCAAAAGATAACTACAAGTAAATAAATTACTGCACTAAAAAGAAGTGGAACTCTGCAAATCAGGCCACTCAAGTATTCTCTTGCAAGAAATTCACTAAGTTCTTTCTCAAGGAACCATCCCATTCAGCACTGTTTGACAGCAACATTAAATCCACACATTTCATAACTAAGCCCTTGAAAAGTGATGGGGAGGGAGCTGTAATTTCGTAAGTGCTCAAAAATTAAACACAAACCAGCTGGTTAAGTGGGTAATAGCCTTGCAAAGTGTGTGAAAGATAGATTTCTCATTGCCACCTCTTTCAACTGTGGAATTTCATATCAAAGGCCTAAGCCTCATTTCCTATTCCTGATAAAAAAACAAGTCAGTGCAGCAGCAGGAAACTTGGAAACAGCATCAGCAGGTGGGTTTAATTCTTCTTCCATTAATTTACTTGAAAAGCATCAAACTGATCAGTAGCCACCAATTAGAAACTACTCCTCTCATTTAGCTCTTCCCTATGCAAATAGGAGTGTTCTCTCCAAACAGCACCAACTTCTGGTATAAACACAGCTCCACCCTTTCCCCACCACCTCCATGGGAATGGCTGTGGAAAAGAGAGACAGGGTGGAGTTTTTTGGGAGAATGTTTTTCCTGACTTTGGTACTAACTGCATTTGCAGGATTCACAGCATAACATGTCACATGCCCCTTTTTCCAGAGGACACTACACTGTCAGCAGCTTCCAAAGGCTCTAACAATGAGAGACTCACAGAGGGGAAAAAAACCAACTCCCTTCTAACAGCCTCAAGCAAATAAAATTTCATCATTGTGAGGATGAATGGGAAACAAGTGATAATTTGGGGGAAAACAAGAGCTCTGAAGGAACAGCTGCATGAGAAAGTAGCTTGTGAAAAGCTCAGGGTTGAAGGAGGCAGTAAAGATTAGGAAAGAAAATGTCAAGAGGTTGGATAGGCTTTTCAGAACCCACACCTCCCAAATTCTATTCTAAAGTAATTCAGGAGCTCCCTTGGGTGCAAAACTTTCAATATATAGCTAATCTACCACTAGAGATGTCTCTGAGCTTATACAAGTCTGAAACAAGCACAGAATGGTTTGGGTAGGAAGGGACCTTGAGGTTCATCTCATTCCACCCCTGCCATGGGCAGGGACACTTTCCACCAGCCCAGATTGCTCCAAGCCCTGGCCAGCCCTACCCAGGGGAAGATTATGCTCAGTCCTGATTAGAAATAAAGCAAATTCATAAAGGAAAGTCATTCACTATAAACAGGTGGTTCCTTCACTTGTGGGTTAAGACATACACAGCAGAAAGCATCCCATGTGTTTGGGAAAGCCAAGAGCTTATAAAAACACAAAAGATTCTCTACATACCACAGTAATTTGATGGGAGCTAAAAAATTTGGGATAGTGTAATGATACAGAATACAGCTTTCCCACTTATGTTAAGATAACATCTGCAGATATTTAGCACTTCAGATATTTTGACATTAGGTGCTCAATAAAATTCTCCCTGTTCAGATTAGAAATGTCCAAAGAAATGAAACTACTCAGATGCTGGAATGCAGTGTCAAAATATTTGGAAATCTAACGGGGATTTTTTTTTTTTTTTAATCTATGTATTCAAAAGGAAGATGAACATTTAGAAATTGTTCAAGTAGTCACAGAGTGCTGATGCCAGAAATGCTCTCAGCAGGCTGTGGATACTTCCAACAGTGACCATATGCTCCAGGAACTCCTCAGAAAATGTGATCAGTTTGATCAGGGGTGACACAATCTATGCCTGAAGCCAGAGGCTGCCGAGTGGTCAGCATGGTGATGGGAGCAGACAGAAGGTGGATGACACATTGCAGGGTGGTTTGGGCAGCTTCTGGTGGATCTTGTATTGAAGAGGCCACCAGAAGCACAAGCTGGAGGTGGAACACAGGAGCAGCAGGAGATGTTTGCTATGGAAGAAAATACTGGGGAAGGCACTGTCCAACACCTGGGACCTACATCACAAACATCAGTGCTCAGGAAGCCACTTCCATGTGTCAGCAACTCCATCATGGAAACATAATATTTTATGCAAAAATATCAAAACATTCACATGTTTTGTTATTTTTGCATAAAATATTTTTGAAGGTAGATTTACAGAGACAGTTACCACACTTTACCTCATACTTTAAAAACTATTTAATTCACATCCCACTTAATAGTCTATAAGATGTATTCACATAATTCACTTACTGTATCTAACTAACAAACTTTGGCATGAAAAGATATTTTCAGAAAAAATATTTTCTGCGTGCAATCAAAAGTTGTACTTGGTTTCAAAGGTCTCAAATGAGGAGCTAAGCCACATTTCCCTAAAGGAATTACTGAACCAGTCTCTAGGAGAAAACTATATCCCTGTTAGATCCAAACTGGAAGTGAGGGAACCACATTCTGTAATGTCCACAGCACAGAACTGCCCAGCCTGTCAGAGGGCACTGAAAAAACCACCTTGGGGGGAATTTCAGTATTCACATGGAAGATTTTGTTTTATGGCAGGGGCTGGACTCAGCTGCATCACTGAACCAGGATTCAGCAGGAACAGGCACTGCAATGGCTCTGACTCCCACTGCTTTCTCTTACACTTTCTCAGTTTCTAAGGGAAGATTAAAAAGCTCAAAAAAACTCTGCCGAGGAAGGAACTGAGGAACTTGAGGAAAGGAGAACACACAAGCTCAACTCCTGGAGAGAACTGGTGTGATACTACAGAAATGTTACTTTATCATCTCTGTGTTGCATTTTCACATCATGGACAGTTCTGTGTTTTAATGGTTCATGGGGAAGAAGGACAAGGATGGAGAAGTGAGGTCCCATTAACACCACTTGGAATTCTCTTTTCTTCAGAGCACTCCCATGAGCTTTCAAACTTTCAGGTCTCTTGTTTTGATGTCCTTTCTCCCAGTCTCATAAAATTTTGTCTCATAATTGCATTTACTCATTTAAGATTTTTCTGGCAGTGTTGTTCTGCATTTCTCCTCTTGGGACCAAGAAATTTGGTAAACCAGCAGTAAAAATGAAAACTGTTTTTGCACTCTATCTTATCAAGAGGAAAGTCCTCAGTTTCTTATGCTGCTTTGAAAACTGTAAACACATGGGAATCTTAAGAGGTTTTAAAAATATCAGGATGACAAGAAAGATGCAAATAATAGTTATTAGAAGGAAATCAGGATATTCCAAGAACTGATATGAGGAAAGGGAGACATTTTTAAAAAATCTAAAAGGAAGTTCTCTAGTTAAGCCATTACTTGAACAAGGCTGCTCAAATTTCCTATCTTACTTGCATTCTTAGTTAAAAAAAAAAAAAAAAAAAAAAAAAAAAAAAAAAAAAAAAAAAAAAGAGTAAGATTGGAATCACAAGAGCATCACTTCAGAGGTGCTGAGGTTGCTCTGGGAGCTGTTTCTTGCCCAAACAGCTAAGCTGTCCACCATCAATGTGCTTCTGGGGTAAATAGGATACTGGCTACTGTCCCAAACTCAAGCAGTACAAACAAACAAGGAAGAAAGCTATGCTATATTTGTAAAGTAAAATAAGACCTTGCCTGGCTGGAGAGCTCCAGGGCAATGCTGAGCCCCTGAACTTGCTGGGGACACTTTTCCTCTCCCAAGAGGTTGCATTTGCCTTTGAACTTTCAGCCATATAGAAAAAAAGGCTGAGTTGAAATGTCAGCATCATCTTGGATTCAAATCAATCAGCTTGATGCATGATTGCAAGGGCTAAAGCACTTCACCCCTGCACTGCCCTCATCCATATGTTCTTTATATCAGCAGTCAGCAGACTGGGTGGCTCAGTGCATTCATTTCCTGTCCTGGGCTTGGGCTCCACTTTAAACAAAACAAAAACCCCCTGAAACTGGAAAATAAAAGTTAGTATCTAGTGACAGTTATATTCACCAGACTGGTTTGCATCAAGTCTTTTTCTCCATTCAAGGAAGTTGAAAGAGACCCTTTGGGAAGGCCTGGTACAACTGGTGGGTTTTGACTATCAACTCAATGGGCAGGTCACAGTTGTACAAAACCAGTAAAGGAACTGGAGATCTTTCAAATACTGACACACCTTGGACTGAGTGGAAAGCAAGAAAAGGAAGGGGAGAAAGCCCCAGGCAGTGTCAGCTTGAAAAAGGAAACAGGTTGGAAATCTACCTCAGTAAATCAATGGGAGAGCAAAATCTCCATCCACCTCTAGAGCTGGGCTTCCTCCAGACAATGCTGCTTTTTATCAGCTCCAATGCAGGAATTAGATTCCCAGGATAATTTAAATCCAAAATTGTTCAGCTTTCAGTGTTAATGTAGGTGCCTGTCAGCTGGTGACGCTGCAGTGGTGACTGTCTCAAGCTAAACTTACCAGGATAGTAAGTTTACCTTACAACTGAGGATGGAGACACTTCAGTGATTTAATTACATTTAGCACCTTGCTCTAGCAGAGGGAGGTTTTCCCACTGAAGGCATTTCCAGCAAACCAGTCTCATCAGGAGTCTGTCATATTTTGGGGCTAGACACCCACAGTGAGCTGCTGCTTTTGCAAAAGAAAAGCTGACCTGCCATTTGGGAGATCACAAGTTATGGTATCAGAAATAGCTGCAGCCTCTGAATGGCTTCAAATTCTTTCACTTCTTGCCTTGGTTCACCCTATCCTGTCTTCCTTCATAAAATGCTAAAATAAATAAATTTTAAAAGGGCAAGGAAGGTTTGATATAAGGACAGCTAGTAAAAATAATCTGT
Organism: Zonotrichia albicollis; assembly: GCF_047830755.1. Taxonomy (NCBI): domain Eukaryota; kingdom Metazoa; phylum Chordata; class Aves; order Passeriformes; family Passerellidae; genus Zonotrichia; species Zonotrichia albicollis. Next base: position 7,122,618 of record NC_133840.1, read on the forward strand.
GCTGCAGTGGTTCCCCCAAAAGACACTGCTCCAGAACAGCACAAAAAAGGAGCAAATACTAACTCTGCTCACTGGGGGTTAAAGAATGAATTAATAGATTTTATAGACAGATTTATATCATTAGGATGCAGAGACCACCTTCATCCATGCCCATGGACACACAGCTCCCAGAACTGTTCTGGTGCTTCATCAGTCCGTTCTCTGCTGGCTTAATCCATCCCCCTGAAGGAAACACACCCTGACTGTCCCAAGGCCCATTGGGAAAGGAAGAGTTTCCCTTCAGTCTCTGGAACCAGGAGATGTTGCATGGAAGCTCAGAGCCACTGCAGCTGCCAGTGGCAGCAGAGGCTATCAGAGAATGGGAGGATTTGCAGCACAGCAAGAAAGCAAATTAAAAATAATGCAGGTCCAGGCTGCCTCCAGTCATACCTACCTCACATCAACTTCTAAAGCACCAGCTGCACATGCAAGTGAAATGAAGTATTGAGGAGGAATCTAACTACCAAAGAAAGATGAAAGCATTTTGAGGTTCTGCCCTGCTAACTCACTGTGGCTTCAGCACTGCACTGTTTTTGTTTTGCTTCAGTTTAGTTTTCTGTTTCCTTTTGTCTGCTGTTTCCAGGAAGAACTCACACAGATAAGCATCCCACCCTCTCAGAGGAACCAATCTTGCAGCAGGGGAGAGCACAGAAAGGAAAGAGTACAAAAGGCCTCATATTGGGTTGCCAAAAACCCTAAACCAGACTATTTTTAGCCTTTTTTACTTTGATTTCCAAGTGACACTAACATTAAGGATTAACATAAAGAGTAAGTAAATATTTCCATTTTAAAATTGACAGCTTGAAGGGCCATGCAGACCACTAGCACCAGTATTTACACTAAAAACTAAGGGGCCAACCCTGCTGCACTAGAAAGGGTCTTTTTTATTTTCCTCTTTCATTCAAGGATATGGGACTGTCAGTAGCACCAGATGTTTTAAGGAGAGGGAAAAAAAGGTAAAAAGAATCTCACACTTGAAAGTAAGGGCTTACTACTGGCTTTCTTCTCACACTCCACAGACCATATCCAAGCCCAAAAGAACAGTTCCACCTTTCAAAGTAGCTGTATAAAATTGTCACCTCGTTGTACAGAGTTGCTCCTGCGAGATCGCTGCCGGCTTTCTCAAACCAGCTCATGTTGGCTTTTTATTTCCACTGAGCTCTGCTGAGACAGATCTGGCACTGCAGGGGGGGGGGGGGGGGGGGGCTGGAATCTCTCCTTTGCACCAGCAGCACCACTAAGCCGCAATAACTCACACCTGTCCAAACCTACAGGCACGAACAGGGGCTCCTCAGGTCACCAGGCACATCCTCAGCTCTGCCACCAGCCCCAGCTCCCCTTGCCTTGCAGGGACAGCTGGAAACTCAAGCTGCACAAAGCAGCTCCTCTCTGCTCAGTTCTGTGACGGTGATCACAGGGGTCTGAGGATGAGGGAAGAGATGAGGATCTGAGTCCATGTTTCAGAAGGCTTGATTGATTATTTTGTGATATATATTATATTAATTAAAACTATTTTATATGTATATTAATTAAAACTATACTAAAAGAATCAAAGAAAGGATTTAATCAGAAGGCTTACTACGAATAGAAAAAGAAACTAATAAAGGCTTGTGTCTTAGACAGAGTCCAAGCCAGCTGACTGTGATTGGCCATTAATTAAAAACAACCACATGAGACCAATCACAGATGCACCTGTTGCATTCCACAGCAGCAGAAAGCCATTGTTTAAATTTTGTTCCTGAGGCTTCTCAGCTTCACAGGAGGAAAAATCCTAAGGAAAGGATTTTTCATAAAACATGTCTGTGACACACTTCTCTTAGCGTTATATTAAAATGTAAAGCTCTCTCCTGCAGACTGCAGCTTTGGGTAGCTTTGCCACTTTGTAAGGGTTTTCTGGAGCTTCTGGGAAGCCATTGTCTGCTCAGCAGCCTGGAGCCAGCTGCTGTCTGCAGCCATCACTCTTTGGGACTGCAACGAGACAACTTCCTCGGCAGAGATGTGCCTGAATTGTGGGATTGGAATTAAGATATCACAGCACAAAGAAAAGCAGCACAAACAGCAGACTCAGAGATGTTGGACACCCCCACTGACCCTTCAGCAACCAGAGACAGGCTGTGTTGACCTGATGCAAATGAGCAGAAAACTCCAGGCTCAGTTTCTCCCATTCATAAGCTGTGAACTCTCAAGTCAGGTTCAGCAGATACCTTAATACCTAAACCTGATATTGGTGGAGAAGCAGGACTTGTTTCAAACCCCCAGACAGTTAAAATAGAAAATGTTAGGAAGAAAAATGTAAAACATGCCCTGTTGTGATTAAAAAAAGGAAAATACTTTTTCCTCCTCCTCTGGAGAGAGCCCTTTTCCTCTGAGTGGAGGGAACTGTTTTCACACACTTGAAAACAGTTCACATACACATGAATGTTACACCAATAAGTCAAGGAGCAGGTAGGAAAGGGAACCAAAGGTATTGGCTCAAAGATTTCTGGGAGCACACATTATTTATGTCCAGACTTTACAGAAGCAGCATCCAGGAACCAGCTTTTTATTGGATACAGCAACTGATGGCGACAACAGGAACAGGGAGAAGATAACACACAAAAAGGAGAGAGCACATTTTCTGAACACACCAAGGATGCCAAGCACGAGCACATCTTTAAGCAGGTCACCCCTGATTCCCTTTTCTTTATTTCTTCCCCCCTCCCCATTCAGGCCTGTTTGCAGGCATTCAGAAAGATCTGTTTTCCAAGACCACCTTTCCGAGCTGTGTGTGACATTCAGATAACAATGGGGTGTGAAGGGAACAGGTGATTTGTTCCTGTGTTTGGGAGGTGTATAGAGCACGTTAAAGAACAAACCCCAGCTCGAGGCAGCCAGTCCATCCTTGCTGCTCACAAGGACAGAGGCATTGCTGGATAACTCACCCTCCTCACAGTTGCTCCCTGTGAAGCCAGGACAGCACCTCCACTCCAGCGTGGTCACGGTTCTGTAGGACATTTTGTACGTGGGCCTGATGAGAGTCCTGTAACTAACACAAACAAGGAGTCAGCAGAGCACAGTGCCCTGATCCAGCAGTGCTGCTACTGATTCACAGCACATCTTCCACCTGGATACACCCCAGAGCACCCAGCCAACCCCAGCCACAGAAAAAGGAGTCACACAAATATCAGCAAGGATTTGTTTGTTGTCCTTGTATTGCAGAAGTCCCATACCTTCTCGGTGATTTCTCAGGGGCATCTCCTTGCAGTACTGACTACTTCTTCACAGTACAGACATCAAACTCCAACTCTCTCCTCACCCAGCTAACCCACTCTTTTGTAGCACTCATCCTCATTGGACACAGCTGTGGCCTATTAAGAGCAGGCCTGTTGCTAATCTTTGGTGATTAGTGCAGCTGCAACTCCTCAGGTGTGAGACTACCTTCTGCACTATCTTTATTTTCTTACATTCTATCCCTCCACATTTATTAGAGTGTGGATGTGATTTAACAGCTTTTATTTTCCTCCTTAAGCCCTCGTGCTCTACTGGCCCTTCCCCACACCTCTCCTCCTGCAGGTACCACCAGCAGCTTTGTGATCTCACCAATGCAAAGCCCTGCAAGATGCAGAGATGATGACTTGTTTCCCACACTCTCCCTTCATGTGGGCTTCTGTGACATTGAACAGAGGCTGGCAACAGCCTTTCCTCACTCAGCAGTAATAGTTTCCCATCTCCTAGGTGCTTTCCCTTTCCCCACCACTCAGACCTGGGACGTACCAGCACATCAACATGACAACTACATCAGGGACCTTTCTGGAGCCTTTTCCCAGTTGCCTGACCTGTGCCTCAATTCTCCCCCTATCTGAAATAGGCTCACACTCCTCTGGACCACAGCCAAGGTTCTGCAGGACAGTTTGGGAGCTCTGTGAGCAGCACAGCATCCCCAGGGTCCCAATTACAGCACAGCACTGCCAAGCCCCTCTGGGAACTGGAGGGTGACCTGCAGACACAGCAGGGCTGTGCAAGGCACCAGTGATTCTGAAGTCAACACAAAACAGACAGTTGCATAAGTGACAACTTTTCCTTTAAAACAGCAGCTCGTCAAAGCTGGCAGCTCAGAGTTTTCCCAGTATACAGCCAAACAAGTCACTGCTGCTATTCATGAAGCTAAAAGCAAACACAGAAGTTGTACTCTACAAGTTCCCCTCAAAATTCCTACCCTTATTTAACAGCCAAAAGAATTTGGCACACACAGGGAGAGTCTGAAGCTTTGGGATTACAGTGTTGCAGGCTGCAGTTTATGCTTGTCTCTCCAAGCCAGGCAGACACAAGCCCTGAGCACCCTGTCCCTGGGGAAGAGGCTCCTCCTGCTGAGAGCCAGAGGAGACAGAGACAGCCCCGGGCTCAGCTGGGCATGGGGGGAAAACAGAGCTGGAGATTGCATGAATCTCATCCAAAACTGCTCCAGGGGGAGGCAGGTGTGCACCCAGGACAGCCCTGCAGTGCCTGGTAGCTGCTCCAAAGAGCAGTAACAAAGGCTTGCCAGGAGAGGCTGCCCATGTGAGCCTTGGAAAGATGGAGCAGCTCAGCTGTGGTTAGCAGAGTCTTTGGGAAGCTAATTTCTCAGGAAGCTGTTTGCTGATGATTTGTGCCAGCTGCCAAACACAGAAACTAAGTTCTGCTGTAACCACTGGAGAGGGTGAGCTGCACAGGCTTCCTCCTGAGCACAGGGCTGCCTGCCCGGGGAGCAGCCTCACCCAGAGAGGGAGAGCAGCACAGTCTCCTGAGAACAGGATGTCCTCACCCTTGGAACTGCCAAAAAGCCCACCAGCCCCTGCTAATACCCACAGCAGTGATCCAGGCACTTGGCTGGTGTGGGCTGCACAGAGCCAGCCCATCCCACCTATTTCTTTGCTCTTCCGCATCCAGTGGTGTTCAGGAGTCCACAGATGTGTGAGTTTGAGGACTTGGAACACGCTGATGTAGGTAGACCTCAGTGCTTTTTTACAAAGAGACCAAAGACTGTGAGTGTCTTGCTGAGGGTCTCTCAGAATAGCTCTGGCAAAGCCCAGGAACTGAACCCAGGTCTCCTAACTCCCAGTGCTGGCGTTGGACTCAGACATATTTCCACACGTAAGCCCCAAAGCATCAGTCACAAGTTCATGACTTTGTCACTAACACCACAGCTGGATTTGACCTTCAGATGAAAGTCTCCAGCCTTGTTACCAGTGTCCAGAGCCAGCGTGTCTCCAACCACACCGTGATTTTAAAACCATGTTTCTGCCAACACCAAGATGTTAAAACTCTTTCAAACTTCATTATGAAGTGTGGAGAGTGGCTTGAGCCAGACTGGAATTTTGGCAGCAGTTCTGTGTCGGGGAAGTAGCTCTAGTTTAATCCTCAAATGAGGGAGGACTTCTCAGGGCATGACAAGCGTGGAGCTCAGCTGTCACAGTCTACCACCCACCCTGAATTCCCTGGAAGTGTCCTGATGTGTGCAGCTCTGTTCAACTGTTCAACTCAGGCATCTGAAGTGGGCCCAGTTTGCAAATCCAATTTGTTCTGAAGTTGCTCTGTCTTCACAGCTTCATTTTTCCTCAATTATGTGACATGGCACCAAGGTGTGCTGGTGCAGACACATCATGCAGATTTATGACTCCTGTTCCAGGAGGGAAGCACAGAAAGCACCTTTAGCAAAGCATCACCACCACCTGACACTGGTAGTGTTGCAACTAAAGGAGATGAAAAACATATATGGAAAAGGAGAGGGAAGGAAGATACCTGTTAAAGATCAGAAGCCCCTGAATGAAAATGTGTGGAAAACACAAGAGGCAGAAAAAAGGATTGGTAGCAAAATAGGGAAGCCTTTCCCTTGGATGTCACTCAAGCCACAAACACTGCACAGAAACCTGCCAAAGGAGAGGGGAAGAAGTTTGGAGGAGCCACAACCTTGCACTGCTCTGCTCCTCAGGGAGCCAAAGGATGTGCTCAGCACACAGCTCCCTTCAGCAGGAGAACCCCAAGCACTTCAGGGAGAACAAACCACCAATATCTGCCACCCCACTGCAAGAGTCAGGAGTCATTTCCAGGGATTTTGCTGAGGCTTCACAACAACATCCCAGGGAGTGGGACAACTTTGTTTCTCCAAAGAAAGCTCAAGCAGCTGTTCCTAGAGCAGAGCCAACACATGGCTGCCCTTGGAGCTGCCTGATCCCTGTAGGATGAGCTACACAAGCCTGTCCACATGCAATTATCATTTGGGAAATAGCATCTCTTGCTTGTGGCTCTAAGTGAGTGCCAAGGAAGAGGTAATTTGGGGAAGGAGCATGAGCTGACTGATGAACTGATTTGGGGGTACAAAGCTGTAAGTACTGGAGAGGTCAGGACACACCAAGGGATGGCAGCCAAGGAGTCTCACTCCTCAGCACACAAGGATGTATTCCCCTTGTTTTCAAGGAGGTGTCACTGAACACAACAGGCAGACATGACACAAGAAAGGGGAAGAGTGTCACATTCCTGGATCAAAGCCTCAAAAATCAGGTCAAAAGAGACAGGGTGATCTCTGCCATGACCCAAGCAGGACAGGCTGTCACACACAGGAAATACCTTCACCCTTTCTGGATTTCCCCTGCCCTTTGACACTCACAAACAAAGCTTTTTGCGCACAAAGACCACAGAGAAGGAAGGCGTGAAACTCCTTTCCACATCACAAGAGAAGGTTTTGTTACTGTGACCCATTCAGCCATTGCAGTTTGTGCCCAAGGAGACCTCAGTGACCCTCAGAGGCTCCTATTGGTTTCTATTCAAGCGCCAGATTGGAAGTTTCACCATCACTTCCTGATAGGGTTCAGGATCACAAGATGAATGAACTTGCCTTTTTGACTGGCAAAGAGTCCAGAAACCAAGGAATCCAAGCTCTGGTTTGCCTGCTTCTCTCATGGCACTGAAGTCTGCCACCTTGTAGTCCAGGGACCCTCATCTTCATTCCAATAGTGCATCAAAAGGCATCCAGGACAAAGCCTGGGTAGTTTCTCCAACTCTTGGTACCAAAGCCCCGATTTACAGACATGCCAAAACCCTGCAACTCCCCACAGAAAATCAGAGTGTTCAGAAATCAGATTTCAAATCCATCAAGTTAAGTAACCATATCTCAGAGCACTTGGAAAGAAGGGAATTTAAGAGCTCAGAGAAGCTATCAAATATATATTTGGTTCCCAACACCACCATGCCCAGACAGACCATCATAACCCTCCTCTCAAAGCCTACCACACACTGATTACACCAGGGAGCTCCTGTGTGAGACACAGACAAGACAACTTCACCTCAAAGCAGTGCCACAGCTGGTGCAGGGACAAGAAGCACCTCTGCCATCTCATTTGCACTCACAGGCATGGCAGACACCATCACTGTGACTCAAAGCTGTGCTCTTTTTTCCTGCAGCCCCAACCCTTCCAGCTTCCCTACCACAAACAGAGTACTTCTCCAGGGAACAACATAACCAGAGGAGCTCCAAATATGCTCCTGCAGACATCAGATTAAACAAAAAACAACCAACCTGCAGCTGCAGGAGTGTTGGAGCTCATTGTGTCTTCTGTCTTTGCCAATGGGGAGGAAGATTTTGTTCAGCTCTGAACACATCTGGTTCAAACTTACCAAAATGCTAAATCCAGGAAACAAACTGATCTACCTGCCATGCCCTGCTGTCCACAGCAAAAAAAAAAAATTAGTCTCTCTGTCTCAAGAAAAAGGGCCAAAGACACAGAGACAGATGTTTCTATGCCACCACAGAGTAATCATCAGCTCCTGCCTTTATTAACAATCAGATGTCAGTGCTATTGCAGAGCAGCACTGCAGCAGGGAGGAGGAGTGCTCAGAGAATGTCTGGGCAAGATCAAAAGGCCTCAATCAGCAGCCTGAGCACAAGCCCTGGAACAGGTGACCCTCCACCTGTGCCCAGGCAGCAGCACACAGCCATTGTTCAAAGCTGAGAATGCCCCTTTGTGCTACAGCTCCAATCCCACGCACCCAGAGCCTCTGTCTGCCCTGCTGCAGGAGCACTGTTCATCCTGCATTTCTACCCCATGTGTGCTTCAGAGAGCAGATGCCTTTTTCCAAGCACATTTCTCTCCAAGATGTGGAGTTGTAAGGGAATTAAACACATAAAAGAGTTTATGTGTAACAGGACTTCAAATAGCAATCCTAATGCACTGGAATAAGCTCTGGGATTTATTATTCAATTGACTGGAAAGCAAGAAAGAGAGAAGGATTTCCCTGTGGCATTACTAGTTCTGAAACTGAGGGGAAACAGCATCTACAGGCCAATCTCCTGGGTGACAGAGCCCCAACTTCTCCTACTGACCCTGTAGCAACAGAGTTTTCAAAAGCACAGAAGACCAAATTGGATGAGCCTGCAGAATTCCTTCTTTGTTATTCTACAAACCAGCTTGTAAAATCCCTCCGGGAGCAGTAATGTGTTCAATTTAAATGAAAAGAAGGGGAAAAAAAAGAAAACCCAGCATTCAAAAACACCAAACAAGATGATCCATGCAAGATGTGTAGTCTGCTTACATGAAATGCACAGAGTATTTGTGATAAGCCAAACCAGCTACAGTACTGAAATAAAAAAACAGGCAGTGACAGGCAGCTGAAAGGGCATCACAGCCCAGATTTGCTGTGCTGCAAGAACACTTTTCCTGCCATCTCTCCCATCTCTGGGTGAAGTTTAAAGCCAACAGATGAATAATTTAATGTTTGGAGTTTCAGTGATTCTTATCAAAGGGAGAGACCAGGTAAACACATTCCTGTACAAGCCAGCTCTGGGTTTCCTGGAAAATCTTCAAAATCTCTGAAGGCAGAAAATGCTGCAGAGACAGGAGACTCAAAAGCTGAAGTGAGACAGCTCTGTGACCACAGAGTACAGCAAAGCATAATAAAAACTCAGCCTGGATGGGAACATTCATTTTCAAGGATGGGACAACTAAGAGAGGAGGTGGAATGTCCCACCACAAATGAAGAATATTTCCAGAGATGAGATGGGGATTTTCCAGAGAAGATGGGGATTTTCAAGGCAACAACAGTTTGAAGCAGAAAGTGTTTGTCTTCTGAAGGCTGTAACAGCACATGATCTGCCAAGGCCACTCATCCCATCCATTTACCTCCAAAGACACTACTGACCACAACAATCATACACAAATAGTCTAATCAAAAGTTGGCTGATTTTGGCCAGCTAGAGTATAGCAAGAAGCTGCCCTGTTGTGCCATAAAACACAGTAAGACAAAAGCAGCTCTCTTTTCACCTTACAGGTGAGGTGGCATTGGTGGTCTGAAGGTACAGGAGGTCACAGAAGCTCCAACAACTGAAAGGTCTCAAATCCTTGCCTGGCCTTCAAGACCACCCTTCTGAGTGAGCCTTGAGGAGTGCAGTGTCCCAGGCAGGGCAGGACTGGGCATCACCCTGCAGCTGCTGCAGCAAAAGGATTGCTGAGGAGAAGGGTTACAATTGGGTTTACCAGGCTGGGGACAACCATGCAGGCAGCAGAGAACCAGAGATTAGGCTCCCATTGACACCCCAAGGTAGGGACGTTGTCCTTTCCTTTAGACAGACAAATGGCACATGAGTTTGAAGCATTCAGCCAGGCTGCTGCAGAGCTGCCCGTGCACCAGGAGTGTGACACAGCAAGGGCACAGCCTGTGGCACACAGGAGCTGAAGCCTTCACTGCACAAATGGAGAGAGCTCAAGAACAGATGTGATGAGGGAAATCCTCCAGCCAAGACTGCTCCAGAGCAACTCAGCACCCAAGCTAAATTAAGAGCCTGGGGCAGAGGGCAGGAACAGAGCAGCTCATCCCAGCCCAGCCCAGCCCAGATGGTGACACTCCTGCTGAAGCAGCTTCCCAGGAGCAAGTGAATGGACAGCAAGGACATCCCACAGCCAGGGCTGCAAGGCTGGGATCTCACAGATCCTCCTCTGCCAAAGGCTTGACTCTGAGCTGCAGTTTGTGCAGTAAGGGAAAGAAACCCAACAGGAATGAATGGGAGACAGGAAAAGGACTAAATCCTGTCTGGCCCCAGCAATGTCTGCTCAAAAGCAGAGTCTCTGTAGCAGAGAGCCCCTCTCAGCTGTCACCACGAGGCTGAGAGATGCCTTTTTCCTTGGCTGACATCCCTTTTGCTAGTGAGCAGCCTGATAAGGGGTGCTGGCAGAGTGAAAGCTCTCCCAGATATGGCTGACTCCTGTAAACAAGGAGATGAAAACAGTTTGTTTCAAATCAAAGCTGGGAGAAACACTATAAAGGAAAATGGTGCCAATGGCTTGCTGACATGTTGCATTGCTTACAGCCACACAGAACACTCTGTGCCCTTCAATTCAAGCTCAGGCACCACAAACCTCCCTGGAAAAGAACAAGAGAAAGCCAAAAGACATTTCAAATTTACTTTTTTAGCAAAAGAAAAGTATATATATTTATATTACCTGAACAACTGCAGGGATGTAGAGAACAAGAACATTTTTAGCCACTACCAGACCTGGAACGAGCCTGACCTTGCTGAAGCCAGAATTCCAGAAATCCCAAAAAGAGAGACTGATACAGACAAGGTAAGGAGGAAACAGAAACAAGTAGGGCAGCCAGGTTGAATTTTGTGCTCTGTTCATCTTCAGCAAGGATTTTCAGAGACCTGTCAAAGGAAGCTGTTCAGGTTGGTGGCTGCTAAACTCTTACAAGCCCCTTCAAAGCCAGTTTCTCAACAGGAAAGGCACTACACTGCCTTGTGACTTTGGGAACTATCCTTTCTATATTTCTATCCATTATGCATGAGGAGTTTTCATCTCAAAACAGGAGATGGGGTTTACCTGAATTAGGAGCAAGATTGATGTTTCCTAAAAAGACAATACTCATTTTGGCACGAGAGGAGGAAAAAGGTTTTTAACAAAAAAAAAAGAAAAAAAAAAAAGTCGTTTTAGAACTTCAGCTTGACTCCAAGAAAAAAAGAAAGCCATTTCAAGCATCCCTATGGGCTGGGAACAAAGCAGTGCTAGGCTGCTGTGTGCTCAGAAAACATCATCTCTGTCACACAACCTGGCTCAGGGTGCCAGACATTGCCCACAGCAGTCACACTCACAAGAGTCATCATTTTCAGCAGCGGTTCTCATTCTCTTATCAAAGTCAGGTGCATTACTGAAAACAAACAACCACTTAGAGAAGATGTCTTGGCTGGGGATAACATCCAACAGCCCATTCAACTCTCAGATCTCAGATCCCACCTTTGCTGTTACTCTTTCTTGGGGCTCTCCCTTTCAGATGGTGGCAGTAGGGGACATTATCAAGGACCTGTTTTACCTCTGAAGATAAGTGGATGAGTTCCAGCATTTTGTCCACATCTGAGAGATCCTTGGGAAAGAGGTGCAGGGTCTTTCTCTACTTTATGCAAGAATGTCATGCAATATGTGCCTAGAGGCATACAGGCATTTCCCTGGAAGGGTTCCATCCTGTTGTCCTGCATTTCCTCCCAGCCCAAAGGGAACAGAGCATTGATGTCCTCCCATCTCTTCAGGAAGGTTTCTCCATAGTGATCATTTTCTAAAAATGCAGCTCCTGTTAGCTGAGCTTTCACCAGCTGAGTTCTTGAATATTTAATAATCTCAGCTTCTTTCCATGATATTTTCACACAGAAAGAAAAATTGAGATGTCTTCTGCTGCTCTGCATTGTCTCCAAACAATTGGACTCATCAGGCAAACAAACCAAACTACATTTGAAACTGAAAATGTTCCATGAACAATGTCACAACAGCACACACTACTCCTAAAGTCTCTGGGTTAATGTAAGAATCAATGGCATCAATCAACTGCAGGGGCCCACAAAAGGAATTTTTACTAATAGCAAGATCAAATGTTTGGTTCTTATGAAATTCCAGTTGTGTTAAAAACGAAAAATAACTAAGATTTTTGGCAAGTTTAGGAGACAAGGTGAAAGCTCACAAGTTTCTAATGACAATTATGTGCCTAAAAAGCCTGGGAAATTAAAAAGCTTCAACAGAAGTTTGGCCATGACAGTGTAAAATATGAAGTGTTTCAACCACAGCCTTGCATAAAGACAAAAGAGACACCAAAGCAGATATATTACAAGTGAAAAAACTGAGACTGACCACTGGCCAAGTGGAAACTGGAGAACCAACAATGGGAACAGCCCCATGCAAGATGTGAGTTCTAGATGAAGTGTCACAAGAACAGGGAGGTGGGGCTCAGCCTGCAGTCACCTTCTGGCCAGGTTATCAACTACAGGGGGACCTCAACCACTGCCCTGTGGGTGAATTTGTAACAATAACAATAAAATGACTGAGTTCTGTGAGCTAAGTTATGCCTTGTCTATTTGGGAAATTGTTTTAGAAGCTAGGTGCAAATTTAGAGCACAATGGCTTTTTTGCCCCAATTCCCAACTGGGTGGGTAACACTATTCTGCTCTGAGAATGCCTTTCAGAGAAGGCAAAGCACAACAATGCAGACATTTTACTGAAAGGTGGTAGCTGGGGACAGCTATTTCACACTTCTTTTTCCTTCTTATATGTAGGTTCCAAGACTATAAATGATCAAAAGGCAAAGCAGACTCAGGGCAAGTTTTTGACACGTAGCCGTTTTAAAGCTTTGTTTCTTGTCTGAGGAGAGAACGTTCTGTTTTGAGGTGTCTTTAAAGGATACTGAAATCCAGGAAGTCTAAAGAAATTCCACCCCAAAAGATACAGGGCACATTACCTTTGTTCTCCGTTGCCTGTAAGGGATTTGATCACAGCTTTCCAGTGTATGGGATCAATATTTCCACTACAGCCCTGAGTGTGGGGACTGATACCAATAAGTCCCACAGGACCACTGACCCAGCACCCCTGCTCACCTGCCCACTCACTCTGAACATTTATCTGCTTTCATGCCTGAGCAGCAGCAGCCTCCTGTGTGGAGAAGCACAAAGTGGCACTACAGCCTGAGCTAAACTGTTTCACATAACTTGTCCTAATACTGATGTCTTTGAATTGAACTATCTGTCCCCAGGCTGAATTTGTTCCCCTTTTGTAAATGAAACTGATGTTGTCACATAACTTCTACAATAGAAGTTGCTTAATGAAAGAAAAGAACTTTATGTTTCAAGCATCTTGTGTAAGATTATATCACCCAAATAAATAGGAGAATGTATATTATGGGGGTTCATGTAAACATTCCTATATAAAAGATGTAATGTTTTACACCTCAGTGTTCTTGATTTGTGGGAATCTCCACTTTGCACAGAATAAACAATGTCTCCTTTCTAAGTTAGACCTGTCCGTGTTTAGGGAGCTCCTAGAACTGGAAGCAATGCTACACTTACATTCACCTGTGATTTTCCTGCAGTTATCACCACTGGTGCTCCTCAGGCACAGCCCCCCAAAGCAGGACATCCCACTCGACCCTCTCTGCAGCCCTCACCAGCACCCAGCCCAAGGGGAAGGACAGCAGGGTTGGGCAGTATGAGACATGAAGATTTTTACCTGACTAAGTTGGCACAAGGTCCTGGCCAGCGGCAGCTCTGATAAACTCTCTGGATCACCGTTTCTGACCCGTTCTGCACCTGGCAGGAGACTGTCCTTGTGACTGTGTAGTGGCACCAGTGCCTGCAAAGAGAGAGGACACACGTTAGTGAGACAACCAGGGAACCAACACACCCCAGACTGCAGGCAAACAGACCAAGAATCTGAGGTGGGGTGGTTTCTTCTGCCAGCCATAGCCAGGCTGACTTGCAGTCTTCACTTCTCACCCCACCCTCTCCTTCCAAGAGCTGCAGAAAGATTCCCAGCTCCTGCCAACCTGAACCACAGATCCAGCAATGCCTCTTGCTTGGTTGTCAGAGGCCAGAGTTTTACAGTGCATAATTTAGTTCTGTGACTTATCAGAAACAATAGGACTTGGGGAAAATAAAGACATGTTCCAAATCTCCTGATAGTCAGCTCCCATTGTACTGGTCTTAATTCCACCCTGTTTGTTATGGTATCATTCCCCAGCCTCCCACCATTCTGAACAACAGCAGAGTAGGAAAATTCTGCTTTTTGGTGTGGTGGAGTTCTCTGTCAGCAGGGCTTGAATGAGCTGGGTGCTGAACAAGTTCTGTTGTTGTCCTGCTGAGGTTACTGCCTAAAAATGGGCAAGGGAAAATGCAGGCAGGGAGGGATGAGTGTCTCACATTGTCTCAAGAGAGAGACAGACCCCTCACTGCAAGGTGTATGAGACAGAAGGAACTGCAGTGTGAGCACAGGGAATTCAGACCTAAAGATCCTCCAGGGACCTTCTCTGAAAAAAAAAAAAAAAAGTTTTAGTTTCCAGTGACCTGCTTGAGGGGACACAAAAAATTTCCCCCTTGCAAGTATTGCTCATTTTGCCAAATACTGGTTCATTTCTTTGTGAATATTTTGGTGGGGAATCTTTTGTGATGCTTTTGTACATCAGTGTAGTTAACAGGTTTGAGAGTCATTTTCCTATTGACTGGGGATCAGAACTGGGGTCACTGTGGGACACGGAGACACCAACTTGTGCTCCAAAACACACCCAGTGCTTGTGTAAGCATTCCCTGCTGAACCAGAGCCAGACTCCTGGCTCCTCATCTATCTTAAAGCAAGAGCCCTCAATAGAACACCACAGTGACTCTCCAAACCTGCACACCAAAAATCAAAGTGGAAATGCACCTGCACATCCCCTTCTCCTTCCCTGAACCACCTCCTGTCTGTCAGTTTCCCCAGAACACACCATTTACAGCATTTGTTGCTCTTTTTTTCCCCCCTTTTTGCATTCCCCTCCCATCTCCACAGGAATCCCTGCTCTCTGGATAGCTCCCATCTCCATGAATAGGAGGCACAGATGCCAGCACCACATGGGGCCAGCGGGCTGCTCGCTGACCCTTGGGCTACAGCCGGCCAGGAGGGCTGGGACACCCAGGGAGGGGTGGCTCTGTGCCACTGCCACCAGCCCAGAGCAGGGACAGGGCTCAGCTTGCAGCTTTCATGAGACACTGCCTCTGCTCACCAGAAACCCCCCTGGATTTCCAGCAGGGAGTGGGCACTGTGGGCGCACCTGAGGTGACCCCAGGTGGGCAGGGAAGTCTTTCAGAGCCACTTATCTCAGATTTGTCAGGGATGTGTGGTGTATGAACAGGGATCAGGACTGTGGGCACACCTGAGGTGACCTCAGGTGGGCAGGGAGATCTTCCAGAGCCACTTATCTCAGATTTGTCAGGGATCTGTGGTCTGTAAATGGGGATCAGGTCTGTGGGCACAGCTGAGGGGGCCCCAGGTGAGCACAGAGATCAAATGTGAGCACTCATTTCTCCAACTTCTCTCTTTACCAACTGAAGAGAGGGTTTGGTTACAAAGGTACTCACAAAGGTACATCACACTCTTGGCTTCCCATAAATAGCATAATTTTGCTACAAATACAACTTTAAGGGATTTTTACTGTGGCACACAGGCAGGTGAGGCAAAAACAGGAACACAGATGGGCAAGGATACATTAGGACATCCAGCTTGGCACTCAGTGCAGATAAAATAGCACAGTGATTACAACAGAAAGACAGACAGACAAAACCATCCTAAGACTTCCCTTTGCAAGCCAAAAGTCAGCAAGAACAGCCTCCAGAATGCAAGCAGGCTTCAGACAATGTGATGAAAGGCCCCATCATGGCTTACAGAGATTATAAATGACCCTTTATATTATACACAGATGCTACGAAGGAAGGTTTAGGACTTTTACTGGCATGCATCCAGGATGGCAGAGAATATAGAGCTGCTTATTCAGAAAGAATATTCCAACCAAGCAAACAAAATTATCCAAACAGCAGCTCCTTTAGGATCTCATGCATGCTCATCACCAGAATATTTAGTGTGATGTTCTGCAGCATCCCAAGGAACTGGTCCTTGCTGAGAGAGAGTTTCACTTGGTCCATTTCCTCCAGCTGTTTCCAAACACCACCTCCTCTCACACCCTATTTAATTCTTGGAAGACTTTCACAGACAACAGAGGATCTGCACATCATGGCCTGCAAGCTGCTGACTTAGACAGTTTCCTTCTGGGGCTACAGACCCAGATCTCACGTCTTGATCCCAGCTGACAATGTGTTTTTCCAGAGGGAATGGGGGTGTTGATGCCAGAGGATATCTATTCACATTCACTGTGTAGGTTCAGCATGTTGCTGTGGACCCTTCAGGCTAAATAGAACAACAAAATCAATAGTTTGCTTCCATTTGGAGATACTCTGCAAACTCCTGCTTGGAGCTTGAACAGATGCTGAGGGGTGCCTGCTCTCTGCTGACTCAGCAAAGCAGTGATGGCTTTGGGCACCTGGACACTGGAGGACACAAGAAATTCTCACCTTCCAGAGCACATGGGGAACAGCCTGAGAGCATCTCACAGGCTTACTCAGAAAGCTGGAGGTGCAGTTTGCTTCCATAGGCAAAGCCGTACCTGCACCCCACTGACTTTCTGAAACTCCCACACCCCTCAACAGAAGTTTATTTGGACTCACAGTTCACCCCTGGAGATTCTGGGTGTTTTTACACCCTGTCATCCAACAGTGAAAGAGAAAAGGGACTGCAGAGGGTAGAGAAGGTAACATAGAACCCAGCTAAAATAGAAGGTAACATAGAACCCAGCTAAAATACTGTAGGTTCCAGAAGAGCCACACACTCACATATCAAAGCTTAATTCCTGGATAGCATAGTGAGAGCAATCATTTCATGGATGGGAAGACACTGACAGGAAACTTCATCTTCCCTCCATTCTCACTACTGGGATCTGCACAGTGTTCCCTAAGCCCTCAGGGTGCATAAGGGATGTCTCCATCCATCCATCCATCCATCCATCCATCCAAGCACTCACACCACAACACACAGAGCCATCCCCAAAAGCAGTGTTTGCTTCTTTCCTAGTCCAAACTGCTCACTTTTTCCAAACTTGTCTTTGTCCTGGGGGGTCCCTGGAGGACATTCCAGGTGGTTCATAAGAGAAAAGCCCCCTGCCTGTTATCTGGCTGCATTTCACTGGAGAAGGGATAACAAAGTGAGCAGTGTCAGAGCCACCGGGCTGACCTGATCAGGACCCAGCAAGGGCTGGTGAATCAGGACTGTGCAGCTCAGGAATGGAAGAGGCTGCATTCCTGCCTAACCACCTCTTTCAGAAGGGTGACAGTTCTGCTGCCTGCCCTGCTAGGGACAGACCTACAGCAGGCACCACCTCCCCCACAGGAGCCGATGCTCTCACTGGGCTGAAGGACACAGCTCCAGCTCCTGAAATCTGTGGTCTCCCAGCTCACCACGGTCCCAACAGCTCAGAAGTTCTTCCAGCAGAAACAATCCCCCCAGCTGGGCTCTGCACAAAGCCTGTTGTAGAGCTCACTGAAATGGAGATTTGGTGTGGCTTTGGTAAAGAGTTAACTGGACAAGGCAAAACGAATAGAATTCTTTCTGAGAGTGGCAGAACATTTAATATACAGGATGGTTTCATCAGCACCTGCTCCATGTGTTTGGGCACAAACTGACCCTCCCCACTCAATAAATATGACAGAAGTCTCTCAGAAAGGTTGGCATTTCTGATGCTTGTGATTTGCCCTAAAGCTTTGTCCTGTGTAAACAACTGCACTGAATTATCTTTTTGTTTCCATAAGGATAACACACTGTGTGTTATACTTAGCAGAGATCAACATTTAGGGCACAGAAAACAGTAGGAGTGTTTTGATAGCTAGGTAGATTTCCCCAAGTTTCCTCATAACATTTTTCACTGGAGCTATCAATTTCCCTGCAATCCTAGCGAGGAATTTCAATAAAATCAGAAGGTCACTGACTTTCACTGGGAAAAAGTTGCTGTTCTGACTCAATGAAAGCAAACTGTGCCCTTTTCTCTGTGTAAATAGTACAGCATCCCATTTGCTCTGCCAGAACAGCAATCCATACACTCTGTGCTGCAGCCCAGCATTAGGAGGGGTTAGTTATTTATATATTCCCTTGAGCCAGGAGCACAAGTTGCCCTCTACATTCTAAGAAATCCAAATTCAAAGGCTGCCAGGCTGTCTGGGTTATCTCTTCCTGAACCATCCACTTCTATAAAATTACATTATTCCTTTCTTACTCACAAATACACACCTCCCTGAATGTGCTTTGACTCTCATCAGGATCAAGTTTAGCAGCTAATTCAGTTGGCTGGGACCAGGTCAGTCTTTACTGCTGTGACCTGGCTGAAGAGGAAACTATCCCATCACATGTTACTGGAAAGCTCAGATAAAAGCCAAGTTAGGCTTAAGTTTCCCCTGTTCTTGGCTGTATTCATGCTCTCCCCAGGTAACCAGGTTTTAGGATCAAGGCTGTCATCCAGCTCATTGTCCAGCTACAAAATTCAATTGTAACCAGCAGTCTCCACATTATTGGAACATTCAATGGTGATGGATTGATTCAGGATTGCCTATAGATAGATGGACCTTTGCTAAGGAACCCATGAAAGACCACCTGGCAGGGGTGAGGGGCTGGCTGTACACAAGCTTATCAAGGCAGGGTTCAGTTCAAAGCAGATTCTGCTCCTCCATTACAAAGTTTTAAGAGGCCTGCAAGTCAGAAGCCACGACAAGCCACAGTAATCTTGCTGTCAATATTGATGTTTTACGCATGCCTTACTCCCACTGAGCACTTCAGAGTCACTAACAGAGGTTACCCTGACTCCTGCAAAAAAAAGGGAGAGAAATCTCTGTAACAGCCCATTCATTTTGGGAAAGGAATAAAACTGGAAGGCTGCTGGTGTTTCTGAAGCCAGACAGCAGCAGCCATTTGAAGCAGCAGAGAGCCAGAGGCACGAACGAGAATAAGACAAGTTCCAGGTCTCCCACTCTGCTCTGTTGGTCAGACAAAGGTTGGAAGGAACTCCAATCTCTCTGCACACACCACCACTCCACCCCCACAATAAGAGTCTGAACAAAGTGGTCATAAAAATAAGTTCTGGCTAGCAGAGTAAGATGGGACAATTTATCTAGGAACCTCCCAATAGCATAACCCTTCCCCAAGGGGGCAATATGTTCTGTGCTTTGTGCACTTCAAATACTCACTTGCCAATAACAGCCTAAAGTTTTCCCACACAAAGTGCATTATCAGAGCCTCCTGGAGGCAGTTTAGTCCTAGAGGAATCTTTACCTGAGGAGGAAAACACAGTTCAGTCTGCACAAGAGCTTCAATCTCAGTCTTCAGCAAGTTCTCCAGCCAAGCACATTTAACTGTGCTTTCCTTGCTTTGTTTTATGCAGGGGTGACCCTCCAAAAAGCACTGCCTTGAGGGCTGAGCTTGCTTCAATCCATAGGATAGTGCACAAGATTTTACCTTATCCTCCTGCAGCCACTGAAGTTACAGGGGCTAAGGGAAAACCTCTCCCTATTGGGATTATTAAACACCTAGAAGCAGCATAGCTAAATACCAAGGAACATGTGTGCAACTCTTCTTCAGAAACAAGGAGAGATCCAGCTGCCCAGAGCCACATTCAGCTCCTTCAGCCATGAGAACATTAATTTTCTCTTCTAACTTTCAAACTCATTCACTAGGCACCTGCCAGCTGCTGCAGATAAGAGCACTCACCTGTTCCACACCCTTGGTCTACTTGTAGAGCATCAGCACTGATATTTAATGAAGGATAGAACAGAGAGAGATGAAGATTTAAGTGTCAATCAGGCAGGTAGTATCAGAAACAAATTTATCACATTCAAAAATCCCTGTGAGACTACATACCTGTTTGTGTGTGTGTAAGGGCAGAGGGCACAAGGAACATTCATTCAGCATCAAGTCCCTCTGATTCATATCCAATACCCATCTCTCAGTTTGCCAGTGACACGTTCCAACTGAATCAAACCATAAATATGGTTGACCTGAACCATAATTACCTTCAGCAGTGAAATGAAAGAAGTTAGTCCATGACTGAGCGCTCAGAAATAAAAGGGGGCTTCACCCCTTTGAAGTTCTTTGCTTTTACAGACATTCTTTTACACACTGCAATGTTTTGCTGCTCCCTCCCATGAGCTTATCACAATCAATGAGAAGACAGTAGTTTCCAGTGTTCACAGAGGGAGGAAAGAGGAAATGTACAAAAATATCCATGGAATCTGTCTCTGTTAAATTAGACTGACTTGATGGAATTTGGCATTTGATATCCATGCAGCATGGAAACAGCATGGAAACCAATTGTGCATTGGTTGTAATGCACAATTACAACCAAGTATGTCATTTTTGCAACATTAAAAGCTGCTTGAATTAGAGTCTTTCAAAAGAAGAACCTGAGTCTAAACATTTGTGCACAGCTGGATAACATAGCTTTAGATGGGTCTAACACCTCCATACTGAGAATACATCCATAGAATTGGTTTGTTCATTCCTAAAAAGCCTGACCTTGAAAAGAGTGGTGGGATCACAGGAAAAAAAATCCTTAAGACCTGGATTGAAAGTAGAGAGCTGGGATTTGGCAGACCAACCGTTTGTCTGAAACAGATCCCTGTGGTCAAAGTCTACTTTGGTACTGGTCTGTGTCCTCTGAGGGGCTGATCTAGAACTGGTTAGGCTGAGGACACTGACCCTGATCCTCATTCATAGCACCAGACTAACTTTGATAAAAGACAGTACACCTGAGTTTAGAAAAATTCATTTAGAATTAAACTCTAAATTTGATTTAGCAAGAGGTAGAGTGTGAATTTTAAGTAGAAGAACAGGGCACTGACACACACTTGCTTGTCCTCAAAACCTTTGCAGAAAAGAAAACATTAACAAAAGCAGTTTAGGGAGTCACTGATCCTGTCAAAGCATCCTGTGCTTTACTACTGCTCCTGGTGTGGCTACAGCTGCTCTTCCACCATCCACAAAGGCAGGGCCCATGGCTGTCTTTAATTCCCCTTATAACAAAACACTTTGCACAATTCAGTCCTCCAAAAGGGACAAATCAGGCTCCTGCTGGTTCCAGCATCCCCTTAAATCCCACCCTTTGCCCTACAAAGCCTCTATCTGCACCACCAGCCAATCTGCAGGGATTGGACAGGGCCTACTTCCAAATTTGTTTTGTTTTTTTGCTTATAGAGCTCTGCACAGACAACAGAGCATCTTTGTGCCTCCCATTCAGCCCTCTGGTGCCAAACTCCCAGCACTTACCAGCAGCAATGAATGCCACATGCATGACAGGAACACAGGCACTTGGCCTAAATCAAGCAGTGTTTTTCATTAACATTATACTGGCACCAAAAACCACAAACTACAGCAAGAACAAAAGGCAGTGTCAAAAGGACAGTGTTGAGTGTATAAAAAAAAATTAAGATGGCATGATGAAGCTTCCTACTATAGCATGATGTTAATGTGCTCATGTAACATGCATGTTTTGGGTTTTTCCTGGAGCTGAACAGTTGGGATATTGCTGCACTGGAGAAGGTACAACCTTTTGACAGTTAGAAACAAACAAAAAAAAATGTATTGAAAGAGATCAGCACATTGCTTTCTCTTTAGGGCAATACCGATGTGTTTTCCCTATGTTTTCAACTGTCAGAGCAGTGAGCCCCAAAAGGTACCAAAAATCAGATTAAAGTTTTAGCTTCAGATTCACAGGTCTTAAGGTGCAACTGGAAATACCTGCACAAACAGCTGTGGGAGGTAAACTGAACCCACAGCTCTTCTAGCAACACTTCTTCTACCTGCCCATTTCTCTTTTACTGTGGCACATTACAATTTTTTTCAGTCTAGGTCTTGAATTTGGTCAGCAGCTTGTAAAGGAATTTGTGGGCTCTGGTGTACAATGGACAACACAGCTGACATTTCTAAGTAGTACCTACCATGTGGTTGTCCATCCCTGTTGGGAACAGGATTTCATGGGCCAAAGGCACCTCCTCCAGAGCGAAGCTGCAGCAGCTGTGCAGGCTCACTCCTGGTTCAGGGGGCTGCCAAAGAGCCAGGCCTGACACCAACCCCACTGAAACCACCAAGGGAATTGATGGTTTCAGCCTTTCCTCAAGTGCAAGAAAACCCCACAGTTTTCCAATGTTTCCTGTGCTGGAGGAGGTGATTAGAAACAATAGGCCAGTCTAGACAAATCCATCTTCTTCTTTTGCTTGGAGAGGAACAATTTCTCTTCTTCGAGATGTCTCACATTAGCCATTTGTGTTCAGTGAGGCAGCATCTGCACCAGGCCTGAGACAAGACTCCAGGAAGATTATTTGGGGACAGCTGTACCCCACAAACACATCAGCACCTCAAGAGCAAAGGACTTTTCTCCAGTAACTGCTCTACCAATGTGCCAGGTCATCTGTGCTGTGTGCAGTGGATAAATCAGGCTGTTACCCCCAGCCCAGCTCAAGGATTCCCAGGATGAGCCACTAAGACTCAGTTCAGTGAAAACAAAGCCTTGGAAAACCTTTCTGCCTGGGTATGCAAAGTGTTAATCAGCCTGAAAAACAAAACCCAAAGCCTGTGTGTTAATTTGCTATTTAAATTGAAAACTTTTTTATTCCATGTCTGCCATGTCTGGCACAAGGCTGTCCTGGGCGTTACTACAATAAAAAATAATTTGGAAAATAATCCTATTGTTCCAGTCACACCCATGGGAGTTTCATGTGTAGGGAAGTAGGAACATCAGAACTGAGATCTGTCCTGTCATCAGAGAGCTGAGTTTGCCCTTTACAAGAGCCAGTTTTGATCCAAGGGCATATTGAGAGCAGGATCAGGAGCTGAGTTTAAGGCAGCAGGATGTATCAGTAGCTCTAAGGTTAATAAATTCCAACTTGCACAGGCTAAAACTCTTAAAAACCACTATCAGCATAGCAATAGCCTTTACAAACACATGTTGACATCCATGGGTGTTAGTCTATCACAGCTTTCTCTTCCTTGCCTCCCTCTCAAGCCAGTCCTTCCCAGAGCCCGTGTAAATGAAGTGAATTGCTCTGAATCACCTCCTGGTTGCCAATGAGCAGCCCTTCCAAAGAGCCTCCTCTGCACTTTAGAGGCCTCATTGAAACCTCCCTGCAGCTCCAGCATGGCTGGGATGAGGCAGCTCCAGGCACAACAATTTGCTGTACCAGCAGCCTCCTTTTCACCTCCCTCCAGACTCCCACTCTTACACTCTCCTGACTGCACCCATCCAATGCCATAAAAATCACTCACAGGCTTTGCTGTAGCTCAGCTCCTTGCACACACAAGTCCCAGACCTGCTGGTGAGCACCCAGTGCTGCCTCACCAAGTTCTAAACTCACTCTTCAGCAGATGGGGTGTTTTAATCACACAGAACCCACTACACTTTGATAACTGTCTACAGACACACTGTAAAGAGACAGCAAGAAACTAAGTGCTCTATCTAACTATTTTCATTGTAAAAGGTTTTTCTGCTTTTAAACACCTTCCTAAGCTTTCACTGGTTCTGGAAGCAGTCACCATACCTCATTTCTAGCCAAGAACAATTATTTGTATTCTCCTTTTAAACCCTGCTGCAACCCAGTTTGTTCATTAGAAATAAAAAGGGCTTAAAAAAAGAAAGCCTTTCTCTTGTGAACGGAAACACTAACACCTTTCTCTATTATTAAAAAATTCTTGAGCAATCTACGAAACTGCTTTAGTGCCTCAGTGCTTTGGAAGCCTCTGTTTGGAAGGGAGGAGATCTACATTTCAGTATCCAGGTGGAAAATGGGTTTGATTTGGCCAAGTAATAACAGCTGAAGAAAAAAAAAAATCTCTCCATAGGCTGTGCATGCACAGTGGATTCCTTAGGAATGATAACACTGCCTTGAAACATTCCCGAGGAGACACGTGGGAAACAGGATGGGGAGAAAGCAGCACTGAGCAAGAGAGGGGACAGCAGGAGGTCTGAGGGAGATACAGGCATTTGGTCAGAAAAATTCCTGCCCTGTTCTGTGCAGAATTGCACAGCAAACTCCACTGGATGGGGATTTGCAGGGTTGATTTGGTGGTGGTTTAAGTAGAGGTTGCCTGCCAATGCAAAAGGACAAGGCAACCTCACTGCTCCACCATGGCAAAGTGCAAAATTCCACAACTTAAAGTTTTTTAACCACAAATTGGTGAAAATTCCACCTGATGCCCGCAAGTGAACCAAACTCCTAAAGCAAAGGTTTCACAGGCATCCCTCATCCTTCTGCTGGGAATGGGAATGCCTGGAGTTACTGGTGAGACGGTTCAAGTCTCTGTGAGCAAAGGAGTGGCTGACACTAAATACATTAAACACACAATACTGACAAAAGCTTGGGGCAAATTCAAGGCAAAACCATTAAAGAGACATTAACTTTTTTTTTCCTCTTCTCATATTTACACACATTTCTGCCATCAGAGAATGAAGAGTGACACAAATAGCATGCCAGATAAAAGCTTGATTAAAACAAGAAATTATGACCTGAATTTTATGACCAATGGGTGACAGTTATTCTGTATCTCTGGTACCTTTTACATGGCTTGGGAACATCTTACTGTTGTTTTACTGGCTGAGGCCAACCCAGCAAACCTGTGAGTGACACACATCAACAATCTGTGTTTATTATTGCCCTAAGTATGTACACAAACATCCTGCACACACAACAGCTCAAACTTGTTTGTGGTTTTTCCTCCCTCATACAAACATACATGAGAGTTTTTCTCTACACCTTTCACTACAGTTTGGAGAAATCTTTCCATGCATTGTCTCAGCAAAGGATGGTGCCAGATTGAGCCACTCTGGAAGCAAAGCCAGCAGCTGCCATTGCCACAGCATTCACTTGAAGCATTTCTAAGGAGGTGTAGAGGGATATATGAACACTACAGTGCTGAACATCACATGAAATGGCTGTGACAGACTCACATCACAGACGAAAAAAAGTGGTTTGAGTTTCACTAGAAACCACTCTCATTCACAAATCAAAAAGTTTGGTAGAACCTCAAAGCACAGAGTGACAGAACAACTCTTGAACTGGTTCCCCTGGCTGGGATTATGACCATGGCAACAGGCTGCTCACCTATCCAGCTGTTACTGGCAACACTTGAGCCACAAGCCCATGGGAAGTGTGTGATTCCAGTCAAATGCTTGTGTGGGGTTTGGTGTTGGTCTTTGTGGTGGTGTTTTTTGGCTGGTTGGTTTAAAAAATCCAACCAAACAACAACAAAAAACCCAAACCACCCCCACACATGGAGGTGCCCTGCAAAGCCAACCTTGCTTCCACAGGGATGCGGAGATCCAATCCATCACCCAGACACAGGCAGCACAAGATGACTCCCAGGCTCAGCCAGGACACAGCTGCAATGTCCAACACAAATCAGCCCAGTTTCTAACTGCATTCAATTCAAGAGACAAGCTGGGATGATTCCTATAATTTCCACATTCCCATTTTTCTCCTCCCTCTTCCCAGTCACTGTACAGACACACAGCTTCACTTAAACTTTCCTAAAAGTTATGCAGCAGCTTCTCCAAATGGTACCTGGGAGCTGAAAGTTTACCTTCAGCAAAATTCCACAGATATTTGCAGAAGCTACTTTGAAAACCTTCTAGTTCAGATGCCAAGAACCACTTGGCAAAGCCTGACAGACATAATTAGAGAGCTTGATTGTTTCAAAGGACATTACCCAAGAAAATTAGTATGTTGCTGTGGTTCTTGCAATAAATTTACAATGGGTTTGGTTGCAGAGGTCTTGCAAGGGTTTTAGCAGACTTTTAATTACAGTATCAGGCCTCAAGTATTTTTCTAGTGCTTGGCAATATGAGATCCTATTATTTCTGCTTGCAATGCACACTCATTCAAAGCTTATCCACAGGCTGACAGCCTAAGAATTCCTAGCACTCTGTAATCCAAAATTTTTGTATCATTTGTGATATACATTAGTGACTTCCAGTAACAGCTGCCCCAGAGACAGCATTTTACAGTGTGATAGTTTAAACCCTTTGGCTCGGTGCTGTATCCTGAAATACACTGCAGGGAGGCTGCAGCTTTTGCTGCAGGTTATGCTGATTTACAGCAGCATTAAGCCAAGCACTCTAACATCCTACAAAGCCAATTTGCCTTTTTGCTCTCTGCTGTATTTCAGATGAGAGCAGGGGAAGTTTGCAGCATCACAGCCCAGAGCTGCCTTTGCTCCAAGGCTGGTGCTATGGGTCCCACCCATTGCCACAGGTATTTGTGCCCTGAGCTCAACAAAGCTGCTTCTAAAGGTTTGTCCCACAGCCAGGCTCCCAAAAACCACCCTGGGGACAGGAGAGCCCCTCAGCCTGTGCCATCACCCAGCCCTCTGCTACTGCTCAGTCCAGCCCGCCCTGCTCAGCACCTCTGCCACCCCTCAGCATCCCCTCCAAACTAATCCCTCCCTGCAGAGCTCAGGCAAAGATTTACTCCCAAAGACCAATTTCAGTCATTCAGGCTCAGAGAGGTGCAGTAAACAGGGAGCACAATGACCTCTACTCTGTAAGAGTGGAAGTTTTTACAAGAGCCAAGTATTATCATTCATAGATTTATTATAAACTTCAGCATAAATTCATATACAGTACATTGGATTTTGTAGCTTTCCCTCTAAGATATAACCACACCCTCGTGAAATACTCCCCAGAGCCCTCCTTTACATGAAGGGAAGTATTACTATTCCCATTTTATTTAGGGGAAAGAAAAGAGAGAGAACTTGCAAGTCTCAGTTCCCAGACTCTGTGCTGCTCTATAGAATATATATTGAGCATTTAAGGAAATAGTCTTTGTCTTGGGAAAGAGGGTGGAAAACAAAGCCCTATGAATCAGCCAGCTAATAATTAAAAGCAACTAAATCCAGATCACTTTAAGCTGCACATGAGAATCTGAACTTCTCAGATGCTGAATTCCTCTGCCGACCAGAAAAGCCAGGGTCACTTGCCCAGCTGGTCACTATTGTTCTGTCCAATAAAGTTCTGGCAGGAATGCATGTTTAACAAAATACAGAGATTAGGCATAGCAAAGAATGCAGCTCCCCCCTCAGTGTTTAGGTTAGCAGGGTTTGCCATGTTGAAATACTGAAGCTTAAGCATATCAGATTTTCTCTGTCCTGTACTGCTGGTGCCAGTGACAGACACAAGCTGACAGCTCAGTTCTCAGGGGCACTGCCATTTTAGCTCTAAGTTTATTAAAAGCTGCATAGAAAGTTCACCTCAAATCTGCAGTGACCACTAATTAAATCAGTGTTTTCTTGGAGAGATAGAATCACAATTGAGAAAAGCTCTCTGTACCTCCCCACATGGCAGAAACTTTTGAAGGGCAGTTTAAATCAAGCCACAGACTCAAGGGACCAGATTTTGAGAATCTTGCAACAAGGTAGCTCATCTTCAAGGGTTTTAGGATAGCCTAAATTTCCAAAAGGAAACTTAGCACCAGTGACTAAATACAGCATCAGAATGGCAATGGCCTTCCTAACATCTGCCATAGCCTGGCTCTGTCTGGCTCTCTGTCAAGAGCTCTTTAGCTCAATTTACAGCAAGGGACAACACAAGACCAGAGCAGGACACAAATGTCACAAGAACAAGTCACACAGATGATCTGACAGAGACCATCAGAGATTTTGCAGGAACACAGCTTTTACTAAGCCAATGCTATGCACAAAGCAGCTCTGATACCTCAAATGGGCCAAGAATTTCTCAGCTCAAAGTAGAATTATATTAAATGGACAGATATTTGAGACTCCTAAGTAGATTTGCAATGGATATAGTCCTTGGAGAACTGCATACAGGGAGGTTATAAATAGCCTGGATTTACCTCAAAGTTAGTGGGTTATATTCAGAGATACCAAGGATTCCTACGTCCCCCCACAGGGGTATAGTAGCTCATGCTGGGTGAAGCTGTGGTTCATAGGTAGGAAGCATCTAAGATCCTGTTACCATGGCAGTCTCTCCTTTCCTTCTCCCTCCACAGAAAGCTGAAATATAATTTTCTGTCAGAGGCACACAGTAAATCTGGAACAGGTATAGCTGAGATCCAGACCCGCTGACATGCAGATCTAGGTGTTTCTTCTAGGAGAGCCTTTTTGACTCATCCTAGCACAGCAACAGAAACCTTATTTTAGCTGGTATTGCTTTCACTGCCACTGAAAATGCAAACAACTCAACATTTGAACAAGATACAGTGATGAGACAAGCAGCCAGACAGCCAACATTGTGCAGGGTTGCGGAAACCAGACAGGTTCTGGGGAAGCACAAGACAGAATCAGGCAAGAAGAAAGCCAGGAAGCCAAGCAACCCAAGGCAGGCACAAGAGAAGTGGCATCAGATGAAAAAGTCTTTTTCTTTAGGGAAAACACAGGCAGAACCTCCCTTGGGTTGAAGTGTTAAATTCATGTGGGGAGAGCTGTCACCCATTGCTGCCTCAAAGGAGGATTTGAAAAAGCTCCCTGTGCTCTGCTGTGTTTACAGCAATAATGAGAGCCTGGAGGAAGGGGTTAGAAACATCTGAGTTTAATAAGGGCTAAGCAGCACACAGCAAAAAGAAATGTCTGCCCTTCCGTTCAGGGCTGCCACACCCCAGCAAGCCCCGGCACCGCGGGCAAGGGGAGCCCAGCGTGGAGACGTGATGTCATCCAGCCCCTCTGCCCCTGCCCTCACCCAGCACAGCAGCTCCAGCCAGGCTCAGAGCTCCAGCACCACACTCCTGAGCAGCTAAGCAAAGTCCTGCAGGGAAAAAGCTGATTTGGTTGACCCCAGGCACAAAACAAGAAGGGAAGGTTTTGTGTAGTGACTTAACTGAGCAGCTCCATCTCACCAGGTCATCCCAAGAGGGCAAGAGGAGGATTTAGCTCATTTAGCACCTATGCAGCCGCCTTTTCTTAGTCCTAAACAGCTCTAACATCCAACATGCACAGCGGAAGGGGCATCCTGTTCCCATTTCTTACACAGAAGACCAAGAGCCTCAGTACTCAGGTCCTGCAACTGAATTTGTGCCCTCTTCCTCACAGTCCACCCCAAAACTGTCCTTCCATGGAACAGGCATCTTTCTTGAAACACCTCATCCTATACTACTTTTACAAGGCACACTCTTTCCACATCCTTGGTCCTTTTATTCCAGTAAAAAGTGGAAATCAGGGATCAAGAGTCTTGTCCAAAGAACACACCTTCTCTCCAGAGTGCACACACATACACAGAAGAGGTGGGGGGACATCCAGAAGAAACAGAACTGGACCTGTTCTTAACTCTACAGACTCAGTCTAACTTGGTTACACAACCACATCCAGGGAATACTCCCCTGCCTCATGATTTCACTGCACTGGCATTTCTGAGATGCTCTGAGCAAACACATGCCTGTATGCAGCACAAATGCTGCAGAGAATATCACTTCCACCCAGTTCCTAGGGGCAGAAAAAGTGGAATTTATTAAAAAGACATCTGACTACATAACCTGATGTCAATATTGGACATGAATTGGTCCCTTCTATGCAGTGGTACCTCACTTTAGCTTTAATGTTTTGACAGATGGTTTGTTTGCTCAGCACAAAGGCAGGTGGCTGGATAAGAACAGCCTTACTCAGCTCTGGGAGGATGGACAGGAGACACAAAGCAAACCACAGAGGCAAAGGGAAGAGTCCTGAATAAGAGAATCTCACAGATTGCATCTCTTCTCAGTTTCCAAATCAGCTACTATGATTTTGAGTAGCAGATTCTCTTTCCCAGATAAACTACATCAATATGGAAGAGGAGATTGACCTGTTCCAAACATGAAACATAGTGAAATTGCCTTCAGCTTTTGTCTCAGAGGCATCCACTGTGTGAGCCTCTGGGTGAAGCCATTTCTAGACAGATAAAGAGGCTTCTTTCTTTGCCAGAAATATGATTTAGAAGTGGATTTAGCCCATCTTTAGAAGTGGAAAAGGAGTCTGAAATCTGAAATAGTTTCCTATTTGTTGGTCCTCCCCAAAATATTCAGCTATTTTCAAACAGCAAGGCCTAAACATTACAGGCAACTCTTCCACCCAAGCATAGCCCTCACTTACACATCTGTTCAATTCCAAGAGGAGAAAAACATTACTTGTCAAAAGCAGCCAAAGCACCTAAACCATGTAATAAATTACACATCAACAAACAACATTTCTCCAAACAAAAGAGGCAAGGAACAAAACCAACAAGGAACAATAAGACAGTTCCTACTCTTGCTGGTTTCTGCAGTATTAAGGACTCTAATTCAGATGAGTGTTACACTGTGCATATTTACACTAAGCAAGAGATTTAGTATTATTCAGCTATACAAAAAGATGAAAAATGTAGGACAGCAACGAAATTAGTAGTATTTGCCTCTTTTCTAATTTGCAGCTACTACCCTCAACAGAATCCTTGTGATATCTAAGTTGGCACAGGCTGGCTGTATGCTCAAAGATTCTAAATAAACATTATGCCTCAGTGGAAGTATATTAAGCACTGTCTAGATCTGCCTAATTAAAAGTGAGTCAAGAGCTTTGTGTATATTTCAGAAATGCAGTTGGATGAATTTTTGTGTAATCCTACAGGAAAGGCATCTATGCTTCATAAATCAGTAAAATTTCCAGACATGCTGGAGGTCTGATGCAGGAAAGGGTCCATGAGTCTGACCCAGAAGACCTAAAGCAATCTTTGCTTTTAGTTCTTAATCATTATCTCAAAGCCATTCTTCATTTTCCCCCTTTATCAAGACACAGCCCAACAAAACTAAGATGTAAGTAAATATTCTGTGATCCCAGTGTCACAGAACTCCTCCCCAAGCAAAGCTGTGACATTTCTAACCTATTTCCACCAGCACTTTAGCACCCTAACAAGCTCAACTTTGAGAAAACTAAAAAATAAGGATTATTGAAAGAAACATTTGTTAATTTATCCAAAGGGAGCACAAGTTCACTGGCACCCATTGTTTTGCCTTTCTGCTCCCTTTGTTTTTCCCCTTGAGCTGGTAAATGAAACCTACCTAAGGGGAAATTATTCACACAAGCAGCTGGAAAGGCAGGACAGTAGATTTCCTACAGGAATACAATTTACTGCAGTAGCTACAATCACATCTGGTATTTCAAAGCCATTCCAGTGTCACCAGACCCTCAGCCTACCATTGGCTCCACTGCTAATTGCATTGCAAAGGCACAGCCCTGAAGCCCACGAGGCAGATGAAGATCATATGGCTGCAGAGCCCAGGGAACAAACACCAGAGAGTTCCAGGGGCTGGTGATGAGCTCAAGACCTTCTGACCTCTTGGTTACCTGGGTCGGGCACTTCAAAGCAGAATTAGAGCAGAGGACTCAGCGTGACACAAATCCCAGTTTGTTTGCTTGACATCCTCACAGTCCAGAGCAAAGCAGGGACCTCAGGCAATGAGCAGACAATTAGGTGATGGAGAGAATGACTCAGAGAGCAAGATCCTGTCACTAAAAGGAGAGAGAACCACATTTGGCCAATATGTATAGTTTTATATTCCACACCCACTTAAGAGTCATGAGAGGTTCAGAATTTGAGGCTGAAATAAGGTTCAAGTCATCTGTCTCTAGTGAAGAGAGAATTAATAAAAATCCATCAGGAAAACTCTAGATACACATTCTGAAAGCATTCTTACAGACTACATAAATAGGGACACTTATTCATAGATGACCTTTTAATATTAAGAACAGGCTTCTATCACATAAAGACACTCACAGTTACTTAAAAGAACTAAAATCTCACCTGAGAGGCTGGAGGTTGCTACATTTCAGTACAGTTGTGCTGAGGAGGGTCATTTCCAGCCCAGCACAGATGGAGCTGTAGGACCAGGCACAACACAGGCAGTTATTCTGGACAGAACACATCTGCCTACAGGAGTCCACACAGACATCTTGGTCTTGAGAGACAGACATCCAAGTGACCTGCTAGGAAACTGGGAGCCTCAAGGAATAATTGACAACATATTTCAAGCACCAACACTTTGGGTTTCTCAGGGAAGCAAGACAAGCTGCAGTACTGGAAAGCTGATGTCTGTTTAAATATCATTCCCACATCAAAGCAGCTCACAGAGCCTGTTTAACTATTCCATGGAATCCATGGCAAAGGGATTTGCCCCTGATATGGAGTAAACCATTGGCAGAGGAGCAACTGGGACCCAGGTCTCACTCTCCTGGGCTGTGCTTTGAGTCACAACATGAAATGACCAAAGGCCACCTGGCCTTCCATGTCAAAGCCTCAGCCAACTAAATATTGCAATAAATTACTTACAGCTATCAGATATTACTTTCCTCTCCATATCCATCCTCAAGAAACATCACTGCTGTAGGAATCACTGGGAATATCTGTGACCAAATGTGCAGTTAACAGTATAATGTGGATAAGAATACCTATTTGTACAGCCCTGTTATTTGTAACATCATGGTTCTAATGTTCATTAACAGGAAGACATTTTTAGGCTGAACAGTGTTTTAAAGACCTAACTGCTACAGCTGGAATTGCATCCACCCCAGAGGGCTTTTGTGATGGTACTGTAATGATCCCAGTGAAAAAATTATCATCCTACATTGCTTTTGGGTTCATGTGTTGGGATTTTCTATCAGCCACCTCCAAGTCTCATCCAAAGAGGTTTCTAGTCTAAGCCCTGCATCTATTCTCAGAAGTTTCAGACTCCCACAATTAAGTTCACAAGGACTCAATGTGTGACTAATTAGAAAGTACAGGAAAATAGAATGAGGAGTTGGGAGAGCACCAACCCCAAAGACAACTAACACAGAGGCAGTGTTCCTTGACAACTGAGCTACTTCCAGCATGGGAACAAGCTTCCCTTAACTCAGCTAGCAAAGCTTCTCAGAGCTTGGAGGAAGATTTCTCCTTGGCAGGCAGCCCCTCCATTCTTATGCTTCCAGTAAGGCCCACTTCCCATTCATTGCCTTAACAGCAGCAAGTTCAAAATGCATGCACTGAATGGGAATTTCAAGCTAAATTGAGAGGCTGTTGCAGTCCATACAATGCCAGCAGACACTGCTGCCTGGATTTCAGGCAGCACATCAGAAGTTCAATTCAAGCACATGCAAAGATAGACTGCAAATGTCTTTGGTCTAATAACCAAGACTTGTAAACTGAAGCCAACCAGAAGCTAGAATATTCATTAAAAACAGGGAAACAAAGAATACATCATTACTCCCAAACAAATATTCCATGGCTTCACTTTGAAGAATGTGAATAACAGTAATTTTTTCCTCCAAATTTCCCTTCACCACCACCCCAAGTTTTTACAGTGCTCAGGGCCTTATTTTTTTGGCAGGAAACATGGTTAGCAGTCCTCAGAGCCTCAGGAGCCCATCTCTGAGCCAGCATGCAACCAAGGGCTGTATCAGCACAAAGGACTCCAGAAACTTCTCCCTTTGGAGAAATACAGCTCTTATAACAAGTTAATTTTTAGAAAATTGATAGCAGACTCCCAAACAGCTCAATCACTTGTTGATCAAAGACAGGAAAAGACAACTGCAGAAAGATGGTGTGTCTTGTATCAAGGAAACCTGTCCACTGTAAGGCATCCCATCAGTGTGTGCTGCAATGTACCAACACCTGGAGCTGCAGCAGGAACTTTCAAGGCTCTGTCCCCGATTATTTTTGGCTCAGAAAAGTGCCAGAAGTCACTGGACAAAGCACACACACTGGGAAGGTTGAAGAAGAGAAAGTGGGAATGGCAATATAGTGCCATTAATACCACTATATGACCATTGTATAAAGCAATCACTTTCCCACCATCTTGTCTGCTCCACAGCCTCTCCAAAGAGGCCAGAAAGTTTCATTGTGATGGAGCTGTTGTTGCTGCACATAATTCAGGTGCTACCAAGACCCCCTGTTTCAATGGCAAAAGGGACAATGAACAACATAAAAACCCATCTATACTAATCTGATCAGTCCTTTAAAAAAGGCTTTGCACCCCTATAGATCAATATCAAACTCAGAGCAAAAAGCCTCACTCCTGTCATGAACCATATTAAATTGAGAAAAGTCCAGTTATCCCAACCTGAAACTGCACCCAGCAGGAGACTTCCCTCAAAAGTCCAACACTGTGGCTGGGGAAAGTTTTCCCACACTGATTTTCCCATCAGAAAGTGAAGCTGTTAGACATTTGCCAACAACAAAACTTCACCACTCAAGGGGAAATTAAAACATACAAAGATTGCTTCAACGTGTGATATTTAACTGAGCACTTGAATTTTTCTTTCACAACATCCACTGGTGATTTTTTCCTCCCTTCAGTTTTTTACTTCCCCCTCTGTATTAAACTAGAATGGGAGAGTCTCCCAGGGCAAAGCTCCATCAGACATAAAAAATAAATCTAAAAAATTTACCAGTTTCCCCCAGCATCATTGTTTAGATCAGGTTTATGTGGTTTTACACAACACTTTATAGACTTGGAGAGAGACACATTCCCCTGACAAAGCATCAGCTATCCAAACCATTGAGGCATGGGAAAGCTGTGCAAGAGTGCGAGCTGGGGAAGGTCTTTGGTGAGCAGAGTCCACACTCATGTAAGTGTGGTAGCTCTGAACAAAGATCTGCAGGCTAATAGATATGTAAGACAAATGACATGTGGTTCTCATTGCAGCTCAGGCTTTGGGAAGGGGGTACCTTGGAAGAGATCCAGCTGGGATAGGTTTATCCCATTACTCTCCTATAATTTTCTGCCGTTTCAAACCCTTTGACAGTTGCTGTAGTTTAACATCACACCCCCTGCAGCCCCAGGGCTGTCTGACAGCGCAGCGGACAAAGCCACCTCCCCCCAGGGGGAAATCCGCACCATATGCGAGCCCCGTGCAAGGCACAGGGCTGGTGCCGCCCCTGCTCCTCCGATCCGCCACGGAAATCCACGGAGTCCGAGCATTTTCCCAATGCCCAGCCCAAGTAAGCCGTGCTAACAGAAGCCCTCCTCCACAGCAGCACAACTCACGCAGACTAGGTATTAGCAAGGGAGGAGGAAAAGAGGTAGAGACAGGATGGACGAGCCTTGAATATTAAATCTCAAGTCCCCACTTAAGGGAATGACGGGGGGAAAAAAAAGAAAAAAGTGAAATTCAAGAACAACTGGAATCAGGTTAAGCCACTCTCTTGCTTTATACAGTGCAGCTCATTCATCTGAACAGCTGTTTCACCTCTAGAGAAATACCCAGAGAAAACAGAGGGGAGGGGGAGAAGCCTAAATTGTTTGCTCTACTGAAGCAGTAAGACACAGTAAATCAAACCTGATTTATATTAAGTTTATAAGAAATTGGGTTGAGGTGGGGGGAGAGGAGAAGACTGGGAGGTTTGGATTTAAACAGCTACTTGGAAGTTGCAGCTCTTGAAGAAAGATCTGTAATTTAGGGCTTTCCTTTGTTGAGCTGAACAAGTTTCTCCTCGCAGCCGAGGGCTATAACAGTTCCCTCTGCCGGCATCCCCCGTGTCCCGGCTCGGGAGGTTTTCCTGCTCCGGGACGCGCAGCCCCGCAAAGCCCCTTCCCCTCCCCGCGGGGCTGGGCGCGGCAGGGGGACACTGCGGGTGTCATTTAGCCACGCTCAGCTCCTCGATCCCTGCCCCAGGAGGCGGACACTGCTGCGGGCAGGTAGGGAGCGTCCCGCGCCCCACGGAGGATGCGGGCAGCCCAGCCCAGCCCGGCTGGCCGAGGGGCAGCAGCCCAGCACCCCCTGCACTCTCCGAGGCACCGCTGCCCCGTTTGTCCCCGGGGCCACCGGCGGGGCGCAGCCTCCTGGCCCGGAGGCGGACCCGCTCTTACTCACCGGCGACTGGCGAAGCCGCTGCCCGGCGAGCCGGAGCTCTGCTCTGGGTAGTTGTGCTGCAGGGTTGATGCTGGGAATTGATAGAGGAAGCCAGTGCCCAGGGCGCATCCGTGCAGGCAGCAGCACCAGGACAAGAAAAGAGCGAGCTGCATTTTTGCAAGAACGGGGTTTTCCTACCGCCTCCCTTTTCCCTCTCACACTGCACGGCAGGCGCAGGGCCACACCGCGCTCCCCCGGCCGGGGTCACGGCGGGATCCCGAGGCACGGAGGAGCCCCGGGAGCGGGGAGCAGGGGCAGGGGTGCCGGGCACAGGGGATGGACGCTCCGGCTGCCAAAGGGAAGCCCCGACCCTCGGCAAGCCGAGCCCCGGCGGCTGCGGCTGCTGCCCGCGCAGGGGGTCCGGGGCCAGCGCGGCTCGATGCTCCCAGGGCGCACACTCAGCCCCGGATGCCTTTTCAAATTTGGCGAGGTTGGCCCGACTCCGTCAAAGGGGGCGTGGGGCTTCGGCGTTAACCCTTGCCAGGCCTCGCTGCAGACCCCGCTGCCGAGGGGTTCCAGACGAGCCGCGCTCCCTCGGGACACGGAACCCGGGGGGCTACGCCTTGCCCCGGACACAGCCGGCAACACCCCGAGGGCAGGGAGAGCCCGGGGAGCCCCAGGCCCCACCCAAACCCATCACCGACAGCAGAATCCATGTGTCTCCTCAGTTAACCGAGGGCCAGGTCGAAGGGAACTCACTGCCGAAACATCCCAGAGCTGCTGCCACTAACACAGATAACTTCTGCTGCAGAAGTTACACAGATAAAACAGGAAATAAATAATTTAAAGACATTTCATTCACACGCTAAGCAGTGAGAAACTGATCCTTGCTTTCACCATCCTGCTCATTCTCGCATCACTCAGATGGAGACATGGGTTAGTGGTGAACATGACAGTGCGAGGTTGACTGTTGGACTCAATGATCTTAGAGATCTTTTCCAACCTTCATGAGCCTATGATTCACACACAAGCACTGCCTTTGCCACCACTTCCCACAGACGCCCTTGGTTTATCAGGATGGACCTGAACTTGAAGAGGCAGGAGGAACATTTTTGCAGTTGTATATGAACATTTTGCAGTTGTTTGTGGGTGTTTTGCAACAGTAACACCCCAAGAAGGAAGGCAGCAGCAAGGCTCCTCCTCAGTACAGCAGCTGAATCTATGTTTAAAACTCTTGTACATCCCCCATTTAGCAACAGTGTCAGGACCATTTTTGCTGGCTCAGTATCCCCTTCCCAGCTCCAGAGGAACCTGGGCTGTTGCAGCTCACTGATTAGGCAAGCTACTTCTCTGCACCAAACACCTCAAGAAGGGATTTAATTTTTAAGATGACACAACTGTCTTTCTAAATTTTTTACCCTCAGATCCTGCAAGCTCTCAACACCCCCTCTGCACCTTCACTGTGCAGTGAGCCAAAGACACCCCTGATGTACCACTGAAATCAAGTCTCTTGCTGGGGTTTTCTAAGGGCCCAGGGCCCCCCCATGGGGCTCTGCAAAGGTAGGGACCCTCTTCCCTCAAGGGCAATACAAACCCTGCAAGATGCTGCAGCTGAAAAAATGTTCCCTACAAGACCCTGGGAAAATGCAGTATCCTGTATGTGGCATTTGCCCCAGCCACAGGTGAGCAGCTACCCCTGCCCCCACAGTGCCCACCTCCAGAGCCTGCACACAGAGATAAATAGCCCCTGGCTGGAGCCTGGAACCAGACACGTTTAGACTGCAAATGAGGCACCAGGTTTTTAAACAGCCGCTGCCATTAATCACTGAAGCAAATCACACGAGGAGGCAGAGATGCAGTTTGCACTGCAGCTCAGCACAGCCTCCCCAGGCTGCCCCAGAGCCAGAGCTGGGGCAGGCAGTGCACCAGCACTCTGAGCCTAAAAGGACCTAAAAGTTCTGCTCCAGCAACACTGGATGCAAAGCCCACTCAGAAACAGACACTATATATTTACAAAAAGCCCTCAGTGCCTGAAGGATGGATGTAACAGGGCCCTCTATCCCCAGGCCTGCAGCCTGAGCACTCTTCCCTTTATGTTCCCCTCAGCTCCAACAAGGGAATGTTTTCCCTTCTCTTCTCTCACCCCTAAAAAGCACACAGCTCCCAGAAAGTCACCCTGGGATGTTCAGCCTTTCAGACATGCTGCTCAGAGTCAGCCCTCAGGAAACCTCTGCTCAGCCTGGCAGGGCAACACAAGAAGAGATTGCTCTTCCCTCTAAGCTGGACTACAGACTACTCCAAATTCACCTTCACCTAGGAAAGGAGAGGAACAGCAAAACACTGAGCAGTTCTGTAAGACCCCCCTTCCCCTCAACCTAGGTGCTCATCCTCAGCTCTGTGTGCACAAAGCTTCTTGCAGCACCAGACTGAGAGTTGAGGGCAGGGTTCAGGGTTTTGTCCCAATCACACTTCTTTCTCCTGACAGGCTCAGATAGATAATTTATCAATATTTAACAACACCAACCAGCACCAGTGGCTTTCCAACCTGGCCTGGGTTAGATCCTTCAGAAGCTCTTTGTAGTCTTCAACTCTTAAATTTCCAAAGCATTTTGTTTTCAGCTGCATGGAAAATTTGCTGCTTCAGCCTTCACTGATTTTGCAAGACCCTAGGAGATATTAAACACAGGTGATTAGACAAGACATGATTCTAGGAAATTATGAGAGACATCTGTAGGAAGCAAATGGTCTTCCTATTTCATGAACTGAGAGTGTGGAGACCAGAGGTCAAATGACTTTGCTCAAGACTGCAAAGAGCTAAAGGCAGAGCCAGAAACAGAGCTCACATCTCCAGCCTCCCATTATTTCTGCTGTGTCCCTAACGCACACTTGCTTCTATTCTGTATGGCTGATTTAAAATGAAAATGAAGAATTGACTTCCAAGCTGTTTCTGGAAAGAGAAAAGAAAGGGTGATATTGTCTACTGTAAGGGGAGAATTAAAGATGACATTTCATTTTAGTCCTTTGGATATGTGTAATATAATCAAACACAATAGCAGTAATAAATGAATATTTTTTCTCCCCATGGTGCTTACGAGTGCAACATATTCTAACAATTTCTCAAAACTATGTTGATAAATTGGAAACACAGTGATGGAGGTAACGAAGACAGCCAACAAAAACATAATCCCTTCAATTTATCAGAGGGACTGGCTTTGAGAAGAAAACCCTTGAAATCTGAACAGTCCTGTTCTTATAAACCAAACGTAATATATTTAAAATAGAAAGCTACACTTTTTATGCCTGTTAATTAAAGATTTGCCCAGGCAAGCAGGGCTAAATAAATTATTTGGATGCATTTCACGAATTCTGTTCAAGATAAAAGGGGCAGATGCACACTGGAAAGCCACAATGCAGAGCAGCACTGGGGGAAATAAGTAAAGAGTAAGGGGCATGTTTTTATTTACCAACCCTGTGACCTCTCTGTAATAAAGAAGAAATCCTTGGAGGACTGTCCTCCTGTACTCTGCTCACCTGCTATGCAAATGCCAGCCTTACACTGTCATGTCAGAAGGATAATCCATTGGACAAAAATCATGTGGGCACATGGACTGTGTTTCAACTTCCCAGTCCACTGGGCAAACCTGACTTAAAACATCAGAAACTGTACTGAGAAAATATCTTTAATTTATTTAACTATACACACCCTGCATGCAAGCCAATCAATAAATGAAGTGGTGAAAAATAGAGAGAATAAAATGAATAATCAAAGTTTAGTCTGATTTTAGTACAGTTGAAAGGGAAAAACTGGAATGATGCAGCAAAAGAGGGATCTGTGGCACAAAAAGGTAGAAAAGCACTCTTGTAACTCTAAGCAGACTGCAGCTCCACAACAGAAATGCCATCTCAACTCTTCAGCACCACTTTTATTCCAAAAGTCAGTAATTAGCTGAAAAAGAAAAGTCACAATGTTGTTAGAATCATACCAAACAAATTTTGAAAGGGCAATCTCTAGGATTTTTCAAGTGCACTTTTCATGTGGATACTAAGAAGAGACCAAAGGAAAAGCAGCTTTGTTCTGGTTGATAAAACCTTGAGGAGCTTTAGAATTATGAAGTGTCCTTTTGAAGCTAGAATGAAGTCATTGATAAGATCATCTAAACCCAAAAATAATTTAGATAAACTCCTTCTAGCTTCCCAAAATGCCTAGATCATTGTGATATACAAAGCAGTCAAGAAAGATTGGAAAATTGAAAGAGATGGATAAGAGGTTAGCAACAGTAAGAGTTCAAGACCTCTATTATAAATTAAATTATAAGATCACTAAGGTTATTGTAACATGCCTGTTACTGGGGAGTCAAAGAAACCTGAGCCAGACTGAAAATTTTGTGGGACTATGGAAGTTTTTATTCTAAGCCATTGTGAGGACATTTCTTACATTTGACCAGGAATAATTTAATCACAACTCAGAATGGAATAGAATTGAAAAAAGGCTCACTTACACAAGCAGTTTAACATACAGCAAACATGATGGACAGCGTTATTGTGTGA
Organism: Zonotrichia albicollis; assembly: GCF_047830755.1. Classification (NCBI taxonomy): domain Eukaryota; kingdom Metazoa; phylum Chordata; class Aves; order Passeriformes; family Passerellidae; genus Zonotrichia; species Zonotrichia albicollis. The sequence goes on from NC_133840.1 coordinate 7,162,853, forward strand.
AGCATGAGAAATGAGTCAGAAGTCATGAATGGCAAAATTCATTGACCATAGATGAGACCTTTGCCTGAGTGAAGCACTTGTGTGGGTATTATAAAGTAATACAAGGGATAAAATAACTCAGATTGAAGCATAATTCAGCAGATGGAAAATGTGATGACTCAACTGATCAGCAAGACAATGCCTGTGTCCGGTGGAATTATACATACTCTGAGCATGATTGTGTCCTGGCAAAAAAGATTGATGTCACCTTTGATGTCAGGCACTGATCTGCACAGGCCAGGGAGTTTGTGGACACTCCCTTGATCCATCAGAATCATCAAGAATGCAGCAGGGGTGCACACAGGTGTGACAATGACAAGGCAGAAATAGCACCAAGGCTATTGCACTCAGACCTGCCAGAGTAGGAACACATCCAGAAGTGGCCAGGCAGGACTGTGAGAGTTACCTAACCCTTCCTCCTCCCAGTAAGGAAAGATCTGTTATACACAGATTATTGTTGGCACAATTTTTTCTGCCTTGTTCTGAAAGACCTCAAGATAGAAAATCTCCATGGTCATCTGAAAACAAATTTCAATGTTTGTGCTCTGTTCTGGTAGTTTTTCTTAGCATCCAACCTCATTCTGCTTTACTGTAATTTAAGCTCCTAATGGCTTACTTTTTTCATTATGGATGTAGAAAACTATTTATTCTCTCATTGCAGAGTCTTTTAATTCCTCAACATAGCTTTAATAACATTCTTTGTCATCTAGGAACAAAACAACAGCAGTTTCCTCAGGTCATGTTAGATAGTTCTGCTTCTTTTTGGTATTCTCCTCTGCATTTTCCAACAGGTCTACATCTATTTTATGGTATCCATGACTTATATTTCTGTGGAATACCTCTGCCCTGCTGCGTATTTGCCTTTTTGACATCTGTACATCATTGTTAATCCCTGTTCAGTTTGGGATTCTCTACCTTTTCCACAGGACTGCTAGCCTGACATTCCCTCACCCTGTACTTGCTAGTTAAAATGATTCCTGCCAAAGCAAAGTGCCCTGCAGTTGTCCTTAATTAGTTTAATGTAATTTTATTCAGATTATATCACCAATTTGTCAAGATCACTTGAACTTTTAATCCTGCCTTCCAGAACTCTTGCATTCAGTTCCAGCTTTGCCTCATGTACAGATTTAATAAGTATGCTCTCTCTTCCATCTCTGAGGTCACTAAAGAAAACATTGGGAGGTCTGTCTCCCTGTCTGTATCCCCAAATCATGATCCTGTTCATTAACTGTTCATTAAACATCATCCACTCACTGGGGGCTGCCTGCCTGCTTGATGCTGTACAGGACATAAACACTGATATTATAAATTCTCCAGACCACAGAGAATCTTGAACTTTTACAACAAAACAAAGTACTTTGTTACATGCAGTGGGAGCAGCTACCAGAGAGAAGGCTGCAATTTTTATTGCAGTCACTGACTATAGGATATCCAGATTCAGCGGGTTCAGCTGATTTGAAAACCTGTCCTGAGTCATGGACTCTCTGAATCTCAGAGAAGGAAGGACTTCCATGAGCAAAGACTGTCTAAGTTTTGTACTCTGCCTCTTAAATCCTCCTACTTCTCCCAGTTTCCCCATGGACAAAGGTTTCTTGACTTGAGGAACCCAGTATGAGTGAGAGTCTGAGTTCCCCTTCTGTATTGTGCAAGTCACAGAAGAGAGAGTGGGCTCACTGCCTTCCTCACAAAATACACAAGTAAAAACCTAAGGGGTTAAGGAAATAAGCACCCTCATCCCAGCTCCTGCATACCGTCACTGTTACCTGCCCTGTAGAACCAACCAGTGTGGATGCAACTGGGGAGACTGGTGTTCCACCCAGCAAATCTGAATGTTTTAGCTATATTTTTACAGCTTCTATTGATTTTTTTTAAATCTCCTAGGAACATTCTCTGTGGGCCATTACAACAAGGACTAACCACAATAGTCTGCTTTTCTTAGCTGGCTTTCACAGGGCCCCTAGAAGTTGGCTTTGGTCCTTCAAAAATTTGTGGGCTGCAAGCTGAAACTTGTTGCACTTGGTCCCATTGTGTATGGACCACCACATCCACAGCAAGATCCTGCCCAGCTAAGAGCTGAAATTGCCTCCAGTATTTTCACCCTGGGTGTCTGCAGCTCAGGTGGATTAACAGCAGCCATGTGCTTTCTCAATCTTCTCTCTCCTCTTACCTGCTTACCTCTGTCTTCACTCTGCAAACTCTGTCAGTCAGTGCCTCCCTGCAGCACCCTTGCCCGTGCTGGACCCACCACCCAGGCTGCAGGATCTTCCTTTTGCTCCTTGCTGCAGGTGTTTCCCAGAGCCTGCTCCAGTGTGGCTCCCACTGTCTGTGTGTTACTGGCCAGCAGTGACAATGCCACTGTCACTCTCCTGTTTTCCTTACAGTTCCAGCATCACCTTACCCTGCACATCCAGATTCACAGGACCCCTGTGATAGCTGACATCACATATTTATTGGAGCATTCACATGAACCTCTCCCTTCTCTGTCCTCATCCTTTTCCCAAGATCCTATTTTCCAATGTAACTCTTCTTGTTTTCATAAACTTTGTGTCTGTTTCAATGTGATTAATCTCCTTCATTATTTTAAAATAATTTAAAATCACTGCAAGATCTCTTTAAAAACAAGATAATACCAAAGCTCTTCAGTCTTGCTTTATAACTCAAAGCTGAAAGGCACAGTATTACTGTCATTTTCCTTGCTTTATCCCTTAATCATATCCTCCTTAGGTAGAGTGAGCACTACTGAAAAGAGCACTCTCAACAAGAACTCACCAGTGGTTTAGGTAATAACAATAACACCTTTTTGATATATATTCTGTTCTTACTGTAATGCAGCCCAACATCCTGTTCAGTTGTTGGGGTGCTTTTTTTCCCCTACAGCTGTGTGTTAGGCTGGGAACTCTGGGGACTATTCAAAGAGAATATTTGCCAGATTTATCAATTTACCTTTATGACATTTGGGTCTCCTCATTCCAAGGGGAGCAATCACCCAAGCAAACACCAGCACTGTTCAGTGGCACTGCCTTGCTCTTAGCTGGCTCTCTACCCAATCTCCTCTCTTGAACCTGACAGATTCCTCCATGGAAGCAATAAAAAGGCAGCTAAGGTGCTAAATACGAAAGATTGCAGGCATTAAAGGATAAAGTCACTGCAAAGCAACAGGTTCCAAGTATTTCTTGGCTAAGCACACGTACACTAATGCTAGCTTAGGTGTTCACATTGTCAGCAATGGATTCCACACCTAATGGGCTTGGTTTCCAAAATCCATCCCTTTTCCAGGGCCTCGCTTCCATTTTTAAATGACCCAAGCTGGAGCTACTAAATTGTACTTTACTTCTATCCAGCTCCACACACAGAACACAAATCTCTTTTACCACAAGAAATGCTCTTCATCTCTCTGTTTTCTCTTCTGCCTAAGGGAGATCAATCTCTCTACAAATGCAAAGGCAATCCCCAAATAATCCTCTGGGATTACACTGGCTCACAGCCCCTCATGCCACAGGGTCTCAGGCAGGAAGGATACATGGGCTGTCAGTCTACACCCAGAAAGAATCTGGTTGAACTCCCTGACCTACCAGAGCCATCAGGAAATCTCTCAGTGCCTCCCTTTGTAGCACAGGGTTCAGTGCTCTGTTATGTATCATGGCTATTGTAAGGATAATAGGAATGGAATAAAAATGACATGGTATAAATAGTAACAACAATGAAAGAAGAGAAATAAAAATAAAAGAAGCAAGATGAGATGTAATCTAAAGAGAGATATAAATTGTTTTTTGGCAGAAAGGAAATTTTAAAGTCTGCAAGATACTATGAAATGTTTAAACTGATTGTTGCCCAAAAGAAGAAATAAAAGCTTTTGACCAGACTAAGGAGATTTTTGGTATGTGATGGAATGGTAGGACAAGACTATCAGCCTTGCTGTGTGCCTGGAAAGAAGTGTCTCCCAGCATTTTTTGGCTCAGTTCAGAGTATTTAACTCTCAGATTGTTGTGAGAAGCCCAGTGCAGTGCCCCAGTGTAGGGTGATGCCCTGATCTGCATTGAAAACAGGTGCCCAGCTGGCTGCATTCTACTGGAGCATGAGAGATTTGTCCCAGATTTTCTGGACATGATCTCTAGGTAAGACTTGCCCTTGTTTTCAGAGGTTTCAGTAAAATCAGATAATAATTGTTCATGTACTGAGCCTTCCCTGCATGGACTGACAATAGATGTACAGAGCTAGGAGGGCAGAGGGGGGTCCTGGCCAGTGTGCCTGAGAGATGAGTGTATTTGGAGCTGCAGTTCTGGAGCATTTCTGGTTTGTTGGGACTGGGACACTCCAGCTGTGGCTGTGACCCACAGAGGTGCAGTCCCTGGCTGGGGATCAGGAGAACAACAGCCCTGATAACCCAACCACTCATTTCCCTAGTTTTGAAGCTGTGTTAGGTGAAGAACTACATTAAGAAAAACTCTCCACTGTGTTTATTCATTTTAAATGGCTTTGAGATAGAATTTCTTCAACAGGCCCTATACAATCAATCTCCATTGTTCTGTATATATTTGCAGAAGATAACAGCTTCATTAAAATATGGTGTGCTATTAACTGCAGTAAATATATAGGCTTAAACCTTAAAATGTAATGTAATTAAATAAGAAATATGAACCTAAGGAGGTTAAGTGCAATCAACCACTGACATACACATTTGATTTGAATTAAAAAACACACACAGAGGGAAATAAAGGGCCTCCGTACATACTTGGATAACAGGAAATCCCCTGGACATAAAAATAGTGAATTTAAGAATGGAGAATATAAAGGTCTAGTTCAAATTTAAGATTTTATGACTGAGGACTCCATTAAATCTTTGAACACTTACAGTAAAGAGTTTGGAATGCTTCCAGTCCAATTCTTTATGTTCTCACAAGTGACAGATTATACTTCTGAACTTCTATGGCAAAAGAAAGAAAGAGTGATTGTATTAATCCATCTAAATCTGCAGCTTGCTAATTAAGACGAAAACTATAACAATCTGTGCTTAGGTGAAGCACAGTATTTTTATAACCCAGATCAAGACAGCATCACTAGCCAAGCCAAAAGTAGATTTAAGCTCTCAAATTATTGAAGAACAATAAAACAATGAACTACTTAATACTAAATGATCAGCAATCTGTATTAAATATGAACTCCTTCATAGTGCCCAGTCTACTTTGCTTTTTATATTTCCAAGACATTTCTCAGGGTGTTTAAAATACAGAGAACAGCACAATGCTTCAAACCCTACCTGCAGCAGTGGAAGGAGATTCAGTCCCTGCAGGTCTGCAGTGGCAGCTCCCATTCAGAGGGCCAGGCTCACACATGGGTTTTTGTGGCCCAGAGATATTAAAGAGGGAATTTCAAATGAGGAGTTTGCAAGTGAGCCAAGCATTGGAAATTAATGCACTTCTTTTACAAGGTTTTAAAGGGAATTGAGGCAAAATTATTAAGAATAAATCTTTTAAAGTTTAGGGTGTAGAGTTAAAAATTCATCACTGCATCCAGGTACCTAAGCTAAGGAGCAAGGATTTTATTCTAGACTTCTCAAAACATACTAATTACTGGTATAAATTTGTTGTCACTAGTGGCATATTGCCAAGAGGTAATTGAGCCTTAAATGAAAATGAATGTGAGACATGTGGAAAGACAGCTGATTTGACCCAGGATGTTAGCAGAAACATAATGCCTGGAAGGATCGTGGGGTTAAGGAACTCCCGTGATCGGCCATAAACTGCAAAGTAACATATCAGTCAAACCAGAGAATGAAATTGAGAGAAAACAAAATCTTCCTGTCAGTAGGCTCTCCTCTCCTACAGAGTACATGGCAGTCCCTCTAAAGACACTACACACTGCTTTGCTTTCTTTCTATGAAGTCATTGAGGGTCTGGCTTGAGTGAATAAGCAGAACAGACAACGTTAATAAATGCTGTCTCTTCCCAGACCAACACCACAGCAAACACCACAGCTGCCACTGAGAAACAAAGCTGACTTTGAATTCTGTGCTCAAAACAAAAAGCATAAGGGTCTAATAGAAAAGGATCCAAGAGTCCTTGTGAATCACAAATAACAATTACCCTGTCATTGTCTTCTTTCAGTACATTCAGGTCTGCCACCTCTGACAGCATTTTTACCAAACATTAAGGAAGATTTTTTGCTTAGCCCAACAAGGCTGCTACATCCCTTTTTTAAGAGTAAAGGTTGCTCAACACATCCCAGCACAATATTCCTCATTTCTCACCATCAGGGTGTGTTTCTCTTTGCCTTCCCTCACAAACAGGTATTGGGAACACCGGATTTAGGAGGTCTGACTAATGGTGTGTATATATATATATATATATATGCATGCTTTAATTCCATGTACATCTCCACAGCAGCCAAAAGGCCCCATCCTTGTCTCACTTGGCCACGTCCCCACTGGTCCCCATTACCTCCCTTCTGTTGCACCAGGCTTTTGTGCAGTTTTGTAGTAAATGGTTTCATGGAGCTGATTATTTTATTTTATTTTTTTATCCCAGAGGCATTAGGATAGTTTTAAATTTAATCTGTTCAGGTAGTTGGGAGGAAGCTGGATGAAGAACTGGGGATGTGAAGGGAGTCAAATGCTATTCTTTGAAAAGTGATAAAAGTTAATGTCATATGTAAAAGAGCATGTACCCACAGTGTGAATTAGAGTTCAGGCTCTGGCAGCAGGCAGTGAAGACTCTCCTGCACAGATGCTTCCAATGGTAATTCAGAATACCTAAACCAGAAACCTAAAATTAAACAGCATCAATATGACAAACCCAGAGTATCTCAGTACTGTAATTCCCACAAAGAGTTGAGGTTCTGTTTACAAATGCAAATGATCTGGGCTTAAGCAGAAATACTTTTGCTTAATGTTTTTTTTTCCATGGAAAAACTGAAACTTTCCCCTGTGAGGAGCAGTGAAGACCCTCTGAAGGGCTCTCCTGCTAACACAATAAACATCTGTGGGTTCTTTCCTCCCTAATGCTGTTTTTCTAGGGGTCCCTCTCTGATGAATTAGCAGTCCCAGTAGATTGTGGCAAACAATCCCACACACCACATTTTAGGAAATTGTACTTCATGGAACTGATTGGTTTGGTCTGCCTTAATGCAGGCAAGTTAACACCACATTATCAAATGGACTGAGGTCACCAACCTCCACCAGATGATCTGCTTGATCCTTTTCAGGCCAAAAAAAAAAAAAAAAAAAAAAAACAAGAAAAAGAAAATGAAAAAGCTTGGATTTCTTACAGAAATCTGAGTGCTCCAAGCTGGAAGCAGTGGGTTTGGTCACTCACAGCCCACCCACCTACAGATCAAGATGGACTGGAACAACCTCCTCCATAAGCCAGGAAAGTGAAGGGGTTGGGGGGTGGGAGGAAGAGTTTCATATTTCATCTACCACTTTTAATAGAAAACAGAATGTGGTGGGAGCTTGAAAGGAAAATAGCAAATCCCTGGAGATCCCAAGTGTTGGCCTTGCAAGTCAAAGCTGTCAATCACACCGTGTGCCCTCCAACTCCACTTCTAGAAAGGAAGGAGGAACAGACTGGCACATTCAGCCACTAGGTGTTACTGTTGCTCCACGGAGTTTAGAATAAGGCAAACATTTATCAGGCATCATCTGCAGCTGCACCTGAAGATTTAAACCACAGAAAAGAACTCCTACTTCTGGATTCACATGCTGCCACTCAAAAATCAGAACACTGGTGTCTTTTCTTGGGGTAGCTATAGAGGCAGACATGTTCCTTGGGTTTGTTTTTACATCTCTGCTTGGTTTCTCCATCTATAAAATGGAAATAAAGACCCTCATCTCCCCTGTGAAGGACTTTGAGGCCACAGATCAATAAGAGTTGAAGTCCTTGACAATCTGTTGGCATGAACAAAGCAATAAGGTTTTGCATGAGCTGTTCCTGTTGATTCCAGAATAGGTTTCCTGAGAGAGACTGAACTGAGTGTTACCCCACAGACTTATGACAAAGAGCAGGGCTGCACTGCACCCTGTCAATGCACCTTAATGTCCTGTTTCTCTTTGCTCTCTTGCCATAGCTCCACCCAAAGATTTTTCCAGAAACAGCCACACTTCATCCAAACCATCATTTACTTAATCAGCTATGCTTTGAGCCCCAGAGACACATCCCTGCCCTGAGCTTCTTAACCAACAAGCTTTGAGATTACAATATTGATTTTCTCCCTAATTTTCAATAACAGGCTACAATGCTCAAAAATAGGTGTTCCTTCCTCTCAATTCCTGAATTCCATGCCTTGCCTCCAGGTGAACCAGTATAAATAAATGGCTGATGTAATGCAGGTCCCTGTCTGCACCCACTGAAGAGCTGTTTCTGCACACACACACAATAAATGTCATGCAACACACAGCAGCCAGGCAGAGCCTGCCCTTCGTGGTGAGCTGTGCCATGTGGTTGTACTTCTAACCCAGGCAGCATTTTCACACACAACTGGAGTGCCCCAGGGTGTGTTTCCCAAAGTTTGGAAACATTGCTAAAGTACATTAAACAAAGCACCAATACTGAGCCACAAAAGCTTATGAAAAATTTTTTTTGAGTTGTTTTCATAGGAAAATTTTTATGTGCCACATTAAACGAAATACAATGCAAACTTAAAATACTGAAAGGCTGAATGGTTTGCAAGTGCTCAAGTATTATCTGAAAGCTGACTGGCATTACATTTTACTGCTGCTTCCAGTAAAACCAGTGGGTCTCTACCTTGGAGGCAAATACCCTCTGATCTGCAATTCAGGCAAAAAGCATCACTTGGCCTCATACAGCAATCACTGCATCTCTCACTCAGGTTCTCACTGGCATTCCTAGAGCTTTATTAAAATATTATTGATACCTTGCAGTGGCTTTTGAGGGAAGAAGGAGAATTTTTGCAAGGAAAAACACCTGAAGATGATAATTTTGCTTGCTACCAAAACATCATGGTAGAAAATCTGCCATCTAATAAATGCAAGACATAAAGACCATTACCAACATTGTCTGGAAGTGGTTCCCTTACTGCTGGGGTTTCCTCTCTGCTGCAGTCTGACAAAGAATTTAAATCAGTGAAGGAAAATGATTCACACACATGTGCTCTCAGCAAACAATACACCAGGCACTAACATAGCTTCATCCATATGCCTAAGGCAGATGCTGATAACATCAAATGTACTTGACTTAGATGCCTTTGAAAAGTCACCCTAAGTGGCTTGAAAGCTTAATTCCCACTTTCTAAAGTGACTTCAAACTCTAAATCACACTAAATCACCATAAATCCAAAAATTGCACCCTTAGTCAGCTATGCTCTCCTTACTCTTTAGTGGCTAATATAAACACACAAAGACCCTATCTGACACTCCATCTAAAAATTAATCCTAATTGCTTTCTGGGCAGCTGCACAAACAGCCAGTTTTACCCAGTTTCAGTTACCTCTTATGCTTTATTTCCCCTTCTTCTGCACTGGTGTCCACAATAGGACCTTTTATAACATATTTTTCTTCATGTGCTAGTGTCAGCTAATACCATATGCCAGCTGAGGTTGTCCTGGTTCTTCTCTCTGGGACACCCTTTCTGTTTTTCCTTTGGAAGTCATGGGTCTGAAATGTGGAAAACAACAAAGCTGTGGAAAGAATTAACTATGAGTTGTACCAGCTTGTTGTGAATTTGGTCCTGAATGACACAGAACACAGAGAAAGCACACATGCATTCTGCTACAGCAGAATCAAATTAATGGGTAGTTGCAGCTACTGCTTTTTCATTGTCTTAGTCCCATGAACCTGAAAAGAAAGGGTTTTGTGATTTTTAAAATACTGTGTGAACATGGGGACGCCACTGCCACACTGAACCACTGTAAACCATCCCTACACAAGGAGTGAAACAACAAATGAGTCTCCACTGTGATAGAGAAGACTGTACCCCCTCAGTGAGAGCAGAGCATTTCTGGTTCACATTTATTAGCAGTGCTGGTAATAAACATTTACATTGTGGTAGCGCCTAGAGGCCCTGTTTGAAAGCTTGTCTAGAAGTGCTATTGTACCTGAGCACTAAACAACTCTGAAGCAGCACATCTGTCTGCCAGATGTTTTATTTTCTTAGAAGCTGCCATTTCAAAAAGCCTCTTGCCTCCTCTAACAAGCTTTAATAAGAATCTTCAAGAGCTTGGCTTCGTCATCCTTCCAAGGAGAATCTGCAGTTAAAAGTGCAAAGAAACAAGGAAGGAGAGCACTGCTGGAGCTAGTGAGGGACACCAGAGCAGTGCAGAGTGCTCTGAAGGCCACATTGGCCTCTTTCATCCCTTCAGGGCTGCTTGCCAGGGAACTGGGGCCAGAGCAGGAGCAGCATTGCATGGATGTGGCCAGCAATGGGGTGCAGCAGTGGGCTTGGTGATTGATCTCTGTTCCATCTTTCATTGAAAGGTTGCATAGGAGTCATGGGCTTTATCTTCTCATGGTTCAAAGATTGGCATCTATGGGCCGAAAAACAGTCTGACAGGGACTTTCCACTTTCTCCTACTTCTGCCCACAAAAGTCACCAGCTGTTCCTCCTCTGCTCGGTGCTCAGGGGTCACACAGTTCAGTGGCTGGAAATCCTGTCCCCTGCTGAAAAGCAGCAGCTGGGAAGTGCCAGGAGGATTTCCCCCTCACCAAAGCTGCCCTGGGACACAGCAGCACGGGCATTGTGAAGGATTCCTTTGCTCCTTTGCTGTGACACCACATTTGTTCCAGCAGGCTAACGAGCAGGCCGGGCAGAGCAGGGACAGAGGGGGGACAGCAGGGACAAAGCACACAGAATTCATAGAATCACTGGGTTGGAAGAGACCTTTAAGGTTATCGAGTCCAACCCAGCCCCAACACCTCAACTAAATCCTGGCACCCAGTGCCACATCCAGCCTTTATTAAACACACCCAGGGATGGTGATGCCACCACCTCCCCAGGCAGACCATTCTTGTTCTTTATCACTCTTTCTGTGAAAAACTTTTTCCCAACATCCAACCTGAAGTTCATTTGGTGCAGCTTAAGACTGACTGTGTCATCTCGTTCTGTCAAGCAAGGACAGAGCGGGGACAGAGCAGGGACTCTTGTGGGCACGAAGGGGACACAGCAGAGAGGCAGCGAGGACGGAGCGAGGACACAGCGGACGGACAGGAGGACGGAGCGGGGACACTGAGAGGACGGAGAGGCGACATGAAGGGGACAGATCAGCAAAGAGCGTGGAAAGAGAGGTAACAGAGCGGGGACACGAAGGGGACACAGCAGGGACACGGACAGAGTAGACACCCCTCAGGCAGTAACACCACCTCACGCTGCGCCCCGCCCCTCCCGTCACGTGACGGCGGCACAGCCAATGGCCGCGCGCTCTCGGGGACCCGCGCGTTGCTGGGCAGCGGCCGCGGGGGGCGCCGTGCCTGCCCGCCATGCTGAGGGCCAAGGTGCTGCTGGTGGGGCCCCGTGAGGTGAGCGCGGGCCGGGAGCCCCGAGGTGTCATTGCGGCGAAGGGAGGGAGGGAGGGAGGGAAGGAAGGAAGGCGGGCAGGCGGGAGGAAGCGGGGCCAGGCCTGCACGCACCGATTCTGAGCGGGAGGGATGGCGCGGGGGGTTTGGGTGAGCACCAGCGTTGTGGCTTTGGCACATTAAATTCCTCTATGTGTGTCCTGTCTTTCACCCCCGCGTTGTGCCAGTCTGGCAAGTCTGTGCTGGCAAACTTCGTGTCCGAGAGCACGGAAGGGATCTGCAGCTACAGCCCCACGCAGGGGGTCAGGTGAGCGAGAGCCCAGAGCCCCCAGATCCCCGCACTGCTGTGGGTGCCGTGGGTGCCATCGCATCCCACCGTGCATCCATCACCCCGCAGGATCCTGGAGTATGAGAAACCCAACCTCAACGGCAACAGCAAGGGAGCTGCGTGTCGGTTCGAGCTCTGGGATTGCAGTGGTGATCAAAAGTAAGCCAGCGTTGTTACTTCCTCCAGGTTACTGAACTCCTGATAGTTCTGTTTACAAGATTGTCATACTTAAGGCTCAAGCCAATGATCTGTTTGACATGAGTATTCCTGAGTCTTCTCCCCAAAATATTTTTATAGTTTCTGCTGTAAAGCATCCAACACTAGGTACTTACTCTCTGCCATGATCACAGCTGAACTCTGTTTTGGAAAAGGACTGACTAAAACAGTAAAGTCCACAAGTCCTGGAATGAAGTTACAGATACAGGAGACAGAGGCCCACTCTGTAATTGCCCTCATCTCCATTAAATTATGTGAGTGGACTTCAAACAATGTATGCATATGACTGAGGCCTTAATTTCTAAAAGATGGAATTGAGAATGATCCATTCTTAGGGCAATGTTGAATTAAGTTTGTATGAGCATTTGACCAAATTCTACATTGCCAAAAAATCATCAAATTAGAAAATCATGGGATAACTATTACAATAGATAAGTCAAAACACTTAGATTATGATATGTAACTGGCAAGGTTACTGATGTTATAGTAAAAAAGTACTTAATCTGTTCTTGAGCACTTAATGTGTCAGTCTTTCAATTTTCTGTGTTTTTCAAGGTTTGAAACATGCTGGCCAGCTCTGATGAAGGACTCTCATGGTGTAATAATAATCTTCAACCCTGAGCTGCCCAGCCACCTGAAAGAAATCGAGATGTGGTACTCGTGCTTCGTGCAGCAGCAGCCTCTGCTTGACAGTCAGTGTCTCCTGGTGGCACATCACAAGCCTGGCAGTGCAGGGGACACAGAAAACCTGTCCTTGGGTAAGGAGATGGAAAACTCCATTTGTGGCTCAGAGTTTTAATCGATCTTTGTGTCTTTAAAATTGTTAATGCTTCACAGCTTGTATTTTTCGTCCAAATCTCTTGATTAAAGAACACTGAAGTGCTTTGAAAAAACAGAAATAATGGATTTCAAAGGTGAGCAATATTCCTGTTTCAGGGAACTGGAAAGAAAAGGAAAGGAGAAAGGGAAGGGTTTTAGTTGCTTCTCCAAGTGTGTATGCAGCTGAGCCAGAAATTAGAACTCCTGCCATATTTTCTCATTAATAGCAGTTTGGTACTTACATTGGATTTTTTTTTTTTTTTTTTGCAACAGACACTTTTAATGGCATTAAAGTCTGTATTTTGCCTGCCAAATTAACAGGAGCCCTTTGAAATAAAAGGCTAAAAATAATGAGCTGCATCTTAAAATTAGCAATAGGTACCTTAGATACTGCAGAATTATTTGTGGCTATTTATGGCTGTGACAACACACACTCCCTTTCTGGGCAACCTGTTCCAGTATTCAAACCAGCACATGTTTGTTATAGGCATTAATACATTAGTACATGTAATACATTAAACACAAAAATATAATTCCATAATTTTGAAGTAATCAAAGAGTATCATATCACTTCAATATTAAAATTGCAGTTCAGTGCTCAATTGGTTTAATTCTGCTTAACTGAATGTGAGACCAGAACCAGACTTTATGCTTCAATAATAACAATAAACTTTGAAGAATTTAATCAGGCAATAAGCTGTATTTGTTTGCAACACTGACAAACTCTGCTGCATTTCTCCTTGCCCTGCTCTGTGTTATCTGGGGTGTCAGACATTGTGTACCACTGAATTCCAGCTGAGCTGTCTCATGATTAGGACTATTTCTTTTATAAGAGGAATATACCTAATTATTCTTATTTTTTTTCAAAGCTTATCCACTGAACAAGCTAAAATTGATACATTCCAACTTAGAGGAAGATCCTGAAGATGTTCGGATGGAGTTTATCAAGTATTTCAAAAGCATTATCAACATAATAAATGAGAGCAGAGAGAGGGAAGAAATGTCAATTATCTCATAATATTAAAAAAGATACTGAACAAGGTAGAAAAAATATTATTTTCCTTTTGTAAGCTATACTATCCCAAGGAGAATTTGCCAGGCTACAAATACTTCAGCCTGTGAACAAGAGCTGACATCAGGTGAACTGTGGTGTAGGAGGTGGCTGCACATGCAGGAATTTGAGTAACTTTGTAGCTGCACTTGGCATCAGAGGCACAGGAAGGTGTTGCTGTGTTAGTGTGGCCCAAAATACAAAGGTATGGGTCATGTGTTCAGAATTCCTCTGTGCAGGGCTGCTGGGAGAAGAAATTCTGACAGAACATGAGACACTGGAGTTCTGCTGAAGCATCTGGGCAAAGTGCTCATGTCAGCTGGTGAAGTTTGTCTTTGGAAGTACAAACTGATTGGAATAGAGATCTGAGAAGTCATGGTGTGGAATCCACATTTTTATGTTCCAAGTTGTCCTTGTCTTTCCCTTGAGGAGAGCACAGTGCACAGCCATTGCCTTGGCAGGACAGAACATGTTGCAGTCTTTCTCAACATTAAGTTTTTCTCCTATTCCAACAAAATGAACAAAATGTTGTGAGGACAATGTTTAGGTCTCTCTGGGAGGAAGGAATTGGTTTAAATTCTTAAAATTAAGAATTGGTTTAATGCAATATTCTGACTTATGTCAGGAGCTCCAATAAGTTCTGCATTCTCCAGAGGAGGAAAAGCTGTTTCAAAACTTTACTGTTCCCCTGTTGCATTGAAATAAGTGGTTTCATAGATAATTTACTTTCTGATTTGTTTGGTTTGCACTCATTCCTGTTCTTTGTGTGTTTTGCTGCAGAAGACTTTTTTTTTTTTGTAACATGTATTACGAAGGCAATAAAAACATTTTTAAATGCATCCTCTTTGTTCTCAAAGGAGAAGTTAATTATGGGTTTGTGGAACTCTTAGTAACTTGTTTTATTTTTAGTAAGGAAAATAGTGATAAAGTTGTAATACATTTCAGCCTACAACAAGAGATATTTAAAAAAACTTGGACTCAAGTAGCCAAAGGAATGACACCACATTGACACTGTCTTTTAGTTAACATTCTTTAGAGAAATTGTTATAAACCAGGAAGCCCTTCACATATTTTAGTGCCAAACAACAGAAGTAGGAGATTCTTGGGTTTCTTGGTGATCCATTATTAATTAATTAATTAACCTACTATTTTTGCTATTTTCATAGTTCATCTCTGAGCAGTGAGTAGCCTGTCCTTGTGCAAGTGGCATGTGAGGTGAAAGATTAAAACATCTCTGGACAGTTCCTGTTCTGCCATTGAAGCTAAAAGCTGCAGTTGCTTCTGAGAGGCAAATGGAGTAGTATTGAAGGAAAACACCAGTGAGAGAAAGGACACCAGGAAAGAAACAAGTGAAATAAGCAGAAAAAGATGAAAAGAATAGGTTGGAGGTGATTAGTGGGAGGTTGGCATTTCAATACCTGTCTCATTTATATGGCTTTTGAATAATCAGGCTTTCTGTGCTTGCAGTCAGTGTCACAGGGTGGTCTGTTGGAGGCAGTTATTAAAAATACACAGTCTAACTAGAGAACAGTTTTTTACATGCTGCCATAGATTACTTTTTCCTTGTTTCCAGCTGTGCGGTGCTGGGGCCAATTTTTAAAATATACTGCCTTAATAAATTCAGTTTTTCCCAACAGCAATATTGTGATATTCGCTGGTAAAAGACTGGTGTGAAACCTACCAAATATTTTACTTGGAATGCAAAACTGTTTGGGTGATTCCAGGGTTTAAAAGTCAATGAACTCTCCTGTTCACCACCTTGCTTCATATAAAATGTTAATCATGATCTTACTTTAAACTCAAAAAAAGTTGTAAATTACAGGTATCTATAGACTGCAACACACTGTTCATCAGAGAAGAAAAATGGTGTTAGAACCAAAGACAGATGTCTAGAGTCGACTTTGTATCATCCAAAAAGGTCATAATACACAATAAATATGGAACATCATTCATAAAACCTGGCCAAGAAATGAATTTCTGTCATTGCTGAAGAGCAGTAAAGGCATAAACTCATGCAAAATTAATCCTTAGTACTGGAGAAGATAACAGAGAAAGTATTTATTCAGAAGTATCTTTCATTAATGATTTACAAAGGCCATCAGGGACACCCAGCAAGGAGAGAGGTGAGGGAATGCCAAGGAACCCCCGTGGGGTCTCTGACTCTGCCTTTCTGAGCTCTCAGAGCCTGCAGAGCCCCAGGAGATGCCACATCCTGGTGTTACTCAGACAGTGGGTACAGCTGTGTCTCTGCCTGAGGCCAGGTGCTTCATGAGGGGCTCTTCTGTGCTCTGTCCTGTTGCTGCAAGGAAGTGCCAGCAAGTGTAAAGGAACCTGGGAGCATGTGGCAATCAGGCACCACTCAGCTGGCAAGCTGTGTGCTTGGGAGTAGGAACAGTCTAGGAGCAGAGGAGAACAGCAGCTCTGCAGAAAGAGCACTCTTATTTTATTCTTCCATGCTGAGGACCTCACCACCATGCTGGGAAGTTTGTAAAGGCTTTTTGGAATGGCTGTTCCAAGAAGAGAAAGGCAGACAGCTGGTGAAGTCTGTTAACTCCTCCAAAATGTTGCCTTCTCCAGGTGTCCTCAGTCTCTTAGAGTGAATAGATCATCTCCCCTTCTCATCCTGTCAGCAGCCATGAGCTCCAAACCCTGGCTTTGTATCAGCTGTGCACAAATTTGGAGTCTCCAAGTTCCCTATCCCTTTCTGTGGATCCCTGTCCTTACTGGAATTCAGTGGGTATTTTTTCCAGTGGTTTTTCTGTCATGGTTTTGGAAAGTGAGGCTGGAATCAGGAGCATAGAACATTTTAAATATTAATTAATCCAAATAAATTCACCCTCCAGAGTCCAGAATCCAATATTTCCAGGATATGCCAACCATGCAGTGAGAAAACAACCTGTCACTTCGACAGAAGTTATTCAGGTGCAACATTATTTTGGCACTGAGTAATGATAATTCTGACAGGTTACTTCATTTTGTTTATGATGTACAGAAATAGTTTTCAAAGTTTTATTGCTATATAGCTACAAAACCCTTTATAGCTGTGAGTTCTACTCAAGTTCACACTCACCTCCCACAAAAGCAGTTAGGACATCATTGCTCTGGACACCTGACCTGTCTGAACAAAGAGTTAGCGTGGAAATTCGATAGGGAGCAGTCAGAATCACAGGAACTCTGCAGGGCTAAAATGCAGAATTTCAAGTCTTCAGGGTTATACCCACAAACTTAAAGATTGTGGCTACTTTGCAAGCTGGTCACTGAAGATATTTAAGCTCTTCAGTTGTAAGAGTTTGCTCAGGTTACCTCTTACAAGCTGTTTTCTGCACACACAGAACATTGTGAACACAGTAATTCCTGGTGAGGATGAAGGCAGTTACAGGCAGTGCTACCCAGATGTGTGACTTGTTTACAACTAAACTTTGGGAGTAACAGCAAAGCTGAATGAAACACATTTGGACCTTACCAAAAAAATGCAGCTTTCTTTTCAAGTCATATATTTTGAAGGCCAGGCCTTTGGTCTCAGTTGCTCTCAGCAGTATTGTTCTAATGGACACAATAGACATAAGAAATCCCACGTTCCTATTTCTATTATTGTGCTGCCAAGTGACTAAAGGGCGTCATGTAGGCCCCCTCATTGAAGAGTGCCCATCCATGCTGGGGTTTTGCATGCTCAGTTTAAAATATCCAGGGTGCTGACACTCAGATGCTTTAAGAAGCAACTTCTAGAAGGTATCCAGGACCTCTTAAAATCACATCTTAAACAACTCAACTTTTCAAAAGGAGTACCTTGCTCTGGAGGTCACTTGCATTTCCTCTTATCACTTCTCCAAAATTCTTCAGTTGTGGAATACTTGGTGCATCAAAGATCTGCCAAATACAATTTACCTTGTTGAGAAGTTACCTTCCCCAAGGTGCTGGAACACTGCAGCAGTAATTCTCCCAGCTTCAGTCAGTGCTATGTGTGCACACATGGACATCATGGCACCCAGGAGCAGCACCAGACACCATGTGCTGCTCCCCAGGCATTGCAGGGGTTAACTCCCCTTTTGTCACCTCAGGTGTGCATTTTTGCATTGATCCATACAGGTTATTTACTTAGGACAAGTTTTCCCTTGGGTGACTGAACTTTGCATAACTAGACACCTTGGAAAGGCACCTGCTTAGAATTTGCTGAGAATTCATCCTGTGAAGATTCTTCACAAATTACAGTCAGAGCCTCTCACCTTGTGCTGGAATCACCACTGTGATGGAAATGGCTTGCTCAGGTTTGGCCACCCATGCTCAAAAAGGTACACTGAATCAGGAAAAGGCCACTGAATGGCTAAAGAAGAAATAAGCAATTGTATAAGTGTTGTTTTTTTCTCTCTAGCAACATAGCAAGGGGATATCCTTGATGTCTGCAAATAAATCACAAAGAAAGAAATCCACTGCAATTACTTGGACATGAGGTAACAGGAGCAATCAGAAGAGCAGAAATGTTGTTGAAAAGGGTTGGGCCGTTATAACTAAGGTACACAAACCTAACTAGAAAGCTCTCACCATCTGCTCCTTTTGCTTATTCTCCCCCTGCCCTTAAATTGCATGTAGAAATAATTTGACCCTGAACACAAGTTTTGGGTTTTGTTTTATGTTTTTTTTCCTGAAAGACACAAAAAGCAGAGGAAATCTAATGCATTCTGTCTGTGTGTAATAATCTAAACTAAAAGGCAGCTTTGGCACAATACTAAATGTGAACAAACTAGCCAACCAATAACTCTAGTCTGGAAGTTAAAGGAGGTTTCTAACAGAGTGGGAAAACCCTGGTTCCATAACAGTGTTTAATTAGCAGTTTGTGATAGATTGTCACTGGACTTGATCCTTCTAGTGTGTCTCCCAGGAAAATGAGGCTTTTTTAAAAATTTGTTCATGCAGGTATTTTTCTGTAAAGGTGGCAGTGAACCAGAACATCAGCTCCAAACTTCCTTGAACTTTGAGGAACTTGGATTCTGATTTGTGCTCCCCAGCTGGAGATCAACTGAAGATATAGGTTGTACTTACCCATATGCAGAGGAAATGAAGCAGTTTTATCAGCTCACACCAGAAGAAAGATAACACAAATTTTCTCACATGAGTCTCAGTACTTTAGAGAGTACTGCCTGAAGATGGGCACTGGGTTTTGCTTGCATAACTGACAGACAGAAATAAAAAAATGCCACGTTTTGCTGAGTCCTATTGTCTCTCCCTCCTTTTGTAAGGAAATTAAAGCCTATTTCTCTCCTAGTTCCATGAAATCTATCTGAATCCTGGTAACAAGTCTCTGAGAAATTGCTCAGAGGGAATAACAGACAAGGGTACACCCTCCACTGCTATGTTACTGCTCCATGAGTTCCAGACAAAAGCATTTCTTGTGGTTTGGCAGCAAGCATCTACTCCTAAAACCCTGGGATTGCATTGTTCTTTACATGTCAAAAGTTGATTTAGTACCCACAGGCACAGATTGCAGGGTCCCCCTTTTTAGGAGGGATATCCAGGTTTTGCAGACTGCTGGGGTCACCTCTCACAGCAGTGACACCACTTGGGGCAGTCACACCAAGAGGACTGTAAAGAACAGGCCCTCAGGTGTGCCCTGCAATGAATATTCCAGGATTTTTATCCTGACCTAGGTTAAATGGTAATACTCCAGAAACTGAGCAACTGACTGCCAGGCTCATAATAACAACTCTGAATCATTAAATAAAGATACATCTTCAGGATAAATTATTGTTAAGGCTCCAAAATAGTTCTGCTGTGTTTGGAATTCTAATAATGGTAGGCAAGCTTGACTGGAACCTTTAATGATACAAAGATCTTGCAGTCTTGCTTATCTGTAGCTAAGTTAATGAGCCTGGGACCCAAACACAGCTATTATGAGGCCCTTCTGCTCAGAATGGTGTATCTTTACTTTTAAAGCAGATCATTAAAAGTAATATCTAATGAAAACTCCATCTGTTTTCCATTGAGCGTACACTTGGCTTTTTTCTTTTTTATTCTCTAAGGCTCCATGAAGCTTTGCAGCACACAGGGCTGACACTGTCACATGCTAACAGGACAAGCCAGCCCTTGATGCAATTCCTTTGTCCAGGGAAGTTAAATATTGGGTATATCTGGATCTATTAACATAAAGGTAACCTTTTGGACCTATAATTTCTTTTATATCCAGGAACTGGAGAGAGATGCACGGATATGAAGTAGTGTAATAAATTTTAAGTCACACAGACTTGCACAGAACCAAATCTACAGACCATAAATGTTATTTTGCATTAAAGCATTAGCAATAAAAGCTGAGACTTGCCACTCATTTCTCTCTCTTCTACCCATCTAAGTAGGAATTTCTGAGCCCTGCTAAGACATAAGGTATAAGACACAAAGTTGTGCAGTTGTGATCTCTACAGACACTCTTACAGTTTTCTATCACGTGAATATACAGAAGCCAAACAATGCAGTTTCCATTACTAAATAATTCATTTGCCAGTCCCAGAAAAACCTGGTGGTATCAGATACACAAACACTTTATGCTAAGTGCTGTTAAAGCCTAGTTTCCAACAGACTTGAGTCTTAAGGATTTACCCAAGTGAAGATTTTCTGTCCTCTTCTGTTTTCCTTCCTTATTCCCCATACTGACATGGCTACCTGCAGTAATTAATTTCTTAGGAATTTCACAGAACAAGAGAAACATGCATAAACTGACCATGGAAATTAAAAGGGTTTTATCCCATCAAAAGAAGGAAATTCTGGAACAAACAACAAATAAAGTGGAAAAGTGGGAGAATAGAGAGACAACAAGGAGGAAAGAGCATATTTTTGAATGGCACCAAGCTGTTTATGAAAAAGATTGGAAACTTGGCTCACTACAGAGCAGAAGACTGGACTCAGCAATCCCAAAGATAATTTTAATTCTACATTTCCTTCACCAGAACTGGTGATAGAATAGATAATTTTTCCTTTAGAATTAGTTTTCTCTGCACTTGCCTGTGCAAACATGTAAGTTAAAATGCATGTCACCTCTTTCCCATGCTCCAGCAAGGACAATAAAAAGAGAATGTGACCTCTTGTGTGGCCTGTAACAAGCATAAATTAATGATGACTTAATATGCATTCAATGTGGATAGAAGTCCCATATTTCATACAGCTTTATAAATAAAGATATCTTCTATGGTTAATCACAAATAAACCAGAGGAGAATCAAGCAGGTAATGTGGAAATACAAAGTAATAAAGACTTATTCTTGCTTTTTGCTTTTGTAAGAAAATGAGACTCATGTTTATGTTTGTTTATATGAATTGTCCCCAAACAGTGTTGGAACTGGTTCATAATTCCCATACAGATTTTTAGAATTTGCAATATTTAATTCCTGCAAGTTCTGTGAAAATAGACAGCCAAGCTAACACAGATTATTCATTTCTCATTGAAGAAACAGGCTAAACTGAATTAAATCCCCATTAGACATCAGAGAATCCATGCCTAAACACAATCCAAGATATAAATCCATAGGCAAAAAATATTTCACTGTTTGCAGAACTACTTGTATTGAATGAGATCACAGAGATATAACATCACTATGACAGAATCTAATCACCACTCAACAAACATTTTGGAAGCAAGTCAGCAACCACATCTGCTTCACCAGAACCACAGCCTCATGTGACAGGAAGCTTATTAGAGACCCTGTCTCTCATTATTTTGTTTTTGCTTATAACTTCTCAGCATGAATATTCAATATTGCAAAACCAAGCAGCTTCCTTTACAGACCATCCAGAAAGGAGGAAAAAAAATTGTGTCAAACATTCCAGATCCTGAAGAAATTGATGCCTGTGGAGCTATGGATTTCTACCAGCAAAACATCTGGCACAAAACAACATTAAACATGAATAACTTGCTTCTCTTTTGCCTTACCATTGGTGCGAGGCAATAGTAACTCCTCTGAAGTTTTCTTGATGTATCAAGCCTGAAAGCAAAACAAAAGAGAAGAAATCCAGCCCTTTAAACATAGAAATGTAACTCAAAGTACCTTAATTTCTTAGTAGCAGAGAATGCTACATTGTGAGACATTTTTCTCGGTTACTATACATGAAACAGTTGCTTTACAATACTCTCAATTCTGCAATTTAGGAATTCCCATTTGGTGCTCTTTCATGGCTTTGGTCATAGATCCAGGAGTCAGAGCCTCTGAGCAGGTAAATTCGGTAAAATTTACAGGGGAAAACACCACTCATAGGAAAATCTGTCCAGGAGTGAAGCCAAATGTCCAAAGTCTCAGCCAAGCTAACAGCAGCTCTGTGTACTCAGCCTTCCTTAGATGAAACACTTCCTAAAGTGAAAGGATTCAACTGAAACACTTCCTAAACTGAAAGGATTCATCTCAAATACTTCCTAAACTGAAAGGATTTATCTCAAACACTTCTAAATTGGGTGGTTGTTGCTCTAGGACACAAAATAAAATGTCATGGACACTGGAATCTCCAAGGTAAAAAAGGGGCCTTTATTTTTCTGACTCCAATATTTATAAATTTCCAAAAGTGACAGCGGATTGGAGGGTGACAGTGCCACCTCTCCAATGTCACTGGACAAACCAACAGTCCATCACATTTCTCCTCCTCCATAAAAGAATGCAAAACAATTAATTATTTACATAAAGTGTGTGAGAAATTTTGTTACAAGAATGTAATCATCAGAAGACTTAGAAAATCTTAAAAAAGCAGGGTGACAGGTGGTTCATGTGCACCAGCCCTTGACTCAGCTCTGCAGTCACAGCTGGTGATGTGAGAGCTGCCCCTCCTCACTGTGCCCAGCAGTGGGGTGGTTTTGGGAAGGCTGGGGCTGTGGAATGATGATTTTGGGAAGACTGGAACTGTGGAATGTTGTGTGACTGCACCATGGGCACCTCCATCTGTCGAGTGGCATCAGTCCTGTGACACACCACAGCTCCTGTTTGCACATTCCTCAGCTCTGCAGGAGTTTTCCCTGCACATAAGGCTGGGCTGGCAGTGGCATTTGGAAGTGCTGAGCTGTGGGGTAGCACTCACTTTCTCTGGCAGGCAGGTGTTGCATGGATATATCCCCACCAGGGCCCTGTGGTGGGCAGGCACGTTTTACACAGACCAGAGCTCTCAAACAGGGTCCCACTCTGCAGACACATCAGACAATATCTTCCCCAAACCTCTGGATAACCTTTCTTTCTTCTTTCTCCATCGCCTTGTGGACAGATAAAAAACCTTTCAGGGAGATCTTAAGTCGGTGTTGCCATTTCAGCCCCAGAGATGTCAAAGTGATTTTTACACTCTTTCTGCTCAGCTAATTGCCAAGCCCTAACAAAGGCAAGTTAATGGGTAGCACCAGGCAATAAACCATCATCTATTGGCTCCAGCAACAAGGAAGGAAGAGAGGGAATGCAAAGCTGGAACAAAGCACAGACCCAGAGCAGGTCCAAATACTTGCAGAAACTGATTTATCCAAATATTTGATACCAGATGTTCTATTCAGACTATTTTAACAGAGCTCCACAGAACATTAAATGCTTCTCATGTTTTCAGTATCCAGCCCACTCCATCTGGGCACTTCTGCCACAGGGCACAAACAAAACACTGCTTAATATTAATCAAAGAAGTGATTTTTGCTCTCTTTGCAAGTTCAATATAGAAAGAGTAAGAGCAAACATATGCTAAGCTGTTCCTGGGAACACTGAACACAACAGAGGAGCTGTCTTGGATTACAGCATTTCCAAATTATGCTCAAAGTCTTGTTTTGGGGAGGGTATATTACAACAAACATTGTGCTAAACTGGAGCACTCTTCATCTCTGATTAATACACATCTGGTTCATAATACACCAAATTAATATTTCCTTGTATACCTAGAGTTTCCACAGATTACTGCATAGCTCCTAGTCCACAGAAAAGTTGCATCCTTTTTCTTGGACATTTATTTGGGTATCACTTCTTTACAGATAACAATTATTTTTGTCTGTGCCCATTTTTAGCCCCATGGACTCCTTGTTCTCCTATTAGTTCCTTCTCTTTAGCCCATCAACAGCCTGTAGCCATATGTACTAAAAATTACCACTTACTGCAAAACCTTTCTCCAAATTATTTTAATTCTTGAAATCCAGTACTACCTACATTTGTCAAACAGTACCAGCCTGTTGAGACTGTGCAGTGGCAGCTGAGGTCACTTCTCCTTTATTTTCTCAGCTGTCAGTGCACCCTTCTAGTCTCTTTCTGCTGATCCAACTCTGCAAAGGGAAAGGATAACAGGATAAGTATCTGGCCCAGTTTTCTCTCCTCTCCATCATGGATTTAATTCACCTACTTTTCTTAACTGGCCTCATCTATTGTCACTTCCATTTCCTCCTTCCTTGTATCTCAGTTAGTAACTCCAACTCAGAATACAGCTCTTCGTTTAAAGATGTGACCTTCTCAGTTGTCTCCTGCCTTCCTGAGAGGATGAAAGCCCTGCCAGCCTTCCCTTACAAGTTCCTTCTCTAACTGGCTGGAATCTCTTTCCATGAACTCCTCGTGCATCCCAGCAGGTGCAGCTGGACCACGGGATGTGCAGAGCTGCCTCTGTCCCAGCGCCACCGAGTTCTTGTGTGTTTACTCAGCTCAAGCACTGGATGGTGCTCGTGGCACTTCCATGCTGCAAAAGCGCTTTCCAAACCCTCCCACTTCTCCCGAGAGCTGTAAAAATCCCCCGGGGTCACATACAGTTGCAGGTCTAAGCCTCTAAATCCCAAGAAGAGCATGTTTTGACTACACAGACTGTGGCTGAGGTTGCAGTGGAAGAGGCTCAGCTAGGTAAGGACAAATGCCAGATGAAATGTCACTGCCTATCACACACAAATCCACCGAGTAGTGGCTTGCACATTCGGCCTCAAATATTTTATTTGCTAATTGGTTCCTTATCAGTGTTCCCCATAGCAACAAGGAGATGTAAGTGGCATCAAGTGGGCTGAGTGACATTATGTCTGCATGTAAATGTGACTGGGATTGTGCATGGAGGGGATGATCTGAGGGAGGTTAACAACATAATGTGAAAGCTCCTGTGGTCTCAGAGGAGAAAGGAGCTTCTTAATGCTGCCTGTGTGAGGTAGGGAAGCTTTCTCAGCAGCAAGCCTTTTTGAGAGAATCAGACAGATTCTACAGAAAATGAGTTTGTTTGATCTTTTTGCCTACTAAGAAGTATTGATTTTACACCAGATGTTTGGCTTCAGTTATTTTTTATAAGAAGGTCAGAAGATTTTTGGTATTCTTAAAGGTGTCATGAATAAGCAAAGGAAATAAAATTTATAGAAAAAAAAAAAGATAAAGGGAGACAGGAGATAAATGTTCAAGTTTTTTTCCTTTCTTTTGCTGATTTTTGTGCATCCCCAGGCAAATCAGGCTGTCTCTTTGAAGTTCCTCAGCCTTGTATATTGGTGATAATTCCTTCTCTTCCAGCTCTTCTAAAAGGCTCTTTCTTCAATGGAAGGTGCCATAAAAGTACAAAATATTTTGTGTGTCTGCATCTAAGGAACATAGATCTACAAAAGGCACTTTAGCAAAATAAAGCAAATAGAGAGAATGCTGTAACATTTAGGAGAAGTCAAGGAAAAAGGGAATAAAAGGACTCATAAGGATGGGGTGGCATTGATAAGAAACATCTGGGCTAGCTGGATGTATCCACTGACCTAAGAGGTGGGATTCAAACCTGTATTGATAAATATTTGGATTGGACCACCTCTGGCTATACAGACATCAGCACAGCCCAGAAAAGGCTCAGGAATCACTGAAGAATCCCACCTGGAGGAAGGCCTTGAATTACTTTCCAACAATCCTACCTGGATTAAGCATTTCAGAGGGAGGTTTGTTCATCTGAAGGACTTGCACAGATTCAATGATGCCCTGAAAGCCTGTGGCAATTCTTCAGCTGCCTAGTCCACTCTTCACACAAAATGCTCCATCTTCTTGGGTAATCTCCTTTTAAATATCTCCAAAGACAGTCCTGAAAGGGACACACTGAGGGTTAACAACACTTGGATGAATAAAACACTCCAAACTGAGCACTGCTGTTGAAGCCTTAACATAGAAATCTTTTGGCTACACCATTTAATACGACACACACGGGACAATGAATTTTACAGTACTTGCAACACTCCCTCCTTCTCTTGCAAACCATTAGAATTTATGGGATAACTGAGCTGCTTGTGTCTTAGAGGAAGAAAATGGGATAAATGGCCCAGTGCTGCAGATCTGCCACGACTCATCCCATCGAGTTAACAAACCAGCCACCTCAAGATTTGGAAATTGAGTGCAGGAGATGCTACTGCTCAGAGAACTGCTACTACAGGCAATACTTGAGTGTAAAACAGCCTCAAGAACCAGTAAACCTGTTGTTATTTTAGTTGTTATTTTGTTGTTTATTTCCTTTTTTAAAAGGAAAGTGTAATCTCATGCACAGAGTGAAAAACAAGAGAGTTTTCTCTGGGATGCCACTGCCCTCACTGTCTCCAGGTGCAGGACCAGGTTGGGTGTGCTCATGAAGGTCTGAGAAATGTGTGGTGACTTCTTGGAACCCTGGCCACTGAGAATTTCAGACTTTCTGTGCTGACAGGCACTGACCCTCAAGAGAACACTGTGTTTGACCTGAGGCCAAAATTGAATGATAAAACTGGGATTATAGGTGTGTAGTTCAAATAGAAGTGTGCAATATCACATGGTAGAAAACTTAAAGTTTAAGGTTTTAAAATATAGTAGTATATATAAATAAGATAGACATTTTAAAACAGAAGCTAGCCCTTCTTCTTCACCTTCTTCTTCATAAGTTTAAATA
Organism: Zonotrichia albicollis; assembly: GCF_047830755.1. NCBI lineage: Eukaryota > Metazoa > Chordata > Aves > Passeriformes > Passerellidae > Zonotrichia > Zonotrichia albicollis. The sequence goes on from NC_133840.1 coordinate 7,189,588, forward strand.
GTATTATATCATTAGATTTTAAAATCCACATTAAAAACCACAAGTAATTAGCTATTAAGTTAAAAATAAAAACAATTTAAGTATCGTTTCTTAATTAAACTGTTTATCCTTAAAAAACATTGTAAAAAAGAAATAAGACTCCATTTTTAGTTTATTAAAATAGAATACTATGAAACTCCCAATTTATAAAACTATAATATAAATAAAATAATCAACATCTAAATCCAAAAAAAAATACCATCTCACACATTTAATCCCAACTCTAACAAAAAAAAATAGAACTCCACAGTGACTGACATGGTGCCTTTCTCCTCTCTTGTGGCATCCTACTGCAATAACAGAGCTGCCAGGAGGGAGCCTTTGTCCAAGTGTGCCCACAGCAGAGATGCAAGCAGAGATGCTGGTGTTGCAGTGTGTGCAGGTAACTCTGTAATGCAGATTTGGTGAGTCTGAATGGGCTATGGCATATTTTTAGATCCTCCCAGGAAGGAGTGTGTAAGCACAAAGCAGAGCTGTGCCTCCCTGCAATTGCAATTCTCTTGTACTGCTGAGCAAGGATACTCAAAAGGCTGTGCTCATAATGTGCCCTTTGTTACTCACACAGACTGAATTTCTGATTTCTTGGTTAATTTGCAGTAAGAAAAATTGTTTAGTTTCATGGTATATCGCAACATTCAATGAGCTTGTCCCTTGGGAACACCAAGAGCTTTCAGATCTTAATATAGACATCTTTCAAATGAGATCATTAACGAGTATATATCTGGATTGAGAGCCAATGCAAGCACTTGGATTTTTTGCCTGCCAAATTTTCATTTTTGGCTCCATTTTCTTCCCATATATTCAAAGAACTGCACCACATGGAATCCTTTAAACAATAGATGGGATAACATAATTTTTCAATTGCTCTTGCAAAGGTTTTTAACCACATAAACTATTCCTGGGTTCGCTAAGAAGTTACCATTGCAAATAATGTAATTGTTCCAGACTAAATTCCTTGCATTCCAGAAGAACTTTTGAAGCAAAGAGCATGACTGATTTGGGATTTTTAACCAGCCTCTTTATGGTAATACTTAGATGAATGTAAATTTTCTCCAAAAGCTTTGCTTTAAAAATAAAGGACCAAAGCCCAGAAACACTCCTAGCTGCAGAACCAATACTTAATGCTAATGACCCGTTGATCTCAATAGAGAGAAAATAAACATTTAAAAATTAGGAAACTGCACACTTTATTTTAAACAATAAAAAAAGGTGAGAAGAACAGTAGACAAAATCTGGTGAAACTAATGCAAGCTGTAAATTCTGGTTTTTCTCTCCTCTTTTGCAAGCAGGACAAGGCTGTTACTTGCCTTTGGAATGAAGTCAAGGCTCACTGTCCTGCTCCACCAAATTTCTCCTTAAAGATGTGACTTCTGCTTCCTGGGCTTCACCTGGAATTTAAAACACACATTTTTTTTCTGGGAACATGTTTACTCTTATCACTTGAAACATTCTTGTTGCATTCCTCCAAAGGTGATGTCATTGCATGGTTTGGCCAGTGGAGAGTGTTACCCAACTCTCCTCCAGGTAGAGTGGGTGGGGGATATGAAATCTTCTCCTTGGTGAGGCAGAGGGCCCCAGTTCTGCAATTCTCATCCCCTGTGGGTGCACTGGAGTTCAGCCTTAACAGCACACAAAGCCCCTTCCCAAATCCACCTCGTTACTGAGCTTTCTTGGATTAATTGAATCAAGCAGTGGGTGGTTTAGGAGGTGAACTGCTCTGGGAGCAGGGCCTGTGATTCACTGCAGACCCCCACCACACAGGGCACTATGGAATCCAGCTTCTCTGTGGCCAGTAAAGCAGCAGACATGGGGAACAGCACTTCAGAGGGTCTTTTGGATCTCCATTCTGATTCTGTGCTACAGGCCAGCTTCCCACACACCAGCCTGTTTCCACTGGATTCACACCAGATGCAGACTTGGCCTTGCAACTCCAGAAATTCAGTTATCTTTTTAAAGACTCTGGGCTTTGTAGAATTGGCTTAGCTGTTGTATGAAACAATAGTATCTTGTATCAGTCAAAACAAAATGAATTAGCTCTGTATTTATTAGCCAAACTTCCTGTGAATACAAAGCTTCTGGGATCATGCTCTTCCCCAGTGTGATCCCAGCCCTGCCCCTTTACCCATCCCCAAGGAGAGGCTGGCTGGAGCTGCAGGGACTCCCCCAGAGCTGTGCCCTTTGTACAAGTACAATGTATGTAACTGGGTCTTGTCCTGACATGGAGCACAGCTAGGGTAACTCAACCAGCCTCAGGAGCTGGGACTAGTGTCACAGATAAGGACAGTGATAATTACCTTCTCCAAAGCCTCGTGAAAATAGATGCCTCAGTTGAGGTTAAAGTGCCCCAAGTAAAGGAAAAAGAATAAAGGCAAAGACACAGAAAGAGAAAAATCTTTCCACATGATCAAAAAATAAGCAGGGAAAGTTTCATTTGGAACTTGAGTACCCATAAGCACAGAAGTCAATCAACCATAAGACCTACTAGAAAAACAGATGTAATCAGATTTAATAAGATTCAATCTTTATCCACTTATTTGTTTTATTTTCCTCAAGGAAAATGAAGACATTTCTTGTCTCCTGGATATGTTATGTGAATTACTTCACTGTTCTCTTTGCAACCAAACAACCCCAGCCCCCCTCAGCTTCCTCCTGCTCTCCAGCAACCACTGTGTGTTCACACTCACTGCTTACCCCTGGATGTTACTGTTCAAACAAAACCTGCAAACTTCTTTTTTTTTCAGTGAGCCTGCAGGATTACATTTCAGGCAGAGTGCAAAGTGACAGCTACTCCTCCACCTGTACTGACACAGCACACACTCTCCAGGAAGATGCATCTTCCATTAGTATGTGTCTGCTGCATGTGGTGCTGATGCTCAAAATGCCCATGTTAGGCTTTTAGGCCAAATAAATTTGATAAAAAATCATGGGATTTTAGGAGCATTATTTCTGGAGAAGCTAATTCCAGAAACAGTCTCTGCTCACCTGCGTCACTGATGCCTTAGCACTGCACTTATCTAACATTCACACCACCAGGACTGGAATTCAGGACTTCTGGTCTCTGCTGGTTCTCTGCTGCAAGACCTTTTCCTCTGACTGAAAACTGCTGCTAAACCTCCTTTAGTTCTTTTAAGATTTAGCTGAGTCATGCTGGGAAATCCTTTGAGATCAAGGCTATAAGAACTACAAGTGAGTAGAATTAAATGGGACATTTTGGGAGGCACAGAGGAAGTTACTCAATTGTTTCAGGTTAGAATACATTCTATTAGATACTACATAAACCTTCACCTCTGTCAAGCCCAATTACTATCCAGAAAAGAAAGATTAAGTAAGAACCACACCTATAAAGCTAGTACAGCTCTAAATTGAAGAACAAGAAAGGAAAATAAAAGTACAAACCCCTTGAGAGTTCTTACATATTTCAAACTACATATAAAACCCATTCAGAATGTAAGCTCAGGAGTTCAGACAGAGACTTGGAAATGTTGCAATTCCAATAGTCAATATCCTGTCATCCAGTCTATGGAAGTGATGAAAGTGAAGTTATACTAATCCCTTAATAAACACTTGTAGGTACAGCAGATATCAAGCTTGTTATTATCTTACTTGCTTTTTGCAGCAGGAGTGGTGCTGCACTGAGTTTGATCCCTGAACGACCAGAATGTGTCAGAGTTTTGCCTCAACATGAACAAGATGAAATTATTTGCTAATGTGGGTGCTCTGAGGTGTCCATATGAACACAAACCAGGCTGGTTTCAAGAGCTCAGTTCCTACACTCAAGACTAGATTTTCAGGGAGGTTCATGCACTGAATGCTTGTAACATCCAGCTACTTATAAAAAAGCCTAAGAAAGAGCTAAGAAATTTGTAAATGTACCTCAAGTGATAGAAACTTCATCCTTTGATCACTTGCCACTAAGTCAGCAGTTCTGTGAGCAGCTGACATTTCTGGGTTCTCCACATTTCTATGAAGAAAGCCCTAGATGTCTCAATCTGGGAACAATGAAAAGTTAAGTCTTTAGTTTAAGCCTGCTTTATACAATAGCAAAGACTGAGAAAATTTACCTCAACTGATCAAAAAGGGCAAAATGGAATAATTTTCAAAGACTGCCTATTTCAGGTTTGCATTTTGTTTAAATGAGCAAAAATTTAAAGGGAAATGCAGAATCTCATGCCTTGCCATACCATGTATTATGGCAGCAAGGCTTGAAAGACAGTGGCAACAAGTGAGATTCAGCTTAAAAGTGACTTATTTTAGGGTATGCAAGCCATAAGAAAAGTGAGTTATAACAGATCATGCCCTTGAAAGGAACTGTTGGTGTAATTTCTATTCCAACTCTGCATTCTACATGTGATTTTACATGTGCTCAAATGATGTACATCTACAATTTTATTGCTGCAACCTGGAGTTTGGACATGTTCTCCTAGTTAGATGGAAGGACTAAAACCCACCAAAGGACTAAACTTCCATCAACAAAGCCCAACCATGGGTGCTGAGAAAGGGACCCCTTGGCAGGACAGGCTCCTTCCACTGCCCAGCCAGGTCACAGCTGCATTACTGGTGTGACAACAAATGTGACAACTAAAAATAGGCCAGGGACTAATACACTGATTTCCATGCCAAGTGTGTAATTTACTAATAAAACTTCCTGATTGTTTGCAGACAAATCATGACATTTGAGGTTCATTTGTCCACGAGGATTTATGAATCTTGGGTGCTTCCATCCCCTTCAGGGTGAGTCATCACCTCAGAGATGTGGCACTCAGTGCCAGGCTGGGGTGACAGGCTGGGGATCAGTCTCAGGTTGGACTCGATGACCTCAAAGGTCTTTTCCAACCTCAGTGATTCTGTGATTAAAGGGCAGGATTTGTTGGTGTTGTTTCCTCAATAATAAACATTAGTTATGCTTCCGGGCTGTAGGCCCGGCGATTTCTCCCTTGCCCGGGGCTGAGGGGCCAGGCCGGGCAGGGACCCAGGAGAAGCCACTGCCACCCTCACCCTGACCCCAGTCCCTGCTCCAAGCTCTTTTCCCCGGTCCCCATTATCTGTCTCTGTCCCTTTACTCCATTCCTGGTCCCTGGTCCTGGTATTTTGCCTCTGTTCCCCATTCCGGTGCCTGCTCCTTGTCCCTGTGTCCCGTCTCTGGTTCCCGGTCTTCGTCTCAGTCCCTGTCCCTGGTTCGGGTTCCTTCTCCCTATCTCTACCCCCAGTCCCTGTCTCCGTTCCCAGTACTGGTCTCCATTTTCAGTCCCATTCCCAGTCCCGGTCCTCGGTCCTGATCCCGATCCCGGTCCCGGTCCCATCCCTATCCCCCGGTCCCCGTCCCTCGGTTCCCGTCCCTCGGTCCCTCCCCGCTCGGCGGCCACAGCCGGTCCCGTGTCTCCCCGTGGGCGCCTGCGCGGGGCTCCTCCTCCTGCTGCTTCTCCTCCTCCTGCCCGTCCTCCCCTCCCGCCGCCGCCGGCCGCTGTCAGGATGAGGCGGAGGAGGCGGCGGCCCGGCCCGGCCGCTCCCGTCTCTCTGCCCGTGGCGTAGCGGTCTCCGCCCGGAGGAGGCCGCGGCGGTGCCGCCCGCCGAGCCATGGCCCAGCCGGGCCCCAGCGCCCAGACCGAAGGTACCGCGGGGGCGGCGGCGCGGCCTGCGCAGCACCGGGCTCGCCTGGGAGTCGCGCCGGCCGCGGGGCGAGGGCGGCGGCCTGGGCGCGATCGGCCGGGCAGGGTCCGGGGGCCCGCACGGAGCCGGGACCCACCGGGAGGGAGCGGGGAGCGGCCCGCGGAGCTCGGCTGGGAAGGCCTCGGGAGGGGGCGGGAGGCAGCGCAAGTGGATTTTTAGGCTGGAAATGTGGAGCAAGGGCGGCTCCCGGCGCGGGGATAACGCTGGGAGGACGCGCTGCTGCTGGGGAAGGGGAGCCCAGCCGGGATGGGACGAGGCCTCCACACCCTGGCAGGGGAAGGGTGGCGGTGTATCCAGATAGACATTGATCCTCCGGGTGGGACGCCGTCATTGCTTTGGCCACGGCGGGGGTGAGACAGAGTAGAAATTCTGGGGATGTTTGGCTGTGTTCGAAAAGGCACTCGGAAGGTGCAGGTCGGGATGTGCGGTGTGTTTCTTTCCTGGAAAAGACAAAGAAAATAACAGATCTTCTCTCAAGGTGGTATGTACCTGTGCAGAAGGAAGCTGAGCTTTCCCTGAAGGTTCCTGCTGTGGAAAGGTTATTTCTTTCTGGTTTGAGAGGAATTGTGAAGGTTTTTTACCTTGGAAGAGGTTGCAGATCTGCGTGCATATAAAAAAGTTGTAGGTAATGCTAAGCTTGGAGGGTGAGGTTGAGGGGACAGTGTTTACTGTATGGGATGTATGGAAGGGGTGAGAAAGCCAGGAATTTAAGTAGAGGCTGGTCATAATGTTGTTATAGAACTGGAGAGATGTGCAGAATCCTGCAGGATTGGTGCTCACCCAGCCATTGGACTAGGCCAGGGCTCTCCTCTTCTAGAGAACATTTGAGTTTCCTTGGGGAAGCACTCTGTTAGAAAAGGGCAATGATGTATTCTTAATTATGCATGTCTAGGGAATTGCGTGGGCCTTTTTTTTTTTTTTCCTTTTTGTGGAGTTACACCAGAAAGTGCTTATCCTTAGGGATTTCAGCCTGCCTTTTGAGAATTTTAGTGATGAAGGTGCTTAGATTGTGAGGTTTTCCCTGCATTAAGATCGGTCATTGCTGATCCTTTGAGGGCACTGAGGGCAAGGTGAGTTTCCCTGCTGTCATGTTTGTAAGGTCAGCATAGGTAGGGGTTGTTCTCCTGTACTTTGTGGTGAATAACCATTGTTTATTGTTCTTCTAAGGCCTGCAGAACAACTTCCAGCAGATTTTCTTCTTGGCTCTCGCAGACTGGCTCACTGCAGGTGTGCAGGGGAGCTGTTCAGTGTACAAAAGTTTGATGCCTCTTGACCAGAAAGGTAGTTGTAGGTTTGTACTGTATTAGAAGATCCATGTTGGATGTATTTGTGTTGTTGCTATTAAAAAGGTGCAGGTAAATTGAGTGGTTTGGTAGGTGAAGCCTGTCTTACAGGAGGTATGGATTGCTGTCCCTTTCCTGCTCCCTAGCTGTGGGGAGATGAGGATGCTGTAGAGAAAGGGAATGGCTGGAAAGTTGAGTGGGTTCTGAAAGTGTTTGCTGTGTCCTACACTAAAGAACTGGAGCTCCTAAAATGGCTCCTCTCCCCATCCTCCTCTGGCAGCCAAAAGACCAGTTTGGGTTTTTTATCCACTTTGTTGTTCTTGTTTGTGTTGGTTTTGTTTGTAAGTAATTTACCAAAAGTGTGCCTTGAAAGTGTTCTATTTTAACGTGGAAAAAAATGAAGAAATTCATTATTTCATGTCTTTAGTTGTGTGCACTGGATTTATTGCTTACAGGAGTAGCATAACCTCCAATTTAAGATTTCATATGACAAAATAGAACTGGATTAGTATGTTCCCCTGAGGAAAAATAATGGCTTTTTATAATTACTTGTATTGATTATAAATAACTTATGCATTCTTTACTCATGCAAGACGCGTCAGCTATGATTTGTTTTGTGGAAAGCAAGTATAAAACTACTACTTTTTCTGCTGTGGTAGAAATAGCATACAGAACAACATGAGAGGAATTAATGTAGAAATTGTCTTCTATTCTAAGGCCTGAACTGAAATGAAAATGGGCCCAAGAATAGGGGCAGGAATAGTGCAGAGAAATAGGAAAAGAATGGGTGTTGTGTCCTACCCTGGTTTGTACTTTGGATTAGTGGAGACATTAATAACCCTCTAATCCACTGTGTGGGGTAACAGAGTTTCTATATGATAAGAATCACAGGGAGGCTGAGGGCAGCCCTTGGCTGCTGCTGGAGCTTTGTGCTCTGTGCTGGGAGCTCATGGTCTTGGTGTGTGCTGCCTGCTGATCCTGGTCTAGGGGCTTCTTTTGGAGAGATTTTAATTTATGTGTGCTGTTTAGATTGCTTTACCACAGCTGTAATGTCTTATTTTTCAAAATATTTTTACTTTGAATATAATATTCAAAATTCAAACCTCCCAGGCTCCCTGGGTTTAGTTTGGATCTGGGTGCTTGCCATCTCTGAATGTAAGGTTGCCAAACAAAATGTGTTGGCATAGCTTTTCCCTATCAGAATTCTCAGGATTTAATTCTCCTTCTCATTTCTGGAAAACACTTCAATGAAGGAACTGCAGTAACATAAAACATTATTTCTTCAATACTAAATTAGAATGATAGGCCAATTATTAAACTCTTCTTACTGCTCTAAGCTGAAACCATTAGTGCAGTCAGACTGATAATTAGCATATCCATTGATATTGTTCAGTGATAAACTGTTAATGGCACAGTCTATCAAATATTTTAATAAGAACTTGCTGGCAGAAGGAATTGATCCAGTATTGGAGTAACTTGGGCCAGTGAAAAGTGTCAGTCAGTCAGTGGTGGGAGGCAGTGCCAGCTCTCAGTGGAGGGAGCTGCTCAGCTGTAGATGGAAGATGGGAGGATGTTGCCACATTGATTTTGGTGCCACCAGCAGTCTGTGATCCCCTTTGTGTCCCTGTGTCAATAATCCAGGATCCCAACAAGAGCTGGGACTTGCTGTACACACCCCAGGGCCAAACATTGCTGCTGGAGAGGACAGGGATGTCACACAGAAAATTAACTAACAAAACCTCAGGTGCTTTTATTATATTTCCAGTTATTTTCCTTGTAAGTATATGACTTTTCAACAAAATTGAAGGATCTAAAAATGCTATTACTCATCTCCAAGCTAGGTGTGGTTCATAGGGGACTGGCCATGAGTGCTGATGTTCAGCTCTGCCTTGTTGATGCAACTGTCAAATGTCAAACTCTTGTCTCTTGGGGAGTAGCTTCAAAATTGTTGGTACTTTCCAAGAGGCAAAAAATTTCTTCCCTCACTTTCATTTTGCTTGGTCCTTGCTTTATTATTATTCAATAATTACTGATATTATTACTATCTTTTTAGTATATTATTACTAATATACTAAAAATGCATTTTAATTAAAACACATTCACGGGGATTTTTTTTAGGCTGTGTGTTTTTCTGTCATTTCAGTGGACAAATCTGGAATTTGGTTTCAGAAACAAAACAGACACCTTGAATGTACATGTTACTGAGGAAGCTTTGATCTGTTCAGCAGGTCAGTTTGCTCTGAAATGGAATATCCACATTTGGGTGTCTGTTTTCCTGTCAAAGTCGAATTGCAAATCTCCTAATTTTGCAAAATACCCTGATGATGTTCTTTATCATTACCTGTTGATCTGCCAGAAGGCACAATGAATATGCTTTAACCTATGGACTGACTCTCTCTTGCATTTTGGACACTGGCAGATGTAAATTCTTTGCCCATTTTTATCACTTCTTGGCCACTTCACCATTGTCATGGAGAAGATGGAATCAGTAATGTGTTTTCTTCCCTTCCTGGCCTGGTGCCTCTGGATGCTTAACTGCTTTCCCATAGCCCTTGGTGGGTGGAGTGGAGTCCCACTGTGAAACTAGTTTGTATGCACTCCCTTGAAAGTGATTGAAGAAGGAATTTTGTTTTAAAACTTTCAAGAAGCTAAACCAAACAATTTCTGTCAGTGTGGGAGTGGACCAAATCCCATAGGCTTCATTATGGGTGATGGTTGACTGGCAGACTTGCTGGGCTTTCACTCCAGGCATTTTATTAAAAAGTGCTTCTCAGATATGAAGTTTTCTATCCTAAATTTAGGTACTTTAACTACACTCTTTTCTTTAAAAATACCAAATATGCAGTTAAAAAAAAAAAAAAAGAAAAAGCCTGAATTTGAGATTATGGTTTTACTCTGAAGTCTTTCAAGGTAAGAACTGGTAACATTGATAAGCAGCACTTACTAACAGGGCTGCTCTGAAAGCCACTGTGTGTGTGTATTTCAGAGGAACATCTTCTACATCAAACGTCTGGTACTTCTCAGTGGTTCAGCCTTTACTTACAGAGTTGATTTTAGTGTCTGATTTAGTAGTGGCTGCATTAATGGCACTACCCTCCACATGTTATTCTATAAATAGGGTAAGCATTGTGTCATTTTAGTCATAGTATAGTCAGTTAGGCATGATGATGAATTATCTCTGGAAAAATTTAAATCATTTGATATTTTGGTGTAAACTGGCATAGGAAGAACAAGTGAGCAGTATCCCTTGGTTAATATTTCTTGCTATTCAGAAGGAGGAGGGGATTTTTTACCTGGAAAGTACCTGAGAAAACTTCTGAGTTGTCACTCTATAAGCAGTGCCTGTAGTACCCTGAGAGTGCAGAACTGCAGCATGGCCACTGATATAATGAGGAATTATGTGCATTTATTTTTTTTCCCCATTCATGTCTCCTCCTGTCAGCCACAACTCCCTTTGGTGTTCAGCTGACTTGTGGTGGTGCTTCCCTCCTTCCTGTTCCTACCCTACACTTCTCTTCCCAGGCCTGGCTCCCTCAGTGCCATGAAGAATAAAAGCTCTTGAATCACCTTTAATGTCTGTTTCCATCTCCTCTGGCAGTTCCTGCTCCACACAGCCAGGCAGCAGAAGCGTGGCCTTGCTTGCTCTTTGCTCTCAGGTTTTTGCTCCCTCCCTGCTCAAACAGCCAGTCAGTATTTGGCAGTGTCCTGGGCAGCAGCTGCTCTTCAGCAGCTCCTCTGGTTTCCTCCTTCCCAGACACCACCTCAGCTTCTTTAATATTGCTCTCCTTGCCTTTTGCAACCTCTGGTTTGGGGCTTTCCTCTGGTCCTTGCCCTGTTTTGGCTGCTCCAGGCCTTGCTCTGCTCTGTGGGATCACACCCATCCCTCTAATCTTCCTCTTCTGGAGAAACTCATATGACTCTACAAACTTCCTCAGTGAAAAATGGCTTTTCCAAGCAATATGGCTCCCTAGCTGTGCTGAATCTTAGCTTTTTTACTCTTTTTAAAATATATTTTTCTTTATTTAAGAGCTCTTCAGGTTCTGTCACTCATTGTGCTTTATTCTTGTTATACAGAGCTACTTATCTGCTTTTCAGCCCTGACTTATACATGTTCGGGTTCTGAGTGGTTTTTCAGAACAGATTATACAATTTTGAGGCAGTGAACTTCAGTTACCTAATCACAAGGTTGGCTGGCATCTAATTCCTTAATACCTTGATGTCTATAAACTGCAGTAAGTGCCTCACAGATTGCAAAAAATTCATTGTTGGAAGTTAACTTATGCCTCTTGGAAATAGAAGCAGAAAATAGAAGTGTTCCATCTTTTGGCTATCAGAGCAGTTCTGAAAGTTGGTATCAGTTGAGAGGAGGACAGGAAACAGCAGAGCTGTGATCTGCTCCTTTGGTTCTGTGTGCAGTTAAGGGCCCTGTCATGTGTGTCTGGCTGGGTTAGGGACTGAAAAATAACCAGAATCCTGGAGTAAAAACAAATAAAAATAAAAGGCAGTCTGATTTTTAGTTACTTAATAAGCCAGAAGCACTTAATAAGCCTTACTGTGGTGAGTCACACTGAGAAGAAATTTAAATTTGGGTGGGATTTTATTAATATTTATCTTGTTGTATTTTGTGGTTTTTGAAAGTGTTTTTTTGGTAAAGCTGTGGAGCAAAAATGCAATAGCAGAAGTTATACATGGCAAAGTGAATTGGAATCAATAACTGGAAGGCAGTGGTAGCATTAACTGTGTATTCCAGAGGGAATAGCCTGGAGGTGAGAGGGAAGGATTACCTGGGGATCAAACCAAACCAGCATTGTCGATTATAATGGTGTTCCCATGCCTTTAAGCCACTGACCTGGATAGACTGTGTGGTTTGTATTGTATCTTCTGCCAATACACATTTTTAGCTTACAGATAATTGCAACAAGATTTGCAACGCTGTTTAAATGGCAACAAAGGAGAGGAATATGCACAACAAAAGGAGAAACACCTCTTTCACCGTTTTTGTTGGGTGTTTCCTGTGTAACTGTTTATCCCCCACACCCTGCCTTGGTAGGGTAACTTTGTATGTGCATGGCTGGTCACCACTAAAATACTGCACAACAGAAATGGTTTATTTTCATCTATCCTGCATCAGTGCTATGCAAAACAAGGAGGCAGCACCATGGTTGGTTGCTTTAAAAAATAACAAAGCAGTTACTTGCAAACAGTAAGGCAGATAAAACCACAGGGTATAATACAATCCTTACATCTGGGTGTTCAGTGCCGTTGCCTTAATCTACACAGGAAGAAACACAGAGGAGTGCTAGAAGTTATTGCTCAAGCAGTAAGTATTTTAACCATCTACAATAAATTTTCAGGTCAGTATCCTTTAACAAAATTGTCTTTCCTAAGGCTTACAGGAGTTCATATTAACCTCCTATTGACTTCAGATGCAAGAATTGGAACATTCATCTTACATTAACAGTAACCTGTGCCAAAATCCCTCTGATACATTTTATTTGTGGTGTTACTTGGTTTATTTTGGTGAAATACAAAGCATAAATTTGGCTGTGTTAATTCAGATCATCTGACAGGCTGGCATCTTTATGTCATATACTGCATCTTTTAAATTTTCTTTTAAAGATTAGTTTCAAGTAAGGTTTTCTTAATTGCTAGCCTGCAATGTCTGTTTGTATCTTCTCCCATGTGAAATTAATGGGAAAGCAATTAGGCAAACTCTGGGTTCTGTGCTTGAGTGACATTTCTAGCTGTGAAGATATTAGAGCTGTCTGTCTGGTCTTCACAGCTTCTGTTGGAGTCTTAGATGAAACTGGAGATAAAGATGTTAAATCTCCAACTGGTGCTTTAACTCCTGATGTTACAGAGTTAAATTTGTTGCAGGCACTGAGGATTACATTTAGCTGAGGATCCCTCAGGAGGGGCTATAATGGCCTGTTACAATGTCTAATCTAACTTTTATTTGCTTTCAAGTAAGAGTAAATGTGAGCCTATCTTATTGTGGGATAGGAATGTTTTCTGATTTATTTTTATCTTCAGCTCTAGGTTTTGTACCAGTCTAAGCACTTCTGTACTGGAAACTGCAGTGCAGTGCAACTCTTTCAGCTGCATTTGTTCAAAACCTGAGTGTGTACAAACACTGGTGGGAAACCTGAGCTTTGGAATTTGCTTTCTAATACCAATTAAGTTTGTCAGCTTCCCCTGGAGAGTCTGAATAGAAATCAGGGTTTGAAAAAGGTCATTTATCACTTACAAATATCAATCATCAAGTCTTTAAAAAGTAAGTTCTGCTGCATGACTACACCAATCTCAGTAGCCACAAGGGAGAGTGGGGGACAGAAGGAAGGCCAGACTATTTCTTTTGGCAGACAGCAGGCACTTAGGTTAAACTGATAATCAGGCTGTACCCATGGGCTGTGGTTTCATGTTGCAGCTAAGCCAGTCTAGAAGGTTGCTGCTGCTGAAAGAAGTGTTCCTGCTCTTTTCTTCCTGCTCCCACAGTGGTGTTTCCCTCATTTCCTTTGTGCCAGCTCTGCACATTGGACCCATCCCTGAGCCCAGTTCAGCTCAGTCACCCAGCTGAGAACTACTCACTGCTGCATTAATTAGTTTAATTTAGTGAAAGACCTGATAAGCCTTAGAGCTGGCATAAAGGAAGGGTGTAGACCACACAGGAATAATATGAGAGTCCAAGGGTATCGTTCTGACGTTTTTTTCACGCTTTACTCTGATCTGTGTGTTCATTGCCACGTGTGTGTCAGGTCTGCCGTGTGCTCAGCTGAGTGCTAGGTGTGGTCTGGTTTGAGACTCCCTCCCCTCCCACCCTCCAGCCTTTTCCTGGATCACTTCTGATGCTGTCACTGCTGTCAAAAGCTCCCATAGCATGGTGGGGGTAAAAGGCACATGTGCTCCCAGTGAGGTGGGAGTGCTGAGTTACCTTGTCAGATGACCACCAGTACAGAAATTGATTTGAAATCATTGCAACTGCAGGCTTAGTCAAGCCTTCCCCATTCTGTATTGCTTAGGCCCCTGGAATATTTTAAATTATTTTAAAAATTCACGCTGGAGGAGGATTTTCTTCCTTTTTACTGTTCAGGAATTAATGTAGTTGACAAGTGGTAGCAAAAAATATGAATATATAGAATCTCAGCAGTATTTTCTGTCAAGAAATGAATTCTAGAGGCTTGGGGGAGTACTAGTCTGTTGTTCTCAGGGAACCTATTAAATTGCTGTAGAAACCTTGCTCCAAATAATAGGATCTGTATCCTGTTCCTTATCAAATAAAGATGTTAATTGTCTTTTCTTATTATTATTTGTTATACTATATTTATCATCACAATGTCTCCATACATATATCTAGCAACAGTATTTTCCAGGCCATTTATTAAGATTTATATTCTTTAAGTGGCTACTCTACAGCACTGTTTTTTCATGCCTAGAACCTGCTGTTCTGGCAACTAAAATTTTAGGATTACTATTCCTTGAAAATAAGTTTTTACCTGTTCTCTTTCCCAGTTTATCCTCTGTATACCAATTTGAGTGGCCAGATCATGTATCAAGGGATAGGGAACCACAGTGGGAAAGAAATCAGGTGTTAACTCCCTTTTGTGCTGCTTGTTCACATCCATAACTCTTGAGTTGTGTGTATGAGTTGCTGCTATCTCTGAAGTTTTTCTGGTACCTGTGGTAGCTCTGCATGTGGAAGTGAGTTTCCATGCTCTTGTGATTATTTCAGCTTTTGAAAATGTCCATAAAGATGCCAATTTGCTTTAAATGGCAGTGTCCTCATACCTGTAGCAATGGTAAATTACAAAATTACATTGCCTATATAAATTTCACAAGCCTTGGCTTCTTTCTGTTTTTTTCCATATCACCTTCTTGGTCGAGCTATATTTCACTTTTGTTATCTGCCTTTAAATTTTTAAGTGTGTTAGGTGATCATTAATTTGTTCTTTCTGCTCAGAAGCTGGGCAGCAGAGTACCTGGGGTGGTCTGCAGCCTGAATGCTCTCAAAGCTGCACCTCAGTCTTGGCCCCATGACAAACAGCAAGACAGCACAAGATCTCAGTCTAGTGGTGTCTGGGGGAATTTTGGAATTAATGTAATGGTTTTCTTTTAATATATTAACTTACTTCATCAAAGAGAACAATGCAGTAGGGTTGTTTTGTGTTGTTTTGTTGGTTTTTTTTTTCCTGAGAGTTGAGTCATACTTTATTCCCATTTTTCTGCCTGAAGAGGACAGCCTTTAATAAATCTGTAGGCGAAGTGATAAACATATAATAAGGTGTCACAGGGATTTTTTTCCTCCCACTGCAAATGAGTCAGCAATTAAATTATCTTGAAAGAAAATCAGTCTGTTGTCTGGGTTTAGCAAATGTTTACATTTTAAGAGAACAGTTATATTAGTGGTGCTCAGAGTGCAAATTGTGTAGGGGGTCTCCTAAAAAATGAAATACATATCAGAATCTCCCCCTAAATGGCTCTCAATCTGAAATATTTTTATTTCACCAGGTTTAGTAAAGCAGACAATATCCTCAACTTAAATTTTCTTTTACTGGGAAGACACACTGCAAACCTCACTGTCAAGTGGAATTGCCACGTGTAATCCAGTTCAGGATATTCTGGTTATATCATACAAATGATGAGACGTGGTAGTGTGGAAAAACTTGGCAGAAATATTCCTGTGTAAATACGAAGGCTCATTCATATTTTCAGTCTTGCTTTGGTCAGGAAGATTTATGTGACTTGACATTTTTGGGGACTTGTTTTCAAATGCTGTGGAAGGGAATGGGTGGCTGTGCTGGAGGTCGGGTCCAGGCTGGAGGAGAACACCCTCTGTTGGTGTTTATTTTGCAGGTAATGAGGAGGGACAGGCTGGTGAAATGAAAGGGGCAGGGACACGTGTGAAGCGTTTGACAGCTGCATTGTCTGAGCTCAGATGTGTGAAATTCTCCCAGAGCTTTGCTGTGCCTGCAGGGTGTGGAGATCTACCTAGGCTGGCCCAGGGTGGCAGCGGTGGCAGCCGGCTGTGAACCCTCTGGAGAAATGTGCCCAATTCTTGGGGACTTCACCTTGCCCAGCCCTGTGCTGCCATCACCCCGCTCTTGTTTGCTCTAGCAGTGACTGGTCTGAGTAAATGCCCACAGCCTGTAGAGTAAATAACCCTCTTTGTAAATCCAAGGAGACACTGAGCAGTTTTCGTTTGGGTTTTTTGTTTGTTTTGTTCTGTTTTTTCAAATTGATCCTCCTGAAAAGAGCAGATATAAAAAAGAAAAATTGTTAAAGCAAGGGGAACAAGATGCAAGCACTTATGGAACAGAGAAAATGCTGGTGATTGTGATGGGATTGGTAACTCTGTTCTCTCCATTTTGTGTCGCTGTAGATGAATTCAAAGTTCACCAGACTGTAGATTGCTGTTGACTTTTGAAATACTCTGATATGCATTCAAGCTTAGCTTAGCAACACTGTGTTTCTGAGGAGATTCACTGGTGGTAGCAGCAGGATACAGCCAAAATCCTTTCCATAGGATTCCATTAGCGGTGTTGTCTGGTTGACTTTTCCAACTCTGTGATTCATCCACTGCTGCCCTATTTAAATTATTCAAAGAATTGATAAAGCACGGAGTGTGGTTGATTTTCTTGGGGAAAAAATGCTAACCAATAGTGTTTTCCTGAAATTTCTTGAGAAATTGTTCTCCTCACCAAAACATCAGTGGCAGAGATGAAAGAGAGTGAAAACTAATGATGGTAAAACTTCATGTGCATTAAGTTGGGACTGCTGTGGAGAAGACTGTGCACAGAACTGAGAGTTCTGATGGCAGCCTAGTTAAAAGGAGAGAAGCAGCTACTATGGTGAGCAGGGATGTACAAAAAGCCAGCCTATAATGATGGAGGTAGGGGACTATCCTTGGAAAGAAATAATGCTTTTGGCAAATGAAAACAAACTGTTGGAAAAAAATTCAAGCTCACTTTTGTCAGCATGGACATCCATGTTTAAGTGCATTCCCATGATACTTGATGTGGGTGAGCAGTGTTCCATTGCAGTCCAATGTAAATAATGGTTAACTAAGCATAAATTTAAAACTGGACTTAAGTTAACCCGGGGTCAGAATGACTAAGTGTATAGAAGAGCATTACTTGTCACATGAAGTGGGTTTGCCAAACTGGAAGTCAGGTGTGATTTTCCTTTACTGGGTGGAATGGCGTGTTATGAGATGGAGATCTGCACCCCAGGAAGCAGCTGCCTGCTTTTGTGTCCAGGAAAGAAGATGAAGGAGGCAGTAACAAAGCAAGGAAGTAGTTAACACATTGTGAGTGCTGTGAAAAGGGAGAAAAAATGGGAAGTGGAAAAAAAATGGGGAAGGAGAAACTGTGTGTTGGCCTTCTTTTCCTTGTAGTTGTGCATAAAGATGTTTACTGTGCTGTTACACAGTAGGGGAAAATCACTTAGTTGTTACTGCTTATGGCTGTTTATCCCTGCTGGTTTAGTTAAGCCATTTAAAGGACCTTTGTTTTCTCTCCCTTTTGCTTGTTCTCTTCTTGTGGCTGCCTCGTCCCTGGAAGTGTCCAAGGCCAGGTTGGACAGGGCTTGGAGCAACCTCATCTAATGGAAGGTGTCCCTGCACACACAAGGGGTTTGTGTTGAGATCATCTTTAAGGTCTCTTTCAGCCCAAACCATTCTGTGATTCTTGATTGTATTATAAAACAGTCTTCACATTTATTCAAACATCTAAATTTATTCAGATTTTAATACTTTAATTTAGTTATGGCTTTTCATTTTCTTTCTAAAATCCTTAATGTAGGATGTCACACAGTGTTTAGCATAAAAAAGAATAGGCATTACTGAGATTACAGGCTATAGTGGAAAGATGTTTGTCATCAGCTTCAATTAAAAATAACATTACTTTCAAACTTTAATAATATATTGCAAACTTCTACTTGATGTTAATACAGTATTTATTATATGTTTAGATGTTGGTAACGTGCAGTGGTTGGCTGAATATTTTTCATCCTGCACTTGCTGATTTACTGTAATAAATACAAAGCTTCTGTAACAGATATAATGCAGCAAGGCTCTGATCTGCATGGTGATACCTCCATTTGTCAGCAACACCAAGTTTTTATGGATTTGGCCTTAAATTGGTACTGGATTGTTTGCCTGTGAATGTTTAGTCAATAGAGAACAAATTGTGGATGTCAAATAACCTTCAGCTGCACAATCAGCCAGAAATGGCTGGATGAATGCAGCAGTGTCTGAAAGCTGCACTGCCCGAAATGGGGAACTGCCTGAGCTCCTTCTGCAGAGCAGCTCAGTGCTGGGGGCAGGTGCTGTGCCAGGGCAGGGCTGTGGGGCAGAACCCCCTGCTTTTCTATTTCTGGGGTTGAGTTCCAGGTGCTGTGCCAGGGTACAGCTGTGGGGCAGATCCTTCTGCTTTTCCTTTTGCTGGGGCTGAATTCCAGGTACTGTGCCAGGGCAGGGCTGTGGGGCAGAACCCCCTGCTTTTCCTTTCTCTGGGGCTGAATTCTGGGTTCTGTGCCAGGGCAGGGCTGTGGGGCAGAACCCCCTGCTTTTCCTTTTGCTGGGGCTGAATTCTGGGTCCTGTGCCAGGGCAGGGCTGTGGGGCAGAACCCCCTGCTTTTCCTTTCTCTGGGGCTGAATTATGGGTTCTGTGCCAGGGCAGGGCTGTGGGGCAGAACCCCCTGCTTTTCCTCTTTTTAGGGTTGAGTTCCAGGTGCGGTGCCAGGGTAAAAGCTGTGGGGCAGAACCCCCTACTTTTCCCTTTCTGGGGTTGAGTTCCAGGTGTGGGCAGAACCCCCAGCTTTTCTCTTTCTGGAGTTGAGTTCCAGGTGCAGTGCCAGGGCACAGCTGTGGGGCAGAACCCTCCCTGCTCTTCCTTTTTCTGATGCTGAATTCCAGGTGCAGGGCAGTGGGGCAGAACCCCCTGCTTTTCCCCTTTCTGGGGCTGAGTTCTCCTCACCACACACAGTTGAACACTCTGACAGGGGAGCTGTGACTGTCGGAGGTGTTTGGTGCCACTCTGAAAAAGAAGGTGGCATGTGAGAAATCAGGGGTCATTCTCTGCCCTCAAATAAAACAAGGAAAGTGTGTGACCAGTGAGCTTGAGCCATTTGGCCTGGTAAATAAAATGCTTGATGCTTGCAAATGCAAGTTTGAGAAAAGCAAGTAATTATTTTCTTCCTGGTTATTTTTCCCCCTTCAGTTTGATCTGCTGCTGTTGGATATCTGTGTGTAAGGGCAAATATTTCTTGAAAAAAAAAAAAGCAACCCCATTTCATAAGTCAGGAATTGCTTCTGTTTAACATGCTTATTCAAAAACCATAATCTGTTCCTTTGCTTCTGAGTGCCTCATGCAAACAGCTGGGGTTTATTGGGGGTTTATGTGGTTTAAATTGGGGTTTATTGTAAGAGTGGGGGGGTTGGTTTTCTTTTTTCATCAAATCCTGTTTGAGTAAAATAAAGAAAAGCTTTTAGCAGTCTGTGTGAACAGTCTGGTGGCAGGCTTAGATTATAAGTTTATGAAGTAGCATAATTGTGGGCTCCAGAATGATGTCATGATAGATGAAAATTGGTGCTTATAGAAAATAGTAGAAAGTTATAGTAGAAACTCATACTCATAGAAATAAGTATTTTTCATACTTCTGTCTCAAGCAATGATAGCAGCAAAAGAATGGTAGAAAATGACAGAAAATATGTATTTTTTTTTTGTATCCAAAAAGTTGATTGTACATATAGGTTTTTTTCTGCTCTGTTTTCATATTTCAGCTCTGTTGGACTGAACTCTTGATGTCATATTTGACTCTTTAAATATCAAGCAGAAAGCTTTATGGCATTAATTTTATAAATAGACCTAGTACTCAAAAATAGTCTTATTGATAATCAGCTTTGTCTGTCTTAGTGCTGGAATGATCGCTACATGTTTGTGTAACTGGAAACTGTCATATATAAAATTCAACTCTTTTTGGAGCAATCTGTGGAACAGCATATAAATAACTAGTCAATAAGAAATGTGTGTTTTTCCTATGTTTTCCTAGAATTGAAATTTTGCTGTGCAGTGGGTTAAGAGAAAGCTGTAGCTTTTTTCACTGGAGTTTCTCTTCCTGTATTGCAGCAGTTTGATGTTTCTCCTGTAAATTGATGAGTCTGCTCTGAAATGGATTTTGCTGCCCTTCTTTTGAGTTCTTCTCCCTGGTTAAGGCACCCGATGATGTTCACTGTGCTTTGCTGTAATGTCAGCGCTCCACAGGAGATGGGGATCCCTGTGTCTGACCTGGAGTGTCTCTGCAAAATCTGTGTTGCTAGCTAGGAATAAAACTACTGATTTAATTGGCATCTATAACTCTGTCATCTGTAGCCTGTGAAAAAACACTAATAATCTGGGAAAAAAACACTATTTAAAATTGTTGGCCAGAAGGATTTCTTGTTAATATTTTAATTTAAAATTTTCTCAGTGCTATTCCCAAAGTTAAGAAATCGATAGGATTTTGGGGGGGTTTCTTTAGACTTTTTGTTTATTTCTTGATGACTTAGGGCCCTAAATAGGGAATTGTGTCTTGTGTGAGGAGATGCAGAGCGTTCTGTGCCTGCCATGTCCCCGCTCCGGGTGCAGCGGGCAGGGCTCCAGCAGCGCTGCCCAGCTCGGCCGTGTTTGCTCTGCCCCATCCCTGGTTAAACATTGATCCCTGCCCTGCCTGCAAATGGATGCCTTGCTTTGGGGCTGCCTTTAAGTTGATAGCAACTTACAGTTTTTTCAGCTCTGTTAGAAGCCTGGGGTGAGTTGGACCTAAATTCAAAGTGAAAATGAAGTGATAAATGACAAATTGGAAATGTATGGATGAGCCCATTTGCTGCCATTGACTCCAGTGCGTGTCCAGGTGGACTCTGATCTGTGCCCTGGAGCCCGAGGGTACCTGTGCCTGGCAGACTGGGCTTGGGAGAGCACTTGTGTTTTGGGAAGTGTCTGTGTGGCTTTTGTACAAATTGTACCTCTGAAGAAGAAAATAATTTCTTTGTAAACCTAATCACTTAAAAGAAAGATGGTAGTTTATAGGGTGTCTCAAAAAATAAACTTTATTTCGCTTTTATTTCTAATGCAGGTGCATTTGAGGTGGTTGATGCTGACCTATAAAACCTGTTGTCCTCAAGTTTGTGCCTTGTCTCCCTGTAGTGCTGAGGGGATGTGCTGAGGTCTGTCCTGAGCTGTATTTGTAGCACAGGTGGTAAAACCACTTTAAACTTAGTATAGAATCGAAAGAACAATGTTACTGCACAGTTGCAGTGATGGATGACCTGCAGTTGGGATCTTA
Organism: Zonotrichia albicollis; assembly: GCF_047830755.1. Lineage (NCBI taxonomy): Eukaryota > Metazoa > Chordata > Aves > Passeriformes > Passerellidae > Zonotrichia > Zonotrichia albicollis. The sequence continues at coordinate 7,210,896 of NC_133840.1, forward strand.
AACTGCTTGTTATTTTGAATGCCTGCAGCTGGCCCTGACAGCTGCCAGAGCTCACTTGTGGAGGGGGTTGATTATTTAGTTATTTATTTATTACATTTTAGACATAACTGCCAGGCTGCAGAGAGGGGGAAATACTGTAAAAAATGTAAATATTTAAATTTCATTTCCTTCTTGGTGACTCTACCCTCCCTCTTTCTGTTTGGGCAGGAAGATTTCAAAAGGATGAGTCTGTTCCCCAGCTGAAAGCACTTGAACATTCTGCTCTTGGGGTGTCCTCTTGCCCTTCCAACCTCAGCAGAAGCAACTCACACCTTCAGAAGAAGTACAGCTTGGTTGCTTTGCACTTTCTGATGGGAGCAGCAGCACAGCTGCTGCTGTCTCTCTGCTGAAGGAAGATGGAAAGGGAATTAAGTAAACAAGGAATGCTCGAGTCATCTTTGAGGGCAGGAGAGTTGAGTCTACAGTAGATTTAACTTTCAGGATTACTAACTGTAGAATGAAACAGTTTATTTGTGTGGTCTTCAAAAGAGTGTGTGCATGGATGATGTCCAGATTGCTCCTTGTTCAGTTGGATGTGTGTGTGAGGCTGCAGGGTGGTACCTGTGGATGCAGGGCTGCCTGCTGGCCCTGGCACACAGCTCCCTGAGGCTCTGGTGCCTGCAGGAGTTTCCCTTGAGGAGCTGAAGCTGAGCTCAAGCCCAGCTCCTTGGGGCCAGCCCAGCTCGTGGTGGGTGTGGAGCAGGAGGTGCCCCAGTGGCTGCAGGCTCTGCACTGGACTGTGGGGAGTGGAAGCACAAGCAAACCCTTTCCCTTTGCAAGACTTCAGCAAGAGATCAAAGGCAACCCTTTAACCTTGGGAAGCGTTTTTCCTACCCAGACCTGGTTCCATGTGTGCTGTTTCATCCCTGGTTTTGATCCAGACACTCTCTGAACTCACTTAAAGCTTTGCTCTCAGTGTCTTTGCTGCTGAAAGATTCCTTTCATTTTCTGGAGAACACTCCTGTGCAGTTGGCTTTGAACTATCCACATAAGGATCTATCACATAAGGAACTAACCCTCCTCTCTGCTGGTCAGAAAAAACTATGTGTTTGTATTTAAAGTGATAAAAAACGCCAAAATTAGGATTTTTTTAAAAAAGCTACATTAAAATTTTGTCAATTCTACATCTGCATTTCTCTTCTATTCAGTACAGAGCTGAAGAGATTAGGTGCTGTATTTTGTAACACCATAAGCTCTTATAACCAGCAATCAGTAAAACATACCTGTGCTCTCAGAAGCTCCTTTTGTTTGTGTCTGCTCTTACTCTACGTCATCTGGTACCAAAAATAACTGACCCCATCTCAGTGGCATTGCCCAGCCAGTGTTTTACCACTGCAGGGTGTGGAGCTGACTCCAGCTGTTTGGGAGCATAAATGTTTGATGCTGAAGTTGTGTAGCCTTTGGAATGTTTTCACTACTTGAACGTGGTGGGAAGTGTTGGATGGGATACACAAACACCTCTGCTGGATCAATATTTTGTGTATCTAGTCTGTGCTATATAGAGGCTGTAACTGAAGTGATTCACTTTGCACAGCAGAGTTGGAACATGCCCACAAAATGCTTTTGCAGAACACACAGAGACTCATAGAGAAGAACATTTTTTTTCCCCAGTGCATTGCAGCAGGGAGATGTATTTTGTTCTGATTCATCAGTCTTTTCTTTCTATTTCATATTTGAATTCTGAGGTGTGCAAGTTGAAACTGCCACCTAGAGCAGAACTTGAGTTTGATATTGCACATGTACATAGGTTGGTGGTTGTAGGGGGTCTTTATAGCATCATAAAATGGTATAATATGGGGTTTTTTTCAATAATAAGCATGTTATAACAATGTTTGTAGGCTTCCTACTCTTCCTTCTTTTGTTGTACCACCAGATGAAAGGCTGATGTGGTAAATTATGGAAAACAGAGTGATGTATGTGCCCCCTTGAGGATTTTTACCTGCTGGAAATGAGAGTTTGATCTTACAATCAATTTATTCTCTGTAGATTGTGGCCATCTTCTGGAAAACTTCTCCAGATGTAATCTGGTTCATCTTTTGGTTAACATGCAGAACTGGATTGATGATGGCACCTAATTTTTAGCTCACAGGGTTTCTTTCCTGTGCTTTGCCCTTTCATAGCTGTTAGCTGAGCTGCTGTCACTTTGCTTTCTTGGACCTCAGCCTGAGCACTTGGTGCTTTATTGCTCAGCCCTCACACACTTCCCAGGGGAAAAAAACCATCACCAGAATTATTTCTATTTCTTCCTTCATTGTATATATCAAATTGTGGCTTTCTTTGGAAGATTGTTTTCTGCAGAACTCCCTGCCACATTCCCTCTACTTCCCTAGAGATGTTTAATTAGAATTTGGTGTTACAGTTTAAAATAAACCTACCTTCCTTTGTTCCTTACAGGACTGGCTAGTTTTCCTCATTATCATGGAGCAGAGCTAATGAATAAAGATATTTTAAAAAGTTAGCCCCAAACTTCAGCCTTGCAGAATGGGATGTCTGGGTAACTGTTAGTGACGTACCTTATCTTCTGCTTTATTTTTAGATGCTCTTCTACAACGGGTAGCAGAATTGGAAAAGGTCAATGCAGAATTTCTGCGCACAAAGCAGCAACTTGAGCAAGAATTTAATCAAAAGAGAGCAAAATTTAAGGAGTTATACCTGGCTAAGGAAGGTAAGTTCTTAGTTCTCTGAATTATTCTAAAATTTATTGAACTTCATCTTCAATAATCACTGTATGAAGCATAGTCTTTTAGACAGTTGTAATAAGAATGTAAGAGATTCAATAGATGACTACTGAGCATTCTAGAATGAACTTTGGAATTAAATTTAAAGATTTGCCTCATGGAAAGGAGCAAAAGCAACTTGATGTCCATGCAGAAATACCACTAGTGAGTTTTAATACTGATTTCCTGAATTCAGGGTGTGCTCTCTGAGCAGGAGCTGATCTACTAAATGGGAAGACATAGCCTGGATGCTGTGCTGTTTCTATTCTGTGGCCTTTTTTTTATGTAGCATTTATTTGTCTTAAATTTCCATCTGAGGTAGGCTGTAAGCAGGCAAACATTATAAAAGTTTTAATAACAGCCAAGGGCATCTATTTCAATAACAAAATTGATAGGAAAATTTAAATCATATGAGCTCAAATATCTGATGAAGGATCAGAGAGTAGAGATAGCTGTTCTGAGAGCCAGATTGATTTATCTAATTCTGATGATTTTCCTGTCTTTAACATATGAAAGCAGAGCCAAAACATAATGCATTAGGACTGCAGCTGCTGTATAAGCTTATGAGAGCAGAAATACAACAGGCATAATGAAGATTGGATCATACAGCAAGCCTATTTACTTGTGTTTCTAAGGCTGGATGAAAGGAAGTTTAAGATACAAGACACTACTGATGAGACCAGCAATAATTCTCCCATTTTGGTACAGTCAAAAAATACAAAATAAATTGTGATAGGGGAAGAAAAAACACCCCAACTTTCACAGCTACTGAAGTGAAAGGACACCAGAGGAGAATATACAAGCAATTACTATTCTTTTTTTACCTCCCACCCCAAAGTTCTCCCCCTCCCTGTCTCCAAGACCCTCTCCTAAACATTCATTGGGACTGTTGGGACCCATCTTTAATACTGTCATTTGAAAACTAAGAATATTAATGCCACAAAGTCTTGGTTTTTTTACACAAGGATTAATGACCTTTTAAGTATTTGATTAGCTCTGGGTTCTATATTCTCTGTCAGGATGAGAGCACCAGGATTGATTCAGCTTTTTGGCCCTGAGGGAATTACATGGATATAGCTTGGTGTTGGTTGTGTGCTGGCCAGATGTTTCTGCTAAAAGGGATTGCCATTGAAGCAGGCTATGTGGGCATAAAATACATATTTTATGTTAGTGCTTTTGGAATTAATTATGTAATATATGTCTTCCAGAGCTATTTCAGATTAGCTGAGAACTCAGGAGAATAATATGAAGTTAGTTTAATTTCTGTTTATATTTGCAACAATTAGAGAAATAGTGGCTGTACCATTGAATGTATCCCTTTTTTTTGTAGAAGCTCAGTTTTACCAAAGTCTTTGGTAAAGAGCAAATTAGGCTGTGTATTTTTCTTTTCTCCAAAATGGTCACAGAGCATTTCTGTTCAAGAAATAGGAAGTGTTCCATCCAAACTGAGAACCAAGTTGTTCCCAGAAATGGGGGGAAAACTGTTTTCCAGTCTGTTCATGCCTTTTCCAGATTCATTACCAGAGTGAGTTAAATAGTAAGAACTGATGAAAAGCACAGTATATTGATCCTAGTTATATCTAGTGTCTGCTTTGTGTCTGCATCCATAAGATGCTTTAATAAAAGGCAAGGGCAAGCAAAGTCAAGAAAAAGCATTCCCTGAAGAGACCTGCCAACATTTGTTCAGTCATTACAGGTAGATGTTTTAATACCAGCACTCCCTTCGCTCCCTTCTGCTCTTTGCCATAGCAACAGGGGCTACCCTTCAGGTTGAACTCATGAATGCAGCTAAATGTGTGCAATGCTCCTTTCAGAGGACCTGAAAAGGCAGAATGCAGTGCTGCAGGCAGCCCAGGATGACCTGGGCCAGCTGCGCACGCAGCTGATGGAGGCCCACGCTGAGATGGAGAACATCAAGGCCATCGCCACCGTGTCAGAGACCACCAAGCAGGAGGCCATCGATGAGGTCAAGAGGCAGTGGCAAGAAGAAGTGGCTTCCCTCCAGGCCATCATGAAAGGTAACAGCCAGGCAAGCTGTGCTGAGATCGGCCACCCTGATTTTATAAGGATTTGTGCCTGCTCTTCCTCAGAGTATGGGTAATTGGTATGGCTTGGGAAAGCTGCAGAAGGGCTGGATGAAGTGCAGTTCTCAGGGTTGTGAAAAGGAGCTTGATGGGTTTTTTATTGTCAGCTTGAGGACAGAATTTAGAATTCATGGCCATGGGAACCTCATGTATATGCAAAGCTTTTTTGTGGGACTATGAATGTGTTACTTCATCCTTCCACAAAGATAAGTATGATGCCTGTAATTTGACAAGTCTGCAAACAGCTTTAAGCTGCCAGCATGATTCTCTTTTTTCCTTCTGTGTGAACACAGTTCTGCTCTCACACAGTCAAGTGTCCCTCCAGTACTCACATGGGCCTTCCCCCAGGGTGTTGACTGCACATGCTGCTCTCTCAGTCCTGGGTGGTTTTTTTTTAATAGTTCTCATCTATTCCTTGTTATATTTGCACATTGCACAGCTGTTGACATTTCTGATACAAAGGAAATGAACACAAGGATATGGACTGGGAACAGACTATTGCCACAAATGTGTTTTCTTAAAGGTTCACAGACAGGATCACACTACCCTGAGCCTAGAGCCTGTCAGCTGTGGGCAGTTTTTCCATCACCTCATTGTGCTTTTCACCCAGAACAGACAAACCTTCATGTATATTGAGCACACAAATGTCTGTTTATTTATGATCTACACAGATACATGAGCCTAGATGAGGGCTCAGCTGTGCCAGCTGCTGTCCCTGTGTAAACAGGCAGCTCCTGAGCTGAGATGGGTGGTGTGAATCCTGGGGAAATGGAAACTATGAGAAGTTTGAGTTTCTTTGCATTTTGGAGTACCTTTTTAAGGCTCTAGTAATTTGTTTCAATGATGTACTTGTGTGCTGCTAAACAGGATATTAGTCATGTACATTACCTTGAAATTAGGAATTGCACAGTTTTGGGGGATTGTTTCTCTCTGCTCTGTTGATAGTACTAATTGAAATTTAGTTTCAGTTGTTTTACTTATGTATTTGAGTTTTGGGGCAGGAGTCTGAGGGAAGGCAGAGTTGTCCTAGTTTTGATTAATTATAGTAAATCATTGAGTGGTTGGAGATGGACTTCCTAAAGCCCTGTTCTTTAACTTACATTGAAAAGAAGTTTTGAAAATGCTGTTTTCTAGAGACTGTCCGTGACTATGAGCTGCAGTTTCACCACAGGATGGAGCAGGAGCGAGCTCAGTGGAGCCAGTACCGCGAGAACATGGAGCGGGAAATTGCAGAGCTCAGGAGGAGACTGTCAGAGGGCCAGGAGGAGGAAAACCTGGAAAATGAAATGAAAAAGGTACTTTGGAAAGGAGTTCCTCAGTTTCTGTTTGAGGGTAGGCCCCTGGGGTCAGGCAGGGGTTCATTGCTATGGCTGCTGTAATTCCTCAGCAGTTCACAGAGCCTGGTGCTGCCAGCCTTTGTTCATGGAAGTCATCATGACCTAATCCATTTAAAGCCTTAAAAGCTTTGTTCCTAATTATGTGCATTCAGTGAGAGAATTGCACCTGAGAAGATGGTAAAGTTTAGCCTTCAGCTTGTAAAAACAGGCAGCCTTGTCAAGGCACTTGTCATGATGTCAAATGAGCTCAAGTAAAACCACCTGTAGATTTTTCTGGGTTGGCTGCAGTTTTATAAAGTTTTCTTTACTCTTCTTTACTTTTGCTTCTTTTTCCAGCTCTTAAAAACTTAAAGTGCCCATTAAAATCTCAGAATATCTAAGCTGTCTTTCCTCTTTCTCTAAAGAATGTTTGTGCATCCTCTTTCTCTAAGCCATGTTTGTGCATCACGGTTCTGCTGCCTCCCTATGAAGTACAGAACCTTGCTGTCACAAAACAACAGGCTCTAGGTGGTGAAAAATAATTGCTCTGGAGTATGGACAGATATTGTTGTAGTTATTCAAAGATCTGACACTAAGAAAAGTTCATAGATGAAGTAGATTGAAGTGCCTTGTCTTGAGTTTGAATTTTCTTTTTATTTTTTGTTGAGGTTGAAAATTTAATGTGTTTCAGACAGGAAGGAAATTGAACCTGTCATGATAGATCAGTGCTTTATAAAAATCTTTGTGTATCTTATTATAATAACTTGAATTTTCATGAATTTCTCATCTCAGCAGGCTTACCTTAGTCTTCAAGGTGTTCTAACACAAATTTAAAGTAGTGACTGAAATTCAATAAAGTAGGTTAACACCTGGTAATCTGCCACATCACTGCCTGTCCCTGTTCCTGCTTGCTGTCTGCAGAAGAAATGCAGTATGGAATACCACAAGCATTCCACCTGAGAAACATTTTAGCGATTTTTACAGTGTTGTAGCAAGCAATCAGTGTTAGTGTTGCAAAAAGGAATTCTTTTTCTGAGACTTAGGAAGAGATTCCTGACTATTGCTAGTTGTAGTTGCATTATTGCTGTGGGACTGCTCTTCATGGAGCCCTGATTTCAAAGGTAAAAGTCAGGATAAAGCCTGTTCTAATCCCACTGCCATTGTAAGACATTTACTGTTTTTAAGAAAAGGTTTTAGTCTTAAGGACAAAAAGACTTTGGTTGAAACTGAATGGATGTTCAAAACTGGATCAGTGAGTCTTGTAGAAACAACCCAGAAGATGCAGAGTTCACAATGTAAACGTTCTGGCACTGCACTCCCAACTACCTGCCAATGAGCACTTCCAGAGAACAATCTCTTTCAACTGATTCATATTTTTAATCTGAAATTACTGATTGTGTAAGTTGAAATTGCAAGCTGCTGACATGACAGCACAGCTCACCTAAACTCAGTGGCTTCAGCAGAGAAGTCCAGCTTAGCAGATAAATAGCATTTTCAACTATAGTTCTTTAAAAGGGAATTAAATATCCCTAAAGGAAAAGGTGATCAGTTTATCAATCTCTGGTAATAGGAGTTTGGAAAGCTTTCTAGCCTGTAAATCAGAGGAACATGTACCTTATGTAATAGGAGGGGGAGGGGGAAATCTGGTTTTCAAGAGTGCAGCTTGAAATAATTGCTTAAACTGCTTTGCATGAGGTTTTAATCTTCTTTGTTATTATTAAACCTGTGAGGTTTTTCCTCAAGGAGACTAAGAATTAGATCAAAATTAGGATGAGGACATTCAATTTTACCTAAAAACAAACAAGCAAATCCCAAGCCCATAAAAAGGTTTGCTTGGGCAGCAAAATAATGAATATTCATGTGTCAGCAGCCAGTGTGAAAAGAGGAACTTTTCCTGATCACTTGGGATGTGTTATTTGAAGACTTGTGATCAATTCCTCATGCAAAATGGCATTTGCAGCCAGCAATGCTTATACTCCATCTTTATGTGTTCTTTTGTCAGAAAGAGCTTGTCTGGTGGAACACATGCTCTTGTTTGCTTCTCCATGTAAATACATTTCAGGCTGCAAATTGCTAATTTCTGTGGAGAATTTGTCTGTTCTGTGATTTTGTATCATAAACCAATGATTTCTAAGAAATCATTTTCTAAGAAAACCTTGCAACTTTATCTTCCTAATCTCCCTTTCCAACTCAAAAAAGGTGGATACCTTGACCTAATGATTAACATGCTCACCTAGTGATTAATCTTTCAGAAAACTTGGCAGTGATTTATAAAAATCTGTTTTCCTGTTGAGTTGTAGTACCAGATAGGTCTGGGGTTTTTTTGTTTTCATAGCAGCTAAAAGCAATCTAGCACAGCAGCTTGTACTTCCCTGCTGGGGAATGACTGAGCTGCCTCTGGACATGGGGATGAGTTGTGCCCAAACTTTGGCCACTGGCAAAATATGACTTGGGGTTTTTTTTGGGTTTTTTTTTTTTTTTTAAGTCAGACCTCATTTTCTGTTCAGGAAAGGATCTGTTTTGCTCTTGGAGCTGTGATGAATATAAATATTCTTCTTAGCACAGTTGTGTCAAACTCTGAGTAGCAGAAGTCTGCAGAGCAGGTATTTTGTGTACAGAGAGAGCAGCAAAGTACAAAGCTCCTCTTAGGAATTGTGCTTATTAGTCAGGAGAGGGGAAACTGGAAAGGAAGAGTAATCAGATTTCTGTGACAGAGTTGGCCATAAAATCTGATATACAGTAAGCTATTTTTGTTGGTAATGGTGAAGAACAGTGGGATAAATTTAGAGAAGTTTTAAATGGTTTAGTCTCGCTTTAAAAAAAAAAATTCTTCAAATTGTGTCTGTGTGTTCCACTTGTCTCATTTTTAAGGAACAAGCTCAGGTATGATGTTACCTGGGATTTCTCCAGCCAGATGTTTGTTCCTCTGAAAATGCCTTGGACTCATTTTTAGCATTAGCTCTCCATGGAGTCATTTTGCTGCTGTGGTCTGCAGGTCCCTCAGTGTGTTCTGCAGCCCCTGTGCTGGGGGAAGCAGGTTTGGCTGGGGCAGAAGTGGTTTGGGTGCTTGGTTTTTGGTTAAGGAATGAGTAAAGATGAGCTGATCACATGTAAAACTGTGGCAGTTGACAGCCAAGTTAAGTTTAATAAAAAGTCAAAAGGAAATAAATATTTTAAGGATCACACCTCTGTAAGAGTCTGAATAACACCTCTTAGCACAGGAAATTTGGTGCTGTGGCACCTCTTGCCACACGTGACAGTATCTTTAAGTGGCATTTTTCAACACAACAGATATTCTCCTTTTAATAAAAGGTTCAGTGGAGCTTTAACCTCGATTTTGGAGTCTCAGTAATTCTGCTTTATGTCCAGAGCAGACCCAGGGCCCAGCACTGCTTTTGATAGCAGAGAGAGGCTGTTGGAGTGTTTAGCTCAAGATCACACTGACCTTTAATAGGGATCCTTACAATATGTTGCAACCACAGTGTCAAACTGCAGCTCTGTTTACCAAGCAGTTAAAGCTGGAGTAATTTTTCTGTATGTGAAATGTGATACAGTTTTGTCTTTCCAGTTGTTCACAGTCTGGTTTTGCTTTCAGAGAACTTTCTGACTGTTTCTCTGAACTGCTTGGCTCCTACACAGGCGCATTTGTTGCTCTGTATTCTGTGGTGAGCCATGTGAAACCAGGCTGGCAGTGAAATATTGCTGCAGTTATCCTGAATAATTAGAAAAGAATGTTCAATTCATTCTATGAAATGAATAGAACTGATATGATAAATGAAATATAAAGCAATGCCTGAAGTGGAACTCCTGCTCCCATTTGTTTGAAAAATGTGACTGTTGAGTTGCTGGCTGCAAGCACCAGGGTCTGGGTGTGTATGACAGTCACATGTCCCTGGTATTGAATTCACTGCCAAGTGACATCCCTTGCTTTCCTCACAGCTTTTATTGGTACTTCAGCAGTGACAAATGTAGCAGAAATAAATTAAATGTAAAGACATTTAATTTAGTGTTGTCTTCACAATTTTCTGTAAAGCTTAAAAATTGCAGTGCTTATATAATTGACAGGTATTGCAATAACATTTTATTTTGTCTATTAATTTTTAGTTAGAAAGCTTCAGTAATTAAAAATATTTTCTATTTCTCTTCCTGAAAGTTTTTCTCAGAGTACAGTTGTCAATAAGCTCACCAGAAATTGAAAGTCAAATGAGTAACCTCTAAAACCTGCATTCTGGTCTAGTTTCAAAACCAGACATGAGTGTTATCATCTACTATTATCATTTACTGTCTGTCTTTGCTGATGAGGTTATGGAAGGTGGCATCTTTTGAAACTCCAGCTTTGGGGCACAGTTCCCTGCCCTCCCTCCCCTGCTGAGTTCTTCCAGTAGAAGACAGAGAACAGCTGAGCTTTCTGAGCCTCTTGCACAAAGCCAGCCCAAATTAGAATGCTGGAATTCTCTGTGCCTTGGAGAGTTTCACTGCAGCGAGTATTTGAGTGTTCTGCTGGCTCCTGGGGAGGCTGTGGGAGCTGCTCCTTTCACTTGGAAAGTCTGCAGTGCATCCCTGAAGGAAAGGCAGAGCATTTAAGAAATGGGGATGTCAGGGCCACACATTAATGTGCAGTTCTGGTTTTGAACCCTGAATGCTATGTCTCATCTTAATTCTTGCTATTTGTACCTGATTTTCCCTTTTTTTTCCCCCTTTCCTTGAAATAATCCTCTAATTCTGCTGCTCTTTGATCTTCTCAGAGCTGCTTTTTGAAAGAAATCATGGGATAAATTGTCTATATATAGTTTGAAATATTCAGTACAGTAACACCAAAACCTGATGCTCCATCAGTAGTAATGTAAAGTCAAAAAATGATCTTCTAAAAGAGAACTGAGCTACACTGGGCATTACTGTGCAGTTCCATTTACTTTTAGCTTTTTGAGTAAGCAACTGCATGATCAGTACCTCATCATGCACTTATTTTGGGTTTTTTCATATGTGCTATGTGGCAGCAGGTTGTGGGACAGTTTGGCCTTCAATAAAGGAAAAGTGCACATTGTTTTAAATGCTTGATCCATACATTTTCTCCCAGGCATCAAGAGTGATAGATTTGCTAACATTCTCTTTTAAAACAGATACTTGTGGTTTAACCCATACATAGATTTAAAATTTAGTTGCCTTCTGTGAATGGAGTAATATCAGCTCATTGTCACAGACATGGCTGCTGAACTAAATAAATAGCAGTAAGATGAGCACTGAAAGTGGAAGTTTAGTCAGCTTTTTTTGTTGATGTAGAGATTTTCTCCAAATGTCTCCAGTAATGGGAACTGTTGTGAAATTCTGATGTTGCATTATAATTTTTTGTCTGAACTTCAGGCTCAGGAAGATGCTGAGAAGCTGCGCTCAGTTGTGATGCCCATGGAGAAAGAGATTGCAGCCCTAAAGGAGAAACTGGCAGAAGCTGAAGAAAAAATAAAAGCAGCATCAGAGGTGAGGTGGAGCTCTAACTGGATCCTGATTTATATCTTGCAGCATGCTAGCTTGATGCAGACAAGTAAAATTTTATAAGAGAGGAAAAGGTGTCTTGGGAAACTCTTCATGCCCTTCTTGTCTCTTGGAGCTCAAATATCATATTTGGCCTAAATATATTTTTGCATCTTTTTGTTTTGAGAGTTGCACTATGTGTGTGTGATCTGGGTTTAGAAAAAATTGCACAGCTCCAGGTCTACTAATAATAGAAAAAGCTCTAGAAAAATATCTGCTTTGCTCTTCTCCCAGCCACCTGGCCTCTGGGTTATTGGCACACTTGGAGCCACGGAGTCAGACTTTGCCATTTGAAAGGCTTAAAGGGCAGCAGATGGAAGGTTTGGTGTCCTAGGGCAGGAAAGCTGTCCCCACCCTCCGTGGCAGGCACAGCCCAAGGCTGTCCTGAGCCCTGCCTTGGCAGTCAGTGTGTCCCATATGAACAGCAGCTCTCTGCAGCCACTTAGGAATTGCCTGAGGGCTTTGGTTTTCTCTGAGATAAAACCTCCTGTGATTTCTGACTCAGCAAACTGTAAAACTGAATAGTGCCATAAAGAAATCTTTCAATTTGTTCCTTGTTCCAAGATGGAATCCATTTCTCCAGGCATCAAGTCTGACAGGTATTTATGTAGCTCTGTCTTAGAAGGTTCTGACTGGAGATTCTGCAGGACACTTTGTTAGCTCTGATATTAAAAAAAACAAACTAAACAAAACACCAAAACAAAAAACACACAAGAAGAAAGAAGTCCAAATATATTTCTTCAGTATTTCTTGATATAGTTGCTTTTTGTTGATAGATTTTCCTTCCTTTTTGCAACAGTCGTTCATGAGTTGGAAAGTTTCTTTTCTTGTCTGTCCCCAAGTTTCTCTCTTCTTAAGCTTACTTCAAGCTTGCCTCTTTAATTTTTTTCTGACTATTATGACTGCTCTGTTTTGAATTAATGAGTTCTTAGCTTATCAGCATTTATCAGTTATTTAGATCCTGGCTATCACCACTGATTACTTCACTGTCTGCTTTCCTGAGATATTTCCCTTTTCACCATCTGTGCTCAGTGCTGCTGTTGTGATCCAGCTGCTATAACTGTGATACACTGATAGGTTTGACTTAGAATTTTAATGAGTAACTCATTCACAAGTAAATAAATACAAGCCCTGCTTACAGACTAGTAGTTGAATATTTGGGATTTCTGCAAATAAACTGGTCCTTCAGCACCTGTACATTACCTGAACAGGCAGCACTATGACTTCTAACAAGAAGGAAATGCCTGAGAGTGTTCCCCCACTGAGCTGGTTATTTTTTATTCAGGTTAAAGAACTGAACCATTATTTAGAAGCTGAGAAGTCGTGTAGGACAGACTTGGAGATGTATGTGGCTGTTCTCAACACACAAAAATCAGTCCTGCAAGAAGATGCAGAGAAGCTGAGGAAGGAGCTGCATGAAGGTACCCACCTAACAATAGTCCTTTGACTCCCTCCACTGAGGATGCAAAACCCAGTGGAGCTGGGAATTCTTTTATCATTTCTTACTTGAACTTGATGAAAAGAAACTGGGAGATGGAAGCAGGACTTTTAAATGTGAAAGGCCATAAAATGTTTGTATAAGAATCGAATGTGGAATTCCCTTATGTCAGAAAAACAGCAGTGTCATTCATTCCCTCAAGGCTTTTTGTTGAATATCTGCTAAGCTTTTAAAGCATTGCAAGCTTCATTCTTGCTGAAGTGATTTTAGGTGTGTATTGTATTTGTGCATAATTATGAGCATTATTTCCATAATGTATAGACCTGGCTCCCTGAGGTGTGGCAGTGCTGAGTGTGGAAATGTCCCTGTAGGGCACCACAGCCCAGGGTCTGCAGAGGAGTGGAAACCAGGACCTGCTGCTGAAGTAAATAGGGATGTAGAAGACAATTTTCTGAACCTAGCACTAAAAAACCCCAAAACTGTTAGAATTCATGAATGAAGTTGAGGCTTGAGTCTTCTCCCTGGGAAATCTTGAACTGTCAGTAATATATCCCTAATCACAAGCAAAGTTTGGAAATTAAGAAAATGGTGTCTGAAATAAGACATTATTAACCTAAATAGTTGTTGAACAAAGCCTGACTGTTCTTAATTAGACCAATAATTACTTTTATTCCTGAAAATGCTTCTCTTTGGAAAAGATATTTAAACACTTGTGGTTCAGAAGAATTTTTTCTCTGCTTGCATAGTTTGCCATCTGCTAGAGCAAGAGAGGCAGCAGCACAACCAGCTGAAACACACGTGGCAGAAAGCCAATGACCAGTTCCTGGAGTCCCAGAGGCTGCTGATGAGGGACATGCAGAGGATGGAAATTGTGCTCACCTCAGAGCAGCTCCGGCAGGTGGAGGAGCTGAAAAAAAAGGATCAGGTTACCTGCTGCTTTTCTCTTCTTGCTTTTATTTTTGGTTTTTAATACTGTAGGTTTGCTGTGGTGTAACAGGCATGGAAATCACATGTTGGGTGTAAGTGTGGTAATAGCTCAAAAAATGAGAACTGGCAGTTTGAACTGAAATCTCCCCTTGAGTGACAGCTGGCAGTTAGAACAGACCCCATTTGAACAAGTATTTTAATAGTGGTGTATATAGGGACTCTAATGTTGGCAATAGTTAAATGAAAATGTAAAAATATCCAGAAATTACTCTTGGAGGAAGAAATAGTCATCTGTGATGCAAAATGTCTGGGTTAAGGATGTCAGCAAGTTTCACTTCTTTCTAGGTTTTTTCAGCCTTCCAGTACATATTCTAAGCATAAATTAGGACTTTCATTTTAAATTAACTTACACAAGTGATTGTACATATTTATGACTTAGTGATTTATTAGGGTTTTTCTTGATTCCTTATATTCCATCATTTAGTGATCAAGGCACTTCCTGTTTCACTTTTTTTTTAATGTTCATGCTTGTGTAATGGCTGCTAATGGGTCTTTTGGGGGTGTAGATATGTTATGTATTTATAGTCTATACAATAGCCAGTGTAACAGCTAGTTTTGTTAATTGCTAATCTTTATAATTAGAATTTTAAACTAAGTAATATGCTTTTTGAATAAAATCATTCTAGGACATGAATCAGCCACCAAACGTGCAAAGTTCTCACTTCAGTCAGTTTGGATGCCTTGTGAAATGAACACTGTATTTATTAACTAAATGAATATTTATGTGAAAACCACTGGGTTTTAACCAAAATAATCCTTTTCAGTGTCTTCTTTGTAGCTTAGTTTATCATGAAAGCTGATGTCATGACTATTATGGTGAAATTGAATCCCATTTTCTGTGTATGCTCTGTTGACCACTGATTTTTAGGAAGAAGATGATCAGCAAAGGCTTAGCAAGAGAAAGGAAGAGAAGCAAAAAGATTCAGATGATGAAACAAAGGCTTCATGTTCTCTGGCCCCTGAAGAAACCCTTACCCAGCTCTCTAATGAAGAGGTAAAACAATTGAATCTTTTACTTGTGCTTGGGCATTCCTCAGGGTGTTCACTGCAAATACAAATGCAAAGTTACAGCCCTCTATTCTCTGTAGCTTCTAATCATATTAAGCAGTAAAAATCCACAGAGTTGCAGTTGAATGTATAAATCCTAATTAGGATTGGAAGACAATAGTGCACCATCCTGAGAGGTGCCATTAAAAATGGTAATTTACATTTTGCATTCTGGAGGTTAACTGCTGGTAGGTCCTCCTGGGATTTCTAAGCACGTTCTAACACACCTAAATGTTCAGGATTAAGCCAATTATATTTGAACATTCAACAAGAGTGTTGTAGCTACTTTGCTAATCAAATTGTTGAATTCTGTACTTAGCCTTTCTTAGGGTCCATTTTGGTTTTGTGAGTCAAATGAAGGAAAAATTAATAAAAGCCCACAAATATTTTGTGCAATAGGAGCTTATTTAATCTTCAAGAGACTTGAGTGAGCCAGTGTTTTGCCTGGTTTTTTTATCACTTTTGAAGGGAAAAAGGTATATACTTTAATATATGTATTCTGAAGTATTTTTTTTATTTTTATCAAGGATTTATAACAGTTCAGAATGCAGAAAGACATTCAGAATCATGAGATCTAAATGTAGCTGAGATCTAGTTCTACCCTTTAGCCTATATTCACTTTCTGTTTCAAATACCCTTTGTATCTTCCATGTCCAGACATGCAAATGAGGCACACTGGTGAGGAACAAAAAATGTATATGCTGATGTTTTCTTTAATCTCAGTTCATAGCATATTCTTTAGTCCATCATTCCCAACACTTATTTGCTTCTAAGATTTATACATCCTGGAAAATTTATATTTTGAGGAGCATAATTTTCAGAGTGGTTTGGGTTTGTATATGTGTTTGGTTTTGTTATTTATGACCTTTTTAGCTGTTCAGAATGTGTTTTATATGTTGTAATCAGTCATTCATCTGTTCTTACAACTTGTTGTAATTTGTTATAGCTTCTAAGATCCTCTCTCTTGGGCAGTTTGCAATACAAACAGATGATTTGTTAATATTGTTTTGGTTATCACAGAACAGCTGTAGCCTGAAAATGCATTTTTATGTAAGTCTGTATTCCCTTGACTTTTTTATTATGAACTTGTATATATACATGCAAATAGAACTATTCCACCTAAAAATGATTAAAACAAGGTATTTACAACAGTAATAAAACAGTAGTACATTATATATACATTCTATATTATATATATATATATTATAGGTTACAAGCACTTATATGAAGTGCCAGCAGCCTGCTGGTCTCTGGACCTATTTCAGAAATGATAATTTTTCTCAAGAGCCTGGTTCCAGTGTTACTTCCTTGTGTCTAATGGCAAAGCAGAAGTGCATAATATTTTGGAAGGTATTTTGAAAGCAGTCATGTGCTTTTTAAATAAAGCATTACTGCTCTCTTTTCAGTGCTACAAAAAACAAAAATAGATTGAGAGGCTCCATGTGCCTGATACACATCACAGGACAATTTGTGTGGCTTTTTGTGCTGGCATTCCCCAGGATACCTTTGGGTCTAAGCCCAGCCTTTTCCCTTTTCTTTTTTTAATGTACAAATAACATTGTGAAGAAAATGTTTTGGTATTTTGTTAGACACACAAAGCAGAAGAGAAAAATAGAAGAACAACATATACTTATCGATATAGAGTAGATTATAAGTATATTTTTCTCTGTTTATTTTTGTGTTAATGGAAAGTGTTTTGTTTTATGAAAAACTTCTGAATTTCCTTTTGGAAGTGGAGTATTTGCCTTCTGTTGTGTAGACTATGGTTATAGAGGAAATGTTGCAAGTACATTTGTCTCAAATATTGGAAGATGGAAGGTGACTGTGTCCTTGCTTGTCTGGCAGGAAGGTAGTCTTACAGAAGCACTCTGTTAAAAGAAGACTTTTTAAACTTGTTTTATTTGTTTTTGAATTTTAACTGGTTCATTTCAGTTCTCTGTCCCTTCTTCTTTGACCTTAAACTTAAAAAGCAAATGTTCTTGCCAAAGAAATTTAATCTTGCCTTTGCCATGCCTTGTTATTGGTGTCCAGCATTGCTCCTGTACCACTAAAATCTAGTAAATATTTGTTTTATTCCTTGATTTTCAATTCCAGGTGCATGTGAACAGCACCCATGGCTCAGTCCATTCCCTGGATGCAGACTTGCTTCTTTCCTCTGGCGAATCCTTCAATAAACCAGACACTGATATGTTTAAAGATGGACTTAGGAGAGCACAGTCAACAGACAGTCTGGGCACATCTGGATCCTTACAGTCCAAAGCTTTAGGGTACAACAACAAAGCAAAATCTGCTGGGAACCTGGATGAGTCAGATTTTGGACCACTTGTTGGAGCAGATTCAGTGTCTGAGAACTTTGATACGGCTTCCCTTGGATCCCTGCAAATGCCCAGCGGGTTCATGTTGACCAAAGATCAGGAAAAAGCAATCAAAGCAATGACACCAGAGCAAGAAGAGACTGCTTCCCTGCTCTCCAGTGTCACCCAGGGCGTGGAGAGTGCTTATGTGTCCCCCAGCGGGTACCGCCTGGTCAGCGAGACAGAGTGGAACCTGCTGCAGAAGGAGGTGAGTCCCCCTGCCCTGCTCCTCCTCCTCCTCCTGGGCTCTGCCAGAGCCAGCTGGGGAAGGAACAGCTCACATCCAGGGCAGATGTTCACTCTCCCTCTTGGAATGCTTCTGTGGGTGAAACACATCCAGTATAAGGTGGATGAGCTGCCCCTGGGACAGGCAGCTTTACTAAACACAAGGTGCTTTGGATTTTGAGGAGGTGACTGTGGAACTCAGTATTGCCTGAGAGGGGGGAAAAAGGTGGGAGAACTTCAGGAGAAAATGGAAAGTTGAGGAAAGGGCATTATAGTAGAGCTGGGGCTGAGTAGAAGGCAGACAGGAGCAGAAGCAGCAGAGCTGGGGGTGCTGCTCTGTGTGCTGGGGGGGTTTGCTGAGGGCTGTGCACTTTGGAAATGAGCAGCCAAACTATACCCAAGTGGAGTATGTATAGTTTGGCTGCTCATATATGTATATATATACTATATATATATGTACACTATAGTATATAGTGTATGTATATATACATATATGCATATACATATATATATATATATACACATACACTATACACAGAGTACCCCAGAGAGGCTCCAGGAAATTGCTGGGGACTTGCATCATCACAAACCCATTTCTGAGAGCAGCAAGCAGCAGATTAGACTGACCCCTGGCCCAGTTGCTCTGTGGATGACCAAGGAAATTGTTGCTTCTGGGTGTTCTGCCTGTCAGTTTTTCAGCAGCTTTATATGATGCCAGTTCAAAGCTTGTATTTGGTTTTTTGCTGAACAGTGGAGTATTTGGGGTTTCGTGTCGTTTTTCTCTCAGAGGAAGAGAGGTCAAAGAGCAACACTTTAGGGAGGTGAAAAGGTGGGGGGAGATAATAATCCATACTGGGTCAAAAGGGAGACAAGATGGGAATAAAAAAAAATGTAGTGAAGGAGAAAAGGCCAGATGAAGGGCAGATGAAATGAAGAACTACTGATTTTTTTTTCTCAATTTGTTGAAATTTAACTTAGGAGGTCTCTCCAAAACTGTTGTAAAGTTACTTTGTTTTTGTTGTTGTTTTCCTACTGATTTGCCATATCTGGAGAAATTACAACATCCTGAGCTCAGAGCTGAGTTAGATCCTTACTCTTGAGTGTTCTCTTGCCCTGTTGACATTTTGGTGACACTTCAGCCCTGTCTCAGCATCCAGAACAGAAATGCAGCTTCCCACATGTTCTGGAGGCAGGAGCACACACTGGGGTGTGAATGCCTCTTGCTGTGGGTTGGACATGGAGCAGCAAAGACAAACACAGATTCAGCTCCAACTTGACTTGCAGCTGGAACTTTGATAAAACTTCCATTTATCCCTTTGTCCAAAACCACTGCAGTTCCAGCAGGACAGCAGGTTTACTCTTGCTTTCCCTGCTGCCCTCCCCAACAACTATTTTCTCCTCTCCTGTTTGGTTTCTGTTTGTCAGAAGAGCACAGCAGTGACTTGATGAACTCTTTGTGTTTTGGCTTTTTGTGCTAATGGTGGGACCCATGGCAGGAAAAGCTGAAATCTCCCAGCTGATTTGAGTTATCCTTCACTTGTAGAGCAACTCAATCCTGCCTTTACATAATTCTGCCACTCTTTTGTCTGCAATGCTTTGTGGCCACACCACACCTGAGTGTGTGGAGCATCCCTGCACTCCCTGGGGACTCCCCTGGCTCAGGGCAGGTGCTGACTCTGTGTCCTGCAGGTGCAGAATGCAGGGAACAAGCTGGGCAGGCGCTGTGACATGTGCTCCAATTATGAGAAGCAGTTGCAAGGGATCCAGATCCAAGAGGCTGAGACCAGAGACCAGGTGGGAATTCTCTCATTGCTTTAGCCAGGCTTATGCAGCTTTTTGAACTACTAAGGGTTCTGTTTTATTCATTGGTTTTAATTGACCAATATCAACATACTGGATAACCTGACATAACTTGATTTGTTATTTATGTGTGGTCAAGTTCATGAATTTCTTAGGGATTCACCTTGAAGAACCCTTTATTTGATGCTGTAAGGCCATGCACTAGTGTTCTATAAAAAGTATTATGCCCATGCTGAAGTCAGTATCTTTAATAATTTATATTTTAAAATGCTTGTCATGCATTAAATTCTATTATCTTTGATACTGTAAGATCTGTTAACAGAAAAGGACCTCATCCTAGCAGCATAAAATGACTTTCAAGTCTTGGAGGATATTTGTTTCCTGCCATATACCAAAGAACAATTTTCAGATGGGTGTGGAAGGCATGAGTCACATTGTGCTTTGAAATAAGTGATTGAAGTCATTACATGGCCATGGTCCAGGGCAGTTTGATGTCCCATGTTTCCTTAAGGAGATAATCTCTGCTGGAGCAAAAAAATTCCTGAGTTTCATAGGATTTTTTGATTTTTGAGGGATTTTATGTTGTTGGTTTGAGGAGTGAAAGGGTTCAGGAAATAAATTCTCCCCAAGAGAATAAAAAATGAATTAATTTTGTTGTGACAACACAGGTGAAAAAGCTGCAGGTGATGCTGAGGCAAGCTAATGACCAGCTGGAAAAGACAATGAAAGATAAACAGGAACTGGAGGATTACATGAAACAAAGTGCTGAAGACTCCTCTAATCAGGTACAAGGATTTGTAATTGAGGTCCAGGAATGATGAAATGTTCTTCAAAAGTGTGTAACAAGAACTTGTGGTTTTTTATATATGGATGGGCTATTGGCTGTACAGGCAACACAAATGAGAATTTCTAGGGTTAGTTACGCTCCACCTGAGTCTGCCACAGTTTCTAGAGAAATCTATTGTGTCTCTAATATTGTGTTACCCAATTTTGGCTTAAAAATATCATCTCTAATCATGAACTCCATTACAGAGTGGCAGTAGGAGTTTGAGTAATGTTTGAGTTTTGGAGTGACCTGTGTCTGAAATGACCCAAACATGCAAACAGAGCCCTGTGCCCTGGGCACAGCTTTGTTGCTGGAAGAGTGGTTCTGTTCCACCAGCTGCTCTTATCAACATTTGACACCAGTTAATGGGCTTGTGCTGAAGAATGCAGTAATGAGGAGCTGAGCAGGCACTGAACTCCTTTAAAATAATAGCCCACTGGAAGGATTTTTCAGTCTGAGATGTGTACCTAATTCTTCTGGAACAACGAGGCCAAATATAATGGGTAGTAGTCATAGTTAAAAATAAAAAGGAAAAAAATAAATCATCTTTGGCCTATTAAAGCTTACAATAGTAGATACATACTGTGTACCAGACACTGAATTTACTTCACTTGGGCTGGAACTTTGTCTCTTCCATCCTACCCAGTATTTTTTCTTACTGAAGAAACAAACATTAGACAAAGTCCAGCTTAGACAGCAGAAATATGTTTATATGTTCTTCTGGCTGTACCAGGGTGATGTTAATTAAGTAATGATTAATCTTACATGTGTTGTGGAATGACTTGTAAAGTTTTTGAAAGTGCTTACAGAGAAAGGTACAAAAATTCAAAAAATGCTGAAAACTTAGAAAAAAGCTCTTCGGTTTCCCTTCAGTGTCTCTGAAGTGGCTTACATGTAAATTTTATTAGAATTAACTGTTGATTCAGAGTTTGGTAAGTAGAATATAAAGATGTTGTTGGTGCAGAAACACAGCATCTGTCCTTACTACCTGGAGCTGCTTTCCTGCTTGACTGAGTGAAGAATTATCATAAACTTCAGTGGCTTAGTTTGAAATTTCAAAGTACCTATTAGTAATGATAACAGGCAAGAGAAATTATTTCTTTTTCAGAATCTGTTCCATGCTTTATATCTTACATGTCTGTCTGTGTTTTCTTTCTTTAAGATCTCCTTGCTCATGGCCAAGTGTCAGAAGTCAGAGAATTTCCTCAGTGAGCTGCAGCAGGCATTTCTGCAAGCCAAGAGAAGTGTCCAGGAGCAAATGGTAAGACAGGGTAACTCCAGAGATGATGAGCAGCCCTGTTTGTCTGACCCTGGGAGCTCAGTGTGTCTGGAGAAGGCTTTGTGTGCCCAGCCAGGCTTGAGCATCTGCACTTGCAGAGGGCCAGGCCCAGTGAGCTGTGATGGCAGTGCTGGGGCTGGATCAGTTTGTGTCACTCTGTGCTGCTGTTCCTGTGTTGTCAGGAACACGACTCTGTCTGTGTTCCTGCACATTCAGGAGCAGGCAGATCACTGCCCAGTTCTTTCCCAATTCATGGTCCAATTCCATGTCTCTGCTATCTCAACTTCACCTCAAATCTGAAGACAGAAGATTTTCTCAAGGCTCTTTTTTAGGATTCATCACAAGTACCATCATTAGTGAATATTTTCTCAGGTTTAGAGATGAATGATCAGTGTTGTTGCAGGTCAGACTTAAAATAGCAGCCCTAACACCCAGGGAGAGATATGTATGGAAGCTTAATTTTTTAAAACTATTTTTGGGCATCTTGTTGGAATTAAGCCAGAGAATTGGAAGAGGACCTCATGGTTTAGAACTAAGTTTGACTTCCTTAGAGCAATTAATTCCTTTCTATATCAGAATCAAGTTTGTTCTTTTTTCCTCCCTGGCACAGCATTTGTGGGGGACCAAGAGAATTCATCCTCATGAACCCCAGTATTGCATTTTTGGGGTCAGAGATTGTGTGCAGCACATCAGGGCATTGCTGCCAGAGATGCTCTGCATGAGAACACATCTGGTGGATGTGCAGGAGATTCAGAAAATGTGTTGATCTGAGTCTGCTTCTCCTGCTATTGCTCAAGTCCCTGGTTCCCCACTTCCATTCCTCTTGAAAAACTCCCCTGGATTTTTTTTTTCCTTTGTAATGCCAGCAAAGCCATGTCCTCTTCATCCCTTTCCTTTCCATGGGATCAGCTGTTCTGGTGCTCTCCTGGGAGGACAGTGGGAGGCAGACACCCACCATGGAAAGTTCCAGGGTGAATATTTCAGGTTTTTGGATAACTTGCTCCTGAAAGCACCTGTGGTTCCCCACCCTCCTTCCCCTCCATGAGCAGAGCCAGCAAATGGATAAACACAGGAGGAAAGTGGGACACTGAACACAGCTGGATTTTATTTATCACTGCCTTCCTCCTCTCTGCCTGGACCCCTAAAGTTGGCCTTGCCAGGCAAGAGGGAGCTGCTGGTGTTGATCCACAGCATCATTTTGTTTCTCTTCTTTACAAAAAATATCAATTCACCAGACTGCTGAAAATAGGGATAGTAAATGGTGCAGAAGAGATCTAAGCATGACCCTGAGTGTGAATTTCTGCTTTTCTTTGCATTGTAGGCTGTCCTGACACAGTCAAGGGAGCAGGTTTCAGAAGAGTTGGTGAGACTGCAAAAAGATAATGAAAGTCTTCAAGGAAAACACAGCTTGCATGTGTCCTTACAGCAGGCTGAAGATTTCATTCTACCAGAAGCAACAGAGGTAAAATATTTTTAAATCATTAACACCAACAATGCTTGTGACTTGACCTCACTGGAGTATTATTCTTTATCAAAAAGCTGACTCAAACAGCACAAAGAACAGGAATTAGGGTTTTAACCCTGGAAGCCTGTGATGGACGAAGCCACCCAGTGGTCCCCCTGTGCCATGGCTGCTTCAGGGCATGGATGGATTGTAAAACCAGTTTACTGGTGGTCAGGAGGGGTGTGGGTTTGGCCCAGTTCAGCCAGTTCAAGCTGCATTTTCCAACTGGGCACACAGGTGTTCAGTCAGCAGAGCACCACTGTATTGATTCAGAAATTCAAGTGATGTCAGTCACTTCTGTTCAGTTAAAACCAGTGATAATCCAAAGCCTTGAATAATGATAAGCCTTATCATCCCTTCCATGGCCACTCCTTTATTTTAAATCTAAAATATTTGGTGGTGCTGAAGGACAGGGAGAGCATCATAAACCCATGGGGATGTTTGCCATGTTTCCATTGGCTGTGGCCATGATGACTGTGGCTGTAATTCCTTGCTGGGAGCAGGGAGGGATGTCAGGACAGACCCTGGGGCAGCAGAGCTTTGTCTGGGGTGTCAGGACAGACCCTGGGGCAGCAGAGCTTTGTCTGGGGTGTCAGGACAGACCCTGGGGGAGCAGAGCTTTGTTGGGGTGTCAGGACAGACCCTGGGGCAGCAGAGCTTTGTCTGGGTGTCAGGACAGACCCTGGGGCAGCAGAGCTTTGTCTGGGTGTCAGGACAGACCCTGGGGCAGCAGAGCTTTGTCCTTGTGCTGACAGCCCAGAGCTGGGTGATGCCAAATGCCATCTCTGCTAATCCTGATGCAGGAGCTCCGGGAGCTGATCCTCAAGTACAGGCAGGACATCATCAGTGTGAGGACAGCAGCAGATCACCTCGAGGAGAAGCTGAAGGCAGAGATCCTCTTCTTGAAGGAACAGATCCAAGCTGAACAATATTTGAAAGAAAATATAGAAGAAACTCTACAGCTGGAAATAGAGAATTGCAAAGAGGAAATAGGTGAGCAGAGGTGAAATGGTCTCAGAATGGGAATATAGGGAATTATTAACATGCACAAAGACTTGATTTTGTAGTAAAATTATCTGAATTCCGTGTGTAGACTTACCTGAATTCTAAATACTGTGCACTTTTGAAAGCAGAGACACCAAAGCTGTGCAGCTGAAAAGTACAATTATTTGTTTGCTTTTGAGGTACCTTTGATGTAACATGAGCTTAATTCTCTTTTAAATATTAACAGAAGTAAACAGGGTATGAACAATTTCCTGTGTTCTTGCATTTAAGATTTAATATTCTTGTTTTTCAGCTTCCATTTCCAGTTTAAAAGCTGAATTGGAAAGAATAAAAGCAGAAAAGGAACAGGTAAGAAGCTCTTTCACTGTGGAATTTTTGGGTTTGATACTGTGGGTTTTTTAGTAAAGGAGTTTTTTCCTCTCTTCTGTATTGATGCCAGTGTAGGAATAGGACACACTCACAGTTCTGTTCCTTAAAAGGTGTTTTATTAATCTATAACATAAATACTGGATTAACTAATTCCTAATTACTACTAGACTACCTAACACTGACCTACATGTCAAGTTTGGGTATTTCTCTCCAGCTCCAAAAGTAAATAAATGGAGAGAAAGTGGTGTTATTCAGGTATTTTCTCTGCCCCTAGAAGAGATTATTTAGGTGTATTTCTGAGTCCCCTAAGTACTGAAAGATACTTAGACTTCCTTATGGAGGGACTGTGGGAGATGGAAATGTTATGAAGTTTAGTTAATTTTTTTTATATTATTATTATGCAGTTGGAAAGTTCTTCACAGGAAAACCTGCAGCAGCTGGAGAGTCTGCAGGAGGCAAAGAATGCTCTAGAAGAACAGCTGAAGAAGGAGACTGCAGCAAAGGTAGCTATGATGTCTGGATGTGAAGTGTATCTGCATCTTTTGTGATGAGCAGCTGTGTCAGAGAATGTGGCACTACCTAAGAATGAAAAAAAGAAGCTTTTGAATGTTGGTAAGAAACTGGCAGGGCAATAATGTCCTCTGGATGTGGTTAAATCCTCACCCCTGTTTTCACTGGGATTTGTAAAGTGGTGGCTCTGAATTGCTGCTGACCTGACCATCCCAAGGGAAGGCTCAGGAACATTCCAGCCTGTGCAGTGTCCTGATAACCAAACCTTGGCTTGGATGCTTTGATGCTTTTGAAGAAATGTTTGGGAGTTTTTTTGTAGTTGCTGTAGGAAGGGTCTCTACTTCAGCACTCAGATGGAATAATTGTGATCTGAGCACTCTCTCTCTGCCCTCTCTTGTTGTGGTTTTGGTTTTTTATGCCCTTTCCCCCAACACTTCTCTGACTACAGCTCAGGACAGCAAGACATTTACATTGCCAGCAGCAATTACTGCCCTTACCATGAACTTATGCACTAAAACTCAGAACTCTGCCTTTGTATTTTGAGATCCCTGCTCATGGTGCTGTTAAGGGACTTTGGGGATTTTTCATGCCTTGACCAGTCTATTAGCACCTGTTAATGGGTATCAGCCCCTAATTTTGCACTTTGGAAAACTGAGGTGGGGAAAGACTAGTTTGGTTTGTTGCCCTGTGAATGCTGTACTGCTTTCCTCTGGTATCACACTTTAATCTGTTTATACAAGCTGCTGATTTTTATTCAGTTCAAGCATAAGAATCTTTTCCTCCTCAGGCCAACCTTGAGCAGCTGGTGTTTGAAGAGAAGAACAAAGCCCAGAGGTTGCAGACTGAATTGGATGTCAGTGAGCAAGTGCAGAGAGACTTTGTAAAGCTTTCCCAGACACTTCAGGTAAGAGTCCAATCAATGTGGAAGGACTGCTTCAGTTTCTTTATTTTTCCAGAGCTGAGCAAAATAAGAAATAGCAGTTGTAAATTTTCTTATGTTGGTATTTATGATCTGTTTTAGAATTTGTTAGTGTAATAAACTGCTCAGGTATTCCCACTATGATATTATTATTAAAACTATTGGGATTCCATCCTGATTACATGGTTCTAGCTAATTTTCAGTTATTGTACTAAAAGAAACTGCAGAGCCAGAGATGATGGCTCTTCCAGACCTGTGTTTTTCCTTGTCCATCTCCTGATGCTTCCAATGTGATATTTTCATAGCAAATAATTCAGATGCAAATATTTGAGGACAAAGTAAGGAGCTGGTACTGAATATATGAAATGGTTCTTAATGTTATAGTTATTGCTTTCTATTTATGCATTCTAAAAGTCTTGTCCTTGCAATTGCCTCTGTTGTTATCCTTGTATTTCCTCCACCAAGTGAACCTGTGGTTGATGTCAGGGGAGGAGTTTGGTCAGGGGTGTCCCTGAGGCTGACCCAGGTTTGCCAGGCTGTTCTGCTGCAGTTTGTGTGCAGGGGGACTCTCAGTGTCCTGGGGAAGCCAGGCTGGACTGGGCTCACCCTCAGAGTCTGT
The DNA here is from genome assembly GCF_047830755.1 of Zonotrichia albicollis. Taxonomy (NCBI): domain Eukaryota; kingdom Metazoa; phylum Chordata; class Aves; order Passeriformes; family Passerellidae; genus Zonotrichia; species Zonotrichia albicollis. The sequence goes on from NC_133840.1 coordinate 7,237,463, forward strand.
GTTCCCAGAGCTTGTGCCCCCTTTATGTTCCAGCTTTGCTCACAGAGGAGCTGCTGAATTTCAGCCCCATCTCCTTGCAGTCCTTGGCCAGGCCCTCAGTGACATCCAGCAGAATTCAAACTGCACATTTTCTGAGCCAGGCATTCAGGTTTACTTGGAAAATTAACACCAGAATGTGGGAGATTTGTTTACTAGACACAGTTTAGCTGGATGGACAATGGAGATCTGTCCTCTCTGGCTCTGTGTCTGGAGGAGTTGGGAGGACAAAGGAGACTATTGAGTTGTCCTGCTTAGGGAAATTGCTTCTTGTTTGTCTTCATCCTCAGTTTTTGGGTTTCAAAGTCCTGCAGGCACTGTTTTATGCAGTTCTTAGAGCAAACAACCACTACTTTGAAGATGTGTGGTGGGCTCTTCCACAGCTTGCAGGTAGTTCAGTAAACCTTGAGCTCAGTTAGAACTGTAGCTCTGTGTTTTGTGTTTTCTTTCTGCCCTAAGCAGAAAGTTTGTGGCTTGTGCCATGTGCACTGTACAGTGTGAGATCATCAGAGGAGGATTGTGGTTTCTTGGCAGGGTTATTCCTTCTCTGGCCTTGTCAGTGAGAGCCTGGGCAGGTACCCCTTGTGTGAGGGGTCCACTGGCCAAATTAGTTATTAGCAGTTCAGAGGAAGGGTTAAAAAGCAGTTAAATGCTAGTTGGGGATTTATAACTGAAACCCAGATCCTACTGCAAGGACGGTGGAAGTCTGAGTGTGAGAAAGAAATCAGTTGTGCTCTTTGCATTGGTTCCAGCACAGTTCTGCTGGGCCCTTTTTCAGCAGACAGGACACAGCTTAAACTGGATTATCAGCAGAGCAAGGGGTGAGCCTGGAAATGGGATCTTTGCTCCAAGAGCATTTTGGCTGTGACCTTGAGAGCCTCTGAGGCACGTGTGGGGCTGCTCCTGGGAAGGTTCACTTTGCACATCTCCAGTTTTCCAGTACAGTGTCAGTGACTGCACATGAGACAAAACACAGAGTGCTGACCATGCCTGGAACCCCCAGAAAGTGGGGGATTATTGTAAAATCACAACTGCCTTATGTCTTCTTCCTATTCTTAGGCCCAAATTAAGCTTGTGCTCCTTCAGCCCCTGGTGATGTTGGGTCCCTTGGGGGCTCCATTTGGGCCTGGGTGTGAGCTCTTCCACTGGGCCAGACTCTGACCTCTTCCCCCTTTGGGCCTGGGTGTCAGCTCTTCCTTTGGGCCTGGTTCTGAGCTCTTCCCCTTGCTCTGGGCTCTTCCCCCCTTGGGCCTGGGTGTGAGCTCTTCCCCCTTCTAGGCCTGGCCCTGAGTTTTGCCCCCTTTGGACCTGGTTCTGGGCTCTTTCCCTTTGGGCCTGAGTGTGAGCTCTTCCCCCCTTTAGGCTTGGGTTGTGAGCTCTTCCTTTAGGCCTGGGTCTGGGTTCTCCCCCTTTAGGCCTGGCTCTGAGTCCCTTTAGCCTGGCTCTGGGCTCTTCCCCTTGCTCTGAGCTCTTCCCCATTTGGGTCTGGGTGTGAGCTCTTCCCTCCTTTGGCCCTGGGTGTGAGCTTTGGGCTCTTCCCCCTCTGATCCTGGCTCTGCTTTCTTCCCCCCTTTGGGCCTGGCTCTGAGCTCTTCTCCCTTTGGGCCTGGGTGTGAGCTCTCCCCCTTTAGGCCTGGCTCTGGGCTCTCCCCGTTTAGCCCTGGCCCTGGAGCCCCTTTGTGCCTGGTTCTGTGCCCCTTTAGGCCTGGCTCTGGGCTCTCCCCCTTTAGGCCTGGCCCTGAGCTCTTCCCCCGCTTTGGGCCTGGGTGTGAGCTTTGGGCTCTTCCCCCTTTGAACCTGGCTCTGCTTTCTTCTCCCCTTTGTGCCTGGTTCTGAGCCCCTTTGTGCCTGGTTCTGAGCCCCTTTGTGCCTGGCTCTGAGCCCCTTTAGGCCTGGCTCTGGACCCCTTTAGGCCTGGCTCTGCCCCTTAGTGCCTGGCTCTGGCTGTGCCCCTGCTGACTGCATTCCCGTGTTGTTCCTGCAGGTGCAGCTGGAGAGGATCCGGCAGGCAGATTCCCTGGAGAGGATCCGTGCAATCCTGAACGACACAAAACTGACGGACATTAATCAGCTCCCTGAAACATGACAGACACCCTGCTGGGCTCCAAGGCTGTGGCTGAGGTTTTTAACTCATCTTTATAGCAACATTAATTATTATTTAACTCTAACCGAGAGAGCAGAAGACAACAGAGGGGAGCAATGACTTAAGTTTTGTTTCTAGAGGGGAGAAAGGTTTCGTACTGGGCAGGAAGAGAGCACAAGGGTGACTTGTAGTGTAGGAAGGAGAATTTCTAATGGAAACACTAATGAGTGCAGTGTTTCGTGTTCCACTGAGTGGGATCAGTCCTTACATTCTGAAAAACTTCCCTCTTTCAGCCGACTTCGTAACCTAATCTAGAGTTTTGGAACATAAACCCCTGTCTTTCCCTCTGTTCTTTCCCCCACTACTGTGATCAAAGTAGCTGCTGGAAACTATTGTCCCTCCAAAACGTTGAAGAGCAAAGTGGTTGAAGTTTTTCTGTTTGAATAGTCAGTAACAGTATTCAGCTAGCAGAGAGAATGAGGTGTAGAGTATGCTGTATGAATATTTTATATTAAAATATGACTTTATTAGCAGGACACTGGATATTGATCTTATTTCATAACTCAGTACTTTTTTTTTTTAAAAACCATTGGCTCTGTGAAGAATTTGAATGCTGCTGAAATGTGGATATGAGTGAGCTGTGTATCTCCTGAACAGATAAATGCTAATCCAAAAGAAAAAGAACACTGTACTGAGAATTTAACTCCTTGCCATTTTTCTCTTGAATTCAGATACAGAAAGAAAAGCACAAGAAATGCACTGTTTTGTAATCTCTTTTCACAAATGTAATTTAGAATATGGAGCTACAACCGGTTGTTTCTCATCTCCTAAAGCTGAGCAGTGCCTGGAATCCCTTCTCTGTGGAAAAAAAAAAAAAAAAAGAAACCAAAAACCAAGCAAACAAAAAACCCAAACAGAAAAAAGCCTGGTAAGAGTCATGTGCATGTCTGAGCATTGGCCTGAGGTGGGGCAGGTGTGCTCTGCTCTGGGCTGGCACAAGGTGTGAAGGCAGGAGCTCTCTGGGATGGTGCCCAGGGCAGTGCCAGCACCCAGGGCAGCACTGCCAGGCCCTCCTGGGCAGGGCACAGAGCTGCAGGAGCTGCAGGATTGTGCTGCTGGAGGGGCAGTGCAGCTCTGTGCTGTCCTGCACTGCTGTCCCCTGCTTCTGCTCCCAGACTGTTCAATTACACTCAGTAATGTGGCAGCAGAGGCAGGAAATTCTTGTGATCACTCACTTGCCAGGTTTGGGTTTCTTGTTCTATAAATGTCCAGGGGTAACATGAGCATTCCTCCTCCTCCTCCTCCTCTCCTCCTGCACTGCTGGAGTTCCATGCATGCAGCTGGACACATTCCTGAGCTGTTGCAGGTGTTGGTGATCCTGGTGGTACAAACCCAATTCTTGAACTTTGCAACTCAGTTAAAAGGAGGCTGAAGGAGCAGATCCTGCTGTCCAAAACTTCTTAGTTTTTTCTTCATATACTTGGCCAGAGATCTGCTTTTCTTCATCACCTTCAAAAGTGACAGAAAATGCTCCAAACTGCAATGCACATGACTATGTACTTTAAGTGCTTAAATCCTATTTTTAGCAGTGCAAATCCTGCTACTGACATCAAGTCAGAACCAGTGGTTTTGAAGAGGAATGCCTTAAAAACAGCCAAAAAAGCATCATACAAGCTCAATTCCTTGCCACTCATTACAAAAATTAAAGCATTTTATTCACCCTAGCAATTAATTCCCTTCATAATCCTGACACCCAAAAGCAAATTTTCCCACCTTAGTAATGACTAACAGATGGCAGAGCTGTCATGTTTAGAGATGACACTTGCTGTCACATAAAGGTGACGTTGAAGTGTGGCTTGAGTCTTATTTGGCAGTTACCAGATTAGGGGTTTTTTACTCTTCCTCACTATTTGCTGAGCTGTGGGTGACAGCAGCCAGGTCCTGATGCAGAAATCCAGGACCAGATATTTTTATTCAGTTTCCAATGGCTGGGTAGACTTTAGAGACAAAACTACAGGCCTTTAGTAGGAGCTGCAGAACAGAAAGGAAAGCTTTTTTCTCTGTTCCCACCCTCCTTTGCCAAAATGTGTAACAGGTTACAAGGTTAGTTACTGTAACTGGGGCCTCATCTGTGCAGGAGGTGTAAGGAAGCCTCTTGTATGGCAAAACTACACCACGTCCTGCACCTTCTTCAGCAAGCTGAGCTCTTTAGGAACTGCACCTTGAAGTCTTTCACAGTAAAATATTTTTGGTTGTGTTTCTGGATGGTCCCAGTGTGAGAGAGCAGGGGAAGGAGCTGTTCTGGCCTTCCAGCATCCCTTGCTGGTCCCATGTCTGACCTGTTCTGAGCAGCCCTGGCTGTGCTGGCTCAGAGCCTTTCAGGTGCTGCAGGGCTGGGGGCTTTTCCTTGCTGTGTTTTTGTGGCTCGTGGGCACAGCTTTCCCCAGGTGTGATGGTGTCAGGGCGAGCTCAGGGCTGCAGCCTGGCAGGAAGGAGGTGAGTGGGACAAGTGCTTTGGGCTCCTTGGCAGCCCCAGGGCTGTGGGGCTGCTCCTAAAGGCAGCCCTGGGTGTGCACTGAGTGCTTTGGGCTCCTTGGTAGCCCCAGGGCTGTGGAGCTGCTCCTAAAGGCAGCTCTGGGTGTGCACTGAGTGCTTTGGGCTCCTTGGCAGCCCCAGGGCTGTGGAGCTGCTCCCCAAGGCAGACCTGCAGCCCTGGGGCTGTGCATGCACTGTGTGCTTTTCCTTGTTGGTGAGCCAGGCACTGCACAAGTCTCTGGAGGAACTTCCTTGGGTGTGGAGAGGAGGGCAGGCAGCTCTTGCATGGTTTTTCCTTTTCACCTCCCTGTTCCATCACACAGCCCAACACCTGTGCTCCTGTCCCAGTACCAGCTGTGACCATTTTAGTGTTGGAACACGAGTCACCCTTTTCACCAACTGCTGTAATGTCAGACTTTTAAACAATTCAGTTGGAAATTGGAACCCTGGCTGTTCACAGAAGTGGTGGGAGATGTGCTCCCTGCAAACTGCTGTCCCTCCTGGGGGAAGGACAGCAAAGCTTCAGCAGCAGCAACTGAGCTTCTGCTGAACTCAGACTCAAAGGGGCCTTTAAAAGCAAAACAAGACAGTGCGTGCCAAATTTGCAGAGCAAATTTAACTGTAAATGTAGGAAAAGCTCTTGGTGTAGATACTCACTGGATGATGGATTCTGGTGTTGCTGCTCGTGAACATGAGAAAACAAATGCTCTTCCTTCCAGTTCTGGGTGTTGTGGAGCGTGGCTGGGGCTGGGTGGGTTCTCCTGGCTCAGGCAGTGTCACTGCTCAGCTGTGCCAGGGGCTGAGCTGTTGGTGGAGGCTGTAGCAGGGCCCAGGTGGAGTTCTGGAGTTCTGTCTGCATTCCTGTACCTGTATAGTCTTAACCTGTACAAAGTGTTCTTGCAGCATGTCTGGTACCCCCAGCAGTGCCCCCCTGTTTTAGCAGTGCAGTAACTCCTGTCCCCCCTGAGCTTCACCGTGGCACCTTTTCCAAGGGCAGGGGGGAGGGACAACAATTCCTTATTGTCCACTAGAGTCTGTCTACAGCAGAGACTGAATTGGCCTTGTAATGGCAAGAAGGACTGCAGAGCCATCTTTGCAAAAGGCAAACAGTGTTTGGAAGTCAATACTGCATTCCAGTGAGCCAAGCCATTGGTGTCCTGTGCAATCGTGGGTGTAGAATTCTGCTGTCTCCAGGATTCCAGTGTAACCATTTGTTAACTGTACTGAAGGTGTGTCCTTTATGGAGAAAGTGTTCCAAATTAAAAAAAAGCTGCTGAAGTGTGTGTGTGCACGGCTCTGGTCTTTCTCCTCTGCCTCCTGCCACAGCCTCCCCCCAGGGAACCCCTGATGGAGGAAGGGTGGGAGACAATCCCAGGATAACCCCAGGGAGCAGCAACCCCGACACCTGAGGCAGCTGTAGGAGTTACCCTCTAACACCCCAAATATAAAACACCTGCAGCATGTCCCCTTCCCATGACAAAAACAGGAACCACAGCATGTGAGGAGTCATATCAAAAGTATTTTATTTCACAGTTCTTTACAAAATAATATGTAAAAGGTGTATTGTTCAACATACAAATGGTAAATATACAAGGGAATACCAGGGCCAGGTAAAGCTCATCCAGCCCCTGGCTGCAGGGTCCTCTCCAGGACACGTCAGAAGTTCACGTGGCTCCTGATGTCGTTGATCTGTTTCACCATCTCCCTGATGTGTTCTCCCCTTCAAGAAAAAACAAGCCAAGTCAAAAGGCTGCACAGAGCTAGGGAGGAAGGGAAACACTAGAGCTGGTAGAAACAGGGAATGGGAGCAGTGCCTGTCATCCCAGGCTGGGTTACAGACTGCCCTGGGATCCCGGGGCTAAAGCACTTCCACACAGCTGCTCCAAGTGCTGCTCTCAGGAGCTGCACGTCCTGTGGTCCTGTGCTTCAGCCCCTCTGGCCCAGCACGGCTTAAGTGACACCTGAGACACCTGCACTGAAGGTGACCAGGGCTCAGGTTCCTCAGGAGGAGCCCAGCTTGCACTTACTCCTCTCTCAGGACAGCCTGGATGCACTTGCTCTGGTAGGCACTGAGGCTGATGCTGGGCTTGCGGGGGCTGCACCCCTTCTCCATCTGTTTCTGTTGGTATTCCTTCTTCATTTTCACCTGGGAGGAGAGGAGAGAATGCCCCAGTCAGTGCTGGTGCTGCCTGCCACAGTGGAAGCTTGTTAATTACAGACTGCTGTGTTGTACTGCAATTAATTGGGTTTTTTGGGTCTAAATCTGTCTGCTTTTGCACTTCCCACTAAGAGAAGAACTGTCCCTGCCAGGGTGAGGACTGAGGAGCTCTCTGAGGGCTTACAGTGTGTGCAAAGGTTCTGTCTGTATTACACCAAGGGCCCAAAGCCCCTTTAGTTCATTGCTGCTAATTAACACAAGGACAGCATCACTTTGAAGGCAGGACTCGTCTGTCAGCACTGAGGGAGGAGCTCAGGAACCTCCCAGCCTGGCCATTCCTCCTCTCACCTGTCTGATAGCATTGCTCAGGTGCTGCAGCTGGTCATGGATTGTCTGCAGTTCCTTCTTCATATCTTTTTCAGTGTCAGATAGAACAGGAAGCTGAGAGTGGAAACTCCGAAGGACTTTCTTCATCCTTTAAAGCAAGAAATGTCTCTGAGTTAACATCCCTGGTACCCAGCTCTGCTCAAACACCTGGGCCAGGCTGCCCAAGTCTCAGGGGCTTCACCTTCCCCTTCCAGCTGGTCTCAGTGGCATTTCTGAGCATGGGGGGCCTGCAGACAGATCACACCAAGCCCCAGCACAGGGAACTGCAGAAACCCAGTTTTGTAACTAACTAGTGCAGCAGCTCCTGCCCAGTCTGTCATACCACACCTGCAAACTCTGTGTAACATCAGGGGCTGTGAGGGGGAATAGAGCCCTGTGTGCCCTCACCTGTTCATGATGTCTTCTTGCTTCTCTTTGGCTTCCTCATACTTGTCAGCCAAGCGCTCGGCCATCTCCCGCAAGCTTTTCCTTAAGGGGAGGGAGAAACAATTCCTCACTTCAGATCCACACAGGGGACAAGGCAGGGGGTGGGGAAAGGACAAGGAGGCTGAAGGAGGCAGCTGGAGGAGGGAGCAAACCTGCAGGCTGGGAACGCCTTCACTTGGCACCTGTTCCACACAGGGCCTTGTCCAAGGCACCACAGGTGCGTCATTCCTGAGGTTTGGCTGGACACAGGGGCAGGCTCTACTCACCTCTCCTCTCGACAGTAACTCAGATCCTCCAGTTGTTTCTTTTTCTGACCCCACAGCAGCTTCACTCTGAAATAAACACATATGAAAAGAAAATAAAATCAGACCACTTGCAACCAGGTGAATCAGGATTTACACCACAGAGAAAATGCTCGGAGTGGGAAGAACTAAAGACACTGAAAGGGGGGCAGTGAGGAAAAACTCTCATTTTGTCCTAACTGTATAGTGTAAATAACTGACTATGATTTGAAGCAGCAATTTTCCTTTGTCAGGATTAGTGCTGAGATCAGATTTCCTATCACCCACAGGCCCAGGCAGGCAAACACCATGAGAAAAGTATTTTATCTGTGTATGTTTACCATTTTTTAGTTCCCCTATAAACCACTACAGAGATCAGCTATTAAACTCACCCCTGCTTTTCCTGATAACTCAGTTTTAAGTTCTGGTATTCATTGTTAGTTTTACATTTAGTACATTTAATCAATCACCAGATCAGACCCACAGTGCTGCTGTGTGCCAGCACATTTTATGAGAGTTTTGCATTACCTTTGCTGAATCTCCTCTTTTGCCAGGTCCTGTTTCAGTATATATTCCTCTCTGAACACCTGGGTGGCTCTGCTGAGGAGCTGAAGGCATTCTTCAGGGGGAGGAGCAGCATCTTTATCTGCAGATCTTAAGATTGACATTTTTGACATCTTACTAATATGTTCCTTTGGAAGCCTAAAACACTTCCAGTGTTTATGGTAAAGCTCATGGGACGGGAGGGTCTGTTATGAAAGTGAGGGATTACAATGAAATCCCTTTGACATGAGGAAATCCCAAGGTAGCTTAAGATACCCCAAACCCAATGGGCCAAGCAATGAGAACCTCACCAGCTGAAGGCAGCCCTGCTCTGAGCAGGAGCCTGGAGCCAGGGATCCCCTCCCAGCCCGTGCCATCCCTGGGCTGGATGCCATCCCCCCAGGAGCACAAGCACCAGACATGGCAGCACTGCCATGCCAAGGCCATGTGCTGTTCAATAGGAGCTGCCCAACACCCAGCGCTCCCAAGTGTTGCCCCTGCAGGTGCCCCAGGCCGTGCTCACTTGAGGTGCAGGGGGTTGGCAGAGCTGCGCTGCAGGATGCCCTGGATGTGCTTCTCGAAGGAATGCTCAGCCTCAGCCACGATGCGCAGCGGGGACACGGCCAGCTCCTTGTCCTCCCTGGTGCACAGCAGGGGAGGGGATGCAGGGTGCACAGTGCTCCTGCACACAGCACAGGGAACAGTCACACACACTGAAACAGCCAGAGCTCCCTCAATGACACAGTCACACACACTGAAACAGCCAGAGCTCCCTCACTGACAGTCACACACACTGAAACAGCCAGAGCTCCCTCACTGACACAGTCACACACCCTGAAACAGCCAGAGCTCCCTCACTGACACAGTCACACACACTTAAACAGTCAGAGCTCCCTCACTGACACAGTCACTCACACTGAAACAGCCAGAGCTCCCTCACTGTCACAGTCACACACACTGAAACAGCCAGAGCTCCCTGACACAGTCACACACACTGAAACAGCCAGAGCTCCCTCACTGTCACAGTCACACACACTGAAACAGCCAGAGCTCCCTCACTGACACAGTCACACACTCACAGTGAAACAGCCAGAGCTCCCTCACTGACACAGTCACACACTCACACTGAAACAAAGCTCCCTCACTGGAACCCCTCCACTGTGGAGTTCCTGTCACTGCAGCTGTTTCAGGGATGTGGTAAATCCAGCCCTAGCAGGGCAGGCAAAGCTCACATCCCCACACCTGTTTGGTCACAGCTCAAACTAGCAAGAATCATAAATATCCCTTGGCTTAAGGAGAAGGAAGTTCCAGAACAAGGCAGGCAGGCACTGGAACAGCAGCATGACCTTCTCCACAAAGCACCCTGCCTGGTCACTGCCCACCTGTGTGGAAACAGTGAAATAAATAAAAGGTCTTCAAGAGAACCTCATGTTAACACTGGCTCTGCTCTCTGTCCTACCTTAACAGTGTCCTGCAAAAAAAAAGCTGAAAATAGTGTCAACCCCTCAAGGTGTTAATTTCACTGTGCAAATGCACATTTACACCACTCTGTATCTTTGCCACCACCTCCAAAGAAAGTAACTGGAAGCACAAACAAAAATCCTACTTCTGTTTTTCCCCTTTCAGGCACACATAACCTCAGCAGCCCATTAAGAATATCAACACTACTGAAAAATCCCAACAATACCATCAAGAACATTTTTTTGTCCTAATACTCACTAAAAGTGACCTGATTAATTATATCCCCTACAAACACCTCATCAGCAGTAGGTAACAGCTCAGTAACTCCCAGTGCTCAACCAAGGAGTGTTCAGAAAGCAAAACTTCATGGAGTGTCCTAAGAGCTGCAGAAGCCTGGGGTGAAACAACCAAAGAGTAACTGAAAAACAGGAATATCGTTTTTTGGTCCTTTCCATGCAGTCACAGACTTCAACTGAGAACCACATACAAGAGAGGCCTTGTAATGCACTCATAGCTGTTGGTGATGCAAATCATGGTGGGCCCCAGGACATCAGAAACGATCCAAAATCCTCTAATTGGAGAAGGCTGCCTGAAGAGAAGAACATAAAAATTACCCAGTCAGGAGAGTTCTTTGTTCCTGAAATTGTGCATGTTCACTCTTTTGGAAATGCTCCAAGGTCAGGTAAATGGAAGTGAAAATTTCTGCTGGTCTGACAGGTGATTTTCAGACAGTAACAGAAGAATTTAAGCTACTACCCTTATTGTGCAGTAAGAATCCTGATACACAGATTGCTCAGTTGTATTGTTTGAAAACTTCTGAGCTTACTTTACTTTAATGGCAAGAATGCAGCAAAAGATGACAAATCATAAATATTTTCCATAGCAAGTCCCCAACTTGAAAGCAATTGAGAAAGGGTTTGGTGTTTTACCTGCATGGCAGTGGTTTTGTACAAAGAATATGTTCAACAAAGCACTTCTGTTCTGCTCCCAGCTCCTGTAAACTGTCTTTGTCTTCCTCATCTACAAGGAGACAAGTCAGGATGCATCAGATCCACTTTGCAGGGTGAGAGATTCAGCAGTACCTGCATCCACCAGCCTGTTACTGGCAGATGTTCATCTGTTCCCCACTTCCCTCACTCACCTGAACCAAGGAATTTGTGCAGTTTGTTGATCCATGTCAAGCCCACACTGTGGACACCAGCTTCGTGTGTGCAGTGGTACCTAGAGGGACATTTGGGATCTGAAATTGAAGCAGAAAATGTAAGAGATGGCATTGAGCTGAGAAAAACTCACCCTTCCCACCTGCACTGCTGATCCTGTGTATCAACCTAGTGTCCAATCAGCTTTAACACCTTAGTGCAAGCATGAGAAACAGAGATACAGGTTAGTCTAACACACGGATGATGTTTTGAACCCTTCCTATCACACCACATTGCATCACTCAGACAAGTTTCCAATGGCAGATTATTAAAACTAGCAGACCACATTCTGTCAAGCTGCTTGCTCCCAAAGACCCAAAGATTTTGTCCTGCCCCAATTCCATGGGATAAGCAGGTCCTTCCCTCAGGATCACCCTCCCCACAGCGCTCCCTCACACTCACAGGTCAGCACAGATGCAGAAACTTCTGCTTCATAACCCTCAGATGACAGAATTTAGTATTGACCATGTGTAATCTACACTGGAGCCCCTGCCAGGCTTGCTCCTTCCACAGCTGTATTGAGGGCATTAGGCAAATCCTTACTGTGACCCCGTTTGTCTGACACTGATGAGAATGTGCAGATAACTGGATCCTAAATGTGTGGAATAAAAAGCCACGAGCTGAACAACAGCCCTACCTCGGTGCAGCTTGATTGGGCAAGAGAAATCAGACTCCAAAGGATCTTCCTCATCTCCTGTTGCCAGTTTCAGTGCAAGTTCCAGCTCAACACATTCAAACACGTACAGGGAAGGAATAAGATCGGATCTTGGGTCCCAGGACTTCTCTGACTGTAAAGAGCATTGAATTCTTCTGTCAGACACCATTTAAATAGGAATGCCAACATAAACAGCATCAAGAAAGAGTTACAAGATTTAATTGTCAAGGAATGTAGTTCAACTTTACTTAAAAAAAAAATTAACTCGAACGCAGGGTTTCTCAGAAAATCCTCCTTATATTAGATCCTAGTAAATTTGATCAAAAACTCATCTACTGTCAGGGTACCCAGAATTGAGATGTGTCAGGGAGTCACAGGGACTGGCTGAAACAGGAGAAAGATTCACTACCTCATTCCAAAAGAATGCAGTTTGGCACTTGGCACACCCTTCGAGGCACCCCACCACCTTGCAGCAAGAATTTAGATTAAAGACACAAAAATACCTCCAGAAAAAAGCCAAACCAAGAGAAGGTACCTGCTCATCATCCTCCTCTCCATCCAGCACCACGCAGTGGTAGAGCATGCCCGACTCGGTGGCAATGACCAGGATGTTGGGCACGCAGGGCAGGCACAGCACGGCACAGGCGTCGTAGCCGTAGTTGTCCTCGGCCGCCGGGTGCATGGGCAGCGGCCCCAGCAGCTTCCCCGGGCTGCCCGTGCTGCAGGGAACGGGCAAGGAGCGGGTAAGGAACGGGTAAGGAGCGGGTAAGGAACGGGCAAGGAACGGGTAAGGAACGGGTAAGGAGCGGGTCTGCTCTCAGCCCACGGCTGTCAGACCATGGCTGGGAGCTCTCAGTCCCACTGCACTGCTGCAGAGTGCAAGTCTGACCTGCAGCTCCTTGCTGGAGAGCTCAGAGGGGAAATCAGAGCTCATTTCATTACACTTTATGCTTTGAAAGCAACCAAAGCTGCACTGCAAAAATTCATGAGGAAACATTCTCATGCAAGAACACAAAATACTCATGGAAAGCTTGAGTTAATGATTACTCAACTGGTTCTTGCACTTCACATGCAGCATTTTGTGCTGTGGCATTTCTTTGGGCAGAACTTTAGATGGACTAAAGCCACCTCACTGCCTGCAGACAGATCTCCTCACAGTGCTGTTTCTAACCCAAGTACCACACGCTTTAATATTCAGCTACACAAGATCTAACTTTTAAGTCTTGCATCATCTTCTCAGTTTTCTAAATTCCTTCTTGTATCATGTTTATATTTTGATTAATCATTTCCATTGCAGAACACCCTGTGAACTCTCTATGCTTTTCAAATATTTCTTTTCCTAGGATGCCCCTGGCTCAATGAGCCTCATCCAAAGCTAAGGATGCTTATGCCACAAAACACACTGAACAGCCTTAGACCCACTGATCTTTTTACAGCCCTGTGTGTTCATATCAGATTGCTGGTGGTAAATAATGCACAGTGCATTCTGAGCAGTGGAAGCTGCACCCATAATGTTTGGATGAGAAAGGATGACAGGCTTGATTTGGATTCCAGTCTATCAGCACTGCCACAGAGATAGAACAGGCTGCAATACAAGAAAACTCAGCCCAGCATCCCTCACAGAGTCCCAGCCAAGCTGAGAGGTGACACCCGAGCACCCCATGAGCCCTGGGGCTCAGAGCTTACCTCTGGAGCAGGCTGACGTAGGTGAGGAAGGTCTCTCCATTCTCGTAGAGGATGTACAGGGGGTAGCCCAGCACCTCCTCGCTGCCGCGCTGGCCCAGGGCGTGCTTGGGCACCGGCACCTGCGGCCCGAAGTCGAAGGCCACGGCTGTCTCACCCAGGGACGCTGTGTACGCTCTCCTGGCACAGGGCACAACCAGCTGGGTCAGCAAGCACTGAGAGCACAGAGTGCAACCTGCTCCTGAGGGCTGTGCTGCCAAATCCCTGCCCAACCCCGTCCCATCCAGCAGTGCCAGCCACAAAAGGGTGTAAGGGACACCCCTGATGTGGCACATGGGTCCTGCAGTGCCCCCACAGCTCCAGAGACACAGGCGGGGCTCTGGTACTTCTGTGAGGGACACAGAAGAGTTCTGTTTCCAACCAGGCCAAGAGGGAAATAAAAAGATAATCTATTCTCTACATTCCTCACTCAAAATCCCCTTCTTAACCCCATCCTAAAGTCAATGCATGGTTTTCAAGTTACTACTCTGACAAACACTTGACTGTACAGTTTGTCACCACTTTGCTTTAGAAGGGTGGAGGAAGGGTGGAGGAAGGGTGGAGGAAGGAAGGAAGGAAGGAAGGAAGGAAGGAAGGAAGGAAGGAAGGAAGGAAGGAAGGAAGGTGTAGGTACTCTGCCATGAAGAAGCGCTAGCACTACAGAATTCATGAGAGATTTTCAGGCACATTTATCACTTATCCATTAAAAACACAACTGAGAATACTGAGCTTATTCTGCAAAAGCATTTCAAAATACAAGAAGCCACACCAACCCTGTTTTGATGGTCAGAGTCTCCTCCTCAGTGTCTGAAAGCACAATCACCTTGATGGGTGTGTGAGGCACCTTCAGACTGTAAAACCTGGGGGAAAGAAAGAAACAGCAGCCATGGTCACTCTGCTGGCAGTGCTGCACATTCCCTGCTGACACAGGAACATCAGCCACTCTCACTCTGAAATTCCCCCCATCCTACTTTTTTATTGCTAACTCTGGTAAAAATGGCAGCATGCAAATACCCAGTGACAAATTAAGGCTAGACATGACAAAAAAACTACACTTCAGATAATCAGCCACAAATGGGGCTTACCTGATGGTGTTATCTGATGTCAGGAGCACGATGTGGGGCTCCATGGTGTCACAGGGGTACCAGGCTGCATGCTTTAGGGTCAGGGAGGTTGAGCTGGTGAAGAAGCGCTCTGCAATAGGAATGGTGCTGGAACACAGAGCAGAGATTGCACTGGGACCAGAAACACACAAGCTGCTTCCAAAGGGAGGTGGGGGCAAGAAGAGCTAGAGACACAGTGAAAAGGTTTCAGAGTCTTTATCTGTACTACTCTGGAAGTTGGAAGGCAGCTTTCAATTGAAGCCGTCTGTTATTTCCCCCCAAATATCTGCTTTCAGCTGCCACAGCTGAAATACTCCAAAGAAGCTGCCCCATCTCTGGACATGTCCAAGACCAGGCTGGGCAGGGCTCAGAGCAACCTGGTCTAGTGGAAGGTGTCCCTATCCACAGCAGGAGTTGGAACTTGCTGGCCTTTAAGGTGTCTTCCAACTCAAAACAATTCTATGATTCTTTGGAAAGCTCCACAATACTAGAGGAGCATCTTGCTCCTCGGCAATTGCAACAAGTTTAGAAGGTCATTTATTTGGTTTACTTGATAAGCAGCAAGTATTTGAGCCAAAAAAATTTCATTTGTGAAACCCCAATACAACCTGTACCTTCCACCAGTGCCTTCTGTATCTGCCTAACGCTAAGAAAGGGAGGCTGAGGAGTAAGAGTGGCAGGACAAGGGTGTCATTATTCACCTGAGGCCTCACCCACCTGCAGTTCACCGTGGATTTCCCACCTTCAAACTCGGAATTCTTGCCCCAGCGTTTGGGCAGCTCCAGCACCATGAGCCCCTTGGTACCGATGAGCGCCACATGGTGCTGGGCAGGGCTCAGCAGCGTCTGGTGCACGTCGAAAAGGGGCGGGTTGATGCACAGAAGAGTCTGAAAACAGAAATGTTACAGGGAAGCACAAGCCCTTCAAAGCACCCACGGGAGTACAGCTCATCTTTATTTTGGATGGTTATTTACACGGCATGGAATGAAGCACAAAGCAGTGGGTTCCTTGAGGAAGGACATCCCAGGGCGGGCTGAGGGATGATGATGTTCCTTCAAGGAACAGACCCTGTTAGCCCCGTGCCCACCATGGCCCTCCTCCCCTCCAACATCACAGCTCGCATCCCCCCACATCCTGTCGGTCCCATTTTTAACATTCTCCACACATCCCCACATCCCCTCACGGTCCGCCCAGACCCTCACACCCCCTCCCCTCCTCACGGCCCCTCACACCCAGCCCCTCCTACACGGCCCCTCATCCCCTCACGCCCCAAACGCCCCCACCCTGTCCCACTCCTCCTCATACCCTCACAGCCTCCCCATTCCCTCGCACCGCCCGCCCCAGCCCCCGCTCCCCTCAATCCGCCCCTCAGCCCTCCATCCCCTCAGCCCCTCCCGCACCTGGTAGCGGCCGAGCGCGGCGGGGTCGGTGCCGGTGCCGAGGCGGCGCAGGCCGATGGCGAGCAGGGCGGCGGCGGGCCCGTCCCAGAGCAGCAGGTCGGAGCCCAGCCCGCACAGGAGGTCGCGGAGCCGCGGCGGGCGGGGGGCGGCGGGCGCGCGCTCGCGGAGGCGACTGAACAGCGCGTGCTGCGGCAGCGCCGCGCGCCACTGCTCCGCCGGGCCGCACTCGGCCGCCATCGCTCCGCGCGCCGCGCCGCCCTGACGTCACCGCCCGCTCGGCCAATGGGCGCCGCCGCCCGCGGACTACATTTCCCGGCGTGCCCCGCGGGCCAGGCGCGCTGCGGGCTCGGCGCGATGGCGGCGCCGGTGCAGGGGCACCGAGCGCGGTACAAGAGCCCGGGCGGGCCGCCCTGGAGGGAGACGTACCGCAGGGTGAGCGGGGAGCGGGCTGCCGGCTGCCGGCTGCCGGAGGGGGGGTTCCCTCCTCATTTAGACCCAGTTCGGTCCTCCCGGGGCTGGCCGCAGTGGTCCTGCTGGGGCGGGTGAACCTCACCCCGTCCGAAACTCTCCCCTGACCGCGTCCCGAGTGACGCCCGGCGCTGCCCCCGCTGCGAGCTGTCATCCAGCTCCCCTGCAGCCCCTCCGGAACATGGCCAGCCTCGGTACCCACCGTGCCCCTCAGGGATTCCCGGTCTCTCACCCCTACGGGACGCACCCCCCAGCCCCGGTGCCTCCCCCGTGTTCCCTCAGGGATTCCCCGTGTCTGGGCTCTCTGGGACGCGCCCCCTCCGCCGTGTCTCACCCCCAGCCCCGGTATCCCCCGTGTCCCCTCAGGGATTCCCGGTCCCTCAGCCCAGTGGGTCGCATCCCCTCCGCCGTGTCCCAGCCCCGGCACCCCCCGTGTCCCCCGAGCCGGCGCTGACAGCCCCGGGCACTCTGCTCTCCCCGCAGCGCTGCATGGAGCGGCTGAGGAGCAGCCGGGCCAAGCTGCTGGATCGCTACCGCCAGGCCGGGGATGGGGCGAGCAGAGCGGCCCCGGGAGCGCTGCTGGTGCAGGAGGTGATGGAGCAGGAGTGGCAGGAGCTGCGGGACAGGCTGCCCGGCCTCGGCGGAGAGCAGCCCATGGAGCAGGTCAGTGCTGGGTCCCCAGCATCAGCACCAGGGGTGTGATACAGGAGCATCAAATACAGCTCCCTGCGGGTCTGACTTCAGCTTCTCACTGGAGCCGACAAAACTGAAGAGCTTCAGGGTTTCCTGTTCTGCAGCTCAGGCAGGGTGTTGAGCTGTGAAAGTGCCTCTGGGCATGAGTGGGGAAATTCCTTATTTCTTTCACAAACAGCCTGTGTATCACAGCAGAGGGTTGGTTTCCTCATCTGTGCTTTTTATATCTGGTTGTCACTTCCCTCTTCTGAGAATGGAAACGAAACCTGAATGTCTTAAAAAGCAAGTTCTTGGACAGGCTGTACTTGGGTCTCTTCTGGCTGGCTCTGCACTTGTGTTTACAGTACAGGTTGCTTCCCACAGTGCATGGGTGTGCAAATAGAGGGATTTGCAAACAGGAGACAGGAGAATAAGAGTGGATTTGTGTTGCTCAGTCAGGTGCTAGAAGTGATAAAGTGGCTGGAATGGGAGGATTACTGACTGATTCACCTTTCAGGTGCTGGAGGACCCTGATGAGCTGGCAGTGCTGGAAGAGATCCAACAAGAACTGATCTTGCAAGGTAAGATCTTTACACATCTTCTGACTCCTGTTTGATGTGTAACTTCCTGGTAGTGCAGAAGACCTGAGGCTGCACTCCTTGGTTCTTGCAAACCACGTGATACAGGGCAAGAGCCTCCTTAAAAATCTTGTTGAGGTATTGAGAGCTCTTCTCAGAGTTTTAAGAGTTTAAGTGACATTTTAAGGTCTGTGAGAGAGGCCAGAGAAACAGGACTGAGATCTGTTAGCTCTAGGAACCTTTATAAATCAATTCAGGATGTTTCTAAAGCGCTGATCAGAAAGTAGAAAGACCCATATGAGACAAGCTGAGCCACAGAGAAAAACAGGTTATCAGGAATGATTTCACCAAGCATAGAAATCTGACTCAAAGGAATAAAAGCTCTTAGAAACTTGTATCCAGCCCAGCCTGCATCAGCCCCAGCAGGCCCTGAGGGTGCTGTGCTGTGTTGTTGCAGAGCAATTGGTGATTGAGGAGTACGAGCAGAGCCTGCGCTTCGATGAGGAGTGTCTCAACGCCATGCTGGACGGCCTGGACGCCTCTGACAGGGTCATCTGCCCTGTATGTAGGAAGTAAGAAAGCCTTTGGCATTGGAATCAGATTCCTCGCTCTCCTGCAGCAGTCTGGGCTTAGAAATGTGCAGAGAGAGGCTGCTGCTCATTTCAACAAAATAAAAATGCCTGAGCAATTATCTAACTCTAATGGGGGGGATGTTGGGTTGGTTTTGGGGTTTTTCTTGCTAAAATCTTCTCTTGTTCCTGGTGTCATGATGCTGATTGTTTGCTCTTCCCAGGAATAACCTGACTGTGAAGGCTCACTTGGTTTGTTGCCAGTGTGGATTGTACATCAGCACACAGGTAAGCTGCACTGTGACACCTGTGTGGCATCCCTGCTGCTGCAGAGGCAGCTTTAAGCTACAGACAGGAACTCCAGCTGACTTTTCCTGAATTATTCTCAGGATATGACAGAGGGAAAGCTTCGGTCCCTGCTGGAAAGCACCTTGACAGAGCACAGTCAGAGGTGCCTGCACAGCCCCGAGTTCACAGTCACCAGCGGCATGGAAGAGGAAGCCAGTCTGCTGATGAGCTGCCCTGTGAGTGCAAATGTCAGGTTCCTGGAAGGGATCCCTGCTTGGATCCATGGCTCAATTACATAGTCAGAAACCACAAGTCTGTTGATCCCTGGGTTTGTGTGGCTTTTTTCACCAAACTCCTTGGAAATGGCTTTATCTATGACCACCAGTCACCATAAAAGAGAAGTACACACCTTTAACTGCTGGATTAGGGAATCTTTCAAGGATCTGTCAAATTTAGTGCCCTAACTTTAGCCAACAACTTCTAAGTCTTGTGTGCACCATCTGATCAGATAAGTGGTTCATGAAGAAAAGTTTTAAAAGATACTTGTTTAAACCTCCTGAAAAACTTCCTCCAGGTGTCTCAGAGAATACACAGCAGCCCTTTGGCTCCAGCTAGAGCTGGTGCTTGCTTTGCTATGTAAAACCAGTGAGGACAGTGGTAGGGGCAGAGCATTTCAAATAGAGCCATGTTGGAAAAGACCTCTAAGATCAAGTCCTGCCATTCCCTCAGCACTGGCAAGGCCACAACTGACCCATGTCCCCAAGTGCCACATCTAGATGTCTTTTAAATCTCTCCAGGGATGGTGACTCCTCCACCTCCCAGGGCAGCCTCTGCCAGTGCTCAACAACTCTTTTGTGATTTTTTTTTCCCCCCAATCAATAATTTTTCCTGTTCAAATAGTTTTGAACTTTATACATTAACACAGTTCTCTGTTCAATTTTTTTGTGAAGGTCTGTGACTCCTGGATGATTCTCCTCTAACATGATTGAGCTGCTGCTTTACTTCTGGAAGACTTCAATACTAAACTTCACCCAGAGCTGCTAGGACTCTTTTGTACATATTTCTAACTGCTGTGTCAAAAAGACACTCCAAAAGGCACAGTATTGCCTTGACCTGCACTTTTAACCACACAGGACATGTTTTGAAATAAATATATTTAGTTTATTTTGGCTTTGGGGTTGTCTTTAATACTACATCAGTGATCTCATAGCTCGTGTTGGACTTCAGCTTTGAGTTTCAATGAACCTTACATAAATTAACTAACTTAAATAAACTTAAAACCTTCAAACAGCAATTGGAGGCACTGGTTTAAATATAAGTACTCAACCATCACTGCCACAACTACTGTGAACAGCTCTGGCACAGAGAAACTCTGCCATCACTCTCATGGCAGCTCTGGTACAGCAAGAAGAAGAGAAACCACCCTTTTCAGTGATATGTTGAACAGTTTTTATTCTTCACATTCACTCTTAATTGTACAAAAAGCCCCATGCAGGGCGAGGCAACTCCGGCCTGTAGCACTGGAGAACTTGATTGGGGCTGCACCATCACTACAACTCCCCAACTCCAAGTGAGAATCCTCCTTCTCCACCTTCCTTACTTACTCTCTGTATCCACTGTGAAGATTTATTTGGGTATTGCTGGATGAAGCAGCACTGTGGAATACCCACGCTTGAGGCTGAGTTTCCCAGCCTGACCTACTGACATTTGACAAAGCTTTTAAGGTCTTCAAGGAATTTGATGTACTCCTGGTGCTCCAGGGCAGTGCTGAGCTCTATTAACTCATCAGCAAAGGTGTTGTCCACTCCTCTGTCAGCCAGGAAATCCATCAGGTGATCGTAGAGAGCCTGGAGCAGGAACAGAAAACCTTCTTAGTGGAACACACCTGGGCAGGGGTGCATTAAAATGTCCCCTGACAACTGGCACTTCTCCCAGGAAAATCAGGCCCAGCTGATTCCTTAATTTTTAGCATTTATATTTCCCAGATTCTGCACTGCATTGGTGTTAAACTCTGAATTTCATATAAATTGTCAGCAAGTTCTCCTCACAGCTCAGTCACACAAAACAATCATTTTCCAGCCCAGAACCAAGGACACCCCTGCAGCTTCAGGCCCAAAAAGTGCAAACAGGGAATTGAGGAGTGCAAACTGGGAGGGTGGGACTGCATAACCTAGAGTGGAATTGGACAATGAACCCCAATATGGAAATGGACTAAAACTTATAAAAGTGTGAAAACTCATCAATCATTCTTGGTGTAGCCCTGGCTGGGCTCTTGTACTGGCAAAGGTGTATCCTTTAAGGCATTTTATTCAATCCCTATTTTATTCCTTTAACACTGTCTAGCCTCTGTTCTAGGCAGCCTCTCAAGGAACCACCCCAGGAGGGCAGGCCTGACTTTGGATGGAATATTTGGACAGAAAGGGCCATGGAACACTTAATAAAAACCCAAACCCAACACTACAAATGAGCTGCACCCTGGAGATGATCCCAGACTGGGGAGTCATCAGGGGAAGTGTCAAGGATGACACAGGCCAAGCTCTGCCTGTCCGTCTACCCAGGGGTGAGCTAACACTTTGGAAAGGGATCTGATGTACAGGTTTCTTTGAAAGGCTTAAATGTTACAGTCATGGACTTGGCTTTTTCCTTTTCATATCTATTTTAAGTTAATTTAATGTCATAGGGGAAAAATAGAATAATCAGTGTGGGATGGTCTACAGCACACTGAGCAATTTTAACATGAATGCTCCTCAAGGGGATACACTCTAGCACTTCTACTTTCACTTTTAAACATGACAGCCTCAAGCTAAAAATTGTAGCTTTTTAAATCCTGGTATTGAGAACATAAGAACACCCAGATTCTAGTGTGTATTTTTAGTGTTACAAGTCTAACAACACACCTGGAAAAGCAGGACACAATGTATTTTTTCAGATACCACACACAGATGCTTTTACCCACGCATGGTGTCTCATAAGCCACATTGTTAAACACACAGATCAAAATATGTTTAACAAGTGTCAAAGCATTTCCAGAATGAGATTCCCTGCTGAGAAATCCACCTATAAAATCTGGAAAGGAAGAAGTTCCTCCTGTCTGTCCTGATTCCTGGTAATGCCACCAGCAGTGCACAACCCTGGGATCATGAGACACCCTCAGTCTGCAGCAGAAGCACCAGTTCAGGGGCAGAGCAAGGCCAGCCCCTGTCTCAGATACCCTGACAGGTTTAATTCCCAGCCCAGGAGCAGAGGGACAGCCAGTGAGGTGAGCTGAGAGCTCTCTGTGGCCTTGAGCAGCACCTACCCAGTCCAGGGAATCCGTGTTGAGGGTGTAGTTGGTGTCCTTCCAGTCAGCTTCTCCAGTGGGCTGGAAGCTGACCTCCCGAATTGTGAAAATGTCACTTTCTTCCTCTCCTTCATGTCCAATCTGAGGCAGGAAAACAAATGCAAAGCATGCAATTAGCTGCAATTAGTGGGCACACTCAGCCTGCTCATCCCCAGGCTGGGAATAGCTCAGGAAAAGCCCCAAGGCCAGAGAAGCTGTCCCTCTCCCCTCTGAGGACAAGCACAGACATGCACAGAACTCAGGAAATCCTCTAAGCTTGTGCTGCCATATAAATCAGCAGCCTGAATTTTACAAATACAAAAAAAACAACTTCTGTGTGGTTCTGAATGTCTTCCCATGTCTGTCTCATCTCTGTCAGCCAAGACTGGCTGTTAAACATTTCCTAACATTTACAAAATAAACCACAAATACCAGTGTGAGTAAAAGCTCTCAATTTATTTTCTCCCCTCCTTTTTTAATCCCCACTTCTCTACTGAGATTCAATAAAGAGCCCAGTAAGCAGCTGATCAGAAACACCAGGGCAGGATGTGAGGAATGCCATAAACATTTCCTCCCCACTGTTCTTGCCAACATAATGCCCTTTTTTTTTTTGTGATTAAGAAAAATAAATAAGAAGAGACTGGATATTGTGCTGATTCAGAAAAGCAAGAGATTGCAAAGAGCAGTTAAATCCAAGAGGGGCACAGTGATACTCACCTCATCTTCAGGGAAATGGCAGTCTAGTACAAGGGTCTGTTTTGTATCATCTTTTATTACTTCCACTACAAAGTTTGGAGTTGATGTAAGTTCAGGCTAAATAAGAGAACAGTTGCATCAGCACTGGAATCTGAACAGGAGCCAAAGCAACCACAGCACAGCCCAGCCAGCACTGGGTATTCCCTGACACCTTCCACTATCCCAGGATGATCCAAGCCCCATCCAGCCTAACCCTGGACACTTCCAGAGCCTTCCCACCCTCACAGGGAACATTCCCTCACAATACCTAATTTAGCCCCACTCCCTGTCAGTTAAAAGCCATCCCCCCCTTAATCTGTCACTCCATTCCTCTGTACAAAGCTTCCCTCTCCCATTCTCCTGTAGACCCTTTTGGAAGGTGCTAGAAAGTCTCAGAATTCCTCTAATTTCTCCTTCTCTCCACCTTTCTGCAGGGGACATGAAGGTTACAGCCAGGGGACAGGCAGCCCTGGGAAATCTGCATTTTGTGACTTAATGCTCCCAAATATCACATAAGGGGGAGAAAAGCCAAAGCCTCAACACTTGAGGACAAGGCTCCATTTTTCATCTGTGTCCCCAGCATTAAATGCACATCAAGGCTAAGTCACCTCCTGCTCATCAGGTTTCTGCTGCTCCTGTGTGTCGTCTTCAGCCGAGGGTGGGATGCTGTTATTGATGTTGAATGTAACCGTTATCCTGCACAAGAAACAGAAACAATTCTTTTGAACACACCCCCAAAATGCCCATCAGAACGGGCCTTTTAAGCCCTGTTCAGGATTCACAGTGTGTGAACAAAAGCAGGCACTGCAGTTAAAAGCCACATCTCGGAGAAGCTGTTCCCTCCAAGTGCTCTCACCTTTTAAAGTTTTACCGAACTGTTATTTTTCAAACAACAAGGCCACGTGAAACTTTGTAACACAAAACACAGTAACAAAAAGGCGTGAAAAAAGTGCCTTTGGCCCAAAGCGGCCACACAAAGGCGCGGTCTGGGCTGTGAGCACATGGAGGAGCCCGGTCACTGTGACCCAACCACCCACCCTCGGGGGCTGGGGACCCTTCCCACGCCCCACTCACTTTTCCCCCGCGATCTTCCGCACCAGCTTGGCCTCCGTGCCGTGCACCTCGAGCTCCCACCCCCCGGAGACCTTGGGCAGAGATTTGTGCTTCTGGATCTTCTTCTCCTCCTGGATCTCGTCCGTCAGGAACTGCGCAAAGGCTTTGTCTCCTGGGGGGAAAGAAAACGGGGTTAGGGAAAGGGAGGGATGAAGGAAAGGGGTGGGGGGAGAGTTCAGGGAAAGGGGTGTTGGGAAAAGGAGTTAGGGAATGGATAGTTAGGGAAAGGGGAGGTGTAGGGAAAGGGAGGGTAAGGAAAGAGGGGAGTAAGAAAAGGGAGGGTTAAGGAAAAGGGGAGTGGGGTTTAAGGGAAGGGCGGGTAGGAAAGGGGGGTTTGGGAAAATGGGGGTTTGAACATAAAAAAAGGGGTTAGGGAAAGGGGGATTGGGGAAAAGGGAGTTGTGAAAAAGGAGGTTAGGAAAAGGGGAGTAGGGGAAAAAGAGGTAGCGAAGGGGGTGTAGAGGAAAAGGAGGCATAGAGGAAAAGGGGGCTTAGGCGATGACAGAATTTAGGGAAAGCACAGAATTTAGGGAAATAGGTGGTTTAGGAAAAAGGGGGATTAAGGAAAGAGGGGGGATTAGGGAAAGAGAGGGCAGTAGGAAAGCCCTCCCCGCCCCACGTGCTTCCCAGCACGGAGCGGGTGCAGCGCACGTGTCCTCCCCGCGCCCTCCCAAGGGCGGCCCCGCTCCGTGCCCGCTCACCCTCGGTGTGCAGCCCGCCGCAGCCGCAGGACACGCGGCCGGCCGAGCCCCGCCGCGGCCGCAGCAGCGCCGTCCGCCCCGCGCCGCCGCCCAGCTGCCACAGCGAGCGCGCCAGGGCCGGCGCGGAGGCGGCGGGCGGCGGCAGCAGGGCGCGGCGGGCCGCGGAGCTGAGCGGGCGGCGCGGCGCGGGCAGCGGCGGGCGCAGCGCGGCGGCGGCGGCGGCGCGCAGGGAGCGGGCGAGGAGCATCGTGCGGGACCGAGCGGCGGCGAGGACGGCCCGCCCCGGAACCGCGCTCCGCTTCCGGCCCCGGCGCGCCCCGCGCGGGCCCCGTGACCAGGGGTTCGAGTCCCGCCCCCGGTAAGATCCCCGGTTCGAGTCCCGGCCCAGGTGAGATCCCCGGTTCGAGTCCCGGCCCAGGTGAGATCCCGGTTCGAGTCCCGGCCCCGGCAGCACGGAGTGTGCTAACAGGGTGCCTGGTTCCTGGGATCCCTGACAATGGAATGGGCAGGGATGGCACGGACACAGCACCCGTGCAGGTCCCTTCTCGGGTGAACTCGCAGACAGAGCTTTAGGAATGTGGGGGACGTTCACAAGTTTTATCCCAGACATCATCCCACTCATAATTAGGACTGGCACTGTTCAGGTCAGAGCATGAGAATCTCCTCAGGGGAAAAAAAAAAAAAAAAAGATTGGGGTTTTTTTGGTGTATTTTAGAGGAAAGAGTGACTAAGGCACTAAGGCAGCATTTCCTGGCACCAAGCCTGCCCTTTGTCCAAAAGCTGACACTAGTGCCACTATGGAGAACCACAGAAGGCTCATTTGCTGCTCACTGCAAGGCAGGAGAGCATTTGCCCCACCCCATTAAATAGACACCACCCCATCTGCCCCACCCCATCAAATGGACACCAACCCATCAAAGGACCAGAATTTTAACTCTTAATTCTGACAGGAATCTGAGTACTGCACATGTAAATGGCAGAGTCCATTCTGCACAATAGGCACAGATTCACTGTGCTACCTTCTCATCTTTAAGCCCAGACTGCTGACAATGAACACACTCCCACAAGACCCACAAACACCAGGACTGATCCTACAATCATGTGTTCTGTGCCTTACAAACCAACACACACAAAACAGATTTCCAATATCACTTCTTTATTCTGGAAAAAACATATAAATCCAATCTAAATAAATACCCATCCCGTTCCTTAAGTTTATAGAAAACATAGTTTTTTTTTTTTTTAATTTAATGAATATACAAGTTGTGAAAAACACCAATCACTTGTTTTTTAAATTTTAAAAGTTTAATAGTAATAAAATGGTTATAAAAACAATAATATAAGTAGACTAATAATAATTTGGACAATTTAGATTAGACAATATGAGACAACAGAAACAAAGAGTTATGGACCTCTGAGTACCTTTTTCTGAGCAGCATAAACCCAAAAGAGGACCCACGTTAACAGAGGAATAACCCTTAAAAGCAACAGCCTCTTGAATATTCATACATCTCATACATGATGCAGAAATTCCATTCAAACAAAGGATTCAGTCTGGTCAGTGTCAACATCTTCCTCTTAATCCTAAATGGTGTCTTCAGGGCTGAGCAAGGCAGGAAGAAGTTTGTGTCTTCTGATAATGGAGCAATAAATTCTCTTTCTCTTAAAGATTCAGGTGTCCTGTAGCTGCTATCTTGGTGTGAGTACCTCATTCCTCTCTTAAAAAAAACATCCCACATACATAGTTCCTACTTTAACTACAAAAGTTACCTTTCAACTACAAAACTACATTTACCATACTATTAAA
Source organism: Zonotrichia albicollis (assembly GCF_047830755.1). Classification (NCBI taxonomy): domain Eukaryota; kingdom Metazoa; phylum Chordata; class Aves; order Passeriformes; family Passerellidae; genus Zonotrichia; species Zonotrichia albicollis. The sequence goes on from NC_133840.1 coordinate 7,263,702, forward strand.
ATGTTAATACAGCACTACTAATCAACACAACAAAACACATATAGTAAATATCTGCATAGAGCCATACAATATGCACTTTTCTGTTGTGTTGTGATTTCAGGGTTTACCTCAGAACCTCGGGTCCCTCCCCTGATAATTCCCTCCCAGGTGTGTCAGTCACCTCTCCTTTCCACACCCTGACCCCTGCCCAGCACTGTCTGTCAGTCCTGGCATTCCAGAAGGGCACTGAGTGATTGGCAGATCCAAAGGATGCCCTCTACCCCTGGGGGGCATTGGGCCATCCAGGTGTCCTTTGTCCCTTTGTCCCTCCCCTCCTGTCCCTGCTTGGTGGCTCCCTGCCCCTTCCCTGCCCCTCTCCCCGGGGTTAAAGGAGCAGCAACCACGGGCTCAGGGAGTTCTGTTGGAGCTGGTGCTGCATTCAGAGGCCTGTGGGCCAGAATAAAGCTCTGGATCCAAGCCCTCCATCAGAACCGACTCCTTTCCTTCACCATCACCTTAAAGCTTCTCTGCCAGAGGAGCAGCCCCAGTTATGGGGGGAAGCTCCATCCTGCAGCCACCAGAGCTCCTGCAGGCCTGGACTTGTCTCCAAGCACACAGAGGCAGCACCCAGCCAGGCAAAAGTGTCTGTGGGTGAAACACCACACACCCACAGCCAAAAGTGTCTGTGGGGTGAATCACCACAATGCCGCTATTTGATTCACCAGTGAGGGCTGGACAAGCTCAGCCACAGCCCATCCAGCTATATTGGTAATTATCCCAATACTTTTCACAAAGTCTTTCGAGGAGAAGCTGAGCCAGCTGGTGCCAGGTCAGCTCTTGGCTGTCCGGAGCTTCCTGTGGAAGAATTCGGGTGCAGCCTCCAGCAGCCACTCGGCGTCCACGGGGCACAGGTCGCGCATGTAGCAGCGGCTGGTGCGCAGCAGCCCCGTGAACACCACGCAGGCGGGCTTGCACTGGAACAGCACCGAGGAGGGGTGGATGGCCACGGCCTGCTGGGAGCCCACGGTGCTGTAGGAGCCGTCCGGGAGCAGCTGGGCCGCGTTCATGAACAGGCTGTGGGCCAGGCAGCGCCGCACGGCCGCCGTGTCCCCGCGGCACGACTCCAGCGGCAGCGACAGCTGCGGGCACAGAGTGAGCATGAACAACCTGCACCCTCAGGGGATACCGACACAGAGGAGAAACTCTCCAGAGTAGAAATCCATTTTGATTTAGGTGAAATGTACATCTTTGAGTCTCTGGTCAGAAAACATAGCTATTTAGCTCTGTGTGTGTGTGCTGGGACCTGAGCATCTCACTGTGTGGCTGAGTAAAACATCTCTGTGGATATTATGCAAAGGTCCTTTTTGCTTCCTTACCCTGGACTATGCTAGTAACAATTCAGACTGCTACAGTCCACTTGTATTCAAGTGTATAAAAGAAGCATTTCCAGTGAAGTTGAGGTTCTAGCCCATTAGCTTTCTGACCCAGAGTCTGTGTCCCTTCTTACCCAGTCCTGACTCTTACAGTGACACTGGTTCACTTCAGAAATCCTGGGGGATTTTCCTGTGTCAGGACACTGGGGGATCACTGGGAATTCAGCTGAGTGGATGCTAGGCTAAGCCAGACTGAGAGCCAACACAATGGATCATCACTCTCCTTCTAAAAGGGAGTTTAAGGCTGACCAGGATTCACAAATGAGACCGCAGGGGTGGCTCCCATGTCACTGCAGACTGCCAGGGGTTCAGTGGCAGCTCCCACGCTGTGCCCAGCAGGAGCAGCACTGAGGGGAAGCTGCTGCCACACTGAATGCCTGACTGCATGGAGAAACCAGCCAGCACAGGCTGCCAGCACTCTGTGGCACACACAGCACAGTCGCAGCTGCATTAGAGCAGGAAAAACCCTCAGCCAAACCTGTCCTTTTCCTGACAAGTCTTCTTAGAGGTTCCCATTTCTCCTTGACTCTCTAAGCAATGCAGTTTTAAGATTCTGGGATGCAACTGCACAGTCAGGAATTTTAGCCTACTTACAGGAGGCTGAAAACAATCCCCCATTTTTTCACTTGGGACTTCATGCACAGTAACATCAGTTTGGGGACAAACCAGGGAAATACCAACAGGTGAAACAGAAATAAAATATGGAAGCAAATTACCTTTACACAGATGTCCCTGAGCTGAGCTCTGACTTCTGCCATCAGCTTCATGTTCCTGCCATTGATAAAGTTCTCTCTGCACCATCCCTGCAGCAGAGACACCAGCAGTTAGAAGGGGATATTTCTTCACCCCAGGAGCATGACAGCCTTTGGATACCACGGAAAGCAGAATGCCCCCTACAATCTGCCTCAGAGAAAACTTGCTGACCCTTTTCCTGGTCATATTTCTACCCCACTTTACTCCACTATGTCTAGATTCCCTCCAACACTGCTCAGAAACAGCAGGTGGTGGTTCTTTTCCCACTCAGAGCTGCCCTGCAAGGCCACCAAGAGCTGCAGAACAGAGGATAACACTTATTATTCTGTGTGAGGTGAAAACAAATCAGGTAAGAATGACAGGTGCTGCAAGGAATGGGGTGCATGAGTCCACAGATCCACAAATCAATATGAAAGGTTGATAGGGTAGGATAAATCCAAATTAACTTTTAAACATGCTCAGTGTTTTTCCAATGAATCCTGTCCCAGATATTTATCATGTCCAGGTATTTATCATCACATCTCAGCACTCTCCCACTCCCTTCTGTTTCCAGCTGGAACCAGGGAAGGAAGAGCCCTGGCTGTGATTACAGAACTGACCCCACAAAGCTTTGCCAGAGCTGTCTGTAGGAACCTTTGTTACAGAACTTCCTCCCACTCCCCAGATGTAAAGGATGAGCCCTTTTTCTCTCTGTGGCACCAGCCATGGAGGATGCAGGGGTCACTCTGCTCTCTGCTCAAACCTCCTCACCCCACAGCTCACACAGCACTGGCAGCTCAGACCATCCCACCTTGTGCCCGTTCACGCTCTTGTAGGCCCGGTACACGTTGAGCAGGGTGAGATGATCCCCCTCACTGGAGATGAACTTCTTCCTGACAGCCTGCACCTCATCCCTCTGGGCAGGGGGGTTGTGGAGGACACTGTCCACTGACAACAGTGACACAATGGTCAGGATCTCCTCTGCACAGTGGAACTGGGGGGACACGAGGATGGCCTGCACAGACACAACAAAACCCAACTTCAGTCAACCAAATCCACTTCAGCTGGGCAGATCTCTCTGCTTCCTGGCAGCCCAGGAACTCAACCAAACATTGCTTAGGACAATCTCGGACATCTGGGCCTAGAAACAGCTGTAAATCCTCTGATGGGCTCACCAAGCAGCTGTAACAGCACCTGCCAGGCTCCTCTCTGAGACTGCCCAGCACACAACCAGCACAAACACAGTGACTGAAACCAACTACAGCAACAGAGATTTCATGGACCTGCTAAACAATCCTGCAAATTACAAGCAAATCTGCCTTATGCACCTTCAGAGGTGCCAAAGAAATTATCTTTTAAAAAACTTCCTTAAATTTAACAACAAATGATAAGCAGTCCAGCAAAAGGGCTGTAAATGATGTACATTAATGTACAGCAAATACACCAATACAGCTGCAAACATCCCAAATTTCACACCTTGTTTAAGAAGTTTGAAAGAGAAATATCAATGGTACAGAGATGAGTACAGGAGATTCCAAATGTTAATTTTTCTGCAGCTTTTACCTTGGAGAACTTTGGATCCAGTGGAAAGGCTGCCATTTTCTTTCCCAGGGGGGTCAGGACAAGCTGACCTTCCTTTTGGGTCACAGCTCCCAGCAGGTCCAGCTGATCAATTGCTGCTTGAATGGCATCTGCCAAAACAGGGACATTGGGCTGTGAGGCCTCCTGCCTCCAGTGAGGGATGTGAAGATCAGCTGGTTCCATTACTGCCTCTCTCCCTGACCAGAGGCACAAGTGCTTTCCATTTAGAGAAATCAGGGTCCAAAATGTGGTTTATCCTCCTCTATCCAGCAGAACAAGCACCTTCCCCCCTTTACTCTTCCCTTGGCAGTCAGGGCACACCTTCACATTGTGCTGTTATACACGTTATGGCCCAAGATTTCCCTGCTCTTTGTCCCCAAGGCTGCCTTTGTAGCCACTTACCAGGAGATGGTTTGGACATGAAGTCAAAGGTGAGCACATTGGGAATTTTAAGGGCCAGGAGCTGAAGCACCACACTGGCCAGGTTACACCTGCATAGGCAGAAAAAACAACTGAGATAGTTCTTTTATTTTTTACATAGAAGCTGAGATAGAGTCTCAGGCCTGTGCTGCAGCTTGACAGACACAAGTCTGATGCTGCTGGTGAAGCCTTACTTCCTAAACCAGGAAGAGGCAAGTCCAAAATCTGGAGGACAGTCAGAACTATTGCTTTATGTGTTTGGAGACTCAGTGCCCAACTGTCCACCCTGAGCAAATATTTCCCAGTTTTTCTGTTTAATCCCCACACTTCCATTTCTCTCAAGTCACCCCGCCAGCCCCTAGATCAGTTTTGCTGCTCAGTTCTTCCCAGAGCTGTAAAAGAGGTGTGGCAAGGAGTGTGATGGCTCTGTCCTCACCTCTGTATCTCAGGTGTTGTCATCTCCTCAAACTTCTCAAAGTCCTCCTCTGTGTAGAGCCGGTAGCAGACCCCGCTCTGCTGCCTGCCTGCTCTGCCCGTGCGCTGCCAAGCCTGGGCCTTGGACACCTGCTGCACTGCCAGCACCTCCAGGCCAGTGTCTAGGCATGGAAAAGCATCACCTCAGTCAGTGCCTGAGGAAGGCACAGCTTTGGAAAACACAGAGGATGAGCAGTAAGAATTCCCAGGATTTGGCACTCAAATCCGCTCAGAACTCACTTGGTTCAGCACAGTGAATTTCAGCACTGTGTTTCACTTGGTTCAACACTGTGGACTATCCCATGCTGTGTCCATGAAGAGAAGATTCATATTTGACAGATTTTTTTACCCTCTCATGGCTGATACTCAAAAAATCCCACAAAAACACCACCAAACCCCAAACCTGGGACATTAATTTAAACAGCATGTTTGAAATCCTCTTAGTGGGGCTTGTGGCCTCCAGTAACTTCTACAAACCCCAACGTAATTTTGTCCCTGTTCCTCCTCAGAATTCCTCACCAGGGCTGTACTTCTTGGCTTTGACCATGCCTGTGTCCACAACGAATTTTATGCCAGCAATGGTGATGGAGGTCTCTGCGATGTTGGTGGACAGGATCACTTTGCGACAGCCCTGGGAGAAAGGAAAAAATCAATTCCAGGCCAAGGCCACCTCAGAGCAGCTGCAACACAGAAATTCTGCTGCTTTTGGCCTGCGTGGGCCAAGCCCTGCCCTACATTGTGAGCACAAACTGTGCTTGCTGTGCCAGCTCTCAGAAACCAAGGTAATCCTCAGTTTTTTATCAGTTTCTAAAACATTCTTCTGCATTTGCAAGAAAGCACACCACCAGAACAGCTGTTCTCAATACATCTTCCAACAATTTTGGTTTCACTTCTGGCACAACATTTGTATTCTTATTTATCTGTTGAGTAGGTAAAAAAGAGCCTGAGGCAGCATGAATTCCTTTCTTATGGTCCTAAAAAACATTCTCAGTTTTCAGCTTACTCAGTATTTCCCCCATTAGCTGTTGTAGCTCTTTTGTGATATGGACAAAAAATTCCTATGAAATGGAGGAAAGTTAAATTCCTGTGCCTTCTAATCCTTCCTTCTTTTTATGATCCCACATGACTTACTGAATGCATCTGGTAAAACCATCACAGTTACAGGGTTTTATACCTCTGGAACCACCCAGCCTAAAGCCAACAGAGACTATTGTCACTGTTATATTTTCTGAAAAAATCCCTTTGCCCAGGATTCTTCTCCTGGGAAGCTGAGAAGGCTCAGAGAAAAAGGAAAACAATATTATCTCATTTGCTTCTCCTGTGTTTTGCTGCTTTGGAATGTGTTTAGACATTGTTTACCAACAGGTGGTTGTTTCATGGGTTTCATGTGAATTGTTTTGACTTAATGATCAATCACTGTCAGGGTGTGTCAAGACTCTGGAAGGAGTCACAAATTTTCATTATTATCTTTGCAGCCTTCTGTAACTATCTTTTCTGTATTCTTTAGTATAGTTTAGTATAATATTCTTTAATATAATATAGTATCTTAAAATAATAAATTAACCTTCTAAGAACACAGAGTCAGATGCATCATTCCTCCCTTCATCTGGGAACCCCACAAGCACAAGAAACTATTGATTACTATCAGTCCAGACTGCTTTAGTCTCTTAAAGCCCACATGTTTCATCCAAAGACTCATTGAAGCCAAACCCCTCCTATTCCCTCACCTCAGGGGTGGGTTTGAAGGCACGGAGCTGTTGGGAGTGGGGCAGAGAAGCATAAAGGGGCAGCACTGTCATCCGTGGGCAGCCCTCGGGGAGGTGCTGGGCAACGTCTCGGCAGGTTTTGGTCATTGCTTCAATTTCTTCCTGCCCAGTCAGGAACACCAGGATGTCCTGGCATGCAGGGGCTTCCTAAAGCCAGAGGACAAAGGAAGTTAGGAGGGTTTGGGTAGAAAAGGAGAACTGAGATTGGTAATGAGATGTGGTTCTGGCAGTTGCTGAAGCAGGTTAAGAAGAAAGAGAAGATACACATGTGGTGCAAGGATGCAACAGCCAGAATTCCCAATGGATTCACCAGAGACAAAGAGTAAACCACATTTTCAGAGATCAGGAGTTAAAAGGATGGAGGAATTGCTGTGTCCTCAAATAACTGTCCATGCCAGGCAGAGAGGGTCAGCAAGCACTCAGGTACAGAGAACTCAGGTGAGGGGAACATTCAGGTTTTAGGCATGAGCTGACATTATAGAGCTTTGCTTGGCAGCCTCCCTTCAGCTCCAGCCTGGACATATAGGTCCCAAATCCCAACAGCAGCAGCAACTTCAAAGCACTAAATGCAGTTTAATGAAACAACACAACAACCCAGGTGTTTGGCAGTCAAACATCCCAGCACAAAATACCAACCCCTGGCCCCAGAGGGACACAAACATGCAGAGACCCTCATACCTGGTGGATTTGGAAGATGGACACCAGTGCTGCCTGCAGGTAGTCACTCTGCCTCTCCTTGGTGTAGAAGATGTCAATGGGATGCTGCCGGCCCTCCAGATAGATGACAGGAGCTCCACTGAAGTACTGGGAGAACAGGTCAACATCCATGGTGGCTGACATGACAATCACCTTCAGGGAGAGCACAGCACGGGTCAGCACTGCAGCTCCCCTCCAGCTGGACACCAATGAGTCAGGACCAGCCAAAAGTCAGCTTCTGGATCCTGAGAACCATGATCAGAACAGGAGAGTGATCTCCCCTCATTAAAGCCATCAGCTTTTTAACACAAGCAGAAAATGGTGTGACAGAATAGGCTGGTGTGTGGAACAAGGCCATGCAAAGCCCCCTGGCAGACCAATGTGCTTTCACACAAATTCCTGACATGTCCACCTATCCCACGTGCAGTGCTCTACCTGGGAATGAGCATGTCCCATCAGGCAGAGCTCCTGCAGCTGGAGTGATCTCAGCAGCAGTGCCAAAACCTCCCCAGCACTCTGTCTGGGGCTTTTGTGGAAAAAAGGGATCATCAGATACCTTGTTCAGAGGTGTCACATCAGGCCCAGACATCATAAGTCAGACACCCTTAATTACTGGGATTTAAAGCGACTTTTTAGGAACAGAAAAATGGTCAAAGCTGAAATCCCAAACCCTTTGGAATGAACTGACATTACAGCTTTCATGCTAGTCCTTTCATGCTGGCTCCTCCCCCTCATAATCATAACGAGCCAAAACCACCTAGAACAAGAACCCATCAACCACAAACAAATCTTTGCCACAACAGTAATCCTTGGAAGGCCCCAGGAGATGCTCAGAGCACCCAGAGCCCAGCCCCACCCCGCCCTTCACCGCCATCCTGAATGAACACACTTTCAGTGGCCGCAGCCCTCGCTCCTTTCGCTTCTTCTGAGCGGCTTTGACCACCCCAAAGAGCACATCCGTGTGGATGGTCCTCTCATGGGCCTCGTCCAGGATGGCCACGCTGTACTTGTGCAGCAGGGGGTCCCCGATGGCCTCGCGCAGCAGCATCCCGTCCGTCAGGAACCGCAGCCGCGTCTGCGCGCACGAGCAGTCATCGAAGCGCACCGTGTAGCCAACCTGGGTGAGGGAGCATGGGCAGCATGGGCACACAGACTGGCATTGCACACTGCCATCGTGCCACAGGGAAGGGCCACAAACCCCCTGGTCACTGGACTGAGCCAACCAGAAGTGCATGGAAAGCAGAGCAGTTTATCTGCTGTGAGCAGTTCCTCTCCCAAATGTAGCAGGCCACACAAATTATACTCCCAACATCTGTGGTTGGCGTCTTCCTAACTAGAAGTTCATGGTAAATGCCCCCCAAGTTCAGTTTGGTTTTTCTTTCCTTTTCCCTTTCCTTTCCTTTCCTTTCCCCCCGCTTCCCTTTCCCCTTTCCTTTTCCTTTTCCCTTTGCTTTCCTCCTCAAAATGATTCCAGGCTCTCCAAGGACTTTATACAGGACAAGACCTTCTCCCCTGCCTTTCTCCCCCGGACCTGCACTAATTCAGCACTCTGCTCTCCCTGACACTGATTCCTGACACAGGGAGCAATGGAAGAGAGCACAATTTTTTTTTTTTTCATTAATCAATAGTTTTGCAAATGGAACAATCCAGATCAAGAAGTACAATGCCACAGAGACAGGCCATGCCCACCCTGTCATGGAACAGGTAAAGAGCCATTTCTGTCCATTCATTTAATTACAGAATCACAGAATATCCTGAACTGGAAGGGACCCTCAGGGATCATCCAGCCCAGCTCCTGGCCCTGCACAGACACCCAACAATCCCACCCTGGGCATCCCTGGAGCTCTGTCCTAACTCTCCTGGAGCTCTGGCAGCCTTGGGGCTGTGCCCATTCCCTGGGGAGCCTGGGCAGTGCCCAGCACCCCCAGGGGAAACACTTCTCCCTCATATCTAACCAAGACTTCCCCTGACACAGCTCCAGCTGCTCCCTCAGGTCCTGTCTGTGGCCACAGAGAAAAGAAATTGGAGCTGCCCCTCGGGAGGAAGCTGCAGACCAAATTCTCCACTTCTCCAGCTGAGCAGACCAAGTGCTCTCAGCCATTCCTATTATGTGGCCCCTCCTGACCCTTCACCTTCTTTGTGTCACTCCTTTGAGCACTCCCTGACAGCTTTTACACTCTCATTCCATTGTGGCACCCAAAAAAATTATGAAATTAAGACTATCCCCCCTGTGCCTGGTTATTACTGTACCCACTGCAACCTGACAGGGCGCCATCCCCAGAGCAGCACCAAACCAAAATGTATCTGCAGAATTAATCTGCAGTTAACCTACCAGCTTGCCCAGCTCTGTCCTCTTCTCCTCAGCAACCCTGGCAGCCAGGGTGACAGCTGCCACCCTGCGGGGCTGGGTCACAGCGATGACACCGGGCTGGCCAATCCCCGCCTCGTACAGGAACTGAGGCAGCTGGGTGGTCTTCCCCGAGCCTGTTTCTCCTAGGGAGTACCAAAGGAATAGAGTTTGTCCCCTACACTTTTATAGCATTGTCAAACTGGGGTTTTTATGGTAACTTTTAGCCCTATTTGAGGATGGAGAAGCTGAAGACAGAGAGGGAAAGTCCCACCACAAAGAGTGGCAGGTCAGAGATGGCACCCAACGCCCTCCTCGCCCACTTCTCTGCAGAGCTCCAGCCACACTCTGGTTCACAAACCCACTCCAGCCTCTCTGCAGGTGAAGTGTCTGTGCTGTGACACTAACAGGACCAACACACAAAGCATTTTGCACTTAATTACAATAAATGCTGTGTCTTTACTAGGTGGGAAGTTGTACATCTTCAGCTCCTGAAAAGTCTAACAAAAAGCTTTTTCGTTTGCAGAACAGAAAAATATAATCAAATCACTGAAAGCATAATAAAATAATTGAAAATGTAAGTGAGGAGAGTCTTCAGAAGGGGAAGAAGGGGAGAGCTTGGCCATCTGGCTTTGACTGAATTCCAGGCAGACAGCGAAAGGAGAGGGAAATACTTTTGCCTTCTCCACAAAATAATAAAATCATTGAAAATGTAAATGAGGAGAGTTTTCAGAAGAGGAGAGCTTGGCCACTTAGCTTTGCCTGAACTTCACACAGACAGCGAAAGGAGAGGGAAACACTTTAACGTGCTCCACAGAAACCCCGGCTGCCAAAGCACAGAAGCCATTCCCTGCTCACCACACTCCAGATTTACACCCGTTTCTGGGCAGCTTTCCCAGCTGGGGGCCCTGTTCCCGGCACTCACCGATGAGCACGGCGGTGTCGAGGCGGCGCAACCGGGCCAGCAGCGGCCCGCGGGCCCCGGAGATGGGCAGGGAGCGCCGCTGCACGTGTGCGGGCGGCGCGGCGCTCTGGGGCTGCGTGCCGGGAGGCGCCGCCTTGAACCGCTTGGCCGGAGGCTCCTGCCTGTCCTGAGCCATCGCCCCTCGCGGTCCCGGCCCGGTCTGTCCCGGCCCGTCCCGTCGGGGCTGTTCCGGGGCTCCAGCCGCTCCCTCCGGGACCGCGCCGCACGGGTTCCCTGGCGCAGCGATGACGTCACCGCGCGACGCTGCGCAGAGCATCCTGGGAGTTGTAGTCCCGCCCTCACCGCCGCCATTTGCAGCGCTCCCGGCTCCGGGCGCCCCTCAGAAACATCGCGGACCCCAAAGGGCAGCAAAACGCAGCCAAGGAGGGCAGAGAGCCGGCTGTGAGCAGCGGAGGGACATGTTGCCATTCAGTCCCAGTAGCAAGTCCTGTTCTCAAACACTGAACTAAAAACAACACGCAAAAATAAAGCTTTTATCTCATACCTGCCTCATACCCTACGCTGAAGCAGCATTGTCCTAGACACTTTCATTCTTGCTCTCTAGGAGCACTAGAAGTCTGTTCTAGGAACAATCAAAACTGCCCCAAAACCAGACCAAAACACCTGTAAAATCTCCCAAAGCTTCCATAAGTTTTATAACCTTTAACAGATAAAAATGCAGACACAAATTACCTCACACATTTTATCAATCTAACACACTGTTTGTGGACAAAGCATTTCCCCTGAGATCGCCACACATTTCTCTCCTGGACTATAAATTAAAAAAAAACTAAAACTTGTAGCCAGTTTTGAAAAGCAAAATGTGAGACTAAATGAGATAATCACATGTCATGGGTAAGCCCATCCTTTAAAACGCAGAATGAAGATGCAGCTTTAACTTTAATCCATTATGATATAATCAATAAAACCCCACCTGATACTTTCTATAGTGATTTAAGAACAACTGACCATGATGAGCTGAACTGAGCTCCAAATTCCTATGTGGCTGCTCAGAGATATTTATAATCAATGCAGCTTTAAGCTAAATGCCACTCAGCCTCACTGGCCTGTGCTGGACACAACAAACTCCATCCACAGACCACAGATTTCACAACCTGAGCAGACAACGCTGTGCCCTGCACTTCTAAGACACTTGTGGGAAAAGCTGCAGGTATCTCTGTCTCTTCAAGGATTTGCTTTTTCCAGCCCCTGCTGCCTCAACACTAAAGGATGATATAGAGGATTAAACAAAAAGGATCCACAAGACATTTTATTCAACTCATCATCATTTTTTGAGTCCAGACAAATTTCCTTCTCTAGAGCTGCAGGTCATCCAGTATCAGTAGAGGGCACATGGGGATGGATTTTGCAGGCACAGCTGTTTAACCACCACTGTGGGCACCTGAACACACAGTCTTTGGGGGAAAAAACCACCAAAATGTAGCCTCAGCCTGCAGAACATCCCAAAAATCCAACTGGCAGAGTGAAAAGCTGCATGTTGTGTTCCCTGCAGTTCAAAGATGACTGGAGACAGCAGCACCTCAGATTAAACAACCTTTTGCCATTGAAATAGTGACTTAGCCTTTCAATCATCTTGCAGTTGTTTTATCCAAGAATAAAAAAATGAATTAAATCCCAAAAAGTTGGGTTCGTCCTCTATAAAGTTTCCCATAGAGTTTCATGTATCAAATAACTTGAAAAAAATGCTTTAGAAATCACTTTAAACAAGTACTTGTGTGGCCTTGTTAACTGAAGTTAACAGGAAACAGTTTCCAGTTTTACATTTTTGGCTCCACTGGATTCAGATGATGTCCAGCACAATGAATTCCCTGATTGGGAAGGGTGCTGGGAGTGCCTCAGGTGAGACTGCATTTCATAAAGTGCTTGTGTTCCAAACCATAGGGCTGTCAGAGTCCTCTGTGTGCTGGGGAGGAGCCCCCATGGCCCTGGTTAACCCCCGAGGCGCTGCCCCTCTCCCCAGGCAAAGCCCCCTGGCCGCTCCTCGGGCAAGGGGTTGTAGTTGGGGTCATCCTCTGGGGTGTCAAATATTGCTTTCCTGCAAAACACAAAGCATGGTGAGCCTTTAAAACACAGCTTTCACTGTAACATCAACACAGCTCACATGCTGCAGTGGCATCCTTCACAAACAGCTTGCCCAGGCACTGGGGTTTATGCTCTGCAATTTGGAACCACCAGGAAGGAGATCCCAAATCAACACTGATGAGGTTCATCCTCTACCATTTATGTAAAAATATTCTATGACAGATATCTTGAGGATAGTCTTATGATTCTGTGAAAAACAACATCAAGACAGCTCACATGCTGTCAGCTCAGTGTCCTCCCTCAAGAACAGCTTGCCCAGGCAGTGGGATTTACGCTGTCCAATTTGGAACCACTAGGAAGGAGATGCCAAATCAAGAGTGATGAGACTCATCCTCTAATATTTATGTATAAATCCTCTGATATTTATGTATAAATATTCTAGGTCAGACATCTTCAAGATAGTCTTATGATTCTAAGAAAAACAACATCAAGACAGCTCACATGCTGTCAGCTCACAGCATTTGGTTTGACCAAATTCTCCACTTCTCCAGCTGAGCAGACCAAGTGCTCTCAGCCATTCCTATCATGTGGCCCCTCCTGAACCCTCACCATCTTTGTGTCACTCCTCTGAGCACTCTCTGACAGCTTTTACATCCTCATTACATTGTGGCACAAAACCAACTATGAAATTAAGACCATCACCCCTGTGGTAGTCTCCTCCCTCAAGAACAGCTTGCCCAGGCAGTGGGATTTATGCTGTCCAATTTGGAGCCACCAGGAAGGAGATCCCAAATCAAGATTGATGAGGTTATTCTGCTATTTATGTATAAATATTCTATGCCAAACATCTTGAGGATAGTCTTATGATTCTGTGGAAAACAACCATCAGAAGTGTTCTGGGAGAGCACCATAATGGATTAGAGCATCCACACAAGAGGGAACTGAGTGGGAGTGTTAAACACTACAAACACTGAAGGATTTTTTCCCCAAAATTGTGATGTGAAGATGACTTACAGAAGAAAAAAACCATTACATATCTTATATGTACTACCTCAGCCACTCAGCAGGGGACACAGCTTTGGTGCTGTCAGCAAAGTGTTATCAGAGAAACCAAAGGTAAAATCCTTTAGCTCTTCTCCAGTTAAGTTGGCTCCCACTTAAACAAATTCCAGCTCCTTGTTTGGCAACACGAGTTCAATAAAAATCAAGAAGAGACACCCCCCAATTCTGTCTCTGCCCAAATGTTGTGACTGAATTGCAAACAGTTTTCCAAACAAGCACTTTTGCCCTGTCTCTTCCAAAGCAGACACCAATACTCACAGGACAGACGGCGTTCTCAGGAGCCTCCCACCACCAGGCTGATTGGGAAAGACATCCTCTAAGAAAAAATATATATGCCCAACAGCAATACCTGGTATAGAAACAAAAGCCAAAAGATGATTTTTCAGTAGTTCTCCTTTACAATTCTCAAATGCTTTACACTAGAGTTTTCAGAAAAACAACATACATTGGTTCTTTCACAGAAAATTTGATGATACAGAAATACAAAACCTAAGGAAGAAAGCTAACAGCATGTAAAAAGCTTAACTTATACTACAGGACATTAATATTGGGAAAACATCTTGTCATTATTAAAAATACTGATGTTTTGGCTCTATTAGAGTTGATAAAATAGTAATATAAACTATTTTACTTCGGTAGACTGATACTATGGTCAGATGATGCATCAGGGCTGATTCCAAGCAATAAAAAGCCAAAACATCAAAAGTTCTTCCTATCCTTATCACAGCACAAAACATGCTACAATGGCTAGAAATAAGAAAAGCCTAAAAATATAAATATAAAATAATAAATATAAAAGAAGAACTAACACCAAGCATTAATTAGCCCTTGGATTTGATGATACAGAAATACAAAACCTAAGGAAGAAAGCTAACAGCATGTAAAAAGCTTAGCTTATAGTATAGGACATTAATATTGGGAAAACATCTTGTCATTATTAAAAATGACTGATATTTTGGCTCTATTAGAGTTGATAAAATAGCAATATAAACTATTTTATTTCAATAGACTGATGCTATGGTCAGATGATGCATCAGGGCTGATTCCAAGCAATAAAAAGCCAGATTTAAAAACATCAGAAAAAAAACATCAGAAGTTCTTTCCATCCTTATCACAGTACAAAACATGCTACAATGGCTAGAAATCAGAAAAGCCTAAAAATATAAATATAAAATAAGAAATACATCAGAAGAACTAAAACCAAGCATAAAAATGGGACAAATCCCCATTTTCTGTTTCACGTAAAGCACGAGGAAGAACAGATCCTCGTGAGATTGCTGCCATTGCTCACCCAGGAGATCCACAATGATGGAGTTCCCCAAGAGCAGAGAAAAGCCCATCAGTACCCAGGGCAGGAAAGGGGCTTGGAAGATGAGGAGCCCAAAGAAGTTCATGCGGACGTAGGGGTTCCTGCGGCTCCACACGTACACCAGCATGATGGTGAACGCCTGCCCCAGGAACACCAGGTTCACAAACAGCCCAAAAAGCTGCCATGGCTGGTTAAGGAAACTCTTGTGAGTTCAGGAATTTCACAGCTTAATTTGCAACCTTGTGTTTTCCACACAGCTGGTAAATCCACTTTCTCAGGTGTAAGGATGTCAAATTACTGTCCATCAAATCCAACAGGTGCAGCAGGATTTGGGTACCTGCAGCATGAATATTCTCATTAAAGCAGAATTTAATTCTTCACAGACAACATGAGCATGATCCCACATCTGAACAGCCCCCTGATAACCTTATTTCCATGACCAAGCAGAAAAAAACCCAAAAAACCAGCAACAATCCCAAAATATTCAAAACCACCCTAACAACTATCAGTACTCCTCGTGCAACAAACTGTATTAAGGTAACAGTAACAACATGGTTTCAGCTCTCCTTCAAAAACTTCTGTACGTTCACTTGGAATGAAAACAGAAAGGATACAGTCATTAAAAGTCCTCCAAAAAGGAACATAAATACAAAATCTGCCGTGCGACCCCGGAAAGAGCCTTCCTCGAGCATGCGGCAGTAGCGGTATCTGAGGCCAAGGTCAGGAAAACTCCAGTGCAAGTTCAGAGAGACACATCCAAACAGGAAATTATCCACTTCTACATCAGCTTAAAAGGGTTTTGTCAATTTACTGCATCACTTGGCTCTTTCTGGATACTTCAGCACAGAGGGGGAGCCGGGGGACAAAGAAGTTACCTGGAATTTTCTCCTGCAGCACCAACCTGAAGGATCAGGCTGGCACAAATTCTTAACACCAAAAAAGTAACTGGGAAATTCTTGACAATTTAAAAAAGGAGTCCCCCTTGAAGCCCTTGAAGTTGGCATTGCTGAATTCCCAGGAACTCAACCTCTCCTCTGTGCAGGTACAGCAACGTTCCTGCACTCTGCTTGCCAAGGGAACCAACACAACTTGGTGAAGGATACAAAAAGATCATGTTAAATAAAAAATTAAAGCCAACTGGTCCAAAGAACAAGTAGTTTGTGATTAACCTCCATATCTGAAAATAAGACAAATACAAGGACTTTAAACATGACAGCTTATTTTTATTGTCTAAGTAGAGAAATGAGTAACAATGAAACTGAAATCTCCTTTACAGAAAATGAAACTCAGACCTATTTTAAGGCATAGGGGTCTTCACTCTGGCTACAGTAGCTTTTAAAAAGTGTATTTTTAATACAAAAAGTACACTGTTTTGAGAAGACAAACACTTAAAAAACTCTACAGCACATTTTAAAATCTACAGTGCTTCAGAAAACACTTACTTGAAAGTGCTTAAATATTAACTCAGGGTTGAAATACAGCTGGAAGGGCGTGATAAGTTCTAATTGCTGAAAAAGAAGAAAAAATTTGGAAAGGATCAATAAAAAAAAAAAAAAAAAAAAAAAAAAGAAGAAAACATACACACTCAAAACAGCAACCCCTTCCTGCGTGCCAAAACGAGCCCAGCAAGTCACATCAGCACTGTGAGTTTTCTGGAGCCTCAATACAACAACCCTTTGGCATTGTTGATATTAATTCGCGCTTTTCACCTCTCCCGGGCCCATCCCGGGAATCCCGAATCGCTCAGGGGGTCTGGGAGCTCCAGACCCGGCTCGGAGCGCGGGCGGTGCCTGAGGGCGCCCCTTCCACGGCTACCCCGCCCCGCTCCCAGATCCCGTCACTGCCTCCCTCCCTCGCGCGGCCGCCACTGACCACGGCGGCGGTGGTGAGGACGCAGGCGGTGGTGTAGGCCCGGGTCACGGGCGGCACCTGCAGGTACTCCTGCCGGAACGTCTGGTACGCCATCTTGGCAGCCCCGCCCCGCCCCGGCCCGGCCCGCCCGCCTCCGCGCCCGCCCGACGCTCCGCGCTCCCATTGGCTGAACCGCAGAGCCCTCCCTTCTCTCTGCGCTCTCATTGGCCAACTGCCCAGCTGGCGGCCGTCGCTCCGCGCTTCTATTGGTCGTCTTGCAATGCCCGCCCACACCCTTCGCTATCATTGGCCGCGCTTGGCTCGCCTGCCGAGGGACGGAGCGCTCAGTGATTGGGCGGGAGCGTGCCCTGGCGGGCGCTGATTGGCTACGGGCGGGGTGCTCTGAGGCGGTGTTTGAGCGAGGCGGGAAAGCAGCAGCGGCACCGGCGGGTTTGGGAACCGTCCTTGGGCAGAGCGGCCCCGGGCACCGCGAACGCCAGCGGCAGGACCGGCCAGAGCAGTCCCGGCTCCGCGAACCCCAGCAGCAGGACCGGCCCTGTGCTCAGCCCGCGAACACCAGCGACAGGAGAGGCCCCGAGCCCCGCGAACGCCAGCGGTAGGAGCGGCCAGATCGGCCCCGCTGGCTCGGGTAACGCCCTGTGAGTCCCACCTTCCCCTCACGGCCCGGCCCCGCCGCCATGTCGGTGGATCCCATGACCTACGAGGCGCAGTTCTTCGGCTTCACGCCGCAGACCTGCATGCTGCGCGTCTACACCGCCTTCCAGGACTACCTGTTCGAAATGATGCTGGTGGTGGAGGGCGTGATGCTGAAGAAGCTGGACGGCATTCCCGACTGCAAAATCAGCCCTTCCAAGATCCGCAAATGCACCGAGAAATTCCTGCTCTTCATGAAGGAGCACTTCGATAAGCTGTTCTCTAAAATGGAAGAAGTGCTGCTGCAGCTGGTGCTGAACATCCCCAAGAACGTGCTGCTGCCCGAGGACAAGGTGCAGGAGCAGTATCCCTACAGCGAGGAGGAATTCCAGGCGCTGCAGGATGAGCTGCAGCAGCTGCAGCAGCAGTGCAGGGCAGAGGCGGTGCTGGAGCAGGAGCTGCTAGCAGAGCTGGAGGAGCAGAAGGTTGTCAAGGCCGAGCTGGAGAAGATTTTGCAGTGCTTTGATGGGCTTGAGAACATCTGCAGGGAGCACGGCGCCGGCAACTTCAAGGAAAGCTTTGCCCTCCTGGCACAGAGCTCTAAGAAATTGCAGGATGTGCTGAAAGAAGTGGAGGAGAAGAGCAAAAAAATGAACCAGCATGATCAGTTAATGTAATGGAAATTCTGAGAAGGCAACAGATGCCATGCAGAGAGCTTGCTTAAAATGACAGGGGTTTATGTTCCACTCACTCCACTCGTGCTGCCAGGATTTGCTCTAAAAGCTGTTGAACTGTCCCAGTTTGCTCCTCCCTAAGGCAGGAAGGGGAGAAAGCCTGTAAAATGTAATTCAGATTGTTAACTTCCTAAGTTTTGGGTCGCATAACCAGCGTTAGAAAACACTGAATGTTACCTTTGAACACAATGTAGCATTCCCCGTTGTAAGGTTATAGAAACAAAGCCTCGATAAGACTTGTAGGAATGTGTAGGTGTTTCCAGCCTGAGGTCAGTGAGGCCACAGGGACTCTGCCCCTGGCCAAGGAGCTGCCTGGCCGTGGCTATGGTGCCTTTCTCTGTGTTTGGGAAACCAGCAAGGAGGAAATGCAGGGAGGAGGATGACACTGATGCTGACAAGGTTCTGATGAGAACCTTGGCATCAAAACTTCAGCCCAGTTTCTGGAATTTCAGAGTTCTTCACCACTCCACCTGTGCTTGTATTTCAGCACAGAGCAGAAACCACTGAAGGAAATCAGTAACTCCATCACTTTGTCCTACTTCACCTTATGTTGCTTTATATATATATTTGTTTGGGGTTTTTTTTGTTGCTCAGTGTCCTTTTTCTATTAAACAAACTTTCTCTTATTAACATTTAATCAGATTTTCCTGTGAAAATGTTATGAATGTTGATAAGCTCTTGTGTCTTAATTAAATTTATTCTCTCTGTACTTAATTCAAAATCCCTGACATTCTGTGCATCTTTCCACGGCAGTTTTTTAATCTCCTGTTCAGTCCTATCATTAAATATCAATATTAATTTCTACTTTACTAGCATGGAGGTTTAAAAGTGAATCACTTAGAGGTTATTGCAATAAAAAAGTGTATTGAAAACATAAAATTCAGTTTGGAATTCTTTCTTCCCTGGATTGAGAGGAGTAAGATGTGGGAAGTGTCACTTGGCAGCAGAGGGCAGCAGCAGCCCGGCCCAGGGATCTGCTCCACAGGAGGTTGGTCTGGTTTTGCAGCTCAGTGTGACTTTCCTGGACATGAAGAATTATTGAGTTTCCTCATGTGAATCATTTGTTTTATCCTCAGTA
Organism: Zonotrichia albicollis; assembly: GCF_047830755.1. Lineage (NCBI taxonomy): Eukaryota > Metazoa > Chordata > Aves > Passeriformes > Passerellidae > Zonotrichia > Zonotrichia albicollis. The sequence continues at coordinate 7,282,825 of NC_133840.1, forward strand.
AATAGGAGATATTTTTCCTGGGTGTTCTGTGCCCAAAATAACCACACAAGGATTGGCAGGAAGGTGGACCCTACTGAGTTTGTACACCCCAACACTGCATTTTCCTTCAGAAAGGAATTATTCCCATTTTCAGAGGTTTCTCCTCTCCCAGCCAGAGAGAGACAATTTCACTGCCAGGCCAGGTTCCACCCAGCTGCAGTGCTGGGCACGGTGGTTGTACTGAGCTGTGCCTGGCCCATTCCCTGACCCCTGGATTTGATGTCCTGCTGTGTCACCAACCAGGGAAATGTGTCCCCAGCTAAATCTGGGGTTGACCATCCCACCCTCCTGGTGTGGATTTAACCCTCAGGCCCTCCTGTGATCGTCCCTTCCCACCTGCTCTCAGAAATGCCATCTTCCCACACACACTCGTGGCACTGCAGTCATCATAATCAAATATTTTACAATAAATTACACCCTGCTGCTCCAGAGAGCGGTGCAGGAGCAGTGCCCTTGGGCAGGGAGCTCATGGAATCACAGAATTCTTTGGGCTGGAAAAGTCCAGCAGCTCCCCAGCTCTGCCATGGCCACACTCACCTGTCCCCAGTGCCACATCCACAGAGGCTGGGTCCAATGGCACTGGTGAGGCATTCCCAACTCCATGTCCATGTGTTTGTGGGAGATTCAGAGTCTCATGAGCAGCCTGACAAACCCTGACTCCATCCCCAGTGGCCTCTCCATCTGTCCTTGTCCCCTCTGCCCAGGCTCCCATTGCTCTCAGAGGCAGATCCAGAGTGTCCATGGTCCCACTGGTGACAAGACAGACACAGACAGGGTAGCACCAGGAGCAGGACCTGGGACTGGCTTGGAAAGGAGGGCCAGAACTTCCAGGTGCATGATTTCAATGCTCATTTTCTCCCAATACTGGCATAGATCCAGAATATTCAGAGCCTCAGGCTGGAAGTGAGACACTTCATAATGCCCAATGTAAAAACTGCAACCAGCTGCTGGTAAAACATTTCCAAGAGCTTTTTTCAGGAGAAAGAGCATCATATCAAGCACTTGGTGCAACGAACACCCCAGCAGCAAAGCTGAGGTCTGAGAGGAATAAAGCCACTGGTTTTCCCACCAGCATAATGCCCTCCTGCTCTGGGACATGCAGCATCCATGGGGCTGAGGATGTCCTGGCAGCTGGATGCTCCATCAGATTGAGAATGGCTTCAAGCCCCTCTGCAGTTCCTGGGAATATCAAACTTCAGCAAAACTCACCCATGGGAATAAAAGCATGTCCTGGCTGTGAGGAGGAGGAGTGCAGCTGGAATTGCAGGTCCTGTGCATGGAGAGGGGTCAGGGAAAGCAGGGACCTGTGCTGGCTCTGTGTCCCAGGGACGCTGATTTGCCCTGCAAACCCCCAGGGGTTCAGCTCCCTGTATAAGGAGAAAGCAGAAAATTTAAACTAAGAAAATTTTGGCAGCATTCACAGGCAGTTGGAGCAGTGTAGCTCTCCTTGACTTATACACTGAATAATGGTGTAATTAGCAGCTGTTAATGAACCCACACCTGGCAAAATGCCAGGGAGGAGGGGGTTACCATATGCCTCCTCATTAAAAGCATTAATTACAGGCAGGAAATGCTGGTGGCAGCTACAAGCTTTAATCACTTCACCTCAAGCTGGTGGTGGCTCAGCTCCTGCTATTGCCATCCCATGGTGGCTCAGGGCTCCCATCCCTGTCCACATCCCACAGCAAGGCTGAAGAGACCAGCAGGACAGGAAAAAAGATACTTATTCACTCTAATAATGAAAAAAAAATCCTGCTGTGGCAAAACATTTTCTTCCACAGGGATTTTTGCTGGCACAAACTAAGCAAGAGCACCTCAACCCTGTGGAAATTCCAAATAAAAACTAATGGAGATGGACAGAGAGAGAGCCAGGCACTGTGAGTTATTCCAGCAGCTCTTCCCTAATGTGTTTGCCCATCACACACCATAAAATGGGATGGGAGTGAACATTCCAAGTGCACACTGGGGTTTCCAGAGAGCTGCCCCAGTGCTGCCTCCCCTGCACCCAAACCCTGGCAATAAAATAAATGGGGCAGGGAAAATGGGCATTCAGCTCCCATTAGTGGCTAAACATTGATTTGTTCAAGCAAAGAAACTCAGTCAGGGCTTGGCTGCTGGCCATGTCTGTGGGACATCCCTGGAAACTGTTAGAAAAGAACATGGTAAATGATATTTTCCTACTCAAGGAGAAGAAAATGGAAAACCTGGAAATGTCTGGCAACAAAGGAATCACTTCCACATATGAGAGGTTTTCTCCCCCCTAATTAAACCATAGGAAAGAGGGAATGTGATTAAAAAGAAAAAACTATGTCCTTTACACAGCTCTACATGGCTTTGGCTGCTTCCCTGGCTGTTCATCCTGCTCTGCATCCATCTCAGTCATCCTTGCTGCAGTTGGGTTTGGGTTGGAAGGGACCTTAAAGATCATCTGTTCCCTGCCATGAGCAGAGATACCTTTTACTAGACTAGGCTGTGACAAAATCATTGAAGGAATTTAATTTCAGTTTGAAGAGGAATAAAAAAAATGAACAAACCAAGCAAACAAACTAGAAAAACAACATTGAGGCAAGATGGAGCCTTTGGAGTCCAATCCACTGGGTGGATCCTGCCAGGTGCTGATGCCCCAAAACTGAACACTTTGAACCCAGTGTTCCCAGCTATGCTCTGTTTGGGGTCTGTCTCTGTAACTCTGATTAATCCTGTCCCCTTTCCTGGGCAGTGCTGTGCTGCTGAGGATTCCATTACCCCTGATTCCCCCACAGGAGGGAAATCCTCCTGCTGCTGTGTCTGCTTATCTCTCCTAGGCTCTTATTACTCCCACTTACACAATTCAGAATATGAATCCCTCCTGTCACCTTAATTTCTAATAATTAGTATTTGGTGTAACACTGCAGCAGACAGCAGCTCTTAATGAATATTATAATAGGCACTAAATTATAATTTACTGCTCTAGAAATCCATTTTGATACATAGCCCACTTACAAGAAAATTAGGGGAGGCAGATTTCAAGCCATTTACCTGGCTGGATCCAACCCCAAACTGAGTCCCCAGCAAGATCCTAAAGGACCATGAGCTCCAGGGACATTTAGTGGCCTGGGACATGTCAGGGCTGGATGTGCCGTGGTGGCAGCAACGTGACCTCACCAGGACTCTGCATTCCCAGGGAAGCAGCAATTCTGATTTCAGTGTTTTATTTATTCCCTGACAAAATGCTGGGGTATGAATCCATCTGGACTGGACGGACAGCATTAATCCAGGAAGAGAGCTTGTGCAGTAAGGAACCCTCAACGTCCCCACCTCCAACCTCAGCCTCTGCCAGTCCCTCCTATGGAGCTGTTTCCCTTCCTTTTGTGGTGGTGGTTGCCAGGAATTTATTTATCCATCAATTATCAGGTAGGTTTGGCATTGGCAGCTATTGGGGCCCGTTGTGGGTTTGAGCAGAGTCCCAGAGTGGTTTGGCTTGGGAGGGATTTTAAGCTCATCTCACTTCACCCTGCCATGGGCAAGGACACCTTCCACAATCCCAGGTTGCTCCAAGGCCCATCCAGCCTGGCCTTGGACAGGGATGGGGAAGCCACAGCTGCTCTGGGACACCAGTGCCAGGGCCCCCCCACCCTCACAGGGAAAACATCAGATCCTAAGCATTGTATAATATAGAAGCAATAAAGGAGAATTTCTCTGGGGTCTTTATTGAGAAATATGAGAAAAGTCTGGTAAAGACTCATGGGGGTCAGAGTGATTTTCGCTGCACATACTAGGCATGTGTGGATGAAATAATTCCATTGCATATCCTGGCCAGAATGAAGGGATTGCTGCTTCTCTGACAATGAGAAGATGTTGTTGGAGAGTTTGTTTCTCCTGCAGTTTTGGTGACACACAGAGTCCAATGCTGTGTTCATGGGCTGCACCCAAAGGCTGCCCTCTTGGGAACAGAGCCAGAGACCTCCACCTTGATTTACCTCTACAGAATCATAAAGCAAATAAAAGAAAATAAAAAAGGAAAAGGAAAAATAATTAAAAAGGAAATATATAAGGTCTCCATTCTCCTAGGGGGCATCTGGGTGGTCTCCATCCTCAACTGCCCTATGGGAGACCAGGGAACCTTTGTGCACTCTCCCTTTCAGATGGTTTGGGGATCTCTATCACCTGCTTTTGTCCTTAATTTTGGCCAGAGCATCCTTTGAGCCATGGATAGGGAACTGGCAGCTCCAGGACACTTGCTGCTGGAACACTTGCCACTGGGAACATCTTGGAGAGGGCTGGGGAGGCATTTCCTGGCCATCTGCATCCTCAAGGATAGCAGCTTTTGCAGACAGCTGTGGCTCTGAGGGGGTAAACAGTCCTGTACAAAGTACTTCCTCCACCTCTGGTCCAGGAGCTCTCAAGAAGGCATTGGGAGTGGTGGAGATTTCTCGCCATGATTAACCCAACTGTGCAGTTCTTCCTCTTGTCCTGCTCCTCCCCTGCCTGCTCCAGAACATGGGCTGGACATGGGGACAGCTGCCTTTGCTGCTGCAGGATCTTACCCAGCACCACAACAAGGCTCTTCTCCTATGGCACAGATGCATTTTCCTCAGAGCCGTGGAATGGGAATTGGCAGCACCAGGATATTTCCTCCTGGGACACATCCTTCAAGGATTGCTGTAGTGTATTGCGCTGGGTTCACTTCTTTGCTTCCAGTCTTTTCCTGGCCATCTGCCTACTCAGAGATGAGCAGGTCTTGCGGAAACCAGTGCCTGTGAGGGAGCACACAGTCCTTTCCTAAGGGATTCCTCTGCACTCTGGAAGACAAATCTACCTACATGGAGAAAAGGCATCAAAAGCATGACAAAGGCAGGAGGGAACACTCTGATTTCCCCTTTTCCCAAGAGGTTTCTTTAGCCGGAGTTGCAAAAAAGGGTTACCTGTCAGACGTGACAGCACGCAAAGGGTGGGCGGCTGGTTTATTTTTTCAGCCCTCGGTCCTGCGTGGGACTCGGTGCCTGGGTGCTGCAGGGGCTCCAGCCTGGGAATCAAAGGCGCCCGCCCCACAGCCAAGGGTGGCGCCAGATGTCCTCCAGCTCGGCCCGCTCCACGGGGTGCTTGCCCAAACACCAGCGGATCAGGTGTTGGCACTCTGGGGAGAGAAGGCAGAAAGCGCCGCTCACTGGCACCAGCCTCCTGCCCGGCCGCTCCCGGCAGTGCCTGCAGGAGCCGGGCCAGGCTGCGAGTGCTCAGAGCTGCCCTCGGCGGGACAGCGGCACGGCAGGACACGGCCACCTCCTCCAGCCCGGCGTGCCACCCGCAGCCCCTCACGGGCCCCCTCCTGGTGCCGGCCCTCGAGGGCACAGCGAGCTCCCGCCCAGCTGCGGCAGGGCCGGGCCGGGCTGCGCGCTGCCGTCTGCCAAAGCCGCCTTCTTGAGGCCCACACCAACCTGGAGACACCTGCTGCCAGAAGAAGAGCTGCCCCGACACGGTGTCATGGTCGTTGCGGAAGGGGAAGCACCCGCAGACCATGACATAGAGCAGCACGCCCAGGGACCAGACGGTGGCCGGCTCCTGGCGGTAGAAGCCCAGGCAGAGCCACTCGGGCGGGCAGTACGTGCGTGTTCCTAGGGGAGACAGGCGGCGCTGGCCGGGCGCAGGCTGCTGCCTTCCAGAGCCCGGCGCCGGCCTCCTGCCAGAGGCAGGGCCTGCACCGGCGGCCACAACTTCCCCCAAGGCCACCCCGCACCCCCAGACAATTGCCCAAAGCCAGGAAACCGCTCTGCAAGGCAGGGAAGGCCAGAAGAGCAGCCCAAGCCCAAGCAGGCCTGCCAAGCCCAGGGGCCGGGGCCTGGCTTCTGCAGACCCGCGCTGTCGGCAGGGCCAGCAGCGGCTCCTGGGGCACAGCACCTGCCCCGGGGCACAGGGCAGCCGGCAGCCGGCTGAATGCCGCAGCCACAGCCCAGGGGGGAATGGCTCAGTGCAGGGCCTGGTAGCGGGAGCAGGGCCCGTGACGTGGACTCACCGGCAAATTCCCTGCAGGGGTGATCGTGGAAGAACGTGCCGCATCCGAAGTCAATGAGCTTCAGGCTGCCACTGAGCGGGTCCACGAGGAGGTTCTCGGCCTTGATGTCGCCGTGCCAGACGCCGCAGGCGGTGCAGTGCCACACGGCCTCCAGCACCTGCCGGAAAAGCCAGCGCGCCGCCTCCTCGCTCAGGAGCTGCTGCTCCTGCAGCAGCTCCAGCAGATCCCGCGATCGCTCCGGACGCTCCAGGACCAGAACGAAGCTGTCAGGCAGCTCGAACCAGTCCAGGAGCCGGATGATGCTGTGGCAGCCGGAGCCCACCTTCTCCATCAGCACGATCTCCATCGGAACACGGGTGCCGTCGGGCTGGGAAGACGAGACATTGCCTGCGCCAGGCCTGGTGCTGCCCTGTGCCTCCATTGCCCCCTGCCTGGCATGCCCCGGTGCCCCCTCGGGCAGCCTCCGTGCTGCTCGGGATCCCTCCCGCCCAGGGCACGCTTGGCAACTGCCCCCTGCCTGGAGCCAGCCCCGGCCTTCGGCATGCCCGGCCCCCGCCGTGCTCCGCCTCGCACGCTGAGCCCACGCCCGCTGCCCCCGCCATGCCCCGGGGCCCTCCCTCGGGGCCCGGCCTTACACCTGCCCGCCCCGGCCCGCTCCGGCCCGCTGGCCCCGCTCACTCACCCGCTCGTCCCAGCGCAGGACGCTCTCCCGGGCCACGCGCTTGATGGCCACCTGCAAGCCATGGACACACGGGGGCTGAGCTCCAGCCCTGCCCAGCCCCGGCGCCGAGCCTCCGGCCCCGCCCGCCCGTGCCGCCCACTTACCGGGCTGCCGTCCGAGAGGCGGCTCCCTGCGAAAACGGTGCCGAAGCCACCGCTGCCCAGCTGCGGGCCCAGCTGGTACAGCTCCTGCAGCTCCTTCTTTTGCCCTGCAAAAGGCCGAGAGCGAGCCGTCAGCCCTGCGCCCAGGAACCCCCCCAGTGCCCGCCAGGCCAGGGCCCGGGCCCCCGCGGGCCGCGCTGCTCTCACCTGCTCCCTGCTGCGCGCCGGGCAGCGGCCACCGCCCTGCAGCCGTCGGGCTGGCGAGCGGCACGGCCGGGCCCGGGCAGCGCGCACAGGCGGCTGCAGGAGCCCCGCTGCAGCGGGACACGGCGGCACCGTCGCTGGCCCCGGCCTCCGGGCCTGCACTCCGCTCTTGTGCACGGCCGGGGCTGCAGCCCGAGCTGTCGCGCAGGGGGGTCCCAGGAGCAGCTGCAAACCACGAAGGGATTTTTTTGAAGCCACCAGAGCCACTGAGAACAGCCAGAGACTAGGCTGCTCTCAGAGGCCCTGACCTGGCCGGGCCAGGGAATGGCCCTCAAGAGCCCCAGGGGAGCCGCAGACTCACCTTCTGTTAGGGCCTCCTTGGGAGTCGGTGGCTGTCTCGGAGCAGCTTCCTCGAGATGGAGGTGCCCAGGTGTCTCGAGGGGCGTCTCCTCCACCAGGCACAGGCCGTTGCCCGCTGCCACAGCGTCCTGGCAGCTGTGGACCGACAACTGCCGGCTGTAGGACGCTTGCTGCTCCTGAGCCACCTGCTCCTGAGATGGCTCCCCTGCATCGGGCTGGGCTCCCACTTGGACTCCCGGGCTTTCCCTGGCCACCACAACGCTCAGGGTTGTGCCCGTGATGTCCATGAGTCCAAGGGAGCCGGGAGACCTGTCCACGGGCTCTGCACCTGCTGCAGGCTGACAGGTCTCACTGAGCCTCTCTGAGGGATGGAGGCTGTCAGAGATAGCCGAGGCTCCTGGCAGGATGGAGGTTCTCTGACAGCCTGAGCTTCTTGCATGGATGGCCGGTGTCTGCTGCTGTGCCATCCTTGCAAGGCTCGAGGCTCTCCCAGGGATGGTGACTCTTCCTGGGAGCTGCCTCCTCATGGGATGGCGGCGCCTGGGGGAGCGGGACGAGCCACAGCAGGGCAGGTGGCCTCGCCTCACCAGCTCCCGCAGCTCTTTCCTCAGGGCCCGCCACATCCCAGAGTAGAGCGGCTCAGATGTCCCATTGCCAGCCCAGAGCAAGGCCATCAGTTCCTGCAGCTGTCGGGCCACTGCCACGCAGGGGCCGCAGCTGCAGGAGCTGCCCAGGGGGCTGGCGGGAGCACCTGGCCGCTTGCGAGGGGTGGCCCGAGGCCTGCAGGGCCTGGCAGCCGCAGGGGCTGCCCGGTTCCTGCGTGAGCCTCTGGGCCGGACCCCGGGGCGCTCGCGCCTCTTCGCTGTCCTGTGCTGCCGCCTCCATGGCTGCCAGTGGCCAAGGGCCCAGCAGACAGCCACAGTGGCCAGCAGCAGGACAAGCGCAGTCACAAAAGGGTCACCGTCACCCATGGCTCCGGCACGTCCCATCGCGACTGCACTGGCGGCTGCGGGGGCTGCCCCGGCTTATATAGGCCTGAGGATGTCACAGTGCTGTGGCCAGGACAGTGTGTGACATCACAGAGCGGCCCCACCCCAGGGCTCCCCAGGGCCACAGGAGGGAAAATGGAGCTCCCTGTGGGCATTTTGGGGCCCTCTGGAGCACAGTGGATGGACGATTCTTGTCTAAGCAGCACACAGGGATGAGGAGGGCAACGGTGATGCTGTCACCTCCTTGCTGGCACAGCACGGCACATGGATTGGCCCGTGGGATACTGAGAAGTGCCTTAATGGGTCAAGCCCTGCTCAGCAACATCCAAACCATCTGTGTGCTATCCAGTACAGTCCCATCCTGAATTCAAACCCAGCTCTGTGCCACTCTCTGGGAAGAAAATGGATCCTATCCCATTGAAAACCAGTACATCAATCACCTCTTCACCCAGCACACGCTGTCCCTGCCCATCTCACACCTGATGGAGATAGAATCCAGAAGGATTCTCTGATGGACACAATCAAAACTCCTCTTCAAATCCTCCAATAGAGCCTGCATTGCCTTCCCAGCACCCACGAGCCAGGTGACCCTATGGCATTGGGATAGCCAAGCAGGTAGAGAGGAATTTCCATCTGTTATCTCATGCTGCCCATGTGTGACGCTGCTGTGTCTTTCCATCCCTTCCCGGCAGTGCCCACGATGATCTTCCCACCACGTTTCATCCCATCAGGCTTTGATTGAAAGGACAGAATTTCCTGGAAAGTTCCAAGGCCTTCCTGACAAGTCAGATACAGCTGGAGAACACTGAGCCAGCAGAGACTTCCTTGCGCCTTCAGGACCTTGGCTACATGATTTAAGGGGATCCCACTGGGACATATCGGCATGACTCCCATCCAACGCCACATCTCACGGGTGTTATTCTGGTCCAGGCTGTCCCCAGCAATCCCAAATAAAAGATCACTGTCCCTCACAGCACTGTGCCTCCACTGTTTGACACCCTCCAGCACCCAGAGAAGGCAGTGGTACTTGGCAGAGCCAGGCTCTGTGGGACAAGGGCACTGGGATCGGCTAAAAGCAGAGAGGAGGCTCAGAGAGCTGAACTGCCACTGGATTCTGCCCCCCTCAGTGGGTCAGCCTGTGCTGGGAGGATGCTTTGCATGGCTTTGGCCATCGGGGCCCTGCTGGCCCTGGGGGGCTGCACAGCCACGGAGGGCTGAGCTGAGTGTCAGACACCCACGGAGAGCCTGGCAGACTTGATCTCCACGGGCACTGTGCCTGCTGAGCCCATGAGGTCCATGAGGCCCATGGCAATGGCCTTTACACTCTTGGTCAACAAAACCATTGTTAACTGTCGTTATTTGTTGGCTGCACAGCCCACACACCTCCCTCCTCACCAGAAGCACTCACTGTGCCTGTCAGGTCCTGTAAATACAAACAAAGATGGTCATTCCAAGCACAGTTTCTCTCATCCTGGAGAAAAGGAGGCTCAGATGGGACCTTCTCTCTCCCCACAATTCCCTGAAAGGAGCAGTGCCACCTCCTTGCTGGCCCAATTCCCACAGGAGTTCAAGGCCCTTTGGGAGCATTTCCACCCCCAGCCAGTGCCCAATGTCCCCTCATGATGACCAACAGGGTGACGAGGAGCCGCCATTTTAGGGCCAACCGTGATCTTGTTTTCAGGGGCTACAATGAGCCCAGCACCATGGGAATGACTCCAAAAACCTCAACATTTCCCATAGGCTCCATGCCTATGACTGACGACGCTGCAGTCCCAGCAGGTCAAATGCCCAGCCCTGCTTCCTTTTTCAGGGGAAGAAAGAGGAACAATTTTGCCAGGGCTCAACCTGTAATGACATTTTCCCACTTCTCATTGATCTACAGCTTTGGAGAGGAGCAAGGTCTCTCTTCCTGCCACCTGGTGGCCCTTGGAATGCACACCCAGGCCCTTGCGGCACTTCAGGTGACTCCAAGTTGCTTTGTCAGTTTGAAAGGGCAGCTGTTGTTTCACTGTTGCATTTCTTGCCTTGCTGAAGCCACTCCTACCAGTACTACAGCCGGAGCTTGAAGACACAAAACCACCTACATGGAGGAAAAGGCATCAAAACCTTGACAAAGGCAGGAGGGAACACTCTGATTTCCCCTTTTCCCAAGAGGTTTCTTTAGCCGGAGTTGCTAACAAGGACCAGACGTGACAGCGCGCAAAGGGTGGGCGGCTGGTTTATTTTTTCAGCCCTCGGTCCTGCGTGGGACTCGGTGCCTGGGTGCTGCAGGGGCTCCAGCCTGGGAATCAAAGGCGCCCGCCCCACAGCCAAGGGTGGCGCCAGATGTCCTCCAGCTCGGCCCGCTCCACGGGGTGCTTGCCCAAACACCAGCGGATCAGGTGTTGGCACTCTGGGGAGAGAAGGCAGAAAGCGCCGCTCACTGGCACCAGCCTCCTGCCCGGCCGCTCCCGGCAGTGCCTGCAGGAGCCGGGCCAGGCTGCGAGTGCTCAGAGCTGCCCTCGGCGGGACAGCGGCACGGCAGGACACGGCCACCTCCTCCAGCCCGGCGTGCCACCCGCAGCCCCTCACGGGCCCCCTCCTGGTGCCGGCCCTCGAGGGCACAGCGAGCTCCCGCCCAGCTGCGGCAGGGCCGGGCCGGGCTGCGCGCTGCCGTCTGCCAAAGCCGCCTTCTTGAGGCCCACACCAACCTGGAGACACCTGCTGCCAGAAGAAGAGCTGCCCCGACACGGTGTCATGGTCGTTGCGGAAGGGGAAGCACCCGCAGACCATGACATAGAGCAGCACGCCCAGGGACCAGACGGTGGCCGGCTCCTGGCGGTAGAAGCCCAGGCAGAGCCACTCGGGCGGGCAGTACGTGCGTGTTCCTAGGGGAGACAGGCGGCGCTGGCCGGGCGCAGGCTGCTGCCTTCCAGAGCCCGGCGCCGGCCTCCTGCCAGAGGCAGGGCCTGCACCGGCGGCCACAACTTCCCCCAAGGCCACCCCGCACCCCCAGACAATTGCCCAAAGCCAGGAAACCGCTCTGCAAGGCAGGGAAGGCCAGAAGAGCAGCCCAAGCCCAAGCAGGCCTGCCAAGCCCAGGGGCCGGGGCCTGGCTTCTGCAGACCCGCGCTGTCGGCAGGGCCAGCAGCGGCTCCTGGGGCACAGCACCTGCCCCGGGGCACAGGGCAGCCGGCAGCCGGCTGAATGCCGCAGCCACAGCCCAGGGGGGAATGGCTCAGTGCAGGGCCTGGTAGCGGGAGCAGGGCCCGTGACGTGGACTCACCGGCAAATTCCCTGCAGGGGTGATCGTGGAAGAACGTGCCGCATCCGAAGTCAATGAGCTTCAGGCTGCCACTGAGCGGGTCCACGAGGAGGTTCTCGGCCTTGATGTCGCCGTGCCAGACGCCGCAGGCGGTGCAGTGCCACACGGCCTCCAGCACCTGCCGGAAAAGCCAGCGCGCCGCCTCCTCGCTCAGGAGCTGCTGCTCCTGCAGCAGCTCCAGCAGATCCCGCGATCGCTCCGGACGCTCCAGGACCAGAACGAAGCTGTCAGGCAGCTCGAACCAGTCCAGGAGCCGGATGATGCTGTGGCAGCCGGAGCCCACCTTCTCCATCAGCACGATCTCCATCGGAACACGGGTGCCGTCGGGCTGGGAAGACGAGACATTGCCTGCGCCAGGCCTGGTGCTGCCCTGTGCCTCCATTGCCCCCTGCCTGGCATGCCCCGGTGCCCCCTCGGGCAGCCTCCGTGCTGCTCGGGATCCCTCCCGCCCAGGGCACGCTTGGCAACTGCCCCCTGCCTGGAGCCAGCCCCGGCCTTCGGCATGCCCGGCCCCCGCCGTGCTCCGCCTCGCACGCTGAGCCCACGCCCGCTGCCCCCGCCATGCCCCGGGGCCCTCCCTCGGGGCCCGGCCTTACACCTGCCCGCCCCGGCCCGCTCCGGCCCGCTGGCCCCGCTCACTCACCCGCTCGTCCCAGCGCAGGACGCTCTCCCGGGCCACGCGCTTGATGGCCACCTGCAAGCCATGGACACACGGGGGCTGAGCTCCAGCCCTGCCCAGCCCCGGCGCCGAGCCTCCGGCCCCGCCCGCCCGTGCCGCCCACTTACCGGGCTGCCGTCCGAGAGGCGGCTCCCTGCGAAAACGGTGCCGAAGCCACCGCTGCCCAGCTGCGGGCCCAGCTGGTACAGCTCCTGCAGCTCCTTCTTTTGCCCTGCAAAAGGCCGAGAGCGAGCCGTCAGCCCTGCGCCCAGGAACCCCCCCAGTGCCCGCCAGGCCAGGGCCCGGGCCCCCGCGGGCCGCGCTGCTCTCACCTGCTCCCTGCTGCGCGCCGGGCAGCGGCCACCGCCCTGCAGCCGTCGGGCTGGCGAGCGGCACGGCCGGGCCCGGGCAGCGCGCACAGGCGGCTGCAGGAGCCCCGCTGCAGCGGGACACGGCGGCACCGTCGCTGGCCCCGGCCTCCGGGCCTGCACTCCGCTCTTGTGCACGGCCGGGGCTGCAGCCCGAGCTGTCGCGCAGGGGGGTCCCAGGAGCAGCTGCAAACCACGAAGGGATTTTTTTGAAGCCACCAGAGCCACTGAGAACAGCCAGAGACTAGGCTGCTCTCAGAGGCCCTGACCTGGCCGGGCCAGGGAATGGCCCTCAAGAGCCCCAGGGGAGCCGCAGACTCACCTTCTGTTAGGGCCTCCTTGGGAGTCGGTGGCTGTCTCGGAGCAGCTTCCTCGAGATGGAGGTGCCCAGGTGTCTCGAGGGGCGTCTCCTCCACCAGGCACAGGCCGTTGCCCGCTGCCACAGCGTCCTGGCAGCTGTGGACCGACAACTGCCGGCTGTAGGACGCTTGCTGCTCCTGAGCCACCTGCTCCTGAGATGGCTCCCCTGCATCGGGCTGGGCTCCCACTTGGACTCCCGGGCTTTCCCTGGCCACCACAACGCTCAGGGTTGTGCCCGTGATGTCCATGAGTCCAAGGGAGCCGGGAGACCTGTCCACGGGCTCTGCACCTGCTGCAGGCTGACAGGTCTCACTGAGCCTCTCTGAGGGATGGAGGCTGTCAGAGATAGCCGAGGCTCCTGGCAGGATGGAGGTTCTCTGACAGCCTGAGCTTCTTGCATGGATGGCCGGTGTCTGCTGCTGTGCCATCCTTGCAAGGCTCGAGGCTCTCCCAGGGATGGTGACTCTTCCTGGGAGCTGCCTCCTCATGGGATGGCGGCGCCTGGGGGAGCGGGACGAGCCACAGCAGGGCAGGTGGCCTCGCCTCACCAGCTCCCGCAGCTCTTTCCTCAGGGCCCGCCACATCCCAGAGTAGAGCGGCTCAGATGTCCCATTGCCAGCCCAGAGCAAGGCCATCAGTTCCTGCAGCTGTCGGGCCACTGCCACGCAGGGGCCGCAGCTGCAGGAGCTGCCCAGGGGGCTGGCGGGAGCACCTGGCCGCTTGCGAGGGGTGGCCCGAGGCCTGCAGGGCCTGGCAGCCGCAGGGGCTGCCCGGTTCCTGCGTGAGCCTCTGGGCCGGACCCCGGGGCGCTCGCGCCTCTTCGCTGTCCTGTGCTGCCGCCTCCATGGCTGCCAGTGGCCAAGGGCCCAGCAGACAGCCACAGTGGCCAGCAGCAGGACAAGCGCAGTCACAAAAGGGTCACCGTCACCCATGGCTCCGGCACGTCCCATCGCGACTGCACTGGCGGCTGCGGGGGCTGCCCCGGCTTATATAGGCCTGAGGATGTCACAGTGCTGTGGCCAGGACAGTGTGTGACATCACAGAGCGGCCCCACCCCAGGGCTCCCCAGGGCCACAGGAGGGAAAATGGAGCTCCCTGTGGGCATTTTGGGGCCCTCTGGAGCACAGTGGATGGACGATTCTTGTCTAAGCAGCACACAGGGATGAGGAGGGCAACGGTGATGCTGTCACCTCCTTGCTGGCACAGCACGGCACATGGATTGGCCCGTGGGATACTGAGAAGTGCCTTAATGGGTCAAGCCCTGCTCAGCAACATCCAAACCATCTGTGTGCTATCCAGTACAGTCCCATCCTGAATTCAAACCCAGCTCTGTGCCACTCTCTGGGAAGAAAATGGATCCTATCCCATTGAAAACCAGTACATCAATCACCTCTTCACCCAGCACACGCTGTCCCTGCCCATCTCACACCTGATGGAGATAGAATCCAGAAGGATTCTCTGATGGACACAATCAAAACTCCTCTTCAAATCCTCCAATAGAGCCTGCATTGCCTTCCCAGCACCCACGAGCCAGGTGACCCTATGGCATTGGGATAGCCAAGCAGGTAGAGAGGAATTTCCATCTGTTATCTCATGCTGCCCATGTGTGACGCTGCTGTGTCTTTCTATCCCTTCCCGGCAGTGCCCACGATGATCTTCCCACCACGTTTCATCCCATCAGGCTTTGATTGAAAGGACAGAATTTCCTGGAAAGTTCCAAGGCCTTCCTGACAAGTCAGATACAGCTGGAGAACACTGAGCCAGCAGAGACTTCCTTGCGCCTTCAGGACCTTGGCTACATGATTTAAGGGGATCCCACTGGGACATATCGGCATGACTCCCATCCAACGCCACATCTCACGGGTGTTATTCTGGTCCAGGCTGTCCCCAGCAATCCCAAATAAAAGATCACTGTCCCTCACAGCACTGTGCCTCCACTGTTTGACACCCTCCAGCACCCAGAGAAGGCAGTGGTACTTGGCAGAGCCAGGCTCTGTGGGACAAGGGCACTGGGATCGGCTAAAAGCAGAGAGGAGGCTCAGAGAGCTGAACTGCCACTGGATTCTGCCCCCCTCAGTGGGTCAGCCTGTGCTGGGAGGATGCTTTGCATGGCTTTGGCCATCGGGGCCCTGCTGGCCCTGGGGGGCTGCACAGCCACGGAGGGCTGAGCTGAGTGTCAGACACCCACGGAGAGCCTGGCAGACTTGATCTCCACGGGCACTGTGCCTGCTGAGCCCATGAGGTCCATGAGGCCCATGGCAATGGCCTTTACACTCTTGGTCAACAAAACCATTGTTAACTGTCGTTATTTGTTGGCTGCACAGCCCACACACCTCCCTCCTCACCAGAAGCACTCACTGTGCCTGTCAGGTCCTGTAAATACAAACAAAGATGGTCATTCCAAGCACAGTTTCTCTCATCCTGGAGAAAAGGAGGCTCAGATGGGACCTTCTCTCTCCCCACAATTCCCTGAAAGGAGCAGTGCCACCTCCTTGCTGGCCCAATTCCCACAGGAGTTCAAGGCCCTTTGGGAGCATTTCCACCCCCAGCCAGTGCCCAATGTCCCCTCATGATGACCAACAGGGTGACGAGGAGCCGCCATTTTAGGGCCAACCGTGATCTTGTTTTCAGGGGCTACAATGAGCCCAGCACCATGGGAATGACTCCAAAAACCTCAACATTTCCCATAGGCTCCATGCCTATGACTGACGACGCTGCAGTCCCAGCAGGTCAAATGCCCAGCCCTGCTTCCTTTTTCAGGGGAAGAAAGAGGAACAATTTTGCCAGGGCTCAACCTGTAATGACATTTTCCCACTTCTCATTGATCTACAGCTTTGGAGAGGAGCAAGGTCTCTCTTCCTGCCACCTGGTGGCCCTTGGAATGCACACCCAGGCCCTTGCGGCACTTCAGGTGACTCCAAGTTGCTTTGTCAGTTTGAAAGGGCAGCTGTTGTTTCACTGTTGCATTTCTTGCCTTGCTGAAGCCACTCCTACCAGTACTACAGCCGGAGCTTGAAGACACAAAACCACCTACATGGAGGAAAAGGCATCAAAACCTTGACAAAGGCAGGAGGGAACACTCTGATTTCCCCTTTTCCCAAGAGGTTTCTTTAGCCGGAGTTGCTAACAAGGACCAGACGTGACAGCGCGCAAAGGGTGGGCGGCTGGTTTATTTTTTCAGCCCTCGGTCCTGCGTGGGACTCGGTGCCTGGGTGCTGCAGGGGCTCCAGCCTGGGAATCAAAGGCGCCCGCCCCACAGCCAAGGGTGGCGCCAGATGTCCTCCAGCTCGGCCCGCTCCACGGGGTGCTTGCCCAAACACCAGCGGATCAGGTGTTGGCACTCTGGGGAGAGAAGGCAGAAAGCGCCGCTCACTGGCACCAGCCTCCTGCCCGGCCGCTCCCGGCAGTGCCTGCAGGAGCCGGGCCAGGCTGCGAGTGCTCAGAGCTGCCCTCGGCGGGACAGCGGCACGGCAGGACACGGCCACCTCCTCCAGCCCGGCGTGCCACCCGCAGCCCCTCACGGGCCCCCTCCTGGTGCCGGCCCTCGAGGGCACAGCGAGCTCCCGCCCAGCTGCGGCAGGGCCGGGCCGGGCTGCGCGCTGCCGTCTGCCAAAGCCGCCTTCTTGAGGCCCACACCAACCTGGAGACACCTGCTGCCAGAAGAAGAGCTGCCCCGACACGGTGTCATGGTCGTTGCGGAAGGGGAAGCACCCGCAGACCATGACATAGAGCAGCACGCCCAGGGACCAGACGGTGGCCGGCTCCTGGCGGTAGAAGCCCAGGCAGAGCCACTCGGGCGGGCAGTACGTGCGTGTTCCTAGGGGAGACAGGCGGCGCTGGCCGGGCGCAGGCTGCTGCCTTCCAGAGCCCGGCGCCGGCCTCCTGCCAGAGGCAGGGCCTGCACCGGCGGCCACAACTTCCCCCAAGGCCACCCCGCACCCCCAGACAATTGCCCAAAGCCAGGAAACCGCTCTGCAAGGCAGGGAAGGCCAGAAGAGCAGCCCAAGCCCAAGCAGGCCTGCCAAGCCCAGGGGCCGGGGCCTGGCTTCTGCAGACCCGCGCTGTCGGCAGGGCCAGCAGCGGCTCCTGGGGCACAGCACCTGCCCCGGGGCACAGGGCAGCCGGCAGCCGGCTGAATGCCGCAGCCACAGCCCAGGGGGGAATGGCTCAGTGCAGGGCCTGGTAGCGGGAGCAGGGCCCGTGACGTGGACTCACCGGCAAATTCCCTGCAGGGGTGATCGTGGAAGAACGTGCCGCATCCGAAGTCAATGAGCTTCAGGCTGCCACTGAGCGGGTCCACGAGGAGGTTCTCGGCCTTGATGTCGCCGTGCCAGACGCCGCAGGCGGTGCAGTGCCACACGGCCTCCAGCACCTGCCGGAAAAGCCAGCGCGCCGCCTCCTCGCTCAGGAGCTGCTGCTCCTGCAGCAGCTCCAGCAGATCCCGCGATCGCTCCGGACGCTCCAGGACCAGAACGAAGCTGTCAGGCAGCTCGAACCAGTCCAGGAGCCGGATGATGCTGTGGCAGCCGGAGCCCACCTTCTCCATCAGCACGATCTCCATCGGAACACGGGTGCCGTCGGGCTGGGAAGACGAGACATTGCCTGCGCCAGGCCTGGTGCTGCCCTGTGCCTCCATTGCCCCCTGCCTGGCATGCCCCGGTGCCCCCTCGGGCAGCCTCCGTGCTGCTCGGGATCCCTCCCGCCCAGGGCACGCTTGGCAACTGCCCCCTGCCTGGAGCCAGCCCCGGCCTTCGGCATGCCCGGCCCCCGCCGTGCTCCGCCTCGCACGCTGAGCCCACGCCCGCTGCCCCCGCCATGCCCCGGGGCCCTCCCTCGGGGCCCGGCCTTACACCTGCCCGCCCCGGCCCGCTCCGGCCCGCTGGCCCCGCTCACTCACCCGCTCGTCCCAGCGCAGGACGCTCTCCCGGGCCACGCGCTTGATGGCCACCTGCAAGCCATGGACACACGGGGGCTGAGCTCCAGCCCTGCCCAGCCCCGGCGCCGAGCCTCCGGCCCCGCCCGCCCGTGCCGCCCACTTACCGGGCTGCCGTCCGAGAGGCGGCTCCCTGCGAAAACGGTGCCGAAGCCACCGCTGCCCAGCTGCGGGCCCAGCTGGTACAGCTCCTGCAGCTCCTTCTTTTGCCCTGCAAAAGGCCGAGAGCGAGCCGTCAGCCCTGCGCCCAGGAACCCCCCCAGTGCCCGCCAGGCCAGGGCCCGGGCCCCCGCGGGCCGCGCTGCTCTCACCTGCTCCCTGCTGCGCGCCGGGCAGCGGCCACCGCCCTGCAGCCGTCGGGCTGGCGAGCGGCACGGCCGGGCCCGGGCAGCGCGCACAGGCGGCTGCAGGAGCCCCGCTGCAGCGGGACACGGCGGCACCGTCGCTGGCCCCGGCCTCCGGGCCTGCACTCCGCTCTTGTGCACGGCCGGGGCTGCAGCCCGAGCTGTCGCGCAGGGGGGTCCCAGGAGCAGCTGCAAACCACGAAGGGATTTTTTTGAAGCCACCAGAGCCACTGAGAACAGCCAGAGACTAGGCTGCTCTCAGAGGCCCTGACCTGGCCGGGCCAGGGAATGGCCCTCAAGAGCCCCAGGGGAGCCGCAGACTCACCTTCTGTTAGGGCCTCCTTGGGAGTCGGTGGCTGTCTCGGAGCAGCTTCCTCGAGATGGAGGTGCCCAGGTGTCTCGAGGGGCGTCTCCTCCACCAGGCACAGGCCGTTGCCCGCTGCCACAGCGTCCTGGCAGCTGTGGACCGACAACTGCCGGCTGTAGGACGCTTGCTGCTCCTGAGCCACCTGCTCCTGAGATGGCTCCCCTGCATCGGGCTGGGCTCCCACTTGGACTCCCGGGCTTTCCCTGGCCACCACAACGCTCAGGGTTGTGCCCGTGATGTCCATGAGTCCAAGGGAGCCGGGAGACCTGTCCACGGGCTCTGCACCTGCTGCAGGCTGACAGGTCTCACTGAGCCTCTCTGAGGGATGGAGGCTGTCAGAGATAGCCGAGGCTCCTGGCAGGATGGAGGTTCTCTGACAGCCTGAGCTTCTTGCATGGATGGCCGGTGTCTGCTGCTGTGCCATCCTTGCAAGGCTCGAGGCTCTCCCAGGGATGGTGACTCTTCCTGGGAGCTGCCTCCTCATGGGATGGCGGCGCCTGGGGGAGCGGGACGAGCCACAGCAGGGCAGGTGGCCTCGCCTCACCAGCTCCCGCAGCTCTTTCCTCAGGGCCCGCCACATCCCAGAGTAGAGCGGCTCAGATGTCCCATTGCCAGCCCAGAGCAAGGCCATCAGTTCCTGCAGCTGTCGGGCCACTGCCACGCAGGGGCCGCAGCTGCAGGAGCTGCCCAGGGGGCTGGCGGGAGCACCTGGCCGCTTGCGAGGGGTGGCCCGAGGCCTGCAGGGCCTGGCAGCCGCAGGGGCTGCCCGGTTCCTGCGTGAGCCTCTGGGCCGGACCCCGGGGCGCTCGCGCCTCTTCGCTGTCCTGTGCTGCCGCCTCCATGGCTGCCAGTGGCCAAGGGCCCAGCAGACAGCCACAGTGGCCAGCAGCAGGACAAGCGCAGTCACAAAAGGGTCACCGTCACCCATGGCTCCGGCACGTCCCATCGCGACTGCACTGGCGGCTGCGGGGGCTGCCCCGGCTTATATAGGCCTGAGGATGTCACAGTGCTGTGGCCAGGACAGTGTGTGACATCACAGAGCGGCCCCACCCCAGGGCTCCCCAGGGCCACAGGAGGGAAAATGGAGCTCCCTGTGGGCATTTTGGGGCCCTCTGGAGCACAGTGGATGGACGATTCTTGTCTAAGCAGCACACAGGGATGAGGAGGGCAACGGTGATGCTGTCACCTCCTTGCTGGCACAGCACGGCACATGGATTGGCCCGTGGGATACTGAGAAGTGCCTTAATGGGTCAAGCCCTGCTCAGCAACATCCAAACCATCTGTGTGCTATCCAGTACAGTCCCATCCTGAATTCAAACCCAGCTCTGTGCCACTCTCTGGGAAGAAAATGGATCCTATCCCATTGAAAACCAGTACATCAATCACCTCTTCACCCAGCACACGCTGTCCCTGCCCATCTCACACCTGATGGAGATAGAATCCAGAAGGATTCTCTGATGGACACAATCAAAACTCCTCTTCAAATCCTCCAATAGAGCCTGCATTGCCTTCCCAGCACCCACGAGCCAGGTGACCCTATGGCATTGGGATAGCCAAGCAGGTAGAGAGGAATTTCCATCTGGTATCTCATGCTGCCCATGTGTGACGCTGCTGTGTCTTTCCATCCCTTCCCGGCAGTGCCCACGATGATCTTCCCACCACGTTTCATCCCATCAGGCTTTGATTGAAAGGACAGAATTTCCTGGAAAGTTCCAAGGCCTTCCTGACAAGTCAGATACAGCTGGAGAACACTGAGCCAGCAGAGACTTCCTTGCGCCTTCAGGACCTTGGCTACATGATTTAAGGGGATCCCACTGGGACATATCGGCATGACTCCCATCCAACGCCACATCTCACGGGTGTTATTCTGGTCCAGGCTGTCCCCAGCAATCCCAAATAAAAGATCACTGTCCCTCACAGCACTGTGCCTCCACTGTTTGACACCCTCCAGCACCCAGAGAAGGCAGTGGTACTTGGCAGAGCCAGGCTCTGTGGGACAAGGGCACTGGGATCGGCTAAAAGCAGAGAGGAGGCTCAGAGAGCTGAACTGCCACTGGATTCTGCCCCCCTCAGTGGGTCAGCCTGTGCTGGGAGGATGCTTTGCATGGCTTTGGCCATCGGGGCCCTGCTGGCCCTGGGGGGCTGCACAGCCACGGAGGGCTGAGCTGAGTGTCAGACACCCACGGAGAGCCTGGCAGACTTGATCTCCACGGGCACTGTGCCTGCTGAGCCCATGAGGTCCATGAGGCCCATGGCAATGGCCTTTACACTCTTGGTCAACAAAACCATTGTTAACTGTCGTTATTTGTTGGCTGCACAGCCCACACACCTCCCTCCTCACCAGAAGCACTCACTGTGCCTGTCAGGTCCTGTAAATACAAACAAAGATGGTCATTCCAAGCACAGTTTCTCTCATCCTGGAGAAAAGGAGGCTCAGATGGGACCTTCTCTCTCCCCACAATTCCCTGAAAGGAGCAGTGCCACCTCCTTGCTGGCCCAATTCCCACAGGAGTTCAAGGCCCTTTGGGAGCATTTCCACCCCCAGCCAGTGCCCAATGTCCCCTCATGATGACCAACAGGGTGACGAGGAGCCGCCATTTTAGGGCCAACCGTGATCTTGTTTTCAGGGGCTACAATGAGCCCAGCACCATGGGAATGACTCCAAAAACCTCAACATTTCCCATAGGCTCCATGCCTATGACTGACGACGCTGCAGTCCCAGCAGGTCAAATGCCCAGCCCTGCTTCCTTTTTCAGGGGAAGAAAGAGGAACAATTTTGCCAGGGCTCAACCTGTAATGACATTTTCCCACTTCTCATTGATCTACAGCTTTGGAGAGGAGCAAGGTCTCTCTTCCTGCCACCTGGTGGCCCTTGGAATGCACACCCAGGCCCTTGCGGCACTTCAGGTGACTCCAAGTTGCTTTGTCAGTTTGAAAGGGCAGCTGTTGTTTCACTGTTGCATTTCTTGCCTTGCTGAAGCCACTCCTACCAGTACTACAGCCGGAGCTTGAAGACACAAAACCACCTACATGGAGGAAAAGGCATCAAAACCTTGACAAAGGCAGGAGGGAACACTCTGATTTCCCCTTTTCCCAAGAGGTTTCTTTAGCCGGAGTTGCTAACAAGGACCAGACGTGACAGCGCGCAAAGGGTGGGCGGCTGGTTTATTTTTTCAGCCCTCGGTCCTGCGTGGGACTCGGTGCCTGGGTGCTGCAGGGGCTCCAGCCTGGGAATCAAAGGCGCCCGCCCCACAGCCAAGGGTGGCGCCAGATGTCCTCCAGCTCGGCCCGCTCCACGGGGTGCTTGCCCAAACACCAGCGGATCAGGTGTTGGCACTCTGGGGAGAGAAGGCAGAAAGCGCCGCTCACTGGCACCAGCCTCCTGCCCGGCCGCTCCCGGCAGTGCCTGCAGGAGCCGGGCCAGGCTGCGAGTGCTCAGAGCTGCCCTCGGCGGGACAGCGGCACGGCAGGACACGGCCACCTCCTCCAGCCCGGCGTGCCACCCGCAGCCCCTCACGGGCCCCCTCCTGGTGCCGGCCCTCGAGGGCACAGCGAGCTCCCGCCCAGCTGCGGCAGGGCCGGGCCGGGCTGCGCGCTGCCGTCTGCCAAAGCCGCCTTCTTGAGGCCCACACCAACCTGGAGACACCTGCTGCCAGAAGAAGAGCTGCCCCGACACGGTGTCATGGTCGTTGCGGAAGGGGAAGCACCCGCAGACCATGACATAGAGCAGCACGCCCAGGGACCAGACGGTGGCCGGCTCCTGGCGGTAGAAGCCCAGGCAGAGCCACTCGGGCGGGCAGTACGTGCGTGTTCCTAGGGGAGACAGGCGGCGCTGGCCGGGCGCAGGCTGCTGCCTTCCAGAGCCCGGCGCCGGCCTCCTGCCAGAGGCAGGGCCTGCACCGGCGGCCACAACTTCCCCCAAGGCCACCCCGCACCCCCAGACAATTGCCCAAAGCCAGGAAACCGCTCTGCAAGGCAGGGAAGGCCAGAAGAGCAGCCCAAGCCCAAGCAGGCCTGCCAAGCCCAGGGGCCGGGGCCTGGCTTCTGCAGACCCGCGCTGTCGGCAGGGCCAGCAGCGGCTCCTGGGGCACAGCACCTGCCCTGGGGCACAAGGCAGCCGGCAGCCGGCTGAATGCCGCAGCCACAGCCCAGGGGGGAATGGCTCAGTGCAGGGCCTGGTAGCGGGAGCAGGGCCCGTGACGTGGACTCACCGGCAAATTCCCTGCAGGGGTGATCGTGGAAGAACGTGCCGCATCCGAAGTCAATGAGCTTCAGGCTGCCACTGAGCGGGTCCACGAGGAGGTTCTCGGCCTTGATGTCGCCGTGCCAGACGCCGCAGGCGGTGCAGTGCCACACGGCCTCCAGCACCTGCCGGAAAAGCCAGCGCGCCGCCTCCTCGCTCAGGAGCTGCTGCTCCTGCAGCAGCTCCAGCAGATCCCGCGATCGCTCCGGACGCTCCAGGACCAGAACGAAGCTGTCAGGCAGCTCGAACCAGTCCAGGAGCCGGATGATGCTGTGGCAGCCGGAGCCCACCTTCTCCATCAGCACGATCTCCATCGGAACACGGGTGCCGTCGGGCTGGGAAGACGAGACATTGCCTGCGCCAGGCCTGGTGCTGCCCTGTGCCTCCATTGCCCCCTGCCTGGCATGCCCCGGTGCCCCCTCGGGCAGCCTCCGTGCTGCTCGGGATCCCTCCCGCCCAGGGCACGCTTGGCAACTGCCCCCTGCCTGGAGCCAGCCCCGGCCTTCGGCATGCCCGGCCCCCGCCGTGCTCCGCCTCGCACGCTGAGCCCACGCCCGCTGCCCCCGCCATGCCCCGGGGCCCTCCCTCGGGGCCCGGCCTTACACCTGCCCGCCCCGGCCCGCTCCGGCCCGCTGGCCCCGCTCACTCACCCGCTCGTCCCAGCGCAGGACGCTCTCCCGGGCCACGCGCTTGATGGCCACCTGCAAGCCATGGACACACGGGGGCTGAGCTCCAGCCCTGCCCAGCCCCGGCGCCGAGCCTCCGGCCCCGCCCGCCCGTGCCGCCCACTTACCGGGCTGCCGTCCGAGAGGCGGCTCCCTGCGAAAACGGTGCCGAAGCCACCGCTGCCCAGCTGCGGGCCCAGCTGGTACAGCTCCTGCAGCTCCTTCTTTTGCCCTGCAAAAGGCCGAGAGCGAGCCGTCAGCCCTGCGCCCAGGAACCCCCCCAGTGCCCGCCAGGCCAGGGCCCGGGCCCCCGCGGGCCGCGCTGCTCTCACCTGCTCCCTGCTGCGCGCCGGGCAGCGGCCACCGCCCTGCAGCCGTCGGGCTGGCGAGCGGCACGGCCGGGCCCGGGCAGCGCGCACAGGCGGCTGCAGGAGCCCCGCTGCAGCGGGACACGGCGGCACCGTCGCTGGCCCCGGCCTCCGGGCCTGCACTCCGCTCTTGTGCACGGCCGGGGCTGCAGCCCGAGCTGTCGCGCAGGGGGGTCCCAGGAGCAGCTGCAAACCACGAAGGGATTTTTTTGAAGCCACCAGAGCCACTGAGAACAGCCAGAGACTAGGCTGCTCTCAGAGGCCCTGACCTGGCCGGGCCAGGGAATGGCCCTCAAGAGCCCCAGGGGAGCCGCAGACTCACCTTCTGTTAGGGCCTCCTTGGGAGTCGGTGGCTGTCTCGGAGCAGCTTCCTCGAGATGGAGGTGCCCAGGTGTCTCGAGGGGCGTCTCCTCCACCAGGCACAGGCCGTTGCCCGCTGCCACAGCGTCCTGGCAGCTGTGGACCGACAACTGCCGGCTGTAGGACGCTTGCTGCTCCTGAGCCACCTGCTCCTGAGATGGCTCCCCTGCATCGGGCTGGGCTCCCACTTGGACTCCCGGGCTTTCCCTGGCCACCACAACGCTCAGGGTTGTGCCCGTGATGTCCATGAGTCCAAGGGAGCCGGGAGACCTGTCCACGGGCTCTGCACCTGCTGCAGGCTGACAGGTCTCACTGAGCCTCTCTGAGGGATGGAGGCTGTCAGAGATAGCCGAGGCTCCTGGCAGGATGGAGGTTCTCTGACAGCCTGAGCTTCTTGCATGGATGGCCGGTGTCTGCTGCTGTGCCATCCTTGCAAGGCTCGAGGCTCTCCCAGGGATGGTGACTCTTCCTGGGAGCTGCCTCCTCATGGGATGGCGGCGCCTGGGGGAGCGGGACGAGCCACAGCAGGGCAGGTGGCCTCGCCTCACCAGCTCCCGCAGCTCTTTCCTCAGGGCCCGCCACATCCCAGAGTAGAGCGGCTCAGATGTCCCATTGCCAGCCCAGAGCAAGGCCATCAGTTCCTGCAGCTGTCGGGCCACTGCCACGCAGGGGCCGCAGCTGCAGGAGCTGCCCAGGGGGCTGGCGGGAGCACCTGGCCGCTTGCGAGGGGTGGCCCGAGGCCTGCAGGGCCTGGCAGCCGCAGGGGCTGCCCGGTTCCTGCGTGAGCCTCTGGGCCGGACCCCGGGGCGCTCGCGCCTCTTCGCTGTCCTGTGCTGCCGCCTCCATGGCTGCCAGTGGCCAAGGGCCCAGCAGACAGCCACAGTGGCCAGCAGCAGGACAAGCGCAGTCACAAAAGGGTCACCGTCACCCATGGCTCCGGCACGTCCCATCGCGACTGCACTGGCGGCTGCGGGGGCTGCCCCGGCTTATATAGGCCTGAGGATGTCACAGTGCTGTGGCCAGGACAGTGTGTGACATCACAGAGCGGCCCCACCCCAGGGCTCCCCAGGGCCACAGGAGGGAAAATGGAGCTCCCTGTGGGCATTTTGGGGCCCTCTGGAGCACAGTGGATGGACGATTCTTGTCTAAGCAGCACACAGGGATGAGGAGGGCAACGGTGATGCTGTCACCTCCTTGCTGGCACAGCACGGCACATGGATTGGCCCGTGGGATACTGAGAAGTGCCTTAATGGGTCAAGCCCTGCTCAGCAACATCCAAACCATCTGTGTGCTATCCAGTACAGTCCCATCCTGAATTCAAACCCAGCTCTGTGCCACTCTCTGGGAAGAAAATGGATCCTATCCCATTGAAAACCAGTACATCAATCACCTCTTCACCCAGCACACGCTGTCCCTGCCCATCTCACACCTGATGGAGATAGAATCCAGAAGGATTCTCTGATGGACACAATCAAAACTCCTCTTCAAATCCTCCAATAGAGCCTGCATTGCCTTCCCAGCACCCACGAGCCAGGTGACCCTATGGCATTGGGATAGCCAAGCAGGTAGAGAGGAATTTCCATCTGTTATCTCATGCTGCCCATGTGTGACGCTGCTGTGTCTTTCTATCCCTTCCCGGCAGTGCCCACGATGATCTTCCCACCACGTTTCATCCCATCAGGCTTTGATTGAAAGGACAGAATTTCCTGGAAAGTTCCAAGGCCTTCCTGACAAGTCAGATACAGCTGGAGAACACTGAGCCAGCAGAGACTTCCTTGCGCCTTCAGGACCTTGGCTACATGATTTAAGGGGATCCCACTGGGACATATCGGCATGACTCCCATCCAACGCCACATCTCACGGGTGTTATTCTGGTCCAGGCTGTCCCCAGCAATCCCAAATAAAAGATCACTGTCCCTCACAGCACTGTGCCTCCACTGTTTGACACCCTCCAGCACCCAGAGAAGGCAGTGGTACTTGGCAGAGCCAGGCTCTGTGGGACAAGGGCACTGGGATCGGCTAAAAGCAGAGAGGAGGCTCAGAGAGCTGAACTGCCACTGGATTCTGCCCCCCTCAGTGGGTCAGCCTGTGCTGGGAGGATGCTTTGCATGGCTTTGGCCATCGGGGCCCTGCTGGCCCTGGGGGGCTGCACAGCCACGGAGGGCTGAGCTGAGTGTCAGACACCCACGGAGAGCCTGGCAGACTTGATCTCCACGGGCACTGTGCCTGCTGAGCCCATGAGGTCCATGAGGCCCATGGCAATGGCCTTTACACTCTTGGTCAACAAAACCATTGTTAACTGTCGTTATTTGTTGGCTGCACAGCCCACACACCTCCCTCCTCACCAGAAGCACTCACTGTGCCTGTCAGGTCCTGTAAATACAAACAAAGATGGTCATTCCAAGCACAGTTTCTCTCATCCTGGAGAAAAGGAGGCTCAGATGGGACCTTCTCTCTCCCCACAATTCCCTGAAAGGAGCAGTGCCACCTCCTTGCTGGCCCAATTCCCACAGGAGTTCAAGGCCCTTTGGGAGCATTTCCACCCCCAGCCAGTGCCCAATGTCCCCTCATGATGACCAACAGGGTGACGAGGAGCCGCCATTTTAGGGCCAACCGTGATCTTGTTTTCAGGGGCTACAATGAGCCCAGCACCATGGGAATGACTCCAAAAACCTCAACATTTCCCATAGGCTCCATGCCTATGACTGACGACGCTGCAGTCCCAGCAGGTCAAATGCCCAGCCCTGCTTCCTTTTTCAGGGGAAGAAAGAGGAACAATTTTGCCAGGGCTCAACCTGTAATGACATTTTCCCACTTCTCATTGATCTACAGCTTTGGAGAGGAGCAAGGTCTCTCTTCCTGCCACCTGGTGGCCCTTGGAATGCACACCCAGGCCCTTGCGGCACTTCAGGTGACTCCAAGTTGCTTTGTCAGTTTGAAAGGGCAGCTGTTGTTTCACTGTTGCATTTCTTGCCTTGCTGAAGCCACTCCTACCAGTACTACAGCCGGAGCTTGAAGACACAAAACCACCTACATGGAGGAAAAGGCATCAAAACCTTGACAAAGGCAGGAGGGAACACTCTGATTTCCCCTTTTCCCAAGAGGTTTCTTTAGCCGGAGTTGCTAACAAGGACCAGACGTGACAGCGCGCAAAGGGTGGGCGGCTGGTTTATTTTTTCAGCCCTCGGTCCTGCGTGGGACTCGGTGCCTGGGTGCTGCAGGGGCTCCAGCCTGGGAATCAAAGGCGCCCGCCCCACAGCCAAGGGTGGCGCCAGATGTCCTCCAGCTCGGCCCGCTCCACGGGGTGCTTGCCCAAACACCAGCGGATCAGGTGTTGGCACTCTGGGGAGAGAAGGCAGAAAGCGCCGCTCACTGGCACCAGCCTCCTGCCCGGCCGCTCCCGGCAGTGCCTGCAGGAGCCGGGCCAGGCTGCGAGTGCTCAGAGCTGCCCTCGGCGGGACAGCGGCACGGCAGGACACGGCCACCTCCTCCAGCCCGGCGTGCCACCCGCAGCCCCTCACGGGCCCCCTCCTGGTGCCGGCCCTCGAGGGCACAGCGAGCTCCCGCCCAGCTGCGGCAGGGCCGGGCCGGGCTGCGCGCTGCCGTCTGCCAAAGCCGCCTTCTTGAGGCCCACACCAACCTGGAGACACCTGCTGCCAGAAGAAGAGCTGCCCCGACACGGTGTCATGGTCGTTGCGGAAGGGGAAGCACCCGCAGACCATGACATAGAGCAGCACGCCCAGGGACCAGACGGTGGCCGGCTCCTGGCGGTAGAAGCCCAGGCAGAGCCACTCGGGCGGGCAGTACGTGCGTGTTCCTAGGGGAGACAGGCGGCGCTGGCCGGGCGCAGGCTGCTGCCTTCCAGAGCCCGGCGCCGGCCTCCTGCCAGAGGCAGGGCCTGCACCGGCGGCCACAACTTCCCCCAAGGCCACCCCGCACCCCCAGACAATTGCCCAAAGCCAGGAAACCGCTCTGCAAGGCAGGGAAGGCCAGAAGAGCAGCCCAAGCCCAAGCAGGCCTGCCAAGCCCAGGGGCCGGGGCCTGGCTTCTGCAGACCCGCGCTGTCGGCAGGGCCAGCAGCGGCTCCTGGGGCACAGCACCTGCCCCGGGGCACAGGGCAGCCGGCAGCCGGCTGAATGCCGCAGCCACAGCCCAGGGGGGAATGGCTCAGTGCAGGGCCTGGTAGCGGGAGCAGGGCCCGTGACGTGGACTCACCGGCAAATTCCCTGCAGGGGTGATCGTGGAAGAACGTGCCGCATCCGAAGTCAATGAGCTTCAGGCTGCCACTGAGCGGGTCCACGAGGAGGTTCTCGGCCTTGATGTCGCCGTGCCAGACGCCGCAGGCGGTGCAGTGCCACACGGCCTCCAGCACCTGCCGGAAAAGCCAGCGCGCCGCCTCCTCGCTCAGGAGCTGCTGCTCCTGCAGCAGCTCCAGCAGATCCCGCGATCGCTCCGGACGCTCCAGGACCAGAACGAAGCTGTCAGGCAGCTCGAACCAGTCCAGGAGCCGGATGATGCTGTGGCAGCCGGAGCCCACCTTCTCCATCAGCACGATCTCCATCGGAACACGGGTGCCGTCGGGCTGGGAAGACGAGACATTGCCTGCGCCAGGCCTGGTGCTGCCCTGTGCCTCCATTGCCCCCTGCCTGGCATGCCCCGGTGCCCCCTCGGGCAGCCTCCGTGCTGCTCGGGATCCCTCCCGCCCAGGGCACGCTTGGCAACTGCCCCCTGCCTGGAGCCAGCCCCGGCCTTCGGCATGCCCGGCCCCCGCCGTGCTCCGCCTCGCACGCTGAGCCCACGCCCGCTGCCCCCGCCATGCCCCGGGGCCCTCCCTCGGGGCCCGGCCTTACACCTGCCCGCCCCGGCCCGCTCCGGCCCGCTGGCCCCGCTCACTCACCCGCTCGTCCCAGCGCAGGACGCTCTCCCGGGCCACGCGCTTGATGGCCACCTGCAAGCCATGGACACACGGGGGCTGAGCTCCAGCCCTGCCCAGCCCCGGCGCCGAGCCTCCGGCCCCGCCCGCCCGTGCCGCCCACTTACCGGGCTGCCGTCCGAGAGGCGGCTCCCTGCGAAAACGGTGCCGAAGCCACCGCTGCCCAGCTGCGGGCCCAGCTGGTACAGCTCCTGCAGCTCCTTCTTTTGCCCTGCAAAAGGCCGAGAGCGAGCCGTCAGCCCTGCGCCCAGGAACCCCCCCAGTGCCCGCCAGGCCAGGGCCCGGGCCCCCGCGGGCCGCGCTGCTCTCACCTGCTCCCTGCTGCGCGCCGGGCAGCGGCCACCGCCCTGCAGCCGTCGGGCTGGCGAGCGGCACGGCCGGGCCCGGGCAGCGCGCACAGGCGGCTGCAGGAGCCCCGCTGCAGCGGGACACGGCGGCACCGTCGCTGGCCCCGGCCTCCGGGCCTGCACTCCGCTCTTGTGCACGGCCGGGGCTGCAGCCCGAGCTGTCGCGCAGGGGGGTCCCAGGAGCAGCTGCAAACCACGAAGGGATTTTTTTGAAGCCACCAGAGCCACTGAGAACAGCCAGAGACTAGGCTGCTCTCAGAGGCCCTGACCTGGCCGGGCCAGGGAATGGCCCTCAAGAGCCCCAGGGGAGCCGCAGACTCACCTTCTGTTAGGGCCTCCTGGGAGTCGGTGGCTGTCTCGGAGCAGCTTCCTCGAGATGGAGGTGCCCAGGTGTCTCGAGGGGCGTCTCCTCCACCAGGCACAGGCCGTTGCCCGCTGCCACAGCGTCCTGGCAGCTGTGGACCGACAACTGCCGGCTGTAGGACGCTTGCTGCTCCTGAGCCACCTGCTCCTGAGATGGCTCCCCTGCATCGGGCTGGGCTCCCACTTGGACTCCCGGGCTTTCCCTGGCCACCACAACGCTCAGGGTTGTGCCCGTGATGTCCATGAGTCCAAGGGAGCCGGGAGACCTGTCCACGGGCTCTGCACCTGCTGCAGGCTGACAGGTCTCACTGAGCCTCTCTGAGGGATGGAGGCTGTCAAGAGAGATAGCCGAGGCTCCTGGCAGGATGGAGGTTCTCTGACAGCCTGAGCTTCTTGCATGGATGGCCGGTGTCTGCTGCTGTGCCATCCTTGCAAGGCTCGAGGCTCTCCCAGGGATGGTGACTCTTCCTGGGAGCTGCCTCCTCATGGGATGGCGGCGCCTGGGGGAGCGGGACGAGCCACAGCAGGGCAGGTGGCCTCGCCTCACCAGCTCCCGCAGCTCTTTCCTCAGGGCCCGCCACATCCCAGAGTAGAGAGCGGCTCAGATGTCCCATTGCCAGCCCAGAGCAAGGCCATCAGTTCCTGCAGCTGTCGGGCCACTGCCACGCAGGGGCCGCAGCTGCAGGAGCTGCCCAGGGGGCTGGCGGGAGCACCTGGCCGCTTGCGAGGGGTGGCCCGAGGCCTGCAGGGCCTGGCAGCCGCAGGGGCTGCCCGGTTCCTGCGTGAGCCTCTGGGCCGGACCCCGGGGCGCTCGCGCCTCTTCGCTGTCCTGTGCTGCCGCCTCCATGGCTGCCAGTGGCCAAGGGCCCAGCAGACAGCCACAGTGGCCAGCAGCAGGACAAGCGCAGTCACAAAAGGGTCACCGTCACCCATGGCTCCGGCACGTCCCATCGCGACTGCACTGGCGGCTGCGGGGGCTGCCCCGGCTTATATAGGCCTGAGGATGTCACAGTGCTGTGGCCAGGACAGTGTGTGACATCACAGAGCGGCCCCACCCCAGGGCTCCCCAGGGCCACAGGAGGGAAAATGGAGCTCCCTGTGGGCATTTTGGGGCCCTCTGGAGCACAGTGGATGGACGATTCTTGTCTAAGCAGCACACAGGGATGAGAGGGCAACGGTGATGCTGTCACCTCCTTGCTGGCACAGCACGGCACATGGATTGGCCCGTGGGATTACTGAGAAGTGCCTTAATGGGTCAAGCCCTGCTCAGCAACATCCAAACCATCTGTGTGCTATCCAGTACAGTCCCATCCTGAATTCAAACCCAGCTCTGTGCCACTCTCTGGGAAGAAAATGGATCCTATCCCATTGAAAACCAGTACATCAATCACCTCTTCACCCAGCACACGCTGTCCCTGCCCATCTCACACCTGATGGAGATAGAATCCAGAAGGATTCTCTGATGGACACAATCAAAACTCCTCTTCAAATCCTCCAATAGAGCCTGCATTGCTTCCCAGCACCCACGAGCCAGGTGACCCTATGGCATTGGGATAGCCAAGCAGGTAGAGAGGAATTTCCATCTGGTATCTCATGCTGCCCATGTGTGACGCTGCTGTGTCTTTCCATCCCTTCCCGGCAGTGCCCACGATGATCTTCCCACCACGTTTCATCCCATCAGGCTTTGATTGAAAGGACAGAATTTCCTGGAAAGTTCCAAGGCCTTCCTGACAAGTCAGATACAGCTGGTAGAACACTGAGCCAGCAGAGACTTCCTTGCGCCTTCAGGACCTTGGCTACATGATTTAAGGGGATCCCACTGGGACATATCGGCATGACTCCCATCCAACGCCACATCTCACGGGTGTTATTCTGGTCCAGGCTGTCCCCAGCAATCCCAAATAAAAGATCACTGTCCCTCACAGCACTGTGCCTCCACTGTTTGACACCCTCCAGCACCCAGAGAAGGCAGTGGTACTTGGCAGAGCCAGGCTCTGTGGGACAAGGGCACTGGGATCGGCTAAAAGCAGAGAGGAGGCTCAGAGAGCTGAACTGCCACTGGATTCTGCCCCCCTCAGTGGGTCAGCCTGTGCTGGGAGGATGCTTTGCATGGCTTTGGCCATCGGGGCCCTGCTGGCCCTGGGGGGCTGCACAGCCACGGAGGGCTGAGCTGAGTGTCAGACACCCACGGAGAGCCTGGCAGACTTGATCTCCACGGGCACTGTGCCTGCTGAGCCCATGAGGTCCATGAGGCCCATGGCAATGGCCTTTACACTCTTGGTCAACAAAACCATTGTTAACTGTCGTTATTTGTTGGCTGCACAGCCCACACACCTCCCTCCTCACCAGAAGCACTCACTGTGCCTGTCAGGTCCTGTAAATACAAACAAAGATGGTCATTCCAAGCACAGTTTCTCTCATCCTGGAGAAAAGGAGGCTCAGATGGGACCTTCTCTCTCCCCACAATTCCCTGAAAGGAGCAGTGCCACCTCCTTGCTGGCCCAATTCCCACAGGAGTTCAAGGCCCTTTGGGAGCATTTCACCCCCAGCCAGTGCC